>NW_023494803.1:2884814-4144814 GCF_904425465.1 Colossoma macropomum
TAGCTCAGTTGATCAAGCAATACTGCCTCGGTACAGGCCTGTCCCAGAGCGTCTCGCCCATACTGCAAGGGGGATTGCTTATGGGTCCAATTACAGTGTTTTACTCAGCCAGCTTTGTGTGATATTAGTGGCAATAGTGATATTGGAACTATCCAACAGCAAAGCCATCAATGATCAACCTGTCTGGCGCAATAGCTAGAGTGGGTTTGAGAATGCTTGTCTGTCATTGGTGAAGCCTGTAGAATGCAGGCCTCAAGCATCCTGCCATCAGTGCAGTCCGTCATACTGCACTTCTCTGGGCCGCATATGTGAACGATAGCTTGGTGGATGGACGTTCATTGCTAACTATTCATACAGATCAAAATCAAGGATGGCCGCCTAGGATGGTGTGTCCAAAATTTTACTCAGTGTCTTAAAATAATTACTTATTTACTTAAAAAATTGACTTATTTTGTTGAATCAATTACGTATTTTCTCAAAATATTGATTTGCTGGCAAAATAATTCACAATTCCCTCAAAATATTGACTTACTATGTCAAATGAATGACTTATTTTCTCAAAATATTCACTTACTGCCAAAATAATTAATAATTTCTTCCAGATATTCACTTACTATGGCAAAAAAACAACTTTTTCTCAAAAAAATTACTGGTTTTCTTTAAAAAGTTTAAAATTACTATGTCAAAATAGTGACTTGTTTTCTCGAAAGGTCGACTTACTGTCAAAATAGTGATTTGTTCGAAATATTCACTTACTATATCAAAATAATGACACTTTCTCAAAATAATTACTGATTTTCTTAAAAATGTGTGACTTATTTTGTCAAAATAATTGCTCATTTTCTCAAAATATTGACACTGTAAAATTAACTAATGATTCGTTTTAAATATTGACTTACTATATCGAAATAATGACTTATTTTCTCAAAATAATTACTTATTTTCTTAAAACTTCTGACTTATGTAAAAATAAAAATAATAATAGTTTTCTCAAAATATTGATTCACTTTCAAAATGATTTCTTATTTCCTCAAAATTTTGACATATGTTCAAATAATGACTTATTTTTTCAAATATTGACTTACTGTCAAAATAACAGTGACAGTAGTAGATAATAGCTAGTGAAGGAGGGAGGGATGGCTTTCTCTGCTGGTGGAGAACAATTGCGGTGAGTCATCATTTCTCAAAACCTCAATACAGTAATTTGTGGCCTCAGTATATTAATTATTGACCTCAATTTATTAATTTATGGCCACAAGACACTTAACTCATGGCCTCAATATACTAATTCATGGCCACGCCTTATTAAAAAATAATCACCATGGCACATTATGGGCTCTGTAGTGTTTAGCTAGGTACTCTTATTCATTTGTATAGCTAACAGTGGGTCATGCAGGGTCAGAAACCACATAAGCAAGTCTATTAGAGATACTGAACACCTCCACACAGTTTGAGGCAACTGTGTGATGATTTAGGCATTTCTTCCATGACTTGTTAGCTGCATTAGCCTCCCATCTCAAGTGCAAAAGTAATGAGGTTAGCTCGTCTTGGCTGATGGGGTGAAAATTGTGAAAATGTGACTTTCAGCGAATCGTCGCTTTGAGCAGGGAGTGAACTAATGCCACTCCAGAGCTCAGATGAGGTGAGCAAAAAGCCCTCGTTGCCAGGATGCAAATCCTATCGCTATGTGTCACCTTCGTGTCCTCGTGCGGACAAAAAGCTAAGCAAGTGGTCCCGCTTTTATTAGACTCTTCCTATGATCTCTCTCCATCGCTAATGAAGGAGGGAGGGATGGCTTTCTCTGCTGGTGGAGAACAATTGCGGTGCATTCTCAGCCAGGGAGTAATGAGTGATCGACATGCCTCCAATCGCAGGGAAACTGCGGCTGCTCTGACTGCGGCCTGCAATTACAGCATTCCGCGCATAGCTCCACTTTTGTACGGGCGACTTCGGGCCTCCCTTTTTTTCCCCCCTCTTTCCACCCACGTACACCTTCTTTCGTGCTAAACATGGGTTGTCCTGAACTGTCTATTTCCAGCCTACTGTTTACAAACCCCCTTGATTTGCCTCGTGCATGTAGGCCTGCATTTCCAGCTACTGATTTCCTTAGCTATCAGCCTCGCTGCTTCAGGCCTTCACTCTAAGGTCAGTTTTATAGGTTAACATGGTGATAAGAGGCTGATAAGAGAGATGCTGTGTTTATATAAATTCTGCCTGAACAGCAGCGCGATAAGTACTCGCCATTTTGTAACATTGGCCCTTATCATTCCATGTCATCAACTTGTTTTGTCACATTGCATTTGCATCGTCCTTTGCATTCAGACGTGCCTGGTTTGCTGAAGACAGTGCTGAATGAGGGTTAGATTTGGTGGAGCTGTTTATTAATGGAGTTGCTATCAAGGAACGCGATCAGATGTGGCCTGAACATGTTCTGAAGTAAGAGACTCGTGACCTAAGTACTAAGCAATCTACAGAACTGCAATGGGATTCCTCAGTGTATCTATCAGCATAAGAACTGAGGTTTATTCATTATTAGTGATTTATTAGCTGTTCTTTCCTTTCTCTCTTACCTTTGGTCTAAAATCAACAGTCCGTTGACATAATGCAATGAAATTAAACACAAAAATGAAGTTGCTACTCAATACGAATGATGACAACATAGCCGAGTACAAAGTATATTAGTTTCCTCACAAACTTACCGGAGTAAAATTAAAGTGTTGCAATTTGAAAACACTCAGGAATGAACAGATCCACCGAATTAGAACACGTAACTGAGTGACTAGAACTACTTACTGCCACCTCTGGAAAGTACAGTAGAGTCTATCCATATGGTATGTATAAGCAGTTTAGAACCTGATTTAAATGCATTTATTCATGTCTGGAACAAACCAAACATTCACAACTGTTGATAGCAGGGAATACCAGTTGCAGATGTCCTGCAGCTGCCTGAAAGGGAAATTCATGTATACACAGGAAACTAGTAAAGCTTTACCTTAAAAAATTTGTTTCCTTCTTCTTTAAGGTTTGTGCGCGTTATGGTAGTTAAGGTGTCTTTTCACACGGGCTTTGCTCAAGCTAATCTCCTTCATAGACCCTTTACCTGCCCTATAATAAAACTTTTACTTAAATGTAAACTGTTTATTTATTTATTTATTTGCCAAATCTTCCATTTAAAGCCCCAATTTCTAGCAAACTGTAAAAAACAGTGACACAGGTGCACCATGACTATCAGGTTTGTCTCACTTCATATCATTATAAGTACAGTCATATACAAAACTTCATCTCATCTGCCTCCTCATCTTTATTTATTCGTCAATACACCTTTCCTTCATGTGGGGTTGCATTGGTTTTCCCTTACTGGAGGATTTCTGTCATAGAAATGACTTGACTATTTCTAAAATGTGGTGTATAGTATTCAAGCATATTAGCTTCAGGTATCGCTACATGCTGCAAGCAGTTCAGATACTTGGGGCAAAGCACAATTTTTAAAATGAGCATTAAGAAAGTCTTGACTGTGGGTCTATAGTTTGCGCTTAATTACTCAGTGCTTTTATGGTTCACTATATTTTTTTAATGGAAATGACTTCTAAACATTCTCCAAGTTCAGCAGGTATCAATGAGAATATTGAACATGTACTTACTTTAGAAAGCTAACCAGGGCCTTTCCAGGGTAAAAACAAACAAACAAACAAACTAATAAATAAAGAAAGAAAGAAAAAACCGAAAGACAGAAAGAATGTTTATAGGTGGCAGTTAATACTTAAGTATAGAGGGCCATTACAAAGCCCTTATTAAGCCTTAACAAGCCTGCTGGGAGTTAACTGGCTGCTTGTTACTACTTTATTAAGCAGCAACTAAAGCGAATTAAGCATTTTCCAGTGCACTTTTTGTGTTCGGTGTCCTTTGTTATGATTTAATTAAGCAAATGAAACCAAATTAGAATTTTCCAACAACTGCTTAACACTAGCTTACTAAGTAAGCTAACTGGGCTAAGCTGGACAAACCTGGTTGAACCTGGTCTGGTGCTGGTCTGGTGCTGGTTCAGCTGACCTCCCAGTCTGTTCATGCTGGTTGACCATACCAGCACTCAAAACACAACATATGCTGGTTTTCCTGATAATCAACATGTTAATTTCCATTGGTGCTGACCACCATATGCTGGTCATTACTGTTTTTCTCCATCAACAAATTATCCAGTAAATAACTGCTAACTATAAGCTTTACTGACTCATAAATCCAGCAACTGCTAAATGCTGGCTTACTAACTTATCAAGCCAACAGGTGCGACCTGCTAGCCTGCTAACTTAGCAAACTGGTGACTACTAGCTTACTAAACTAGTTACTGCTTATTGAAGCCTGCTGACTTACTGAACTGCGTACTGCTAGCTCACTGACTTATCAAATGAATTACTGCTAACTGCTAATCAATTGTTTATTAACCTTTTAAATAGCCAGGCCCGACAGGCAGGCCCAAAGATTTATTACACACTCCCATAACCTAATAATAGCTCAGCCTGTTTGCATTGAAGTCTGTGTAGTTACTGAATAACAAGCCTTAATATGCAATAAGCCTGGGATTTTAAGGGGTTAATAAGCACATTCCACCCAGTGCACTAAATGTAAGGGGTTAATAAGCACATTCCACCCAATGCACTAAATGTAAGGGGTTAATAAGCACATTCCACCCAATGCACTAAATGTAAGGGGTTAATAAGAACATTCCCACATTCCACCCACTGCAGTAAATGCACTAAACGCAAATAAAAGTCCTCTGCAAGGTGTTTAACTCACTTGTTGCTAAAGTCCAGACTGTTAAGGCTTAATAATGCCTCCTTATACTGAAGTGTGACCTTTATTTTCATTCATTGTTGTATATCATCCCTCACTAGGCTTAGTAGGCAGTGGTTGGGCCTTTTCCCCACAAGCCACCTCTGTAAACATGAATCTCGAGGATTAGCAACTGCTGCCATCTACAGGTGACACCAGGAACTGGTAGGTCACCATAACATCTCAATATTAAACACGAATGCAAGTTTTTATACGCCATCACAGTCTTCATTTTCTTTGATACTCTGACATTAATATTGGAAAACTGATACATGGAGATGATTAATGTTTTTGTTTCAGGTCTGGTTTTGTTTGTAAGCCATGCGAGAGAGAGAGCGAGAGAGAGAGATGCGGCAGCCCCTGCCCCTCCCCAAGCTTTCACATCCGTTGGCTGTTTGGGGCAGGACTCAAACAGGGTAATGAATAAACAGATCAACAGTGACAATGTTTAATATCCTCTTTCAATACAAGTGAAACTGCAATAGAAATGTCATTTGTATAACCGCCTCGGAGCTCACCGTGTATAAAATATTCCCCAACGAAGTAGCCATTGTTTTTTTCGGAGGTTAGGCAAATCTCAGGCAAATTGTGTTTTTTCTTCTCTAATATGACTCCTCATTTGAAGTTGGGATTGTGGTTTAGAAAAAAACTTTTTTGCATGTCTATCAGATTATGGAAGAGCGAAGTTTTAGAATTTAAATGTCGCTCATTGGGCCGCATTGTGCGCAGGTTATAAAGATAGCTTTGAGGAAGAGGTGTTAAGTATGGAAGGGTAAAAACATAGCTAAAGAAATAACATGAACCTTGTTTGCTCTGCTGTTGCTTATTTGCATTTAAACAGTAGAGAAGCAAAGGATCAGTTATTTGCCCTGTGATCGAAGGACAACCGTCTTTCTGAGAAACCAAATGATGGTGCAGCTGGACTATTTGAAAGGCTAATAAAATGAAAAACACCCTGAAAGGGTCAGAAAGGCTGAATTAAAGCTACATTTGGAAGCTTTTCTGCATTTTGGCTGCACAATAATGATGTTTTCTGTTACGCTGCGGTCCACAAGCAGCGGTCACTGCAGCTAAAGGGTTGAAACGTGCTTGGGCCCCTGCTTTTACGTCTTCATGTTCCCATGCTGTTACGTATATGCAACAGTATACATCTAATAGCATAAACCAGTAACTCTTGTTGTGTTAACACTGCGCTAGATTTTGCATTAGATGCAACACTGTATTAGATAAATGAAATCAGTGGTGCAGATGCACAGTCCTGCAGTATAGCTTGCATAACTCATTAAAAATTCGCTAAACTGTTTGAGTGGACATTACCACAGGCCTCACTGTTATAGACATAGATAGATAGTTAGTAGTAATGCATGTGCAAGTGAATAGCCACATTGGTTTTCCTGCAGACGACCAAAGGAGGAATCAAAATAATAATTTTGGATACAAAATTTAATTTACCTTGTCAGAATGTGGGGTTATACACACTGGACGAATATATTATATGCCTACTATTTATTCACCAAGTATAAGATATACAAGATAATCTCAGTTGGTGCAGGTGTCAACATAAATTCCATATATATATATATATATATATATATATATATATATATATATATATATATATATAATACACATACTATATAATCTTCAAACCAGGTGCACAAAAGTACAAAAGCACATTGTGTACACTTGTAATATACATACCTACAATACATACAGCTGCAAATTGATTTTATGATAACACTTTATTCTGAGTGCTCCTTTGTAGATTATTATTATTTTCAGTAACATCAGTAACACATCAACAACATATCAGTGAAGTAGCAGTAGTGAAGCATCTGAATACACTGAAGTAAATATCTTGAAGAGGTACTGTTGATATATTAATTACCTTAAGTATAAGTATTGTTGATATGTTACATGAAGTAGACTTAATATGTACCTATGTTTCTTCCATTAGGCAAAACCTAATCTTACCCAACTTTATCCAAAACCTAACCCTAATTCTGACCCAAAACCTTAACCTCAACTCAAAACCTAATCCTAACCTAATCCTATATGTAATCCTAATGTCGATGATATGTTACTGAGAGTCTGTTGAGTGCTGGTTTTATTTAACAAGTAAAAATGACCACTCAATATGACATGTCACTGATTTTCTGACTTCTGACATCAAATATATATGCATATATATATACACTGCTGTCTGAAGAAAACCTCGTATCTCCACTTTTGTCATTTTTCAGTTTTTGACATAATTTGAAAATGCCTGTTGCTCTTTACGTTGTGTGTAAATTGTACTCAGCTCAAAATTGCTTGCAAAATTCTGGTTCCATTGACATTCAGAAAAAGTACAGTAGCTTTTTCGTTTTCCTGTAAAGTTACCTTTTTGGAGATACAAGGTTTTCTTCCAACAACAGCGATATATAAATTTATATATATATATATATATATATATATATATATATATATATATATATATATATATATGCTCTTGTAAAAGCAAAGGGTGTACATGCTAAATACTAAAACACTTGTTCTATTTAGTTGTTGAGGCTTCTGTGTAAATGTGTTCTTTCTGATTTTTTTTCCTGAAGCTGAAAAACAAATAACTTTAATGTCTATTGTGACTAGAAATGAAATAAATAAATAAATGAAGGGCTCTCTGACTTTTGCCTACCACTGTATGTAATAATAATGAGAATATTCCACATGTATCATACACTTTAAGACAGAAAGGTACTATGCAGGTACATTTTTCATTCCTAAAGTCACATACAATGCAAATGTACCCTTAAATGTACAACAACGAGTTTCCAACTGTGTACCTTAAGCTTTTCCCAACCAAATGTTTGAAGCGATTATGTTCTCTAACTAAAAGTACTGAAGACGTACCCTTGATGGTATCACCCCAGTCACAATAGGGATACCACCCCAGTGACAACTCAATACCTTTTTTCTGAAATGTGTATATATGTAAGTACCTATTTGTAATAATTGTGGATTACATATCGCTGTTATCAGAATAAAACCTTGTATCTCTAAAAAAGGTAATTTTAGAGGAGAAGGAAAAAACTTTTACTTAAACTTTACTTTTAATGTAAGTCAATGGAACCAGACTTTTTCCCAAGTCAGTTTGAGTCATTTCTTTTAGTCCATTCATCATAAAATCTACATACAGAGTAAAGAGCAACAGGCATTTTCAAATTATGTCAAAAACTGAAAAACAATCAAAATGGAGATACAAGGTTTTTTTCCAACAACAGCGATAAATTGTCACTGTCCATGAAAAAATATATTTAGTTTTTAGCATAATTCGAGCTCAGCAGCTATCCTTTACATTATGTGAAACTTTTCATGACCAATAGAAATGCTCTAAAATAGCTTGTAATAAAATCTCTTTACAATAACTTTACTTAACAATAACTCTTACGTTAAAAGTGAAGAAGGTTTTGTTCTCTTCTGTTAAGTTACCATTTTGCAGATATTTGTTTTGCTTCGGACAGACACAGCATGAAAGTATCCATGTATAATGTCCCACATGTGCACTGTTAGTAATAAAGTTTCTGTTCAGGTACATTTTCCGTTCATCAAGGTACAAACAGTGTAAATGTTCCCTCAAAGGTTCAACAGTGGTTTTAAGGTCTGATTGTGAACCTTAAATAAGTTTTTCCAGGTGAAAAGTTCATATTTGTACCTTTTCATAACCGAATGTTTTAAACAGAACAGTAAAATAAAGTCCTGGAGACGAGACGGGGTGTGTGGAGTCAGTACAGCTTAGAACATATCATTTCAGTGGATTATGGTTCAGTTATGTTCCCTGACTGAAGGTACTGTGATGGGAACCACCCCAGTGCCAAGAGGGGTGACAGTTTCATTTCTGAGTGTAATATATTTAAGTACATATATGTAATAATAATATCTCACATGTGCATCACATGTAATACATACATCTATGTCGCTGCTGTCAGAAGAAAACCTTGTATCTCCAAAATTATAATTTTACAGGAGAAGGAAAAAACCTACTTTACTTTTAATGTAAGTCAATGGAACCAGACTTTTTTCCAAGTAATTTTGGGCCGTTTGTTTTTGTCCATCCTTCATGAAATTTACACACAACATAAAGGACACTAGGTATTTTCAAATTATGTCAAAAATTTAAAAATGTCAGAAATAGACATACAAGGTTTTCTTCAGACAACAGCAATATATAAAATACATATGAGTATATGCATATATTATTATTACATACATGTAATAATAATGTATCCTGTTCATTAATGTGCAAAAGTCAGAGACCACCCTTTATTTCCAGTCCATAGACATTATGTCCATATTGTTGATGTTTCACAAGATACTTAGATATAAGAGATTAGATATAAAATAAACAGATGAATATAAAATAAGTGCAAAGTCAATGAAATATAACTTAAAAAAACAAGAGTTTACACTAAACTGGAGCTTAAAATTATTTCAACAACCATGCAAAACTTCTTAGAGAAGCAGAAAATCCAACCAACTTCTAAGACTGAACTTTGGAGGTGTGGAAAAATATCCCTGCAGATTTCTTTGAGAAACTGATAGAAAGCTCCCTGAAAAGAGTGCAAGGTGAAAAGGTAAATTAATAATAATAATGTCCCAATAGGCATTTTATAAATGTATCTAAGTGTAATGAATTTTCTAAGCCACACACACACACAGCCTCCCTTGTGGTGACCCCTGCTGGATCTGAACCACACTGTGTCCCCCACAGTCTCTTAGACAATAAAAGGTCTAGTCAGATCCTTCTGCTGATTTTTCCCAGCGTGCTTTAGAAGGCCTGCTGACTGCGGGTCAGCTTGTGTGTCCAGACACACATTTATCATGTAATTACCGTGTTTGGGCTGTATTTCTGATCCCGGGTGATGATTACTGGCAATTACCCGACATTTCACGCCTCTCGCCCCTCACAGATGGGGTTCCGGGCCCCCTCACACAAAAGGAGGAGCAGAGAGAGGGGTCACTTTTTATATGCCTTCTTCCGTCCTGCCTCTCTGGGATTGCACATCAGCTAAATGAACTGAACCATATGTGCCCAGTGGTTTACTCCCCACCTCCTGAGTCACAGGCCTACTATTCATGTGCAGGCCTAAACTTAAAGCCATAGTTCGGTCAATTACTACATTTGCACAAAGTGGAGTCACTCAGCCGAGACGTTTTTGCGATCTGAAGTCTGCTTCTTTGATTTTACACTGAAGCTAAGAGTCTAGCAGCTAACAAGCAATGGATGTCTATAGCCACTTAATTAGCCCTGTGCAAACTGCATACCTAAGCCTACGTTCACATTACCAGGCTGAAGTGGCACAAACTCGATTTTTTGCCCTAATGTGACTCAGATCTGATGTTTTCAGAGCTGTGTGGACACAAATCTGATCTTTTCAAATCCGAGTCACTTTCATATGTGGTCCTAGATCAGATGCGTATCCGATTCGTGGCCATGTGACCTTAATTTGACGCTCAGATCGGAATTCATATGCTTTTTTTCCACTGCGCGTGCGCCATCATTCAGCGTTACCATGGCAGCAGCGCCGAACAGAAGTTAAAGCCTGTAAACGGTGGAAAAGCAACACATCTCACCTTTTTCTCCTTCGTCTCGCTCTAATAATGAAGCTGAGAGCTGATCAGAGTTAATGATCTTCTCAGCGAAGCTCGTTCTGCTCGTTAGTTTGCGCTGATGATGCAGTGATTCATTCACGTGACGTTACTGAGTAGGATGAGCTCATGAGGGTCATTTCAGGACGCCGGTTCGTCACATTAATGACAGATTTGAGTCACTTACCTAAACGAGTGTGAACCATCGTGTCAGAGAGATTGGATTTGAGCAAAAAATTGGATTTGAGCAACGAGGCTTGTAATGTGAACGTAGCTTAAATCAGACCTGCCGCAAACCATGTCAGGATGTTAAGTAAACCTAGATAGACTTGCTTATGTGGTTTCTGTGTAGGGCAAATTTCTATTTATTTGCCGAGTTTAACATACTGGATAAAAAAAAAACATACAATATGAAACACAAATTCCACAAATAAACCATAAATGTGCATTTTGCATATGACTATATCTAATCTACATTAGTTTCTAGTTGAGATATGCTCATATTTTTAGATAAAGTTTCAAAAAAAAGGCTGCGGCATGAAGTTTGAGTTTTACGTTATGTTCACTTCATGCCTTCTTCTGTGAGTTTTGTGGCTGGTTGTAAAGCAGAAATCTGATTCCTGTCTGACTCATGTAGACCCAGAGTTTACGCATTATCTGATTATTCAAGTGTAAGCAAACACGTTGATCGGATTATCGACAAAATCTGATTTTCTGCAGTTATCAGATTATGTAAACATGTTCAAAGACTATACTAGCTGGGACTTAAATAGCATCTGCTATTGGAAACTTTGTAAAGGCTTTCTTATTGTACTATTATCACTGTACTAAGGAAGATTTCAGTAATATGTATCTATATTTGTACCTTTTTATGGCTACCCCTTCACTCCAGCATCAAAACTCAATTAAAATGAATCACAAACAAAGAGCTTTTAGTTGTGTGCAACATATAGTGTTCCCACTCAGAATCACCACACATTCCCTTAAGTGGAAGAATCCCTTTTCTGCTCTGGAATGTGGAGGGATTAGTCCCTGACTATTGATTAATACACTCCTAAATGGTTCTTAGATTAGATTATGGATCTTTTCATGATTCAGATATAGATTCTGAGCTTTATCTGTAGCACTTTGTGTTTAAGTTAACCCTTTAATGGCCAGCAGCCAGTTGCACCAGCTGAATTGAGTTCGATCGTAGCCTAGTTTGAATGAACTGCCACTATGTTCAAGTTTATGAGCTACTACACTCAGAAATAAAGGTACTAGACTGTCACTGGGGCAGTTCCCCTCTTTTCACTGGGGTGGAACCCTCAAGGCTCCATCTCAGTACCTTTAGTCAGGGAACATAACTGAACCATAATCCACTGAAATGATATGTTCTAAGCTGTACTGACTCCACACACCCCGTCTCGTCTCCAGGCTTTTATTTTACTGTTCTGTTTTAAAACATTCGGTTATGAAAAGGTACAAATACGAACTTTTCACCTGGAAAAACTTATTTAAGGTTCACAATCAGACCTTAAAACCACTGTTGAACCTTTGAGGGAACATTTACACTGTTTGTACCTTAATGAACGGAAAATGTACCTGAACAGAACCTTTATTTCTAACAGTGTCGAATTTCACAGGTTGCACCAAGTAACATAGTTTCAATGTAGCTTTTAGTTATACCTTTAAATTTGCACATATAGTTGGTGTTGGAGTAAGAAATCAGTTCAAATGTCTGGTTGATTTGATCGACGGGAAAACATGCAAGAAAACGACCCAGCAAACACACAACGTTGTCATGACATTGTCTACTTTGTCACAACCTCATAATTCAGTAACGTTGCTGTATGGCGTTATGACTACCTGTTGGCAACTTAGCAAAACTCCATGCACCCCACATTTAACTTATGAGGATTTCAGGAGGTAGTGGCAACGTTGTCACAATGTTGTCAGATAACGTCGTCACAACTTTCTGAGGAATTACATTTCAGCGTTGTGACAACGTAGTGGGCACCAAAACGTAGTGTGTTGTCACAACGTAACTGTGTCTACAGGGGAAATACGTTTCTGCAGGATAGATTAGAGCCCTGAATCCTTCTTCATGTCTGGCAGTGAGATATTTTTAGAGGGTCATTCCAAAAGCTGGTGGACAAAGTACACAAACCATGTACTTGAGTTAAAGTAGAGAGACCCAAGGTAAAATACTACTCCAGTAAAAGTAGAAGTTCCTCCCTTTAGACCTCCACTTGAGTAAAAGTATTTGCCTTCAAATGTACTTAAGTATCGAAAGTGAAAGTACAAAATGATTAATTATGGCTTTAATGTCCTATTATCATTTTTATAACAAGACTCTGCTTCATTAACTCATTTTAGGTGAAAATACTCCAGTGTCTCTCTTGGTAAATCAGTCTTTTAATAGAATGTCATTAATTAGTGACGCTGATGTTTATTAAAATTATCATAAGCACAAAACACTGAAGGCAAACAGTTTCCATCAGGTAGAACTGAGTGGCTCTGAAATCACTTTTTACAAAGAAGCAAAGTTTCAGTTTAGGATTTATTTGAACTTAGTTACAAGTTTAAGTTTAATAAAAACTTTAAACTCAGGTTCACAAATGAGTTTCCTTTACTAAACTGCATCTGTAGGTCTCTGTTCATAAACATAAACTAGACAAAACTAATTTACTATAAAATGAAATAGTGTTTGTATAAATTCAGAAAAAAGACACGTCAGTCACAACTGCATATGTGTACATATTTCTATATTGTGGTCTGTTTACACAAAGTCAGGTTAGTTCATCATTTATGTTGAATAGACTCTCCCAAAATTTTATGCTGCTGCACTGATGTTGAACCGTGTGCTGCACTGGGTCGGTATGACCAACAGGTCAAAACAAGCTCAAAACAAAGTGACCGCTGTGCCCTGATTGGTGTTCTTGCTTTGCGCTTCTTTCGTTTTGACATGTTACGTTTTTATACACACATAAACCAAAAGGAACGACAGATTTCTCATAATGTAGTGGAGTAAAAAGTGAGATATTAGACTTTGAAATGTAGTGGAGTGAAAGTAAAAAGTCACCCAAAATGGAAAAACTTCACTACAGATACACAAAAAAAACTACTTAAGTACAGCAACGAATCACATTTACTTCATTACTGTCCACCACTGCAAGTCAACTGTGTTCAGAGCAATAAGAGCAGCTCCATCAGTGCTCAGGTTGTGTCTGATGCTCACCTTATTATCATACAATACACCACACAGATTATTTTTAAAATGTAACTAACAAAGCTAACATTACCGTCTTGTTATTCAGCATATTCAAATAGCAATAACATTAGCCGCAGCTTGCTAGCATTACCGATCATTCATTGATAAAGTGCCGTTAAAATATTGCCCAGTTTGGACGTCAGAAAAATTCCAGCACCAGAAGAGAATAAGCACACATACAAGAGACGGACAGCACTATCGCTTTTTATATTATCGCTAATACGACCGACACACCTTAAGCAAAGTAGTTTGAAAAGAGAGCAACGCTAGCCATGGAGATGTGTGTAACGCCCCCTGTTTGTGTCGAGTGGCATTACTGATCGGCTGCAGAGTGAAAACGTCATTCTGTACGACAGTGTTTTGATCTAAGATCACTTTACGCTCTACTGGTTAAGATACCGTACCTGAAAGTGTCTGTGGTGCAACCGAAATTTGTGTCATGAGTTTTAAACTCTCAACGTGAGGCTGAAACGTATGTTCAGCTGGTGCAACCGGCTGCAGGTTCCAACCTTTTCCTACAGACTCCTATAACTTAAGGAGAGCTCAGGCAGTTTGACTTGTAGTCCATGTAGTTACTGAACCACAGGCCATAGTATGTAATAAGACTGTGATTTTAAAGGGTTAATCAGTTTTGTCCACGTCTTTTTTCCCTCAGGCTGATATCAGAGTCATAAGTCTCGAATCCAGTTCGAATCTTGAGTCATTTCCGAGTCGAGTCACAAGTCAGTCGACATGCAACTCGAGTGCGACGCAAGTCAGCTCTGTTAACAAGTAATGGATGTTTATACCTACTAGTTAAGATACTCCCCGCCCACATCATCAGACCCTCACCTCAAACCATGACGCAGACCTGTCCATGTTTGTAGATAACAGTATGTCATACAGTGCCAGAACCCACATAAGCAAGTCTATCTAAGTTTACTTAACATCCTGACATGGTTTGCGGCAAGTCTGATTTAAGCTACGTTCACATTACAAGCCTCATTGCTCAAATCCGATCTCTCTGACAGGATGGTTCACACTTGTTTCTGTAAGTGACTCAAATCCATCATTAAAGAGAAAATATTGGGTTCCAGTTTTCTTTGGATTAAACTTTTTATTTAATGCGCACACAATCTTGTTTCTTGGAAAACTCTCCTTTACATTATTATAACTTATGTCATTGTGGTGTAGAATGCTTGTCAAATGTAAATGTAATTCAAACTCTGTGTAATTAAGTCATTATGTCATTGAGTATGAGTGGTATAGCAAATTAGAAAGTCTCCTATTCTAAGGGTTAAAGAACCACCCATTCAGAGCCTCTTTAGGGAGCCATAAGTGGTTCCTCTATGGAACTGGCACCTTCGTCTGTAAGAGTGTGAGCCTTTTCTCTTTTTACGTAGCGCTCTCGATGTATTATGCGAGCAGAAAGCTCCTCCACCTGAGAAGTAACTGAACTTCAATTAGTAGAGCAATTCTGACACTGACAGTTGAGAAGGTATCAAAGTAGGAAGCCATGTGCAGAGAGGTTGAGTGTATGTGTGTGTTTGGAGGAGGGGGGGTCACATTAAGTGACTGTGACCCCTACATGAACTGGGGGAGAGTGATCACCCCCACAGCAGGTGCAGCCAACAAAACCCCCTCAGTGGCACATTCAGCTTGTGTGTGTGTGTGTGTGTGTGTGTATTTTGAATCCATTACCCCCGAGGTCTCCCCCTCTACGTTCTTACAATTACCTGTGTAGAGGAACAGGTGCATTGCTATTCTCCCAGGTTTACGGGGGGTCCTGTGTTAAAAAGGCTCTCAAGAGGCAAAAGGGTAGTGGTCCCATCCCCAGGACAAACACCCATGACTGACACTCACTCTCAGTGGTCAGGACAGGACAGGGGAAAAAAGAAAGAAGACAGGGAATTGATTTTAAAAACAGCACAAAAAAAAAAAAACAGGGAACTGATTTCTAATTTTTTTAATGGTTGAAAAAAGTTATTTGAACAAACAAACAAACAAAAAAAAAAAATGACCAGGACAGGGAGCTGACCTTGAAAAAAGAAACAGTAAAATAAGAAAACAATTAGAAACATTTAATGCATATAAATAATCAGGACAGGGAGTTATAAGAAAATAGAAAAAATAAAGAAATGTGAAAAATAGGGGAAAAAATATAAATTAAAGGCTTTAAAAAAGTAAAAAAACAACAGGCAGGGCAAAGAGTTGAGTTATAATAATAATAATAATAATAATAATAATAATAATAATAATAATAAGCACGGAGGACAAGAAGGTAAGTTTAAAGAAACACCAAAAAAAAAAAAGTTGAGTTAAAAATATTGAGTTAAAAATATTCAGGATTGGGAGAAAAAAAGCTTTAAAAAACAAAGATTGAAAAAAGAAAAAAAGGAAAAGTATAAAAAGTATTATTGGAAGTATGAAAATGTATAGATAGAAAATTCTGAACAAATAGATAAGTTTATAATAAAAGTAGTAGTAGTAATAATAATAATAATAATAATAATAATAAATATTCAGGACAGGGAGTTTAAAAAAAATTAAATATAAAAAGTTGAGTTAAAAAGAAAAACACTGAGGATGGGGAGTTGAGTTAAAAACATAATAAACAAAAAGTTAGAAAACAAGGTATTGTAATAATAATAATAATAACAATAACAATAACAATAATAATAATAATAATAATAATAAAAATAATAATAATAACCAAAGTAGGAAGCCATGTGCAGAGAGATAATAATAATGATAATAATAATAATAATAATAATAATAATAATGATAATACACAATCAGAACAGAGCTGAATAAAAAAATAAGGTAAGAAAGATATAAAGATATAAAGATATATAAAAGATATATAAATATATTCAAAGATTTATATATAAGAACACAGTTTTAAGGGGACGTGAAAAAAGGTCCTGGGACAAACCGGCCCCGTTTAATAGAAAACAAATTGCTCTCCACTTCCCAAAGACACAGATAGCAGGCCATTTGTGCCTGTCTCCCTTTGTTTGGAACGACGGAGGGGAAATGCCGGCATCCTGGGGCAGGGATTGGGTTCAGGATTCCGTTTACAGCACCCCCTTCGCAACCCCAACCTGCTCTCAACAAGCCCTGCCGTTTAAGTGTTCAGGTGCTGGCTACATTTGGAGAGATTAGAGGCGGTGGCTGCAGCCGGGCTATGGGCTGGATGGGGGGGTTTGGTGAGGGTCCGGAGGAAGAAAAGCGATGAATGAGGGTGTTGTTTGAGCCCACGGAGTGAGACGAAGCTGAAAGAAGAGAGAAAGGCTATGAGTTGCTCTCATACACTCCTACACACACACACACACACACACACACACACACACACACACAGACACACACACACACACTCCTGTGCCACAAGCTTACACAGCTGGATTCATTGACAAACACTGCAGTTCAAAAGTTTGGAATCACCTGTCAATGTAATATTTTAGTTATTTCATTCAGTAATAACTTATATAATGTGGACTGAAACATTGTAAACTCAACTTCAAAACGTATTTTTAGATGTATTCTTTGATATTTAACTTTTTAATCAAACTTATTAAATAACAATAAAAAGTTATTAAATTATAAATAATGTGATGTAAATTTAGAATCATTTCTCAAGTTTATCTACCTTGAAATTTCACCATCACTTTTCAAATACAAGTCATGTACTGTCAAATACAGACTGTACAGTCTGGTTGCAAAACTCATTATAACTATATTCTCAAAGTTATACAGTAAAAACCATGTTCAAAATGATATATAACTATGTAACTATATAAATAAATCTGTTTTTTCCTGCTGTGACACCTGTGAGGAGTACTAACTTGTTAGAATAAATTTTATATGTATCTGCAGAAAAAACTGTTCAAATGTTTGGAATCACATGCTATTTTAACATTTTTTGTTAATAGTAATAACTGCAAATATTTTAATATTACAAATTATGTGCCAAATGGTATTTTTAGAGTTCAATATTTCAAAATTTATGTGAACAAGAGGTGAATAAAATTATAAATAATATACTGTAAATATCTGTCTTCTTTTTTCTTTTTTTGGCCAAGTTACATTACTCAATATTTGAGGCACCTGAAAGGATGAAAATTGACAAAACAGAAGGAAATTTGCAAATCAAGTAAGGAACAGTGGGCTGTGAAAAGACTGACCACCCCAGAGTCCAGAACTCAACGTCAGTGAAAGGGTTCATGAGGAGCAGAACATTCAACCAACTACTAAAACTGAACTTTGTAGGTGTGGAAAAATATCCCTGCAGGTTTCTTTGAAAAACTGACAGCAAGTCTCCCAAAAAGAATGGAAGCTGCAATAAAGGCAAAGAATGTAAATATTAAGTACTGAAAAACTAAACATTAAATTTAATTGTTGAGTAATTTTCTGTTAAATATATTTTGCACTACATGGTCATTTTTCCTCTGTAAATTAAAAAAAAAATCAGCATGGTCTCTGACTTTTACACAATACGGTATCTCAATTTTTGTAGTTTTTCAGTTTTTAACATAATTTGAAAATGTCTGTTGTTCTTTACATTGTGTGTAAATTTTATGAAGAATGGATCAAAAGAAACGGCCCAGAATGACTTTGAACTGTGGTTCCATTGACTTACATTAAAAGTAAAGTAGGTTTTTTCCTTCTCCTGTAAAGTTACCATTTTGGAGATATGAGGTTTTCTTCTACAACAGCGATATATTCATGCACTACTAACGACAGGTATTTTGTTTTCTGTGAATTGCCTTGAGAACTGAGAAGGAACAAAAGGCGCATTAGACTGTATGTATGTTTCTGTGTGAGTGTGTGTATAAGGAGTAGTTAAGGTTTCAGGGCTAAGGGCCATGTTTCACTAGGTTGAATCTCAAAGGCATTTTTGACTACAGGAAACACACAGCCCCTGTAGAACATGGTCCTGAGGGATACAATCACAAACACGCACACACACTCGCTTCTGTGTGGAAGTAACTCTGGCCATGCTTGCACCTGTTTGACTGAGGCTGGGAACGTATTGACCTCACCTATGACCTGCCACTGGCTCTCTGTAAAGACAACACATTTGATCAGGTCTGAGTCACTGCAAAGAAAGCAAACACTCCCTCAACTGCCACTCACACATCGGAATAGAATAGAATAGAATAGAATAGAACAGGAGTAGAAGTACGGTGGAATAAAAGAATACTAATGGAATAGAATAGAAGACAATAGAATAAAATAGGAAAAATAGTAGGATAAAAAGAATATTAATAGAATGGAATAGAATAAAATAGAATAGAATAGGAGTAGAAGTATAGTAGAACAATGGAATAGAATAGGAGTTGAAGTATAGTAGAATAAAAGAATAGTATTAGAGAGGAATGAAAGAGGATTGACATAGAGTAGAATAAAATAATAGTAATAAAGTAAAATAGATTAGGAATAGAATAGAATAGGAGTAGAAATACAGTAGAATAAAATAATAGTAATAAATTAAAATTGAATAGAATAGGAGTAGAAACATAGTAGAATAAATGAATATTAATTGAATGGAATAGGAGTAGCAGTAGAACTGAAGAATAGAATAGAATAGAATAGAACAGAAAAGAACAGAATAGAAGTGGAAGTAGAGTAGAATAGAACAGAATAGCATAGAATGGAATAGGAGTAAAGTAGAATAGAATAGAAGAATAGTAATAGAATAGTATAGAATAGAAGTAAGAGTAGAGTAAAATAAAATTAAAGGATAGTAATACAATAGAATAGGAGTAGAAGTAGAGTAGAATACAACAGAAGGATACTAATAGAGTAGAATAGAATAGAGGTAGAGTACAATAGAACAGAAGAATAGTAAAAGGATAGAGTAGAATAGTAATAGAATACAGTAGAATATCAATAGAATAGGAGTAGACATAGAGTATAATAGAACAGAATTATGACAATAGAATAGGAGTAGAAGTAGAGTATAATATAATAGTAATAGACTAGAATACTGACAGAATAGAATTTGAGTAGAGGTAGAAGTAGAGTAGAAAAGATTAGAAGAATAGTAATGGAATAGAATAGGTGTAGAAGTAGAGTAGAAAATAACAGGAGTAGAAAAAACACAATAGAGTACAATAGAATGGGGTACAGTAGAGTAGAAAGACAGAATAGAATGGGGACGTATGTAATATAATAGAACGGAATAGATCAGAGCAAAGCAGAATATAATAGAACAGCAGTAGAACAGAACAGGGGAATAGTAGTAATTGAATAGAGTAGAATAGAATAGAGTTTATAGGGGTATAACAGTAGAATTGAATGGACTACAAGTAGAATAGAATAGAGTAGAATATAGCATAGAATTAAATGGAGCCAAATAGAATAGGGCTGCGTTCCATTCCATAGGGTCTCTAATCAGTGTCAGTTTTACTCCCTGCACACTTGACAGTAGAGGAAGTCAGTTATGGGAACTGCAGTTGATAAATACGTCCTACAGCATCATAATCAAACACGCATCTTCCAAAGATATGAAATGACTGATGGGTAAACTTTTGTGCCGTTTGAAGTTCCCTTCCAACAGAACATTTTCGCTCCCTATGATTTGGAACCACCTTTAAAATTTTTACATTTCTAAAAGCTACATTTGTGCAGTGGTGAACAGTAATGAAGTAAATGTAATTCGTTGCTGTACTTAAGTAGTTTTTCCTGTATCTGTACTTTAATGAAGTTTTTCCATTTTTGGGCGACTTTTTACTTTCACTCCACTACATTTCAAAGTCAAATATCTCACTTTTTACTCCACCACATTCTGAGAAATCTGTCGTTCCTTTTGGTTTATGTGTGTATAAAAACGTAATGTCAAAACGAAAGAAGTGTGAAGTGAGAACACCAATCAGGCACAGCGGTCACTTTGTTTTGAGCTTGTTTTGACCTGTTGGTCATACCGACCCAGTGCAGCACACGGTTCAACATCAGTGCAGCAGCGTAAAAATTTTGGGAGCGTCTTTTCAACATAAATGATGAACTAACCTAACTTTGTGTAAACAGAACACAATATAGAAATATGTACTCATATGCAGTTGTGACTGACGGGTCTTTTTTCTGAATTTATACAAACACTTTCATTTTATAGTAAATTAGTTTTGTCTAGTTTATGTTTATGAACAGAGACCTACAGATGCAGTTTAGTAAAGGAAACTCATTTGTGAATCTGAGTTTAAAGTTTTTATTAAACTTAAACTTGGAACTAAGTTCAAATAAATCTTAAACTGAAACTTTGCTTGTTTGTAAAAAGTGATTTCAGAGCCACTCAGTTCTACCTGATGGACCTGTTTGCCTTCAGTGTTTTGTGCTTATGATAATTTTAATAAACATCAGCGTCACTAATTAATGACATTCTATTAAAAGACTGGTTTACCAAGAGAGACACTGGAGTATTTTCACCTAAAATGAGTTAATGAAGCAGAGTCTTGTTATAAAAATGATAATAGGATATCAGAGTCATAATTAATCTTTTAGTACTTTCACTTTTGATACTTAAGTACATTTGAAGGCAAATACTTTTGTATTTTTACTCAAGTGGAGGTCTAAAGGGAGGAACTTCTACTTTTACTGGAGTTAAAGTAGAGAGACCCAAGGTAAAGTATCACGTCACTTCAAACCACTCTGAATAACTTTGTTTACATCTCAATGATCAAAATTATGCAGAAATATAGAACAACTGGTGGAATTCCCCTTTAATAGCAGTGTTTCAAAACAGCTTTAAAAAGTCTACAAAACAAATGCCGAACCAGAGCTGTATTCACCCTCCTACAGGTCAGGACTCAAGTGCCAAGGTCAAAGATGCAGCTTCTGTGGCCAATTAGATTAGATTAATATCATGATTAAAATACCTGCTGCATTTAAATGGGTCTTCAGTCTATATTCCTTTATTATCAAGAGCAGATAATGCACACTGGGGTTCGGATGCCCATTTTTATGGCTTATTAAAAAATTTACTGTAAGTATATGTTGTTGTCATTGTGATAACAAAACCTTCTTTGCATGCATGTACAACCCAATTTCCAAAAAAGCTGGAACTGGTGCAAAATGTCAACAAAAACAAAATGTAATGATATGCAAATCATTTAAACTCTATATTTCATTGAAAATAGTACAAAGACAACAAATGAAATGTTGAAACTGGGAAATGTTATTGTTTTTTTGAAAAATATATGCCAATTTTGAATTTGATGCCAGCAACACGTTCCAAAAAGTTGGGATGGGAGCAACAAAAGGCTGGCAAATTTGTGTAATGCTAAAAAAACACCTGGTGTTTAATTGGCAACAGGTCAGTAACATGATTGGATATAAAAAGAGCATCTCAGAGAGGCGGAGTCTTTCAGAAGATGAGGAGGGGTTCACCACTCTGTGAAAGACTGCACAATCAAATAATGCAACAATCCAAGAACAATGTTCCTCAACATAAAAGAGCAAAGAACTTATGCTTTTCATCATCTACGGTACATAATAACAATAAAAGACTCAGAGAATCTGGAGAAATCTCTGTATGTAAGGGACAAGGTCTTTGGGCCCTCAGGTGACACTGCATTAAAAAAGGACATGATTCTGTAGTGGAAATCACTGCATGGGCTCAGAAATACTTCTGAAAACCACTGTCTGTGAAAACAGTTCATCACTGAATCCACGAATGCAGGTTAAAACTCTAAAAGGCAAAGAAGAAACCAGATATAAACAGCATACAACGCTGCCACCTTCTCTGGGCCTGAGCTCATTTAAAATGGACTGAGGGGAAGTGGAAAAGTGTCCTGGTGTCCGAATCAACATTTGAAATTCTTTTTGGAAAACATGGACACTGTGTCCTCCAAGCTAAAGACCACTCAGCTTGTTATCAGTGCACAGTTCAAAAGCCAGTATTCATGATGGTCTAGGGGGGCAGTAGTGCACCTGGCATGGGTGACGTGCTCATCTGTGAAGGCACCATTAATGCTGAACGATATATATATATGTTTTGGCAACATATGCTGCCATCCAGACGACGTCTTTTTCAGGGAAGGCCTTGATTATTTCAGCAAGACAATGTCAAACCACATTCTGCATGTATTACAGCAGCATTGCTCCATATTAGAGTCCAGGTGCTAAACTGACCTGCCTGCAGTTCAGACCTGTCTCCACTGAAAACATTTGGCGCATTATGAAATTAAAAATACGACAAAGGAGACCCCAAACTGTTGACAGTGGTAAACATGCCCCCGTCCCAACCTTTTTGGAACATGTCGTTGGCATCAAATTCAAAATGGGCAAATATTTTTCAAAAAACAATAAAATTTCTCAGTTTCAACATTTGATATGTTGTCTTTGTAGTATTTCCTTCTAAAAATGTGGTTTACATGATTTGCACATCATTGCATTCTGTTTTTATTTACATTCTGCACAGCATCCCAACTTTTTTGGAAATGTTGTGGTATATGCACTCATTCAAAAGTTGGTTCTTCAAGGGTTCTTTAGTAAAGACAAAGGTTCTGTACACACTCAAACACTCAAAGAACCATGCATGCTTAAATGGTTCTTTGAATGGCGAAATAATTCTTCAGATTGATGGAGAATGTGTGGCATATGGTACACTCTCAAAAAAAGGTTCTTCAAGGGTTCTTTAGGAAAGAAAATGGTTCTACATAGAACCATGAACCCCCAAGGAACCCTTTGCATGATTAAAAGGGTTCTTTGCATGATAAAGGGTTGATTGATGGAGAATGTGTCATATATGGTTCTTAATAGAACCTTTTTTGAAAAGGATTCTATATATCATCAAAAATGATTCTGCTGTTGTTATGATGTCAAGCTTTTAACAACAGAAGAACACTTTTTGGTGCAATATAGAACCTTTTTCAAAAAAGTTCTATTAAGAACCATCTATAACACATTCTCCATCAATCTGAAGAACCCTTTCATGATGCAAAGAACCCTTCAATCGTGTAAAAAACACTGTCTTTACTAAAGAACCTTTGAATAACCATCTTTGTTAATGGTGTTTATGACAGCTAGTGTAGAACTGTATTACAGTCATTAGCTTGTTGTTTGATAAAGGCACAGTAAAGCTTTAGTTGTGATAGGAAAATACATGTTAATTTAGTGGAAGAGCCTGGTGTTGGGGGGGGGTGCAGGGGTGGGGTGGTGTACAGGTTCTTCATGACTGATGAATTGTCAGACTGTATTTGTAGTAGATTTAGCAATGATAATGACTAAATCTCTCTCTCTCTCTCTCTCTCTCTCTCTCTCTCTCTCTCTCTCTCTCTCTCTCTGCAGCTTAAAGAAAGCGATACCCCTGTGACTGTTTCCTTTATGTTCTCTCTTCCCTTCGCTTTCTTAACCTCCACCTGAGGGATGGAATTCCACGTTGTCTTACAGCGTTCTTCCTTATCAGCTCTTTAAGTAAGAAGAACACAGTCTTCCCCCAAAAGCAGGACATACTGGGCTAACTAGCCGAGTCAATGTGGACCATTTCCTTCCACCATTAAAGGCCTGAGTTAAAGACGGATTGATCTGAAGTTGATCTTACTGCTGGATTAACGGACGACCGACGTGATGGACGGATGAACAGACGAACAAACACACGGAAAGCAGGCAGACAGATGAGCTAGCTTAGTTACGCTTGCTAGGTTAGTTTTCACTTGGTTGTTAGCTTTAGCTCTGCACACGTAAAATTATGGTTCTTCAAGGGTTAAAGAAAATGTTTCCATAGAACCCATGTGTCAAACACGAGGCCGGGGGGCCTGATCAGGCCTGTAGCATAAATCTATCTGACCACACGGAATTTTTCATTTATTAATATTAGCCCGTTTCACAATGCGCTGCACTACAAACCCCAGCATGCACTGCAGCATAATGCGTGTAATGTAATGTAGCCTGTTGTAATGTGCATAAGTTGTGTACTGAAGCCTATTTATTTATTTATTTATTTACTCATTTATTTTTGAATAAGTATTCATTATGCAATATTTCAAGGTTCACTACAGCTGCCTTTATTTTGATGTTGGTGTTTTGCCATATTTTGAATATTTTCACACCTCTGATACAGAACCATGAACCCTTTGCATGATTAAATCGTGCATCATAAAAGCGTTCTTCAGATTGATGAAGAATGTGCTGTAGATGGTCCTTTTTGAAAAGGGTTCTATATATATATATATATATATATATATATATATATATATATATATATATATATATATATGTCATGTAAAAAGCTCTCTGTTAATTTTGGCTAAAGACCACTTTTTTCCTGTGGTTAACTATACAACTATTCATGAATTATTATCAATGCACGAATGTCAAAGTTAGTCAAAATGCACATCCCTAATAATTATCCCATCTATTCCAGCTCCAGACTTCCTACCTGTCATTTATGTATTAATTTATAGTAATTTATAGTATTTATAATTTATAGTAGTTTATCATAATGAGGATAATTATATAACATCAAATGCCAGGGAAGTGCACAAATTAGCACTTCCTAAATTGTCGACTCTTCCTGGATCTTCAGTGCTCCCAGATAGCAAGCATATACTGGTCCACTGGCTTTATAAGGTCAGCCCCCCCACTGACTGTATGCCACCACTCTTGGACCACCCAGATTATTATGCTGCATAAAAAGTCCTGTTACAGGATCTATATTACGAATAATTGAGTGAAAAAAAATGACTGGGCCCAACATAAAATGATTTTGCTAAAAATGTTGCTGCCAACACTGAGCTAGATTGGTTACATCTCTGTAACCCACCGTATATCGCTGAAAACCTCTTATCTCCAAAATGGTACCTTTACAGGAGAAGAAAAAAACCTACTTTACTTTTAATGTAAGTCAATGGAACCAGAGATTTTTCCAAGTGAGTTTTAGCCGTTTCTTTTGGTCCAATCATCATCAAATTTACACACAACGTGTGACCAACAGCCATTTTCAAATTATGTAAAAAAACTGAAAAACAAAAATGGAGATAGGAGGTTTTCTTCCAACCACAGTGATATGATACTGCTGTTATAATTATTTACTAAACTAGTTTACAAAAGATGATCAAAGAAAGAAAAGAAGGAAACGAGTAAATTGGACTGTAAGTGGAAAATGAGTGTCATTTCGTCTAACGCTGTGTTTACCCACCAGGCAGTGAGGCCAACAGTGGCCCGCTATCCTGTTGCTATCTGGGTTTAGATTTTGTATTTTCAGTGCTTGAAGTAGGTGGATCATTTCAGTGTCTTTGACCATCTTTAAAGGAAGCTAAAAGCCTAGGTGTGCAGAGTGTTGTGCTAATTTAGCATTGCTAAAACAGCAGGCCTCATCTTTTTGTGATCAACTTTTTTATTAGCTTTTAAAAGATGTATAGCTTACATTCCTGTACAGTATTGACCAACATGGATAGGTACAGTCAAGATCACAGTCAATACATGTACATATAATACACCAGATAAGAGAGTGGGCTTGCGGGGCTTCATCTAATGGGCTAGTACTAAATCTTTAAGAGTTGGTTTAATTGCACCCCATGCCAGTATTGTGCCTGGTTTAGCTTTGTTTATCATTGCGGTAGTCAGCTCAAGGGAGACAATATCATAGTTGTGTATTTGGATCAAACCAGTTATGTATAATAGCCTTTTTAGCGGCGGTTAGACCGGCAAATATTAATCGTTTTTGAGTTTTTGACAAATGTATACAAAGTGCTAAATTTACGCTAAGCAGCAAGTGAGGATATGATTCCTTTCAGGAGTTTCATTAGCATCGTAGGAAGTAACTACAATGCTATAACCCTGTTTTATACTAACATAAAATCTTTATTTACCTCAAGCGCTCTGACTATGCCGGCTCTTCCACCTCTGCACACTGAACTCACCATGATCTGACATTTTTGACGTATCATTGTGGGGATCAAGCAGTAGATTTGTAGATGCGGTCTTTGAGAGTGATAGTGCTAGCGGTGACCTCTGTCATCGTGTGGTCATAGCGTGTATCGGCAATCCCCCGGGGCAGATCGGTGAGTCTGATTTTCATACTGACCCCTAACAGACAGCCCGTATTTGAATAGAGTGACGTGCGTGAGCGAGGCAGGTATGAAAGGATGGATTGATGGATTTGATAAACGTTGGTAGGGTTCGGTGAAGCGAGATTAAACAGGTTGATAATAAACTTTCAAGGAAACAGAATGACAATGCCACTCACAGAACTCCATAGCAGTCAATTTATACAGTATTCTGTGCGCTATAGTCACTAATTGTGGCTCAGCTTGACTGTTAGCATGTTATACTAATGTCTTTTTACTTACACAACAAGCCGTTTGTGGCACCAATTGAAGGGGTGATTCAGTAGATCAGGGATTTCATGAGATTTTGAAATGCAATTATCACAGCTTTCAGAGATGTTGTGAGGTTTGATGTTATGCCAGCTCTCCTAGTTTTCTCTCTTAAGTGTTCTGACTGTTAGCATGTTATATTAATGTTTCTCACCTACACAACAAGCAATCTGTGGGAACAAAAATCTAATAGCAATTCAGTAGATTTGTGATTTTGTGAGACTCACAGACTGTCCAATGCAGTTGTTATGACAGCTTTTAAAAAATGTAATGATATGTATGGGATGGATCGTTCTACAGAAATGTCTATTTTTGTGTCCCTAGCGTTTACAGATATATTACACTTTAAAAGCACGTTAGGGTTACAATTTATTTATATTTTAAAATAAAACAATAAGTTATTTTAACAGTTACACCTTCTTGAGCCTCAATTTAGCAATATTGGTTTTTAAATCAATTATCTAGAATTCCAAGCACCACAGAAGAGCTCATCCCCACAGTCATGTGTGAAGGCTGAGGCCATATTTTGAAGAAAAAAACATGTTTTTCTGCAATTTTAACTACAATAATCTATACATAACTATGGAATATATAAATTAAATGACACAACGAAAACAAATGACAAATAAATATTATAAAATATATAATGAAAGGTGTTGTCCCCAGGAGTCGTGTCACTGGTGTTACTGCGTAACAAAAAATCTCTTATTTTGAAATAAAAGTCACACTGATGACATCACTCGACCACCTTTTACCTGTTTTCTGAGGATCTATGAAGAAAAGCACATGGTGAGTCCACTGTGTCTTTCAGTTATCAGAGATTCTCATTTAGCTCATGATTTCATATGAAGCTTTTAGCTGAAGTCACTGGTGTGACCGACTTTATTCTGAGGTCATTGTAAAAAAATAGAATACAAATGGATTAAATTCCATATTTTAGTGGATATTCCATGATTGACCACGTGTGGTTTGATGCTCTGTAGCAGCCGTTTAGTAAAATGCATTGTTCATTAAAAATGTCTCTGGTGTTCCTTTATTATGTGTAACACCAGTGAGGATCAGTAATACCAGTGACTCCTATGGAGAGACAGAAAAGTGGACGCTTCTGCAGAATGACCCGGATGCAGTTGTTATGCTGGCTCTCCTAGCTTTCTCTCTTATACAGCCTGACTGTTAGCATGTTATATCAATGTTTCTCACCTACATAACAAGCCATTTGCATCACAATTTGCAATGGCAATAAAGCAGATTAGTCATTTGTGAAACTTACAGAACTTCAAATTCAGTTGTTATGTTAGCTTTTTAAGTATTTAATGACATTTGTGGGATTTTTTTTTTAAATAAAAATATTCTCAAGAACATGTAGGAGCTGTCCTACATCAGTAAAACAGTCAGTGTGTCAGTGAAGCGCCTGAACAGACACAAATCCACACTCGACAACTTTTTTTTCTTACTTTTTGAGCTGGATTAAATTACAAGTGGCGCTAACACCTGCAACCTTTCATAAGCTCATTCTAAAAGAGCAGTCAGGGTGTGGAGGGTGTGCGATCAACTGCCTCCTTAACCTGCAATGGAAATGACATTTTCAGTTTGGTGCGAATGAGATGGAATTGTTTAACCACACTGACCCCTAGCAGTTATAAGTGGTACTGCAGTATGAACAGGCAGGTTTCAGAGAGCAGAATTGACGAAACAGAAGCTAATCTAGAGCTGCCTCTTTAGAAAACTGCCAATAAAGACTATATATGGTACCACAGAGTCATACATGGTTGTTCTTATGCAGAATATTTTGTAGAACTTAGTATTTAGAAAGTGCAGTTCACTGCTTCTGGAAGGAGTCTCCTATTCCTTGTGCACACACACACACACACACACACACACACACACACACACACACACACACCTAACCCCACTTCACTCTTCACAGAGTGAGGGGGATTATGTAGGGGATTATGTGACTGTCACGATTCTTTCAAAACCGAGCCTCCGCTTTTCTTTCAACGGGCCATTTACTCTGACAGGGTGTATTAAAACATGTGCACACTCCACAAGTACACAATTTCACCTCTGTTCCAGCCCAAGGGAAGAAAAGGCGCATCTTTCACTCCTTCATTTGGGGAATATGCTCATAATAAAGCAGGCTGACAGTATTATCAGATTGTGGCAGTTGCCAGGTTGCAGTGGTTGCCAGATTCAACATTTTCTGTAAAAAGGACTCTCAGGTTGCTAAAGGTTTTCCTGTGCTTTTGCTATTAATGCTTTTTTCTTCTTTTCACTCCTTCAGTATCGCTTGGGAATATATAAATAAATAAATAGGCCTTTTGAATTTATTATTATTTCAAACTGCGATCCCACAGTATAGTATATATATATATATATATATATATATATATATATATATGCTATTTGGGTGGTGGATCATTCTCAGTACTGCAGTAACACTGACATGGTGGTGGTGTGATAGTGTGTGTTGCGCTGGTCTGAGTGCTGCTGGATCGGTATATATATATATATATATATATATATATATATATATATATATATATATAATTAAGTATTCAAACCTTAGGCATTACTTGAGATAGTAATAAGCTAAATACATACAAAATGATCATTTTTAGGGTACTTTCCCAAACCCTAACCCCTACATTTCAAACAATGAAAACATTTTTATATTTTTTATTTTTTATTTTTGTTATTTTTTTTATATCTTTTTGATTTCTTTTAAAGTGAAGCTGAAAGATTCAGATCTTTCATGAGTTCAATATTTAACTATTTAAATGTGGTCCCAGACTTCCATGTCATTACCGAAACACAAAGTTTCAGTCCATGGGCCTTTTTTTAGCCACACCCCTTCATTTTAGAGCAGGAAGTGAGGCTGCATCCCTGTCCCTCATGGCCATATGGTGAGCAATTAGATCTGTTTTGAAGTAAATGTGTCCTGACCTGATTAACATTAAGAGCTGTCACTACCGAAACACAGATTAATTGTTGTGTTTTAAATGAAATTGTATGATTTTATGTGTGTGTAACTGTTCAAAGCTGTGTTTGCTAGTCGTGTGCTAGCTAGCATTTGTAAGTCATGCTCAAAATGAGTTAAACTGTCACTACTGGAACAGTCACTACTGTAACAATCACTACCGAAACATTTTTTTTATTATTTTCTGTAGTCCTATGATCGTTTTGGTAATGGCAAAATGTGCTTTGAACTCAGTTTGGTAGTGTGATCCATATGTACATACATTCCACTTTAAAAACTAGATTAGTTTGTGTCTTCAGACATTATTATAAAACAGATAATTCCTAAAATCTGATTGGCTGAGCTGCATTCAAAGCCGTTGTAAAATCTACACTATACGCTCACCTATGACCGCATCACTGCAACTGAGCTCTGTATTACTGCGCCACGGCACCAAAAACCCTTGTGCTGTTATTGGAATAATCTTTGACTCTCATGCTGCTCACATGGAGCACCGAGTGTACTGATGAAGTAAGAACCCGTTTTTTGTTTAAACTGAGGGGCTGAAAACTTATGTCCTGAACTAGAACTAGGCTGGTCAGCTAGCTAACAGGCTAACATATAGCTTACAGCCTAAACAACTCCATCATTAACATCGCCTTGTATTAAAGTACTTACAGTGTGATTAACTGTAAAACGGCATTTAAATGTTCGTGTTTCAGTCAGAAGTCACATCAAACCCAGGCTGAATCCCAAATGGCTCTGTACTCCCTAAATAGTGTTCTAGCTATGAACGTTTAGAAATTCTAGCCTCTACAGCCAAACAGTGCATCATTTATCGAGTGTGGATGAGTCTGAGTCCCAAATGACTGTTGCTTAGCTGTATTTTGCTCTGTTGGGCTGCAGAATCCGGTATTTAAACTCCTACGTAGTGCACTATGTAGGGAGCAGGGAGCCATTTGAGATTCAGCCCCAGCGTGAGAAGAGGAACGCCACTAGATTGGTGCTAAATAAGACTCACAGTGGTAATTCAGTGACCAAAAAGTACTTATAAAGCAAAAGTTTCTGCATTAAACAGTGCTGTGTTATCATACGTTGATTGTTGTACGACGAAAGGTTAAAAAAAAATAATGAAATGACCACAGTGCACAGCAATGGGCGTCCGAATGTGGCAACGATACCACACACTAAAGGAACTACATTTCTTGGCAGAATACTTTTATGTTGATTATTCTTAACACTAACTTAAATTCTTTTATGAAAAATGGTGTAGTTTATCATATTTTATGTTGGCCGCCGTTTATAGAAGCAATAAGCCACTTGAGGTCATGCATTACAGTGATTTTATCACAGGAAAGGGAGTTTTAGGACCCTACACTCTCAGAAATAAAGGCACCAGACTGTCACTGGGGCAGTTCCCCTCTTGTCACTGGGGTGGAACCCTCAAGGGTCCATCTCAGTACCTTTAGTCAGGGAACATAACTGAACCATAATCCACTGAAATGATATGTTCTAAGCTGTACTGACTCCACACACCCCGTCTCGTCTCCAGGCTTTTATTTTACTGTTCTGTTTTAAAACATTCGGTTATGAAAAGGTACAAATACGAACTTTTCACCTGGAAAAACTTATTAAAGGTTCACAATCAGACCTTAAAACCACTGTTGGAGCTCTGAGGGAACATTTACATTGTTTGTACCTTGATGAATGAAAAATGTACCTGCACAGAACCTTTATTACGAACAGTATAAGAACACCCTTCCTGCCTCTCGTGGCTTTATTAAGTGTTGTTAAAAGCAATGGTGATGTAACACAGTCATAAGCAAGCCCCCCCCCCTGCCCCCCACCCCCCGACACATTGCAGGCATCAAATTTGGAATGTAATTTGACTGGGGGTGTTCAAACTTTTGCATACAACTTTAGAGTTACCATTCTGAACATACAGAGTTTTGTTACCAGTGTAGATAAACACGTTAAAACATCAACCTGAGCTACAATCAGGTTCAAATAAGGAACTTTTAGTGCCCCGTCTGTCACGTGAGGTTGGGGCCACGTACGAAATTTCTTCATTACGCTCCCTGTCAGTCCTCATCCGTCTGCTCTAGCCGGACACTGTAGGCCTTTTGTGCTTCTATCAGATCCTCCTGCCCTTTTCAGCCTGAAGAATGATAAATATTTACCTGCGACACACACAGGCGCAGGCACACTGCATCACATCAAACGGCGCTGATAAGACTGGGCCTTTCTGGAGAGCACCAGAAAACGCTTACAAAACCCTTTCTGTTCACAGGAAAGATTCAATATAGCCAAGTAGCATTTAGCTAAATGCCAAACTGATAACAATAACCATGATCACTTTTTTCCTTGTAGTGTGCTGAGATGATGCTGAATTACAGATCATAGCTGCTTGCAATAATCGTGATTGTATATGAATGCAAAAATGTAGGCGCCCCTGGTCAAATTACATGTTTTTTTTTATTTTCTAAGTGAAAATAAGTACATATCCAACTCAGAGAACACACTTTTTAATGCTCTGTTGCTGTTTATTTGCTGTATTTAACATACTGGTGAAAAATTAAAACGAATAAGCATAAAATGTGGCAAAAAGTGCAAAAGTTTTGGCACCTTTTATATGTTTTATGTTTCAACAAATGAAAAGAAATTGTGCTTTTGAATTTTTTTTTTTATTCAAGATTAACCTATTTTAACAAAACACAATTTGATTGGGGTGCTTAAACTTTCGCATACGCCTATCTCTCACTCATAATTGAAACAAGCAGAGAAATTCGATCGAAAGCGAAGATTCAAAACATTCAGAATGGCAGCAACATCTCTAGACTTCTAGGCATTAATGATGCCAAGTGTGTAACAATGGAGGAACCTTTTTAGTGCTAAAAAGAACCCTTTTCAAAAAAGTTCTATATAGAACCATCTACAGCGTTCTCCATCAGTATGAAGAACCGTTTCACGATACAAAGAACCATTTAAGCATGCAAAAGGTTCATTGAGTCTACATGGTTCTATATAGATATATTATTCTTTACTAAAGAACCCTTGAAGAACCATCTTTTTAAGGATGTAGAACCACTGCCTTTACTGAAGAACCATCTTTTTTAAAAGTGTACATTATTTCTCCTTATAAACAGCTGCATGTTTAACTCCTGGTTGTCTCCTCATTTTTCACCATCACTGCAATATTTTATTTATTTTCCGTAAAGCTGCTTTATTAAAATGCATGTCGTAAAAAGCAGTTTATAAATAAAATTGCACTTGAGTGCAAGACAGTATATATTAACACAGAAAGGTAAAAGGAGAGAGAGAGTGGAGAATGTGTCTGCAGTGTGTGGGAGGCCAGTAAAGCCAATACAAAAAAAAAAAATAATAATAACATCATTATGCCAGTTACAGTTCCAGTGAACTTGTTATGCCTCCTGCCACATTTGCCTAAAAACAATGGAAACGGAAAGTTAAAACAGAAGTTTGGACATGGTGGGGTTGTCCTGAAGCTAGGACAGTATTTAGAAGGTCTAGCTTCTGTACTACTGCTTTCCTATCTGGGATTATAAGATTATGAACTTTTATTCAGCAAATTTATTTATATACTGCTTTTTACAACATGCATTTTCATAAAGCAGCTTTACAGAAAATCTGAATCCGGTGAACAAGCTAAGGGCTACTATGGCAAGCCTAAGAGCAAGGCCCAATCCCATTTTACCCCTCGCCCCTACCACTGAGCCCTTAGCCCTCTGTTTTGCGCGTTCAAGTCTAGGGGCAGGGTGTCCTGATTCTTGTTGAGATAGAGGGGTAGGGTGAAGTGTTGGGGCTACTTGACCCTCCAAACGGAGGTTTTTCAGAGACTCCAAACAGAGAGTTATGAGAAAAAAGAAAACCCGGCAAGATGGAGAACAAGAGACCAAAGAAACCCACAAATGTGAGAATTTTCTCTGTTAAAAATTACGATAATCACTGTTTTATCTTAGTTTAATGTCGTTTCAGTGTATTATGGTCGTTTCCTTCATAACGAGCATAAAAAATCGCTAATAGCATGCTAATGTCTCGGTAGCTAGCTAGCTAACTTTCCTGTTCCACCTTAAATATTCCAGCAGTTCTGACGCCTGAAGCGCCAGAATGTAACTGCTGCACCATTTAAGGTGGAACGGGAAAATTCGAACAAGAAGCTGGTGAATATCTGACTTCAGCTTCATATCACTGAAGAATTAGGGGTGGGTGATAATAAATAATTGCCCCCCTCTTTGAAAGCATATGATGCCCTAAATGTAACTAAAGCCCAGCAGTGAGGAGCTGAACTTCACCCTCCTCTGCTGTCACTGCAGACGGGCCGGGTCGCCTACAGAGCAGCGCTGGTAGCTGTTAATGAAGCAATGTTTTTTTTATTATTATTATTTGAGGGTCTTGTTTCATAGGGCAAGATTTCAACCACTACCCTTTGTAACTCAGTTCTAAGGGGTTAGGGTGACACTTGAAAACAAGGAGTAGGGGTAAAAAGGAGACATGGGACTGGGCCCAAGAGGAAGAAACATTGAGAGGAACCAAGACTCAAAAGGGGAACCCATCCTCCTCTGGTCAGCACAGCATAGCAAAACAATAACACAAGAAGAGCAGTGGGTGGATAAGACTGTCCAATTAATACAAAATATTAAATATAGAGACCCAGGCTGTCATTGGACGGATTAACCAATGATAACTGATGACGACTGTTAGAGGCCTATCAGGGTTACAATACGAAATAGATCTATGAAAATCAGTGACTGTTACCAGTGAAAACCAGTGACTACTGTTTGGAGTGTATGACAATGAAAATCGGATACGCATTCAATCTAGGACCACATATGAAAGTGACTCAGGTTGGATTTGATAAGATCAGATTTGTGTCCACACAGCCCTGAAAACATCAGATCTGAGTCACATTAGCGCAAAAAAATCAGGTTTGTGCCACTTCAGCCTGGTAATGAGAACGTAGCCAAAAAGTGTAGAAACAAGGTGGTAGTTTTTATGTAATGTAGTGTTGATTAAACTGGACTGGTCAAACTGAAGTTGTCATGGTGACTAAACAGATAAGATTTCAGAGTTATGATATTTCTGTAATACGACCGTTGATTGTTTTACTGCACAAAATGTCCATTTTACACTTTACTCTGCATTAAGTTCCACTACATCTACGTCTTGATTCATCAAAACACCCGCTCATCTGGGCTCTGATTGGTCAGGAACATCACAGGGCTCAGTATACGACACTGGTGATTGGTTAGAGGGCTCATTTGCACACTGTAGCCTTCTGCGATGTCAGTACTCAGTCAGTAGGCAACGATAACAATTCACAAACGATATATCGCACAACCTCATGGTCTCCTCTGAATCTGCCCTGCTGGTTTGATCTCAGGTTGCCAACGAAAGGAATTTGCTGCTATAAGCCTCAACAAAGGCCTGCTGAAATGAGCCTTTGAAAAGTTCACTCCATTACTCTCCATCATCCCTCTCTCTCTCTCTCTCTCTCTCCCTCTCTCGCCCTCGCCTGCAGGAAGAAGTAATAGCATCCGGATGGCCTTAACTAAATATTCAGATTATCCCTACCACTCATCATCACCCAATCAATCACCACTATGCGAGTGCGCGCAAGTGTGCGCGTGTGTGTGCACGTACGTTCTGATTCTGGGCCAAACAGCTCGAGCGCAGGAAGAAGGCATGTTGGCTCTCTGTCACCATAACGACAGAGCTGCCATTGTAAAGAGCAGCAGGAAATTAAGATTCTTCGATTAAAAGCTAAAAGTCGAAACCCGAACAAAAACAAAACGAGACACTGGACTAAACATGTGGAATAAGGCTTACTTTAGCTAAACGAAGGACCTGCTCAGTTAGTATTTAACCGTTCCCTGGTCCAGCACAGAGGCCAGAGGCTCTTTCGACCTGACCATTCAGTCCCACATTCTGAACGCTGACCAGGATAAAGATTCTCAAACTTTATATTGTGTTTAAGAGCCTGTAATCTATTAGTTTATCTAGGGTATGAATGTTGTAGTGGTCAGCAACTGAACATAGTGCTTTGTAAGCCTACAGTGCTGATATATAAGCCCACATCTTTTACTATATTTATGTGATACCAAGAAAGTAACGGTGCAAAATAAAAGCATCATCATTGTTGCTGGATTAATGTTGCTTTTATTTAGTACTCAGTTAAGGCCATTATAGCTAAGATAACTTCACAACTGTTTTCTTGCTGGGCTAAAGCTTCAGCCTCAAAGCTCTCAAGGACTCTGAACGTTTAACCTCTTCAACTCCTTGAGTTTCTTCTTCATAACTTTCATATTTCATAAGCTACATTCTAAAGGTGGGGGTCGTATGAGAGCTGTAACTGTCTTCCTTCCAGTCAAATAGATGGGTGATGTGATTTTAAACCCTTATAATAAAAGAAGCTGAACTCACAATTTTTTTTCTACTGAAAATCGACCCATTTTTCCACAAATCTGGGCTATAAACTATAAACAGACGGCGTCTCTTCAGTGATCTGCTCTGTAAACATTATTTTTATAAAATAATACAAAGAGCGTCTAAGATTTTTGGCTTTCAGCAGTAAATTGTAAGCATATAGTAATAGCTTTTACAAAAAAATAAATAAATTAATGAAAATGTTTTTTATAAATTAATTTCATGCAGTTACTGAATAATTTGCCTTATGATTTGTTCATGTAAATTCAGATGGAAAAAAACAAAATATACCCTGGAGAATAAGAGGATAAAGGGCCGTTATTTTGTCATGGCAGAAGTTACATATATATATATATATATATATATATATATATACACACAGTTATGTGTAAAAGTTTGGGCACCCCTGGTCAAATGACATGTGTTGTTGATTTTCTAAGTGAAACACATTCTCTACACTTCTGCACGTTTTAATGCACAACTACTGTTTATTTGCTGGATTTTACTTACTGTGGGAAAAATAGAACGTAAAATGTGGCATGTGCAAAAGTTATGACACACCTAATTTGCTTTATTTTTTTTTCCAATAAGCATAAATTGTGCACTGCCAAATGCTCCTGAGAGTCCTCTGAACATGTACTTCAGTGGAAGGGATAAAACCATATAAAAAAAATCTGATGTTTTTGTATTACACGCCACACAAGGTCAGTGTCACCTAGAAATGGAGCAGAATCTTAACTATTTCTTCTTCACTTTATCAACTTTAATAATTTAATAATAATAATAATAGTAATTTTACAGGGGAGGGCAAAAACGTTCTTTATTTTCAGTGTAAAGATTTTTTATTCTATGCAGTTTTGGAGTCCAATCATCATGAAATTGAATTCAGAACCATTAGCCTGCTGTGTTTGCACACAGACGAATAAGACCTCTGAATTTAACCCATCCGTGCTGTGAAACACCCACATACATGCACACTAGTGAACACACACACTAGGGGGCAGTGAGCACACTTGCCCAGAGTGGTGGGCAGCCCTATCCATGGCACCAAAGGAGCAGTTGGGGGTTAGGTGCCTTGCTCAAGGGCACTTCATTCTCCTACTGTTAGCTGAAGGGATCAAACCGGCGACCTTCCAGTCACAAGGCTGGTTCCCTAACCTCCAGCCCATGACATTTGGCATGGTTTATATATGTATATAAGTATATATACAAACTCATACACAGTATAAACATATATACATATACACACCATGGATGCCAAAATTCCCTCATGCTTTGGCCTTTGGGGCAGGAAAATAGTCACATCACCAAATTGTAACTACCACTTGTTTGCATTCATCAACTAGTACATTTATTGCGTGATAAATATGCACACTATATGTGCAAAAGTTTGTAAACCCGGAGCTTTAGGCCCCCTCATTATGCCAGGCCCCTCCAGATTTACTAAAAAATCATGCACTAAAAGCCACTGACATTGTTACAGAATGTAATATTCATTTTGTGCCCCTATAATTCAGGATAAACCCAAATGCCTTGACAGCTGGTATCACCATGCCTTCAAAGACCCTATCCCCAATTTCTGGAAGCCATTATCACCATGGTAACGCTTAAACGACTGCATGCCTTCATCATTCGCTTTCACACCAATTCTGCAAAGAGGCACCAAACCACGTTTTTAATATCTACTATTCACAAACTTTCCCCTTCTAGTTAGTATTATTATTCATTTTTATTCTAATTATTGGTATTGATAATAAATGAGGGATAAGTAGATGTTATTGATAACAGTTTTGTTTGCTTAACTGCAAATCAATCCTGATTTTCAAGTTGTTTTCAAATTGTATTATGCTCGGATTTTCTTTCCTACCAGACATTCGGTCACACAGACACGCCAAAGATGAAACTGATGAACCATGAGTGCTCGTTTTACGGCCAGATCTGACCGTTCACATGTTTGATGAATAAGGGCCAATGTGTACGGCACTTACCACGACAGACAGGCTGCAAGCGTGCCTCTCGCTCAGGACCTGACAAGCTAGGCCGCGTACAGTACAAATCTGACCTGCAACCGATACCCCAAATCCAGCCCAGCCCGCCCAGTCCTGGCATGCCAATTCACTTTGCTGTCGGTCTTGTTTTACAAAGAGAGGCTTTAAGTGCAACTCAATTCACAATTTCCTCCTTACGCCCTACTGTAGCAGATCCGCTCTCGCTGGCCCCCTCCTTCCCGAGCCACACACAACAGTGTGTACTATTAAAGAATGGAGGAATTCAGATAAGCGCGGCATTAAACTCAATTTCAGATACCCCCCTCCCTCAATCACCTCCCCCCACCTCCTCCTCCTCCTCTTCCCTTCCTCCTCTCACGGCTAATCTTCCTTAAGCGGACAATAATACTTTATTTATCTGGAGGGGGGCTGGGTGGAATTGTCCTCGAGCAAGATTCGGTAGCACTTTACAGTATGAATTACACACAGGATTCTAATCCTCTGGGAGTGGAAGAAACATGGAGACGGAAAGGAGGGGAGAGAGAGAGAGAGAGAGAGAGAGAGAGAGAGAGTGAGAGAGAGAGAGAGCGAAAGAAAGACTATCCCGAGCAGGAGCGCTGAGTTTTATCTGTCCTCGAGCTTTAATGCATTTTGAAATGCTATGACAGATTAGGTAAACAGCGCCTTCGATTAATGGAAGAAGGAGTCAATTGGGCATGCAGTGCGGGGTTGAAACCTCACGCTCACAAAAAGCTCTTTATTCCTTCGTCTTCTCTCCTCGGGCTTAGACATCCCTCCATCCCAAATCTGATTTCCTCCACATTAACCCGCGGACATTAACCTCCGCAGGGACAGGTTACAGATAAGCCGCAGCCGCTTCCGCCAGCCGCCAGGCTGGACTTCACAATGAACTTCACAAATTCTTCTGCCATCGTATCCTCAGTGCTAGGGCTGCACGATATATCGTTTCGTAATTGTTACTGCAGTAGTGATATTGCAGAAGTGAAAATGCATGTCTGTAATTTTTTGTTAACTTTTATTCAATAAAAATATTGATTTTTTTTTTTATTGACTCTGCTAGTATTACAGCGCTGATCTCGTTTCACTGTTAAGCATAAGATAGAAACAAAAGGGTTAAATTCCTAAAATGCTGAGTGGAAAAAACACAAGGTTAAGGACAGCAGCTGAGCTCAAATGGAAGCATGAGGGAATTTTGGCATCCATGGTTTATATATGTATGTAAATATATATACACACTCATATACAGTATAAATATGTACATATACAGACCATGGATGCCAAAATTCCCTCATGCTTTGGCCTTTAGGGCAGGAAAATTGTCAGGTCACCAAATGGTAACTACCACTTGTTTGCGCTCAGGTGGTCATCATACTCTGCTAGTATTACAGCGCTGATCTTGTTTCATTGTTAAACATAGGATAAAAACAAAAGGGTTAAATTCTTAAAATGCCAAGTGGAAAATTGGCTGGTCTGGAATCGGTATCTAGGCAGATATAGCTAAGTTAGCTCCCCTATTGGTTAGGACTTCAGGAGCCGAACAGAAGTCCGAATGTGTTAGATTAACTATCAGCATAGTTACAAAGTGACAAAGAGAATGATGTTGTATTTATAATAGGTTTAGAAAAGTGACCAGTAAGAAAAAAGGTCACTGTAGGAAGTTCTACACAAATCACTGACTGAATACAAGTGACAGCTTAATTAATGAGTTGTTAGAAATGGAAAACAGTGGCGGCAGCTCTACACCAGCCTTTCTACTGAAAAAGTCAGTACAGTTACAACCTAAACTTTATCCTAATATGTCTGTCACAAGCTTCAAGCAAAACATGGAGTGTCTTTTAAAAGCTCACGTTTAGAACTGCATTTTCCATTCCACCTTAAAGGCTGTAGCAGATTCATTTTGGGGCCTAAATGTGGCAAAATGTAACTGCTGCACCATTTAAGGTGGAACGGAAGATTCGAATAAGAAGGTAACTTCAGCCACGTCAGAAAGTTTATGCGAAAGCACTAACAAACTACTAGAATCCTGTAGAGATGCCAGCAGAAGTTACCATTAGTGGTGAGTTGGGTGTTTTCCTCATGTTTTGACCCACACTGAAGGCCTAGCTCAGCTGTCTACTGGTTCTATAAGCATGTATTTCATAATTTAAAATGTATAATTGGGATTATTTGGATCATGAGAAGCAGAAAATACAAGCAACTTCTAAGACTGAACTTGTGGAAAAATGAACTGAAAGCGAGTCTCCTGAAAAGAATGGAAGCTGTAATAAAGGCAAAGAGTGGACATATTAAATACTGAAAAAAATTATATGATATTTAGTTGTTGAGTTGTGTAATTTTCTGTTAAATGTATGTTTTCTGGCTTTTTCCTGATGCTGAAAAAAAAAAAATGTTCTTAGTGGGCTTAATGTACTTAAGCAATCAATCTAAGCTAAACCCTCAAAGCAGATGACATGGAGATACATTAATATCACTGAGCAAATGAAAACTCTTTGATATAATAAGCATAGAAGCTTGTTTTTTCTGTTTTTATGCTTAACTTAAGCATCTGACCTTCCTCCTCCCATTTGAGTGGTTCTGAGGTTGGTATTTATCACTAATTCATTAGTGTAGGCCTTGGCAATGACCCAGAGTGAGCCCAGGAATGACCTGGTGAGCTCTATCATCATAACATGTTGGATCATCTCCTCAAACCCCAGATTATCCAGCACCTGTAACCTGACTCAGCCCCCCCAGATCCCACACTATATCAAGGACACAGAATCTAATGCATTATATCCAAACTTATTGATTTTACTTGTATGAAAGCAAATCTACACGGCACATTTGTCATTTTCTTGCCAAAACACTCCCACTCTGGGAGCAGCAGTGCCTGGGGCAGTGGGCTGCTTTGCCCAAAGCAGGGATGGTCTTTGCACTAGGCAAAGGCAGGTAGCTGCCTCGGGCCCCCTTGAGCCAAGGGCCCAATGAAAATACTTATTACATATATTGTATGGGTTGATGTTAAATAACCTTTTCTGGAATCTTTGTCTGAAAATGCTCTTTATTGAAACAGCAGGCAGAGAGGAGAACTACTGTGGGGGAAGGTCACCAACAAAAGTACCTCTCAGAGAGGGTGAACACTTCAACTACGCTAATTAAGCTGAAAAGGACCTGATAAAATCCAAACAAGACGCAGCACACCCCTATATATATACATCTCTCTCTCTCTGTTTCTCTCTCCCTCTCTGTCTCTCTCTGTCTCACATTTCCAATAGACAACTAATCCTCTCAGCTCTCCTCAGGCAGTGTGAGCTCTTCTCTCCTCTCCTCCTTCCTCTCACCTTCCAATTCACTCCTCCACTCATCCACCCGTTCTATTCATCCGTCCCACAGCCTCTCGTCCCTCTAATCCTCTTTCAGGACATTTACCTGCTAATAAAGCCAGAGAGAGAGAGAGAGAGAGAGAGAGAGAGAGAGAGAGAGAGAGAGAGAGAGAGAGAGAGAGAGAGAGACAGAGAGAGAAAGAGAGAGAGAGAGAGAGAGAGAGAGAGAGAGAGACAGAGAGAGAGAGAGAAAGACAGAGACAGAGAGAGAGAGAGAGAGAGAGAGAGAGAGACAGACAGACAGAGAGAGAGAGAAAGAGACAGACAGAGAGAGAGAGAGAGAGAGAGAGAGAGAGAGAGAGACAGACAGATAGAGAGAAAGACACAGAGAGAGAGAGAGACAAACAGAGAGAGAGAGAGAGAGAGAGAGAAAGAGACAGACAGAGAGAGAGAGAGAGAGAGAAAGAGACAGACAGACAGACAGAGAGAGAGCGAGAGATTCACCAAAAGGCTGTTTAACACTGAAAGCACCTCAAAAATTCACTAAAACAGATCCAGAGGCAAATACATACAGTAATGTACAAAATAATATAAACTCGATTTAGTTTCAGACAAATGTATGAAAAGAGTCTTTAGTGACTTAACATGTTTTAAATCATCAGTCACTAGAAAACGCTGTGAAACCAGTTAGGAAATCACAGAGGTGTCCACAAAGATACAGATAGACACAGATTATAATAAAATGAATGAAAAACGCTGAATGAATATATCGAGACAGAAAACAAAACATCTTTTTAAAATAAAACTAATAATTACAGAATAAAATTTTATAATTTAATAACTACAAGTTGACCCTAAGAAACATGCATGAAAATATCTAATGACACTTTTCAGTGTCTACACTGTATAAGTTAATATTATATATAGGCCTAAAATAACAAAGATTACATAATAAGTGATTTTGGACTTGAATATCAGTGTAGAATTGTATGAACACTCAAAGCCAAATGACACGTTTTGTTGATTGTCTAAGTGAAAATAGTTAAAGCCCGTATTGATGCGGTTCCAAATGTTTAAAATTTTGTTTTAATAGTAAAGATACTAAGGAAAAAGAGTGTTAACAGTGTTATTTTCAGCTAATATATGTCAATTAACACAATTTAGATAATTGCTCCTAAACTGAGGAATAAGAACTGTGTGGGCATGTCAGAGTATGAGATGATTGACATTGGTGGCTCCCTGGCAATGTAGCCCAGCTCTGGTAGTCGTGAGTGGTTGAACACTACGCTTGAGGCCCCCCACCATCATACTATATTATAATAATATTTTATTCCTACAGTTAAAGTGGGCCCTCTAGTAAATGAAAATCGCTCATAGTGGGTTCCTGCAACAGGTGGCTTACGCAAGTAGGAAGCAGCATCTAGCTACGCTACAAACAACGGTGTAATAAACCTTCATAAAAGCACCATTAATAAACTTAGAAAACCTTAAATAACCTACTTTTTGGGAGTTTTATGTCGGAGCAGCGGGAGAGCTGTCACAATGTGTAAGGAAGAGGAACGCGAGTAGCTGACGTTACATATGGCTAAGTCTGATTGTTGCTTTGGCAGATCTGACATCACTTGTGCCAAATTTAGTCCCATCCAGCTGAACCTGGACTGAAGAAAATGGTAGAAATACACAAAAAAGACCTTCTTTCTCTGCCAGTTCTTAGTAAAACATCACAAAATGTATAGATAATTGTTAGAAGACTATCATGAAAATGAGTAGACAAGGGTTTTATCACACAAACTTAAAACAAACTTGGCATTTTTTAGTGCACAATTACTATTTATTTGCTGAGATTAACATAATAAAAAAAGGTCATCAAATATAAAATGTGCCATATATTTTGCACAGGCCACGTTTTATGCTTGGTTTTGTTTCCCAGTATGTTAAATTCAGCAAATGAAATATAATTATGTATTAAAAAACATGCAATTTGACCAAGGACGCCCAAACCCTTGCATACACTGTTAGAAATTAAGGTTCTGTTCAGGTACATTTTTCATTCATCGAGGTACAAACAGTGTAAATGTTCCCTCAAAGGTACAACAGTGGTTTTAAGGTCTGATTGTGAACCTTAAATAAGTTTTTCCAGGTGAAAAGTTCGTATTTGTACCTTTTCATAACCGAATGTTTTAAAACAGAACAGTAAAATAAAAGCCTGGAGACGAGACGGGGTGTGTGGAGTCAGTACAGCTTAGAACATATCATTTCAGTGGATTATGGTTCAGTTATGTTCCCTGACTAAAGGTACTGTGATGTACCCTTGAGGGTTCCACCCCAGTGACAAGAGAGGAACTGCCCCAGAGACAGTTTAGTACCTTTTTTATGAAAGTGCATGGCAGTATGTGTGAATATAAATCCTTCAGTATCCATAAATTCATCTAAATAATGGAGTTAACCACTAAGGTCATCACTGCAATCAGCATCTCTGTCAAGTCCATGTTGGACCGCAGACTAAAGCAAAATGAGACATAGCATTATAACTGTGAGCAGCAGCCACCAGTTCCGTTTTTGTCAATGAAGGTACTGAACCCGTTTCCACTCCGAGCTGGTCACTTTCCAAGCCTGGTTTTAAGAAAGTCTCCCTCTTTCACATTCCAGGCTGATCTACTTACATTCCAAAGCAACACTTGAAAGGTCATCAGTAAGATCACATTGTGCTGAGCTAAGAGACCTTAACTTGTGGAAAAAAGAAAAACTAAACCTGTAACAAATCACTCAGGAGGCGGGATTTGCTTTCAAAGGCCCGTTCAGGCCGCACTGCTGCACCGTCATGACTCAGACACTTCGGTTTCTGAATGCAATAAGCAATGTATCAAACTCTAATGAGCTACTTAGAGCTCAAATCAAGAATCGGTGCAACTGGCAGGCTTGTTATTAGCACTGGAACAACTCCAGTGAATACAGTAAAGCCTATAATGATTGATATGCCATCTCTGTGACAACTGATAAAGAATCTGATCATTTGGTAACACTTTCTGGTAACACTTTACTTGAACCCTGCTACATAGCGTTGACATACTATGCCATAAACATGTCATGACAGATGACATATGCAGTCATGAGTTATGACAGATTTTGTTCTGTAACACTTTATTTGAAGGGTGTCTGCATAACACATTCATAACATCTTACATAAACACTTCACAACATGTTCATGAATGTTTAAATCAGCATTAACAAAGCATACATGTTTTACTGACACTATATGGATTACTATGTCATTTTCAAAATAAAAGTCTCTTTTTTTTAAAATAGAAACCCCCATTTTAATACAATATCCTCTATTATTTTCAGTAAAACGTCTCATTTCTGGACAGCCAAAATAAAACTGACCTTGCTTTAGCCCATTCTTCATTAAGTGCTTTAACACTTGACTTCTATTTAATTATTTGTTTCTTCTTAAGCATTCGCATCTTGCGCTCTGTTAATCCTTCTCCTTTTTTACTCTGTCTTCTTCTTTATTTTATTGTGCCAAAGGTTTAATTCAACAGTCCATATGTTGTTGAGGAGAACATTATTTATCCTAAGTTTAACCCCCGCGAGGTTAAATGCCAGCAATGCTGGTGATGGTCTTTCTCACTTATGCTTTTGGAGAAGGCACAAGTATAATTGTGCATTGGTCAGCCTGTTTAATTGACACTTTTTGAGGCTAAATATTGCACTGTTACCCCAAAGACTGGCAAATTCTGTTTTGCTTTTACTTCAAAAGTGATGGAAGCTGAAAAGGCCGAAATGCATGTTATGTGGATCTTTGAATTGCAATGCAAAGTAGTCTAGTAACATTTATGTGGCGATCCAGCATCTACAGGGAACGGATGAATATTATGACCCTGTAAAATTCCTTCGATTCAAAAGACTGTCCATAATGTATATATGAGTAATTTACTGTCCATATAGTAAAGTGACATGCAAAGCGCCGAATGCTTCAGAAAAAAACAAATAAGAGGATATGTGAAATGTGCCTCAGTGTCTTAGCACTTCATGACAAAAGGGATAAAGCGAGGTCATTTTTATTTTGGCTGTCCAGAAACCGAAAATAATATACTTTTTCAAAATAAAAATGAGGACTTTTATTTTGAAAAATGTAATCTCAGTAAAATGACACAGTAGTCCATATTAATGTTATGCAAAGTATGTGTACTTTATAAATGTTGATTTAAATATTCATGAAATGAAGTGTTTATGTAAGATGTTATGAATGTGTTATGTAGACACCCTTCAAGTACTATAACAGTGTCATGATACCACTGCCGGTAAGTGTCATGACAGATATCATAATGTTTAATGTCATGATGGCTAACTAGGAGTACACAGCAAAAACTAGCATGTGACATAAGCTGTCATGACATCAGATATTATGACATCTGTCATGACATATACTGGCAGGGTTCAAAGTAAAGCGTTACTGTTCGTTTTTATAGATGAGAGTATGTCAAACTGTCCATGTTATGGATGTGAAAGCTGGTTAACCATTGGAACCCTAAAATTTTGGGGAATTTTTTTGCTATTTTTTGGGTCAATTACAGTTGCAATTATAAAGTATTTACATGTGACAGTCACTCATGCCATATGTCGTTATTTTCAGGAGACCCTGGGCTACTCAGATATGCCATTGTTTGACATGTAAATGCAAACAGAAATTTGATATCTTTATGAATTTGGGTCATTTCTGATCAAAAACTGTGCCTGCTAAATTCTGTTTGCATATAGAGATCTTGAAAACAGTGTAATTGTAGTTATCTTTTCAGAAATTGTTAGTCTGGAGTGTCCGTGAGCTGAAAGTGCCATAATTTTGATGATTCATTCTGTTGGTTAATATGAGTAAAAATAAACAATTAGCATAAGGCGGACATGTTTTTAATATTGTCTCCCCTCTTGGATTCAGGCTCAGTGCTAAAACTCTGATACACAGCAAGTCAGGCTTTATTTTGAATTATAAATTGAGTTACATATTTAATATCAGATATTTTTAATACTCAAAATCAATGTAAACTGAAAGACAGAGCTAAATATTATTCATTTTATAATCATATTTGTCATATTTATTGTTATTTATCTGTCAAAATGTGTTTTAGGGCCTGTTTGTGTGATTTTGAGGGAAAGAGGGAAAGTGCACTCATTGTGTTGAATGGGACACTGCAGTTTTATCGCCTTTTTTCGCCATTTTATGGCCTTTTAAATGGAGGTTAACAGGATCTGAACGGTTGTTTTCTGAACTGGATTACTGACTGAATCATGGCTAAAATCTACAGAGTCACTCTGGACACACAGGGTTAGTCCTGATGGTCAGCATGATGTGTGAACTGCTGTGTCTCTTCCAATAGCACAGAATGCTACAGTAGTTTTAAAAAGGAGCTATGAAGTTAACATACCTAACAAACACTAGAAGTCAATAGTCACCCAAATCTTTTCTGTAAATATATGCCCAAAACTTCTCTCAACCTGCTTAAAGTGGATCCAGGTCTTCAATAAGGTCGAGTGGACTTGTCAATCTGGTTTAGGACACAGTTCGACTTCATGAACAAAACAAAACTCTTAACTATAAATAGAAACAACAAACAGGAAAGTGCATCTTAGACAACACTTGGCTGCCAACAATGTTCAGCCACGCATGAAGTTTTGTTGTTTACTAAAGTTGACAGTAAGTCATACTGCGCCCTAAACTCCTAGACCTAGAGACCTTCATAAAGACCTGGATATGGTTTGAGCGGCTTGAGAGAAGTTTTTAGGATGGATTTAATTTGCAGAAAATATTTGGGTGACTATTGGCTTCCAGTGTTTGTTAGCAACAATAGCCTTGTAGCTCCAGCGCTAAAGTAAGACGCAAAATTTGGACACCAAATCTGGGCTTAGTGGAACATTGTGTGATTTTTTGGCCAAGCCATTCTTTAAACGGGTCGATGTCATTAACTCTAAACTTCTGAATCTAGAACTTAAGATAATACATGTTAGAAGTATAGAAGTATGTGGTGAGTGGGGTTCTAGGTCTCTTTTTTTGGAGGGAACAACTTCTCTGATCTGCTGAATTTCACCCTCTTTCACTCAGCTCATATATACAGAGCATGTTTTGAGCTTCAGCTCAAACGGGAAACAATAGCTCTCTCAGTGAGGCTACACCATCCCAGCTTAACCCCAGCAGTGACCTCTGAGGAGAGGCCAAACAGCACTTAACCGTGCCCTCAGGCCGGCGCCCAGCAACCGGCACAAGCATTATGGGATGCTGATGATGTTTTAATGAATCTGCCTGATAACTGATGATGGACCGACTCTAATTTCAATGGAGGAAGGAAATGCAAGGGCGCCCTCTAGTGCCTTAGGAAGAAAGGACAAACCAAATTTACGTCACGACAAGCATAGAACTTTGTTCTGGGTGCATAATGATGTTCCTGCATTGGTACTAAATCTAGTTTTGTACTGATCCTGAGACTTATTTAACCAAGAAAAACAGAAAGTTTCTTTGAACGGATCCACCCTGGTCAATAACTTTATGACTTTTTGTCACATAATCATGAAAATAAGTACTGACACAAACAACTGACACAAATATGAAATAACTGAACTTATGGTTCTAGTTCTAGTTCATTGTCCAGCTGCTCGAGAGACAGCTGGAACCGTTAAACTAACCACAATTAATGATTTAATGGCCTTTTTGGTCATTTTATGTCTCTCTTAAGCATATAATTTTACCCATTAGCTAATGCTACCTTGCTTGCCAACCCCCAACTGCTCCCTGGGCGCCGTGGATAGGGCTGCCCCCCGCTCTGGGCAAGTGTGCTCACTGCCCGCTAGTGTGTGTGTGTTCAGTAGTGTGTATGTGGTGTTTGACTGCACGGATGGGTTAAATGCGGAGATGAAATTTCCCCGTTGTGGGACTAATAAGGGTCACTTAATTTACATTTACACAGACAGAGGGGCATTTGGGCGAACTAGGCCAGTTTTAGGAGAGCTCTAGCCCCACCTCACTCATTTAATCCCTCCCAAAGTGAAAAATCTTCACTAGTTCAAATCATCAACAGTACTTTGCATTTATTCTTCATTATTCAACTGTGTGACTGTGTCTCCAAATGTTTCATATACTGCGACAGCAGAGTGCGAATCTAAGCCAATCTGGTGCTACTTTGCTACTCTGCAAAGTAGAAGCTGAGATAGGATTTCAGCTAAAAGTGTACTAAAATAAACATTAGGCCTTCTTCAAAATATACAATATACAGTCTGCATCAGTAAGTAGGTACAGAGTGAATATGTCTAACCACAATATGGACTACGGATAGCTGGCTAACTTTAAGTTCAGAGAAGGAAAAGAAAAGTGGATAGGCCACAGAGTCAAGTCAAGTCAAGAGGCTTTTATTGTCATTCCATCTATGTACAAGTACACAGCGGAGTGAAATTACATTCCTCCAGGAACAACACGGTGCAACATGGAACAAAAGAGTGCAGACATAAGTGTGCAAACAATAAAAATTAAACTAGAAACAATACGATAAATACTATAAATTAAACAGACATTAGACACAGTAAACAGACAGGACAGTGCAGCGCCGACACAGCACTCATTTCTGGACATGAGGTAGAGGAATAAGGTGCAGAGATATTTAACATGCTGTGATCTGTGAGTTACGCAGTCAGATAAGATACATAAACACAGCAGTTACTGAGGCAGTACTTGAGTAAACACAGTGTAAACACAGTGTTAGCAGCAATGTTCAAGATCAGAAGAGATGTGTGTGTGTGTGTGTGTGTGTGTGTGTGTGTGTGTGTGTGTGAGGGGGGTTTTCAGACTATAATTCAGAGTATGAACGTTAGCAGGCTAAAGAGCCAATTGTTTAAGAAACTTTATATATAGTATTAAGTCACACCATACATTCATTCATCTTCTAAGCTGCCTGTCCTCCTGGGTTGTGGGTGGTGCTGAAGCCTCACCCAGCATTTATAATATGCTCATAAAGCATATATGTATGGATATGTATGTTGTCAGAAGAAAACCTCGTATCACCAAAATGGTAACTTTACAGGAGAAGGAAAAAACCTACTTTACTTTTAATGTAAGTCAATGGAACCAGACTTTTTGGCCGTTTATTTCCTTTCTGATCAACACACACATGTATATTCCCATACATGGGGAGACACTGTGATGCTTTCCCAATACTGAATTGTAAATCACTTCAGCTGGAACCCCAAAGCAAACCATCAACCAACTGCTGGATGAAAACTACTGCAAATATTCAAAGCAACATTATGTATTAGCACTCAGAAATCAAAACAGGTATTAAATCTGGTTTATTGATTAGAACAAAGTAAACTTTGGCCAACCTGTTAAGTCGCTGATATAAACTGATCTTGGCCTATTAATTCTTAGAAGATAATCCTAAACAGCTGCTGTTATGAGTTGCCATGGACACTCAAATCAGCTCACAAACTCCATTTCAGTTCAGAAGAAGACAGTGATACAGCTGTTCCACCACTAGATGGCAGTGCTATTACATTATTAAAAACATGCCCAGACACAATGGCACATGCGTTGTGTCTGTATACACAATGTGTATGTATACACCGGTCAGCCATAACATTATGACCACCTCCTTGTTTCTACGCTCATTGTCCATTTTATCAGCTCCACTTACTATATAGGTGCACTCTGTAGTTCTACAGTTACAGACTGTAGTCCATCTGTTTCTCTGGTACTTTGTTACCCTGTTCTTCAGTGGTCAGGACCCCCATGGACCCTCACAGAGCAGGTGCTATTTGGATGGTGGATCATTCTCAGCACTGCAGTAACACTGACGTTGTGGTGGTGTGTTAGTGTGTGTTGTGCTGGTAGGAGTGGATCAGACACAGCAGTGCTGCTGGAGTTTTTAAACACTGTGTCCACTCACTGTCCACTCTATTAGACACTCCTACCTAGTCAGTCCACCTTGTAGATGTACGGTCAGAGACGATAGCTCATCTGCTGCTGCACAGTTTGTGTTGGTCATCCTCTAGTCCTTCATCAGTGGTCACAGGACGCTGTTGGCTGGATATTTTTGGTTGGTGGACTGTTCTCAGTCCAGCAGTGACACTGAGGTGTTTAAAAAACTCCAGCAGCACTGCTGTGTCTGATCCACTCAGACCAGCGCAGCACACACTAACACACCACCACCACGTCAGTGTTACTGCAGTGCTGAGAATGATCCACCACCCAAATAGTACCTGCTCTGTGAGGGTCCATGGGGGTCTGAAGAACAGGGTAAAAGGGGGCTAACAAAGTATCAGAGAAAAAGATGGACTACAGTCTGTAACTGTAGAACTACAAAGTGCACCTATATAGTAAGTGGAGCTGATAAAATGGACGATGAGCGTAGAAACAAGGAGGTGGTCATAATGTTATGCCTGATCGGTGTATATATATATATATATATATATATATATATATATAGCAAAAACTATATTCTTATAATCGGCAGTGGTAGTAGCAGGATTAGTAATGTCAAGTAGTGCTATTGGGACTATTTCACTACAGTACAGTATAACACACATACACTTCACACTGGCTTGGTCAGATGACACCACACAGTGCGTTTGTAAACACAGATGGCTGCGCTGCTGCACCGCGGCTGATATGGTCTCTGTGAAATAAAGCCACAGTCAGAGTATGAAAGAGCAGCTGAGGATAAAGGACAGATTTCAGGTTTGTATAATGGAGAAAGTCACTACAGTGGAAATAATGAAGGGCCATTTTTGGTCTGCACAAAGCCAGAGTTATTGTACCATGATGAAGCAATTTAGCCCACTGGACCAGATCTTGACCACATGCCCTGTGGCAATTGTAGGTCAGCCACTGCAATCAAGCATTCCTTCTACAGGTCAAGTCTATAAAAAAGCGATAGCACTGAAATGTAACCCAGACATTTCATAAAGCCAGCAGCAGCAAAAGAGATTGAAAAGAGTAAGTGGAGAAAGAATATGACTAGCAGGTTAAGCTCCACACATGCACACATACAGTACTTGGTTGTTTTTTTTTTTTTTATGGGTCACCTATAACCCCCCCACCACCACCACCTCCTTGTTTCTGCGCTCATTGTCCATTTTATCAGCTCCACTTACTATATAGGTGCACTTTGTAGTTCTACAGTTACAGACTGTAGTCCATCTGTTTCTCTGATACTTTGTTAGCCCCCTTTTACCCTGTTCTTCAGTGGTCAGGACCCCCATGGACCCTCACAGAGCAGGTACAATTTGGGTGGTGGATCATTCTCAGCACTGCAGTAACACTGACGTGGTGGTGGTGTGTTAGTGTGTGTTGCGCTGGTCTGAGTGGATCAGACACAGCAGTGCTGCTGGAGTTTTTAAACACCTCAGTGTCACTGCTGGACTGAGAATAGTCCACCAACCAAAAATATCCAGCCAACAGCATCCAGTGGGCAGCATCCTGTGACCACTGATGAAGGACTAGAGGATGACCAACACAAACTGTGCAGCAGCAGATGAGCTATGATCTGACCTTACATCTACAAGGTGGACCAACAAGGCAGGAGTGTCTAATTGAGTGGACAGCGAGTGGACACAGTGTTTAAAAACTCCAGCAGCACTGCTGTGTCTGATCCACTCCTACCAGCACAACACACACTAACACACCACCACCACGTCAGTGTTACTGCAGTGCTGAGAATGATCCACCACCCAAATAGTACCTGCTCTGTGAGGGTCCATGGGGGTCCTGACCACTGAAGAACAGGGTAAAAGGGGGCTAACAAAGTATCAGAGAAACAGATGGACTACAGTCTGTAACTGTAGAACTACAAAGTGCACCTATATAGTAAGTGGAGCTAATAAAATGGACAATCAGCGTAGAAACAAGGAGGTGGTCATAATGTTATGCCTAATCGGTGTATATTTACCCATAATTACCTGTATGTGTTGTATATATGTAAGCACTTACAAGTAACTTATATGTATGCCCCATATGCATTATACTCATACGGTTTTCCCCTTTCACTTTAAAACAATACAAACATGGAGCTTTTCTAAAAAGCAGTTCGGGACTATTTTGTTTTGTCCTTTTGTTTTTCTCTTGTTTACATTTTTATCCTGAAAAGGTACTAAAACAAACATACACACTTACACTCTCCGTCCACAGTCTTCACCTCATGCTGCACCTGCAAATGTTAAAGTGGGTAAACACACACGCTCTCACACTCATTAGAGGCTTGCTGGAACCTCTCGGAGATCACCGCTGTCCTCTGTTACCGTGGTAACGCCCACACTGTCTGGGGAGTAGGCGTGTGGAGATCCATCCCAAGATCGTATGTGACAGCACGAAGCAATCCGACCAATCAGGGGAGCCTTGTTTGTTGGGTCTTGTTTTTTTCCCTCTTCAGGGGTGATGCAGGGAAGGTTCTGACCAAAGAAAAATGCTTTTGAATTCCTTTAAGCACAGCTGAGTTGTTTTGTAAACAAAGTCAAGTTCAATAATAAAAAAAAAAACTTCCATACAAAATAAAAACAATATTAAAAATATAATAAAATATACTATAATATACTGTATTCCACTCTCCTATTGAGTCTCTTTCTCATTGTTGGCATAACTGTTTATCACTCATTGTACAAACCATGAAATGAATTGATCAGAATGACAATTTGGTCTAAAGAAACAATCAAAAAGCAGAAATTTGTTCATGTCTATTGGTAATATGCCTCAGTAAGGAGCATTGTAGCATTGTAAGTTAAACTGTCTCAGGAATGTCTTACCTTGCTTATTTTTATTTTCTTATAATTCTATTATTCAATTCTACAGGGTGATTCACTTGAAAGAGGCCCCGAATATTCTGGAATAACTCTCTCTAGAATGAAGCAACCTGAACTAAACAACGTGCAATGAGCTCTTCAGTAGATGGAGCTTCAAAGAAGCTGGGGTGCGTCGGAGCGATGAGGTAGGCGCCGGACAGGTCGCAACGTTTAACCTCTGTTTGCGACTTCTGGGTGCAGACCCCCGTACCCCTTCATATATCTGGCAGAAAATGGAGATCACTTCCAGCATTGCATGTACCGCAATCGATTACACAAACATCAAAGTATGCAGCATATTTTTTGGTTCTGATTGCTTTATCCTAACAGGAGTTACAGCAGAATATTCGGGGCCTCTTTCGAGGGAATCTCCATGTATTACTCTATACCAGCTCACTTCTATGATACTGCTGGGCTGACCTTCATGCATAGCATGAAGTTAAAGTCAGTGGATTCTGAGGGACATTCCAAAAGCTTCAGCTTGTGTTGCTTGATATAGTTTCGTGAAGTGGATTTTGAGGTATGTTTTGGATCATTGTCCTGTTGTAGAAGCCAGCATCTTTTCAGTTTAATTTTCATTCCTGTTTCTAGAATTTGCTAATATGTAATGCAATTTATTCTTCCATCTGTCTGTGCAGTGCTTCTTGGACCACACAACCCCAAGCATACAGATCCACCTCCACAGTTGGCAAGGTGTTCCTTTCATCAAATGCTGCTGCAAAATATACTGGTGATTGTGGCTTTACTCTAACAGTTCATTTTCAAACTGACTCTGGCTTATCTACATGTTGTTTTGCATAATTCAGACATATTATGATGAGGTCACAAGTAAGGTTTTCTTCTGATGACTCTTCAGTGCAGATAATGTTTGTGCAAGCATTTCTGCACAGTGAAACAGTGCACCACCACTCCTGCATCAGCTTAACTGTCCTGCAGGTCCTTTGCTGTCATATTGGGGTTTTGCTTTGCCTTTCTGTTCAGCATATGAGCAGCATTTTCTTGGTCTTCCAGAGATTTCCACAGTTCCCTTTAGCTGCCAACTGGAAGTGCTTTGATATCTTTTTATAGCCTTCCTATGCCGCGTAGGCATCCATGAGCATTATTTTCAGTACCACAGCCAGCAACTTCGAGGAGTCAGTGGTTCTTCAGTTTTAGCACAAGGCTGGAAGAGTCAGAGGTTATTACACTCTGGAATTGACATCAGCTTTAAATTCATAATGACTGACCTAACCAGTCCAAACAATGTCAATTAAGGCCTAACAGGTTTATTTAGTTCTGAAACTTCTGAAACATGATGAGTGTCTAAACGTTTGCAGATACAAAATAACACATTTTTAAGTTAATTCAATTTATAATAAATAAAAATGTACATTTTTTAAATACTTTGCTGCGGGATTACTTCTTTTTATTAAAATCCATTAAGGAAGTTAATGTTAATGACTGAAAAAAGTAAAAAGTACCTTACAATGCTCATAATTACATTAATAAAAGTATTAGCAGTAACACTGTTTTTAGATGTCCTGCAGAAGTAAACTTGACTTGATTTGCACAAGTAAAATGAAGGAAAAGGGGGTAAGTAAGTGAACAGCCACATATTATGTGTTGTTTCTCTTCATCGAACTTTAAATGAAACAATTATAAATGTAGAATTTCCACTTTAATTTGAGGATACTTAATAGCAGTGGGCAGTATGGAGGAAAAATATATCATGGTATAATTTCGATTATTGACAGTTTTATTATATATCACTGTATGGTGTATTTATTTGCACACAAGTTTTCACTTAAAACCATTTTGGATGCTTAAGCAACACTTTTGTAGATTAGCACTGGCCCATTATTCTGGACATAACCCTCACTTTTAAGAAGACCCATATTTAACAACTGAAGTATATCTAACATACTTTTTTGGGTGAAATTATAAACACAGAAATTAACAATATACAGATAAATATCAATATTGCTTTTTTTAATTCTACCAAGATAAAGGCGAGTGTATGTAAAGCCCACAGCTGCTTCCCTGAGCTTGGCAAAAACTGTGCTGAATATTGTTTTGCATCCAAAAGTCATGTGTCTCATATGTGCTTCTCAAGCTTTAATCAAATCTGCCAGATGCTGGAATTTTGTAAATATTATGAACCATTCATGCTATCAGTTTCAGCAGAGAAGCTGCAGAGCCTCTTGGCTTGTAAGCCGAGACCGCAGCATAGCCTGAAGCAGCTGGAGGAGCGCCACAGGTGGTGCACATAAATCGTCTGTATGCTAGGCTAATGGCTAACAGCTAACCCCAAGAGACCGGCTTTTCCTTCCACTCTCTTTTCCCCTGTTATCTAATTAACTCAGTGCAATCTGATGCCTGCACCTTTGACAATAAACTGGACTAACTCACCTCAGGCTGCAACTCGCTACATGACAGATGAGCAAATCAGCGTTTTGCACTGTTAAACTAATATCTTAAAAGGAACTTCAACTGGTACACTGGATGAACGAGTACATTGCCCACTACCAATACTTACATCTCTATCGGGTGAAGCACACAGCCCATTTTTATGGAATCACAAGTGAAAGTTGTCTGATTATATGTGCTTCTCTAAACAGAAACAGCCAAAACTGTGATGTTCTTCAATCTGTTGTTTCTTGCTCAGCTGTCTGTCACTAAGTGCGTTTACATGCACGTAATAATTCAATAACTGCAGAGCATCAGCTTTTGTCAGCAATCCGATCAACGCAAAAGAAATCTGAAAGAAATCAGAGTAAGAGTTTACATGCACTGAGAAATCTGATTACTGACCTAAAATCCAGCTCTCTTTATCAGATTTCTTAATTGATCTAAGAAATCGGAGTATGCTGCTTACATGACCATCTGAGTAACCGGATAACTGCAGAAATCCAATTATGATCGGATTACTGAGTGCATGTAAATGTACTCATTGTGCCATCAGGCTGCACTGAGAGTTTGCATATTCTACTGCTTCGTGACTGAGCTGTTGTTACTCACAGATGCTTCCATTTTACCATAATAGCACTTACAGTTGACCAGGGCGCATCTAGCAGGGCAGATATTTTACATATTGACTTGTGACGATAAACTGGACTATCTTACCTCAGGCTGCAACTCGCTACACGAGAGATGAGGAAATCAGCGTTTTTTGCACTGTTAAACTAATATCTTAAAAAGAACTTCAACTGGTACTTTGAATGAACTAGTATATCGCCAGTTGTGATGTGGTGAGCGTCACACCCCATCACCAGCCCTGATCCATCCTAGAGACTGCTAGTATAACCATCAAGAGTTTGGATATTTAAGTAAATATAAAATATTACTTACTTTTTCCTTTGATGCGCGTCCTTTAGGGGACGTCGGCGAGGGCTGGGGCTCCTCTTATCGTAGTCGGACGGATCCACCGACGTGGGGAGGGGGGGGTCCACTCTCGTGCGGGTCCTGTAAAGAAAAGGAAATATGTTAGAGGGAACATGATCTTTATATCGCTGTTGTCTGAAGAAAACCTTGTATCTCCATTTTTGACGTTTTTCAGTTTTTGACATAATTTGAAAACGCCTGTTGTCCTTTACATTGTATGTGAATTTCACGATGAATGGACCAAAAGAAATGACCCAAAATGACTTGGAAAAAAGTCTGGTTCCATTGACTTACATTAAAAGTCAAGTAAGTTTTTCCTTCTCCTGTAAAGTTGCCATTTTGGAGATGGAGAGGTTTTGTTCCAACAGCAGTGATATGTAATATTTGTATATTCTTACTGGTAAGACTGTCATGGGTTGCAACCAGTTGTATGTTGTTACTGTGTGTGTGTGTGTGTGTGTGTGTGTGTGTGTGTGTGTGTTAGTTATGTACGCCGGGGTTTGGGTTTGGTGTAGGCTGGGGCGCAGCTTAGAATACAAGAGCTCCGGGCCAGCCAGTCAGAAAAAGGTCTCACCTGTACTCACTACTAGCCAGCCGTGTAGCTCGGGTCAGCGTGTGTTAGATGTGTGTGGAGTTCCAGCCTCACAGCTGTTACTCAAATCTACTTGTAAATAGTGTATATATTATTACGTTTTCTTTCCGTTTTTGTCCAGTGTTTTGTTTGTTTGTTTGTTTATGTCCTGTCGTTTAATAAACTCACTTCTTGCACCTATTTCGAGTCCTCAGGTTAGTGAGTGCCGGCCCACCCACACAGACCTTAACCACGAAGCCCACGTAAAACCGAAATCCTCCATCTGAGGGGCATCACCATCTAACACCAATACTTACATCTATATCGGGTGAAGCACACAGCCCATTTTTAGGGAAGCACTAGTAATAGTTGTCCGATTACATGTGCTCCTCTAAACAAAAACAAAAATTGTGATGTTCCTCAATCAGTTGTTTCTTGCTCAGATATGTGTCATCGTTTCATGAGTTTGTGCACATTTGAGGTAACAACAGGTCTACTGTAAATGGGAGATTTTGGCATTTGCATCTAGAGGCTGTTGCTGTTGTTTCTCAACATGAGAATCAAAGAAGTGTCAGTTGACCTATCCATGCTCCGCCTTTTTTCACAGCAACTGACTTTACACTGGCAAAAATCCCATTGAACCTAATGAGAAATTGTTGCTGAGCAACATTGAGATTCCAATTTAAGGTGGTACACGTCCAAGCTGGACTATGTTGTTGTGGCTAAGCTGTGACAGAATTGGTTCAGACTCTTTTTCTTTCCTGGCAATAATTGATCCAGTATTTTCCACATCATATTTCACCCTTATGCAAAAGAAATCAGAGGTCAGAACACTTGAATCCTTGAATATTGCTGAAAAACTGTCAAACAGGCCAAGAACTATGGATATAACTATAGAAGAATGCCATCAGATATATATTTGAAAACCACATGTCACCCTCAAAACAAATACAGCTACAAGCACTTTTAAAAGCATGTAAAGTTCTGAGACCAAGTCTGTTCCAGCTGATGGTATTAAGAAAAAGGAGAAAAAAGAAACTATTCATGATCCAGTATGGACTAGCTTATCTGTGAAGCATGGTGACATGGGCACACATTGCTGCCAGTGGAGCTGACTCACTTGTCTTTATTAATGAGGTGATCACCAACGGCAGCAGCAGTTTGAATTCTGAAGTGAACAGAAGCAGCTTAGCAGCTCAGATCCAACCAAATGGCTCAGAACTCACTAGCTGGCTCTTTACCTAGCAGCAAAACAACAACACTAAATATACACCGATCAGCCATAACATTATGACCACCTCCTTGTTTCTACACTCATTGTCCATTTTATCAGCTCCACTTACTATATAGGTGCACTTCGTAGTTCTACAGTTACAGACTGTAGTCCATCTGTTTCTCTGATACTTTGTTAGCCCCCTTTTACCCTGTTCTTCAGTGGTCAGGACCCCCATGGACCCTCACAGAGCAGGTACTATTTGGGTGGTGGATCATTCTCAGCACTGCAGTAACACTGACGTGGTGGTGGTGTGTTAGTGTGTGTTGTGCTGGTACGAGTGGATCAGACACAGCAGTGCTGCTGGAGTTTTTAAACACCTCAGTGTCATTGCTGGACTGAGAATAGTCCAACCAAAAATATCCAGCCAACAGCATCCTGTGGGCAGCGTCCTGTGACCACTGATGAAGGACTAGAGGATGACCAACACAAACTGTGCAGCAGCAGATGAGCTATCGTCTCTGATTTTACATCTACAAGGTGGACTGACAAGGTAGGAGTGTCCAATAGAGCGGACAGAGAGTGGACACAGTGTTTAAAAACTCCAGCAGCACTGCTGTGTCTGATCCACTCAGACCAGCACAACACACACTAACACACCACCACCACATCAGTGTTACTGCAGTGCTGAGAAAGATCCATCACCCAAAAAGTACCTGCTCTGTGAGGGTCCATGGGGGTCCTGACCACTGAAGAACAGGGTAAAAGGGGGCTAACAAAGTATCAGAGAAACAGATGGACTACAGTCTGTAACTGTAGAACTACAAAGTGCACCTATATAGTAAGTGGAGCTGATAAAATGGACGATGAGCATAGAAACAAGGGGGTTGTCAGAATGTTATGCCTGATCGGTGTACACAGATATGCAATAATGTTATGACCACTTACAGGTGAAGCAAATAACTTTACCTCATAACATCGGTGAACATCAAGGTCTGGGATATATTTGACGACAAGTGAACAGTCGGTTCTTATAATCGATGTCCTGGATGCAGGAGAAATGGGCAGGTGTTGGAAGCATGTTGAAATTTTCTAAAATGTTTTTGTATGCTGTAGCACGACCATTGCCATTTACTGGAACTAGGGGGCGAACCCAAACCTGGATAAACAGCCCCAGCCCATTATCCCTCCTCCACCAAACTTTACTGTAGGCACTACACGTTCCAGAAGGTAGCGTTCTCCTGGCGTCAGTGAATGACTGTCCACATTTCCACGGCTCCAGAGTCCAAGGTTGGTGTGTTTATGTGCTTCCGTGCTAGGCTAGGCCACTCTTAGAGTTTGCATGTTCTACTGCTTAATGACTGAGCTGCTGTTGCTCATAGATGCTTCCATTTCACAATAAGAGCTCTTACAGTTGACTAGGACAGATATGTCACACACTGAGCTGTGGCATTCCATGAAATGCCGTGTTTATAGTCATCAAGCCGTTCTACTGCCAATATTAGTAAATGGAGCTTGCATGGCTATGTGCTTGATTTTTTGCACCTGTTAATAATGGGTGTGGCTGATACTCCTCAAAAATTTGGAGGGGTGTCTGTATATTTTTGACTATGTTTTGTATTTTTATTGACCCTACAAGGGAAACTGGGTGTTTAAGTACATCCAGTCTGGGAGCAGCAAAGCATAGGCAGTGGAGCAGCAAGGCCTGGGGTGGGGGGTTAAGTACCGTGTCCAAGGGCACAACCAGGTATACCCAGACAGTCCTGGGATTGGAACCTACGACCTTCTGATTGCTGGTTCACCTCTCCTGCCACTAGCCTAGTGGCTTGCCTCATAAAAGCAGCATTTGTAACAGAAACCTTCCTTTTTGTTATATATAATTACATTTCTAATAACACACATACATTCATGATATCCTGCCGGTGTGGGTTTCCAATTTCAGTGAAGCATACAAGAGATTTTAGTGCTAATAATGCCACCATGTGATGAATCTTCAGTCTTTATAATGACCTTGTTCATCATTCACATTGCGAACTAATCGCTAAGCCGATTAATCAAGGATGTACATTTTAATCAATTAATATTTTTAATAAAGTAATCCATTTTCATCAAGTAACTGTGAAAGCCTTACTTGCCTCGTCGCTCCAAATATGCCTTGAGTTGATTTTTCAACTATTCCTTTAATCTTTTGAACGTTGTTTAATTTCAAATGTAATGTTCTGGAGTGCAAAGCCCAAACTGTGTTACCATCCAATTACTTTTGGCTTGCACTGTATATGAAATGGCCACACACACACACACACACACACACACAGACCCAACAACTGTCTCTTACATCCAAAAATATTGGCCATTTGCAGCATTTCCTGACCACACGGAGCTCATTACCAAGCCCTGTACATCAAAGCGTAGGACAAACCTGATTACACTAATACACAAACAGCGCCAAAAAAGACAGACGACCCAAATCAAAGTAAAACAATTACAGTCCTTCCACAAACACCACTGCGAGATAATGGGGTGTGTCTGGCTCTCTCAGGCTCTGGACCTATCATACATCTAACAAATTTCAGCTGGACGGTCACCCCTAACGCCACCACCACCACCACCACAGTATGTGACCATTACATCACCAATGAAAAACATTCCACTGATTTCTCAAACTTTCTGCATAAGTAAATCTTTAAGAGAGTGGTTTGATGTGCAATGCTTCATTTTAGGGAAACGTCCAGAGTCAGAACTGTTACAGTGGTGGTGATAGGAACCAGACATCTAAAAGCTCCCTCACACAAAGCTATTACATGAAATGGTTATGAATTTGCTGCAGTTTTGAGATATGATTTTACCCAAAAGCATATTTTTTTTTTAAAGCACTCATAAAGGAAAGGTACATCCAGGGCACTGTAAGGCAAAGTAATACGCTGCTTTATTGCGATGTAGGAGATGCTACTGTGCTTTGTATTGTTTATAGTTACAGCTATTTGTTTACACTCATGTGCACATAAAATAAGTATTTGTATTTGTACTGGACTACCATGTGCACAAATTATCCATTTTTATTCTTATTATTGGTATCATAGATTATTTTGCTAATAGTTTTTGTTTAGTTAACACAAACCAAGCATTTTCTCAGACAGTTCTACTATTACGAGCACGTCTACCAGATGTGAGACTGATTGTACAGATACACCAAAGATAAACTTGTTTAATAAAAACTGTCTGTGAAATTCTGATTGATCTGGCTGTATGCAACACTGATGAGCAAGGGCCTTTATATCCACTGCTTTAGACTAGACCAGGGGTCGGCAACATGTGGCCCCGGAGCCGCACATGGCTCTTTTACTGCCCTGTTGTGGCTCCGCAGCAGAATCAGATTAGTAGGTAAAAATAAAATAATCCTCCTTTACAGTAAAATAAAACTCTGCTGATCGTTCAACACAGTTTAACAGTAAATGGTCTTAAACTCTGGAGTTCATGTAGAACTGCTAATTCACCCTTTAACCCTGAAGATCAGCACAGACTGCTGGTCACCATAGCAACACAGACAACAGTCTCGCCTAGCTAGTAGCTAACGAAACGGCAAAGAGAGAGATTTAAGACAAACATCGATAATTTGGAGATGAATGGACTTATTTGCATTTATAATCACTCCAGCTGGTTTCCTGATACGTTTAATCTGCAGTGAGAAACTGTCAAACAAGCTGAAGTCAGTTTCTCATTCGAACCGTTCTACCTTAAATAGTGCAGCAGTTACATTCTGGCGCCTCAGGCACCATTTAAGGTGGAACGGGTCAATTCGAACAAGATGATGTGAGAAAAGTGGTTACAGCTGAGCTAAAGGTTAAAGCAGAGTGAAGTAAGTCTGTGTTTTAGTCGTTATTAGCACATTAGCACATACTGAGACACTGAGTGTCTGTACACGCACTCAATAATCCAATAATCCAATAACTGCAGAAAATCAGATTTTGTCAGTAATCCGATCAACAAGTTACATGCACTTGAGTAATCAGATGATGGGGAAACTCCAGGTCTGTATGAGTCAGACAATAATTGGATTTCTGCTTTGCAACGAGCCAATAAACTCACAGAAGACGGCATGACGTAAACATAACGTAAAACTCAAACGTCATGTTGTGGCTTTTTTTAAAAAATGCACTACTTTACCTAAAAATATTAACCTACATCATCTAGAAAATGAAGAATATTTAAATCCTTTATTTCTTGTTTGGTTTCAGCATCACTCCAACAGTGTTTTGCTGCGTCTCGCGACATCCACCGTCTGATCTCGCGCATGCGCAGACTGAGAAATCCGAAAGAAATCAGAGTAAGAGTTCACATGCACTGAGAAATCTAGATCCAGCCTCTAGATCGGAGTATGGTGTTTACATGGCCATTTAAACAATCGAATAACTGCAGAAATCGGATTATGATCAGATTATTGAGTGCATGTATACATACTCATATTTACAGCCAACATGGTAAAATGGACATATGTTGTGGCTCGCAAGGTGGTTTGATTTGGGTTGCCGACCCCTGGACTAGGCTATTTCACTGCAGTACAGGTTCTGTTCAGCTTGGGAAAATTGAGTATACACAGGAAAATGAATGGTCATTTGGGTTTTTTTAGTCCAACACATATTTTGGAAGGGACTTAAGGTGAAAGAAGGGGAAGCCAAGTAGTCCATTTCATTCTGAAGTGGACCAGATCAATAAGTTTCAAGCTGTCATTATAAATATCCTTTTTATGAGACAGTTCTTTACCCTTTACTCCCTTGCAGAGCTGGCTGAAGGGAACAAATCGCTTGCTATTAATCTGATTCTCAGCTCGGCCTGGAAAATAGTTTAATATTAATGATTCCGAGCAGGAGAACGATTCTCGTCTGGCCTTTCTCTCAGACTTTTTAGCCGATGCTAATTGAAAAAGCCAATTTACAGACAAATATATGAGCTGCTCTTCGAGTTGCTTTCATTCCTCACTGATTATTACAGAGACGGAATCCTGAGGCTGAGACAGGCCGTCAAGAACACTACATTGATTTGGGCTGTTGTAGCTGACTTTGTCTTATACTGATCATTCCGTCTGAATAAGCATGTCGGAATCGATGCTGGTGTTGCTGTAGACGTTTGGTGGGCATATATGTGTGTGCGCATTGCTTGATTTTATAGCTGAATTTTAAAGGCTCATGACACATTCTGAGCCTCATTACTTAATGCGCACAGAGGACGGACATGTCACAGACAGCTGTCTGCTCAGTATTCACTGCTGAGGAGTTCTTAGCACAGACTTAATGCAGACACTTTGGAGAAGAAACTGAATTACTAGCAGTTTCTGTTGGTGAGAATGGCTACGGAAATGTAAATATTGAGACAAAATTATGTATTATATACAAAAAAACTGGGGCAGTATGTGAGATATTTAATGTTTTACCTTTTAAACGTTATTGTTTTTTGTAAATATACGCTCATCCTGAAACTGATGCCTGTAACACCCTTCAAAATATGTGCATTTTAGATGAGGAACTTTGTGAAATGTTCAAAAAAGCCCTTGAACACGCGACGCAGTCGTCCTTGGGTAATAATCCAGCATTTTAAAAACAATGGGCCTCATTCACCAACATCTTCCTAATTTCTTTCTTAAATTTGTCCTTGAGAAATATCCTAAGAAAAAGGCATGACGTGTTCCAAAACCGCAGAATTGTTCACACATTCGTGTAAACAACTTAGAATCTTCATGCGTAAGTGGGTTTTACGAAGAAATTCCTTCCTAAGAACGTTGGTGAATAAGGCCTCAGTAAGGTATTTTTAGGTACCTCAGCCTCTACGGTACATAACATCGTCAGAAGATTCGGGATTCAATCCAGAGAACTCTGTGTGCATAAAGGGAAAGGCCAAAAACCACAACAGAAAATCCTCAGATGGCACTGCATTAAAAAGCCAGCATGCTTCTGTGACAGACATCACCACGTGGTCTCAGGAGCACTTCTGTTTATTGCTGCATCCACAAAAGCAAGACTGTACAATGCACAGCAGAAGCCAAACGACAACAACGCCCAGAAAGAAAAACTGTTTCATGTTGCGGACTGGCCTTAGCTATATTTGGAGTTTTCCATAGACAACTAGCTATCAGGAGAGTTAAGTAGGTAGTATTGTTTAGCTTTGGTGTTATTTAGTTCGTTATGGTGGCGGAGGAGCATCTGCAGGCCGCAAAATACCCTGCTAGAAGAACTAGCACCGGCCAGCATGGCTGTTCACTAGCAAAACCAGCATGTGGATGCTGTGGGAACAAAACCTTGTATCTCCATTTTTGGCATTTTTCAGTTTTTGACATAATTTGAACGTTTCAGATGAACAGACCAAAAGAAATGGCCCGAAATGACTTGGGTAAAAGTCTGGTTTCATTGACTTACATTAAAAGTAATCTAAGTTTGTTCCGACGATATGTTATGTTTTAGACGCTGGTATGCTGGTCAAACAGTATGACCATGCTGGGTGACCAGCCAGACTGTTTTTTTCAGATTTGCCACTATTTTACCACTACCAACATCACACACACACACACACACACACACACACACCCACACACACTATCTAAGCTGCTTATCCTCCTGGGTCGTGTGGGGTGCTAAAGCCTATCTCATCGGTCACTGGGCAGAAGGCAGAAAACACCCTGGACAGGTTGCCAGTCCATCACAGAACATGGGTAGCAGTTCACTGGTCATTTAGAATAACAAATAAAATATCTATATTTCTGCTGTAGACATAGTGACCCCTGGTTCCTATCAGCACCACTGTAAAGAGATCAGAGTTTTAAGTTTCTCTTCAATGAATAATTTCACATCAAACCAGACTGAATGACTTTGTTTACATCTCAACGATCGAATTATGCAGAAATGTGGAATAATCCTTCTTTAATAGTCTTTAAATAGCAATTTCCCTTCCCTCTGAGAATTATAACGTTAACCTAAGCACAATGTTTAATCACAGTAGTTTACTGGGGGAGTTAAGTGCTTTAAGACCAGGTAGCCTGTCTTAAACCTCGTATCCCCATTTTTCTCAGTTTTGACACAGTCTGAAAATGCCTGTTGGTTCTGTACATTGTGTGTAAATTTCAGGAGGAACGGACAAAAAGAAACGGCCTGAAATGACTTGGAAAAAATCTGGTTCCATTGATTTACATTTACATTCAAAGTAATGTATGTTTTTCCTTCTCCTGTAAAGTTATCAGTTTGGAGGTACAAAGATTCTGTTCCAACAGCAGCAATATGTTGTATTTTGGATGCTGGTATGCTGGTCAACCAGTATGACCATGCTTTTTTTTTTAGATTTACCAATATTTTACCACTACCAGCATTACACATAAAAAAGAACATGGGTAGTGGTTCACTGGTCATTTAGAATAACAAATAAAATGTCTATACAGTGAATAATTTCACATCAAACCAGTCTGAATGACTTTGTTTACGTCTCAACGATCTAGTTATGCAGAAATGTGGAATATTTTTCTTTAATAGTCTTTAAATAGCAATTTTTTCTTTACCTCTGAATTATAACGTTATAAGCACAATGTTTAATCACAGTAGTTTATGATTTAAGTGCTTTAAGACCAGCTAGGCTGCTTAATCCTTTTTTTTTGGGGGGCGGAACCACGAGACCATGGGAGAAGCCACAAATACAAACGCATCTAAAAATACTCTCTCTCTCTTTCTCTCTCTCTCTCTCTCTCTCTCTGTGTGTGTCAATATTGAGCGTCCGCGACCTGAGGAATCCTGCGAGGCTGGTCACGTGGGGACATTTCCAATTGCGCTTGTAAAGGGGGGAGGAGGAAGATGAGGAGGAGGAAGGTGATGGTTTGGGTGGGGGGGTGGTGGGGGGTGTGACACTTCTGACATATAAGGCGCGCTCCAAGGACGAAACCCCCACAAGCGCATAAGCAGCGCGTGCAAGCTGGAGCCGGGGCGAGCTCGCGCACTGCGCAATTGCGCGAGGCTGAACGGAGACGGAGGAGCTCGAGGTGGACAAGAGGCGTCGTCGGACCGGACCAGAACGTAACGTAAGGCGCGCGCGTGCGAGGGTTTCGCGGGACTCGGGACACACCTGCATGGATTTTCCCGCCGCGGGCAGGACTAGCGGGAGCCGGGCGGCATGGAGAGCAGCGGATCGCGCGAGCCTGGACACGGCGCCTCGGAGGCAAGAGGGACTCGCGTGCAGCACCGGCGCGAGGGCTTCGCGATGGAGCAGCGTGTGAAAAAAGTGGCTTAGCATGTCCAGAAGTGCGGAGATCTGAGCGGACGACCCCACTCCCCACGCTCCTCCACGAAACCATGCACGCGGCGGACGTCGCGCTCTCCGTGCTGCTCGCGGCCATCATCGTGGTGTCGCTGCTGGCCAACGTGCTGGTGCTCGTGTGCTTCGTGTACAACGCCGAGATCCGGCGGCAAGTGCCCGGTCTGTTCGTGCTCAACCTCACATGCTGCAACCTGCTGCTGGCCTCGTCCAACATGCCGCTGACCGTGGCCGGGCTGCTGGGCCACGCGCCCCCGCCGGGCGGACACGTCCTGTGCCAGCTCGCCGCCTTCCTGGACACGTTCCTAACCTCCAACTCCATGCTGAGCATGGCGGCGCTCAGCATCGACCGCTGGGTGGCCGTCGTTTTCCCGCTCAGCTACCACTCGCGCATGCGCCGGCGAGACGCCGTGCTCGCGCTCGCCTACGCGTGGCTCCACTCGCTGGGCTTCGCCGTGGCGCCCGCGTGCCTCTCGTGGCTCGACTACCACCGGCCGACGGCCTCGTGCACGCTGTACAACCCGCGGGCGCGCGCCAGCGACGGTGCCGCCTCCTCGCGCGCGCACTTCGCCGCCTACACCGTGGCGCTGCACGCGCTCACCTTCCTGCTCGTGCTCGTGGTGCTGTGCGTCACGTACCTCAAGGTGCTGCAAGTGGCGCGTTTTCACTGCAAGCGCATCGACGTCATCACCATGCAGACGCTCGTGCTGCTCGTGGACATCCACCCCAGGTAAGGCTGGACTAGGGCTCGTGGGAGGACGTTACGGTGGGTTCAGGTGAAGTGGAACGTTTGCACTTGCTAAAAGACCCTCTTTGGTGTGTTAGCGTAAAGGGGTAGTCCACCAATGTTTCAAAATTTCGGAATAATTTAGTCCTTGAGATGTAAACAAAGTGGTTTGATGTGAAGCGGTTCATTGTAGAGAAACTTACTGACTGGTGTCTTTACAGTGGTGCTGATAGGAACCAGGTGTCACCATGTCTACAGTGTTAGTTACTATCCAGAACTAACACTGAACCTACACAAGTCTTCTGAGTTAATATGGAATGTTGATGATGGAAAAATACTCATAAATCTGAAAAAATAAAGTTTTCTTTGGGGACTGTTTTGCCTCACCAACACCTTGCATGTACATCTCTGCCATGAATTGATCAAAATACACTTCAAGCCAATCTATGTCAAATATCAAACCGTTCCATTTAATAACTTTCTTTGAGGGAGCTGTTAGAGGCGGACGTTCGGTTCCTATCACCGCCACTGTGAACGGTTCTGACTCTGCAAGTTTCTCTAGAACAGAGCGTTTCACACCAAACCACTCCGAATGACTTTGTTTACATCACATCCATTTAATTAGGTAGAATTTTTGGAAAATCGGTGGAGTTCCCCTTTAAGTTGGGCAGCTGGAGAGATTATGAAAAGCTTAAAGATATCATTCAAGTACAGGTAATGACATAACGATTATTTGCTTACTGTGCCATAATACATAAACTCTGCTTTTGTGACATAATTTGTTTACAATTTAACCCTGCCCTCAAATATGACATCACAATATGCAATGTATATGAATTCATATTCAGCACATATACTGTACGTTGTATAAAATGACAGAAATTACTAGTTGCATTACTAGTAACAGACTTCAGAGTCACCTAGACCACAAAATTACAGCAGTGTGGCTGAATTCTGCTGTACGCTTACAGTAATGAGCTGTAATTACAGTGAACACACACTCTAATACACACTTCACTCGCATCACAATAGGCAAAATCATTTGTTCATTAGCACACATACAGCAACACTACTTGAACCAGCTCTATGGTTTTAGTAGATGCAGGAATAGAACTTAGGCTTGTCTCAGAAAGTGAGAAGGGTCTGGCTGCAGACATGCCCTCTCAGCCTGACCTGCACTGCCAGACTACTGATGATATCAGTGCCGCTCTGCCGCGACAGTGTTTTTGTCGGTTTTTACGAGGAAAAACAGCAAAACATGAACTGCTGGGCAACAAGAGCTACACTGAACACATATTAACGCTGTCGTACTGACAATAAGGTAATTAAATATGGAAACTTTCACAGTAAAACCACAACGATAATACGTTTATTCGCAGAAAAAACAAAAAGGCTGCTGAAACTCATGAAAGCCAGGCTGATGATCAGAACCGGTTATCAAAAAACTGTAATATTTATTAAAACAGAACTTTAAGGATTCTAGGAGGTTGTGACGACGTACAGCCAACGTGGTACCGATTACTTCTGCTGTCTCATCATAACCTCCTAGAAAGTTGTCAGACAACGTTGTTATAACATTCTGAGGAATAACATTTCAACGTTGTGACAATGTAGAGACCACCAAGCAGACGACGCTGTGGGCACCAAAAGAGTCACAACGTCACAACGTAACTGTGTTTGCAGGGCCGTTAGGAATAAAACCTGATGGTTTAGCTTCCTAACGGGAATTGGCTTGATGGTTGCCAGTAGAGGCCATTAGAAAACGATCAAATGTATCTGGAATCAGTCCCAGAAGACCTGATTAAATGATCAGAATCCTTTACACTGTGATACCAACCCATCAGGAACACACAGGATACCATTAGCGACTACTAGACACCACCAGGAACCAGCAGACACTTTTAATGGGTTCTATGAATTTTTTCACCAGGAAGGTGCATTAAATGTAACTTTCTAACCGTGTTATGGACAAAAATGGATGAAGTGATGATAGAAACAGCCAAAGTTGGGCTGCTTCTGCCATTGTGGCAGAGAGTGCATGTGCACGTGACGTCACTGGGACTGAGAGCGCATGTCTGCATCCAGACTCTATTGCAGATAGTGGTAGCCTTAAGCCCAAAGTCCAGTCTGTACAAAAGAACAGAGCCAAGGAACTCTCCTATTGGGAAGCCCTCACTTTGGGCTTAATGGGTCCAGCTTACTGAAGAAACTACTCTGTGTATAACATTATGACCACCTCCTTGTTTCAACGCTCATCGTCCATTTTATCAGCTCCACTTACCATATAGGTGCACTTTGTAGTTCTACAGTTACAGACTGTAGTCCATCTGTTTCTCTGTATACTTTGTTAGCCCCCTTTTACCCTGTTCTTCAGTGGTCAGGACCCCCATGGACCCAGAGCAGGTACTATTTGGGTGGTGGATCATTCTCAGCATTGCAGTAACACTGACGTGGTGGTGGTGTGTTAGTGTGTGTTGCGCTGGTCTGAGTGGATCAGACACAGCAGTGCTGCTGGAGTTTTTAAACACCTCAGCGTCACTGCTGGACTGAGAATAGTCCACCAACCAAAAATATCTAGTCAACAACGTCCTGTGGGCAGCGTCCTGTGACTGCTGATGAAGGACTAGAGGGTGATTAGCTCATACTGTACAGCAAGAGATCAGCTATCGTCTCTGGTTGTACATCTACAGGGTGGACCAACAACACAGGTGCGTCTAATAGAGTGGACAGTGAGTGGACACAGTGTTTAAAAACTCCAGCAGCACTGCTGTGTCTGATCCACTCGTACCAGCACAACAGAGAACCATTATTTTGAGAGTGTATTATATTTATTAACTCCTTAAAATCCCAGGCTTATTATTCAGTAACTACGGGACGTCAATGCAAACTGGCTGAGCTATTCTGAGGTTATAGAAGTGTGTAATAAAACTGTGGGCCCGTCGGTGGTCCCTGGCCATTTAAGGGGTTAATATTCATATTTATAATGGCCTGATAGATTTCAGGAGTGAAAACAACAGAGTTCGGGCTGCCTTTAAAGTGTGGTTAGCGGGACATTCTAGGGGCACCAAAGAGACAGGGGCCCACAAAGACTGTACCATTTTTTTCCTTTTTTTTCATTTTGTTCAGATTTTCAATTGAAACATTCATTAAATAAGAATTAAAGACTAGTCTTACATAAAGTGCCAACAGTGTTTCATCCTGCATTCTGCCCCCCTCCCCCCCGCCCCACCCCTCTAGATAGTACTGGGCTTTGAGTAACGTTTCTATGCATTATTAGTCCAAAACAGTTCATTGAGTTTTGCTTCGATAGCCAAGATGCACCTCTTTTGAGAATCAAGAATTTCAGCCACTTGCAAACAGCACATTGATTATGCAGCTATATTGCTTATATTCAGGCCCAAGAGTAGGAATTGTGGAGCTATTACAGAAAAAGAAGCAAGGTTTGGAACATTTTGTCATGTTTTAATGCTGAGACAGGTTAAGGGAAATAAGGTGAGGTGAGGACCCCGTGCATGAGATTTTCAAGGGGCCCAAAATTCCTACACGTGTGTTTGGCACATTCCAGCTACATACACATCTGCCATAGGTACACAGCAACCCTACTGAAAGTTAACCCTCTTCAGTTGCCTAATTTATTTATTATATCACATATATTTGGTCAGTGAGGTAAATACAGCTAATTCCATGCTTAGATAGCGTACTGTGTGTATTTATAGCTTTGTTACGCATGTCATGTCAGGGTGTTTTCAAATTTAGATGAACTTAATTAATATCTAGTAATAAAAGAAGACATCTGGCTTTCTAACTGGAGCCAGTGAGAGAGAGAGAGCGAGAATAATTATACCAGCTGCTCCGATGGGAAGTCGTGTTGATAATGGCCTGATTCTCTTTGGATGGGAAGCTTGGGGTTTAAAGCTGTTCTGCCTGTTAAGCCGCAAAGGGGCACTTTGTCAGTCCAGTCTAACACACTGACGAGTGTGGTCAGCATTCTGTGGTAGATTCTCAACAAGAAGAAAACCAGATTTTCTTACCATTCTTTATGCATCTTTATAAACGTATGCTGTATTTCAGCTTTATTCAGAGTAGTTTTTAGCCCTGCGGAAACTGATCACGATGAAACTGACCAACTGAATGATCCTGTCACAGTCCCAACACGTCTGATTTGACCAGTGGTGAAACGTTACTATTAGAGCTAACGATTAGAGCCAGTGTTCGACAACCCAAATGTTCTTGGCTGTAAATGTGTCTCAGTATGTGTTAATGTACTAAACGAAAACACAGACTTACTTTGCTCTGCTTTAAGTTTTAGCTCAGCTGTAGCCGCTTTTCTCGCATCTCTGGCAGGAAACTTTTCTGCAAAAGCGTAACAGTTTCTTGTAAAATGTCTCTTAACGTTCGATTTTTTACAAGGCTAAAGTCGCTTTTCATTCGCCAGCTTCTTGTTCAAATTTTCTTGTTCCACCTTAAATGGTGCCTGAGGCGCCAGAATGTAACTGCTGCACTATTTAAGGTGGAACAGGACAGTTCGAACGAGAAACTGACTTCAGCTTTGCGACCTTTTAGTGTTTGACAGTTTCTTGTTGGAGATTAAACGTATCAGGAAACCAGCTGGAGTGATTATGAATGCAAATAAGTCCATTCGTCTCCAAATGATTGATGTTTGTTTTAAATCTCTCTCTTTGCCGTTGCGTTAGCTACTAGCTAGGTGAGATTGTTGCCTGTGTTGCTATGGTGACCAGCAGTCTGCACTGATCTTCAGGGTTAAAGGGTGGATTAGCAGTTCTACATGAACTCCAGAGTTTAAGACCATTTATTGTTAAACTGTGTTGAACGATCAGCAGAGCTTTATTTTACTGTAAAGGAGGATTATTTTATTTTTACCTACTAATCTGATTCTGCTGTGGAGCCACAACAGGGCAATAAAAGAGCCGCAAGTGGCTCCAGAGCCCTGGGCTAGGCCTTCAGCATGGGCCATAAATGTCAAAATTTGGTAAAAATGTCAGGAAAAAAACATGCTGACTTCTGTTGATAGCACAAAGGTAATAATGTTGCCTAAATGTGCCAGAATGTAACTGCAGCACCATTTAAGGTGGAACAGAAAATATAAACAAAAAACAGTTTGGATTAAAAACAGACACTTAAACCTCCTAAAAAAATTAAAAACATTGTGTTTTACTTGAAGATTGTGAACAGAAAGATTAGCCTATATTTCACCCATATTTTGCCCTGTTTTCCATTTGTAACAAACAAATGATTACACTGCTGCTTGTATTCACAATCAGTGACGCAGATTTTCCAGAAGGCCCAGATTGACATTTTTGGTAATAAAAACACTTCATGCATTACGACTTCAGTTGAGCCCTAGAAGTCCTAACCAATAGGAGACGTCACTTAACTATGTCTACGTAGATACCACAGAGAAAACCAATTCCTGATTGTCAACACTGCCAACTATTAATTAAAAGATTGTTTTTAAATGAATGAGTAATACAAGTTGATAGGAGATTTGTTACATGTAAAAATATTACTTTCAAAAATATTTAGTGGGTTTTTTCCACCCTGTTTCATTCATTATTTGGACACACATTTTAGCCAATTTTAGCTTTTTGTAGATTTCAGACAAAATTCTGGCTGCCGATTTGGTCATAGTCTGGCCTGCTGGTCAGCAGGAGGCAAAAAATGGGATTTAAGGTTTGACCAAAATAACACCTCTGTAGGTGGAGCAAGGACTGGTCAATGTAGGTGGAATTCATTCCTTATAACCTGTAAAAATACAGTATTAGAGATTAGATTGACAAATGCTGGAGTATTCCTTTAACCATCTCTGGATAATCTTAGCAGTATTGTACTTCTGAGAAGCCATCCTTTGTTGGTTGGACTTTTCAGCAGGCCTTGGTCTGGCAGCTAACCTTGCATTTACAACAGCAGCGATGCGACACCACAAAGTGACTGGAGGTCATTCATTTTCAATGAGAGCTGGCGATGTCCAGGGTCAGGAGGCAGCGTGAACGTTGGCGACACTAAGTGGGTGGAGTCAGTGACGCGACAAAGTTGAGAGGGGCTTAACTTTATGCAAATAAGAAGCGAAACAACAAGGTACACATAGTACGTGCTTTATCTCCGCCACTGTGTACGGTACCTTTTTTGGTTCCGAGATAATTGTTCCTACTACAGGTGGAATAATGGCGGCGCTGCTTTCGCCACAAATAGACAGTAATTTCAAATACTGGTTTCCTCACATCCTGACTGCACAGACACTGGGATTAAATAAAAATAAGCACACAGCGGTTTCTCACCAGGATTTTTATTTTTCGTGGGAATTCATCTGATTTGTGCTTGGCGTCAGTGAAACCATGGCAACCAACAGTCTGCTCTAGTTCAGAAACGCCCACAGGCGATGAGCGACCAGCGATTTGGGCTACAAGAGGCGAAAAGTCGCTGCCGGTGTGAACGCAGGGTAAGACTTACATATCGTGAAGCTGCAACCACTAATGTGAACAAGATAACCCGTTAAAGTCAGGGGCCGTAACTCTCGAGAATTCCGTTCTGGGAGTTAAAGTCGAGATGGGATGATGTTCCAGCTTAGATGAACCAGTAACCTATGTAACTGGTTTTATAGGTGTTTTACTCTGTTCTAAAGTGTGTGCATAAAGTGAAGTACCTGTTGAACACACCTCAAGTCACGGTCCTGCAGAAGGGTCCGCCCACCCAGTCTCCATGGTAACAGCTGTTGAGTACCCTGTTATTACTGATTATTACCACAACTTGGTGGTATTCATTTGGATATATAGTCTATTCAATGTGTATTTAGTGCTGGTCAGTCAGTGGGCTCAGGTTAAAATGCCCACCATAATTTAGCATTAGTTAATGCAACTTGAGTATAAAGTAAGGTAATGATTGATACTGCTAATAAAGGCCTATTCAGATGGGATTGCCCGGGTTATATTGTGGCTTCTTAAACATCTTAAACCAGCAAACGTCAATATAACAACAACAGCGGCAACAAATGTCCTTTAAATAGGGGGACGAGGGCACAGCACAGCTTGCATACCATGGCCCTAAAGCCCCTTATGAGACATGAAGCAAGTGGCAGGCGCTACAATATTAATCCAGTGTGAATCAACAGTAAAAACACTATCGTATTCTGTATTGAGGCACTCAAATACACATGCTCTCTGTGGCTAAAATTAAGCTGATATGAAATGTTGCTGTCCTGTGTTACAGTTACACCTCAAAACATGTAAAGCTACAGAAAAACCTTTTATTTTTTTATGCTGTGAGGTTGATTGTTTGCTGTGAATTCGTAAGCTAAAGGTGATGCTAATGACACTCTGCTTTCACTTAAGACAGCAAATGGTTAGGGTAAATTAAATAATGCCTAAATTAAATGATTTATTATGTGTTCTTTTCTTTTTTGATGTGTAAATCAAACAGCCACTCTCATATTTGTCATATTTACTGAGTTTTCTTATCTTGTGTGATTTGGTCATAAACATTACAAACGTCCTGTGGTAAACTGGCATTACCCCACCTCCCTATGGAAAACAAATCAAGTCCAAATAGGGCTTTAAGAAAGACGGACAAGATTTCATCTTTTGAAGTGTCATTTCTAATGCAATGAAAGCAATAGATTGAAGCATTGGTTGGTTTATTGGTTTATTACAAAATCCATGAGTGGAAAGCCAATTTTTAAGGTGTGAAAATGCACCAGAAACAGGCCATTTAGTAAGAAACTGTTTTCCACAGTGAAAAAAACATGAAATGCAATGCACACATGACTACTTTTCTATAGTGACATGCAGAATATGTGCCAGAATGAAAAACAAAACCTCTGTTACATTATTCTTACATGGCGTGATATCTTTACTGAAAAACTGTACATGAGGATTTGGATTTTAAAGATTAAATGCTGCACTGGTGTCAGAATTGAGTACAATCCACTTTAAAATGAAATTAAGGCACAACTATATTACTTTCCACCATGCAGTATTTTAAACAGATTTTCCTCATTGAAATGTGTTCATAACTGTGAAAACAGTGAAATGCAATGACATGACATTACGTTTCCATAGGTAACATGCAGAATACATGCCAAAATGAAAAGCAAACCCTCTGCTACATTATTTTCATGTCGCTTAATGTCTTTTATTGTACCTCAGATGTATTTACATCTTTGTAATGCAACCAATAATGCAGTGCACACATGAGATTGCATTTAAACAGTAACAAGCAAAAACTGTACCAAAATGAAAAGTGAAAGATCCATTACGTTGATTTAATGTTGTTTTAAGTACTGCAGTGTGGAAAGCAGTACAGTTGTGCCTTCATTACATTTCATGGTAGATTGCAGTCAATTCTGACACCAGTGCAGCATTTCATTTTTACAATGCAAATCCTCATGCACTGTTTTTCAGTAAAGAGGGGATGCTTTTTCTCAAAATTGCTGCCCCCCCCCCCATGTCATGCCTTCCTCCATCCTGACTCACCCAAGGACGCCATTTGCCAGAACCCCCTGGGAGATCAAGTGACGCAATCACCATTCTCAGTCACCTGCTTTCTGATCTGTTTCACCTGCTGTTTGTCATGTGACTATTCTTAGTTTATAAGCCCAGGCTTTACACTAGATACTTCACGAGCTATTGCTTCTCCTAGTAGAGCTACTGAGCGTTTCCTGTGTGCTAATTTTGTCTTATTGTAAATGGACTTTTTCCATTTTTTTGGATCTTGGTTGCCTGATCATATCTTTGTTATGTCTGTCCTTTTCAGTATTTTGTCTTGGATTTGACCTACGTCTGTTTACCGACTATAAGTGTTGTCATACCCTTTATAAGAAAAGCCTACTTTCTTGTTTTTTTACAACAAGCGTCTGGCTGGTTCTGTCACGTTACACCCAGTAAAATCTGGCCATTTCCATCCCTGATTTTAAGAGTATGTTCTTTCCATTAAATATATACTTTCCACATAAATACATGTGATTTTCTACAGATTGTACATTGTATTGCCTGTTTCAGTGTTTTGTGAGAAGACATCAGCTCAGCCACGTGTATGGCTTTGCTCAAACACGTCTCCCACTCACACTCTCAGGCAGCAGAGCAATATATCATCCGTCTCCCACTTGCAGGTTACCAATATTAAAGTGTCGAGCGGGGAAAAGTTTCCATTTGCAAAGGCACAGCGCTCTTACTTTTATTGCCAGCTTGTCAGTTTATACAACATGTAATATTCTGAACTGGGAATATAAGAATGTGATTAAAGAATCAAGCAAGCCAGCTAGTGAGTTTGCTCAAATGCGAGCACCACTTAAGAAGCCAACGACGCCTTCCTAGTCAAGGCAGAATCACTTCAGACAGCAAAGTTATTCAGTTTGCTTTTGAATCAATTAAGGATCATTTACATATTTTCATGATCATAATGTAAAAATACCACACTGGTGCATCTGGATGTGCCAGATATACAAACCACACAGGTGCTAACCAAGCTCAGAGTGGCATGGCTGTAAAAAGGGGTGGGGTTTAAGGGTATACTTTTCTGAACGTATCATGGATGTTGTCAGTACTTAACCCCTTAAATGGCCAGGGCTGCAAACTGTTGAATTCACTCCTGAAATCTGTTAGACGTGACTATGAAAACATGAATATTAACCCCTTAAATGGCCAAGCCCCACCGACAGGCCCAAAGTTTTATTACACACTTCAACCAGTTTGCAAGTCCATGTAGTTACTGAATAATAAGCCTTAGTGTGTAAAAAGCCTGAGATTGTAAGGGGTTAATAAACACTGCATGTATAAAAGAGAGCATAATTAGGCCTATTTGGATGGATTTAGAGTGGTGCAATGTGTGAAACACTGAATAAAAGTCATTGTATACATAGTTTTAAATGCAACATTTCTGGTTCTTTTTTGTCTGTTCCAACGTATCAAACTCAGAAGACAAATAAAGATTGTGGTACATGTTGTGTATTGTAAAAAAAAGCCTTGGGGAATCGAGATATTATATTTTTGCCATATTGCCCACCCCTAACAGGGTTGGAATGAACACATTGTTAACAGGCATGGTAAGGCATACTATAGTAATATCCAGTCAGATCACCAGGTGAGCCAGGTGTGTGCCAATAGCTTAGCACAGTTACATCCTAACAGTAGGGTCTGAGGGTCTATAGAGGAATAAAATAGTATTTTATTTTATTTAGTAATTTTTATGTCATTCTGTTGATTTTGCTCCTGTACTTAAGTAATAGCACGTCATTATATGCGCAAGGATGTGTCATTACATGCGCAATAATGTGCCATTACATGCGGAATAATGTATCATTACATGCGCAATGATGCCTCATTATATGCGTCATGATGCGTCAAGTGTCTGATTCATGTTTTAGTCATTGTTATGGATGAAATAATTGAATCAGTTGTATTTAATAATTGGGTGAAGGTGCCTGTTGACCTCTTAAGCTGGCTTGCCCTTCTTTAGCTGGCGTCATGCTCATATTAGGAACTCTGGACCAAAGCAGGAGTTCCTAAGCAGTTTTCAATGGGAACAATGAATGGCCATTATTGGAAAAATGTTCCAAAGTCAGTGTGTTTTGTCATGTGTACGTTTTCCCCCTGTCCTGCTTCTCCACCCTAACCATCCTGAATATCTCTGTCCCTACTCCATCCTCACGCACTTCAACACCGCCCCCTCCACGTCCCTGCATTACCCGACATCATCCCTGCACCGACATGCCCCATCACCATCCCTGCACCATCCCCATTCGCCCCAACAGTGTCCCCATGTTATCTTTTATCCCATCACGTATCCCATACTGCCCCATACATAGAAATATGTAAAGTTTGCCATCCTATACATTATTTTCAGGTTGAGGTTGTTTCCTACTCTTAGAGTTGTACCAATTCACTCTTATGACATGGCAGTATATAATTATAACAGTTATATAACATAGTTATAACACCTGAAATGTTACTTTTTGTTGTTAAACTTTTGACTTAATGACCTACTTTATTAGCTACTTTATATCTGACCCATTATCTATCATGATTACCTATCATCTACCTATTACCTATTTTATTACCTACTTTGTACCTGACTATCTACCTATTACCTACTTTGTTAACTGACTTTATATCTGACTATCTGCCTATTACCTACATTATTACCTGTTTTTATGTCTGACTATCTAACTATTACCTATTTTATTACCTACTTTATATCAGACTATCTACCTATTATCTACTTTATTACCTGACCAACTATTCTATTTGTAGAACACTAACCAACTGTATCTTACATTATAAAGAGAGCAACATTAGTCTGCTGGATTTAGTGCGACACAGTATGACAAATATTGAATAGAAATTGTTGTGTTCACAGTTTTTGATAGAATTTATTAATATGTAGCACTACTGGTTCTTTTTTTTTTTGTTGCAACTGATCAGATGTCTGAAAAAAAATATATCGACATATTGTGTATTGTCAATTTCTTGAAGTATCACTATATTTATTTGCCAGATTGCCCACCTTCAAGTGAACGTAGTCCAAGTCTTTTGGAATATACTGCCTCAGTCACTGAGAAGACTGCAGTGAGAATATGTATTATCATATTTGAATTGCACATATCTAACAAACCGTACTTTGATAAGACAATGATGGGGCTTATGCTCAAATAATCAATGAAAAGTATTGTTTTCAGCAAAATATTTGGAGCCAGATATATTTAATTTTTTTGTACTGAATGACAAATCATAGATCACTGATTTGAATAATCAACATAATAATGTATGGTTTACTTTGCCTTTACTTTATAAAGCATATGCTGTTAGTTCCTTTTAACATACTGTTTTATTTGATTGACTGTTGTTCTGTTGTTCTTTATTCCTGCTTCTGCTGGAGTGAAGGGTTTGTGCACGCCTTCGGGCAATTACTGAACACTCCCCTGAGGAGCTGTTGTTTGGAAATAAGGGTTTTCAGGCAGCGATCAGGATCACAGCAGTGCACCCAGCAGCTGTTTAGAAGAGCATTTTCTTAAATCTAGTTTAGAGAAGTCTTTACAGCAGCCGGGCAGGTGTGTGAAAGTTCCAGCTGGGTTCTGTAATGAGATCGTGATGTTCTCGGCCTCTGTCCTGCAGCGTTCGTCAGCGCTGTCTGGAGGAGCAGAGGAAGAGGAGACAGAGAGCTACCCGCAAAATCAGCACCTTCATCGGGACCTTTGTCGTCTGCTTCACCCCTTACGTCCTCACCAGGTCAGTACACTGAGGCCCAGTCCCATTTCTTCTTTTTACCCCTACCCCCTTGTTTTCAAGTGTCACCCTTGTAGTTGAAATCTTGCCCTACGCAATGTGACCCTCAAATTAAAAAAAAAAAAAACATTAACAGCTACCAGCGCTGCTCTGTAGGCGACCCGGCCCGTCTGCAGTAACAGCAGAGGAGGATAAAGTTCAGCTCCTCACTGCTGGGCTTTAGTTACATTTAGGGCATCATATGCCTTCAAAGAGGGGGGCAATTATTTATTATCACCCACCCCTAATTCTTCAGTGATATGAAGTTGAAGTCAGATATTCACCAGCTTCTTGTTCAAATTTTCCCGCTCCACCCTAAATAGTGCAGCAGTTACATTCTGGCGCTTCAGGCTTCAGAACTGCTGGACTATTTAAGGTGGAACGGGAAAGTTAGCTAGCTAGCTACCGAGACATTAGCATATTATTAGCGATTTTTTATGCTTGTTATGAAGAAAACGACCATAATACACTGAAACGACATTAAACTAAGATAATACAGTGATTATTGTAATTTTTAACAGAGAAAATTCTCACATTTGTGTGTTTCTTTGGTCTCTTGTTCTCCATCTTGCCGGTTTTCCTTTTTTCTCATAACTCTCTGTTTGGAGTCTCTGAAAAACCTCATTTTGGAGGGTCATGTAGCCCCAACACTTCACCCTCCCCCTCTATCTCAACAAAAAATTAGGACATTCTACCCCTAGACGTGAACGCACAAAACAGAGGGTTAGCTGTAAGCTAAATCTGTAAATCTGTAATCCATTCTTTCAGAGTTTTGCAGTACATTTACAGTGATGTGGACTGTAGTGTGGCCAGAAATTATATCAGGATGTAATTTCAACTTCTGATGGTTTCGGTATACATCAGTATACTGTATATATATTCAGCTGTACTCAAAACTTTGAACACATGAATACATTTCATGATGAATGGACCAAAAAAACGACTTCTAAAAAATTCTGGTTCCATTAACTTACATTAAAAGTAAAGTAGGTTTTTTCCTTCACCATGGTTTTCTCCCGACAACAGCGATATATATATATATATGTATATATATATATATATATTTTTTTTTTTTATTTCCTGTAACAAAGTTTTCGAACGCTACCAGCACCTGACCTCCTCCCTGTTCCCAGTCCTACCTCTCAGTCATATCTCTTTTCATCATGGGGGCTTCCATTTCTGGCTTAAAGCAGAAGCCCCCCAGCCCAAGTTGTCAAAGTTCTCGAAGTTCTCTCAACTTCTACAGTCATACAGTCTCTTCTCACACCACAACCGTATGTTGAAAACATGGTACAAACTAGTAAATACCAGAAAACCTTCAGCAAAGCAAAGCAACCGGAACTACTTTTCCAGTGTGTCAGCCCAGTGTTTTGAAAGTTGGGTAAGAACTGCTTTTGTAAGACATTCTGTCCTGTCTGTGTCATCCTAAGACCTAATGTTTGTAGTTTTTATTTTGTTATACAATGATATACATATTTTTAAACACTTATTTTATCAAATGCTAAACATCTCAGCAGAACGAGATGACCCTAGGCAGAGACGCTGTGCATGCACCTTTCAGGTGAGCCAGCAATATTTGCACTTGACTTTTGAGTTAAACTGACTGAGAAGCTCCTGAAAGCAGTGTCTGAGGAAATACGTCACATTATATAACATGTATGAGCTGAGAGAAGTTCAAAGGATGAGCTCACGTCTGCCCCTCAGACTGTGGCTATCTTTAGCTCGATTTCACAACAAATAACTCTTAGATTTGCTAGGTTTGCTTGTAGTATAAAAGGCTTAAAAGGAATCCTACAACATTTTACAGTCTAATCAGTATCTGTTGCATCTGTATCATAACAGTTTTACTGTACTTACCTACCTAAATTCTGTGAATAGACACTTGATTATACATGACTTTGTTTGAGGCCATGAAATTTTGATACTACAACCATTTTGTTGAAAATTCATAAAAATATCCTTCAAAAATGTGTGTGTAGGATAAATATGAATAATGATATTAATTATATTAATATTGTGGAAGTTAGCATCTGCTAGTGATAGAAAGTTTAATTCATATTACTGACCTGGTTCTTTCAAAGTCACTATAAACCTTGGAGAACAGCTGGGGTGAATGCAATGATGTCAAATCAAGACCAACATTACTAAATTATACATAGAAACAGAGTTAAAGCTGCAGGTAACAGGCTACTCCAATAATGTCTAGATATAGATATTAAGATAAAATATATATCTTTAATGTAAAATCCACATATCAACTAAAAAAAGTCTATTTTTAAGCCAGGGCTAAATGCTAATGTGAATCAGAATCTAACACCTAAGAAATCATTTAAATGGTAATGAAAATTAGAAACAGCGATTAAAAAGGCTTTGTTTTCTTTACTCTCTTGCGCTGGTCAGCACAGGCACGTTCAAACAGTCTGAGCAGCAGCAGATCAACAGTAAAACACTCAAACCAGGCCTGCTTCGTTCCTTTGGGAAACCACAAAATATAATATTTTCATAATTTTACACTTCTATACATTACACTACTATACATATTACTGTTTAACAAGCTAAAAATTATATTAGTCCTCTATTTCGCTCAGTTCTCTTTTCCAACAGGTCGATTTTTGCCTTAGAAGCATCAACATCATAATTACTTTAATTTAAGAGTATAAATAATGGCAAATTGTATCAAAAATGGACCTTTTCTTTCAGTTTTTGAGAGATAAGGTTGAAAATGCTGGATGATTCCTTTAAATGAATTTGTTTTGAATTTCGTTATGTGCACCATATGAACTGTTATTTCCCTCTGTGGCTTCAGGGTGGTGGAGCTGTTTGTCACCGTCCCGATCAGTCCGTACTGGGGAGTGTTGTGCAAGAGCTTGGCCTACAGCAAAGCTGCCTGCGACCCATTCGTCTACTCCCTCCTCCGGCACCAGTACCGCCAAACTTGCAGCGATATCATCAACCGCTTCCTCAAGCGAAGATCCCTTAACACTTCAGGCCAACGGCAGGAGAACGGCAAATTGAAGAAACCTGTGAATTCAGGGAACTCTGAGATATCTGAGAAGCCTGAGAAACCAGATAAAGAGGAGAAAACTGGCACAGGGTCTGCTGTTTAAGAACCTTGACAATGGAGATGAATATGTAGCAACAAAAACCACCACAAAGATAAAGCAGCTAGTCTGCTCAAAGAGAAGGAGCGGTGTAAGGGAATGCAGGCTTCAAACATTTTCTACTTTTCTACCTTCAAAAGTTATTCGACGTTTATGGGTTTCAGAGAGTGCTAATCTGTAAAGAGTCACATCTTTTGAAGACTGTAGTATTTTGGAAAATGAGTTTAAACAGTTTTTTTTAATGGTGAAAGCTGCTAGATAGTGAATGGTAGGAGATACACTATATGGCCAAAAGTATGTGGACACTCGACCATTACACCTATATAAGCTTGTTAGAGATTCCATTCCATTCCAAAACCATGGAGTTGCGCCACCATTCAGTCAAAAAGAGCATTTGTGTGGTCAGACACTGGTGTTGGACGAGAGGGCCTGGCTCACAGTCAACGTTCCAGTTCATTCCAAAGGTGTTTAGTGGGGTTGAGGTCAGGGCTCTGTGCAGGCCACTGGAGTTCCTCCACACTAAACTCGTCAAACCATGTCTTTATGGAGCTGCTTTGTGCACAGGGGCTCAGTCATGTTGGAACAGGAAAGGCTCTTCCCCAATAGATTGTCTAAAATGTCTTTGTGTGCTGTAGCATTAACTTCACAATTCACTGGAACTAAGGGGACCATCCCCCTTGAAAAACAGCCCCAGCCCATTATCCCTCCTCCACCAAACTTTACTGGTGGCACAGTATGGCACTATGCATTAGGTAGCATTCTCTTGAAATTCCCCAAACCCAGATTCCTCTGTTAGACTGCCAGATAGGTGAGGCGCAAACATTTCCACTGCCTCAGAGTCCAGTGGTGGCGCTTCACACCACTATAGCCGACACTTGGCATTGCGCATAGTGATCTTGGTCTTGGTGGCCCTGCTCTGTGAGTTTATTTTAAGTCGATTGCATGGCTGTGTGCTTGATTTTATACACCTGTTAGCAATAGGTGTGGCTGCAACACCTAAACTCAATAATTAGGAGGGTGTCCACATACTTTTGGCCAAATACTGTACAAGGCAAAGGCCTTTTTTTTCATTTTTAATTTGTATTGTCACTGGATATGTGTTAGAGTGCCGCTGAGTGTCATTGGGTGTGTAAAAGGTGATTTGTGGGCTCTTTCTAAACACACACTTTGATTTCAAGGGTTGAAGATATTTGCTGTATTTATTTGATATTACTTGAGGAGTTCTGTTCTTAATTATGCCTTTTTCCATAGGGGATAGCAACATGCCAGGAAGAGGTAAAGTACTACTTGGATCCAGTGCACAGTCAAATTGGTGTAGTCATTTAAGAGGAATGAAAGGGGGATAAAAATCATATAGTCCCATGATGCGTCCAAAAATCAACATACAGCTCCATAATGATTGGCATCTTTGGAGAATAGGTGAAAAAAATCATAAAAATGTTTGGTGAGACTGGAGTAATATGTATGTATGATTTGCATCACTGTCCTGCTGGAAGAAACAACCACCTATATTTTAGCTTTCTGCAGCCAGATTTACATTTAAAATCTGCTATTTCATGAAATCCATGATGGCATGCTATCATTCTAACAGGGTTCCCAGGGCCTTTGAAGAATAAAACAGCCCCCAAACACCACAGATCCCCCACCATACTTAACAGAGTGGATGAGCCTCTTTTCTTCTTTTTATGCCTAACCCACCTTGAGTGTTGCCAAAAAGTTTCATTTGTGTCTCATCTGTCCGTAGAACCCAGTTCCAACATTAAGCAAAGTACAGGCCGTTACATTTGTGGTTATTGGCATGGCATTAGGTGGTGTCTGTTGTTTTGGAGACGTTTACTACTATCTTCTGCCAATAATTTCCAATTATAATCAATATAGGGATTTTTGCCTCTCTAATCATCTTCCTCACTGCATGAGGGTAAAAAACACTTGTGTTCTCTATCAGGCAGGTTTAGTAGAGCTCTGACTGTTTTAAACTTTTATTTGTTGTCCTAACAGTGGATATATGGGCAGTTTCAGGCTATTTATTTATTTATTTATTTATTTATTTATTTATTTGAGATGGACTGATTTATGAAGGGCAGCGTCCTTATATCTCATTTTATTCTTATATTCCCCTTATTTTCCCCCATGCTAATGAAGGACTAAGAGAACTTAGAGTCAAAGATAACCGCTTAAGCATTCCCAAACACTCATTCCTGTGGAACATAAGTGAAATATAAAAGGAAAAAAGTTGCGTTTTCCTCACAAGAATTTCTAGGGGTGCGAATAGTTGTGGTGAATGCGAAAATCAATGAAGAGTTTTTGCTTTCTTAGTCTAAATTTACCTCAAAATTTAGTTTTAAGTTAATTTTTCTCTCATATTTTCTGTGTGAGACTGAGCTAATTTAAAAACAGAAGATTTTTTCCTGACCTTTTAATCCATCTTTCCCAAGGTGCCAATTATTATGGAGCTGACTAGCTGTGTTCCCATTACTCTATTTCAGCATGGATTATATTGTGAAACTGAGACTAGAAGACCTTCAAAGCGGCAGGTGAAATGTTATGTAGTCTGATCTAAATCTAATTATTGACATGCAGTATTTTTTCTTAAACAACTTCTTTAGGAAGTGTTAAAGAAATACTCCAGAATTTTCCAACCCAATTTCTACTTTCTGCATCTATAGCATACTTAAGCAATAGAGCACGAGAGGGAGTGTGTTATCGAGAAATAACATCACGGCTGTGATTTGGTCGCCGTAGATCATCACAGCCGTGGTGTTATTGGCGATAACACACTCCTCGAGTGTTCTATTGCTTTTATACAACAGTTAAATAAATAAAGTAATAAATTAATAAACTGGGCCGTGAACGCGGCGTTTAATATGTTTTAATGTTCGCAGTTCCTTCACCAAATTATAGTTCCTTAACGAGCAGCTTGTTGCTCCGTCAGAGTAACGAGCTCCGCCCACTCGCTGCACAGCCAGCAGTTCGTTCTCCAGCTCCTTACACTGAATTCCCAAACTGTCATCACCACTGAGCAGCTTTTCAGTCGGCAGCTGTGACAGAAGAACAGCTAAACAACCTGGAATCAGCCAGAAATGAACCCAACACCATTCGCCAAACGTGTAGTCTGATCTTCAGAGTCTGGCCAAACTGGACTGAGCCATAAAACTGCCGCAATATCAGGTTTAGCTCAGTTTTGTCAGTTTTTGCCAGATCAGTATTAATGTTGTTTTGTTCCAGCCAGTCTGTAAAGCATCTTACAGCCCATTTAGTTTGGCGAATGGTGTTGGGTTCATTTCTGGCTGATTCCAGGTTGTTTAGCTGTTCTTCTGTCACAGCTGCCGACTGAAAAGCTGCTCAGTGGTGATGACAGTTTGGGAATTTAGTGTCGTCTCATCTTCAGAGTCTGACCAAATCGGCTGTCGGTCAAATGTGATCTTAAAAGTATCCATTTTCTGTTTGTGGCAAAGTACGAAGTAAAAACGTTCAAATGGCTTGAGCATCTCCTACAGCTGTCAAAGTCGTTGCTTAGCAACAGCGTCTCAGTGGAGTGATACAGTGTTTGTTAAAAACCTGTGATGTTATGATGAAATAGAACGCTTCTCAACCAATCAGCTTGCGTGGCCAGAACTAACTGTTGTATAATGTCAGTTATCACAGACATTCGTTTCGACTATGGCAAACTCACTTCACAGAAGTCACTGGGCAGCTTCTGAATTCCATGTTTAAAATGTTACCTTAACACAAACTACGTTGCACTAATAATGCCTGAAGGTCTCACTTTCTATCACTGGAGCAACACAGTAAGAGCTGTAAGGGGACATGTTAAACTTTTGGTGCTATCATTATCTAACAGAGCTGTTTTCCTTTAGCAGGAGGTAATGTTTATTTTTACTGCATGTAATGTGCACATGTGATACACAACTACATGCTTACCTGAAGTTTTATATGGGGGGGCTTTTCATTAAAGCTTTCATTTACAGTGCTCTAAGTTCTAAGTATTAACCCATTAATCCCAGGCTTATTACATACTAAAGCCCTTTTGGAGCTGGATTAGTTTTATCTGGGGAGGTGTTGTAATTTCAGTGATTACCAGTGAGATCTGGGATTTTAATCCAGTATGAATTTCCCATGGCTGTAGTTTTCACAAGTCTGCTAAGTAATACTTCTGGAGTGAATTACCTTCTAGAATGCACTGAACTCAGAGCTGCCTCTGTAGTACTTATCCTGTTTGAATCTACATCACACAGTTATAACAAAACCAGGTAAGAAAACATCATTATGGTCATTAATTTCATTGCAAAGAGTTAAAAACAATTACATATCACTTTGAAGGTTGTACCTCTAGCTACCTGGTTAATACCTAGAGTTTAGCAGACGAAAGCATTATCGACTTTTCAGCCACAGTGACTTACGGTACATCTGTGAGCTAACAACAGGCTTGTTGGCTGTTGTGCAATGTTGTCCGGCGCATTATCGTCCCCTACTTTGAGCTCTGCCTTGGAAATTCCATGTTTTGTTAGTTCCCACCCTAATAAGTCTACCCACCAATATTTAGCCCAAAACTTCTCATGGTTGTCCCTAGAGGTTCTCGTTACGAGATTGCAACACTTGTAATGAATACAGCTAGTCCCAACTTTAAAGGAACTAATTATGCAGATTTACAGCCTAATTTACAAACATCTATGCTCAAATCACAAATGTGTTCTACAAAAAATATGTTTTACTCATTTACTGATGGAATTCAGCAACTGCCCATTGAGTTCCAGTTTAAGTTTCAAGTCAACAGATTTACACTCTCAGAAATAAAGGTATTAAACTGTCACTGGGGCAGTGCCCCTCTTGTCACTGGGGTGGTACCCTCAAAGGTACATCCTTAGTCAGGGAACATAACTGAACCATAATCCATTGTAGTTATATGTTCTAAGTTGTACTGACTCCACACACCCCGTCTCGTCTCCAGGCTTTTATTTTACTGTTCTGTTTAAAACATTCGGTTATGAAAAGGTTCAAATACGAACTTTTCACCTGGAGAAACTTATTTAAGGTTCACAATCAGACCTTAAAACCACTGTTGGAGCTTTGAGGGAACATTTACACTGTTTGTACCTTCATGAATGAAAAATGTACCTGAACAGAACCTTTATTTCTAACAGTGTACAAGGAAAGAAGAAAGTTTTGTCCGTGATAATCAACCGTATGCCACAGATGTGGACAGTGATTAGGTTCCTGGAGTATTCTTGTAAATATCAATTGATTATTAGATCTGTATTGGATATGAAGAGAAGGAAATCTGATAGAACCATAGCCCATCTGTAGCGTAAAGTCAGTAAAGTTATGAACATACTGAGCAGTGAGCGATGGATCTCACAGTGCCTTAGAGAACTCTAGGAGATTCTGAACGCAGAGCAGGTGTGAACCTACAAACTCGTACTGCAGCCTAAAGAAGCCCTGGAATAATGCACTGAGGAGGAGCTTTGGATGAGTCATGTTCAAAGTAACAGCTTTAACTGGAATTACATTCCTAAATTTTGAACGTTGAAGTTATTTCAGCAGAGCAGGTTTTCACACATTTTCTTGAATCTGCAGATAGAAGTGGATTGGAACATAGATACTGTTACCACCTTAGTCCTTGTTATTGCTTATGAAATGTATAGTCCAAAGCGTTTATCAGACAAAAGTGCCAAAAGCGGCATCACATGGAAGCTAATTTATTCCCTGCGGGAGACGAGGGTACCTGCCAAAAGGAAACTGGCACCGAGATTCTGTATTGATTCTGTGTAATGTGGTGTACAGTCCAGTCCTGTTTCATACTGAGGTTTCTTTGTTTATATAAATGTATTTTTATGCATTAAGAGATTAACACAGGGTAATTTCTATCTATTTGAATGTGAGCGTGATATAATTATCATATGTCGTCTGTTTACGCACATTCCTATTCCTCTTTCTGCAATCAGTGTTTGTAACTTGTGCAATCAGACTGCTGTCAACATGGGGGGGCGGGGCTTGGAGAGGGTATTTATAATACTGTGTGAAAGTCAGAGACGACCCTTTGTATTTTTCATTTCCAGGTAAAATGGGAAAAAGTCCAAGTTATTCATTTTTCAGTGTTAGGAAAAAAGAAATCATTTAACAGAAAATCACACAAAAGCCTCAACAACCAAATGTAATATCTGTGTTTGGTGCATCCGGCCTTTGCCTTTATTACAGCTTCCATTCTTTTCAGGAGACTTCAGTTTTTTAAAGAAATCTGCAAGGATGTTATCCTGCACCTCCAAAGTTCAGTCATAGAAGTTGGTTTATTTTTACACACCTCCAAAGTTCAGTCTTAGAAGTTGGTTTATTTTTCCACATCTCCAAAGTTCAGTCTTAGAAGTTGGTTGTAGAGTGGATCTCGTTTTCTCCTCTATCTCAAAGATGAACGCTTTAAGTGCTGTTTATCTGATGGTGACAGTTTTGGTGACCACCAGGTCTTGCACAGTTGCTAGGAGTCCAACTTCCTTTATATCTCAAGTTTTGGAAACTCGTGTTTTTCTTTTCACTTTTTTATGCAAATAGATGATTTTATATCTAATCTCCTCGAAAAATGAATAAAACTTGTACATAATGGCTGTTTTACGGAGCCCCTAAAGGGATGTGGTGTATTTTTTTAGGTAAAAATCTGGTGTGCACTAGAATCAAGTAAACACCTCCTGATACTCCCCACATAATATCCTGTGCGCACCAGATTTTTACCTAAAAAATACACCGTCACTTCAGGACATTCAGGACCTTCATTCCCTGTTTTGACTGTTAGTGTGATAAGTAATGGGTGGTCTCTGACTCAAGAACGGTGGGTAGATGACAGTTCTTTTTTGTTTCTTGTGCAAACGTGACGCCTTAGGAAGAAAAGTGTTTATTTTTGTTATACAAAAAAATAAATTGCAGTATTAAATTTGCTACATCTATATATTTGTGATTTTACTGGAAAAATAAACAGAGTCTATTTGAAAAGGATGCCAAGAACAGTGTGTCACGGTGTGTCTGAAGAAGTGTGGAGAACACAAATCACAGAAGAAATTTATGCTTTTGTCATGTATGAGAGACAAGCAAGGTAGATCCATCCTCACGTTCCACCCTTTAAAAAGAGAGAGAGTGAAAGAGAGAGAGTGACGGAATGTGGGGGAGATAATTAGTTCCTGAAATGATTTAAAACAGTTTGCCTCCCACCTCTGTTCAGCTGAAACGATGACAGTGCTGTACTTTTCTCGAGCTGGAGAAAGCTCACAATAGAGAGAAAGAAAGAAGCAAGAGGGTCTCTGTAATTGCAGGTTCAGGAGAAAAGAAGAGAGGGGGGAGAAAAAAGGGATGAACACTGGAAAAAGAAGCAGAAGCATGAAGGCGGACATCAGAAAAGGGCTTTGGACAGTAATGAAGGCACAATAGAATGGGGGGGCGATTATTACTGCCTCCCACGTCAGAATTTCACCACATGTACGTGAATAGAAGCTCACGACAACAGATTCGACAGAAGCGGAATTCAACTTGAAGCTGGTCTCATTAAATCTTGACCTTTGCTGTCAAACGTGCGTTTAAGAGGACGTCTTTGACCGCTGATGTCATTCTCGCCATGATGTCATTTCTTTAAAAAAGATCAGCGAGTTAAATTAGCCGTTCCTCATGAAGGTTGAGCATGCAGTGTTCCGTGTTCATGCACAGGTTGAAGCGGAATTCCAGCTATTTTTCCCCAAAATGTTAAAAGTCATTCGAGTCATTCAGAGTGGTTTGGTGTTTGGTGTGGTGTTGTAGACAAACCACAGCTGTTAACTCAGAATTTCTCACAGTGGTGGTGATAGGAACCAGACGTCTTTAAAGAGTTTAAACTCCCTCACAGAACATTATTACATGAAATGGTTGGTATAGTGTAGAGGGTAACACCTTTGCCTTCTATGCTGTAGACTGGGGTTCAATCCCCCACCTTGGGTGAGCACCATACACAATACAAGTAAGAGTCCTTGGGCAAGACTCCTAACACTACCTTCACCTACCTCGAATTGAAGTCGCTCTGGATAAGAGCGTCCGCCAAATGCCATAAATGTTAGTGGTTATGAATGTGCTGTGTGGTGCTGGATAGTTTGTTTTATGATAGTTTTAAAATTAATTTTTGCCCTAAAATGTATTTTTATGCTTAAAAAAATCATTCCGCAATTTTGTAGATCCAGCAGAGTGTAACGGTGGCAGTAGTTCAGAGACGAAGAGCGCTGATAGGTGGAACGGTGAGAGTCCTGAGTCATGTGATGCAGCAAGGAGTTCTGGGAATTGGAGTCCTGGGCGGCCCCATTGGCTGTAGTTTCAGCCAGGCCAGAGGGAGGCATGACACATAGTGTACTAAAACTGGCTAAACTTAATCTACATTTCCAACTACATTTAGTTGGGCTTAATTTAGTTCTGTTGATTTAATTTGGTTTAAAAATGATCCCCATAGCTTTAGTACAATATGGACCTCTGAAGCCTTTTGAACTTGTGTGTTAAGTCGCTTTAGAGCGACTCACTGAACTTCAGTTCAGTGGGTAATGCTTTACTGTAGCTAAGTGTTCATAAGGCTACATGACAATTATATTAGCTTTTCATGACAACTGACATAAACACTTATACAGGCTTATTCCAATGAGTGGTAGTTGTCATAAAGACTGCTTTGGTCAACTTCAATATCAACATCTATTTTTGTTGACATTAGGTGTTAACCTAACACTTTCAGGGGTGGAATGATAGCACGTTATAGCTGCTTTTGCTCTGCATGATTCCGGCTCGATTTGCCTTTTTGTGTTTTCCATTAGGCAAACCTGATACCGGGTACTATTTTTGGTCATTTTGGTTTGGTATTTGCCTCTTTGTAATGCAACCAAAAATGCAGTGCACACGCGTGAGATTACATTTAAACAGTAACATGCAAAATTGTGCCAAAATGAAGAGTGAAAGACCCATTATGTTGATTTATTGTTGTTTTAAGTACTGAACAGTGGAAAGCAATTCAGTCATGCGTTTATTACATTTCAGGGCAGTTTGTACTCAATTCTGACACCAATGCAGCATTTCGTCTTTAAAATGCAAATGTTATTGCATTGGGTTTCATTTAAGCAATTGTTAAGCAATGTAAAATCAATGAAACAGGTTTTGTTTTTCACTTTGGCAGGTATCCTGCATGTCACTATGGAAAAGTAACGTCATGTGCAATGCATTTCATGCTGTTCCGCTGTGCTGATTGCTCTTGCCACGAATTCCTCTCCATAATTTCTTGCCTTAACCACAAATTAAAGTAGTTTTGAGACGTAGAAATACAAAAAGGACATGTAGCGACTCACAGGAGATGAACTGGAGTCATTTGGAAAAACACAGTGGCCGGTTCTTTTTTTCTCCCTCTGAAACAAGCGCAAAAATGAATGACTTTCACAAGCATTTAAGGTGATTTATTGGTTGCTTACTGACGGTTACACCACTGGACAGTTTCAGGCTTTTTAACAAAAAAAAATTAGCATGTAATTATTCATGCAGTGCAAATAAAAAGACTACATTAATGCAAATGAATGCAACAAAATTTAAAGATTTTTTTATCTTGACCATCACAATATCCTTATTAAATAGAAAAATCACTGGAGCGATCTCCGGACACTTCTGAAGCGAATTTTTAGACGTTCTGCTGCACCTCTTGTCGGATTAAGTGTGAAAGATTCATGAACCTGGTGCGATTCTGATGCCGCTGTGATGCTCAGCAGTGAAAAAAAAGAATCCACATGAAAAGAGGTTTAAGGCAGGCGTGTCAGATATGATAGACTGCACAGACTGTTGTTGTGTTGTGCCGTAAACAGAGCGATCGCAGAGGCAGGAGGAGATGGAAGGATGGGTGGAGAGGTGCAGGAATGGAAGGATGAAGGAGATGGGGGAGGGATTCCTCTCCGTCTTTAAAGTCGGTTGGACGGATGCGCCCCCCACTGAGCTCTACCTGTGTAGGTGGAAGAGCGCGTGGGCCGCACCTCGCTACTGATGCAGCGACCCAGGAGGAAACACACACATACACACACACACACACACACACTCTCTCTCACACACACACACACACACTCTCTCTCACACACACACACACACGAGTAAACCTCCCTTAACTCTTAAAAACTATCACACTATCACTCAAATACACCCACACACCGCTATGATCAAACCACAGCTCAGAGGGAAGCCTGGCCTCAGCAGCACACCAAGACCAATTAAAACTGTACAGAGAGGGGGAGAGGAGAGAGAGCAGATAAAGAAAGAAAGAATGTACAAAGTAAAGAAAGAGAAAAAGAGGAATAGAGAGGTGGAAAATAAAAATGTAAAGGGAGAGATAGAGAGAGGGAAAGAGAGAAGAAAAAGTAGGTGAAGGAGGAATAGAGCAGGAGAAAGAAAGGAAGACTGGAGAGGGAGAGAGAGGTAGAAATAGAGAGAGTGGGATAATAAGGAAAGAAAGTGAAAAGGAAGAGAGAGAAAGAAGAGAGAGAAACAAAGAGAAGAAACAAAAGTAAAGATGATAAGAGCAAACAGGAAGAAGGAGAAAGGAAAAGAAAAAGGAAAGAAAAGAGAGAACCTAATGGGTAAGGAAGAAAGAAAGAAAAGAGGGAATGAAATACAATGAAAACCAGAAATACAGAAAAAAAGGCAGTCAAGGGTAGAGAAGGGTATTCAAGAAGAGAAAGAAAGAAAGAAAGAACAGATTGAGGGAGAGAAGCATATTGAGAAAGAGAGACAAAGAAATGGAACAGAGGGAAATGAAAAGATTAAGACAAAGAACATCTGAAAGGGAAAAGAGAGAAAAAGGGAGTAAGAAAGGAAGGAACGAGAGAAGAAACAAAACAAGGGTGAAAAGAGCAAATGGGAAGAATGAGAAAATAAAGAACAGAAAGAAAAAGAAGAGAGAGAAAGAGTGAAACCAAGTGGAAAGGAAGAAAGAAAGAAAGAAAGAAAGAAAGTAAGAAAGAAAATAAAAGCCAGAAAGATTAAGAAACAGAAAGAAAGAAAGAAAGAAAGAAAGAAAAAGAAAGAAAGAGGATAAAAGCCAGAAGGATTAAGAAACGGAAAGAAAAAAAGAAAGATGGAGTAAGAGATGGAAGAGAAAAAAAGAAACAGAAGAGAAAGAAAGAAAGGAGGAAAGAGAGAGAGAGAGCGTGTGAGAGAGTGAGAGAGAGAGGGGGAGAGTGAGAGAGAAAGGGAGAGAGAGAGGGGAGAGAGAGAGAGAGAGGAGAGAGAGAGAAAGGGAGAGTGAGAGAGCGTGTGAGAGAGAGAGAGAGAGAGAAAGGGAGAGAGAGAGAGAGAGAGGAGGGAGAGAGAGGAGAGAGAGAAAGGGAAAGTGAGAGAGCGTGTGAGAGAGAGGGGGGGAGAGATAGAGAGAGAGAGAAGGGGGAGAGAGAGAGAGAGAGCGTGTGAGAGAGAAAGAGAGAGAGAGAGCGTGAGAGAGAGAGAGAGAGCATGAGAGAGAGAGAGCATGAGAGAGAGAGGGAGTGATTGATCTGTGGTGAAATCAAACAGAGGGGCTGATGCTCACACTGTCATCTGGTCTGAAGGGTCTGCGCTGGTCAGCTGCTGCAGCAGGACGATGGCTTCCACTTTTAACCTCAGCAGAGCGGCTGAGCTGAAACATGACGGGCCACCTCAGCTCCGCGGCGCTGCCTCCAGCCTCAGATGACACAGCTGTTGACTCACCGAGCGAGGGTCCAGATTAAATGTCACTCCATTGTAATGCCTCTCACCCTGCAGCAGCGCGGGCAGTTATCACGGGCCAAAATACGAGTCCACTCCGAGTTTAATTCCACTGAGCCTGACAGGCCGCTTTAGAAATGACGGATCGCATGAGACGACAAACCAAATCAGCGCCTCACACACCAGCGGCACGAGTCACTGCTGAGGCAGCTGCCTTGTGTCTCATTATACATTAATCTTTGCATAGGTAATGCATTCTATAGGAAAATGACTGCATAATATTTATAAATATGGATCTATGGATCACATTAATCAAACCACGCTGCCACATCTAAAACACCTTATATGAGCCAATAAAAATAACATTATTTACTGTTTAATGAGTCACATCTGCATTTTAAATACATAAGCAAATATCAATTGCCTACTTAAGTTACATCAAAGCGCCACTGAAAGTAATTTTTATAACAATGAGTCATATATAATCACACTATGACATTCATAGGTGTAGCAGCAGCATTCAAACACAGCACGAGTGCGTTTACCTGCCTCACCTTATTAACAGCACTGCGAAAAAGTCAGAGACCACCCTTTTGCTTCTTTAATTTCCAGTCAAAATAGCCAATTCATTTTTCAGCTTCGGAAAATATATAACAAATGTAAATCAAACGTATATCACTGAAATCTGCAGGGATATTTTTCCACACCTCCAAAGTTCAGTCTTAGAAGTTGGTTGCATTTTCTGTTTTCCACGATCTGAGTGATCTAGTGCAAATGTCCTGCCTTTTTTCTTCTCAGTAAGTGCAAAATACAAGGGGTCCTGAGGGGTCCTGGACCCCCTAGTTCACCTCTTGGACCTCCTGTGTAAATCAAATGTTCTGGGGGATCCTTGAAAACGTACTATGAACTGATGCTGACCATTAAAAAATAGACACTCAAATACAAATTAAGGGAAAAGTTCATTGTTTAGCTGCTTCACCCACAGTCAGTCAGCTTCTGTCTTTGGTATTCTTAACTGACTAGAGATGCAGCACTGGTCTGCCACAGGGTGGCGCTGTAGCAAACTGGCTCACCTAGTTGGAATAGCCAGCCAACATGGGACCCCCTAAATACCAAGACATTTTGTACACTGTAAGTAATGGCTTCTTGCCAGCTACACGTCCTTCCAGACCCATAGCGTTCTCACAGTGGCAGGATGGACAGAAACATCTATGGATTTCCTTCTCTCTCTAAAAGATGAACACTTTAGTACTGTTCACTTACATATACCAACACAAACTGTGCAGCAGATGAGCTATCATCTCTGACTTTACATCTACAAGGTGGACCGACAAGGTAGGAGTGTCTTATAGAGAACACACCACCACCACGTCAGTGTTACTGCAGTGCTGAGAATGACCCACCACCCAAACAGTACCTGGTCTATGAGGGTCCATGGGGGTCCTGACCACTGAAGAACAGGGTAAAAGGGGGCTAACAAAGTATCAGAGAAACAGATGGACTACAGTCTGTAACTGTAGAACTACAAAGTCCACATATATGGTAAAATGGACAGTAGATGTAGAAACAAGGTACCTAATAAAGTGCTCAGTGAGAGTATGTAGCAGTATAATCACAATACTAGTATTTTTAATAGTGCAGCTTGTTTCTTATGTTAGCCAAAAATATCTGAAGTGCTTTTAAAATGTAGAAATAAATAAAAAAAAACTACATGTAGCTGAAATAAGTGCCTCAAAAACACAACATGAGGCTGACTCAGAATGAACATGAATCATTTGGAAAGAGATAAACACAGTGGTCAATAGCACTTCCATCTCTTTTTCTCTCTCACACACACACACACCCACACACACTGTGGAGAGTGAAATCGATTTGCTCACCTGAGCGTGTGTGTTCACCTGAGAGGTGTCAGGATTTGAAGCATACTACTGCATCTTAAGCAGCGTGACTGACAGCTCACGGCAGACAGGAGTACGGAGAAGGTCAAAGCGATCGCTCACAACCTTCAGGAAGAAAAAGTTGCACAAAAGAAATGGATTTTGCATCATGAAAATGCTACATTTCTTAGCCTGTTGTAGCTTTCCCAGAAGCCTGTAACTGTACAGTGAACAGAACCATATTCAGACCACGTTGTTTTTATTATTTAATAAACCAAAATAAAAATAGACACTTTATTAAAGAACATGCATATTGCTGTTGTCGGAAGAAAACCTTCCAAGATGGTAACTTTACAGGAGAAGGAAAAAACCTACTTTACTTTTGATGTGAGTCAATGGAACCAGACTTTTTTCCAAGTCATTTTAGGTCGTTTCTTTTATTCCAGTCATCATGAAATTTACACACAATATAAAGAGTAACAGGTATTTTCAAATAATGTCAAAAACTGAAAAACGTCAAAAATGGAGATACAAGGTTTTCTTCCGACAACAGCGACATGTGAAGCCTACATAAAAATAAAGTTATAGATATCAATGCTGCAAAAAAAGTTTTTGTGCACCTGGATGTCATTACAAAATATATTGCCATTGGTTGGGAAGATGTGATGCAACAAGTAGCAATCAAGGTGAAAATGATGTAGCTTTTTGCACTTAATAGTCTGGTAACTGCAGAAAATCCGATTTCATCAGTAATCCGACCAACGCATTTACATGCACTTGGGTAATCAGATAATAGAAAAACTCCAGGTCATATTTCTGCTTTGCAATCATCCAAAAAAAACTCACAGAAGAAGACATGATGTAAATATAATGTAAAACTCAAATGCCATGTCATTTTAGAGGAAAATGTAACGAAACATATTTCAATTCTTAATTTCATCAAGCATGTAATTGGTTTCAGTGTCAGTGTTTTGCTGGCATCTTGCAGGTGCTGTGTTAAAATCTGTTTGCTGTTTCCAGGCCAGTGCTCTGTTTTTGCACATGCGCAGACTGAGAAAAAAGAAAGAAATCAGAGTAAGGGTACACGCACTGTAAAACCCGATCACTCCAGCTCTCTTTATTAGATTTCTTACTCGGATTTCTAGGCCTTAATCAGATCTCAGAAATTTGAATATGCTGATTAAGTGCATGTAAATGCATTCAGTGCTAACATTGTTAAACAACACTCGAATAGAAAAGGTTACAGAGTCCTAACAGAGACCTTAGACATTCCCCAGAAGTACAGCTCATTTGATAATGGGATAATCGGACTTGTTTACAAAGTAGGAATTATATGATGCAGACCAAACTACTGCAAACGCTACACAAACACACAGCATTGACTGACAGCATGTGCAAAATCTACACATTTTTATCTTCTTCATTTATTACTCATTTATTATTTATAAGCTACACTGAGATAACTAGTAGTTAGCTAGTGATAAACGGAAAACTGGTGGATGCTTTTATCTAATGTAACAGTCAGCCAATATCCTACAAATTAATGCTAGCTAGGTAAGATAAGGTCAGTATTTTTCACTGCCCAGTGCTTGGATATGTCCTCATCCTCCTTAAGTGGTTTCTTTATTCTTATCTTGGCAGTTCTTGTTACTGCTGTCCATCTTCATGTATGAAAAACGTTACATCAATAATGGAAAAAAGTAATGACGTCTGTAGAGCTGCATGTTGTGTCAACTAAGTACCAGATTCACACCGTTGCACTGAATTTGTTATGCTAATCTTTCAAGGCTGATGTTAATTTCATATTCAAATCTCTGTTGCACCGTAAATAGTGCAGCAGTTACACGCTAGCGATTTTACAGGTGCCTGAATGTAACTGTTGTCCCGACTCTCCTGATTACCCACTCTGGCGTTGAGGTCACTCCTCAACTAATTGGACAGGTGCACAACACACAACAAGAATTCACAACACTCAGAAGCAAGAATTACAGCTTAAGTTACAAATACCTTTGACTGAATTCATGAAAATGTTCTACAAAAATATGTTTCGGATAAACGTTTACCAAAGAACTCAGCAGCTGCACACTGACTTCTGTTCCGGGTTAACAGGTTTTCTGTTCTATTCTAAACCCAGGCAAACATGTCAAAACATCTGTGCTGATTAACCATATGAAACAGGTTAGAGATTAGGTGGAAAATGCTGTAGTATGGCCTGATATTACTTGGACAAAGATCTTGTTATATTAACTTCCATTAAAAGTTAAGACTATTTTTTTTTCCTTCTCAGGCCAAGTTACAATTTTGGAGATAAAATGTTTTGTTCCAACAGCAATGACCAGCCTCCGGAGAGAAAACTACTGATTGGGCCTGTCTGAGAGGGTTCCTGTGTGCAGCGGTGGCTCCTTATGCAACCTAGTGGCTCTAAATCTCAGCAGGACTCACTTTCTTCAATTCTCATGAAGAAAAACCAGCCACAACTTTCAGGTCCAGAGATGGAGAGAAAGAGAGAGAATAGAGTGAGACACTTAGAGCTTCAGCACAATCTTGATGAGACTAAATCTCTCACTGGCAGTCCAGCCCGGTCCTAACCACACCAAAAAAAAACAGCCTGAGCTTCTGTCCACATAAATCCACTGCACTTGAGCTTTAGGTCACAAACTGATGAGTGGACATTCTCCCTCAGGATTTTCTGATAGAGAGCAGAATTCATGGTTTCATCTATTATTACAAGTCGTCCAGGTTCTGCAGAAGCAAAGCAGCCCCAGATCATCACACTACCACCACTATGTTTCACTGTTGGTATGATGTTCTTATGGTGGAATGCTGTGTTATCTTTGCGCCAGATGTAACTGGACCCATGTCTTCCAAAAAGTTCCACCTTTGACTCATCAGTCCACAGAATATTATCCCCAAAGTCTTCTCTACATGATTTTTTGGCAAATGTGAGACGAGCCTTCGTGTTCTTTTTGGTCAGCAGTGGGTTGAGCTGTGCAGCTCTCCCATGGATACCATTTTCACCCTGTGTCTTTCTTATTGTGGAATCATGTACACTGACCTTAATTGAGCCAAGTGAGGCCTGCAGTTCTTTAAATGTTCTTCTGGGTTCTTTTGTGACCTCTTGGATGAATCGTCAATGCACTCTTGGAAAATTGTGAAATTTTGGTAGGCCAGCCACTCCTGGGAAGGTTCACCACTGTTTCAAGTTTGCTCCATTTCTGGATAATGGCTTTCACTGTGGTTTGCTGGAGTCTTCGCAATAGCTTTTCAAACCTTTCCAGACGGGTAGATTTCAATGACTTTGTTTCACATCTGCATTTGAATCTCTTTAGAACGTGGCATCATGTTCTAGTTTTTGAGGCCTACTAGCTGCTTCACATTGCCAGACAGGCTCTTTTTACATGATGTTTAGATGCAAGAGAATTTGGTGAGCTAGTTGATTCAGTAGCTAAGGGGGGCAATTACTTTCACATAGGGCCAGGTAGGTCTGAACAGCATTTTTTCTTCAATAAATGAAATTTTCATTTAAAAACAGCATTTTGTGTTTACTTGGGTTACTTGGGTGCTGGTGGTGTGTTAGTGTGTGTTGTGCTGGTCTGAGTGGATCAGACACAGCAGTGCTGCTGGAGTTTTTAAACACCTCAGTGTAACTGCTGGACTCAGAACCAAAAACAACCAGCCAACAGCGTCCTGTGGGCAGCGTCCTCTGGGCAGCGTCCTGTGACCACTGATGAAGGACTAGAGGATGACCATCGCAAACTGTGCAGCAACTGATGAGCTCCTGTTTCTGACTTTACATCTACAATCAGTATGGTAGGTGTGTCTAACAGAGTGGACAGTGAGTGGACACAATGTTTAAAAGCATTTTAGGGTATAGAAGGCATTTTTAAATGAAACACACCATATATAAATGATACACATATGAGGTAATCCACCGAACAAGGGATTGGAAAGTCAAAGGAAAATAACAGGAAAAACAGATCAAAACAGAGTCGATCATCAAATCAGTGTGTCTGGGTTTAGATGAGATAGCGAGCGAGCGAGAGAGAGAGAGAACCAAAATAATATTGTTATGACAAATTCCAATAGATCTGGTGTTGACTTGCCAATAAATAAGAAAGTTTGCAGTACACAGATAAGACACGAACTAATCAGTGAAGTAAATGTTTATGGCGAGACAAACACAATGCTAATTAACGTTAAATTAGTTCCAAAAATGTTTTGTAGAAACGTCTCTCACTCTGTGATTATTGCTCACTGAAAGCCCCAAGAAACACTCATTATCCAGCGTAACAGTGCTGTGTTAAAGGGTAATTTACTGTTGCAGCCCTGTGAAAGTTAAAGCTTAGTGTGGGAGTCAGACTGAACTTAGAACGTTTACCAGCTACCTTACAGCAAAACCTTAGACCTCAGACTTTCTATACAGCAGACAATGTTTGTACTAGTGATTCACTAGTTGACACCCATCCATGTGTATATACACCAATCAGGCATAACATTATGACCACCTCCTTGTTTCTACGCTCACTGTCCATTTTATCAGCTCCACTTACTATATAGGTGCACTTTGTAGTTCTACAGTTACAGACTGTAGTCCATCTGTTTCTCTGATACTTTGTTAGCCCTCTTTTACCCTGTTCTTCAGTGGTCAGGACCTCCATGGACCCTCACAGAGCAGGTACTATTTGGATGGTGGATCATTCTCAGCACTGCAGTAACACTGACGTGGTGGTGGTGTGTTAGTGTGTGTTGCGCTGGTCTGAGTGGATCAGACACAGCGGTGCTGCTGGAGTTTTCAAACACTATGTCCACTCACAGAGACGATAGCTCATCTGCTGCTGCACAGTTTGTGCTGGTCATCCTCTAGTCCTTCATCGGTGGTCACAGGACGCTGCCCACAGGACGCTGTTGGCTGGATATTTTTGGTTGGTGGACTATTCTTAGTCCAGCAGTGACACTGAGGTGTTTAAAAACTCCAGCAGCACTGCTGTGTCTGATCCACTCAGACCAGCGCAACACACACTAACACACCACCACCACATCAGTGTTACTGCAGTGCTGAGAATGATCCACCACCTAAATAGTACCTGCTCTGTGAGGGTCCATGGGGGTCCTGACCACTGAAGAACAGGGTAAAAGGGGGCTAACAAAGTATCAAAGAAACAGATGGACTACAGTCTGTAACTGTAGAACTACAAAGTGCACCTATACAGTAAGTGGAGCTGATAAAATGGACAATGAGCGTAGAAACAAGGAGGTGGTCATAATGTTATAACTGATCGGTGTACACTATATAAGTCATCCATCTGTGTCTCTGCATACTTTGTTATTCCCCTTTTTACTGTGTTCTCCAATGGTCAGGACCCCAACAGGACCACCACAGAGCAGGTATTATTTGAGTGAGTGATCATTCTCAGCACTGCAGTGATGCCGACGTGGTGGTGGTGAAACTACCTGCCAACACAGATATCATCAGGCAGCCCTGGAAAAGACATTATGTTACGATTCATATTTGATAAAAGTTGTTGTCTTGTACGATTTTCTTTGCAAAAAAATCATCTCTCATTTTTTGTCATGTTTCTGACACTGCTTGACATGAACCAAGACAGAAGAAAGTGCAGACTCAACACACGCTGTAACTAATAAATGAAATTTTGAATAACATAGCAAAACAAAAGTAATGCTTCTGAACGTGTAAGGTGGGTAACAAAGTCAGGCCTAAAAAAGTAAAGTAAAAAAAGAGACAATCCTTATGGCTGATACAGATGTAAAAGAGCCCCTTCTCTCCAGTACTGTACACACCCACAAGCAAATCCAAACACGCACATCTTGTTATCGGAGGATATCCCCACGATCCCAGCAATTAGTTCTGTTTCCATAGCAACCTAAAAGACCATGAAGAGGAGGCCAAAACTCATCAAAACCTTCATCTCTGGAAAACACTGCATTTAGCCCCACACTTACAGCCAGCATTGTCAAATACAACGTAAAAAACAAGCTAATTTGGAAGATGCCGCCACCAATTTGCAAGTGAAAACTACGTCAGACCACTCTGGAGGTCGGGGGATTCTGTTATCTCTCTCTCCCTCTCTCTCTCTCTTTCATTGACCGATCAGGCATAACATTATGACCACCTCTTTGTTTGTTAGCCCCCTTTTACCCTGTTCTTCAGTGGTCAGGACCCCCATGGACCCTCACAGAGCAGGTACTATTTGGGTGGTGGATCATTCTCAGCACTGCAGTAACACTAACGTGATGGTGGTGTGTTAGTGTGTGTTGTGCTGGTCTGAGTGGATCAGACACAGCAGTGCTGCTGGAGTTTTTAAACACCTCCGTGTCACTGCTGGACTGAGAATAGTCCACCAACCAAAAATATCCAGCCAACAGCGTCCTGTGGGCAGCGTCCTGTGACCAGTGTCCTGTGACCACTGATGAAGGACTAGAGGATGACCAACACAAACTGTGCAGCAGCAGATGAGCTATCGTCTCTGACTTTACATCTACAAGGTGGACTGACAGGGTGGGAGTGTCTAATAGAGTGGACAGTGAGTGGACACAGTGTTTAAAACCTCCAGCAGCACTGCTGTGTCTGATCCACTCATACCACCACAACACACACTAACACACCACCACCACATCAGTGTTACTGCAGTGCTGAGAATGACCCACCACCCAAATACTACCTGCTCTGTGAGGGTCCATGGGGGTCCTGACCACTGAAGAACAGGGTAAAAGGGGGCTAACAAAGTATGCAGAGCTCTGCTCACATAATTTCTTTTTTTTTTTGTAGTTTTTTAAATGCATTTAACAATTAAGGAACCCGAGAGGTCTACAGAGATATTTCCAGGAATGCCCCGCACTTCTCCATTATTAAAAGGGTAAAGGGTAATTAAAAATCAGTTCCCAGCTTAATTTAGGCTTAACAGGCGGACAGAAACCGCTAATTAATGGTCACATTACAGGCGGGCCAACTCGACAGTAAGTGGCTCTAAAATATACAGCACCGACTTGTTTGTGAAATTGCATAATGAGAGCCCACGCGCAGGAACGCTGCTTTAATGTCATCTGCAGAGATCAGGCTGACTAAGAAAATGCTCATTTTTATGTGGTACAACACGAGCAGTCTGCTCTCTAGCCCTGCACTTGACACCTCCGCTGAGAGAGCCATCGGAAAGAAAACAAACAACTACATAATCACAGTCGCTGTCTTCTTCGCCAGGGAAGACCTTTTTTGTGCACACACCCACACAAATACACACATCCATGACTCAAACTCGCCCGTGAATGACTCACAACTTGACTTGGACTCAAGGCTGAAGCCGTTACATGTGTTTCAGTCAGTTTTGTTACAGTCCAGTGATGCACAACTACTAGTGATACCATCAACTCCATACTTGTCCATAGAGGAGTCTCGACTGCACTTAACTGGAATCTGGACAGCACCAGAGTTGTAAAGGGGAACACTTGGATGCTGTTTCATAAAAGTAATAAGCCGCTCAAGGCCATGTGTTACTGCGATTTTATCAGGGCGAACGGGGTTTTAGACACTCTGCTTCACGTCGTGCCTAACAACACCTTTTTCCCGTGGTCCAGTTGCAGTGATGCACGGCTTCTCATGGCTTATTGCTTATATAAAATGGTGGCCAACATAAAATATGATAAAATCCACAAATTTTCAGAAAAGAATTTGAGTCATTATAAATAATAATCAACATAAACAAATACTCCTCCAAGAAATGTAGTTTCTTTAGAGTATGATATTGTTGCCAAGCAACCATGGACTGCTGAAATAGGAGAAGAACCTTTCTGTCTCCAATATATAGTAAAATTTCAACTTTTTTATCTTTTTGATCGTATGATAACAGCACTGTTTAATGCAAAAACTTCCACTTTATAAGTACTTTTTGATCATCAAATTGGCAAGTCTTATACAGTGCCAATCCAACAGCGCCCCTCTTGTCACGCTGGGGCTGACTCTCAAACAACTCTTTAGTCCCCACATAGGTATTTTAATACTATCTCCTGCGTCCCACCACTGCATAATATAGCAAAAAATAGTCATTTGGGATTCAGCTACATCCACACTCGACATATAGTCGACCATTTGGCTGTAGAAGCTGGAATTCCAAAATTTCCATAGTTAGCATGTTACTTAGGGAGTACAGAGTACGTTAGCTTCAGTTGTAAGTTTTAGCAAACGCAGAGGATCCCTTAGTGGGATTAATACTAGCAGCTCTGCTTTTGAAAGCTGGAAAATGGGAAAAATGTACGTGAAATCCATTACATACCTGGGTACATTTGACATTACAGCCTCAAACGCAGCAGGAATCTAACAATATTACCAATGTTTAGTCTGTTTTGTTTGTATTCAACCCAGTTATACACCAGGAAGTACAGCCAAACTGTGTGTTTAACCTGGGAAGCCAGGCAACGTTTGTAAAGGCCCTGTCATCAGAACGTTTTAAATGTTTAAAATGTAACTTTGATAATGAAGATATGCTGAGAAACTGTTTATCAGTGTTATATTGAAATATATATATATATATATATATTAAACTGGAAAACAGTAACTTGACTTTTCTGAAGAAAACGTAGAATGAGCTTAAGCAGTGTCCAGAGAGAGGCTAGGGTGTTGCTAGGTGGTTGCTACGTTCTTGCTGTGTGGTTGTTATGTTAGTCCAGGTGGTTGCTAGGATGTTCCAGGTGGTTGCTAGCTAGTTGCAGTGATATCCCAGGTGGTTGCTTTTGGGTTGCTAGGCTGTTGCTATGTGTTCCAGTTAATTCCTAGGTGGTTGCCATGGTATCCCAGGTAGTTGCTATGGGGATGATGTCCCACATGGTTAATAGGGTGTTGCTAATGGACTTGTATCATCGTGATATAAGCTGGGTGCACAGGCTTTTGCACTCAATTCATTCCTATGGGAAAAATTGTCATTTAACAATGATTGTATTAAAACTGTGCGTCCAATCAAAGAACTGTATACAAGCACACCATTCCTGATCACACTGAACATTCTAGAGTTAGAACAATGTAAGTATCTCAAAATCTGGGGGATAAGCTAGCTAACTGCTGGGCCATGCTCCTGAAACTGAGGTGCATTCCTTTATTCCTACAGTCACGCCCATTTCTTCTTTTTACCCCTACCCCTTGTTTTCGAGTGTCACCCTAACCTCTTGGAACTGAGTTACAAAGGGTAGTGGTTGAAATCTTGCCCTACGGAATGGGACCCTCAAATAAAAAGAGCATTGCTTCATTAACAGCTACTAGCGCTGCTCTGTAGGCGACCCGGCCCGTCTGCAGTGACAGCAGAGGAGGGTAAAGTTCAGCTCCTCACTGCTGGGCTTTAGTTACATTTAGGGCATCATATGCCTTCAAAGAGGGGGGCAATTATTTATTATCACCCACCCCTAATTCTTCAGTGATATGAAGCTGAAATCAGATATTCACCAGATTCTTGTTCGAATTTTCCCGTTCCACCTTAAATGGTGCAGCAGTTATATTCTGGCGCTTCAGGCGTGAGAACTGCTGGACTATTTAAGGTGGAACAGGAAAGTTAGCTAGCTAGCTACCTAGACATTAGCATGCTATTATTATTTTTATGCTTGTTATGAAGAAAACGACCATAATACACTGAAACGACATTAAACTGAGATAAAACAGTGATTATCGTAATTTTTTAAAGGAGAAAATTCTCACATTTGTGGGTTTCTTTGGTCTCTTGTTCTCCATCTTGCCAGTATTTCTTTTTTTTCTCATAACTCTCTGTTTGGAGTCTCTGAAAAACCTCCGTTTGGAGGGTCATGTAGCTCTAACACTTCGCCCTGCCCCTCTATCTCAACAAGAATTTGACATGAACACACAAAACAGAGGAATAAGGGCTAAGTGGTAGGGGCGAGAGGTGAAATGGGAGCAGGTGGGAACAGGGAACAGGTGGCTAATGCAAATAGGAAGCAGCATCTCGCTATGCTACAAAAAAACAGTGTAATAACTCTTTGTCACAAGCAGCATTACCAAAATAAGAACAGATTGAACAAGCTATTTACTGGGAGTTTTGTCTGGGACTCAGAGCAGGGGAGAGCAGTCACTTTATTGAGGGAGGGGAATGTGAGTAGCTGATGTTATATATTGCTAATTCTGATTGCTACTCTGGCAGATCTGACTTCAGCTGCAGCAAATTTAATTCCATCCAAGTCAAATCGCACAGAAGAAAATGTTATTTCAAAAATCTCTCAACAAAAAAAACCAACAGCTTTCTTTCTCTGCCAGATCATAGTAAAAACATCACAAACTATGGATAACGGTTGATAAAAAAATCATACAAATGAGTCCACAGGGGTTTTAAACAACAGACCAGCCATTAGTCTTTAATTGTTTTGACTCTTTCCTCCTAAGTACCACATTTATTGCATGTAGCACTTCAGCTCTGCACTTCAGACTGAAGGCTCTTCTCTGATGACTCATTATTTGAAGCCATGACAGGTTTTTAAGCAGGGTTTACTTTTATTAAGTGTAATAACAGCAGCTAATAACGATACTACACTGAAACTCTCTACTAAAGACTCAGAGCCCAGTGATGTGAGACTCGACTCAGACTCACATGAAGTGACTGGTGAGCATCTCAGCTACGCGGTCAGTGCCATTATAGTCCAGAGTAATTGAGGCTGATCGTTGCAAAAGCGTCGGGTCACTGATTTTGCTCCTGAAACAAACACACACACACACACACACACACACACACACAAACACACTCAGGTCTCGGTAAGAGCCGGGTAACTGACTGTGCTCCTAAAAGCCCTATAGCTGTCTGTCTGGGTCAGATCTACAGGCCGTAACCTAGGAAACAGAGGCTCTGACGGCCGGCTTTTGTTATGGGTTCCGTCGAAAGGCAGAAGTGAAGCTCAAGGAATGGAGGTTGTTCCTTCTGAAAGCCAACAAGGATGAGCAGCATGTAGCACAAAAAGTAGGCAATTTTGGTCATTAAAGGAACACTCCAACCTCATACACTGGTCGTGGGGCAAGTGGGGGGGTTAGGACGATTCCAAGGGCCCCGACGAGAAAGGGGTCAACAAAGATTGCACCTTTTTGCAGGTGATTTTTAGGCTTACTGAAATATTCTTAATTAAAAGTCATTACTCATTAAACAAGCTTTTGATGCAGATCCAACACTAAGCATTTTGCATTCTGTCTGTACTTTTTCAGTGTTTTGAATTCAAATAAGAATCAAATCTGCGTTTATCTGTCTCACTCTCAAGTCTGGACTTCAAGTGAACAATGTTTTGCTTTCTCAATAACCGTTTTTTTTACTGGTGAGTATATGGACCATTGTACTGAATTGGTTCAAACTGCAGTCCCACAGTAAAAACATTAAATGACATATTGAATACATTTACAGTGATTATGTTATGAAACCAAGGCATTAACTGAGCTAAAAATTCATTCAAAATTTAAACAAAATCATCGTTTATGGGGTACTTTCTATTAGGAGGTGGCTGTCTCAAACCCTAGGGTACTTTATTATTACTTTCTAACCACTAAAATTCCCTGAACTTGTGATAATAATATTTTTAAATACTATTTTTTGCATTTTGTTCAATATTTTAAGAGCTGTGAAGTTTGATGTTGAAACTTAAATTTAAAATGAGTTTAATATTGGACCAAAAAAATGCTGTCCCACATGTTCATGTCACTACCAAAACACAAAGTGTTTTTGGTCCGTAGGCAGAGCCTTATTTTAGCCACACCCCTGTATTTTAGAGCAGGAAGTAAGACTGCATCCCTGACCCTCAAGGCCACATGGTGAGCATTTAGATTCCATTGTTTTGAAAAATATGTGCCCCAAAGTCTGAAAATCAATAAGGAACATTAAGAATTGTCAATACTGAAACATACTTTCTGCAATGAAATAAACTCTTTTGTGTCATAATAATTTTTTTTTTATGAGATTTTATGTGTAACTGTTCAAAGCTGTGTTTGCTATTCATGTACAGGCTAGCAGGCTTATTTAGTGAGTTTTTGTCACAATTGTCACTACCGAAACAGTCATTACTGGAACATTTGGTAAAGTTTGGTTAGTGTTATGATTATTTTGGTCAAGACAAAATGAAATGAAAGTGTTTGTTCTAATAAAATCAATATAATTAAGGTATAAAGAGGTTAAAAAGAGCCATTTTGTCCTTTCAACAAAAAGCCACAACAGTTTATATCCATTTCATTGAAGTAACATTTTACCATCATGGCTGAAAACAAGTCTTAATATGTGCTAAAGTCCTAGTATTGACTAAAAAATGTGATATAAACAAAATGCAGACTTTGCTCTGCTTTAAGCTTTAGTTCAGCTATAGCTACTTTTCTCGCATCTCCAGCAGGAAACTTTTCCACAAATGTAGAATAGTTTTTTGTAAAATGTCTCTCAATGTTGGACTTTTTACAAGGCTGAAGTCGCTCCACGTTCGCCAGCTTCTTGTTCGAATTTTCCCGTTCCACCTTAAATGGCACTTGAGGCACGAGAATGCAACTGCTGCACCATTTAAGGTGGAACGGGAAAATTCAAATGAGAAACTGATGTCAGCCTCTCAACTTTTTAGTGTAAGACAGTTCCTCGTTGCAAATTAAACATCAGGAAAACAGCTGGAGTGCACACTCCTTAATCTTGTGGAAAGTCTTCCCTCAGAAATGTGGAAGCTGTTATGGGTGCAAGCCTAGGGTGGGGAAGGGGGGGTGCTCAACTCCACATTAACGCTCATGGTTTCAGAATGGGATGTTCAACAAGCTCATATAGGTGTGATGGTCGGATGTCCACATACTTTTGACCACATAGTGTACATATGAAAACCTTTCTGAAAAAATACAAGGTGTGGCAAATAGAGATTAGGTTGATAAACCCCTTAATCCCTTAAAATCCCAGGCTTATTACTCACTAATGCTTGTTATTCAGTAAGTACATGGGCTACAATGCAAACTGGCAGTTATTCTTAGCTTACAGTACAAAAACTTCGGAATCGCCAATGGGTCCTGGCTATTTAACGGGTTAAAGACAAATCAAAGGCAAAGTATGAAAAGGAAAGATTATCAGAATATGAGAGAGGTTACATGAAATGATATCCGTACTGGAACAAATATGATTAATAATAGTGGAAATTGCAAAGAACATAATCATCAAGATTCTTACTAGACATCATTTCTTATTAACAGCCACACAAATCTCTTTTTAAGCCTCATTCCATTAACTCTACACACAAGGATTTTGTCAGTGACCACAGTGAATGCAGCATGGCTGTCCAGATACTGAGCCTGTGTCTGTCACTGTACAGAGTTGGGCTGCATAAAACATTGTTTGTTATTGTGATATTGGCCTTTGCAATACTGTGATTGTAGGAGACTAAAAAATGCAAATGGGCCCTCTAATCCAACAAAGGGTAATTATTTTAGCCAATATGACGCAGGCCGATTACAGAGTTACCAATGCTTTTTCAATATATATCAAAGCATATCATCATCAATATACACATATATCAGCCATAACATTATGACCACCTCCTTGTTTCTACGCTCATTGTCCATTTTATCAGCTCCACTTACTATATAGGTGCACTTTGTAGTTCTACAGTTACAGACTGTCTGTTTCTCTGCATACTTTGTTAGCCCCCTTTTACCCTGTTCTTCAGTGGTCAGGACCCCCATGGACCCTCACAGAGCAGGTACTATTTGGGTGGTGGATCATTCTCAGCACTGCAGTAACACTGATGTGGTGGTGGTGTGTTAGTGTGTGTTGCGCTGGTCTGAGTGGATCAGACACAGCAGTGCTGCTTTTTGTGTCTGTCAATTAAAAGTCCTTTGCAGAGTTTTGCAGTTGTGACTTTATGATATGTCATAAAATTCTGAAGCAGCCGCAGCAAAATACATATACATCAGAAACATGTTTGTAATGAAGGAATGCGGGTCCAGTCATCCTATTAAGTGACTAGATGTCCTATTTCATTATTCTGCTGTAATATTAGTAATGTTTATACTGATGTGTATGAGGTGGCCTGTGGGGGCCGGTGGTCATGAAATATTTGTAACCCGTAAAACAGGTCTGAAAAAGGTTAAGAACCTCTGCTCTAGGCCTTCTGGAACGACTAGGTACATCACTGACTGTGAATATGAGCAGTAGCCTGACCAGCCGTGGCTCTTAAACAAAGGATTCACTGTAAAACTGCTACATACAAGGTAAAATACATGTTAATATGTTGTTACAAGATGATTTCATGTCCCGTGTGATGTAGCAAAATAAAGTCATCCAAACTTTTACATGACTAATAGGTCATGACTATAAAATAACAAGGTAGATGCACAAACCTTAGATGCGCATCTCTGTGCTTCTTTTTTTAGCAGAGGAGTTTTGTGTGTGTCAACAATGCTATTTAAGTATCTAACAAGATGTAAATATGTAGCAAGATTTTATTCCAAGTCATTTTGGAGCATTTCTATTGGTCCATTCATCATTCAAACAATCTAAAGGGCGGCTTGTGTTTGCAAATGATGTTATAAATGGAGTTGAATATGGTTGGAATAGCCGAAGAATAGGAGGAGGAACATGTCTGAAACCCCTCCTCCTTCCAATCTAACACCCTATAAATTCACATCACCTTCCGTCTCCAGCAATTCCCACCACCACCCCATCTCCTCCCTGATCCTCAGTCCTATGACAGTCCTACCACTCTTAGGAGGGGGTCCAGACTTCCAGTGACAGGCAGAAGCCACCTAGAACCAAATTCTCCCTCCCTTCAATCAGTCTTCCCTCACTACCACATGTCAAAGGCATGGTCCAATCTCGCAAAACATGTTTCAATTTAAAATGGATTATATGTGTGCTTCCAAGAACACTTCCAACAAAATCTTGCTCCATTGGAATTCCAAAGTTCAGCGCTCACGATGGAGGAATGAGTCAATATTACTGCCAGAGAGCTGATCAGTGGAATGAAGGGTAGCTAAAGAGAGAAAGAGAGAGATAATGAATCTCACCATGGCCGAGACTATTAGGCGCTGGGTTATAGCAGCTGCTAATGATGGCAGTGGGCAAAGGCCTCCAACAGGCTTATTAGCATACTAATCATTACTGACACCTCGATGCCTTCTGCACGTGTCTAAAGCGATTCATTAACACATAGATCATTTGAGGTTTCATTTCAAATATATTCCTCCACAGCTAACGCGCGCAGTTCGGTTTCGGAGCTGACATTTACGACGACGCCACAGATTTTCTTTGTCCTTTGGGTTTAACTGTCAACAATAACAGACGGCAGCAGAAGAGCAGCGCAGGAACACTGACGCGGTGTTAAATGACAACTGCGTCAGGAGGGTGTGAAAAGGGTATTTCAGTAATGTTAAATTACCTATTACAGTTCCAAGTCAAAGCCATCAGGAATGATGACCAGCGCGTTATGACTCAGTGAGCCACGAATAACAAGTTAGCCAGTTGGCATAAATCAAAGAAATGCTGCTGAGCGCGTGTCACAGGCCACAAGAACAAAGAGCATAATAAGCCCCTCATGTCAGGGCAAAAGCCTCCTAATATGTGATTAAATTGAGATTCAATGTATTCTCAATTTTGTCGTTCCTAGCTTGAGCACACAAAGCTCTCTTGTTGTAGGTAATATAATCTTATATAATACAGTGTGGGAAACAAAAAAGTTTTTGTCATTTAATATACTTAATATACATTTAATATACTTCCAGTGCATAATATCTACTTCAGATCTACATATATAATGTCTTTTTATAAGTATGTGTTATATATTAAACTATATTAAACTGTATATAAAAATATACACATGATCTTGTGTCTTCACGTCAGATCCACTTACCATATAGATGCACTATGTAGCTCTACGATTGCAGACTGTAGTCCAGACCACCACAGGACCTCCACAGAGCAGGTATTATTTGGGTGGTGGATCATTCTCAGCACTGCAGTAACACTGACGTGGTGGTGGTGCGTTAGTGCCAGTGCTGCTGGAGTTTCTAAACACCTCAGTGTCACTGCTGGACTGAGAATAGTCCACCAACCAAAAATATCCAGCCAAAAGCGCCATGTGGGCAGTGTCCTACAGAAATCCAGAGAGGCCATGTTGCTATAATTTTCTCGATTGTCATCTCGAGATAAAGAGTTAATACCTTTGTTACCTTGAGATCACAAGATAATTAACTCATTGTCTCAAAATAGCAACTTTGTTATCTTGAGATCACAAGATAATAAAGTCATGATCTCAAGATCCAGAAAATTATAACTAACTTATAGTGTCCTGTGACCACTGATGAAAGGCTAGAGGATGACCAACACAAACTGTACAGCAGCAGATGAGCTATCGTCTCTGACTTTACATCTACAAGGTGGACTGACAAGGTAGGTGTGTCTAATAGAGTGGACAGAGAGTGGACACAGTGTTTAAAAACTCCAGCAGCACTGCTGTGTCTGATCCATTCATAACAGCACAACACACAATAACACGCCACCACCACGTCAGTGTTACTGCAGTGCTCAGAATGACCCACCACCCAAATAGTACCTGCTCTGCGGGGGTCCTGACCATTGAAGAACAAGGTAACAAGGTATGCAGAGAAACAGATGGACTACAGTCTGTAATTGTAGAGTCCACCTATATAGTAAGTGGAGCTGAAAATAAACGGGCAATAAATGTAGATATTTGTTGCTATGCAGATGATGCAGTTTTTATGTACTGCTTGTTGTTGTTTACAGACTCTCTGGTCTAAATCTGTCTTTTTTATGATCCATACATTTACTCAGTGTTCTACAATGCTGACGATATCAGTGATATTCTCAGAAAATTTATACTGATGTAATTTATTATGCTAACAATATCACCATGTCTACCAAAATGGAAGGAATATGGTGAACATGATTCAGAATAGTATATTATTGCCTGGACATGTAAAGTTATTAAAGAATATATAGCCCATTTTGAATAGCTCTGAATGCTCAGACCCAGCAGAGCCAGAGCCGAGACCTGAGCTCCTTCAGATCTGCGCAGGCCGTCTTGTCAATCAGGATGTAGCCAAAGACTCAGCTGAGAGAACAGACCTTAATAAATCTCTGTCATTTCATGTTGTAATTTGATGACCCCTTAATGTCAGAGCGGTGAAGGTAGGCGAGGAGTTATATTCGCCGCCCCAAAAGCAATTAACCCTAATCACACACTCATCCTCTGCCTCGGCATTCGTCATCCACAGATTAACACACATCCTTCAGTTAGTAAGCGCGCGTCAGCGTTGCTCAAAATCACCATGCAGAAGAGCTACACTACCTGTTTTTCAACATTACTCAAGCTTTCAGACTGAGACGGTCATTAGATTTAACCGCTGTGGTCATCAGTGACCTCAGATTCTACGATTTATTGTTATCTTAGTCACAAAAACAGGTTTTACAAACCAGATGGTTCCAGATTCACATTCAAAGTAGGGCCTGACTGATTAACCACACTCTAAAGTCCAAAATCATTCAAAAAGTGATTAAAAGATGTAGAGAAAATGAGACGCCTAGCAACCATGAAAGACCTTCATGCTGAAAGAGGTCTAGTGCTGCTCTGGTGCTGGTTTGGCTGGTCACCCCAGCATGGTCATACTGGTTGGCCAGCATACCAGCATCAAAACAAACATTTGCTGGTTTTGGTGGTGGTCAGCATATCGACTTCCATTGCTGCTGACCAGCATACCTGCACTCAAACACAATAAATGCTGGTTTTGCTGGTGACCAGCTATGCTGGTCTATTCTGGATTTTTTTGGCATGGCTGGTAGACGACCAAAACTGTCACCATCAGATAAACAGTGACGTAGCAATGAGTACTGTGTGTTTATTTGAGCTCTGGCTGTGACTTCAGTTGACAGCAGTATTAGCACTTGTTATTTAGCAAATTTTCCAGTCTTCCAGGTGAAGATAAATAGAATAAAAAAACAGAATCATCAGCGTAACCTTAGCTAGCTCAGAAACTATAATGCTAGCGGTATTAGCATAAGTATTAGCAGCTAGTTGCTTTAACACACTTGAGAGGAAAGTGTAAAGTTGCTTGGTTTTACACACGATTTTGAGTAACTAGCAAACTGCAGATGTTTGAGTGAGTAGAAATCATCTTAGAGTCTATTACTAAGCTAATGTCTGTGCTAACCTTGCTAGAAAAAGCAGCATAGATCAACATTTCTGGTCACTAGCAAAACTTGCATATCGCTGTTGTCAGAAGAAAACCTCATATCTCCAAAATGGTAACTTTACAGAAGAAGGAAAAAACCTACTTTAGTTTTAATGTAAGTCAATGGAACCAGAGTTTTTTCCAAGTCGTTTTGGGCCGTTTACTTTGATCCCTTCATCATGAAATTTACACACAATGTAAAAGGCAACAGGCATTTTCAAATTATGTCAAAAACTGAAAAACGACAAAAATAGAGATACAAGGTTTTCTTCCGACAGCAGCGATTTGTGTTGTGTTTTGGATGCTGGTACACTGGTTGTCAGCTGAGACCAGAATGAAATCTTTTTGCTGGTGACCAGCTCTGCTGGTCTATGCTGTTTTTTTTTTTTCAGCAGGGTTGGTAGACGACTAAAACTGTCACCATCAGATAAACAGTAACATAGCAGTGAGTAATGAGTGTTTATTTGAGCTCTGGCTGGATCTGACTTCACTTGACTGCAGTATTTTGCAAATCATTCACTCTTCCAGGTGTGGATAAAGTTATCAAGCACTAGTTCATGACCACCGGAATGTAAACTGGAATAATGTTTGGTACGTCTGTCACTATTTTTTAGAATAGAATCATCAGCGTAACCTTAGCTAGCTCAGATACTATAATGCTAGCACTATTAGCCTATGTATTAGCAGCTAGCTCCTTTAACACATTTGAGAGAAAAGTGTAAATTTGCTTGGTTTTACACACGATTTTGAGTAACTAGCAAACTGCAGATGTTTGAGTGAGTAGAAATGATCCTGTAGTCTGTTATTAAGCTGTCTGTCACAGAGCCTACTAACCTTGCTAGAAAAAAAAAAACAGCATAGATCAACATTTCTGGTCACCAGCAAAACTACCATATGTTGTGTTTTGGATGCTGGTACTCTGGTCATCAGCTTAGAGCAGTGGGGAGTTTTTCAGCAAGGAATTTAGAGCTAGCTAGAGAACCGGCAGGGCGGCACGGTGTAGCAGTGGGTAGCGCTGTCACCTCACAGCAAGAAGGGCCTGGGTTTGATTCCCGGCTGGGTGACCAGGGTCATTTCTGTGTGAAGTTTGCTTGTTCTCCCCGTGTCTGTGTGGGTTTCCTCCCACAGTCTAAAGACATGCAGTCAGGCTGATTGGACATGCTGAATTGCCCCTAGGTGTGTATGCGTGATGCAGAAGGATAAGCGGTTTAGATGATGTATGTAGAGAGCCGGCTGAAAAGCTAGCACCATTACCCTATGCTAAAACTTAGAGAACAGGTACTAACTGGTACTAATGGAGTACATGTAACTGTGTTATGCAGTCAGGACCCATAAAAGGTTTAGTCACCTCTTTGCTGATCCACGCGTACCAGCACTACACACACTAACTGCTCTGTGGTGATCCTGACCACTGAAGAACAGGGTAAAAGGGGGCTAACAAAGTATACAGAGAAACAGATGGACTACAGTCTGTAACTGTAGAACTACAGAGTGCACCTATATAGTAAGTGGAGCTGATAAAGTGGACAATGAGTGTAGAAACAAGGACGTGTCCTTCGGTGTACTTCATGAAGTGGCCAGTCAGTGTATGTAGTCTGAAAAAAGTGGGGAGAAAGCAAACACAGGGCCTTTTCAGTAAGTGAATTCATTTTGAGCTTTCTCTTCTGACATTTGCAGTTAAAGCCATTGTCTAGTAGGAGGGCATGAGTGGACTGGCATTAAATGACCTTCAAATGCATCTTTCTTTTCATCTGTTTCTTATTCTGTTGAAATGGTAACGGCGTGTACTAGAAACTCATCTACAGCCGTAATAGTACTGGATAGTGATTCGCCACTCATAGCCCAGCAATGGTGCTAAATGTTTGGTTCATGAGCAAATTCATAGAATTTCTGTCAATCATAATAAAAGAGACAGTGTTAAGTGATAAGACACACTGTCTATATGGTCCACTCATCACATACATCATTATAATAACATTTACAGTGTTCATTTGTGTCCAGCTGCACATCAACATTGTTTTTTAGAATGGAGAGCTACATTCCTGCAGAGTTTAGTTCCAACCTATATCCAGTAAGCTCTTTTTTAACCATAATACAGCTGATCCAGCCAATCAAGGGCTTGGGAAGAGGTTGATTAGCTGGAGCAGGTGTGGTAAATTGTGGTTGGAACTAGACACTGCAGCAAGGCAGCTCTCCAGGACCAGGGTTGGAGACCACTGGTCTACATAATGCTTTTGCACGTTGGCGAATGGTAGTTTTTGCAATGGGATTGAAAGAGGCGTTCTATAGGTGGCAATATCAATATTGGCACTCTGACCTCATAATTTCACCTTGTAACCTAGCAACAGCTGCCATTGAATCGATACACCGATCAGGCATAACATTATGACCACCTCCTTGTTTCTACGCTCATTGTCCAGTTTATCAGCTCCACTTACTATATAGGTGCACTTTGTAGTTCTACAGTTACAGACTGTAGTCCATCTGTTTCTCTGATACTTTGTTAGCCCCCTTTTACCCTGTTCTTCAGTGGTCAGGACCCCCATGGACCCTCACAGAGCAGCTACTATTTGGGTGGTGGATCATTCTCAGCACTGCAGTAACACTGATGTGGTGGTGGTGTGTTAGTGTGTGTTGCGCTGGTCTGAGTGGATCAGACACAGCAGTGCTGCTGGAGTTTTTAAACACCTCAGTGTCACTGCTGGACTGAGAATAGTCCACCAACCAAAAATATCCAGCCAACGGCGTCCTGTGGGCAGCATCCTGTGACCACTGATGAAGGACTAGAGGATGACCAACGCAAACTGTGCAGCAGCAGATGAGCTATCGTCTCTGACTTTACATCTACAAGGTGGACTGACAAGGTAGGAGTGTCTAATAGAGTGGACAGTGAGTGGACACAGTGTTTAAAGCACATGTGACACATCAAACAAAGAAACAAAGAAGTTGAACAATGGACTGACCACCCCAGAGTCCAGACCTCAACACCACTGAATGTGTGTGGGTTTATTTGGGTCATGAGAAGCAGAAAGTGCAACTAACTTCTAAGAAGCAAGTCTCCCAAAAAGAATGGAAGCTGTAACACAGGTAAAGTGTGAGAACAATAAATACTGAGAAATTTGATATTATTGATATTGATATTATTTTGTTTTGGAGGCTGCTGTGTAGTTAAATATTAAAAAATGTTTTTTCTCTACCTGACTCTGAGAAATCAATAACTGTTTTGACTAGAAAATACTTAAAAAGAGGGCGATCTCTGACTTTTGTACAGTGCTGTATGTCCAAGTGGCATTAACAGACATGAACAGACACACAAATAAAAAGAGTAAGTGAAGTAAGTTTATGGTTAAGGCTGGTGACCCCTGGTCAACACTGTATAAGTTGTATGGGTTATTATTGAATAAAATAACATCAATTATTACTTTTACATTTAGCCTGTTTTTGCTCAAAACATCTGTAAATCAGAGAACGTAGGAACGAAAGAAAGAAAGTATGTTAATGTACACAATATGCCCTCTGTCCATCCTCCTCAGAAGTCTTTAGAAGCTTATGGCAGCTGATACAGCAGATGTAATGTGGTCACATGGCAATCCCAATAGACTCATACTTATCACAATTGTAAACAAACTCGTATGCTCTCTCAGTTGCATCATCTCTCCACAGATCTGAAGTGAGCATTACATCTGAATTCAACATGCTTGTGATGAAAGTAGAGGGGCAGAAATGAGGACCTCAGCCCATGGCTGCACAACCCCAGTGGGATTTCTCTAGATAGACAGCCAAAGTAGTAAATAAATGGTTTTCTAAGGATGAACATGGTTCCAGTTCTGGAAATGGGATGTAATTTAAGATCTAAGACTTCAGGGACAGAAGAGGCCCAAGTGGGCCTTCATCCTCAAATTTTATACCAGCTTTGGAAGCTGTAGCTGTAGTGGGTTCAGATCAATCAGATGCCTACAGTGTGTCAATTAAAAGAAAATGATGATAGGATGAACTCAGAAGAGAAGATAAACATGGTCACAGGAAAGAGTCTTCCTGTGAGTTACATTACACACTAAATGTAATGGCTCTAGTTGGAGTTGAAAGTCTCCATAGTAGATGAGATGGATTACTAAGAGATGGTGAAGGAATGAAAAAAGAAAGGAGTGGAGAAAAACAAATGGGTGTCCACTTAGGACAACGTGTCATCGATTCAAAGCATTTCTGTTATGGAGCGTTATGAATTATTAGACTGCTAACAGCGCCCCCTTTTGGAGAATTCACCCTGCAAAACATGAGTAAGTGAGTGAGTGAGTGAATTTTTAGGTAAAAATAAAATAAACCTCCTTTGCAGTAAAATAAAGCTCCGCTGATTATTCAACACAGTTTAACAATAAAAGGTCCTAAGCGTTGGAGTTGAGTGTAGAACTGCTAATTCACCCTTTAACCCTGAAGATCAGCACACAGACTGCTGGTCACCATAGCAACACAATCTTGTCCAGCTAGTAGCTAACGAAACGGCAAAGAGAGAGAAGACGAACATAACGTGGAGACGAATGAACTTCTTTGCATTTATAATCACTCCAGCTGGTTTCCTGATACGTTTAATCTGCATTGAGAAACTGTCAAACACTAAAAGGTCGCAAGGCTTCCTATTCGCCAGCATCTTCTTTGAATTTTCCCGTTCCACCTTAAATGGTGCAGCAGTTCTGGCGCCTCAGGTTCCATTTAAGTAGGAACCGGATAATTAGAACAAGATGCTGGCGAATGAGAAGCGACTTCAGCTTCATAAAAAATCAAACATTAAGAAACATTTTACAAGAAACTGTTCTACTATTGCGGAAAAGTTTCCTGCTGGAGATGCGAGAAAAGCAGCTATAGCTGAGCTAAAGCTTAAAGCAGAGCAAAGTAAGTCTGCATTTTTGTCTATATTTTTTTAGCTTTTACTAGGACATCAGCACACACTGAGACATAATGTTGTGCCCCCCAAGATGGTTTGAATTTTGTTGAAAGGGCAAAATGGCTTTTCTTAACATTTGGGTTGCGAACCTTGGCCTAAACGAGAAAAAACGGGTAAGGAGAATTTTGAAAACAAGGGCTAGGGGTAAAAATAAGAAATGGGATTGGGCCAAAGCCTGCTCGAGTCAGACGCTAAATGACATCATAAGGGAATTAGCATAATTGTGACATCATCGCATCGTATTTGCCTTCTGCTTAGTGTCAGATGGAGTTAGCTCTTTACATTGGTTGCTTCTCTCCTGCTCTCTGTTCTCACATACTGTATTTTAATTCAGCTCAATTCCCAGTGAAGATGTTCTCATTTACATATTTCTCTGTTTCTGCTGTCAGACAACAGGACGAGTATTGACTAAGTAGTGACTGAAACACAGCCTGTTAACACTACATGTTAACCAGCAGTCACTTCCAAGCCGTGTCCCTGCACGTCTCTGTACACATCATTTAAAGACAACGGCTGTGCTGTGATTTTGGCCCTATTTACGTGTGAAATGACCACTCAAAGAGAAAGTTAGAAGCAGCACAATGTCTTTCTTATTTTTCTCTCACACAGCGCACAGGAAACAAATCACAAGAAGGATGTTCTGTCAGAGAACTAAAGAGGAGATTTTCCACTCTGTGATGTCTTCTGGGTTACTCAAACGCTAGAGGGCGCGCCAGAGCGAGTCCAAAACGAATGGGTTAAGATGGAGCATTTGAGCAAAATCATAGTTTATAAATGCTTAAACGTTTTCAATGTAAAAGAATAGATTCATATCCTGAACACAGAACAGCATAAAACATTTTAACACTGCTGTTATATTTTTAAGAGCTTTTAAACTCGAGCTACAGGAGTTTAAAACGGTGCCTCATGTATGCTCATGACATCTGTGAGTGCAAACAGCCAATGAGCTGCTCTGCTCACTAACCAATCAGCACTCAGAAGCAGTAATGGTAGAGTCCTGTTGCCCAAAACCAGCTTGCTGTAGAAAAAAAAAAAGTTCTGTATAAGTGATTAGAAACTATTTTAACTTTTTGCTTTTAGCCCCATTTACCCCCATTCATTGAGGACTCTCTCATGGGCGCCCTCTGGTGTTTTGCAGTCCTGTTTTCAATATAACGGGGGAAATAGGAAGTGGCCAGACTCCTCATAAACTGGCTCTGGTTCTGTTTTCAAAACAATCAAATTAAATTGTTTAAAATAAAAACAGAGCAGGAGGGTCATTCTACAGAAACATCAATTTCTGTATCCCTAGCATTTACAGCTATGCTTAAAAAACATGTTAGGGTTATATTTTATTTATGTTTTATAATAAAACAATAAGTTATTTTAACAATTACACCTTCTTGAGTCGTCAATTTAGCAATATTTTTAAATCAATTATCTAGAATTCCAAGCACCACAGAAGAGCTCATCCCCACAGTCACGTGTGAAGGCTGAGGCCATATTTTGAGGTAAAAAACATGTTTTTCTGCGATTTTAACTGCAATAATCTATACATAACTATGGAATATATGAATTAAATGACAAAAAGAAAACAAATGCCAAATAAATATTATAAAATATAGAATGAAAGTTGTTGTCCCCAGGAGTCGTGTCACTGGTGTTACCGCATAACAAAAAAATCTCTTATTTTGAAATAAAAATCACACTGATGACATCACTTCCTTTTACCTGTTTTCTGAGGATCTATGAAGAAAAGCACATGGTGAGTCCACTGTGTCTTTCAGTTATCAGAGATTTTCTCATTTAGCTCATGATTTCATATGAAGCTTTTAGCTGAAGTCACTGGTGTGACCGACTTTATTCTGAGGTAATTGTGAAAAAATAGAACACAAATGGATTAAATTTCATATTTTAGTGGATATTCCATGATATTCCATGACAACATGTGGTTTGATGCTCTGTAGCAGTTATTTTGTAAAATGCATTGTTCATTAAAAATGTCTCTGGTGTTCCTTTATTATGTGTAACACCAATGAGGACCAGTAACACCAGTGACTCCTATGGAGAGACAGAAAAGTGGACGTTTCTGTAGAATGACCCAGGAGTGAACAGTACAGATTAGCGATTGGTCCTTGGCAACACTGTTTGCACATGCGCAGCTCGTTCACGTCTATGTCAGAGGCTGTGCGGACAGAATGCTCCTCACTGACCATAGCAGACACACAGAGAGGTGAGCCTCTTACTCATGGGTCAGTACTGACCACTGTCTTCTACGAAAGGTAGCTAAGGTTTGTCCAAAAAGTCTCTAGATCTGTCGCTAAAGGGGTCTAAAAAGTTGCATTCCAAACAACAGCTTAGCTGCAAAGTACAGTCACACCGAGGACAATGTGAGTGTCTAACCGCACCGAATAACTTACTGACTTTGTATCTCAGTCGACATTATAGCTTCTGTTGAGAACTCGAGGGTACAGGGGGAAAAATGAGTAGCCTGCGGTTGGAGGAGGTTTTCATAGGGTATTTTTAGATGGAACCTTTCTCCCTTGAATTATATTTTGCCTGAGGCCAGACATATCCAGACCTATTATACTCAAAAATACTAGCAAAACTTACATGAACATTTTTTTAAAGACCAATTTCATGGAGCATTCCAAACACTTGCTCAAGGCAGACAAATCACAGCAGAGAGAACAGAACAAAATGTTCTGTCATGTAATGGTGGGCTTTTAATACATTCTCTGCATCATTGCTTTACAAAATAAAAGTATGACTGTAAAGTGAATAATGGGCGTTTAGACCGAGGCTGCTAAATATCACCAAGGACAGCATGCGGAGAACTCAGAGCAGGCCGCATTCATCTTGTCTTGGTTCTTCAAAGGACTATTTGAAACTCGACAGATGTGCAGCGTTCATATCTCATATTAAATGACTGTTATAATTGTTTCCTATCGTCATTAAAAGTCACGGGACGTAATTGTGACTTCAGAGGCATTTTTCTTCTTTCATATATTCAAATAAACACATGGATATGGATGTTATCAGTAGAACGCAGCCAGAAGCTCTGGTAGTCTCTATGGCAACACTGCCTTTTTGATGCTATCCGCATCTAAAACTATTTGTACCGTTCAGTCGCAGCTGGCTCCGAACAGAGCAAGCATCTCGGAAAACACAATCAGTTCCTAATTCTGACCTGCTGCCAAGCCATACAGCATCGAGGGAAGCTTTGATTGAAATTAGCTACTTAAAACCCATTTAAATCAAACAGGACAAGGAGCTAATGCGGCTCTTGAAGTACTCAGTGTGCCTGCTCAGTGACTTTGCCCTACGAAGAGATCTATTACAATTATCTGTTGGATTTGTACAGCCTGCTGACTGCTCTGCTCATAAAAACAAGATTTCACTATCCTAAAATCAATACTTCTCTATCGTCTGTGTGCAGCTTGTAGCTCTCATTATCATCGACAATGGGGGACTTAGTAAAACAATTAAATGATTTTAAGGAAAGAATGCGAACGCTAATGCATTTAGTCTCCCCAGTAGACCTCTTTTTGCAGTTGGTGACACGCTCATGTAGGAACTCCTGGGTCCTTTAAAAATGACTGGAAAATCACTCATTTTGTATCTTATAGTGAACAAAAAATACATTTTGTGCTCTTTATACACTATATGGACAAAAGTATTGGGACACACTGAATTCAGGTGTTTCATTCAGTCTCATTGCCACAGGTGTATAAAATCAAGCAGCTAGCCATGCAGCCAGCCTTTACACACATTAGTGAAAGAATGGGTCGTTCTAAAGAGCTCACTGAATTCGAGTGTGGTGCTGTTATAGGACGCCACTGTTGCAACCAGACAAAATTTCTTCCCTTCTGGTTATTCAACGATCAACTGTGAGTGGTATTACTGAAAAGTGGAAGAGTTTAGGAACCACAGGAACTCTGCCGCAAAGTGTCAGACCACGTAAAGTTACAGAGCGGCTCTCCGAGTGCTGAGGAGCATAGAGCATAAAAGTCTGCAACGCTCTGCTGATCAGTAACTGCTGAGTTCAAACCCTCTTCTGGCATCAACATCAGCACAAATGTTAAATGTTATGTTAAACTGTTCAAAGCATTCTTCTCAAAGTTTTTTTGCAATATTGTATAAAATTGTTACAACAACAGCCTATTTAGTTTTTAATAGAAGGCACTGAGTCAGTGGAACTTGAGTGACCGCTTAATTATATAATTAATTATACAATAGTTAGTTCCGGCCACGCAAGCTGATTGGTTGAGAAGCATTCTAAGTGTTTTTTCACGAACACTGTATCACTCCGCTGAGACACCGTTGCTAAGCAACAACTTTGACAGCTGTAGGAGACGCTCAAGCCATTTGAACGTTTTTACTTCTTACTTTGCCACAAACAGAAAATGGACACTTTTAAGATCACAATTGACCGACAGCCGATTTGGTCAGACTCTGAAGATGAGACGACACTAAATTCCCAAACTGTCATCACCACTGAGCAGCTGTTCAGCCGGCAGCTGTGACAGAAGAACAGCTAAACAACCTGGAATCAGCCAGAAATGAACCCAACACCATTTGCCAAACTAAATGGGCTGTAAGATGCTTTACAGACTGGCTGGAACAAAACAACATTAATACTGATCTGGCAAACAACAACAAAACTGAGCTAAACTTGATATTGAGGCAGTTTTATGGCTCAGTCTGATTTGGTCAGACTCTAAAGATCAGACTATACGTTTGGCGAATGGTGTTGGGTTCATTTCTGGCTGATTCCAGGTTGTTTAGCTGTTCTTCTGTCACAGCTGACGACTGAAAAGCTGCTCAGTGGTGATGACAGTTTGGGAATTTACTGTAAGGAGCTGGAGAACGAACTGCCGGCTGTGCAGCGAGTGGGCGGAGCTCGTTACTCTGATGTAGCAACAAGCTGCTCGTTAAGGAACTATAATTTGGTGAAGGAACTGCGAACATTAAAACATTAATCGCCGCGTTCACGGCCCAGTTTATTAATTTATTACTTTATTTATTTAACTGTTGTATTAAAGCAATAGAACACTCGAGGAGTGTGTTATCGCCAATAACATCACGGCTGTGACTTGGTCTCAGTCACGAGCCGAAGGCACTATAACACACTCCCTCTCACTCCCTCCCTCTTGTATTGCTTACGTATTACATACAAGACAAAAATACTAAAAATACTATAAGATCAAAGCAGTTATTTACTCAATTTACTTAAGTGTAATAAATGTTTTTTCATACGTTGGTCAGGGAAATATTTATGGTCAAATTATTTGAGTTACCTAAATGGTTGAAGTCAATCAGTTTCTCAGCAAACTAAGAACAACCACTAGTTTGTACTGCTAAATTGGCCCTAGGTGTGTGTGAATGTGTATGTCTGTCTGTCTGCCCTGTGATGGACTAACAACCTGTCCAGGGTGTTTCCTGCCCACTGCCCAATGAGCATTGGGATATGAATGGGGTGATGAATATGCATACACACTTGTACAAACCTCAACTCCAAAAGCATCGGGACAGTTTATGAAACACTTGCTTCAAACTCAAAATGGGATTCATAGTCTTTAGTCATCATCAGTGTCAACCAGAGTTTGATAACTGTGTTATTACTACAGCGTTATATGTTAGCAACAGTTCACAAATTACAAGTTTTGGCTCAGAGTACAATTTGCAACTCTGCCAGTGTTCAATCAGCTCCGTCTGCCAAGTGCTGGCTTTGAATATGTTTATTAAAGCCAGTAGATGAGCAACATGCAGAAGAAATGTAATCATCTTATGCACATACACAGTACTGAGACCACTCAAAATGGCTGTTAAGTAGAAATTGTTCACTTTTCAGCGTCAGGAAAAAAAATCAGAACGGAATTTTTTTCAGAAATGTTTTTGATTTTTCTTGGATTTTTTTTTTTGTTCAATTAAACCTGCAGGGATATTTTTCCACGTCTCTAAAGTTCAGTCTTAGAAGTCCATTGCATTTTCTGCCTCTCATGTCCAAAGTAATCCGAAACACATTCAGTGATGTTGAGGTCTGGCCTCTGGGGTGGTCAGTCCATTGTTCCGAGAACACCAGCAGCTACTTTGTTTGATTTGCACATGTTCTTCTTCTCTCAGTAACAATTTCTTGGCAGCTATACATCCTTTCAGACCCATGGTGTCTTCCCTCAGTGGAAGGAAGGACAGAAATACCTGTGGATTGTTTTCAGACCTGAAGCAAGAGCAATTTATACAGTGCTATCCTATCAACTTTTACTTGTCACGTCAGGTGATGATGGGCCGGTTTGGATCAGTTTCAGACAGATTGTACTCGGGACCCAGTGAGCTCAATGACTTCAGGCCGGTCGCTCTAACATCGCATGTCATGAAGACCCTGGAGCGCCTGCTTTTACACCTTCTCAGGCCCCAGGTTTGACACGCAATGGACCCCTGCAGTTCACCTACAGGGAGAAAGTGGGATTAGAGCATGCCATTGTATACTTTCTCCATCGGGCCCACTCTCATCTGGACAAGGGTCTGTAAGAGTCAGTGCAGTGCCTTTAATACCATTCAGCCCCTCCAACTGAGAGATAAGCTGGCAAGGATGCAAGTCGATCCGCACCTGGTCTCCTGGATTACTGACTACCTCACTGGCAGACCTCAGTATGTCAGGCTGAAGGACTGTACATCAGAGACTGTAGTCAGCAGCACAGGAGCACCACAAGGGACTGTACTTCCCCCTTTCTCTTTACACTGTACACCTCAGACTTTCAGTACAACTCCACATGCAGAGGTTTCCGGGTGACACTGCCATTGTGGCTTGTGTAAGGGGAGGACAGGAGGAGGAGTACAGGAACCTGGTGAAGGACTTTGTGGAGTGGTGCCATAGGAACAACCTGCTTCTGAACACTTTCAAGACCAAAGAGATGGTGGTGGATTTTCGCAGGGCTAGGCCACTCACACAGCCAATCTAGTGGAGAGGGTTAAGACCTACACGTATCTCGGACTGCAATTGGATGATAGGTTGGACTGGTCAGCCAACACAGACATCCTGTACGGTCAAAGCCGGCTCTATTTCCTGAGGAGGCTGGGGTCCTTTAACATCTGTAGGAAGCTCCTGCAGATGTTCTATCAGACCGTGCTTGCCAGCTGTCATTTTTATGCTGTGGTGTGCTGCGGAGGAAGCATGAAAAAGAGACGAGATGCGACTGGACAAGCTGGTCAGGCGAGCAGGGTCAGCGGTCGGCGTGAAACTGGACTCTGTCGTTAAGGTGGCCGAGAGCAGGACTCTGCACAAACGGCTCTCCATTATAGAGGATGATGGCCGCCCACTGCACACCATCATCATGGACAGGAGGAGCATGTTCAGTGGCAGGTTGCTGTCACAGAGCTGCTCAACCGACAGACTCAGGAGATCCTTTGTCCCCAGAGCCATCAGGCTCTTCAGCTCTTCCCAGTGGGGCCAGAAGAGAAGGGGGAAGAGGAGAGATGAGGACTGAATCTCTTATGATAAATCGTAGGTTTATTTAATCTGTCTGCACATATGGACACCTTACTGTACATATTGCACTTTCTGCACACCTTATCCCACATCTTGCACATCTGGACACTCCACACCTGGACAATTTATTTCAGTACCAATATATCGCTGGTGTCAGAAGAAAACCTCATATCTCCACTGTTGTCATCATTTTTCAGTTTTTTGGCATAGTTTGAAAATGCCTGTGGCCCTTTACATTGTGTGTACATTTCATGGTGAATGGACCAAAAGAAACAGTAAAAAATGACTTGGAAAAAATTCTGGTTCCATTGACTTACATTAAACGTAAAGTAGGTTTTTTCCTTCTCCTGTAAAGTTACCATTTTGGAGATATGAGGTTTTCTTCCGACAACAGCAATACACACATATTTATTCAGCATCGCCATTATATGCTGTTACCTGTGCCTCCTTGTTCATTCATTACTGCACTGCCTTTTTTATCTCAGGATAGATCTTATTGCATATTTTTGTATATTTCTAATTGTATATATGCCTGTAGATAGGTTTTTAGTATATATTCCTGCCTCTTTGTAATAAGCGAGATAGATTTATTTATAGTTGACAATTTTACTGAGTCTGTACATTCTTCTATCTATCTATCTATCTATCTATCTATCTATGGATCAGTTTCAGACCCAAAGATTGAAACTTGAACAAAATTTTGTCTGGCTCTTGTCAAAAATCAAAACTTGGTTCAGATTGGGGCGGGTTTAGATGGAAATTTCTTGGACTGTATTCAGGTTTGGCCCAAAATTTCATGAAGCTCTACCTGATGGTGTAATTCATAAGTTATAAAAACAAATGAATCAAATGGCACAGAAAAGCAATGAAATGAGATGCTTGGATCTCCACAAACTCCAATTTGAAATGCCACAAGATGAAAGCGATAATGTTGTTATTGCTCAAAAGCCTTCCAAATTTCAAATTTCCAGCCAAGATGAAATTCCCAACCCGTATGTTTGCAAGCGACTGTGTAGCTGAGCACTTGTTGAACGTGTGCCTTGTGGTGTTGCTGAATATGGCCTGTTTCTGTTTGAGCAGAACCCCTCGTTTCCAGCTGAATGTGAACACAGAGGCCCTCAGAGGAACTGAGTTCAGAACAGTCTTAATTAAAGCGGCAGAATGGGTTCATCCTCACCACAACTCCAGTCGTACCGCAATTCACCCATGACAGATTGCCTCTGCTCCAACTCAGAGGAATACAAAGCCGAAAGAAAAAGTCTTTGAAATTCATGATCTTCCTTTCTGGGCTTCTTTTCTCATCCTACTTCTTGCTATTATTTCTTTTCCTTCACCAGACGGCACAGTTGGTTCGACTGTGTTGTTTGTTGTGTTATATGAGGAGTACTGAATTCACTTATGATGATTAGGGTGAAGAGGCTTTTGATTATGCCCTGAATAGTGCTTCATTCTGAATCTGGCAATGGGCAGTAGATACATAAGCCTTCAGAATGTCGGTTTTGGGTGAGATTAATAAGGCTGGCCTTTTATAGGCTTCGAATGCTCTCTGGTGCTTCCGAATGATGATGAGCATGAGTATGTTGTGACTTTGTGCGATGTCTTCTCTGTTCAGACTGCAGGCAAATTGGATTTGTTTCCCAAATCAGATCTTTGAGATGACTGTCCACACTGTTATTTGCAACTGATCAGATTGAATTTTTTACCAATGTATCTGCATGGGTTGCCATGGTAACACCATAGGCATCAGTGACTTCGTAGCTACCCTGGTGACCTGTATTTTAGGGATGCAGGAGAGATGGAGGTGCATCATCTCGCCCTTCAAACTCTTCAAAATTCTCTGGCATAAGCATGAATCTTTGGAGCTCTTCTTGAATTCTAGCAGTTCCATCACTCTGGATTTGACAGTGTCTTTGTTTGCCGTGTTGCCAGTGATGCAAAAGACCCTTTGAAATCCAACAGAATGGAATTGTATTTCAAACCACCCCCAAATGTGATTTGGATCAAATTTGCAAAAATCAGATTTCATGTGATTTTTTTTCCTGTCCACACTATCAAAAATCAATCTGGGGGGCTCCCGAGTGGCGCAACCGTCTAAGCGTTGGCCCTGTCATCAGGAGATCGCGAGTTTGATCCCTGGTGATGCTACAGCCGTCCGTAGCCGGGAGTCTGAGAGAGCACAACTGGCCTCGCTCTCTCTGGGTGGGTGGGATGGCTGTCCTTCTCCCCCCATCACTCAGCGCGATGCTAGTCAGCGCAGGCGTCTGTTAGCTGACGTAACAGATCTGGCGGTTGGCGCTTTCCTCCGAGCGCGTTCGGCTGTCCAGTGACGTTGCGTGAGCGGCAGCTCGAAAAGAAGCGGTGGGTGGCTTCACAGGTCTCGGAGGAAGCCTGTGTTAGCCTTCACCCTCCTAGCGTTGATAGCATCATGTGATTGGGGGAGTCCTAACTAGCGGGTGGAATTGGAGACGACTAAATTGGGGAGAAAAATTGTGTAAAATCAATCTGGATACAATCTGGATAGGCCAAAAATCGGATTTGGGCTGGCAGGCTGCACATAGCCTCATTCTCTCACCAGCATTTTAACCCTATGTTACTGACTTCCATCTCTCCTCAGACATAGTTCAACATCAGGTCGTAAGATAAGGGGGCTCGTCCGGGATTGACCATCAAATCCTTTGTAATTTTTTTTTTCTTTTTGTTCTTAGTATTAACCTTTAAAAAAGTTATGTTTACACAATTCCTAATCAACCATCATTTTAAGTAAGTTTGTTCATTTCAGTTCATTTTTAATCAAAATGCTAATTTTCAGTTTATTTTAAATGAATTGTGGTCTGACTTTTGCAGAGAACTGTGCTATGCTATCAGGTTTTATTTGTTTCTTTAGGTGATATTGGACCAGTTTGGGTCAGTTTCCCACTCAGAAGTTGGTGATGAGAATCAGGTCAGGTTCTGACAAAATTTTGTCTGGCTAAAGTCAGGTTCACACTTAAAACTTGATGATGTGGTTCAGGTCAAATTTAGACAAAATTTTGGGGCTGTTTTCAGGTTTGGGCCAAACTTTCAGGCCCAATTAAAGCTCAATTTGATGTCATAATTTATGTTTTTAAAAAATAAATGAATCAGCTGGCATGAAAAACTCCAATTTGAAATGCCACAAGATGAGACTAATACTGTTGTTCACATGCTGAAACATCCCTAGAACTAGTCCACTGCAGGGTCATAACATCTAGGGGCTCATCCAGGATTGACAAATGAATCCCTTATAATTTGGCTTTTTTCAGTCCTAACCTTAAAAAACAATAATATTTCATAATTAACCATAATTTGAAGTAAGTTCGTTCATTTTAGCTAGTTCATTTTTCAAACAAAATATTCCAGCTTTCAATTTGTATAAAGCAGTAGAGAAACAGTTTCTTACATTTATACATTCCTTTTACGATTGACTTCCCAAAAATACAGAGAGACAGATGTGCTGTGACTTTATCTCAGATGAGTCTGACTGGATTTTTGCTTATCTTGACTTAAGCAAAGCTGCAGAAGTTCAAGATGTAAATCTTTCAAAATCTATATGTGGCAAGTAGCATTTTGTACTACAAATCCAACTCCAAAAATGTTGGGACAGTATGTGAAATCTTAATAGAAACAGAAAGCAGTGATTAGTAAATTTGTAAATTTACTAATTTTAAATAAAAAATTGATCTATATTAATTTGAAAATACAACAAAAATACAATATTTTATGTTTGATTTGAACTTCATTGTTTTTTTGGTAAATATGCGCTCATTCCAAATTTGATGCCTGCAGCACATTTCACAAAAGTTGGAACAGCAGTATGTTTTCCACTGTGGTACATCACCGTTCCTTTTAACAGCACTCATTTGGGGACTGAGGACACAAACTGATCCAGTTTTGAAAGTGGATTTTTTTGTAATTCTTTTGTTATTCAAGTATTTAGCTGTGCAATTGTTTGGGGTTTCTGATGTTGTGTTTTGCATACGTTTTCAGGGGGAGACCTGCACTCTCTGACTATGCAGCTTTATGTTATCATGTTAAAATGGGCATATATATATATATATATATATATATATAGAGGCCACAAATTACTACATTGAGACCACAAATTAATATAATAAAGACACAAATTATTATGCTGAAGCTACAATTAAGGCCACAAATTACAACATTGATGCTACACATTATGAGAAACTTAATTGGTGCCCTCAGTTGCAGCCATGCCTTCTTAAAAATAATTACATGCATGGACGTCCCTGAAAAAGATGTCATCTAGAAGGCAGCATATGTTGCTCTTAAATGTGTTCAGCATTAATGGTGCCTTCACAGATGTGCAAGTTATACACTTATACTCCTTCACACCATGATAGATCCTAGCTTTTGAACTTTATGCTGGTAACAATCTGGGTGGCCGTTTCCTTCTTTGGCCCGACATTATTTCCATAAACAATCTGAAAGGTGGACTCGTCAGACCGCAATACACATTTCCACGTGTGCATCAGTCCATTTCAGAGGAGCTCGAGCCCAGAGAAGTCGGCAGCGTTTCTGGATGCTGTTGACAAACGGCTTTCGCTGTGCATAGTACAATCTAAACTGCATTTGTGCTTTATGCATTGGTGTTTACTGACAGCAGTTTGTCAAAGTATTCCTGAGCCCAGGTAGTGATATCCATCACAGAAATATGATCGATTTGGATTCAATGCCGTCTGAGGGGTTAAAGGTCATGGGCATTCAGTTGTGGTTTTACACAGAAATTTCTCCAGATTCCTTGAATCTTTTGAAGTTATTATTCACCGTAGATTCACAAAACATGTAACCAGGGGTGCCCAAACCTTTACATATGACTCTGTAAAATATTTACAGCATGACTTTTTTATTTAGTGACTAATTATGTGACTAATTAGGGTTACATTGTTGATGCTTTTTTGGCAGAATTACCACCAATGTTGATTAATATCTTAATATATTAATAGATTGATTTCTATTTTCTATTTTTCCACATAGTATATGTAAGTTTATGTGCAATTATATGTCTTGCTACTAAAATACTGCAATTTCCCTCCAGGATCAGTAAAGTTCTATCTATCTATCTATAAACCACAGATGATATATTGGTTAAGCCCTCATTTTTAGGCTTGGTCTCGGAGCAGCGAGGCATAGTTACAGTGAGAATCAGTGCCCTGTTGTGGGTCATAGTTTGAATTTCTTTCTGTTGTTACAAGCACTTCAGCTCTGTCGTCCCAGAGAGAGGAGAATTTTTAACAAGTCTCTGATGAGTGAGTCACAGCTTGTGGCAGCCCAAATGTGTGGGCATACACTCTGGAAAGTGTGTATGAGGATTTTAGAGCTGCTCCCTGTATATCGATCATGCCTTCAGTCTGTCTGTCTGTCTGTCTGTCTGCCTCGCTCTCTCTCTCACTCTCTCTGAGTCATCTTTCTTTATCTTCAGTAATCAGATAAGAGCGAGGTTGTTCTTCTTAGAGCAGTCGTGAAGGACAAATGATAAATCATAAGAGCCTGAAGCAGAATAAACACTTCCATGGTTGAAAAATATTATGGGCTTGAGGACGATTGAAGATTTCATGTCTATCCCGGGTTTTAGTCTGACCAGTCTGACCATTGTTTCTGTGTATACAGTACTGTAGAAAATTCTTTGGCATTTGAAAAAATGACATATGAAGGTATTCATCTGGGCAGTGAGCATTCATTTGTTTAAAAAACATTACAATACCATCTATTTTTACTGTCTTTGCTTATTTTTATTATTTTTATTTGGCTTAATCAACAAGCAAACTAACAAACAGTAAAAGCAGGGTGGAGAGCTCCAGTTCCCCTCGAGAACCTCCTTCATAACAAGGCTGTGCGCACAAGAACAAGAGAAAGAGGCTACAGTCACAGAGGAGTTGGAACATTTTAAAGATGCTCCTGTAGAATCAGGCAAGAAAACGAAGCTAAATGTCTGATTCAAAACAATGATCAGTAAAAAGAATTTATAAAAAGCATATTAAAATACTTAATTTCATAAACTCGCTGAATAAAATACAGCAAACTGTGAAACACTTAAGGTGACAGGGTGGTTATTTTGTGGCATCACCACAGATGTATATATTGAGACCACAATGTACTATTTTGAGGCCACAAAATAATATATTGAGGCCACAAATTACTATATTGAGGTCACAAATGAATCTAATGAAGAAATAAATTATTATGCTCAGGCCACAATTTACTGTTTTGAAGCCACAAATTACTATATTGAGGCCATGAATTACTACATTGATGCCATTAATTAATATATTGAGGCCACAAATTACTGTGTTGAGACCACAATTTACTATTTTGAGGCCACAAAATACTATATTGAAGCCACAAATTCCTATTTTGAGGCCACAAATTACTATATTGAGGCCACAGATTTATATTTTGAAGTCACAAATTACTATATTGGGATGACAATTTACTATTTTGAGGCCACAAATTACTACATTTGGACCACGATTTACTGTTTTGAGGCGACAAATTTATATATTGAGGCCACAAATTACTGTATTGAGACCACAATGTACTATTTTGAGGCCACAAATTACAATATTGATTCTACAAATTATGTGAAACTGAATTTGTGCCCTCAATATATTGAGTTGTAGCCTTTCGTTTTCAGTTTTTGACATCATTTGAAAATACTCGTTACCCTTTACATTGTATGTAAATTTCTTGATGAATGGGCTAAAAATGTGACCCAAAATGACTTGGAAAGTATTCTGGTTCCACTGACTTCCATTAAAAGTAAAGTAGATTTTTCGTTACCATTTTGGACAAACAAGGTTTTCTTCCGACAGCAGCGATATTTATTATCATTTAAAGCAATGAATTCAATAGAAAGGCGATGAGTTGGCGTGTATGCTCTTTGTATGTAATCCTGCTAGTAATCACCCTATTAGTCTTCTTTACAGTAACTGTAACAGAATACAGTTACTTCTTTTATATAATGATTGTGTAACACTGTTACATGTGTTCCGTTACTACTCAACCCTAAATATCACTTAGTGTCAATCTATGCACAATTACATGCTTTAAAATAAAGGAATTGTAATTGTAACAGGCACTCAGAGGCATAATGGCCCAGAACAAATGGTGCCAACTGCAAATATTACTATTTTGAGGCCACAAAATACTATATTGAGACCACAAATTACTACGTTGCGGCCACAAATTAATATAATGAAGGAACAAATTATTATACTGAGGCCATGAGTTAATATACTGAGGCCACAAATTACTACACTGAGGCCACTAATTAATCTAATGAAGAAACAAATTATTATACTAAGACTATTTTGAAGCCACAAATTACTATATTGAGGCCATCAATTAATATAGCTCTAAGCGATAAAGGCATCAGATCAGTTCTCCAGTGTTCTCACAGGTAAGGTGGAATTTGAAGCCTTTGTAAACACATGCCATTCTGTAGGGTGGTGGTGTGCACAGGCACTCAGAGGCATAATGACCCAGAACAAATAATGCCAACTGCAAATATTACTCATGAAATCAATGCCCCTCGTTTCTACAGGCAGCGGTGCTGTGGTGAGCGAAATGCCGCCGTGATTCTCTACAAGCACATAAATCCCAGCATGACTGACAAATCTGAAAATAGAAAGGTCTCATCAGGCCTGTGGTCCACATGACGGGGGGAGAAAAACACATGAATGGTGCCAAATGTGGAAGCGTGTTCCTGTCTCTACCAGCCTGCGGTGTTTTGGAGCCCAACTTAATTAATTGCTCTGACTCCAGTCTGTGAATCATTGTGCCAATTATAAGCTCTCGTTATTACAGCTGTTGACGTCAAAATCAGGATGTGTTCATAGAGCACATGTCTGACGTCTTATCATGTTGGGGTCATTATGAGCATGTCGTTATTTGGGTATTTGGCAGCTGGCAAACTTCGCTTTCCAAAACTCATAATGCAAAACTGTCTTCAAGTGCCTGAATGGCCGGTTCTGATTGTTTCCATCCATCTCGTAGCCGGTCATCCTCTTCTTCAAAACAGTCTGGACTTTGAGATAAGGCTTGATTCTGTGTCATTCTCTAGTAACTTTGCCACCCAAAGTTCTCTCAAGAGACTTTGCCAATACCAAAGCTCAAAGGCATCAATATTTTGCCTGTCTCGCTTGTTTATCGTCCAGCTTTTACATCCACAGAACCACAGAGAAGACCACAGCCATGGTTTGAGTTCATGCAAAGCTACTGTTGTGTGTCAGTCTTGTTTTGTGGATTAAAAAAGTACATTTATGCCACATATTGGTCATTTCTTGACCTCAAAACAAAAAGTCAGAAGTGCAGATTCAAATCTGTCAATACAGAATGTAAATCAGAGACAGTGTGATATTACAGTTATATAACTATGTAATTAATCATGTAATTACATATTTACCAGGCCTGTCACAGTTGTAAATACTGCATATTTTCCTAGTTTGGCTCTTTGAATTATCTGTAGCAGTTCCAGGCTGAAACCCAGCTGCAGTGCGCTGTATGTTGTCATGATAGAATCTGTGATTGTAGCCCTCAGTACAGTTTTTAAATGACTTTTAAAGTGATATCTTCAGCTTCTTCAGCAGACTATGCTGGACAGCACTCACAGGAGATCTATGGATAAATTCACAAGCAGCAAACTGACAAAAGCAGCAGCAGAGTGGAAAGTTGCAGCTAATAAATGGGCATTTTAGTCATGTTTGAGGCATTATTTATATTTTCAAATAATACTAATCCCCCCAATAAAAGTATATGCTTCAAAAGGCTACAGGATACTTTTCTGTTTGTTTGTTTGACATTTACACATAAAAAAAAAATGTAAAAAATGCAAATTTCTTATTAGATTTTTTAGGTTTCATGATCAGTTTGAATGTTTGATAATTCTGATTTTATTTTCCAGTCAAGACAATCATTTAGTATAAGTTACTGCTTGTTTTTTTCAGCAGAAAACATATTTAACAAGTAATAATTACACAGAAGCCTCAACATCTAAATATATTTTCATATTTAGTGTTTCCTCCATTTGTCTTTTTACAGCCTCTTCAGGAGGCCTGCTTTGAAATTTGCAGGGATGTTTTTTCACACCTGCAAAGTTCAGTCTTAGATGTTGGTTGCATTTTCTGCTTCTCATGATCCAAATATTCTCAAACACATTAAGTGATATTAAAGTCTGGACTCTGGGGTGGTCAGTCACCAACTTGTTCTATCTACCCTTTAGGATCGGACTCAAACTGACACGGCAGAACCAACACCACTGTAAAAACAGCCACAGCGATGTGGGGTGGAACCTGTAGCAGGATGCCACTCCGGCGGTTGAGCAATCACAACAGAGCGGGTGAGCTGACCAGTCAGTTCGCCATGTGATTACCTGTGATTAATATAATGTGATTAGTCAAAATTGATCATCTTGGCCATAGTAATTACAGTTAGTAGTATAGCAAAACAACAACAGTCCCACTTTATATTGTGTCTCTAATAACTGTGTAGTTACATGTGAACAACATATGCAACAACAATGTAACTACTTATGATTTAGTCACTGTTACAGATGGATTACAGAAGTACAGCCTATGTAATTACACATGTGTATCATCTTCAGTTTTGCCTCATGTAATTACACAAGTGTATCTTTATTGTTGTAACAGCCTATTCTCTCTCCTGTAATTACACAATGGTAATAACACAAATGCAATTCATTTTTTTTCCAGCAGTAAAAGGAAGTATGTAATAACTTACACTAAGACATTACTAACACTGTATCTGCCAGCTTTCCTAACTTTTAGCCAGCATTTATGTTGCTAGTGCTGACATTGTAACCAGTTTCAGCTTTAAACCATTCTGTAATGTTACAGAACAGCAGACGCCCCCTTATATTAACATGTCACTTTCATGACATCAATTAAATGTGTTACATTACCCCAAAGCAATTACCACTCCATTATTACACAGTACCTACATAACAACTACACAGGAACTGTCCACTTATTTTAGTGTAACTTTAACGCTGCACTACAGGAAAGTTCCTGTGTAGAAGATACACTTGTGTAATTACATGAGGCAGTTGATAGACAAGTAATTACATAGGCTGTACTTCTGTAATTCATCTGTAACACTGACTAAATCATCAGTAGTTACAGTGTTGTTGCATATGTTATTCATGTGTAACTACACAGTTATTAGAGACAATACAAAGTGGGACCACAACAACAGTAACTCTAGACTTCTAAGGGTTAAAGTTTTGTAAGAAAAACAAGATTTTTAAGCGGATTTCTTAGGCATTGAAGGACGTAACCATGTACATTAGATGTACACAGAACGAGGCTTTAGAAATAACTGGACTGGTAAGTGGAACACAGGCAACTATTACCCTAACCCAGACTACTCTCTTCTCAAAAGAGCAGCAAAAAAACGACTAATAGCAAATCTCAGGTTTTTGAGAGATTCGAGTACTTTGCAGCAATCATCAGATTGCTGGCGAGAGCGCTCTGGTATTGGTGTGAGTACTTGGAAAAGCCTTCGCTACGGTTACCCAGTTACCACGGTTACCTAAAGTGAAGGCTTGGGGCTGAGAGCAACAAAGGTAATGCATTGCTTACGAGGGCCCGTCTCGCTAAAGAACCCACAGGCTCACAAAAAGTAGCCAAATAATGACGTTAGTAATAGCTTACATGCCTGTGTGTCTCACTGAGTGTCCACTTGTTTGTGTCCTCATTTTTGGTGGAATGCATTAAAGACAAAAAAACAATGCTTACATAAGGACTTAGCGATGCCGATGATAGCATGTAACATTAGTGTTTAAATGTCAGAAGTTATCTCTTATTAAAAAGTAATTTCAGGCTCTCTTCTTAAGCGATGTCTGGTATTTTTACTGGAGATTTCCATGTTACTTAATTACAAACTGTTCTGTTCAGCCATTAGCTGGACCAGGGGCTAAATCAACCCCCTAAAATCCCAGCTCATTACATAACTGCAGGGACGTCAATGCAAACTAGCTGAGATATTCTTTAATTGTGGCATAAAACTTTGGGTCTGACTGTGGGTGCTGGCAATGAAAGGGGTTAAGCTAATATCCTGTTTCCTGAGAGGCTCCATTCCAATTCATGTCAGGCAGTTGAGAACCCTCCGGACCTTCTAAGGCCTAATGGTTTCTGGGAACTAAAAAATAAATTAGTTAATTTGTAATGCAAACACTGTAATAATACTGTTCTTTTATTGTGAAGTTTTGGTTGGGAAAGGGTTTTAAGCTTGAAATTCCCAAAGAAAAATTAAGATTTAAGATCCAATCAAGATTTTTTCCTGTAGTATTAAATCTCTCCCGTTGGCTAGGCCTGTAGGAGCTGGACTGGAGACCTTACATGTTGGATTAATTACCAAAATAATTTGAAAGTAAAAGCGGAATCAACCAATCACATTTTGATTTACAGTGGACGGGGCCAATTGGTGAGAAAAAGGTCACCAACCCTCTTTCTGGAGATTTACCTTCCATTCCAAATCTAACACATCTGCAGTTCCCCTCTTGTCTCTGGGGTGGAACCCTCAAGGCTCCATCTCAGTACCTTTAGTCAGGGATCATAACTGAACCATAATCCACTGAAATGATATGTTCTAAGCTGTACTGACTCCACACACCCCGTCTCGTCTCCAGGCTTTTATTTTACTGTTCTGTTTTAAAACATTCGGTTATGAAAAGGTACAAATACAAACTTTTCACCTGGAAAACTTATTTAAGGTTCACAATCAGACCTTAAAACCACTGTTGAACCTTTGAGGGAACATTTACACTGTTTGTACCTTAATGAATGAAAAATGTACCTGAACAGAACCTTTATTTCTAACAGTGTATGGTAATTTTGACCAAACATTTTATAGGGTGCAGAGAAATAAAAGATATTCAGCTAATAAAAGCAGGTCCTTCTTCTCCATCAACATCAGGCAGCTGGCCTGTGTTTACAGAATCAGTTTAGAAAATGTGCACATTTTGCAGAATAAAATGCTTCACAGTTTAATGAAAGTCAAATGATGTGGAGGCCTAAAAACTCACCGACGTCTGGATGAGGGTCGCTCTTTGATATCCAGCCAACGCGTACTGGTCTGATGTTGCTATCAGTAACATCAGTAACTGCCCTGCTGTGAGGGAACAGTCATAATGTACTTTGCCTTGTTAAAGATCAAAGTGAATCTTGCAGTAATTATCCTGAGATGGCTCTGTTGTCTTTGATGCACCTCTTTCTGCACTTCCACTCTCTGCCCAGAGTCTCCAACCCCTGGACGAAAACTAAGTTGATTAGGTTGTGTATTTAATGTTCAGGTTCGTTTTTTTGTTCTTTTTTATGTCGGTAACTAACTGATTACATAATAAGTCGCTATTATTTCTCCTAAATGTGAATCGACAGTGATAACAATGAAATAATGAGTATAGTGGGGCATGATGATAGATTACATGACCCCTGCTGTTGCTGCTCTATCATGAAGTTGATAATTGCAGCTTGGCTTGGCTTAGAAGTAACTAGCATGCTATGTTAGGGTAAACAGTATACCAGGGGTCATTTAATCTATCCTGGTCCTGGAGATCTACCAACCCACAGAGTTTAGCTTCAACCCTAATCTAACGAAGGCCTCAGCAACATCTGAATAGTAGAACTAGGTGTGTTGGGTTTGAAATCTCCAGGGTGGCAGGATAGTTTAATGGTGATTTCAAGACGTGATAAGACTTATAATTAGGGTTGGGATAGCTACTGAAAAATTAGTAGCTAGCTACTTTGTAGATACTTACCCAAAATTTGTAGCTAACTACAGTTTAGCTACTTTTCCAGAAAAAATAGTGGCTACTTTTCAGCTACTTTTTGAAAAGTAGTGCACGAATTTTTAGCTACTTTCAAAGTGCGACTGTCAGAATGGTTGTGAATCTCCACCTGAAACACCAAACAAGCCCAACTGACAGTGTGAACAAGACGCTGTATTTAATCATGCGCCAGATAGAAACAACTGAAAAGCTGCGAATATACAAAAAGATCACCAAAAAGTGCATTTAAGCGTAACAACAATCACATTAACACAAGCAAAGGCGTGATATCCAACAAAAATTTATAAAAATTTCATCAACTAAATAGACTAAAATAGCCGAATACAAACCAACCGACCAACCAACTGCTCCAATTTAAACATTTCAGCAGGATGTGTACAGACATGACATTTAGGGTGTGTCCCAAAACCTAGTAGCCGCTGTCTACCTAGGCAGCTGTCTAAGTAGGCAGCGTTCCAACCGTCATCTGTCCTTATAAGATAGATAAATGAGACGCTCTAGTTAGACAGCAGTGACGTCGCCGCTTGTTCCCGCCCACTTCACGAGACCGGCGTTTACTGACCTCAGCCGTCAGAATCACATTTAGCCAACATGGATCTGCTCTGGCGGTTTATACAGCGATTTTAATTGCATTTGCTCTGAATTAAACAGCACAATAGATAATGGTTGTGGTCAAACGTGGAAATTAAAAGAATTCGAGCACTACTTCCTGGCTATTTGTGCACCTTTACGACTAGAAAGCAGATAAAATAGCACAGAAAATCAGAATAACTTACATTCGAAGATGACGTCGCTGCTTTTCAAACAAAAGTTGCGTCCGGGATTACCTCAGCGGCTGAGGAAACATCCGATGCCCCCTCGATATTGGGCCAAAATGAGAGACCTCAGTAGGCAGCATATTTGCGATATCTTAGAATCTCAATATTCTAAGATATCTCATATATAGATATATAGATATAGATATATAGAATTGGGACAGCCTTCTTGTTGGGAGCGCGCATATTGTGACGTAAAATGCTGTCTATGTAGAGCTCATTAGGTTTTGAGACACACCCTTAGTCTTAAATTAAACTTCAGCAACACTTTAGCCTCAAAATTCTCATCAGTTTCTCTGGCTCTGCACAGTACTGTTAGTAAGTCTATTACGAAAACGTTTTATCTGCTTTAGCTAAGCCAGGGGTCGGCAACACGCAGTAGTGAGGTCAGCTTCTGGTCTCTTATATAAAAGTCTCTGTAGCACGTAATGCGCTACAGCCATATTTTATTTGTCAAATAAACACAAAGCAAATAAGCCAAAAACCAACGCTACGCTAAGCTGGCCACTTTTCAGTGGCATTCAAATAGCTAGACTTTTCAGTCTTTCTTACTCAAACTTTTCAGCTCCTTAAATCTGTCTCTCGTTGCTGCTGCTCATCCCTCTCTCGCTCTGTTCCCCCTCTGCTCTTTTTAAAAGGTGAGCACCTGAGGCGAGAGGGAACGAGAGCTCGCTGCTCTACCTCCTCGTCACCACCCCCAGCTTGGGACTCACTCCTTGCCCTCGTGCCTCTCGTGGCCAGCACCGTCGTTCTCCTCCTCCTGCCGTCACTCGTGTCCCTCGGCGGAGCTCGGGCTGTGCTACTTAGCTTCTCCCCCATCCCTGCTTATAATGAGCAAAAACAATCACAGCTTTTTGTAACTTTCACAACTTCTTATACAAATTGGCTCATGCATATTAGCATGTATGGGCACTTTGTGGGCATGTGTTAGCCTTGGGTTATAAAGGTATGGACTATAACCAGTCACATTCACGTTATTAGTCACAGAATTAGAGCAAATGTCTGATAATTCTAATAGAAATGCATAACATCATTGTTTACAAGTGTGCAAACACTGTTTTCATTCATGCAAACTGAATTTTGTTTAAGAAACATGTATAAAATGATTTTATTTAGGTGCTAGAACTGTACACCTTCATATGTTTCAAGTAATTTGTAGGAAGCTATTAATTATGAAGAAATTCAATGGTAAAAGAGCTGCAGATGATTCTAAAATGACTTAGAAAGACGTATAGCATTGAGAATGTGTCATTTTTGAAACATGGTAATGTTGTTGCTCTTAGTCCACTCACAAAAATGAATGATGCACTGACCGCATGTGCACTTTCAAAGACTGCAATTCTTTACTATGCAGAGTAGATGCAATTACCAGCCTCCTCCAGCTTCTGTAACCCCATTTGAATAATCATTTGTATGAGAATGTTTACGTCTATAGCGGATTTCAGATGTAAAGCAGCACTTCATATTGGTTCCTGGTGATAAGAATAGCACACAATTGCTACTTAAAGGAAGGGATGCTAGTCTGCATTCATAGGCAGAGTTGCTGCTACAGTGGCAAAATGAATATTCGGCCAAGGCATGATTGGAGTTTCATCTCTCAGTTATGACAATTCTGATTATTATTAGAAACATCAGCCGAGATCCACTTTGCTGATGTACAAATAGAGACTGTACACATTTGTTTTAGTCATTTTCTGACCACAGAGCCATTCTTGCTTGGATACTTCTGGACTGTAGACCACTTGCCACTAGCCAGTGACAATAAGGCCCATCCCATTTCTTCTTTTTACCCCTACCCCTTGTTTTCGAGTGTCACCCTAGTAGTGGTTGAAATTTTGCCCTACGACCTTGCTCCATTAACAGCTACTAGCGCTGCTCTGTAGGCGACCCGGCCCGTCTGCAGTGACAGCAGAGGAGGGTAAAGTTCAGCTCCTCACTGCTGGGCTTTAGTTACATTTAGGGCATCATATGCCTTCAAAGAGGGGGGCAATTATTTATTATCACCCACCCCTCATTCTTCAGTGATATGAAGCTGAAGTCAGATATTCACCAGCTTCTTGTTCGAATTTTCCCGTTCCACCTTAAATGGTGCAGCAGTTACATTCTGGCGCTTCAGGCCTCAGAACTGCTGGACTATTTAAGGTGGAACGGGAAAGTTAGCTAGCTAGCTACCGAGACATTAGCATACTTTTAGCGATTTTTTATGCTTGTTATGAAGAAAACGACCAAAATACACTGAAACAACATTAAACTAAGATAAAACAGTGGCTATTGTAATTTTTAACAGAGAAAATTCTCACATTTGTGGGTTTCTTTGGTCTCTTGTTCTCCATCTCGCCGGTTTTTCTTTTTTTCTCATAACTCTCTGTTTGGAGTCTCTGAAAAACCTCCGTTTGGAGGGCCATGTAGCCCCAACACTTCACCCTACCCCTCTATCTCAACAAGAATCTGGACACCCTGCCCCTAGACGTGAACACGCAAAACAGAGGGCTAAGGGCTAAGAGGTAGGGGCGAGGGGTGAAATGGGATTGGGCTTAAGAGTGGTTGGGAAAAATCTGTTCTAAAAAAGTGAAAATTTGACCATAGAAGAGCCACTTTTGGTTCTCTAATAAACCTTTCAGTGGATTGTTCTTTGAAGAACCATTTTTTGGAAATGAGATGTGTGCGAAGAACCTTTTTGAAGTGTAAAGAACCTCCACATAATGTAGATGTTCTAGGAAGAACCTAAAAATTGGTATACACAGCAGTTCTCAAACGGTTTTAGCCTAAGGCCCCCATTTGTGGATAGTAAGTGCCACTGAACCTCCCGCACCCCCTCCGCTAGGTCTCCCATCACATGATGCCAAGCAGAACAAAACAGGACGCTGCGCAAAGTGTAAATAAAAACAAAATGCAATGATATGTAAATCATTTAAACCCTATATATAATTGAAAATAGTACAAAGACAACATATCAAATGTTGAAACTGAGAACTTCTGTTGTTTTGTTTTGTTTTTTTAATATAAGGCCATTTTGAATTGGATGCCATCAACACATTGCAAAAATGTTGGGACGGGGGCAACAAAAGACCGGCAAAGTTGTCGTGCTGTGTCATTTTGTTTTTACTTACATTTTGCACAGCATCCCAACTAATTTTGGAAACAGGGATGTAGACATGGTATTAGATAAGCCTAAATAAGGCTGTGATCTTGCAGTTCTGTCTCGATTATTAATTAAGATGATTTTTTTACTAAATACTTTCTTACTTTTGCTTAAGAAACCTTTTAAATGGCTACTTTTACTTCTACTTGAGTAATTATTATTTTAAAGTAACAATACTTTTATTTGAATTCAGTTTTTTGGCTACTCTACTCATCTCTGCTGCCGAGTGCTGAAGCGTGAACCACATAAAAATCACTTATCTTTCCAAACTGCCTCTGGATGCAAAATCAGCAGAAGGACTCTGCATCTGGAGCTTCATTAAATAGGCTTCCATAGCAAAGCATCTGCTCACAAGCCTAAGATCACCATGCGCAATGCCAAGCGTCGGCTGGAGGGCTGTTACGCACATCACCGCTGGACTCTGGATCAGTGGAAATGAGTTCTCTGGAGTGATGAATCACACTTCACTATCTGGCAGCCTGATGGATAAATCTGGGTTTTGCGGATGCCAGGAGAACTCTACCCGCCGGAATGCACAGTGCCAACAGTAAAGTTTGGCTGAGGAGGAATAATGGGCTGGGGCTGTTTTTCAGGGTTTGGACATTTTAGAATATTATATGCGTCCAACTTTGTGGCAGTTTGGGGAAGGCCCTTTTCTGTTCCAGCATGACTGTGCCCCAGTGCACAAAGGGAGCAACATAAAGGTGTGAAGTGATGAGGCGTGGCCAGCACAGAGCCCTGACCTCAACCACACTGAACACCTTTGGGGTAAACTAGAATGAACATCCAGCATCAGTGCTTGACCTTACAAATGCTCTATTGAGTGAATGGGCACAGACACACAACATTTTATAGATAGCCTTCCCAAAAGGGCAGTCATGGGCTGGGGGTTAGGGAACCAGCCCTGTGACTGGAAGGTCACCAGTTTGATCCCCTGAGCCGACAGTATGTGACTGAAGTGCCCTTGAGCAAGGCACCAAACCCCCAACTGCTGCGGATAGGGCTGCCCACCGCTCTGGGCGGGTGTGCTCACTGCCCCCTAGTGTGTATGTGGTGTTTCACTGTACGGATGGGTCAAATGTGGAGGTGAAATTTCCCCATTGTGGGACTAATAAGGGTCACTCAATCACTTACAGGTGTGATGGTCAGTCCACATACTTTTGACCATATAGTGGACAGGGTGGACCTATAAGAACCTCAAAATTGGAAATACAAGGTGATGTTTCTAATAAAGTGGATGGTGAGCATATTAATTATTAACTGTTAATTATGCAACAGAGACAGGCATAAAAATGAGAGGATCCTGCTTGTTTTAAAGAAACAGTTCATGGTAAACACTGCACGTCTAACTTATCACACATTTACCTCAAACCACATCTGTGATGCTGTGTGTCATATCCTGTAATTCTAGCACCTGTCACTGTTGTTTTATATCTGGCAAGGCTGTCCACTGTCGCCTAATTAACAGTGCATATTGAAACAACTCAAATTGTTAAGTAATCTCAAGCAGACTTTTTTGTGTAGTTTCTGACACTGTAAAACATTCTGTTATCAGAAAAAAGGTTTTTGTCCGTCGTTTTTGCTCCGTACTGTTATTGAATTGCTCAGTAATACTAATAACAGAGTCAGAAACCACATCAGCAAGTCTTTTATAACAACCCCACAGGGTTTAAAGTGATGACCTGATAACAGCGGTAACTGGTGTTTTACCATTAGTTGTAAATTCCATCAGTTGTTAGCTACAGTTGTACGCAAAAGTTTGGGCGCCCCTGGTCAAATGATATGTTTTGTTGATTTTCCAAGTGATAATAAAAAGGTTAACACATTCAGAGAACCCAGCTCCGCACGTTTTAATACACACTTACTGGAGAAAAACTAAGTATAACATGTGGCTTGTGCAAAAGTTCTGGCACGTCGGTTCAAAACTCTGCTGCTCGTCTCCTCACTTACACCCGGTTACATCACCACATTGCACCAGTTCTCCAAATCCTTCACTGGCTTCCCATAAACTACCGTATTCAGTTCAAGATCCTAATTCTCACCTACAAAGTTCTCAACAACCTTGCTCCTTCCTCTCTCTCTGACCTTATCCAACCAGACAAGCCTACGTGCACTCTCTGTTCTTCTACCGCTGGTCTGCTCACCATTCCCTCCTCTAAACTCCACAGCTTTGGTGATTGGGCATTAGCTCTGCTCCTCTAGAACTCTTTCCCTTCTCATAGTTAGCCGTCTAATTCTCTGTCCTCCTTTACATCCAACATCTGTTCTGTCTAGCGCACAATCTTCCACTCTCCTAAACTGCGGTAGCTCATGTTAGTTCGTCAGCTGTGCTGTGAATATGTATCTCTGTCTCTGCTGTCATCTGTTTGTATGTTATGTATATGATCACTGTATAATGAAAACCATGTATCTCCATTTTTGTTGATTTTTAGTTTTCTACGTCATGTCAACACACCAGCTGTTCTTTATGTTGTGTAAAAATTTCATGATGCATGGACCAATGGAAATGCGTTTTAGGGCCACTGTTAATAAAAATAAAAATAATACACTTTGAGAATAAAGTCGTAATATTTGGAGGATAAAGTGGGCTAACTGTAGGGGGGCTAACTGTAGGGGGGCTGCCATAACGTGTTGGGGTCTCGGTTGCTGTCCTGGAGCCGGAGCTCCACTCACTCCTGTCTCTCTGTGGATCATTTTGATCATCATTCTCACTGTCTGTGAAACTTCATGCCCTCTTTGAATGGGGGGAGATGGAGCCCCCGATAGCCGTGTAGACGACCCTGCCTGAGATTCTCCTTCAACAACACAGACAGACAGTTTCCTCCGAGTCCGTCTGGCTCTTTATTCTAGATAAACACAGTTTCCTGCTCAGCCGTTTCAGCCGGTTCTTATACTAATAACAGGCTGGTGCTGATGTGCAGGAGAGACAGGGAGACTGAGTGTTTCTTTATGGGTGAATCGATATGAAAGTACAACTCACCGCCCCTCATTTAACACGAGGAGGTGCTGCTTCCCCTTCGCAAATCTATTGGCCACAATATTGCGACCTTTCCTGGTATTAATGCCATTTTAATGTCATAATTCTACAACTTTTTTCTCAAAATATTACGAATTGATTCTCAAATCTACTATTTTTATTTATTTAACAGTGGCCCTAAAACGGCGTCACAAAATGCTCTAAAATCACTTGGAACAAAATCTCTTTGCATTGACTTGCATTGAAAGCTAAGAGTGTTTTTGCCCTCCCCTGTAACGTTAATATTTTGGAGATACTTGTTTTTCATTGGACGGCGACGATATGTTTCTTGTGCCACTAAATTGTAATCTGTAAGCGTCTTTGGGTCCTAGAAAAGTGCTATACAAATGTCCTGTATTATTATTATTATTATTATTATTATTATTATCTTTTACATTATATTTTTCCAATATGTTGAACTCAGATAATAAATAGAAATTGACTAAGACTGGCAGAAAAATACAATCATATTTAAGTGTTCTCTGTAAATTACCCGTTAACTTATTTTCATTTTCAACAAAATGTGATTTGACTGGAGTGTCCAAACTGTAAATTGGCCTTGTAGCTAATTTCAAAGCAAGCTTGAGATTTTTGTGTGAATTGTGTATATTTGATGTCTTTTGACTGTAGCATTCCCTTAATCCTAGACAGGGGGATTCTACAAAGCTCTATAAAGCAGCCCAGGCAGGAGGACAGTTTAAGAACAGCTGAGAAGTCTATTAGTCTGAGTAAATGAATCAAGCTCCTGTTTTCTCGATCCACAGGCTCTGAGAGAATAGAGCTATTCAGTATTCATATTCATTACTGTCTCACCGGACCACCAGTCACCACTCTGCAGCCCAAATGGCTTTCTATTATCCCTAAATCACAACTCTGAAGAAAGTGTGTGTGTGTTGTGTGTGTGTGTGTGTTACACTTTGTAAGGTGGACACTAAGGAAGAAAAACATTTCTTTTTTGCTGCTGAGGTTAAACTTTGGGGTTAGTAGATATAGGACACATGTACAGCACTGTGCGAAAGTCAGAGACCACCCTTCATTTATTTCATTTTTCCATTTTTTTTTGGAAATTGCACAGAAGCCTCAACAACTAAATATCAAATCATTTTTTCCAATATTTTGTGTGTCCACCCTTCACGTTTATTAGTTTCCATTCTATTTGGAAGAATTTTTATATATTGTCTGTTTTTAAACACCTCAGTGTCACTGCTGGACTGAGAATAGTCCACCAACCAAAAATATCCAGCCAACAGCGTCCTGTGGGCAGCGTCCTGTGACCACTGATGAAGGACTAGAGGATGACCAACACAAACTGTGCAGCAGCAGATGAGCTATCGTCTCTGACTTTACATCTACAAGGTGGACCGACAAGATAGGAGTGTCTAATTGAGTGGACAGTGAGTGGACACAGTGTTTAAAAACTCCAGCAGCACTGCTGTGCCTGATCCACTCACACCAGCGCAACACACACTAACACACCACCACCACGTCAGTGCTAAGAATGATCCACCACCTAAATAGTACCTGCTCTGTGAGGGTCCATGGGGGTCCTGACCACTGAAGAACAGGGTAAAAGGGGGCTAACAAAGTATCAGAGAAACAGATGGACTACAGTCTGTAACTGTAGAACTACAAAGTGCACCTATATAGTAAGTGGAGCTGATAAAATGGACAGTGAGCGTAGAAACAAGGAGGTGGTCATAATGTCATGCCTGATCAATGTACGTTTAAAAAACCAATATCAAGGACAAATATAGAAAATAGATGTATATCTGTCAAAGGGGTATGTTTGTGGAATAACTGTGATAAGGAATTAAGTATGTGTAATAAAATAAGGTGGTGAGCACTCATAAAACTGAGGAATGATCATTATTATGTATGAAATGTTCTGAAATGTTGATTTTCTTTCTGTTTGTTTAAATGCAGGATTGTATATGATTTATAAAGGGTAGTCGAAATAATCTATAGCTTCAGACGACACCGTTTCAGTCAGTACTTGCTTTGTATTATGCCAGAATATATTACTTCAGTGATGTCTGTAAATAATGGTATTGATCAGACTCGCTCCAGTGGTTGGATCACATGCCAGGTACCGGTGGTTTTTACCAAACTGGGAAAATCTGCTTTTAGTTACAGCACCAGCGAACTGGACCCTCACTACAGGAACCACTACAGCTCAGCTCGCTGGGTCACTCAGTCACTTTAAACTCGTACTCTCTAACCACCTCCACTCTGCCTCACTGTTTTACCTGATTTTTTACCATGATTATCTTATTTTCATTATTTTATTACTTATTTGTTTATTTATTTATTATTCATATTCTTATTTTAATTATGATTATTTTATTATTATAGTCATTTTCATTCATTCTTAGTTTACTTTTTGATCTTATTCTCCTTTTACTTTATTTTTGAATGGATTTGATTTTATTAACTTTTACATTTTAGCTACATTTACAATTGTTTTAGATTTTTTATTGTATTTTTATGTATTTTTATTATTAATGTTTTTTATACTTACCTGATTTGAGTCATTTTTTTTTTTATTAAATTTACTTTTATTATTTGATATGTTCTTAACATTATCAATCCCTTGTTCTGTGTCAACTTGGCAACACTGTGAATGAGGGTCACCCTCAATGTTCTCCAAGATTAAATAAAGATTGGTTGATCGGTTGATTGTATTGATTATTATGTCCATTAATTTTATACCTATAATTTTTACTTTTATTTTTGTATTACCTATTATTATTTTTTCTGTATTATTTTTATGGGTGTAAACACCTTGATAAACTGAAAAAAACTTAGTATTATTATTATTACCATTATAATTATTATTATTACTATTATTATTATTATTATTGTTGTTTGTTTTTTATACTGTAGGACTGTAAGGCTGTGTCATTGTACATGATCAGTTTATAACATCGGCCCCCAAGTGAGTTAATCAGTGGTTAGCGTGGTGTTCATTGCATCGCACTAGATAAGAGGATTTGTGCCCAGGCTCGAATTGCGACTCTATAGAGTGATCTGTGGCTGAGGCGAGCTGAGGACAAACAGGAGATGAGTCATGAGCGTGTGTGGCCGGCTATCTCTCTCCTTCCACCCACAGAAATATGGCACGTCTAAACATTTACTCTGCCGTCCCCCAACGAAACCCCCCAAAGAGCAGGTGAGATAAGCCGAGGGGACGAGGTGAAAAATGGCTTTCAGCTCTTTGAGGACAGGGGGACTTGGATATTGTGTGTGGGGGGGGGTGATTTGTGTACATGCGGTAGTACCAGCTACCATGTTGGTGTAACTGGCGTGCTGAGACTGTTTTACCACTCAAATAACGTCTGGTCAGTGGTGGTCGGCTCTATAGAGGGCCATTTCCATTGATGGATGGGGAAAGGGGAGGCTGCCAAATTGTGCAGCGACAGATGGACTAAAGTCGGTAACTGTAATCTTACAAAATGCACCAATATGCTAGGTGTTTCTCTTAAAATGGCCAGTAAGTGTGGGCATAGGCATAATCTCCATCTCGTTTTTGTACCCCTGGGCCAGCGTCCAGCACGATTTGGTGATTTACTCGCTCAAACACACCTGATTCAACTCATCTGCTAATTGCCAGGTTTGGTGGATGTGTTTCAGTAGGGAAAGTACCAAACTGTGTTGGACACCAGCCATCCAGGAGCAGAGTTGTGCACCCCTGCCTGTAATGTAGGGTTTGAAGCTGGCTGTATTAGCAGAGTGACTGTATTTAAGGCTTTTCCAATACTCACAACCCATAGAAAGGGCAGGGGTCAGAACACAGGCAGGGAAAATCAGACAGGACAAATCCATTAAGGCAAAAACAGGAAACAAAGCAAGGATCTAAACACAGAAACCAACAATACACGGCTTGGCTCTCAGCTTGAAACAACAAAGACCAAGGATACACAAGCGGTATACACTCACCGAGCACTTTATTAGGAACACCTGTACACCTACACATTCATGCAATTATCTAATCAGCCAATCATGAGGCAGCAGTGCAGTGCTGGAAATCATGCAGACATGGGCCAGCAGCTTCAGGTAATGTCCACATCACCCATCAGAATGGGGAAATGTGATCTCAGTGATTTGGGCCGTGCCATGATTGTTGGTGCCAGAAGAGCTGGTTGTAGTTTTTCTCTAACTGCTGATTTCCTGGGATTTTCACCCACAACAGCCTCTAGAGTTACTCCGAATGGTGCAGTAAAGAAAAACCATCCAGTGAGCAACAGTTCTGCAGCTGGAGACGCCTTGATGAAAGAGGTCAACAGAAGGCCAGACTAGCTTGAGCTGACAGTCTACTGTAACTCAGTGTGATGAGCAGAAAAGCATCTCAGAATGCACAACATGTCGAACCTTGAGGAGGATGGGCTACAACACCAGAAGACCATGTTGGGTTCCATTTTGTCAGCCAACAACAGAGAGCCAAGGCTGCAGTGAGCACAGGTTTACCAAAACTAGAGAGTTAATGACTGGAAAAATGTAGCCTGGTCTGAAGAATCTCGATTTCTGCTGAGGCACTGAGATGGTAGGGTCAGAATATGACATCAACAACATGAATCCATAGACCCAACCTGCCTTGTGTCAACAGTCCAGGCTGGTGGAGGTGGTGTAATGGTGTGGGGAACATTTTCGTGGCACACTTTGAGCCTGTTAATACCAATTAATCCTTGCTTGAATGCCACAGCCTATTTGCATATTGTTGCTGCACATGTGCATCCCTTCATGGCCACAATTAACCCAAATTAACTAGGGGGCAGTCGTGGGCTGGAGGTTAGGGAACCAGCCTTGTGACCAGAAGGTTGCTGGTTTGATCCCCTGAGCCAACAGTATGTGACTGAAGTGCCCTTGAGCAAAACACCTAACTCCCAACTGCTGTGGATAGGGCTGCCCACTGCTCTGGGCAAGTGTGCTCACTGCCCCCTAGTGTGTATGTGGTGTTTTACTGCAGGGATGGGTTAAATGCGGAGGTGAAATTTCCCTGTTGTGGGACTAATAAGGGTCACTTAATCTTCTTATGGCTACTGCCAGCATGATAATGCAGCATGTCACAAAGCAAACTGGTTTCATGAAATGACAGTGAGTTTGCTGCTCTTATAGACCGGATAGTTCCGGTCCTGAAATCTGATTGGCAGATCTGAGTCGCATTCAAAGCCGTTGTAAAATCCACGATATACCACGGCTATGACCGCCTCACAGCAACTGAGCTCTGAATCACTGCGCCACGGCTCAGAAAACTCTTCTGCTGTTAACGGATTAATCTTTGACTCTAATGCTGATCAGAGCACCGAGTGTACTGATGAAGTAAGACCCTGTTTTTGTTTAAACTGAGGGGCTGGAGACTTAAGTTGTTAACCAGAACTAGGCTGGTCAGCTAGCTAACAGGCTAAAAGTTAGCAAACATGCTAAACAACTCCATCATTAATATCACAGGCTTGAATTAAAGTACTCACGATATGATTCAGTGAAAAACGGCAGTATAGAAGTCTAAAGAATGTCACCTCAATGTCCTACCTGCCTCAAACGTCCGTGTTTCAGGCAGAAGTCGCGTCAAACCCAGGCTGAATCCCAAACGGCTCCGTACTCCCCAGCTAAATAGTGAGCTGTGTAACGTTAAGTTTAGAAATTCTAGCTTCTGCTGTCGAATAGTGACTGCCTGTCGAGTATGAATGTGGATGAATCCCGAATGACCATTTTTAGTGGTATTTTGCTCTGTTGGGCTGCAGGAGTCAGTATTTAAACTACGTAGTGCACTATGTAGGGAGCAGGGAGCCGTTTGAGATTCAGCCCCAGCGTCAGAAAAGTGGCGTTGTCAGACTGGCAGAAGACTCTCTGTGGTGATTTGGTGACCAAAAAATACTTAAAACTGAAAGTATTTGTATTATCATATGTTCACTGTTATATGAAAAAAAATCATGAACTGAACGCAGTTCACAGCGATTGGCGACTGAACGTCTTTGTCCTCATTCAGCGGTTCATGGTTGCTTAGCAACGATACCTTACTTTAAAGGAACTACATTTACTTGCTTATGTTGATGATTATTAATAATAACTTAAATAATTATCTAAAAAAATGTGGATTTTATTATATTTTATGTTGGCCGCCGTTTTGTAAAAGCAATAAGCCACTCGAGGCCGCGAGTTACTGCGATTTCATCACTGGGAAGGGAGTTTTAGGAAGAAAGAACACCCTTCCCTGATAAAATCGCAGTAACCTACGGCCTCGAGTGGCTTATTGCTTTATTATAATAGAGGCTGACTGATAAAAAATCATCTGAAATGCATGGAACCACTGAAATAAGACAGTATTCTACGTTCATATTTATGGTCATTCTAGTCATGAGTCTGAGGGTATACGCAGCATTACTGGTTATACACTATTACACTGATATCTCTTATATAACACTCTTATATAATGAAGATAATAAAGATAAAAAGTTTAATGCTTGCTTTGTGTCTTATGTTGGTGATAATAAATATGCTCATTTTTAAAAAACTTCAAAAAGTCCACTTGTCAAGTATACTGGACACTGAATATAGTTCCCAGTGAATAAATACAAAAATATTTCATGTATTATGTCACTTAGTAGGCTATGTTGCAGAGAACATGTTTCATAACAAAAAAGTGTCCAGTCTCTGAACTGAAGAGGTCTTGTTGAGTGCAGGTACTTGGTAGGTGCACCTAATAAACAGGAACCCAGTGCAGGTAGCTTTGGGGGGAGCTGGTAAGTGTTTACGTCGCTGAGTGTTTACCATGTCTCCCACTCTGAGATTTTGTCTGCCTCACCATGAGTCAAATCTCCATTAGCAGTAGCTCTCCAAAGCGCAGATCAGCGTCTGACCACATGAGGTTTTGGAGTCAGACTGAATTTAACTCAGCTGCTTTCTGGTTCTAAACTGGAGCTCAGATTTGTTGTAAGCTTTCAACATCAGGCAGATGGTAATAAAAAGTCGAGCTAATAAAGTTCACATTTACTCGCACGATAATTAGGAGATCTTTTTTTCCTACTAAAATAAGTTCTGGGGCTTCCTCAAAATCCCCGGTGCTGGTCCTGCACTTAAACGAAGCGGGTTTATTACTTTAGCGCTGGAGTTGTAGAGAGGGAAGACGTTTTTAGGTCAGCTGTCTGCACACTCTCAGCCTCTGCACCTCCCTCCACGCTGGCTTTCAGAAGCCACTGATTTCTAACAAGAGCAGAGCAGAAATGGTTCAGCATGAAGACCTGGCACACATGCTGGGACTTCTCAACGTATGTCACTGCGCTGAAACACGACAGCTGGGGATTTTAAAACGAGTGCATGAGTGTGGACTGAGTTTAAAAGGGCGGCACTCATCCTTTCAGATTCGTAATGCACCACTAGTGGAAGAAGCTAAAGAACAGACTAAAGAACTAGAGGGGAAAGTTTGTGTTGTCTTCATAAAACCATTGCTATGTTATCCCAGGTGGTTGCTATGGTATTGCTAGGCTTTTGCCATGGTATTCCATGTGGTTGCTAAGGTATTACTAAGCTGTTGCTATGGTATCCCAGGTGGTTGCTAAAGTATTGCTAAGGTTTTGCTATGGTATCCCAGCTGGTTGCAAAGGCATTGCCAGGCTTGCATTGCAAGGCTACAGTATCCCAGGTGGTTGCCAAGGTGTTGCTAGGCTGTTGCCATGGTACCCCATATGGTTGCTAAAGTGTTGGAAGGCTGTTACTATGGTATCCCAGGTGGTTCCTAAGGTGTTGCTATGTCATTGGTATGGTATCCCAGGTTGTTGCTAAGGTGTTGCTATGCCATTGCTAAGGTATCCCAGGAGGTTGTTAAGGTGTTGCTAAGCCATTGTTGTGGTATTCAAGATAGATGCTAAGGTACTGCTAGGCTGTTGCTATGGTATTCCAGGTGGTTACTAAGGTGTTGGACAAGATCTATGGCATCCCACGTGGTTGCTAAGGTGATCCAAGGCTATTGCTAAAGTATTCCAGGTGGTTACTAAAGTGTCGCTTGGCCATTGCTATGGTATCCAAGTTGGTTGCTTAGGTGTTGCTAGGTCGTTGCTATGGAATCTCAGCTGGCTGCTAAAGTGTTTCTAGGCAGTTGCTATGGTATCCCAGATAGATCCTAAGATGGTGCTAGGCTGTTGCTATATTATCCCAGATGGTTGCGAAGGTGTTGCTTGGCCGTTGCTGTGGTATCCAAGTTGGTTGCTACGGTGTTGCTAGGTCGTTGCTATGGAATCTCAGCTGGTTGCTAAAGTGTTGCTAGGCAGTTGTTATGGTATTCCAGGTAGATCCTAAGATGGTGCTAGGCTGTTGCTATATTATCCCAGATGGTTGCAACGGTGTTGCTAGGCTGTTGGAGCTGACTTTACATAGAATTTGCTGCCTGAACATATTGACTGGTCCAGCATACATCAGACTTTTTGCTGTTCAATCAATGACCCTAAGCAACACTACAACTTGTCCTTGCTTGGCGATTAGAGACTTAGGATCACTGAAAGTTGCTGAAAGCATCAGACAGTGAACAAATTTTATTCAACAGAAAGTTCGTCAGAGATTAAGATGAGTAATGGAACACTCATACCAGCAAAACTGCACTTTTCATTATTCATGATACACAAACAACATCTGCAGTTGTTCCATAATGACTGCCTGCATAACAGACCCGACAACTGCCTGCATAACAGACTCGAGACTGTTGAGGTCAGGCCTCGGATTTCCCTTCAAATTAGACATCGCAGGCATGTTGACAGAGCTGTTGTACCCAATGTTCCACTTTAATCCATATCATCGATCAGACCTGTTTGATGCCTGAAGTTTGCGATGGAGCTACGAGCTTAAATGTCCTGATGGTTTGAAAGAGTTATGAAAATATAATATTCCATGGTTTCTCAGAGAACACCTGTTTTTTTCTTTCTTAAACACATGGTCCCGTCCTTGTAACTCACTAAGAGCTACCTGCGCTCAAGTGTGCATCCTAGAAATAAAGGAAACTGGCTGGTTTTCATATCATGGTCTTAGAATTATAAAGTTCTAACTGATATTTTTGTCAAAACTGAGTTCTGCACGTATAGTTACCCATTTAGTCTGACTATTATTTCTGTGTTTCTGTAAAAACAAGCACTGTATAGTCTTTCCTTCTTGAAAATCCCTAAATTAGTGTTGTAAGGTTCCACATGTACCCCTGTCAGAATGTCTGAATAATGTGGGAAAACCCACATAGACTGTTGCTATGGGATCCAAGATGGTTGCTAAGGTGTTGCTAGGCCATTGTTATGGTACCCCAGTTGGCTGCTAAAGTATTGCTAGGCTTTTGCTATGTTATCCCAGGTGGTTGCTAAGGTATTGCTAGGCTTTTGCTATGTTATCCCAAGTGGTTGCTAAAGTATTGCTAGGCTTTTGCTATGGTATCCCAGTTGGTTGCTAGGCCTTTGCTATGGTATTCCAGGTGGTTGCTAAGGTATTACTAGGCTTTTGTGATGGTATCCCAGGTGGTTGCTAAGGTACTGCTAGGCTTTTGCTATGGTATCCCAGATGGTTGCAAAGGTATTGCTAGGTTTTTGCTACAGTTTTTCAGTTGGTTGCTAAGATATTGTTAGGCTTTTGCTTTGTTATCCCAGGTAGTTGCTAAGGTATTGCTAGGCTTTTGCTATGGTATCCCAGATGGTTGCTAAGGTATTGCTAGGTTTTTGCTATGGTTTTCCAGTTGGTTGCTAAGATATTGTTAGGTTTTTGCTATGGTTTTCCAGTTGGTTGCTAAGATATTGTTAGGCTTTTGCTAGGGTTTTCCAGTTGGTTGCTAAGATATTGTTAGGCGTTTGCTATGGTATCCCAGGCAGTTGCTAAGGTATTGCTAGGCTTTTGCTATGGTATCCCAGGTATGTGCTAAGGTATTGCTAGGCTTTTGCTATGGTATCCCAGATGGTTGCTAAGGTATTGCTAAGTTTTTGCTATGATATCCCAGGTGATTGCTAAGATACTGTTAGGCTTTTGCTGTGTTATCCCAGCTGGTTGCTAATATGTGTGTATATATATGTGAGCTAGAATGTATGGGATTGTGTATATAATGTCCATGAGGGATCGTGAGAAAGATACCCTGATATTTGTGGTAATTGCACTTGAACTTTCTCAACATTTGCCATTCATTCCTATTTTTGAAAATAATCATGTTTGAAAAAACGCTGTACGATGTGCGATCCATCCCAAAAGCACAATTCTTGTATAGGCTCTATGATCAAGCAACATTAGTGGATCTAGCTTGAAAACTGTGATGCGTGAAAATGGTACCAAAAAAGTGCAGAATAATAATTAACAGAAGATAATGAAGAACAGTAAGTTGGCTTTGTCAAGCCAAATTAATTACAGTAATGATGAAAGCAGGGCTTTTTGGTCTCTGATAGTCTGAAAATATACCATGAGCTACCAGTTGTTCATGTTCCTCGGCATACACAGCAAAATTAATTTCCATTCCAAGTGCAAAGTAGTGTTTTCTGATACTATTTATTTACTAGAACTTTTTTCAAGGAGGGATTAGTCAACATTTAGTCCAAAATTCGGCCTTTAGGTTGAACAGGAAAATTCAAAAGTCTGTGCCATTTTACTTTCAGTTCAACCAATTCAGCCAAAGAGCTGACCTTCAATTCATGACTCAAACTCACCGCTCTAGTATAAGGATTAATTCTACCATTTTTCAAAATTTCTCTATAATTAACTGGGAAAATTGTGAACAAAGTCAGTCAAGTGGTTTGAGGAGAAATGCTCAGTGGTAGAGAAACTTACAGACTTTTTCGTTTAGTGGTGGTGATGGGAACCAGACGTCTGACAAGTTTAATGCCTCTAAAAGTTACCTCACAGAAATTAGTGCACCAAATGGTTAGATATACACTGCCTGATGCCTGAGATGTAGTTTTGCTTTATGCTTCTGCCCTAAAATGTATTTTTAAAATCTATTTGCTGATGGTGGAGGGGTACATGCTGGGTGTTATAAAGCAAAGTAGTCCTTAAAGTTGAAGTTGGTTGCTAAGGTATTGCTAGGCTTTTGCTATGTTATCCCAGGTGGTTGCTGAACCACTTCACATCAAACCACTCTGACTGATTTTGTTTACATCTCAATGATCGAACTATAAAGAAACGTTGAAAAATCAGTGGAACTCCGCTTTAAACAGGTTAGCACGACTTTGGCTTGATTTGATCTTGAGCTGATGTAAGCGATTATAAATCTATAATTTTTTGTTGTTGTTCTATGAGCCCTCCTTATTCTTTCATCAATCTGGGTTCTTGAGTCTGCAAATTACAGTAATGTGGTGGATGTTATGTGAAGTAATCTCTTTTTCAAAGCCGTGAGGTCAACGAAAACACTTGTAATCAACGTAACATCAGCCAGTCCATCGACTGGGTGTGTGCTGTATCATCAGTGAGCTCCTTTTATGCCAGTACCCGGTGATTATTGGCCACTTTTAATCAAGTAAAATGACACTCCACATAATTTCAAGCCTGAAAATATTGACTGATTTTGCGTACGTCAGACGTTTTGCTGTTCAGTCAATGACCCTAAGCAACACGGCGACTTGCCTGGCGATCAGGCTTAAGGTAATTGAAAGTTGCTGAAGGCATCAGACAATCAACAAGTGCTGTTCAGCATTCAGCAGAAAGTTCGTCAGAGATTAAGATGAGTAACGGAACATTCACACCGGCAAAACTCCTCTTTTGATTACTCATGAGACACAAACAACATCTGAAGTCATTCTATTATAGCTGCCTGCATAACACAACTTGAGATTGTTGAGGTCAGGCCTCAGATTTCCCTTCAAATGAAGCACTGCCAGTATCTCTTTTGACAGATGGAAGACAATGAAAGCATTACAGTGAAAACAGTTGTTGTATTGTTACAGTGCATTAATAAATCAGCCAATAGGCTACCATACAGCAACTTTCCCACTGTATTGATTACAGGTTTCCCAGATTGCAACAGACTACCTGAGCATTTTCAATACAGCTTAAAGGTCCTGATGGTTCAAAAGGGTTATAAACTTATCAAAATATTCACCAATCAGGCATAACATTATGACCACCTCCTTTTTATCAGCTCCACTTACTATATAGGTGCACTTTGTAGTTCTACAGTTACAGACTGTAGTCCATCTGTTTCTCTGCATACTTTGTTAGCCCCCTTTTACCCTGTTCTTCAGTGGTCAGGACCCCCATGGACCCTCACAGAGCAGGTACTATTTGGGTGGTGGATCATTCTCAGCACTGCAGTAACACTGACGTGGTGGTGGTGTGTTAGTGTGTGTTGTGCTGGTCTGAGTGGATCAGACAAAGCAGTGCTGCTGGAGTTTTTAAACACTGTGTCCACTCACTGTCCACTCTATTAGACACTCCTACCTTGTCAGTCCACCTTGTAGATGTAAAGTCAGAGACGATAGCTCATCTGCTGCCTCACAGTTTGTGTTGGTCATCCTCTAGTCCTTCATCAGTGGTCACAGGACGCTGTTGGCTGGATAGTTTTGGTTGGTGGACTATTCTCAGAACAGCAGTGACACTGAGGTGTTTAAAATCTCCAGCAGCACTGCTGTGTCTGATCCACTCAGACCAGCACAACACACACTAACACACCACCACCACGTCAGTGTTACTGCAGTGCTGAGAATGACCCACCAGCCAAATAGTACCTGTTCTATGAGGGTGCATGGATAAAATGGACAATGAGTGTAGAAACAAGGAGGTGGTCATAATGTTATGCCTGATTGGTGTAATACTTCAATCTAAAAAAATGTTGTGCTGCAAAAAAAAAACTAGTGGACTATTTGGGAACTCATGGCTGGATAAATAAGTCATTTAGCCATTGTAATGGGTTGTCAAAATGACCCAACTCTGAAGTCTGTTTTTACACAATGCTGTGTTAATTTTACCATGGATGTTTGGTTGTTGGTTGTCTGGTGATCTATGTATGATAATAATAACAACAATAATAATGTTCATAATAATAGTAAAATTAAAAATTCTTTTTGACATGGTTGTAATATTTGTAATTTCACAATTCCTTGAATTAAATATCACATCAAAACTATGAAAAAGCTTTGAAACAGACGTCCAAAGCATGTCCATTTGTCCAGCAATACTGGCAATGCCCAGTTCCAATATCTAAGACAAAGAGGAAGGTTTTGTTTCTGTTCCTCAGACACTGCACCTTGTTGTTCCCACACTAATGAGGAAAACCCAAAAGTCAGGACTTGGAGTTGCTAGTGTTAGTGCACGTTATGCTATAGCTATACAGTGCAAATCTGCAAGTAGTCAGTACATTTACATTGCACAGATCACACTAGCGGCCCTCCTCTGGTGAAACTAATCCAGCTCAAATAGGGGTTTAGTTAAGATATGACAGTTAATTGTACTGCATACGAGTTTTGCTATTCTGAAGGTGAAATTTTTGATCCTCAGTCTCTCAAAACTGCACTGAATGCAAATAGAACGGTAACACTTTCTATGAATGTCACCTTTGTAAGCATCTATAAACACATTCATAACATGTTATAATGCATTCATAAGACATTATAAACATAGGTATAAATATTTATAAAAATGCATTATACATTATAGCCATGTTTATTATGCATTATGAATTGTTACATAATATATTATAAGTACTGATCATAACAAATTATAAGTGCTCATAAGTGGTATTTGTCCGCTCTAAGTAAAGTGAAGCGTACTGTACTAAAGCCTCCTCCAGTGTTCAGAGTGAGGCTTCAAGTTGAAGTATTTACTGAAGGATTTACTGAAACACTAAAACATTCACAGTAAAGCACATTACAGGCTTCAAATGTCAGAGTTTAAACTAGAGCTGCCATCAGTGTTTTACCCAATGTGGGAAAGGTAATGTTCACCACCGTTAGCTTGGTATTTGTCTTTACTTTACGCTCTCCAAGCTGGGACTGACTTCTTTGGCACTGACATTATAACATGTTATTAACACTGTTTATAATGCATTATATAAACAATTCATAATGTATAATAAACATGGCTATAAAGTGTAATTCAGTGTAATTCTTTTTTATAAATATTTAGAACCATGTTTATAATGCCTTATGAATACATTATAACGTTATAAATGTGTTTATAGATGCTTACAAATGCGACATTCATAGAAAGTGTTACCAATAGAACCTTATAATTTGACTAGATGTGAATGAGAACTATTCCTTCACGCTAACACAGACGCTCAAAGAGGCTCTTACCTCTGAGAGGCAGTCCCCATGTCATTCCCTATGCGAACCCACCCAGTGTGTTTCTCTTTTCCTTTTTTGACAGAACAGCTCAGCAGGCGACCCCTCACTACTTTCATCAACATACAATCAGCACCAAGTCTGAGAGAGCAGCTGCCACTGTGCATTAGACAATGAAAAAGTCAAGAGCCCCAGCATTTAGCACTTTACTGCGAGTGTTAATGGTGGAAAAACAGAGTCAAGGGCTTTGCTGCGACTTCGTTACGCCGCAGTGACTGATTGCTCTTTTATTCTGGCTTTACAGTGCGGCAATATGAGTGGAACAGTAAGACCTCTGTGAAAATGAACATGACTGTGACAACTTTGAAAGGTCTGTATAGTATAGAGTCATACATTAAAACATCTGTAGCATGTTCAGTACTTAATCACTGCAATTAGTAATTAAAGTCATTATGTCTTATAGGAGAATGAAAAATGTCAGTGGAATTAGTTGTCAAAGAATGCAATGTTTCATTATATATATATATATATATATATATATATATATATATATATATATATATATATATATATATATATATAAACACACACACACACACCCCTACCAACCACTTTGTTAAATACACCTCCTTGTTTCTACACTCTTTGTCCATGTTATCAGACTGTTTCTCTGCATACTTTGTTAGCCCCCTTTCACCCTGTTCTTCAGTGATCTGGACCCCCAAAAGACCACCACAGAGCAGGTACTATTTGGGTGGTGGATCATTCTCAGCACTGCAGTAACACTGACGTGGTGGTGGTGTGTTAGTGTGTGTTGTGCTGGTCTGAGTGGATCAGACACAGCAGTGCTGCTGGAGTTTTCAAATTCTGTGTCCACTCACTGTCCACTCTATTAGACACTCCTACCTTGTGGATTCACCTTACAGATTGTGTTGGTCATCCTACAGGACACTGTTGGCTGGATATTTTTGGTTGATGGGCTATTCTCAGTCCAGCAGTGACACTGAGGATGTTTAAGGACTCCAGCAGCACTGCTGTGTCTGATGGTCCTGACCATTGAAGAACAGAGTAACAAAGTATGCAGAGAAACAGATGGACAATAGTCTGTAACTGTAGGACTAAAAAGTGCTCCTATATGGTGAGTGGAGTGGAATACACACACACACACACACACGTATATATATATATATATATATATATATATATATATATATATATAGATACATACATATATATATATATATATATATGAAAAGATAAAGTTGATATTGCCATTGATATTATGAGTTATTATTGAGTTGTTAATACTTCTGTGTGATACATTAAAATAATGTTCTTTCCTGACGCTGAAGAATGAATATCTTTCTTCATCTCCTATGCCTCAATCTCTGTCCAAGTAAGTACGAGTCTGATTATTCATCGTGGGTGGGGAGCCTGTGGATTCCCCCATCCCCAAACCTCCCACGCTCAAGGTTAATTCAGGCCACGAAACAACATCGAGCTCTGTTCTCAGCTTCTTACAGCCAGTCCCAGAACAAACTGCAGTCTCCTGCCCCTCTGAGCTACGGCTGATTAAAGCTGATCCCAGAACAGTCTACGGTTTTCAGCAAAGCCAACGGCAAATAAATGTGTCAGTCCTGCCAGCGTCAGACTATTCCTCGATGTTGTGGAAAAGGCTTGAACATATAACTGCTTAGAGGCGGTAAAATCGTCATCTAATAGGCGGCTGTTATTTTACTTGCTAATAGACAGTAGATACAGACTTGTACTTTATATTCATTTATATTCATTTATTATAATAAATCTCACTGGCATGTTAGGTGAGATGTATCGCTTGACAGCAAATATAAATTTGCCTGCAAGACATTCACACTTATTAAGATCATTTTTGCATATTATGTTGTGTTCCTGAAGCCCTACAGGGATTTCATGATTAATCACTCCTGATATGTTCATGTCATGTATTTGTATGAGACTGTGCTGACCTCTAGTGGTGAAGTACAACTGACATCCCACAAAAAAAGCTGAACTTGAGATTAGTCTGCTGGCAATGTGCTCAAAACTGAAGCATATACTTGTAATATTCATATCTAAGGGGCTAATAAAGAGAATCAGTGTAACTAAAAAGGTGAACTTTATTCGACAAAGTGCACAACTGTAGGAAAAAAAACAACAAAGTCATCGTCTGTATCATTAGAGAAAGTAAAATATTGTAGCTTAACTTAAAATAGTTATTTAAAATATCGAAAATTGAAAGTGCTTCATATCCTGAACCTCCCAGAATCATTCCTGCAGCTCGAGACTGTGCTGGTGTAGGGCTGTCACTATTGATTATATCTATAATCAAGTAATCTACTTAGACAATTAATCAAATAATTAGAGTTTTAACTCTGGCCAAACAATAGAAACAGACTTAACTAAACAATAACAAACCATTGATCGCCAAAACTATTTAATGGAAAATACAAACTATAAACTATACAAATTATACATTCAGTATACAATATGCAACAAGCTAAACTATTTTTCAATCAAGTTTAAGGGTTAACCATGACAGCCCTACACCGTTCTAGTCCGTATATTCACAGTGCCTTGTAAAACTCATCAGAAGTCACCAAATTCATCTGGATTACGATTATTGTGCTGTCAGATTTTAATTTTTAAAAGACTGACCCCTCAAAAAGTAATATTGGTTTTATGTAATATTCTGTGATAAAACTTACTAACTGAGAAATGCTGTTTGCATTCAGCCCCAGTGCTGTGGAAGCTCCACGTTTAACCAGATGAAAGATATTGCCCGACACAACTGGATCACAATTGGCCTCCACTAGTAAATCATTGCCAAAAAAAAATTGCCTTTTCTGTATAAAAGTCTCTTTTGGCCAAAATTCAAAATGCTATGTACTGCACAAACTTAACACTGTCCATTCCTCAACAAACACCATCCCAACAGTGAAGTATGGGGGTGGCAGCATTAGGTTATGAGGATGTTTTTACTCAGCAGGAACTGGGAATCTTGTTAAATTTGAAGGGTGAATGAATGGAATATACAGGGTTATACTGCAAGACTTCTGTCAGCTAAAAAACTAAAGATAGTAAGAAACTTTCAGGACAGTGACCACAAGCATAAACCAAAGCAACACAGGAGTGGATGAACAACAAGAAAGTCAATGTTTCACTGTGACAGTCAGATCTCAATCCAATCCAGAATCTGTGGCAAGTAGTGTTGTAGTACTCAGGGCTGGTCTTGGTCTCGAGACCACGAACTAGCAGTCTCTGTCTCATGTCTGTCTCGACCTCATGGGACTCAGCCTTGTCTCGGTCTCGGGGTAAGGTGGACTCGCCAAGTCTGGCCACGTTTGAGGTAACTAGAAGCTGAATTATTATTAAATATCAATAAAACCAGAATAAACAGTGCTTTCTCTGTGTACTAAACTCTCAACTCTGCACCGCCAGGATACAGACAGAAGCAGCAGGTGAGGAAAAACAAACAAGTAATAACAAAGACAACTTTCTTTATTCTAACACCTGTTGTGCTCGAATGACATGGTAACTAATTGTTTGTTTCAGTTATTTATAACTGTTAGTAGCAGAAGTTATTTGTACAGCTAAGAGCTGTAGTTTACTGTTCATATTACACTGTTTACAAATCTGTTAATTAATCTTTTGCTGTATTTTTAAGTGTTTTTTCTCTATTTTATGTGGCCGTTTAATATCATTAACTTCTCCCTACAACAGTCGTTGTTACTGTAATACGTAACAGACAATGTAGTAATGTTTTAGGCTGTATATTTATAGTTATATTTTACAAAATATATGACATAATGTTATGTATTAGTATATATAATGTACAAGTAATGATAATAAATGTAGAATAAACTACAAACAAATTTTAGTGTTCTTTAAAAAAACCCTTATCTGGTCTCGGTCTCGACATGGACTCGACTACAAAGCGCCTTGGTTATGACTCGGACTCGATGTGTCCTGGACCTCAGTCTCGACTCGGATTCAGACCTATGACCTTAATATTGGTGGTAAGTGCCTTCCAGCCAACCTGAACAGCCTGCAAAAATGAAAACCCTGCCAGGGTTGGGTAAAAAAAAATCACTTTTGAAAAACTGTGTGCAAAGCTATGGAGCCCCTTAGGGGCCGTGGTTAAAAAAAAAAAAAAAGTTACTGACATTGAAAAAGATATGCTCGTCAGACAGCGAGCAAACGTAGGACCAGAGGTGCCCAACGACATCGCCTACATTAGAGCTTTGTTTTCAGCATAGCTAAGGTTAAAAGCTGTTTTCCCAGTTTTGTCAGTCTGAGCTGAGTTTATTCAGCAGTTGTTCTCTGCAGTGTCTGTAAATGTAGCTTTTACTGTACGAGGAAACTCGACCTCAGTCTCAGTTTGAGTCACTAACAGCAGAATCATGTTTGATTTTGAGAAGCGACACTATGTCTTTATATTTCAATCCAAGATCAACGTAAAATTCAATGAGCTGCTTCATGTCTGAGCTTAAGCAAAGCACAGCTTTTGCAAGCGAACGCAAACTGTTTGCATCGTAATACAAAACCTTTGGGAGGGAACGCAAAGTCATTAACTTTTTTTTTTTTACGGCCCCTCAGGGGCTCCGTACAAAGCTGATGAAAACTTTAAGGGTTAAATACTTGCAAAAATACAAGCAGCATTTTTCAGTTTTTTTTTAAAGATATGCTAACAAATAATGTGAAATAAATAGTGAAATGAAATTTAGGAGCATATTTGTTTGCAATACAGCCCGGAACAAGTGTCATATATCCACCCACACAAATCTGATGACTTCTGAGAGGGTTGAATACTTTTACAAGGCACTCTATATACTCCATTCCCAGTGAAGTGTATCTTGCCAACCATCTGCCAACATACTCACCCTTCATTTCCTTGCCTTTCAAAGCCTGTGCATGGCCGCCTCTGGCTTTGGGGAAAGCAAATATTAGAGGATGGATTTTGGCAGTTTGCTAATCAGATAAAAAGCTAGTCCCTGACCGCTCATATGAGGCGAGTGAGAACGGATGTCAACTCTGTTCTTTTCCTTGGTCCCTCAGGATTTTGCTGTAACCAGCTGCTCGCTGAGTGAACTCTCCATCGATGACTGTGTCTCATCATCATGCACTTTGTCAAAGTGTCTGCGGATGTGAAATTGCGTCTCGCGCAGAATCCTGCTCCGGGGTAAAAGTGCAGTATACCAAGTGTCACTCTCTGGACCAGCCAAGATAGAGTCATACAGATAGAAGTGGCTGTAATGTTCCTATAATAAAAAAAACTGTGAAATTTTCCCCCTGATTTAGCTTGTCCACAGGTGGACTAGCGAACCATAAAAGTGGCTTTTTTCTGTGAAAAAGAAAATTGGCTGCCAGGCAATTCTGGTAATTCTCACATTCGGCAGAGTGGTCGCTACGACTGTGTCCACAGAAAGGCTGGGTCACCGAGAACCTGGGCCAGTCTTTGGTTAAAGGGTCCATAGAAGCTCTGCAGGATCTCCCTTGTTACGGGCAGCATGGGGCCCAGATTTCGATTGGCCGGCCTCCTGGTGTTGGACGCTGGGCTTTTAGTGATGTCTGCTTCCTTCTGCTGGGTGAGCGGTCCTGCAGAGTCAAAGATAACATGACACCATTGAGACGTTAAGCCAAAATTCGGTCAGACTTTTCTTTTTCTAAGAAAGACATCTGGGGATGCTTTGCCTTTTTCTGAAATTGTTCAAGTAATGTCTGGATACAAGTAATGTTATATTTGTTAACATGAAACAGCTTTTTGCTAATACAGTGTGATTCAAAATTATTCATCCGATTTCAAAGCGCCATATTTTTACATCTATGAAGCACCTAGGAACCAATCACAATCCAACTGAAAGAGGGGGTCCTAGAGCAGAGTTTCTGACTGTCAGTGGAAGATGGCTCCCTTCAGTCTGAGAGGAGATGGAGACCCCTGAGCAGAAAGCGTTCTCCACTTCAATGAGAGTGAATCCGCCATAACTGTGCAGCAAGATTTTCGTGGGCAGTGAAGCTCCAACAGCTCAGAGCGTTCGGCGTTGGTTCCACAACACTGGATGATCTCCGAAATCACACAGAGAGCCGTGAGTGCAGCGACACCCGACATGCTCAATCCAGTATGGGATGAGTTTGACTATGGCGTTGATGTTGTCTGTACAGCTGGAGGAGGTTCATACTGAGACCTTGTACAATTACATAATAAACTTTAAGCTCATTTAAACCATTTACAGTTCACTGCATTGATCTGTAACGATTTACAAGAGAAATAAATCATTTTAAAATCAGATTTTTGAATCACCCTGTACTTTGGTTTAATGAGTTCATGCTTCAACACGCAGCTGCATGTTCTTTAAAAGTTTCTTCCTTGGTTTGTGGAGCAGATTTTACTTAAATAATGCTTTGACAGTTTTCTTCTGTTGTTAAAAGTATACATTAAAGTTAAACAGCAGCACTGTACTTGAATTTTTATACATAACATTGACCAAACCATCTGTCTGATGTTATGACAGCTCATGTCACATACAAATTTTTGCTGTCTACTCTAGTTAGCCACCATGACAATGGCAACATGACACTATTATTATTGCTGGACAAAATCTGTCATGACAACAAATGCTTGGATATGACATCTGTTTACGGCATGTTTATGTAAGAGTTATGAAAGAGGATTCAAGTAAAGTGTTAACAAAAACGGTTTATTGTATTAAATACATTTTAAAAGGCTGAGTATTACCAAACTTTTGACATGTGTACAAGGGTTTTAGTCAGAGATTACTAGCATGGTTAACCTGTGTTCTGCAAGAACTTTTGTATTTTCTATGATATAGCATGCCTCACTAGACTCATCAGCTAGTTATGAAGCTCTTCACGAGCGAGGTCAGGGGTGTTAGTGTAAAGGAAACATAAGGAGAATGAGAATGAGGTTTCCACAGGTCACTGAACAGTTTTATCTGAGAAAGTGTAAGAAACAAACCTAATTGCAGGAAGTCAAAGACTTTGTGCATGGTGTGTTTCCTACTGGCGGCGTGATCCTCCAGTCGCAGAACTAGAATCTGGTCTCGGCCAAAGACGCTCAGCCAGTCGAGCAGATAGACCGCGTACAGCCCCACCTGCAGTCTCACCTGCACAAAAACACAGATAGAACTGCAAGAACTGCAACAAAACTGCAACATCAGGCACTCTGTCTCTCTAAAACTGCTGAAGCAGAATCAGCTCCCTCCCTCAGCCTTGATTAAAGTGTACCTACTTTTCTCAGGACAAGAATGTTTTTTTTTCGTTGCTGGAACATTGTGGATACGTATTTTGTACATGTTTAAACTGAGATCCTGTTAAGAAATTGCGGATTAAGCTTTAGAAATGTAGAACCGTTACTGTCTTCGTGCTACACTGTTAGAAATAAAGGTTCTATTCAGGTACATTTTTCGTTCATCAACATACAAACAGTGTAAATGTTCCCTCAAAGCTCCAACAGTGGTTTTAAGGTCTGATTGTGACCCTTAAATAAGTTTTTCCAGGTGAAAAGTTCGTATTTGTACCTTTTCATAACCGAATGTTTTAAACAGAACAGTAAAATAAAAGCCTGGAGACGAGACGGGGTGTGTGGAGTCAGTACAGCTTAGAACATATCATTTCAGTGGATTATGGTTCAGTTATGTTCCCTGACTAAAGGTACTGAGATGGACCCTTGAGGGTACCAACCCAGTGTCAGGAGGGGAACTGCCCCAGTGACAGTTTACCACCTTTATTTCTGAGAGTGAATGCATAAATAAAGTTGCATAATGAATTCAATTTACATTCTGTCTGCACTTCTGCTTGTTGTATGTAAAATATTAACATTTTATCAAAGTCAAATAGTCTTTTTCTACCCATGATGTCAAATGTGGTCTAAACTAAAAGTGTAGAATTTGCACTTTTAATAGAATTTCTCCACTTGTTTCAATGAGGTACAAGTGATGCCTGGATCAGATCAGGACATCCGTACCTCAAAGGGGTAAAGGCTTATTACATACTAAGCTTTATTATTAAGTAACTACAGGGACTGCAATCCAAACTGGCTGTGCTATTCTTAGGTTATAGAAGTGTGTTATCAATCTTTGGGCCCTGGTCATTTAAGGGGTTGAAGACTAAAGTGGTATGTCATATACTAATGCTCAGTTTATATTCTTTCAGCAATGTAGGACAATCTCATAGCCCAATGTATAAAAGGTGTGATTTAATGTGAAATATATGGACGGACATCAATGCAACATATGTGATGTTGATGATGAGAAAATCTGAAACAGATAAATCTGCAAAAGCATGTCGCTGTTGTCAGAAGAAAACCTTGTATCTCCAGAATGGTAACTTTACAGGAGAAGGAAAAACCTACTTGACTTTCAATGTAAGTCAATGGAACCAGACTTTTCTCTAAGTCATTTTTGGTCATTTCTTTTAGTCCATTCATCTTGAAATTTACATACAATGTAAAGGGCAACAGGTATTTTCAAATTATGTCTAAAACTGAAAAATGTCAAAAATGGAGATATGAGGTTTTCTTCCAACAACAGCGATATATCTCTCCATCATGAATGGATTTTGGAAAAAAATCAGCAAATAAACAGTAATGTATTCAAATGTGCAGAAGTGTGTTCTCTATAGAGGGTGTGTTACCCTTTTTTACTTAGAAAATCAACAAAATATGTCATTTGACCAGGGGCGCCCAACCTTTTGCAAATAACTATAACTATGCCTTGTTTGATTTTATGACACAAATCACTGTCTATCATTGGATCACACTAAGATACTGACTGACCAGTAGAGGGACCTGAGAACTCATATATGAGAACACACTGAATTCAGATAGAGGTTCAGTCAACTACACCATCAAACGTCATCGTGATTGCAAAAGTGAATACTAGGCTATGTTCACATTACCAGCCTGAAGTGGCACAAATCTGATTTTTTGCCCTAATGTGACTCAGATGCTTTCAGGGCTGTGTGGACACAAATCTGATCATTTCAAATCCGACCTGGGTCACTTTCATATGTGGTCCTAGATAGGATACGTATCTTATTTATGGCCATGTGACCTTAATGTGAACATTTAGATTTTTTTTCCACTGCGCCATCATTCAGCGTTACCATGGCAGCAGCGCCGAACAGAAGTTAAAGCCTGTAAACGGTGGAAAAGCAGCTCATCTCACCTTTTTCTCCTTCGTCTCGCTCTAATAATGAAGCTGGGAGCTGATCAGAGTTAATTATCTTCTCAGCGAAGCTCGTTCTGCTCGTTAGTTTGTGCTCATGCGGGTCGTTTCAGGACGCTGGTTCGTTCACATTAATGACAGATTTGAGTCACTTACCTAAACGAGTGTGAACCATCATGTCAGAGAGATCGGATTTGAGCAAAAAATCCAATTTGAGCAACGAGGCTTGTAATGTGAACGTAGCTCTAGTGATGTGGGTCTGTTTGGTAGGGCTAATCAGTGTTAGCTTGACATTAGCTTAAGCTAATGTGAGCCCTGGTAACACTGGCGTTCAACTAACTGCATTTACTGTCTAGCTGTTTATTCTCGCTATTCAAAGATTTCTCTATCGCTGGCTCTGCTCTTCAGCCTCTTTCCCCTCACACTATACAACACTATACAACTTCTTACTTTGCCACAAACAGAAAATGGACACTTTTAAAATCACATTTGACCGACAGCTGATTTGGTCAGACTCTTAAGATGAGACGACACTCAATTCCCAAACTGTCATCACCACTGAGCAGCTTTTCAGTCAGCAGCTGTGACAGAAGAACAGCTAAATAACCTGGAATCAGCCAGAAATGAACCCAACACCATTCGCCAAACTAAATGGGCTGTAAGATGCTTTACAGACTGGCTGGAACAAAACAACATTAATACTGATCTGGCAAAAAATGACAAAACTGAGCTGAACTTGATATTGCGTCAGTTTTATGGCTCAGTCTGATTTGGTCAGACTCTGAAGATCAGACTACACGTTTGGCGAATGGTGTTGGGTTCATTTCTGGCTGATTCCAGGTTGTTTAGCTGTTCTTCTGTCACAGCTGCCGACTGAAAAGCTGCTCAGTAGTGATGACAGTTTGGGAATTTAGTGTAAGGAGCTGGAGAACGAACTGCCGGCTGTGCAGCGAGTGGGTGGAGCTCGTTACTCTGACGTAGCAACAAGCTGCTCGTTAAGGAACTATAATCTGGTGAAGGAACTGCGAACATTAAAACATATTAAACGCCGCTTTCACGGCCCAGTTTATTAATTTATTACTTTATTTATTTAACTGTTGTATAAAAGCAATAGAACACTCGAGGAGTGTGTTATTCGCGATAACACACTCCCTCTCGTGTTCTGTTAAATATCACGTAGCCGGGACGCTATAGAAGCTTACACTATTGTGGTTTTTGTTGCTGTTACACACCGTGGCTATATTTTATGAGTGCTAAAGTCACTGAATACTACCTATATATACTCTGGCTTTCAAATCTCTATTTTAATGGAAATGTTCATGGCAGACATTAGACCTTGAATCTAAACCCAAAAGCTCAGGTACCTCCTTTATATCTCATGCAGGGATTACAGTGGAAGAGGTTTAGCCTGCGATAAAGCCATATTTTTCCCAGAAAGAACAACTGAATAACTTTAATTCCTTGAACCAAGAATTGAGCGTGAATAATCCTTGGTGTAGCCCCCCAGCACTCACAGCTGTTTCTCCCCCAGATGGAAGCTCCTGATCTGAGGAAAAACCAGCACAATTCATTCACCCTGCAGAAATAGCTAATCTACCATCCTGCACCTGGTAACTCTGTACATAGATATACAGACATCTCACAGCAGTCTGGCTTAAGCTGAGTCATACCAGGCCTGAGGAGAGTGTAGCTAAAGCTACTGTCGTGCTCAGTACTAAACAGTAAAGAATAATGCTTTACTGAGGATCTGAGCTCATATTTATCTTTTTGTTTTTTGATCAGTTCTTTAGATTGTTATTAAAGGAATAGTTGGTGATAAATTAAATCTACACTATTTTTTTTGCACTGGAGCCACAAGGCTAATTCAGCATCATCCACACTGCATAATTCAGCATCATCCACACTGCATGCCTAAATCATCACACCTTTGCCTCAGACAGTATGGAGCCCGGTAGGGGTCACTAATATAAAGTTTAGGAGGAAAATCTGTCCCCGCTGTTTAGTAACCCGTACTCTCAGTTTATAAACTGTCCCAATGGATTTGTAAACTGTACTGTACTGAAATGACGCTCATGCACCTGATTCCAACGTCGATTGTTCATTCTACACATGATTCTGTGCACACAGTGTAATATATCAATTCATATTAGTAAATAAGCTACAACTGCTCCACTCTGTGAGGCCACAAACTAAAGTTATAACATGATTTAAATTAGGTGAACTATATTTCACATTCATTTTCTCAGTCATCCTTTTAACAACGTAAATGAAACCTTTGGTTCGGGAAAGAAACACTGCACCAAAATGAATGAGTTGCATACTCACAGGCATGGCATTGTTGAGGGTAGTGTTGTAGACACAGGATCGCACGGATCTCTCAGCCAGACAGACCTCAAACAGCTGCAAGGACTCAGAGACGCGCTCATGGAAGTCCTCCACTGTCTTGTTCGCCATGCCGAAGTACAGATAGTCTGAATAAAGCCTACACATACACATATGCATGAAAACAGACACAAGAAAAAGGCAGTTTTTTATAGTCTGACTTACAAAACGTTAATAACAGACATTCACGCACAAAGAATCTGGAGTCAGAGCATGTGGGTAGAAGAAACATCAGGCTTTAATCATTAGGTCAAATGCATTTATCAGCAAATTCTTGGTTCAGAGGGTTTTGTGTTGTGTAATGAGCTAATCACAAAATAGATAACTGTACAATTTGTCATTACATAAGCAGCCCTGTAATAAGCCAGACATTTATAATTTGTTGCAGGGCTGAATCTAGGGTGAATGTTTTTTAAAAGAGAAATCTACAATCCCATTTCCAAAAAAGTTGGGACGCTGTGTAAAAAGTAAATAAAAACAAAATGCAATGATGCGCAAATCATTTAAACCCTATATTTAATTGAAAATAGTTCAAAGACAACATATCTGTGGCATACGCCCCCCCCCCACCCCCAAACTGCTGAGCAGTTCAAATCCTATATCAAGCAAGAACAGGAAAACATTTCACTTTCTAAACTACAGCAGTGTCTCCTCAGTTCCCAAACACTTACAGAGTGTTGTTAAAAGAAGAGGTGATGAAACACAGTGGTAAACAGGCCCCCGTCCAAACTTTTTTGGAACGTGTTGTTGGCATCAAATTCAAAATGGGCATATATTTTTCAAAAAACAATAAAATTTCTCAGTTTCAACATTTGATATGTTGTCTTCGTAGTATTTTCTTTTTAAAAATATGGTTTACATGATTTGCACATCATTGCATTCTACTTTTATTTACATTCTGCACAGCGTCCCAACTTTTTTGTAAATGGGGTTGTTTTTGGGGATGCACTGAAATTTCAGTCATTTACCATTTTTGATGCTTTTTATTTTCTATTAAAAAAGAAAAAAAAGTTGGAAATTGTGGGCAAAAAATATAATATTGAATAACTCGACATTGTTAATACATTATTTCATCCCTCATTTTGAAAGTCTGTTAAATCCTGCTGGGGTTCTTGGCTGATTCTACTCTTAAACTGATGCACACTAAAGCAAACAGTGACCTGATAACTCCCAGCTGGAGAAACTCCAGACTGTTAGATGTGAGCAGTGAGTTCACATGCTTTGCATATTACAGAACACATGTTTACACAAAAACACATTAATGTCTTTCATTAATGCGAGTGGCTCTGGAATTCAGCTTTAGATGTCTGTGGGAAACCATGAAGCATTGTACTTTCACAATTCTACAACTCATCTGAACCATCAGGACACTTAAGCTGAATGGAAAATGCTTAGAATTTTGTTATGTTGTATCTGGAAAACCCAGCAGATCAAGTGGAAAATGTAGTCTACTGCAGCCTAACAGCTTACTGATGCCCCATAATAATCCATTGTTTCAACAGTATAAGTAAACAAAACATACTATGTGCATATTTAATTTTATTCAGCAAGCTGTTTAAAATTAAATCAGTTCTCTCTACATTTCTGTCAGTTCTCTTGTCAACTTGATATCATCTCTGAAGCATCATCAGCATCATTACTGTAATCCAAAGGCATAAACTGAACAGCAAATTTAAATATATGTATTTTTTCTGGTGTGTACAGAATTTCGGCTTCCATTGTGATCAAGAATTTCGGTGCGTCGCTAAATCTATTAGATAGGTGTATTACCTTTCTACAGGATCTCTGAGCATCACTATGAACTTGGCATCTGGCTGGACTGCATGGATAAAGTCCTGCACCAAACAAGGAGGCTCCATCCCTGTTCCGTTGTCATAGAAGTAAACCCACGCGTTGTTGTCCCACATAGTGGACGCGCTGGCCTCACCTGTCAATTAAACACAGTTATCAATATATGGACCCCCCCCTTTAGTGTCCATTAAAACGTGCCTGTTAAGTGTCTTATCACTGACAGAAGTGTTTAATTTCACTTGATCTGAGTCAATGAAGATCGTAAGAAGCTAAAGACTTCCACAGATTGTCTTTGAGAGGAACCGTTTGATGTTCTCTTAGACCCAGTCCCATTTCACCCCTCGCCCGTACCACTGAGCCCTTAGCCCTCTGTTTTGTGTGTTCACGTCTAGGGGTAGGGTGTCCCGATTCTTGTTGAGATAGAGGGGGAGGGCGAAGTGTTGGGGCTACATGATCCTCCAAACGGAGGTTTTTCAGAGACTCCAAACAGAGAGTTATGAGAAAAAAAGAAAACGGCAAGATGGAGAACAAGAGACCAAAGAAACCCACAAATGTGAGAATTTTCTCTGTTACAAAATTACAGTATTCACTGTTTTATCTTAGATTAATGTCATTTCAGTGTATTATGGTTGTTTTCTTCGTAACAACCATTAAAAATCGCTAATAGCATGCTAATGTCTCGGTAGCTAGCTAGCTAACTTTCCCGTTCCACCTTAAATAGTCCAGCAGTTCTGACACCTGAAGTGCCAGAATGTAACTGCTGCACCATTTAAGGTGGAACGGGAAAATTTGAACAAGAAGCTGGTGAATATCTGACTTCAGCTTCATATCACTGAAGAATTAACGGTGGGTGATAATAAATAATTGCCCCCCTCTTTGAAGGCATATGATGCCCTAAACATAACTAAAGCCCAGCAGTGAGGAGCTGAACTTTACCCTCCTCTGCTATCACTGCACACGGGTCGGGTCGCCTACATAAAGTAATGTTGATTTTTTTTTTATTTGAGGATCCCATTTCGTAGGGCAAAATATCAACCACTACCCCTTGTAACTCAGTTCCAAGTGACTCTCAAAAATAAGGGGTAGAGGTAAAAAGAAGAAATGGGACTAGGCCTTCATTTCCGTTGCTACAAAGAGATGGACTTCACTGATATGGCTCAGAGCAGGACTGTGAGTCTGCCAGAAGGGCAACAAAACTCCAAAGAGCAACACAGACTTTCCACTAGCCAGAACCTTCTTTGATTTTCCACAAAGCTATTAGGAGAAAAAAACAACAAAGTCTAGAGAAACTGTCTCTGACAACAAGCTTTGTTCTGCAGTGACATTCCAAAGGGTACTATTTTTCAGTTCCATCAGGGTGATATTAAGCTGTAACTTTACCAATTATGAGGTCTGTCTTGGTGTTTCGTCTAGAGGAACTGCCCAGCAGATCCTGAATCTGATAAGCTGCCTGATCGAACAGGTCCAAGTAGTCTTTCAGTGGATATGGGTTATGGAAACCCTCACTCAACCTGATAATACCTGAGAGAGAGAAAAGAATCTTCAAAGTAAGTCAAGTGGTAAAATGATGGCGGCTCCTTCTCTGCTGGATTGCATCATTTTAGCAAAAATGAAGGGATTAACGATGACATTCATTCCCCAAGACAGCAGCACAGCTCTTCTGCAATGATGATTTTATTGCACTCTAACTACTAACACCTCAACCAACAGACTTTAAGGCCTTAAACTTACCAAACCTCTTCCTTGTCCACCAATGTGGCTCCTTCATGGTGGTGAACTGGACCTGTGGGTGCAGCCGAAGCCGATCGTAGAGATCTGTGGTGCCACACTTGGGCTGCCCTATGATGTAGAAGTAGGGTAGGCAGCGGAGACGGTAGAGTCTGCCTGCCTCATGGTGGAGATGCTCATGAAAAGCACTGCGTAGGTGGTCGTATACAATCTGGAAGCGTTTGGAGTAAAGGGCGTACAAGTTCTGCCCATATGGGTCTACTGAGCTGTTCCCAGTGTATTCCTCATACCAGCAGGGGTTCTTGAGGTAGGGAAGGAATTTACGAGGGATTGCAGAGAAAATCTGTGAAAGAAATACATTTTGGCTTTAAACCGATGTCCAATACCATAATGAGTAACATATCATAATGCATTGTACCTTAACAGTTAAATCATTCAAATCTAGCTGATTTTAAATGACATGCCTTAGCTACCTATGCTACATTAGATACCTTGGACTGAATGGTGTTGCAGTGGAAAAGAGTGGGGTTTGTTCAAAGCCAGAAAAGCACTTCTGTACAGCTGTAAATAAAGTATGTTTCATAGTTTTGATCCCCGCTCAGTAGGACAGTGACAGCAGGAATCACATCCAAAGCAAATCCAAAGTGCTCACTTGTTGCGTTTTAAATCTTGGAGTCTTTGGATTGGCTAATTGAGCTGTAGTTGAATGTCCTCTATAGAAAGGCACACAGTGTGTGATTTTAGAAATCTTGTTTCTTGGTGACTCATATTGTACGTTTGAATAGGCTGCGATTTATACACCAATCAGACATAACATTCTGACCATCTCCTTGTTTCTACGCTCATCGTCCATTTTATCAGCTCCACTTACTATATAGGTGCACTTTGTAGTTCTACAGTTACAGACTGTAGTCCATCTGTTTCTCTGATACTTTGTCAGCCCCCTTTTGCCCTGTTCTTCAGTGGTCAGGACCTCCATGGACCCTCACAGAGCAGGTACTATTTGGGTGGTGGATCATTCTCAGCACTGCAGTAACACTGATGTGGTGGTGGCGTGTTAGTGTGTGTTGTGCTGGTACGAGTGGATCAGACACAGCAGTACTGGTGGAGTTTTTAAACACTGTCCACTCTATTAGACACTCCTACCTTGTCAGTCCACCTTGTAGATGTAAAGTCAGAGACAATAGCTCATCTGCTGCTGCACAGTTTGTGTTGGTTATCCTTTAGTCCCTCATCAGTGGTCACAGGACGCTGTTGGCTGGATATTTTTGGTTGGTGGACTATTCTCAGTCCAGCAGTGACACGGAGGTGTTTAAAAACTCCAGCAGGACTGCCGTGTCTGATCCACTCAGACCAGCACAACACACACTAACACACCACCACCACGTCAGTGTTACTGCAGTGCTGAGAATGATCCACCACCCAAATAGTACCTGCTCTGTGAGGGTCCATGGAGGTCCTGACCACTGAAGAACAGGGCAAAAGGGGGCTGACAAAGTATCAGAGAAACAGATGGACTACAGTCTGTAACTGTAGAACTACAAAGTGCACCTATATAGTAAGTGGAGCTGATAAAATGGACAAAGAGCGTAGAAACAAGGAGGTGGTCATAATGTCCAAGTACCATTTACAAAGAAGCATCCCCATATCATGATGCTCCCACCTTCATACTTCACTGTGGATTTGGTGTTCTTGGGATTATATGCGCAACCCCTCTTTTTCCAAACATGACAAGATGAATTATTAACAAAGAGCTCTATTTTTGTCTCTTTTGACCACAGTACACTGTTGCAAAAAAGATTTAATTTGTCTATACAAATTTTAGATGCGTATCTCTGGGGAGTTTTGCATTGGGTGTAGGAATGGAGACGACTGCGGTTTCTCTGTGCAACTGTTGTTCCTGCTGCTTTCAGGTTGCCCTGTAACCCTTCTGAAGTCACTGCTGGCTTCTCCCTTACCTTCCTCATCATTAATCTGAGAGAAATCTTGCATGGTGTAAGGGCTAGCTCCAGGGCTGCGGCGCCCCCAGCCAACACAGGGAGACACCACGCACCTCCCAGGTCAAATCAAGCCCAACGTCCTACACCTGGGCAGAGGGCTTCATAAGCGCGGAGAAAGAGACACACATTGATGTGTATTTGTCTCATCTTGAGTCAACAGAGACGGCCTGTAATTTGGGTAAGAGGGCTGAGCGTTTTGCACCCCCCCCAACTTTCTGAGTTTCTCCAGCCTCTTCTCGAGGTTCTTTCTCTGCTCTCCGTCTCTTTCAAAAGAAAAAAAAAGGAATCTTCCTCCCCTCTGTTCAGATTTGGTTTTGTTTCTGTTGGCAAAGTCATTTGTCTCTTTTAGTTACTCTTTTAGTTTCTCTCTCGATTTCTGAGAAAGCCAGTTTTCCCCTGGCGTCCTTTGTTCTCTTTTCCCGCCTGACAGAAATGGGTGGGTTCATAATTCAGATTGCTGTTCCCACTTTCAGGTATTTCCATACAAGGGCACTCTTTTCAGCAGCCTTCACCACGGCTTCAGTGGTGAAGTGATAGAGCGCTCGCCCAGTATCAATAGGGCCTGGGTTTGATCCCTGGGCTCGTCACATGGTTACATTTTTGAGTTTAGCTCATCCTTCCGTTGTATATATGCTTGGCGCTTGGGTCCTGTCTACCTACAACCTGTGGTGGTTCACCTGGTAGGCCCTGGGATATAAAGACAGCCTGGATTCACATCCTCTGTCTGGTGAGCCTCCCACCGTTATACATGGTGCACCAGTCCAAGAGCTTCCATAAAATTTCCAATTGCATATCATTAAACTAGTTATACTGCAAGGAATGATTAGGGTTGTACTTGAGTTAATAATGTTATCCTTAAAAACTTTAGGATGCTTCCTCATCTTCAACAAGACTGCTAGTTATGACGTAAAATATTCTCATCCAATTGCAATTTCTTTTAGAATAAAATTAGTTGCAATTTGAATGAGAACATTTTTTTAAAATCAGAACCTGATTTATTTTTATTTTTAAATTTTACAAATGTGTGTTTTAGGTGTCTGAACATGTTCCCATTGTTTCTTTGTTTAGATTTATGAACACATTCTTTTTTTTGTTCATATTTTTACAAAGTCAAGACATTATGTGTGTAAATATGAAGTGGATATATGCACTTGATGTATATTAAACAACAGAAAAGGGTCTAAATCTTGGCCTCCTCACTGTATTTCTTCCTTCAGCTTTTCCAAATCGTACTGGATTTACTATCACTTCAGTGACTGAACTGTATAGACTTACGAGAGGTTCTCTCTCCCTCAGCTCCATTAAATCCGGCACTTTTCTTTGATGGAACTCCACTTTGGCCACAATGTTCCTCACCACCTCCTTCACGCCAGCATAGTCTCTCCCTGAGGACAGGTTAGATGACTGGGACATTACCCTGAAGTGATACGGCGAAGGTGTAAGTAGCAGCCCTTTCTGGTCTCTCGTCAGGACATAGGAAGCCATGATGAGGAATGTGGCTACAAGACAGAACAAGAAGCTGAAGACCTTGACCTTGCGTAAGGACCCAAGGTTCCAGGGTCCGCATGGCTGGCACAGACCCCTGCTGTCTTCCACTGTGGTCAGTAGGCTCAACCATCCGTCACCGAGGACGGATTTACTTTTGTAGTCTTCTACCTCATCCACAGCATCTGTAAGGAGGCCATATTTGTAGTCCATTGTGGTCTCTCCTTATGGCTACCATATGCTTTCTGATCACCAAGAAGCTTCCATTGAGCTTTAAATTGTGGAAAAAAGGACTAATCCAATCCAGGGTACTCCTGGAAAAAGTACCAGAAAATTACACTCCCACTGATATTAGCTCATTGCTCTTTCAGCAGGGGTCGGCCCTGCAGCCTTTAAGCCATTGTTTGTGATGGGATGTCTGTGGCTAGTGGAGAGGCTTTAAGGAATGAGTGGGCAGGTTGGTGACGGCGAATTCTCCTCAGAACTCAGAAGAATCCCACTTTGTGTGGCATTGCTCCACACACACACGCCAGATGTTGTTGGTTGAGGTCACGCTCGCGGCAGCTCTGATGACAGCGCAGCGTGATCCTGTAATACAGAGAGAGGGCATTACTGTAAACCAAGCTATAAATACATCACGTAGGCTTTTAATACGTGACTATTGATTTGACCAACGTCTCGTCTGGGTTTCTCAGTCAATGGAGCATCGCTACTGCTCAGATTCCTGCATCTGTCTCACTTGCACAGTATGGAGACATTGGTTTGATGGTTATTTAAATAGGAGATATTACCACTACAGTAATACTGCAGAATACAACTAAAACAGAAAAAACTCCACCAATGCACTAAAACCATCTGTGGCTAGTTTTTGAAATCACCAAAAAAAAAAAAAACAGTGTAATTAACAATAACGGAATTAATTGCCTTGGATGAACAACAGTTCTCTGTCGTCAAGGATGCAGGATTTTGCGGCATAATGAAGCCTATATGCTATAATATTTTTCATTTATGCAAACTGTTTTGATTTACTGTTTTTTACAGTTTGTTTCTTCCGTTGTTTTAGCCCAGTGCGTCCTGATTTTGGGTTTAGACCAAGAATTTTCATTTCGGTGCAACATTAATCCAAATCTACTCATAATATTAGAATAACACAAATTTTTGTGATGAGTACTGGAAATAAAAGCTAACAGAAACCAACAAAGCCTCTAAGAACAGTGGAGGGTGGGGTGCAACCTAACATGGGGCACAAATGAACACAGACTTTTTACATTGTTATACAAGGTCAAGCAGCGTGTGCGTCTGGCCACATTACCACATCTCCTGGGTAAATTGAAAATTCAGAGCGATTCGTCAGCATTTTAAAGAGATCTGTGAGTGTTTTCAGAGCATGTAAGTCATTTTTTCAACACTTTTTTTAAAGTTACTGAGCTGTTTGTGTAAATCACAGAATCCAACCTTATATTACTGTACTCACCATCTTGCTGCCTATAGCACAGCACCATTAAAGCAGGTGACAAGCTTATAGCATGTGCTAGATAGGCTTAGGTAGATCCTCCGTACTGGGGGGTTAGTTGTAACACAGCGTTACAATTAAACCACCTTTAGTAAACAAAGACAAATAAAGTAAAAGTTGTCTTTTTGTTCTATATGTTCTCACAGATGCTAAAATGGAAAAGAGAACATGTTTAAAAACAGAGATTTTCTTCTTCTTTATTAGCATCTTTCAGATGTTAATATTTTGGTTTTATATTAATGACATTGACATTAACAGCTGGTAAAACTAGTTATTCAGAAACAATGTTCCATATTTTACTGATGTGTGATGTTTTTATTTGCTGTCCTTCACTGGACAAAAATAAATCTGTCATGAGTTTGACACACAGTTTATATCAGTGTTCATATATAATTTGACGTGTGTATCTATCAATTGATCTGTGTGTCTGTCTTATAGATAATATATAATGCAGTATGGCTGGAAAATATCTTTGTTTCTTAAAACGTAGAATTATTTTAAATTTTAAACTTTGCAGCAATTCGTCAGACTTTTCTGGCAAGAGTTACAACTGACCCTCTGTCTGTTACAATTAACCCCACCCATGTGGTTTAGTGTAACATTGCGCTTCCCTTCATTTTCAGTGGAATTGTACACGAACAGAAGGAGCTAGAAACAAAGTTCAAGTGTTTGTTAGTAGCAGGGATGAATATGTTACTTGTATAAAAATATGATTATTCCAAATTAAATATTCAATTAAATTTAAATTAAATAAGTTCTTCAACAAAAACCAAAATGTGTGAGGTTGCGCCCTGCTGTCCCCACCACTACCTGCACTACAAAAGGTATTATTAATGCACACAGTCGAGTCATGTTATTATGACCACCAGCTAATATCCAGAGTAACCGCCGTGTGCAGCATGGACAGCAGCTAGACGGTCTCAATAAGGTCCTGGTTGGTGGTCACAGGTATCTGGAGCCAGGCTGACTGCAGTGCATCCCACAGCTCCTGGAGGGGGCGTGGGGGAGGATCCATAGAGCGAACACGGCGATCGAGGTGGTCCCACAGATGCTCAGTTGGGTTCAAGTCTGGGGAATTAGGGGGCCAGGGTAGCACTTGGAGGTCTTGGTCATGCTCTTCCAATCAGTGTCGGGTATTTCTAGCCATGTGACGTGTCGCACTGTCCTGCTGGAAGATCCCATTGACCCCAGGGAGGACAATCAGCGTGTGTGGGTGTACGTGATCTGCAAGGATGGATACTCAAATCGGTTAAGAGTGCCTTCCACACCCACCAAGCCAGTTCACGACACTGACTTCCTTAATGAGCTACGCGCTGCCGCCGTCAGAAGTAGGAAGTGGTCATAATAATGTGGCTCGACTGTGTATGACCTTATTATGATTTATGACAGTTTAAGAAATGTGACAATCACATCAGTCAATATTACACAGTTTAAAACTACTGGGGTCTTGAATATAAAATGATATTATGATATGATGAGTTATCAGAGCTTTTATCAGAGCTTAAAAAGTGGTGCTGGTTAGAAAAACTTCATATCAGTGAGGCCAGAGTAGGCAGTGATGTGAGCAGTGATGTGTGTGTGTGGGGCATGTGTGGGCATGTGTTTTGAGAGCTGTTAACAGGAGTTATCTATTATGAAATGACAGCCTCAGGATATGCCTAATTAAGAAGAGAGGAGACCAGCTGCTAGCTACCAGATACTGTTTCATTCCATCTCCCTGATTCTCTCTCTTTCTCACTCACTCATTCTTTCAGTGGAAGTCATCCACACACAACTCAGATAACATAAAAACGGGCCATCATGTTACTAAGGGTGGGCAATATGATGATATTTTATCATAATCGCAATAAATGAAGTCACAATATGCCTTTCTGAGTATGTGACGGGTATCATCAGCATTGCTAGAACACTGGACAACTTCACAAAGAAACAGAGATTTAGGCTACGTTCACATTACGAGCCTCGTTGCTCAAATCCGATTTTTGCTCAAATCTGATCTCTCTGACATGATGGTTCACACTCGTTTAGGTAAGTGATTCAAATCTGTCATTAATGTGAACCGGCGTCCTGAAATGACCCTCATGAGCGCATCCTACTCAGTAACGTCACGTGAATGAATCACGTGCATCATCAGCACAAACTAACGAGCAGAACGAGCTTCGCTGAGAAGATAATTAACTCTGATCAGCTCTCAGCTTCATTATTAGAGCGAGAAGAAGGAGAAAAAGGTGAGATGAGCTGCTTTTCCACCGTTTACAGGCTTTAACTTCTGTTCGGCGCTGTTGCCATGGTAACGCTGAATGATGGCGCACGCGCAGTGGAAAAAAAGCACATGAATTCCGATCTGAGCATCAAATTAAGGCCACATGGCCATAAATCTGATACGTATTCGATCTAGGACCATGTATGAAAGTGGCTCAGGTCGGCTTTGAAAAGATCAGATTTGCGTCCACACAGCTCTGAAAACATCAGATCTGAGTCACATTAGGGTAAAAAATCTGATTTGTGCCACTTCAGCCTGGTAATGTGAACGTAGCCTTAGGCTTATTATACAGAGCCAGTAAACAATAACAACCAAGTGTGTCAAGCTGTCAAATTAAATTAAAGCAGCATAGTGTCTGATTGGACGTCAGACACTGTCTTAATTTTTACCAATGTGGAACTACAGTTCTGATATCAAACCTTGGAAAAGCTAAGTTTGTGAAATCAAAACAAGCTTCCTTGCCGAAAAAAGGGTTTTAGGTGATGAATGATCATTTCTATGGCTACTTTTACATACATACATACAAACATACATACATATATACATACATACAAACATACGCATGTATCCTTATATTTTTTTAATCATTTCTAATTGTGTATTCTAATCATGATGGTGTTTTACTGATCTGCTGCCAATTAACCACTTTTTATATACATTTTGCACAACATCCCAACTTTTTTGGAAATAGGGTTGTACACATCACACTGGGAACAAGAACAATCATCGTGTTTAAGACTAGTAGTTAAAGGCTCTGAGCTGCGTACGTGTGTGTAACTGGCTGTTTAGTCAAATAGTTCATAATAACAATAATAATAATAATAATAATTTTATTTATATAGCACTTTCATGCCGGTGGCAGCTCAAAGTGCTTTACAGACAGGTGATAAAACATAGTTATAGAGATCATTAGTACTCAATTAGAATCAGAAGAAAATGAAGAAGATTAAATTACAAGATAAAAACCACGAGACATTCAGTTTCAGTTAAATGCTAATTTAAAGAGAGACGTTTTTAGGTGCTTCTTCTTAAAAGTGAGCACTGAGCTTGACTGTCTAATAAAAGGTGGAATTGAGTTCCACAGTTTAGAAGCAGAATAACTGAAAGAGCCTCTCCATGTTTTCTGTATTGTACAGAGGGTCTCTGTAGAAGGTCAGTATCTGCAGATCTTAGATTGCATGCTGGAACATTAACAGACAGACACTCTGTGATGTAAGCAGGTGCTAGGTTGCTTTGAGCTTTAAAGACTAGCAGCAGAACTTTAAACTCTATCCTGAATGATACAGGCAGCCAGTGCAGCTCTTTCAAAACGGGAGTGATGTGATCTCTCCTTTTTGTTTTTGTTAGGATGCGCACTGCTGCACTTTGCACAAGTTGTAAGGGATGTGTAGTTAAGTCGGCATGGGAGAGCAGGGCTCAAGTCCAGTGCAGCCTAGCGCGCTTTGGGTTTTTAACACATCGTTCCCACCAATGTGAGATAACTTGAGCCATTCTGTCATCGTAGCTCTAACAATGTGTTCACTGCAGAAATTCAACAGAAATACTGAACACTCAAAGAACCCTTTGCATGATAAAGCGTTTGTCAGAATGTGCTTTAGATGGTTCTATAGAGAACCTTTTTAAAAAGGGTTCTATATAGCACCCAAAAGGGTTCTTCTATTGTTACAATGTTAAGCTTGTTGCAATAGAACCCTTTTGGGTACTATAAAGAACCCCTTTCCCTAAGCTTCTATATAGAACCATCTACAGCTCATTTTCCATACACCTGAAGAACACTTTAATGATACAAAGGGTTCTTTGACTGTTCATGGTTCTTTAAAGAAGCTTTTTCTTTACTAAAGAACCCTTCAAGACCGTTTTAAGAGTGTAATTAATGCAGTAAAAAGTAAGAAAAATCTTGTTTTTAAAAAAGTAGTTGATATCTTTAGAGCTAGATATCAGAACACAGGTCTGATTCCAGATGTCTCCTTGATGCCCCCAGGAATCGCATGGATTCCCTTACCAGCACCCTTGATTTGACATAAACAAGTACTGACTGAGCCTAACCAGGTAATGCATGATAACTACAAATGACACTGGGATTTCTTTAGGTTTGAAAAAACAAACACACTGACAGACATAAAATCAGAACATATTAAATAGTAAATATACTAAATATAATGAGTTTTTGAAAAGAACAACAGCTGAAATATAGCAGAAAACATTATTATTTCTCTAAAAAAGGTGGTGTTAATCATAATATAGTAGTGCTGGGCAATATGACAATGGCAATAGCATAACATTATGACCACCTCCTTGTTTCTACGCTCATTGTCCATTTTATCAGCTCCACTTACTATATAGGTGCACTTTGTAGTTCTACAGTTACAGACTGTAGTCCATCTGTTTCTCTGATACTTTGTCAGCCCCCTTTTACCCTGTTCTTCAGTGGTCAGGACCCCCATGGACCCTCACAGAGCAGGCACTATTTGGGTGGTGGATCATTCTCAGCACTGCAGTAACACTGATGTGGTGGTGGTGTTTTAGGGTGTGTTGTGCTGGTCTGAGTGGATCAGACACAGCAGTGCTAACTCCAAACACAAAAAGGAGTGTGTTATGGCTGTGATTTGGTCGCCGTAGATCATCACAGCCGTGATGTTATTCACAATAACACATGACCTCAAGTGTTCTATTGCTTAAGTAAAGGAATTTATGAAGAAGGCGATGCACATACTGTTGTCTATAGGAATATACAACAGTTAATAAATAAAGTAATAAATTAATAAACCGGGCCGTGAACCCGGCGTTTAATATATTTTAATGTTAGAAGTTCCTTCACCAAATTAAAGTTCCTTAACAAGCATCTTGTGGCTACGTCAGAGTAACGAGCTCCGCCCACTCGCTGCACAGTCTGCTGTAAGCCTCACCTTCTGAAGTACAGACTGCCACAATATCAGGTTCAGCTCAGGTTTGTCAGTTTTTGCCAGATCAGTATTAATGTTGTTTTGTTCCAGCCAGTCTGTAAAGCATCTTACAGCCCATTTAGTTTGGCGAAGGGTGTTGGGTTCATTTCTGGCTGATTCCAGGTTGTTTAGCTGTTCTTCTGTCACAGCTGCCGACTGAAAAGCTGCTCAGTGGTGATGACAGTTTGGGAATTTAGTGTCGTCTCATCTTCAGAGTCTGACCAAATCGGCTGTCGGTCAAATGTGATCTTAAAAGTATCCATTTTCTGTTTGTGGCAAAGTAAGAAGTAAAAACGTTCAAATGACTCAGCGGAGTGATACAGTGTTTGTGAAAAAACGTGATGTTATGGAGAAAAAACAGCACGGCTAGAATGCTGCTCAACTAATCAGCTTGCATGCTCAGAACTATCTGTTGTATAAATTTAAATAAAGAATTTTTATATAAAATATTTAAATGAATTTTAGCCAAACTAGATCATTGTTATCTTTCATTTATGGTCAGTAAGGGCATGTGTACCGTAGCCATGTCTAACTGACATGCCTGAAGCATGCTAGAAGCTGCTGCAGAGGTGGCTTCGGCAATGTTTTGACACACAGTTGAGTTAGAAGACACTGCAGGTCACAGTATATTATGTAAAGACATTTTCATTGGCAAAGAAAAAAAGAAAAATCTAAAGCTCTCTGCAGAGAACAAAAAAATATATATTTTTCTGGTGCCAGTCACACTGTCCGGAAATTAATTCCAGACAAATGAGAAAAATTCCAGTCCATATAACATCATTCATGCTAACATTGCATAGAACCTACATTGTATTATCACGACTTGATAGTCTAATCCAATCCAAATGCTATCTACTGCATATTCTCCCACAGCCTTGAATAAAGGTCCATATTCGTTGGCATGCATTTTATTTTCTCTGTCTTCATGGCTGCCAACTTAAACTCAAATGTATTTAAGGTTCCTCAGCATGTTGAGATGGACTCACAGAAAACATCTCTTACTCCTCCAGCTCTACTGAAGGCAGTTTTAAACCGGAGCTCCTTTTTTATCAGTCCAACAAGAAAAGGTTATATATATATATATATATATATATATATAACCATCATTTTCAGTGGAATTGTACACGAACAAAATGAGCTAGAAACAAAGTTCAACTGTTCATTTGTAGCAGGGATGAATATCATCGCTGTCCAATGAAAAACATGTATCTCCAATTTTTTGCGATTTTTACTTTTCTGCATCATTTGAGCTCAGCAGCTGTCCTTCACATTGTGTGAAAATTTCATGATGATTGGACCAATAGAAATGATCCAAAACTGCTTAGAATAAAACCTCCTTCTTCTTTCTTACATTGAAAGTACAGAATGTTTTTCCCTCTCCTGTAAAGCTACTATTTTGGAGATACTTGTTTTTCTTTGGACAGCGACAATATGTTACTTGTATAAAAAATATGATTATTCCATAAAATTATTCCATAAAATATGGTTATTCCATATTCCATAACTTAAAATATTTTTTAAGTTATTCAACAAAAACCAAAATGTGTGAGGTTGCGCCCTGCTGTCCCCACCACTACCTGCACTACAAAAGGTGTTATTAATGTACACAGTCGTACACATTATTATGACCACCAGCTAATATCCAGAGTAACTGCCGTGTGCAGCACAGACAGCAGCCAGACGGGCTGGGAGTGACTCAGTGAGGTCCTGGTAGGTTGTCACAGGTACCTGGAGCCATGCTGACTGCAGTGCATCCCACTGCTGCTGGAGGGGGCGTGGGGGAGGATCCATAGAGCGAACGTGACGATCGAGGTGGTCCCGCAGATGCTCAATTGGGTTCAAGTCTGGGGAATTAGGGGGCCAGGGTAGTACTCAGAAGTCTTGGTCATGCTCTTCCAATCAATGTCGGACATTTCTAGCCATGTGACATGTCTCATTGTCCTGCTGGAAGATCCCATCAACCCCAGGGAGGACAATCAGCATGTATGGGTGTTTGTGATCTGCAAGGATGGATTCATACCCAAATCGGTTGACAGTGCCTTCCACACCTTATATACCCACAAAGCCAGCTCATGACACTGACTTCCTTCGTGATCTACTCGCTGCCGTCGTCGAAAGTAGATAAAGTTATAGTACTGTAACTTTAAAAAAATCCCCTTTTATTACACTTGGCTGGTTCTCATCTCTTTCCTTTGATCTCTTGGACAAAGATGGAGAATTTAGTTGAGGCCTGTAATTCAGCCTTGATTATTTATTGCCTAATTGTGGTCGAAGATCTTAAGTAGGTTATTAGGACAGTTACAAGACTCTATAAGAAGCCTATGAACAGTGCACCAGTGCAAACTACAAGGCACGGCGAAATCACCAGTATTAAATGAACTCCGGGGCTATAGTGTATAGTCGGCCTCCAGCATGTGCTGTTAGCATGCATTTCGTTGCGATGATTGTAGTGGACGCATGTGGTGCTAATACATTATGGATATCCAATACTGCATTTATTCAATAAAGTAAGGGCTTGAAAATGATTACGCATTAAAAGCTTTCACAGAGTGAGAAGGAGAGACTACAAGACAGGGAGGAAAGTCAAAAGAGGACATCTCTGTTCCCATGGAGATGAAGGCAGGTAAGTCGATCTGTGATGCAGGTCAGGACATTGCCAAGAGAAATAGAGTTGGGCTTTTGTTGTGTTGACCACAAATGACTGATACAGATTTCAGAAGCACTGCATGTGTCTGAAAGCTCACAAATCTGCTCAATTTGTGAATCCTGCCCTGTATTGACCTGCCCTGTTTCATAATTGACCTATCCAAGCTCCACCCACCACTGCGTTCTTATGTAGTTCTTTTGTAACAGTTGCAAAGCTGGGCAAGTTTTGTAGAACATTGGCAAAAAAATCCTATTCAGCCTAATGAGAAACTCTGATTTTGTCAAGCTACTTAAATTTACACTGTGTAATAAATTTTCAATATTTATTTTGCATGTGTAATTTATATATTTATCTATTTATTTTAATTTTTTGGTGTGTGTAATCAAGATGCCGTTAGTATGGTGGCAGACTTGTTGCTCTAACCCACCTAATCTTGGTTAGAAACAACATAGTTCAATATTAAAAAAAAAAATTAAAGTGCCAAAAAGAGTTCTTTGGAGCAGCTGTGCTCAAAGTGGAGGCCAGTGGGGCCACAGCAGGCACCAAAGGGGGCCTCATAAAAATGTCATTAAGCATCTTTACTTAGAAATTTTAAATATTGTCACCTTATTAAATCTGCTTTAGCCGTATCTAAAAAGTAGTCCTTGTTTAAATTTTGCAGATGTTATTTAATTTTAATAATGTTTTAATATGTGCCAAACAATCACAATTCACAGCCATTCTGCACCCACTTATCCTGTTATCTGTAGCTTTCTGTGAAGAAAGTGAGCAAAACGGACAAATGTCTGGTAAGACAGTCCTTGGGTGTGGACAGTGGCACTTACTGTCCACAAAGGAGGCATTAGACTAAAAAGGCTTGAGAACTGCTGCTCTGGAGCAGAGTTGCATCTCCAGTCCAACTCCAATCCAAAATAACTGGGCTGAAAGGGATTTTAGCCGACTTTCTGTAAAACCGAACCAACCTCATAAGAGTAGCCATGAAAAGAATGCATTTGTGGTCAATTAACTGTATAAGAGACTACCCTGGCCACTGGTTTATAGGGCAGTTCCACCAATTTTTCAACATTTTCTGCATAATCAAATCATTCAGATATAAACAAGTCATTCAGAGTGGTTTACTGTGAAATGCACCATTCGAGAGAAACGTACCAACTCAGAAACGCTCATAATGTGGTCAGAGAAACCAGAAGTCTGAAGCGTTTAATTCCTCTTAAAGCTACCTCACAAAAAGTAAATGCTCTGGCAGAAATGGTTGATTATAAAACTGTTGCTTTATACCTGAGACATTGTTTTATGATAGTTGTGAGATAAGGTTTTGCATAGAATGCATTTTTAGAGAGGCACATGCAGGGCGGTGTAAGGCAAAATAGCACCCAGTGAAAACTGTTTTCTTCAGATCGTCCACTATTTTAACATTATCAACATCAGATATAAAAACTCAGATGACACATGAAGGTTCATAGGTTATTCTGCATAGTGAATACAATGGCGATATTTGCCAGTTGTAGACATCACAACCCCTGGTCTCCCAAGGCTAGATGTGATCTTTTAAAAAAAAAGAGTTAAGAGACAGCCATGAGAAAATTGTGGGCTAAAAGTGTGTGGGAACATAGCCTCATTAGGATGGGGACAAACACCAGTGGTTCCTAACCTGGTTCTCAGGTGGTCCTCATTTTTGCTCCAACACAACAAGCAACACATTGGGATGAAGGAAAAAGGTGTACCATCGGGTGGGGGGGGGGCTGCTGTCTAGGGCCCCCGAAAGTAAAATTAATACTTTATGCGTTGAAGTTAAATGTTCATTCATTCATTAATTCATTCATTCCTTCATCATCATTAACCGCTTAATCCAGATGGGGTCGTGGTAGCAGTTGGGAGAGCAGAGAATCAGACGACTCTGTCCCCCGCAACTTCCTCCAGCTCATTCCCAGGGACCCCCAGCCGCTCCCAGGCCAACTTGGAAATATAATCCCCCCCAGCGGGTCCTAGGACCCCGGGGTCTCGTCCCAGTAGGCCATGCCTGGTTCACCCTGACCTGGAGGCATCCAGGGGCATCCGGATCAGATGCCCGAACCACCTTAAGTCCACGTACCAAGAGCCAGTTTCCAACGCAGGGGTCCAGGCCGCCAAGGGCCTCCCTGCCGTCTCCCACTGCGTCCCTTTGTCATGGAGGATTTTTGGATCGAGTCAGTCTGGGTCTTCACTCCAGACCTGTTCGCCTTGGGAGACCCTACCAGGAGCATATTGCTCCAGATGACTCAGCTCTGAAGACCCCTAGACCACACAAGCCCTTCCGCCCCGGCAAGGCCCTGATCCAGGATGTTAAATGTGCTTATCCTAAATATATACATATTTTGAAAACAGCTGTTATTCATGATCGCAGTGATTTTTCTCAAGTTATTTCAATACAGTCCCACCTCCGGTTATGGTTACAACAGACTATTCCATTTTGTTACATGATGACACAACTGCGTAAAGACAGACGGGTATGTATATGATGCTAGCGTAACTGTTAGTATAGACAGATCCAGTGTGTACAAGTTCTAATTACGTTTCTCAAAATGTAACAGGATTACAATATTTATTACCTCCTGGAAAAATTAATCTCACTCGAACTGTATTTCTAAGTTACTCTGTATTACATTATCTCCCAATGTTAGCAGACAATTTAGCTTGTTTCAAGGACTATTTCTCATGGGTCCCATATTCTACATTTTTCTTGAATTGTACCTTTTCTCCCTGAGGTCCAATTATTACATTCGAGTGGTTTTATGTAACGAAAACAGTCAAGACAGGTTTTGAAGAGGCGTACCATTGTTTGCAGAAGATTGTGCCTCAATCCACCACCTGATGGTTAACAAGGTGTCCCCAGATGTGTATCCTCATTTAGATCACATCTGGCCTTGCAAGACTACGCAACCCCTGGTTCCTATCACCGCCACTGTAAAGGGAACCAAATTCAACAAGTTTTTCTATAATGTGCCATTTCACATCAAACCACTCTGAATAACATCGTTTGATTTCCCCTGTGAAAATCTATGAGACAATTATTCGAACAGCAAATGCACCATAAATGTAGTTTCAAACTACTAAACTTTAGTCCACAGACACTTACAGGGCAGAAGAGCTTCTTCATTAGTAGCTGATGCCGTGGCTGAGACAGTGTGCAGACACTCCAGCTGAGAGCGTTATCACAGTATGAGGCCCAAAATCATGCCAAACGGAAACTGTGGAGAAAAAACAAAACAGCCACTTACATGATTGAGTGCCTTTCTGGGTCAGGAACACATAAACACTGCCCGCCAAAAGTTTGGGGATCCTTAGCTTTTCAAAATATTTAAAAGAAGTTAGCATATATTGTTTGTCCGTTTGAAATACAAATTAAAATGGCAAATTAAAGACTACGCAGGGTCAGGGAAATAATATCACATGGACATGTTTATGGTAATATTTGTGATCGTGCTATTTTGCAAATAAAGCCAAACTGTAATGTCAGCATTCATCATACTTGAACCTTTCAGGCGTTTCAACTGCATTTGGGTCAAAAGAGTTTCTACAGTTAAAAAAAAAAAAAAAATTTAAACCATTTCAAAAGAAGGTGTCCCAAACCTTTGGCAGGAAGCAAAATGTATAATTGGAATCCCTTCTTTTTTCACCACTGTAAACTACAGATTATAACTGTGTTGCTGAGGTAAACAAAAAGGTTCCAGAACGTTTTGCCGTGCACATATATATTCCACCCAGAAAGTCACAGGATGCTCTGGATTACAAGCTTATAAGTCAATTTATGAATATTTGAAGCTGCAAATTAAAATGACATGGCCTAAAAGTCCACTACTAAACCTTTACACTATTATACAGGGAGATTCACTCGAAAGAGGCCCCGAATATTCTGTAATAACTCTCTCTAGGACGAAGCAATCTGAACGAAACAATGTGCAATGAGATCCTCAGTATATGGAGCTTCGAACAAGCTGGGATGCCAAAGCGTCGGAGTGATGAGGTAGGCGCCGCTGTTCAGGCAAGGAACGTTCAGGAACATGGAGTGCCGTGTCGAAATGTATCTGGCAGAAAACGGAAATCACTTCCAGCATCACATGTAATGCAATCGATTACACATACGTCAAGGTATGTAGTGGATTTTTTGGTTTAGATTGCTTCATCCTAATGGGAGTTACGACAGAATATTCGGGGCCTCTTTTGAGTGAATCTCCCTGTATAACAACACCAGCACTGTTGGTTACTACTGCCAAAGAAGCTTAACTACCACAGTGGAGCTTGCTGGTTTTCGTGTGGTATTTAAGGTTGCCCATCTTATGATGCAAGCAGTAATATCCATATTTCAACTCTTTAAAAACCTCGTAATTGAAGGACAAATTGTACAAATCAAATCAAATATGGAATTTTTTTTTTCTAAAAGCTGAACAAAGACAAAGAAACTCTTCTTGGAGGCGTAATTTGCAGTTGAAAGTAACAAAATTGAATTTAGCACAATACATCAAAAAGTGTATTGTAAATCCTTAAATATTCGCCTGTGTCACTGCCAGGTACAGCTGTATCACGCCTGCTATGGGGACTCCGCTATTCTTGAATGCTAAGCTATGCAGAGGGTGGTGCAGACAGCCCAGCACATCACTAGGATTCAGCTTCTATCCTTCCTGGAGTTGTACACCAGTTGCCGTCTGAAGAAAACCAGAAGGATCATAAAGGGCTCCACCCACGCAAGCCGCTGTCTGTTCTCACTGCCGAGTGGCAGGCGCCAGTTAAGTCAAGTGGTCTTTATTTGTATTCCCCAGCATAGCTTGTGTACACTAGAACAAAATGTTGTTCTTTAGGCCCCCATGATGCAACACACAACAGCAACACATTACACAGGACTACGTAAAGTGCAGATACACCATAGTGCGAAACGAGTGCAGAGTACACAATAAATACACCAGACGATAAACAAAGAGAACAATAAACACACAAGACAATAAATGATCAGAACGGTAGGAATACATGTCGCAACTAAGACAGCAAACCAGTATACATGAATAAGATTCCCAAAGAAGCATTGAAAAATTAAGATTTAAAGAATTTATAGTGCAGATGTGCAGTGATGGTTAAGGGTTCTGTGATCAGTCTCCATCAGTGCGCTCAGTTGTCTGACCATCTCAGGGAAAAAGTTGTTGCGGAGCCTGGTGGTGATGTAACGGATGCTTCTGTACCTTCTGCCAGATGGCAGGAGGGTGAAGAGTCCATGGTGGGGGGGAATGGGTTGGCACAGAGACAGCTGGTCAGGATGCTCTATTTCCCCCTGTAGAAAGTAAGGAGGGGGGGGATTTGCTCTCTTCAGGAAGGTGAAGTCAAATCACTGCTGGGCTTTCTTGGCTAGGCGGGTGGTGTTGAGGGTCCAAGTGAGGTCGTCGATGATGTGCACACCAAGGAATCTGGAGGTTTTGACTCTTTGAACCCTAGATGTGCAGTGGAGAGTGATCACCACAGTTATTCCTAAAGTCTACAATCATCTGTTTTGTCTTAGGAACATTAAGAGATGAGATTGTTGTCTCTACACCAGTCTTAAAGCTGCTCCACCTCTTCCCTGTGTGCTGACTCGTCACTGTTGCTGATAAGACCCATCACTGTACTATCGTCAGCAAACCTGAGTGTGTGATTTGAGCTCTACTTTGCAGCACAGTCATGAGTCAGCAGTGTGAATAGCAGGGGACAGAGCACGTAGCCCTGGGGAACACCGGTGTTGAGTCTGGTGGGGCTGGAGGTGGGGTAATCAATCCTGAAAGAGGCCTCCTAGTCAGAAGTCTAGGATCCAGCTGGAGAGGTATATATTCAGGTCCAGCAAGCTCACGTATCCAATAAGTTGCTATGGTATGACTGTGTTGAATGTAGAAATGGGACCGATCCGATCCAATATCGGTATCGGGAACGTTGTTGACGTAATTCACTTATTCTATTAATAAACAACAACTCACTTAATACTGCACAGCCTCTACATACCGCCACCCATTCTCCTCTGTACTGTCCATTACACATGGCATAGTGCAGAGGTCAATAATATGCCTACCGCGATCCGAGTCTGGACCCAGATGCTGTCCTATGCGGACCTGGACCTTCAACCGATAAACTATGGAGAATTATTTAATTTTGACAGGGTGGTCCTATTTTAATCGGCATAATTTTTCTAGCCTTTACGGTAGCTTTAGCGTCCCGGGAGACTCACAGACCAATCGCATGTGTTGTCAGTATCACACGTGACGCTACTCAGCCAATCAGATCTGTGCACTGAGACTCGAGTGAGTGACGCACACACAGGGGACGGACGAGGCGAGAAACAGCAGTCAGTGAAGAAAGTGAGTCAGAGGGAAGTTATTTCACATGTCGTGCTCTAAAAAGAGAAAACTGACAATAAATATTGTTGAAATATGACTGAATTGTACTTTATTTCATTTGACGTTCAGTTGTTGACTATAAGATGTTGATATACCTACTAGGCTACTTCAGTAAACAGTATATGGCACTGAATCATGATGCAAGTTAGACATTATGATGTTCTGGACCTTTGCTTGAGGATATTTTCTCTAACTGGACCTTATTGAATTTTAATTAAAGTCTCCTGGTATAGTGTTTACTCAAGGTCACGTAAATTAGACAAACTGTCTGTACCGGACGTCACCGAGTGGGTTGTACTGCATACTGATGTGTTCAATATATGTATATATTGTGACAGTGTGTATGACAGAGTGTGGCAAAACTGGAATGCAGTAAAGTGTATATGATAATGCGTAAACCTTAAATATTTATATCTTCTATACAATATATATATATATATATATATATATATATATATATATATATATATATATATATATATATATATATATATATATATATACACAATATCCTAAACTCCTAAAACTAAATCATATCCATGTATGATAATGAGTATTTTGAATAGTTTATATCATATGCATGCATATATGCATACTTTGTGATAAGAATAGTACATATAATGTGTATAATGTGTATATCTTTCATATTTATATCTTGTACTTATACATTATGTAAAAGTAGTGCAATAGTATTTATGATAAGGTGGAGGTTAGGGAACCAGCCTTGTGACCAGAAGGTCGCTGGTTTGATCCCCTCGGCTGACAGTACGTGACTGAAGTGCCCTTGAGCAAGACACCTAACCCCCAACTGCTCCCCAGGCACTGTGGATGGGGCTGCCCACCACTCTGGGTAAGTGTGCTCACTGCCCCCTAGTGTGTGCGTTCACTAGTGTGTATGTGGTGCACGGATGGGTTAAATTTCCCCGTTGTGGGACTAATAGGGGTCACTTAATATTTAATGCTGTGCTATGTGAGGGGCTAAGCACCTAGGATTTTCACTCACCTTCACACCTGTGTAAATGTGACATGATTTGATATGTGTCTTAATATTATCGTATCATGGGGCCTCTAGTGATTCCCACTCCTTAAAACATGAGAATCATAATCAGATATCAGAAAATCAATGATGACTGTCTTTGAGTTCAACCGCATTTTATTATTAAACCCAGTGAAGTCCCACCCCTACATATAATACGCCAATGCAGTGTAGTGAATAAGTGCCAATATACACTCACTCACTATACTGCCACTGTTCTCACACTGTGTCCCGTCTAAAGACGGGGTCAGGCAGCTGGCTCTCTGCCCTGCACTTGGCTCGTGCCCATGGCTGCATACAGAGACCAATGTGTCTGAGGCAGGCCGTGCCATGAGCGGAGGATCAGAGGCTGGAGGAATGAGGAAGGCTGGAGGGGAATGCCAACGATCTGTAGCACGGGTCACAACTAACACCAGAGCAGCCCAGACAAACCACACACTCCATAGGGACTTTATAAATAGAATGAGCTGGGCAAACATCTCACGCACAAAGGGTGAAAAGTGTGTGTGGAAGATGGAGAAAGTGTAATCTTGTGTACATACCCTAGAAAAGGTGTATGAAAAGTGTGTGTTACCATATCATTTTTTCCCTCCATATAACATAACTGAGACATACAGAACTGTGGAAAGGTCAGAGACCATCTTTCGCTTATTTTTAGTCAAAATAGCCACTGAGTGCAAAGAAAAATACACAGATCAGGCATAACATTATGACCACCTCCTTGTTTCTACGCTCATTGTCCATTTTATCAGCTCCACTTACTATATAGGTGCACTTTGTAGTTCTACAGTTACAGACTGTAGTCCATCTGTTTCTCTGCATACTCCCCTTTTACCCTGTTCTTCAGTGGTCAGGACCCCCATGGACCCTCACAGAGCAGGTACTATTTGGGTGCTGCTGAAAAATTGAAATAATTGAAGCTTGAATAATTGAAAATAATTGAAACCGCTCGTGATAAAAGCAACTTATACGGTTTATCAATATATTTCTATCTTTACTTGATTCAACGATGACAACCAACTCTTAAACATTCTATTGTCAACCCCTGACATCTTTCGCAAACAGACACAAACATAATGCTGGACTCACTCCTTGGCTCGGCCAGACCACAAGAAACTCTCAGACATAAGCAAAAATTGCCCTAATTAGCTGTTTGTAAGTGTTTATCTCTGCAGACCCAACTGGAATGTACTGTGTGGAAATACTGACCACAGGCCAAAATTTCCCAACCAGAGCCAGCTCAGAGCATGGTTAATAATACGTTTTGACTTAATGCCAGAGTCATGTATCAGCATGCTGGTTATTTGGAGGTAAAGTAAAGCCTCTGGAACCCTTTCAGGATCTAAGTATGCCTTTACAACACTTTTAAAGAGCACTGAGCACTCCTACGCCCTGAAAAAACACACAGCACTTATCGTCTATTTCCATTTGTTCTATGTCCAACATACTCAAATGCTAAGGCAATGGAGTTTTCCTGGGTGAACTACTCAAAGCTGGCTCTATTAATATAGGGCACAGTGGAATTTCCCATCATCAAAGTCCAAAAGCCAGAATCTATGAATACTGAAGGAAATATCCACAAACATTTGAAATGGATGCCGTCCCTTCTTAAATGGAACAAAAACAGAACCCAAGGTCTACTGCTCCAAAGTCCAACCAGGTTTATTTGTAATGAGACATGGGCCCAGTCCCATTTCTTCTTTTTACCCCTACCCCTTGTTTTCGAGCGTCACCCTAACCCCTTGGAACTGAGTTACAAGGGGTAGTGGTTGAAATCTTGCCCTACGAAATGAGACCCTCAAATAATAATAATAAAAAACCTTGCTTCATTAACAGCTACTAGCGCTGCTCTCTAGGCGACCCGGCCCGTCTTCAGTGACAGCAGAGGAGGGTAAAGTTCAGCTCCTCACTGCTGGGCTTTAGTTACATTTAGGGCATCATATGCTTTCAAAGAGGGGGACAATTATTTATTATCACCCACCCCTAATTCTTCAGTGATATGAAGCTGAAGTCAGATATTCACCAGCTTCTTGTTCGAATTTTCCCGTTCCACCTTAAATGGTGCAGCAGTTACATTCTGGCGCTTCAGGTGTCAGAACTGCTGGACTATTTAAGGTGGAACGGGAAAGTAAGTAGTAGGTTTCTACTGTAAGAGGAAAAAGAATCAGCACTGGCTAAAAGTAAGATAACCCTCTTTTTTAACTGAAGTTATTTTTTATTGTATTGATGTTTTGTGAGTTTTTTAAAATAATGAAAGTGTTTTCTTTTACCAGTGATGTCACACGATAAGCTGCTGATTGAGAATCGAATTAAGAGGTGAAGACATGGGTCCTCGAGAAACTGCTGAAAGAGAGGGAATTTAACAGGACTGAAACTGAACTCCGGTCCAAAGAAATCCTCAAAGACTGGTACAGAGAGAGTGAGAGGAAGAGGATGAAGGAGAAAGACTCCTGGATGGACGATATTCAGAAGCTGAGAGCAAACGCAGACTCCGTGAGGGAGGTGAAGAACGAGATAACGACGATGAAAGAGGAACTCCTCAGAGAGACGGAGAACTTGATGGGGGAGAAGAAGAACCTGAGGATGGAGCATGAGAGACGAAAGAAAGACGAGAAAATCTGGAGGAAGGAACGAAGGGCGCTGGAGGAGAGGTTGGAGGAGATGGAGAAAGCCAGAGACGATGGAGAAGGAAAGAGAGAGAGAGAGAAAGGAGATGAGAGAATGCAGGAAGAGGCTGCAGATGCAGAGAGAGAAAGAAAGAGAGGAGATGAAGGAATACAAGGAAAGGATGGAGAGAGAAAGAGAGGAAGAGAGAAAGGAGATGGCTGGATATATAAAGAAGGCAGAGGAGAAGCAGAAGGAACTGGAGAAGAAGAGTAGGATCATGATTGAGGAGAGGAAACAGATGCAGGAAGAGAGGGTGAAGATGGAGGAGGAGAGGATGAAAGAGAAGAAATGGATGGTGCAATACAAGCAGGAGGAGGAGGCTGAGAAGCTGGAGCTGAGGAGGATGATCTGGTGGATGAGGACCGAGAGAAATGAGGATAAGAAACAACTGAAGGTCCACCAAGACACTCATGAAGTGTGGATGAGGGAGATGGAGAAGCTGAGGAGAGAGGTGGATGAAAAGCTGGAGATACAGAAAGAAAAGATGGAGAGTGAATTCAAAGAGACTCTGAGAGTGGAAGAGAGAGAAAGAGATGATGAGGATGGAGAGGCAGACAGAGGTGGAGAAGGTCAGGATGGAGACAGAGAAAGAAAGGAGGAGGATGAAGGAGGAAAGTGAGAGAGAGCAACAGAAGCTGGAGAGGAGCAAGAGATTACAACAACTGCAGCTGGAGGCAAAGTTTGTAAAGGCGTTTGCTAAAGTCGAGGCAGAAGCTGAGGAACCATGGAGACGAATGCTGGCGGGATGGAGGGAAAGAACCTGTGAGGAGCAGAGAAGAAAAGAGAGGAGGATCATTATTATGACCACATCCTACTTTCGCCGGCGCATAAGCCGGTGGTGGAAGCGTTGTGTTCTGGGAACTGTGTTCGTGGCGTTCTCTGGGCCCACTCATCCACGTGGAAGGCACCCTTGGGTATAAATCCATCCTTGCAGATCACGAACACCCATACATGCTGATTGTCCTCCCTGGGGTCGATGGGATCTTCCAGCAGGACAATGAGACACATCACATGGCTAGAAATGTCCGACATTGATTGGAAGAGCATGACCAAGACTTCTGAGTACTACCCTGGCCCCCTAATTCCCCAGACTTGAACCCAATTGAGCATCTGCGGGACCACCTCGATCGTCACGTTCGCTCTATGGATCCTCCCCCACGCCCCCTCCAGCAGCTGTGGGATGCACTGCAGTCAGCCTGGCTCCAGACGACAACCTAGCAGGACCTTACTGAGTCACTCCCAGCCCGTCTGGCTGCTGTCCGTGCTGTACACAGTGGTCACTCTAGATATTAGCTGGTGGTCATAATAATGTGACTCGACTGTGTAATAAGAAGCTGATTAATTAATAAATAAAACAAGTTCTTAGCCAAATTAATTCTACTTTCTTATTGCCTGACATTCAAACACGACACCATGTAAGAAACATAATGTCAGCATTTCTACATACATACATCTTCTAAACCGCTTATCCTTCTGGGTCGCGGTGGGGTGCTGGAGCCTATCCCAGCTGTCATTGGGCGGAAGTCAGCATTTCTATTGTTGACTAATTATTATAAAATTAGATCATGCCTAATCACTTTAGTTTTCCATATTTTGACATTTTAAAATATTTTTTATTATTGATTTGTATTCTAGGGTGTTGCTCAGTGGTTGTTATGGTATCCCAGGTGGTTGCTGAGGTGTTGCTAGGTGGTTTCTGTGGTTCCCCACATGGTTAATAGGGTGTTGCTAATAGAGTGCACAAACTTTTGCATCCCATTCATTCCTGAAAAAAATCATCATTTAACCATGACTGTATGAAAACCATATGTCAGATCAAAAAGCTGTATATAACCCTGCCATTCCTGATCAAACCAAACATTCTGGAGTTGGAACAGTGTTGATATCTCGAAACCTGGAGGATGAGTTAGTGAACAAAATCTGGCATAATAATAATAAGAAGAAGAAGAAGAAGAAGAAGATGTTATGTGGACACTGACACAGATAGTGTTTGTCACTGTATTTTAAAACTTTAAGACAAATATATATAAATGGTCACTTCTCTGAACTGGCTATCCTGTATTGTACCTCATTTCAAAAAGGAGTCCAGGCTAAATTAATGTGTCTTCAAGGACTTCAAAAGGCTGCGTTGATACCCAAAAGCCAAAGACAGTAATCATTTTCCCCACATCTTCCACTTCAAAAACTTGGCTATGGTTTCTGCAGTAACAGCACTCTGCATCACGTCCACATGAATGGGTGGGGAAAACTGCAGAAGGCTGAAAGGGGAACTCCATCAATTTTGCGAAATTAAGTAATTATTTAATGGTTTAGATGTAAACAAAATCATTCAGTGTAGTTTGGTGTGAAATGTGCCTTTCTAGAGAAATTTATTGAGTCAAAATTGTTCACAATTGTAGTACTAGGAACCGGACATCCTTACGTCGACACTAAAAATATCACGTTTTATATGTCACGCTGATAGTGGTAAAATAGTGCTAAGTTAAAAACACATTTTCTTTGGGTACTATTTTTTCCTTACAACGCCCTAAACGTACCTCTCCGCCCTGCAGGCCTTTTGAAGAAGGTTCTCACTGCAGAGCTGCAAATTTACTACTATTCATCTACCTCGCTATCCTACCCCATAAACTGGTAAGCAGAGTAGCAAGTAGTTTGTTGTTGACACCAGGAGATTCTATTCACTCTGGGCTGCTCTGCGTCGATGCCGGTGGGTTCAGTCTCTCTCCCTTTTGGCTCTCTCACTCCTTTAAACCACTGCAACTCCTTTATGTGTTCTGGTTCAAATTGACCCTGAAATAACAGTTTATATTAAAAATACGTTTTAGGCCAAAACTTTATAACAAAACTATCACAAAACAATGTCTCAGGTATCAAGCATTTATATGCATTTATAACCATTTTGTGTAATAACTTAATGGGATGTAGCTTTTAGAGCCATTAAACGCGTCGGACGTCTGGTTTCTAGTACTGGTGAACAGTTCTGACTCTGTACATTTCTCTAGAAAGACGCATTTCACACCAAACCACTCTGAATGATTTTGTTTACATGTAAACCATTGAATGATTAAATAATTTTGCAAATTTGGTGGAGTTCCCCTTTCATAATCAGTCATAAGTAATGATGTTCATGTTTGTGGCATCACAACTACTTTTGAGCCCCTAAAACTGGGGGGCTATGTTTGAAAATGGTTGACCCGATTTGGACGTAAACCCTCTCAAATTAAAGCAGAAAGTCATGTGACAGAAAGCTATAATAACAATAAAAACTTTGCCAATGTCCAAATATTTCTGGACCTGACTATATATGGAATTTGTATTGTATTTAACTTTAATTTTATATAGTACATTAACTCTCCTATTTCCAAAAAAACAAGGCAAATTCGGTATCCAGTTTATAAGCAGAACACAATAACATTACTCAATGCACACTTAAAGTTTGGAAGCTTAACTTTTATGCATGTACAACTTAGTTTGAGGCAGGCCAGGCAGATTGAGGCCAGTCATTTTAATTGGTCATATCCCCTATGACAGGAGGGGGAAGGATGAGGCGATGTGGACTGACACTAGCAGCACAGAAAGCCTCCAGAGTGACATTTCAATTAAGAGCAGTCACACTCAGTGACTCGGTAATCACGCCTGCTCTCCGTGTACCCTCAGACTACATTAACATGGGAAAAATGCCTCTGCAGGGAGACAGGAAGCACTGGATTTTATTATTTTTTTTAATGAAGAAGAAATTAAGGGCCTTATCCAATCTAACGGCTCTTTAGATGATGTGATCGTTCACTTATGCGTCCATCAGCTAGCATTAGAAAAGGGCATTTAAACGGTCATCTTTTCTAATTACACCAGCTACAATGTTGTAAACTTACACTGCATTTTTTCAGTCACATTGTCAGTAAGCCTTCCAGTACTTAACCCCTAAATCTCACAGTTATTCCTGATGTTAACAACAGTGTTTGTGGTTTTTGCCCCTTTTTTGTTATTATTTGATACTGAAACACACAGAAAAAGATCAAATATAAATGTTATTTATGATAAAACTACTTAATACTTATCAAAATGTCAATAATAACACCGCTTGTAAGAGTTAGGAGTTATGTGGCCAGTGATGTACTGAATATTTACAATATATCTGCAGAGGGGGTGACACAAAATTAGGCAACATCATGAATACACTATACATGTATGTGCAGTTGAGTGTCAAAAAGACTGCAGCACTCATGTGAGCCCTCTTTGTCCAGCGCCTATGAGCAGGTCTCATTAACTCCACCACCCAAAACACAGGAGACCAGGGTTTGACCGGTCAGTCAAGGATGACTGTACAAATAACCAATTAGCTGTACAGCTTACTGGTGTATGTTCGGAGGTTGTTTAGCAACTTTAGTGCTCAAACAATGCAACTGCATCCAATGCCATAATTACAAGAATGTACATTCTTTACAGTGCACTGTCATGTTTAAACATGGCCAGAGAGAACAAACATGCTTTCTGGTCAGAAGCTAACTTTGCTAACTTTGGTTTGGCTGTTTTGGTTGTTCTGGTAAGGTTTGGTAGTTTATGCTATAGACAGTATTGGCAAAACCTGAAAAAAGTGTCCTATGGCCACACAGCAGTCGATGCCGGCTGTGGCTTCTGAGACATCAAGAAAAAATGAGTTTGACTGGAGGTGTTGATCCGTACCACATCATCCTTGTGATGATTTTATAAAATTGAATGACGCTGTGTATGAATGGCCGTCTTGTGCGAGCTGTAGCAGTCCCTGCCACCAGTGGTGGACAGTAACGGAGTAAATGTAATTCGTTGCTGTACTTAAGTAGTTTTTTCGTGTATCTGTATTTTACTGAAGTTTTTCCATTTTGGGTGACTTTTTACTTTCACTCCACTACATTTCATAGTCAAATATCTCACTTTTTACTCCACTACATTATGAGAAATCTGTCGTTCCTTTTGGTTTATGTGTGTATAAAAATGTAACATGTCAAAACAAAAGAAACGCAAAGCAAGAACACCAATCAGGGCACAGCGGTCACTTTGTTTTGAGCTTGTTTTGACCTGTTGGTCATACCGACCCAGTGCAGCACACGGTTCAACATCAGTGCAGCAGCGTAAAATTTTGGGAGAGTCTATTCAACATAAATGATGAACTAACCTAACTTTGTGTAAACAGACCACAATATAGAAATATGTACTCATATGCAGTTGTGACTGACGTGTCTTTATTCTGAATTTATACAAACACTTTTAATTTTATAGTAAATTAGTTTTGGCTAGTTTATGTTTATGAACAGAGACCTACAGATGCAGTTTAGTAAAGGAAACTCATTTGTGAATCTGAGTTTAAAGTTTTTATTAAACTTAAACTTGTAACTAAGTTCAAATAAATCTTAAACTGAAACTTTGCTTGTTTGTAAAAAGTGATTTCAGAGCCACTCAGTTCTACCTGATGGAAACTGTTTGCCTTCAGTGTTTTGTGCTTATGATAATTTTAATAGACATCAGCGTCACTAATTAATGACGTTCTATTAAAAGACTGAAGCAGAGTCTTGTTACAAAAACGGTAAAAGGACATTAAAGTCATAATTAATCATTTAGTCCTTTCACTTTCGATACTTAAGTACATTTGAAGGCTTTTGTACTTTTACTCAAGTGGAGGTCTAAAGGGAGGAACTTCTACTTTTACTGCAGTAATATTTTACCTTGGGTCTCTCTACTTTAACTCAAGTACATGATTTGTGTACTTCGTCCACCACTGCCTGCCGCACCACTCGTCACTCAGAAGCAGTCAGTGTGGAGAAAAAGGACTGTCTGGCTCGCGGGATGCAGCAATACTGGAGCGATTTCGGAGCGAGAGAGAACACTGACACTCCGGCTTTCTGAAAAGCTGCTCTGAGCAATGATCATGTTGTTCAACTCCCACTCTGCACTGCTTTCATGCTCTGCCTGCTAGAATTCCAGTGTCTTTGCTATAAAGTACAAAACTATATTTATTAGATAGATAGATTCAACTTTACTGTAGTTGCTCAGTACAAGTTCAAGGCACCAGAAGTGCAAATAGTAGCAACAGTGCAAAACGGACAGTGCAAATGTACAAGACATAAATATGACGCATCTATGAAATATATAACTATATGAACAATATACACACAATTATAAATATATCTATGAATGATATATACATGTATATATACACAATACTATGAATACAATATATACGGTATGTTACATACTGTTAGAGTAAGCAGTTATGTGTTGTATTCTATATACAGTCAATACTCTGTTGTATGGAAATGCAAGGGATAATAAATAATAATAAATACTGTGTGCAACATGCAAGTATGAGTATTAATGGAGTGGTGTTGAGTTCAGCAGGGTGGTGGTGGAGGGAAAGAAGCTGGACCTGAGCCGACTGGTTCTGGTCTGAATGCTTCTCTATCTCCTTCCGGGTGGGAGGAGGTTAAACATTGTGTGGCTGGATGAAATGTTGAAACTGGTCCTTGATGAAATGTTGAAACTGAGAAATGTTGTTGTTTTTTTTTTTTAATATATGCCCATTTTGAATTTGATGCCAAAAACACATTCCAAAAAAGTTGGAACAGAGGCATGTTTACCACTGTGTTTCACCACCTCTTCTTTTGAGTGTTTGGGAACCGAGGAGACACAGCTGTAGTTTTGAAAGTGAAATGTTTTCTTGTTCTTGTTTGATATAGAATTTCAGCTGCTCAACAGTTCAGGGTCTAATTTGTCATATTTTTCATTTCATAATGTGCCAAATGTTTTCAGTGGTGACAGGTCTGGACTGCAGGCAGGTCAGTTTAGCGCACAGACTCTTTTAATACGGAGCCATGCTGTTGTAATACATGCAGAATGTGGTTTGACATTGTCTTGCTGAAATAAGCAAAATCTTCCCTGAAAAAGACGTCGTCTGGATGGCAGCATATGTTGCCAAAACATGTATATATCATTCAGCATTAATGGTGCCTTCACAGATGTGCACATCACCCATACCATGTGCACTAATGCCCCCTATACCATCATGAATACTGGCTTTTGAACTGTATGCTGATAACAAGCTGAGTGGTCTTTAGCCTGGATGATCCAGTGTTGATGATTTTCAAAAATATTTCAAATGTTGATTCGTCGGACGACAGGACACTTTTCTGCTTCCCCTCAGTCCATTTTAAATGAGCTCAGGCCCAGAAAAGGTGGCAGCATTTCTGGATCCTGTTTATATTTGGTTTCTTCTTTGCGTTTTAGAGTTTTAATTAGCATTTGTGGATGCAGCGATTAACTGTTTTCACAGACAGTGGTTTTCAGAAGTGTTTCTGAGCCCATGCAGTGATTTCCACTACAGAATCATGTCTGTTTTTAATGTAGTGCCACCTGAGGGCCCAAAGATCAAAGATCATAATCTTTTAATGATATTACGTACCGTAGATGATAAAAAAAGCAAAAGTTCTTTGCTAATTTACATTGAGAAACGTTATTCTTGAATCGTTGCACTCTCTGAGATGCTCTTTTTATACCCAATCATGTTACGGACTTGTTGCCAATCAACCACCAGGTGTTTTTTTTTTTTTAGCATTACACAACTTTACCAGCCTTTTGTTGCCCCCCTCCCAACTTTTTTGAAATATGTTGTTGGCATCAAACTCAAAATGTGTAAATATTTTTCAAAAAACAATAGAATTTCTCCATTTTAACACTGACACATTGTACTATTTTCAATGAAATACAAGGTTTAAATGATTTGCACAGCATTGCATTTAGTTTTTATTTAGACTTTGCACAGCGTCCCAGCTATTTTGGAAATGAGGTTGTCGTTTATTGCAGTTAACATTTGGAATGTACTTACAGTAGTAACACTTTGTTTACTTCCAAGTCTTAGTGCGCTTAATAAAGACTTTTTATTCTGAATGATGGATTTCAGAAAGTATGCATGAATATCTAAATTCATTTTGTTTGTTATCAAAAGGCTGATATGACATTCAGTAGTATGATAATACTATGGCTGAGAAAAAAGCCCATTTAAAGATCAATGTCTTCACATCAACAATGTCTGACAGACAACTATACACTAGTGAGTTTCAGTTACGCTACTTCATTCAGAAAAACCCATCTGCCAAACAGATGTGTCAGTAGGAGCCCCTCAGCTTCAGTGAACCTCAGTCTCTCTCCACAGCTTACTACAGTCCCTCTGGCATTCATCTGAATAAACAAACATCTTGCTCTGTGCCTGGTTGACCAAAAGTATAATATTATCATAATCGCTGGAAGCGTTCACATTGCTAATGTTCCGTAATCCTGTGATCCTATGTCATGATGCTCTGGAAGAACTGGTTCTCTTTTACTTTTATTACGTTTGATTTTAAAATATTGAAATCAATATATCAATATCTTTCTTTTTAATAAAGTTTTGCGAAGTGAGAGTAACAGAATCATCTTATTCGACTAAGGGGGTGTTAAAACTGTTTATATGCATAGCAAAAAATATATAATAAAAATAATAGTAAAAAAAATGAACACTGGTCATTTTTCAACAGTTCCCAAAACTGAAGCAGACGCAGAAGCAAACACAGCGAAGAGCTGAAGCTCAATCTTTAGCAAACAAAAGAAAATAATAGCGCAGCTCAGTAAAAGTTGCGGTTGTAGTTTAACATCATCTTTAATTTGAAACTGTTAATCTAGTAAAAACGAATGCAAGTGTGAATGTCACATAAACTTTACTGTCTAAGGCCATCTTGTCTTAGACCATGGTGTCTGTGGTCACTTAGGCCCGATCCCATTTCACCCCTCACCCCTACCTCTTAGCTTTTAGTCCTCCGTTTTGCGTGTTCAAGTCTAGGGTTAAGGTGTCCAGATTCTTGTTGAGATAGAGGGGTAGGGTGAAGTGTTGGGGCTACATGACTCTCCAAACGGAGGTTTTTCAGAGACTCCAATCAGAGAGTTATGAGAAAAAAAGAAAAACCGGCGAGATGGAGAACAAGAGACCAAAGAAACCCACAAATGTGAGAATTTTCTCTGTTAAAAACGACGATAATCACTGTTTTATCTTAGTTTAATGTCGTTTCAGTGTATTATGATCGTTTTCTTCATAGCAAGCATAAAAATCGCTAATAGCATGCTAATGTCTCGGTAGCTAGCTATTATTTAAGAGTTGTCCCATTTCGTAGGGCAAGATTTCAACCACTACCCCTTGTAACTCAGCTCAATAGTTCAGGGTCTCCTTTGTCGTATTTTTCAATTCATAATGCGCCAAATATTTTCAGTGGTGACAGATCTGGCCTTGTTCCTCACATACAGAGATTTCTCCAGATTCCCTGAATCTTTTAATGTTATTATGTACCATAGATGTTTTATGTTGAGAAATGTTGTTCTTGATTATTGCACTATTTGATCTTGCAGTCTTTCCCCCCTCCCCATCTTTATTTCTGAAAGACTCCGCCTCTCTGAGATGCTCTTTTATACCCAATCATGTTACTGACCTGTTGCCAATCAACCACCCAGTGTTTTTTTCAGCATTAAACAACTTTACCAGTCTTTTGTTGCCCCGTCCCAACTTTTTTGGAATAGTTATAATAGTGTATTTGGCCACAAATTCAAAATGGGCAAATATTTTTTCAATAAACAATAAAATTTCTCAGTTTCAGCACTTTATGTTGTCTTTGTACTATTATCAATTAAATACAGGGTTTAAATGATTTGCACATCATTGCATTTTGTTTTTATTTACATTTTGCACAGCGTCCCAAACATTTTGGAAATGGGGTTGTATGTGCAGCTCTTGATTTCAGCCTGTTTATTCTTTGACATGGAACGTCTCTGCTATCCCACAGCTGAGCGGTAGCTTCCCACTAAGATGCATTTAAACAGCAATCAAATGCAAGAAAAGAGAGGAGCACAACAAAAAAAAAACAACAGTCTGTCTCCCTTAGGCTTTGAGAGTGCACACAAAGCACTGTCTTGGATGAAAAATGACGATTTCTAAATAAGAAAGTGCACATAAAACAGATAAGAGCGCTATAAATAAACAGTTGGCTGTTGACAGTGTTTGGAGAGAAACAGCATGTGTTTGTGCTGTAGCCTGTATGTGTATAAGCAAGTCATTTAATTCATGTACGACAAACTGACTTTTTTCTGAGCCTAAAATATAAACCACTCTCACTGGCCTCTCTTTAAAAACGAGGACAGAAGCCGATAGTACTGCACAATATATCAATATACTGTTTGTTAATCATTCGTTTAGGCCAGATGCAATACGGAGCAATAATGGTAACATATACCATATTGTCTGTTATGCAGCCATAGTGGTTGGCTAATGTTCCATGAGTTATCAGGGAGGCCATAGAGCATCATAGCTCAGAAATCCAGGCATGGAGGGTAGGGTGAGAGAGGGCAATAAGGTCGACAAGCCAAGTTTCTATTCTAAACAGTCACGCAAGGCTTGGTATAGGGCAGATGTGAGGTTTTGGGGGATGATGGGTGAGGTAAGCCTATATGAACTCAAATGCTGCTACACTGCGCATGAAAAGTTTGGGAACACTTTGCCTTTTTCATTTTTATTTTCTCTGTTATTGTTGTTGGTCTGACCTTTATATTTTCATTTGTGTTGGCACATGTTCTTCCTTTTCATGAGACAGTGTCACTGATTTGTGAATTACGTATTACCAGGATCTAAGTTTCAGTAGGGGTGGCAGGCAAAAATAAACATTGAATTTTAAATGAAATTTTAAGTAAAGTTTGATTTTTCTGTTGCTTCTTAATTAAATAAGACAAAAATATCTAAAAAAAAGTTTCCAAAACAGCTGTTTGCTAACAGCTAGGGTATATTTTGAAGCTAACAATTATTTTTTATAATCAATTAACTTCTATTATTTGTCTATTATTTGATCAATCAACTACTGTCTCTGTGCAATTCCTTTACTTTTTATGGTGCAACAAAACAACAGAAGCCATTTCTCCCCAATGCTTTCTGTAGTGTAATATTGTGTATTGCAATATTTCAGAATGAGCACGCATACCTTGTGAACAGTATACAGCATTATACGAGTTCAAACAGTACAATCTGATTGGCTTAGCCATGCTATTTTTAGGCTAACAGCCCTTTTTTTTACAGAAAATTCTTATCTTTTTGTCTTACTTTAAGATCTGACAGGTCAACAATTAAATTTTTCACAAATTGATATTACAGAAGCAAATCTTATCTTAATTTAAGAATCTTATCTTACAGCATCTTTTCTTATCTCAAGTTATAAAATCTAAACTTACTCGATTGAAGTCGACAATCAACTGCTAGCAACCAACCATACCCGCATAGCTGAAACATAAACACGTAATCAAGTTAGTTAGCCAGACAGCTAACGTTAGCTACCGTTACTGAGGTAAAGAAGGTCAAAGAGAACTAAAGCGCAATAAACTGAAAGTTATTCCGCTTCGTGCTGTTTATCAGAGTCGCCACTCCACAGTTTCAGTCTCCATTTCCCAAACGCTTTAGCCGAGCGCGCTAACGTTATTCCTCCTAATAAACAGACACACGTTCAGCTCCGTCTCCTCATTATTCACCACCATCACTGTAATATTTCATCATCAACATTAACACACGAAGGTAATCAGAGGGGCGGTGGAGATAAACAAGAAAAACAAGTCAAAGCACCGTTTTCAGTGTAGATAAATGTGGCGTTATTATGCTACTTAAGCTGCCTATCACTGCATAAAACAATAGAAACAGACGGTTAAACGGAAGTTAAGACCCTCTGGGGTTTATCTTAAAGTTAAGAAAATATTTAGGATATTTTTGCAACTGAGGATGTTTCTGTAATACTGTTTTCTTATCTGGACATAAGATCATAGACTTAAGAACTGTTGTTCTATAATAGCTTCTGTCCTAACTTCAGTCTTAACTGAAGTTGCCATGACAACAAAGCTGATCTCAGACTTAAGTATTTTCTGTAATACGGCACCTGTTGCTAAGTAACGACTGCTCTGCAGCCAACCATTAGTATGTTTCTACTTTACCACACGCAAAAACAGAAAATGAAGACATTACATCGTTTCTGAAGATTTTGGTCTGCACTTGATTGTGGTTAGATTCTGAAGAAGAGTTTTAAAGCAGGCCTGAGTCAAATTCCAAACCTGTGATGGAACAACTAAACAAACTGGAGTAAGCCTGAAACCAGCGGAATAAAACTCAGCAAACAAGATGGACTGGAAAATGCTTTACAGCCTGACTGGAACAAAACCACATTTAGGTTAATCTGGCAGGTACTGACGTGGTGAAAAAGCTGAGCTGAACCTGTTACTGCAACAGTTTTACGGCTCTATGCAGAATCACATCAAATCACGTGTAATAAAGAGAGTGGCTTCCTTTACCTGGGATTTGTAGGCCTGAAGGAAGCCACTCTATAACTCAAGTGATTTACAAGTGATGGGATTTTGTCTTCTTTTAGCTGAATAGGACCACAATGGACCCTCACAGAGCAGGTACTATTTGGGTGGTGGATCATTCTCAGCTGGACTGAGAATAGTCCACCAACCAAAAATATCCAGCCAACAGCGTCCTGTGGGCAGCGTCCTGTGACCACTGATGAAGGACTAGAGGATGACCAACACAAACTGTGCAGCAGCAGATGAGCTATCGTCTCTGACTTTACATCTACAAGGTGGACCAACAAGGTAGGAGCGTCTAATAGAGTGGACTATCACGTCAGTGATGGATTACAGTCTGTAACTGTAGGACTACAAAGTGCACCTATATAGTAAGTGGAGCTGATAAAATGGACAATGAGTGCAGAAACAAGGAGGTGGTCAGAATGTTATGCCTGATCGGTTACGCCTGATATATATATACATATACATATATATACAGCCAATCACATCATTCAATCAAATCATTTATCAATATCAGTCTTAAAGGCACAGTAACCAAAACAGTCCGTTTAAACCTAAGGCATAAAGTGAGGCTGGAAAATGTAACATGTAAAAATGAATTATGAGTGGTACATAAGCCCCCTCACAAATGTCATAAGTGATATATATATATATATATATATATATATATATATATATATATATAAATATATATATATATATATATATATATATATAAATAGATATATATAAGACAAATGATGGAAATGGACCCTTCAAAAACAATTTGAAAAACTAAGCCATCCACAAGCTTGACAGGCAGTGTGACCACAGTGGTACTCCTTGGTCGTGTGGCACTCTTAAACCCTTTTACGAATTCTTTTGAGAATTAACCAACAGACCCAGTTTCAGTGCTGCAGTAGCGAGGCGTTCCAATAACAGCCGCCCACCCATATCTGAACACACAATGTGTAGGCCTGCATTAACTATGCACTGTTAGCAAAGTCAAAGCTAATCCTGAAATGTTGTTTTTTTGGGAAATGTTCCTTGAGGCTTTCAGAATTGACAAGATCCCCATATCTGGAAAACAGCCCAACCAAGTTAGCCTTTGCAAAGCAGGGATGCCAAGAATTTTTGTCCCGAGGGAGACGGAATATAGTCCTAATGAGCAGCTTCAACATATAGCGTGAAGAACATCTGGCCAAAACACGTTACATAAACACTGTGCGTGTGCAGTTAAGGTCCATCCTTATGATGAATCTTTGTCAGTACAATGGGGTCACTGTCCCGTTGTTCCAGCCTCTTCCTCCTCACTCCTCCTCATGCAAACACACACATACATATTTTGCATTGGTTTTGCATGTCCAGAAAGATGAACAGAGATGTAGATTATTCTAAAATTACCTAAAAAAAAAAGTTTCATAACATCAAGAATGAAGTTATACAACAGTTAGTTCCGGCCACGCAAGCTGATTGGTTGAGAAGCGTTCTAACTGTGCTGCTATTTCACCATAACATCACGTTCTTTTCACAAACACTGTATCACTCCGTGAGACGCCGTTGCTAAGCAACGACTTTGACAGCTGTAGGAGACGCTAGGAGCCATTTGAACGTTTTTACTTCTTACTTTGCCAAAAACAGAAAATGGACACTTTTAAGATCACATTTGACCGACAGCCGATTTGGTCAGACTCTGAAGATGAGACGACACTAAATTCCCAAACTGTCATCACCACTGAGCAGCTTTTCAGTCGGCAGCTGTGACAGAAGAACAGCTAAACAACCTGGAATCAGCCAGAAATGAACCCAACACCATTCGCCAAACTAAATGGGCTGTAAGATGCTTTACAGACTGGCTGGAACAAAACAACATTAATACTGATCTGGCAAAAAATGACAAAACTGAGCTGAACTTGATATTGTGTCAGTTTTATGGCTCAGTCTGATTTGGTCAGACTCTGAAGATCAGACTACACGTTTGGCAAATGGTGTTGGGTTCATTTCTGGCTGATTCCAGGTTGTTTAGCTGTTCTTCTGTCACAGCTGCCGACTGAAAAGCTGCTCAGTGGTGATGACAGTTGGGAATTTAGTGTAAGGAGCTGGAGAACGAACTGCCGGCTGTGCAGTGAGTGGGCGGAGCTCGTTACTCTGACGTAGCAACAAGCTGCTCGTTAAGGAACTATAATTTGGTGAAGGAACTGCGAACATTAAAACATATTAAACGCCGCGTTCACGGCCCAGTTTATTAATTTATTACTTTATTTATTAACTGTTCTATAAAAGCAATAGAACACTCGAGGAGTGTGTTATCGTGTATAACACACTCCCTCTCGTGTTCTATTGCTTAAGTGTATCACATTTCGAAAATGGTGATCAAATCCAGTGGCAGAAACCAAAACAAAATTAATAAATAATTCTTGTTTTTGAGATTTCTTATTGTAACAAACCAAACATACTTTATGATATATAAATCTACATTTAAGTTATTATTACATATAAAATTTTAGAAATGAATATGAGAAGTGATTCAGACTTTTCAATGATAATCATTCATGAAATATTCCATTGTCAAATGGGCTTCAGGATCATTCTGATTCTCTCCAGCTTAAATCAAGCCATGCACAAATCTACAGAGTGAGTAATGGTGGAGATTCTATCTGAGTAGCTGAGCAGATGAGCGCTAACTGAACACTGATCTCTGGCTCCTCATTCTGGAGTAGATGGGTCCCATCGGCCCTTGTAGAAGCTACAACGAGCTGACCAGACAAAAGACTGTCACATATCAGCAGCTGCAGGAAAGCCCACCCCAGAGGACTCCTTCGTCAGTTGTCTGAGACTTCCTTTTCCCTCTCTGTCTATCTGAAGGTTATGAGAAATGTTTTGGCCCCCTTAACTGTGCACTGACGCTTTGAATGCTTACATTACAAATCTATTTACTTTATTTATCCACATATTCATAGCCAGGGCTGTAGCTCAGTCGATAAGGATGAAGCAGCTCCGTAATGCCTATAGACGGCAGTAGCTGAAAAATGACAGAGAACTATGCTGCTTCTACAGTTTACAGGCAGTTTGCTTGCTGTCTTCAGCGTTATCATCCTGATCAATTCGTGACACATGTATTGTGATTAGCGATGGGCATTTCAGTCAAATTTCATATTTGAATTTGAAAGGCATTATTTGAAAATACTGGAAGGACTCCTACGGCCAAATGCTTACAACATTAGGATAATGTTACACAAATAAAAGCTCCACTCAGCATCTTACTATTACTATAGTCATAGTACGACCCCATTTCCAGAAAAGTTGGGACGCTGTGCAGAATGCGAATAAAATTATAATGCAATGATGTTTAAACCATGTAAACCATATTTTTAAAGGAAAATATTACAAAGACAACATAGCAAGTGTTGAAAATTTTATTGTGTTTTGAAAAAATGCAGTGCTGTCTGAGGGCCCAAAGATCACAGCCAGCAAATACTGGTTTTTGGTCTTGTCCCTTGCATACAGAGATTTCTCCAGATTCTCTGAATCGCTTGATGTTATTATGTACCATAGATGATAAAAACAAAAGTTCTTTGGTATTTTATGTTGAGAAATGTTATTCTTGAATTGTTGCACTATTTGCTCGCACAGTCTTTCACAGAGTGGTGAACCCCTCCTCATCTTCTGAAAGACTCCGCCTCTCTGAGATGGTCTTTTACACCCAATCATGTTACTGACCTGTTGCCAATCAACCACCAGGTGTTTTTTTGGCATTACACAGCTTTACCAGCCTTTTGTTGCCCCCGTCACAACTTTTTGGAACATGTTGTTGGCCACAAATTCAAAATGGGCATATATTGTTTCAAAAAACATTCAGCATTTGATATGTTGTCTCTGTACTATTTTCAATGAAATATAGGGTTTAAATGATTTGCACATCATTGCATTTTGTTTTTATTTACATTTTGCACAGCGTCCCAACTTTTTCGGAAATGGGGTTGTATGTGACATGCGGCTTGAACACCAAGATATCAGTCTGTCTAAAATCTCTGACATAAATACACAATAAAATGCTCAGCGTCTCTTTCAACCTCGGCTAAAATTATTAGTTTAGTAATATCATATATTATTTAATTTTGTATCTTTCAGCTCAAAAACAGCTTGTTTGTGAAGAGCTGCCTGACACCAAATGTTATAAAACTCCTAAACTATGGTAAAAGTTTTATTCCATAAGTCGAGTGTAAAATTAACTACAGCTTGTGCGACACTTCTTGCCTGGTTTGCTGTTTAGACACCTGCAGTAGTCTTTCTGTGCTGCCTCCAGAGGAATGAACACAATAGAACCAAACAGAAGCTCTAAACTGCCCTCTGGTGGAGAACAGAGTTCACTGGGTCTCATTTATCAACCGTTCTTAAGAAGAAATTTCTTCTTAAAACCCACTTATGCAGATTTCACGAAGATTCTGTTATTCACCAACGTTTTCTACTTAAGAATCTACTTACACTCAAGAGCACAAACAATTCTGTGGTTTAAGAACACGTCATGAATCTGACGTAGACTTTTTCTTAGGACCTTTCTCAAGGACAAATCCTAAGAAAAAACTTAGGAAGACACTGGAGAATGAGGCCCAATGTTCTTAAATATGTATAACATTACAGAGAAGCTACATTGCTTATAAAATATTCTACTACTATTCTACTTCTATCATGAGCTAGTTAGCAATATCAAGCCCTACTCATGATTAAAGCCATACCTCCTCACGTATCCTGTCTTAAAGTAACTCTTGAAACGGCGCTTTGTTTTCCACACAGGGGATTTGACAGTGACGAGCCTGGTTGACAAGAGAACTGTGATTTTGAGTGCTTTTGCCCCACATGTCAAGAGGAACTTGTTTTCTTTTCATGCCAGCAGGCAGAACTCTCTTTCAATTACACAGACAGAGGGACCTTTTTTCACTCATAAATCAAAAACAATCATAAACCATGTCAACCGACTGACTCTGAAAGGCTTTCGAAAGACATAAAAAGGACTTTTACAGTCCACTGAAGTTTCTTTCCTTCGCTTTCTTCGACCTAACAAAGCATTTTTTGCTCTGCCATTACGATAACCAACTCACCCACACTTATAACACTTATTTTTCAGGGTTACAAGTGAATCAGTATGTCTTACACATATGAAACCACCAGCACAGTTCACAAGAAGTCCAGTCTGAGTCACATGAAGTCATCAGAAGTAAAGGTCCAAAACTAGTATGTTTAAATACTCCGCTTCAGCGGTGAATGAACAGAGATAAACTGCTGTATACTGGAACAGTCATATGTAAACATATTCACTGTTGTGACGCACAGTTATCTTCACAGTTATGATTATTCAAAATGGCCTATTTTTGCATCTTGGTACAAGTGAACTGTAAGTTTTAAAGCTAAGTGTTTACAAAATACATCAAACGCTTTCATTTCGGAAAAGCAAGGAACGTTTTCCATGCTAAGCGCCTTTCGACAGCTGATAGTTTTGACCCACCAGCTATGTGCGGGCAAACGCAGGGCTGCCTGTCGATACAATCACTTCTCTTGATCTGAGGAAACAAAAGACATCAGCTACGCATAAAGTGACGTTAGTCCAAAGCTTTGATTTCCAGATCGGAGACAGATAGAGACAGCTCGAGAGAGACCAAATGGCTGTGTAAAAATAAAGTAAACCCACCCCTGCACACATCCTCAGACACACAGAGAGAGTTCAGTCCCTGCAGTGTTGTACACCGAGGCAGGTACGACAGAGGTTAATCTAAAGGGCATCTGTCTACCTGCCTGTGGAGAGAGTCACTGGCTCCCAGAGGGGAGGTAAAGGAAATGTCAATACAGCGGCACGACCGCAAAAAAGCTCAGCCCTCAACCCTCTTCAGACCAGCTCCTTACACAACCACTGAAAGCAGCTATGAGATGGTTATGGTGCCACTGATGTGACCATGACGTTATTCATGGTGCACAGTAATACTGAGAAAAGAGGTATAAGCTGAATGATAACCTACACAAAAGGATATTTGGCTGTCATATTTGTGCTCCGCTTACTATACAGGTGCACTTTGTAGTTCTACAGTTACAGACTGTAGTCCATCTGTTTCTCTGATACTTTGTTAGCCCCCTTTTACCCTGTTCTTCAGTGGTCAGGACCCCCATGGACCCTCACAGAGCAGGTACTATTTGGGTGGTGGATCATTCTCAGCACTGCAGTAACAATTTATTCAGTAAACGCATTTACAGTTCTGAAGAAGTCCAGCTCCGCAGGGAGTCCACAGATTCTGAAGAAGAGGAGAGGAATGTGCATCTGTTTCTGTCTCTCGCTGTTAAGTAATCTACTCCAAATGTGCAGTCAACCACTTTAGTGATGCTAAAATGCTTTCAACCAAAAACTACATTTGAAGTAGTTTGAGAAAGTTCTTGTCATCTTTCTCAACAGCAATGATAAAAGCTAACCACTCTCACCTCATCTGATTGGGGTTCGATTGGACTGTTATGCCCAATCAAACCACAAGCGCAAATACAAGGATGAAGGGAGGACATGTCCTTCCACATTTTAAAATTACACAATACAGTAGTGGGCGGCATCGAAAAAAAGCCTATAATACTGATAATTAAGGCCCAATCCCATTTCTTATTTTTAGCCCTACCCCTTGTTTTCGAGTGTCACCTTGCCCCTCGGAGCTGAGTCACAACAAGTAGTGGTTGAAATCTTCCCCTATGAAATGGGACCCTCAAAAAAAAATCAACATTACTTCATCAACAGCTACTAGCGCTGCTCTGTAGGCGACCCGGCCCGTCTGCAGTGACAGCAGAGGAGGGTAAAATTCAGCTCCTCACTGCTGGGCTTTAGTTACATTTAGGGCATCATATGCTTTCAAAGAGGGGGCAATTATTTATTATCGCCCACCCCTAATTCTTCAGTGATATGAAGCTGAAGTCAGATATTCACCAGCTTCTTGTTCGAATTTTCCCATTCCACCTTAAATGGTGCAGCAGTTACATTCTGGCGCTTCAGGCGTCAGAACTGCTGGACTATTTAAGGTGGAACGGGAAATTTAGCTAGCTAGCTAACGAGTTATCAGCATACTGTTAGCGATTTTTATACTTGTTATGAAGAAAACGACCATAATACACAGAAACGACATTAAACTAAGATAATAGAGTGATTATTGTAATTTTTTAACAGAGAAAATTCTCACATTTGTGGGTTTCTTTGGTCTCTTGTTCTCCATCTTGCCGGTTTTTCTTTTTTTCTCATAACTCTCTGTTTGGAGTCTCTGAAAAACCTCCGTTTGGAGGGTCAATATAGCCCCAACACTTCAGCCTACCCCTCTATCTCAACTAAAATTGTGACACTCTACCCCTAGACGTGAACGCGCAAAACGGAGGGTTAAGGGGTAACCGGTGGGCCTAAGTGTTCCCCACAATATTTAACTGAATTATCACAGTAACAGTCCCCACTGATGGAAAAAAAACAAAATTACTGCCAGTTTAAGAACCTAAGATAGTATTCCTGCATATAAAGGACTTTTAAATTAACTGATAATGTGAATAATCTTGTACATCAGGTGAAACGAGCCGTTTCGAACAGCATCAGGCGAAATGGCTTCAGAAAAGGAGGCGTCAGGCTAAGCTAAGCAGCCTTGGATGATAAAGTTCATGTGGCAGTTCCTTTCTTTCCTTTCAATTTCCTCTGTTTCCTGGTCAAATGAATGACAACAACTGCAAATTTTAATGAACTGTCCTTTTATTTCATTCTTTTATTTTATAAAGATTGAGCTTCATCTCACAAACTATTACTGTTCACTCCTGCGTCAGTTTCAGTGACCGAAAATCACTGGACAAAAAAGTGTTGCTATTATCAACTCTCCTCACCTTGACACCTTAGCCTGATTCTCCACTCACTCGCCCAAATAAGAAGACTCTGTTACTGGCAGTGTGATCAGGGATTAGCCAAGCAGCTAGCCTACCAGCTACCTTTGATATACACTGTGTGATTACTGTCTTTCTATACTAAAAAGCACCAACATTTGGAGCACTGGCTTCATAATGTACAAGAGTTTGCAGTTATTCTCATACATTTTAAAACTTGAATTAAACCCAATATAGACTGTTGTTTCATTTCATTATCATCAGTAACAACAAAAAGAAAGCACTGTGATCATTTGTTGTCTTATGCCATAACGGTTATTAACGGTCTTTCCTATTGTTGCTTAATTATCCAACATTATTGAGATATTTTGATGTAGAAACTTACAAATTCAGAGAGTTTCAGTGACACACTGGAAAGAAAAACTGCCACTGTAATGAGCAATAAAACTGTATCTGTATACTAAATACACACTGATTAGCATTAACATTCAAACCACCTCGTTTTATCAGCTCCACTGCACTTTGTAGTTCTACAGTTACAGACTGTAGTCCATCTGTTTCTCTGATACTTTGTTAGCCCCCTTTTACCCTGTTCTTCAGTGGTCAGGACCCCCATGGACCCTCACAGAGCAGGTACTATTTGGGTGGTGGATCATTCTCAGCACTGCAGTAACACTGACGTGGTGGTTGTGTGTTAGTGTGTGTTGTGCTGGTATGAGTGGATCAGACACAGCAAAGTTTTTAAACACTGTGTCCACTCACTGTCCACTCTATTAGACACTCCTACCTTGTCAGTCCATCTTGTAGATGTAAAGTCAGAGACGATAGCTCATCTGCTGCTGCACAGTTTGCATTGGTCATCCTCTGGTTCTTCATCAGTGGTCACAGGACGCTGCCCACAGGACGCTGTTGGCTGGATATTTTTGGTTGGTGGACTATTCTCAGTCCAGCAGCGACACTGAGGTGTTTAAAAACTCCAGCAGCACTGTTGTGTCTGATCCACTCAGACCAGCGCAACACACACTAACACACCACCACCACATCAGTGTTACTGTAGTGCTGAGAATGATCCACCACCCAAATAGTACCTGCTCTGTGAGGGTCCATGGGGGTCCTGACCACTGAAGAACAGGGTAAAAGGGGGCTAACAAAGTATCAGAGAAACAGATGGACTACAGTCTGTAACTGTAGAACTACAAAGTGCACCTATATAGTAAGTGGAGCTGATAAAATGGACAATCAGCGTAGAAACAAGGAGGTGGTCATAATGTTATGGCTGATCGGTGTATTTGAGTCTTTTTAAGACGATGACCTCTCCATGATGAAAGGAAGTCTAACAAAATCTGATTTGAATAAAGTGTGATGTGACAGTTGGAGAGACCGCTGAGGTGTATACATGCGAGTACGTGTGAAGCGAAGAGCCTGGCTGTCAGTGTGGGCTTGAATGTTGACTCAGCTCTAGGCTCTATTTTCCGCAGCTGCCCAGATCTCAGGCAGGACCCATGTCTTTCTAAGGAAAAGCGTCTGGCAGCCAGTCTCCTGTTCACACCCCTTCTGCCAGCACTTACTCATCCAGTACCGCCCCAGAGATCCATCACAACAGCGAGAACCATGACAGTCTGTCTGCTCTGAGCAGCTTGAACTTTCCTGAAAAGACTGGCAGCCCCAGTGTCACGGATACTGCACATAAAACGCAACGGCAAAAATAATACCATTCCAATCAGAGGTATGTAGTGTTTTCCCCCCACACATGGCACAGCCAGTGCCAGGCCGCTCTGCGCTTCGGCAGTTCAGCATTCCTGTCAGTGTGGGATCGATAAGCAACACCTACTTATGCCAGAAGTGACTAAATGTATTACAGACAAGAACTAATTGCACTTACACTTCCTGTGAATCCTGTTAAATGTAAGGGGGTTTTCCCTTTTTTTAAAAGGAATTTACAGGGGAATTCCAATACTTTATAATTCCATGTAAACATACACATACAGATGTAAACACAGTCAGAATTTCATGGTATGATGCAAAATAGTCCACTGTAGAAAAACCTACAGACTCAAATTTCTTTACAGTGCTGGTGATAGGAATCCAACGCAAATACAGCCATTTTATTTACTGTCCAAATGTACCATTATTGTGATAAATAATAAATAAAAACATCATCTGAGCATATCGTGGATATCACTGCATGTTTATTAGAAAGAGAACATAATTAGACCTGATTAATTGGATTTAATGTGGCACTGTATGTAAAATGTTGAACACAAATGATTCAATTCATACTTTTTGATAGTATTTTTAAAATCACTCTTAAAAAAGAGGTTCTTCAGGGGTTCTTTAGTAAAGAAATTAGTTCTATATAGGACCATAAACACACAAACAACCCTTTGCGTGATTAAAGGGTTGTTTGCATTTTGAAAAGGGTGCTATATAGCACCCAAAAGGGTTCTTCTGTTGCTAGAAGCTTGGCATCATATCAATTGAAGAACGCTTTTGGGTGCTATACAAAAGCCTTTACAAAAAAGGTTCAATATAAGAACTCTTTCATGGTGCAATTAATCATGCAAAGGGTTCTGTGACTGATCATGGTTCTACATAGAAGCATTTTCTTTACTAAAGAACCTTTGAAGAACCATCTTTTTTAAGAGTGTGGGCCTACTTTGTCTATTTTAACTTATCAGATGTCAGAAAAAATGTAAATTGTGGCGCACTGTATATCGTAGAAACTTCTTTAAGTATTAAATAGTGTTTTAAAACACTTACATACTGGTAAATCTGAAAAAAAAATAATAATAATTTTTCTTTAGGGACTATTTTGCCTTACAACGCCTGGCACATAGCTCTCCGCCATCAATGCATTTAAAAAAATAGTTTTAGGCCCAAAATTTCATCTCAAAACATACTGCAAAACAATGTTTCAGGCACCAGACAGCGTATTTCACGCCATTTCATGTATATCTTTCTGTGAAGCCTCTAGCTTTCAGACAGTAAGAGCTTCAGACGTCTGGTTCCTATCACCACCACAGAGAACAATCCCACTCTGCAAGTTTCTCTAGAACGGAGTATTTCACACCAGACCACTCTGAATGACTTCGTTTACATCTTAACCGTTAAATTAGGCAGACTTTATGAAAAAGGGATGAAATTTCTCTATAAAATCACCGTGAAGCTCAGAGCAGATCACTTTCAGAGCACAGACAGCAGCAGCTCCTCATCAGGCGAGCTGACAGAGTTAGTGAGGGTCTTACTTGAGAAACGTATCCCTGTCGCCTTGGCTGAAAGCTTCATAGCTAATAGTCTAATGGAAGGCAACTTCAGCATAATGATGAGTCCAGTCGAGCCGTTATTCTACCGCTAACCCTCCACTGTACATCAGAGGACCGTGCCGGGGATAGAAATCAAACAGAGCCCGGGCTAAACAGCCCAACGATACAAAAGCAGCCGCAGCCAGTGACTTAAATTAGCCCATCAAACAGCGTTATTAGGCTAACCTGACCGAGCTCGGGGAAGATGACAGTGACCCTGTTAGAACAGTTCCGTCTAGTAAAGCTGTTAAAACAGAAACTTTACCTCAGACGCGTTTCCTCCTCTCCATCCGTGAAACGTTTGGCTGACCGTTAACCGTGAAGTGAACTCTTCGCGCGTGCTGCTGCGCTCGCGGTACCAAAGTTTCCAACGGACTCCGCTTCTGACAGCGTCTCCTCTTCTGTTCACAGTGTAAACTCCCCTCTCTCTCTCTCTCTCTCTCTCTCTCTCTCTCCCTCAAACTCTCTCTCTCCCTCTCTCTCTCTCACTCTCTCTCTCTCTCACTCTTTGAGTCTCTCTCTCTCTCTGACTCTGAGTCTCTCTCTCTCTCTCTCTCTCTCTCTCACTCACTCTTTATGAGTCTCTCTCTCTCTGATTCTCCCTCTCTCTCTTTATGAGTGTCTCTGTCTCTCTCTCTCTCTCTCTTTATGAGTCTCTCTCTCTCTCTCTCTCTCTCTCTCTCTCTCTCTCTCTCTTTCTCTCTGAGTCTCTTTCTGTGTCGCTTTCTCTCTCCCTTTCTGACTCTCTCTCTCTCTCTCTCTCTATCTGACTCTCTCTCTCTGAGTCTCTCTATCTCTGAGTCTCTTTCTGTGTCGCTCTCTCTCTCCCTCTCTCCCTTTCTGACTTTCTCTCTCTCTCTCTCTCTCTCTCTCTCTCTCAGCAGGGGGTTTTATCGGGTGTGGGTGGATGCAGCGTCGCTCGTGCACTCGAGACACTCTACAGTTCAGCACTGAAAATAAGCTCAAGCACAGTATGAATATCACCCAGAACTTTCTTCAGAAGGAAATACGCTGTAATCATATGAAACAGAGGTTAGGTGATTCACAAGTGACTGTAGGCTGTGGAAAATAATTTATGAACATGAATAGAATTTATATATATATATATATATATATATATATATATATATATATATATATATATAAATTATTATAATTATATATAGACTACACGGGGAGAGCCCAAACTTCTTGTGTAGGGGTGCCAACATGCGAAAAAGACAAATCAGCCTATAGACAAGAAGGTAGGCATTACAAATCAAGTAAAAAAATCAAAAATAACAAAAATATATAAAACGAATAATTACAGTCCTAAAATCTGATTGGCTGAGTCGTATTCTGAGCTGTTGTAAAACACCAATATACTCAATATCAAAAATTACTGTGCTGTTAATGCAATAACTTTGACTGTAATGCTGCTCACATGGACCACAGTGTACTAATGAAGTAAGAACCAGTTTTTTTGTTTAAACTGAGGGGCTGACGACTTATTTTCTTAATCAGAACTGGGCTGTTCAGCTAGCAAACAGGCCAAAAGATAGCAAACATGCTAAACGACTCCATCATTAACATCACAGGCTTGAATGAAAGGTGCAGCGATGTTAATCCAACATCAAACTCAGTGAAGATCTCGTCACGTTCCTCTAGCTGTCCGTTCTGTGTGCTTGCTGGAAAAAAATCTGGTGATTTTACACGGCCCTGTCTGGCTCTGAAGATGGGAAACAAAGAATATGGTTCGGACACACACCCCCTCTCATGGCCTGCTGCTTAAATTTATAACATTGCACATTAGTTTGTTATCAAATTTGTTAACAACAATTAAATAAGAAAAATATGCATTAAATAAGTTGTTTATGATATTTAAATATGTTTATGGGGTTAGAGTAACTTTTTTGCAGGCCAAATCAAACATTATCACCACCTGCTCTACACCCTCAAATAAAAAGGTGGTTCTTTTTTTTTAACGATTTTCTCCCCAATTTAGTCGTCTCCTATTCCGCCCCCCTAGTTAGGACTCCCCCAATCACACGATACTACCAACGCTAGGAGGGCGAAGGCTAACACAGGCTTCCTCCAAGACCTGCTGGAGATTCACCACCTGCAGAGTTCAGAACCAACACACCTGGCTCTTACGTTCAGATGCCCCTGACAGCCTTTGTTACCTGGATCAGGTGTGTTGCAGTAAAGTTTCTGTGTGATTTCTGTGTTTCTGAGTTTTTACATATCTTAAACAACAAACGTTCCTATGCTGACAGATGCTGGATGTTCTAAGAGGTTCTACTGCACTTCTATAGGGCAGCTGTGCTAAATTTCCTTCAGGATCAATAAAGTATCTGTCTGTCTGTCTATCTATCTGTCTGTCTGTCTGTCTGTCTGTCTGTCTATCTATCTATCTATCTATCTATCTGTCTACCTACCTGTCTGTCTGTCTGTCTATCTATCTATCTATCTATCTATCTATCTATCTATCTATCTATCTATCTACCTGCCTGCCTGCCTGCCTACCTACCTACCTACCTACCTACCCATCCATCCATCCATCCATCCATCCATCCATCCATCCATCCATCCACCTACCTACCTACCTACCTACCTATCTATCTATCTATCTATCTATCTATCTATCTATCTATCTATCTATCTGCCTACCTACCTACCTACCTACCTACCTACCCAGCTACCTATCTATCTATCTGTTCTCCAATTAGTGGTTTAAGAACCCCAAACAGCCCAAATTTTTGCTTGATCCCAACTCGCAACACATAGGGATAAACCAAAAGTATGGACCAACTGGTGTCCGGATTGAGAACTACTGCTACAGTGAACTCAGTACTCATCCAATCACATATTACTGTTGTTAACCATCTTTGAAGTGTACAGTTTAGTTCCTTGCGTTAGCTCCTGGGCCACATCCAAGGCAACCTAACTTGATGTTACTGAGCTCTGCTAAAGCCTGAGTAGACTGATAAATCAACAGTGGACTGAAGCAGGGAGCGAGAGAGAAAAAAAGTTTATTCACTAAGTTTTTTTTCCAACCCTGTGTTTAATATGTACTGTGTGATACTTAGTGAGGAAGGAGTCTTACCTTATCTTTCCTCAGTTTCATAAAGAAACCGCATTGAATCCAAATTCAAAATCAATCACTGTGGATTTCATGACAGCTTTGGCTAATATATTCTGTAAAAGCATACAACTTGACTGTGAACCAGCAGTTGTTTTCCTTGTGTCAATATTACTGATGATATTTCACTCACTGTAAAAATAATAGTGTATTTTAGTGATGCAGGTGCTCCTGGGATTCCTGATAAGTGTATAAAGAAGACAAAATATTAGTCCAACTGACTGTTAGCCTTCTGGTAGTTAACTTGGCCAGGAGTTCCAGTACACACATCAGTCACTTCCACAAGATCACATCAATTAGAGAGGCAGCCAAAAAACGTTCATCTCCAGATTTTATAGAATAAGTCCACAAAGCTCCACTGCGCTGTATAGTTACTGATTATATGATAACATATTTTATTTATCATGAACTTTGGTCAACCACAGATCCAAACTTCCAGTGGAACCTTCAGAAGAACATCCAAGACCTCTTCACAGCCAATCCACTTTCCCAGTGATGCTAAAATGAGTCATAGGAGGAGATTAAGGAGAAAATAATGGTGCGTAATGCTGCGAGGGCAGCAGTCATTGGGTATTTATCATCAATAGGGCCATAATTAGAGGAGTCCTAATGTGGCCAAATGCTAACGTGGCTATAAGTGAATGAAAGTTAATGGGTGTTGGGTTGGATGACATCACTTATGTCATTCTGAATAGCCTGGTTTTTAATTTATTATTGTATTGTGAGCATTTTTGGATGGAAATAATTCTCTTAGCATTATCACTTCAAGACTATGGGCAGTGTCTCAGTAAAAAAGATCATTTGAACATAGAATAAGCACAGCAATACGTTAAAATGATCTCTCAGTTAACCCCCTAAAATCTCAGGCTTATTAAATACCACGGCTTATTATTCAGTATCTACAGGGACGTCAATGCAAACTAAGAGCTATTCTTAGGTTATAGAAGTGTGCAACAAATCTTTGGGCCCCACCGGTGGGCCCTGGCCATGTAATGGGTTAAAATCAAGTAAAATATGGTAAAATAATGTTCAATAAAAAAGTCTAGGTATGTAGATACTAAAGGATTCCTCACATAGGGGACTGATTATATGGGAGCTATAACATTAGATGTTTCATCACCATTAAAATACAATCCCATTTCCAAAAAAGTTGTGACGCTGTGAAAAATGTAAATAAAAAACGAAATGCAATGATTTTTAAATCATTTAAACCCTACTAAATATTTTATTAAAAATGCTTCAAAGACAACATATCAAATGTTGAAGTTGAGAAATCTGGAGAAATCTCTGTATGTAAGGGACAAGAAACAGTATTTCCTGTCTGTGATCTTTGGGCCCTCAGGCAGCACTGCATTAAAAACAGACATGATTCTGTAGTGGAAATCACTGCATGAGCTCAGAAACACTTCTGAAAACCACTGGGAAACTGTTCATCACTGCATCCACAAATGCAAGTTAAAACTCTAAAACGCAAAGAGAAAACCAGATATAAACAGGATCCAGAAATGCTGCCACCTTCTCTGGGCCCGAGCTCATTTAAAATGGACGGAGTTGAAGTGGAAAAGTGTCCTGTGGTCCGAATCAACATTTGAAATTCTTTTTAGAAATAATGGACACTGTGTCCTCTGGGCTAAAGACCACTCAGCTTGTTATCAATGCACAGTTCAAAAGCCAGTATTCAGGATGGTATGGGGGGCATTAGTGCACATCGCATGGGTGACTGGGACATCTGTGAAGGCACCATCAATGCTGAATGATATATACATGTTTTGGCAACATATGCTGCCATCCAGATGACGTCTTTTTCAGAGAAGACCTTGATCATTTCAGCAAGACAATGTAAAACCACATTCTGCATGTATTACAACAGCATTGCTCCATATATGCTCTATACAGAGTGTAGTTAAAAGAAGAGGTGATGAAGCACAGTGGTAAACATGCCCCCGTCCCAACTTTTTTGGAACATATTGTTGGCATTAAATTCAAAATGAGCATTTTTTTTATTTTTAAATTAAATTTCTCAGTTTCAACATTATTTTCAATGAAATATAGGATTTAAATTTGCACATCATTGCATTTTGTTTTTATTTACATTTTGCACAGCGTCCCAACTTTTTTGTAAAAGGGGTTGTAAATATAACAACAAATGTGGTTAATGAAACTGTATTATGCAAGACTCGTTAATTTATGAGACTAATCTATGATTTTAAGGCCCATAACTTCACTAACTGTGCTACTGTTATAGAACTAGCTGTTGCGTAATAGTCTTAGACACTATAGTGCTTGGTTGAATTGTTCCTGGCTAAACAGAAGAACGGTTTGGGACAAAATATGCATGTAGGAGGATTTGAGAGAAAAGCAGTGAAATGTTTGACCTTGAGAGAGTCAGTTAAATGCATACAGGAGGATAGGGGTCAGAGGAAGTGAAAACGGGGGCGACTGCTTTCTGAGAGCATCCGCACTGTCAGAGGCCATTATGGAACATTTCTCTTGGACCAGACGCTGATAAGCTCTGATGGATGCTGAACCAAGTGAAAGCAGAGAGACTGATAAGAATTTGCTTTATAAATAACATGAACTCTGCCCAGCTTTGCTTTGCAAGCCCTGCACGTCTAGCGGTTCAGTATGATTGCTTGGGGTCTGAAAGACACGCTTATTGAAATGAGTTTTATTTCTCCTTCCAGTTCAGGCTGGGGCTGTCAAAATTAATATGGACATTCCAATATTTGTCTGATTCAATGAAAAAATGCACTTTTGAACGGAGAAAATGTCCATTCAAACGTTTAAGGCTACCTCTGCAGCCGCTCCTAGTATGTTTAGGCCAATTAGTCACACACAGTGGTTACCAAAGAGAAGAGCATGCCATTACTGACCATTACTGAGATAGAGGGGTAGGGCGAAGTGTTGGAGCTACATGATCCTCCAAACGGAGGTTTTTCAGAGACTCCAAACAGAGAGTTATGAGAAAAAAAGAAAAACCGGCAAGATGGAGAACAAGAGACCAAAGAAACACACAAATGTGAGAATTTTCTCTGTTAAAAATTACAATAACCACTGTTTTATCTTAGTTTAATGTCGTTTCAGTGTATTATGGTCGTTTTCTTCATAACAAGCATAAAAAATCGCTAATAGCATGCTAATGTCTCAGTAGCTAGCTAGCTAACTTTCCCGTTCCACCTTAAATAGTCCAGCAGTTCTGACGCCTGAAGCGCCAGAATGTAGCTGCTGCACCATTTATGGTGGAACGGGAAAATTCGAACAAGAAGCTGGTGAATATCTGACTTCAGCTTCATATCACTGAAGAATTAGAGGTGGGTGATAATAAATAATTGCCCCCCTCTTTGAAGGCATATGATGCCCTAAATGTAACTAAAGCCCAGCAGTGAGGAGCTGAACTTTACCCTCCTCTGCTATCACTGAAGACGGGCCGGGTCGCCTACAGAGCAGCGCTAGTAGCTGTTAATGAAACAATGCTCTTTTTATTTGAGGGTCCATTTCGTAGGGCAAGATTTCAAACACTACCCCTTCCAAGGGGTTAGGGTGACACTTGAAAACAAGGGGTAGGGGTAAAAAGAAAAAATGGGATTGGGCCTTACACTGACAAGTCAACGCCCTCAATGAGGACACTAAGTAGCACAGTAAGATAATAATCATGTAATATTTATACATTTATACATATTGTCGTTGGAATAAAATCTGATATCTTCAAAATGGTAACAGCAGCAGAGAGAAAACATTTCCCCATGCTCTATTGCACGGTGTTGCCATATGGCAACAATTACTTTATCTCAATTTTACCAAAAATCAGATTTATAAAATCTGTGTTTTCCTATTAATTGTGGAAAAAGGATCTTTTACTTTAAAAGGACAAATGACATCACAGGACCAGGAATTCTTATTATGATGTTGTTATCATACATTATTATGATGTTGTTATCATACATACATCAAATTCCAATTGAAATTGTATTAATTTCCAATTATTGTAAATATTGGGTCATACATTTTATGAAGTATAAGTTGGATTTGTTTGGTCTTCTTTTCAATAAAAGGATGTTTTTTAGAGAAAAATTTGATTTTATGGTGCTTTTTTTTATTTTACGGTGCTGTGCTACGATTGCGCATTGTTGCCATATGGCAACAATTTACCAAATACCCCATTAAAAAAAAATCTATAGATTTTTTACAAATATTTCCATTATTTAAGCAATTTTAAATAACAAAAACACATTAAAACATTTTTATCATATTTAAATAATAATTCATGCAATAGAGGGTTAATTTCTAATGAATATAACGAAGGGTAACTGGAGTTCTAAAATATACAATAAAGTTAAAAAATCCAAAAAAGAGATACAATTTTTTGCATGACAGCAGCAATGTTTGACGAAATAAGCTGCTAGTTTAGCTGTTTGGCTACAAGGTGCTGCACAATGATTGTGCAGTCCTGACTGAGCCACGGACAGTTTGAGCAAACGGTCACGCGCTGATCACTCCTTACTAGTAGGTTTAGCTCAGTGGTCGCAACCGAAATGTTAAGAAGAGCCATTTTGTCTTTTTAACAAAAATGAAACCACCTTGAGAGCCACAACGTTTTTATGTCCATTTTACCATCTTGGCTGTAAATGTGTCTCAGTATGTGCTGATGTACCAGTACAGGCTAAAAATATAATAGAAACAAAAACACAGACTTACTTTGCTCTGCTTTAACCTTCAGCTCAGCTGTAGCCGCTTTTCTCGCATCTCAGGAAACTTCTCCGTGAGTTTCTTGTAAAATGTCTCTCGATGTTCAACTTTTTATGAGGCTGAAGTTGCTTCTCATTCAAATTGTCCCATTCCACCTTAAATGGTACTGCTGCGCCATTTAAAGTGGAACGGGAGAATTCGAATGAGAAGCAGGACAATGAGAAACTGACTACAGCTTCGCGAGTTGTTGCAGATTAAATGTATCAGGAAACCAGCTGAGCACTTATAAATCTTTAAATTATTGATGTTCGTCTTAAATCTCTCTCTTTGCCTTTTATTATCTGCGTTGCTATGGTGACCAGCAGTCTGTGCTGATCTTTAGGGTTAAAGGGTGAATTAGCAGTTCTACATAAACTCCAGTTTTTAAGACCATTTATTGTGAAAACTGTGTTAGAACTGTGTGTTATAATGATTGTACAGCAAAGGAGGATTATGTTATGTTATGTTATGTTTTGTTATGTTATGTTATGTTATGTTATGTTATGTTTTATGTTATGTTATGTTTTATGTTATGTTATGTTTTGTTATGTTATGTTTTATGTTATGTTATGTTATGTTATGTTATGTTTTGTTATGTTATGTTATGTTATGTTTTATGTTATGTTATGTTTTATGTTATGTTATGGTATGTTATGGTATGTTATGTTTTATGTTATGTTATGTTATGTTATGTTATGCTATGCTATGTTTTATGTTATGTTATGTTATGTTATGTTATGCTATGTTATGTTTTATGTTATGTTATGTTATGTTTTATGTTATGTTATGTTTTATGTTATGTTATGTTATATGTTATGTTATGTTATGTTTTATGTTATGTTATGTTATGTTTTATGTTATGTTATGTTATGTTATGTTTTCCGTTATGTTATGTTATGTTATGTTATGTTATGTTTTATGTTATGTTATGTTATGTTATGTTATGTTATGTTATGTTATGTTATGTTATGTTACCTAAATATCTAGTTCTGCTGTGGAGCCGCAGCAGTGGAGAGATTATTCAGGCCTGATTCTCACCCCAAACAGAGTCAGAGTCACTGATGAGGATTTTGAGGCTGAAGTGTTACTGAAGTTTAAAGGACTCTGAATGTCATGTCTGTACAGATCATACTGAAATGTTCAAATTGGAGCAGTTTTATTTCAACAGTTGAAAATTCTTTGCACAAAGTTGTTTGGTTTGTATTCAGTTATTTTTGTTGATTTTTGTGATGAAAAACCTGGAATGATTGACTTTGCCTTTAGTCTAAACTTTTGTTTGATATCACACCTTTGTGTAAGTTTGATTGTTGGTTACACTTAAACTCACTTTTTGGTGATTTTTTTTATATATTTGCAGCTTTTCAATTGTGTGTTTCTATCTGGCACAGGATTAAATACAGGTTAAATACAGGTGGTGTGTCAGGTGGAGATTCACAAACATTCTGTCAATCGTGCTTTGAAAGTAGCTAAAAAGTAGTCACTACTTTTTCTGGAAAAGTAGCTAAATTGTAGCAGCTACAAATTTTGGGAAAGTAGCTACAAAGTAGCTAACTACTAATTTTTCAGTAGCTATCCCAACCCTGTACGTTACACAACCACTCATTGCACAAGAGGAGTCATGGAAAGCGAGCAGTGGCTATTTCTCATCAGACCACACTCGCCTTCGCTAGGTTAGCTTCAGTAAGCTGAATAGCTATCTTGGCAAACTTTGTAGTGCAAAATGTTTCTTGGAGAATAAAACACACAAATTTGGGGAAAAATTGCTCAATTTGGCTATAAGTTTTGGTTTAAAACTGTAGTGTTTTGCCTTTTACTGTAGTTGCCAGCTGTGTAGCTCTGTAGCATGCTAACTACCAGTCATGTATAACAGATGAAGTAGTTTGCTGCTTAATTCCCAGTTTGAACACAGCAAATTGAAGGTTATAGTTTTGAAATATGGTGTTGTTTAAAGTATTTTATTGTTGTTGCTTATAAATAAATATGTCCACCATTTCTGGGGGGGTCTGAAAAGATAGAAACATTAAATTATATGCATTTTTGCCACGTTATATCTATAGTTTTTGTTTTTTAAAAGCTGCCCAGCGTATCTTTTTCCAGAATATGATTTTGGAATCGTTGAAAGGCGACACATGGTTTGTTTTTGTCAACTTAAGTCCATTTTTGATGATGATTATATGATTAATAAACAGTGGATTAGAGTGACAGCACCAGCTCTAGGTCTTACTCTGTATTTCTGAAAACCACAGATATTCTTTATGCTGTTCTACAGCACAGCGGTCACTGTTGAGATGGATTTAAGTAAGAGCCAGAGGTCATAGTTCTAACAAAACAATGATTTAACAAAGCTGCTTAATCCAAACGCTTAGTCGTGTCTAAGTGTTTGCTATGTTCTGCCAACAGAACCACAGAGTTGGACTCCTCCCACTTTCTTTGTAAGAAAACCAAGAAAAGAAAGAAAAGTAAACAATTTGTGTATTAATAAATGTTTCCTGTGCATGCCACAAACATGACGCAAACAGAACAGAGGGAGTGGAGGCTGTTACAGCTGCAGAGACAGACCAACTCCATATTCATGCCCAAGGTTTTGGAAAGGGATGTCCGACAAGGTCATATACGTGTGATGGTCGGGTGTCCACATATATACACCAATCAGACATAACATTATGACCACCTCCAGGTTTCTACGCTCATTGTCCATTTTATCAGCTCCACTTACTATATAGGTGCACTTTGTAGTTCTACAGTTACAGACTGTAGTCCATCTGTTTCTCTGATACTTTGTTAGCCCCCTTTTACCCTGTTCTTCAGTGGTCAGGACCCCCTTGGACCCTCACAGAGCAGGTACTATTTGGGTGGTGGATCATTCTCAGCACTGCAGTAACACTGATGTGGTGGTGGTGTGTTAGTGTGTGTTGTGCTGGTACGAGTGGATCAGACACAGCAGTGCTGCTGGAGTTTTTAAACACTGTGTCCACTCACTGTCCACTCTATTAGACAACCCTATCTTGTCAGTCCACCTTGTAGATGTAAAGTCAGAGACGATAGCTCATCTGCTGCTGCACAGTTTGTGTTGGTCATCCTCTAGTCCTTCATCAGTGGTCACAGGACGCTGCCCACAGGACGCTGTTGGCTGGATATTTTTGGTTGGTGGACTATTCTCAGTCCAGAATGACCCACCACCCAAATAGTACCTGCTCTGTGAGGGTCCATGGGGGTCCTGACCACTGAAGAACAGAGTAAAAGGGGGCTAACAAAGTATGCAGAGAAACAGATGGACTACAGTCTGTAACTGTAGAACTACAAAGTGCACCAATATAGTAAGTGGAGCTGATAAAATGGACAATGAGCGTAGAAACAAGGAGGTGGTTTTAATGTTTTGGCTGATTGGTGTATATATATATATATATATATATATATATATATATATAATCAATATGCATAATGAAGTTGTAACAAAAGACTATTCAGCTCGATAGTCCTCTAGTGCAGGTGCTCCTAAATCTAAATTCTGGCTGCATTTGTAAAAATGTGAGTATTTTCCTCTCACAGCACTCAGTTTACCACTGCTTTGATGTGGTATTTGGGAAAGAGTGGGTTTACTGTGGTCTTGTGTTCTGTGCTTTTGCATGTTTGTGAAATGAGGCACATTTGGACACCGGAAAGCACACAAAACCTAAAGTGTGAACTTTGGGACAGGACACTGGTGCTAATACTTGTATTTATTTTTAAATCCCAGAAGGCCTAGGAGAGCCTGAGGGCTCCCCTCTGGTAGTTTCCACAACAATCCAGAAAAATCCAACTATTGTAATAGCTTGAAAACGGTAAAACAAACTGTGTAAGAAAAATGTTGACATACTTTAGTTTGTAATGAAATAATTAAACAGTGGTTTTGGCATGAAGAACATCGCTCATTACATCCACATTAAACTTCCAAGAAAATTGTTTATTGTATGGATTAGACATTTTTCTTCAGTGTCTCACCGTCACTTTAGACTGACGAGACTCATCAGTGATTATTATTTTTAATCACTTTCATCACTTCCAACAATTATTATTTCTAATCACATAGAAGACTCATTATTTATACTTACTTCAACCATATCACTAATAATCTCTGTCATGATGAGAAATCAGATCTCATTTTGAGTTGGGTAATTATTCCTAATTATTGAAGCAAAAGTAAAAGCTAAGGTGCATATATCAGGATTTATGTAAATAAATATCTGAGTCATGTAAATATCATACATTTCTTACTCATGTCTTCCGGGAAAGTGCGGAGGTAGAAAGTAATTATGATACATATTTTGTGATCTTTCTGTTTTGAAATGCTAACCAGCAAATACTTAACAATGAACAACTAAAACAGTTACTACAGTAGTTGCAGAGTTTAAGTACATCAAGTATGATGATTATATAATTTATACAGTCATTATGAACCATTTTTTTTTGGTATTTTCTGGGTCAATTACAATTGCAATTATAAAGTTTTTACACGTGACGGTCACACATGGCATGTGTTGTTATTTTCAGGAGACCCTGGGCTACTCAGATATGCCATTTTTTGACATGTAAATGCTAACAGAAATTTGATATCTTTATGAATTTGGGTCATTTCTGATCAAATTTACCCAGCGCCTGCTAAACTTTGTATTTTTTATTATAGAGATCTTGAAAACAAGTGCAGTTGTAGTTATCCTTTCAGAAATTGTTAGTCTGGAGTGTCTGTGAGCTGAAAGTGCCATAATTATGATGGTGATTCATTCTGTTGGTTATTATGAGTAAAAAAAAAATAATTAGCATAAGGTGGACGTGTTTTTTATTGATTTTCTATCCTTTTGGATTCAGGTTCAGTGCTAAAACTCTGATACACAGCAAGACAGACTTTATTTTTAATTTCAAATTGATTTGCATATTTAATATCAGATATTTTTAATACTCAAAATCAATGTAAACTGAAAGCTCTTTGTTTGTAAAATGAAGGCTAAAAGCAGAGATGTAATATAACCGGTAAAAGGAAGTCGAGTGATGTCATCAGTGTGATTTTTATTTCAAAATAAGAGATTTTTTGTTACGCGGTAACACCAGTGACACGACTCCTGGGGACAACAACTTTCATTATATGTTTTATAATATTTATTTGTAAATTTTTTCTTTATGTCATTTAATTTAGATATTTAATGGTCATGTATAAATTATTGCAGTTAAAATTGCAGAAGAACACCCTTTACACGTGACTGTGGGGACGAGCTCTTCTGTGGTGAGAAATATGATTACCATGGTTATGAAAAATTAACCATGGTAATCATAGTTTACATGGTTTTGGCAGATATGGCATGATGGGTGCATCCACAACTGGGGGGCTATTTAGCCCTTTTAATTTTTTCAAAAATGCGTTAACCCATTAGGTAACTTGCTAGCTAGTTGTCTAACTAGGCTTCAGGGAATTATTAATTGATTCCTGGACAGTAAATCTCTCAGAATTCAAGCATTTTCATATGTTAGCATGTAAACCCTAAACGGAAGGACAGCTGTTTCTATGTGTCGTCTAGCTGAACTGACGTGTATCTTAGAGCACATCGTGAGCGGCGCTCACTGAATTTAGCAAAAAATTAAGCCACTCATCGAGTGTCCAGGAATTTTACAGGGTTTAGGTTGAAACCCTAGTTCAGACCACTCTCCCAGTTTGGGCTTTTCACTTTACGCAGTGGGTCACTGTGAAGGGAAGGGTATTTCTCTTGGGAGAGAGTGAGTAAGAGTAAAAAATCCTTCAACATTAAGACAAATTGAAACAAACTGGGTTTGCGGAGGAGAACAAAAGGACAGATTTGAATCTCCACAAACCCCCACTAACGGGCCTAAATCTCCACGCGCAGTGCGCTGGTCACATGTGGTTTGGCTTTGCTCTGTTCTGCTGAAACTAGAAGGATTTCAGGATAAATCACAGGAAATGAAGTTGGACCAGTGGCAGAATTTGAGTTGTCCTTGGCTTGGGATTCATTAAGCTTCAGCGAAGGATCTCCTTCTAGACAATCCTGGCTCTTCAGTAAGCGTTGGCTCAGTACGGGTCTGCGGTCAGTTCTGTTATGGTGGTTACCATGGACGCTCTGAAGAAGCACTGCATAAAGACCAAAGACTTGTAATCGCTCAACCGCAGAACGTGGCCCTCATTCTTTTGCATGTTTTGATAAGCGTCCACAGGAACCAGCCATAAAAATAAAGGTTTTGTATCTTGTGCCTCATTTTTTTTGAAGAGAGCCATGAATTTTCCTTTCGGTGGTTAGAACTAAGGAGCGTGCTTTCACTACTTTAATGGAGGGTGTAATGAAGCGTTACTTTGAGCTCAGCTTTTCTGACCTAAACTTAATGATTTATCATCTATGCTGCTCCTGAAGATCGACCATCCTGTCATATTAAGATTCTCCACAGCACCTATTTAAGTGGACCACTTGTCTTGGGCCCAGTTTGTCCAACAAGATCATTTAGTCTTAGATTGTTACAGTAAGCAGTTTTAAAGAATGCTACAGCTTAAACTGAAGACCAGATGGACAAGCAGTTCTGTGCAAAAGTCAGAGACCACACTTCTGTTTTTTTACTTTCCAGGCAAAACAGCCATTGAGTTAAAGTTACTCCTTTGTCAGTATCTGGACAAAAAACACACACACACACGCATTTTCTAAGCCGCTTATCCTTCTGGGTCACGGGGGAAGTTGGAGCCTATCCCAGCAGTCATTGGGCGGAAGGCAGGAAACACCCTGGACAGGTCGGCAGTCCATCACAGGGCAGACAGACAGACATACACATTCACACCCAGGGGCAATTTAGCATCTCCAGTTGGCCCGACTGCATGTCTTTGGACCGTGGGAGGAAGCTCCATACAGAAAGGACCCTGGTCAACTGGCCGGGGAATCGAACCCAGGCCCTTTATTACAGCTTCTGGTCTTTTCAGTTTGCAGGGATATTTTTCCACTCTTCTAAAGTTCAGTCTTAGAAGTTGGTTGCATTTTCTGAGAAACTGAGCAGCTTCATTAACTTGTGCACTGAAACTAAACCAGTCGATGATGTACATGGTACAACAATACAGTCTGTCTACAGCCTATTCTACAAAGACAATTAGGAAAATTCACCATATTAATATTTATACAATAAATTCTGTTCAGACAGACAGGAAAAGTTGGTATAAATGAACACAAATGTCCACTTTTTCGCCTCCGTTTTGTTAGCCTACATGTGTCCAACCTGTATTAGGGAAGTGGTGTGATTTTGTTTGTGTGTTTAAAAACAACAATCGCCCAGTGTATGCTTGGAATTTGCTGAGATGGGATGTTTAAAATGACCAACAGCTTTGTGTCCAACACTTTAAGCAGACCCTAATTTATTTATCAGTGTGGCAGTGCACGTTTGGCTTATGTGGTATCAGGTGGTATCGGATGTTGGTATCAGTGCATTTTTATGAGGTTGAGGATGAGTAAATAAGCACAGCATCAGACCGAAACCCAATACCTGTATCAGTATCAAGGCATCCCTGTTTATTTTTACTTGGAAGACGAACAAAACGTGTAATCTCACTTGGTATATACAAACTTTTGCATACAACTGCATGTTAGGTCATGTCAGAACGCTTTCTGTGGTGACTTATGACAACTAACTATACAAGTATCTATTTATATATATATATATATATATATATATATATATATATATATATATATATATATATGCTTCGTCTGTTTTGTGTCCTTGGATCACTACAAGAAAATGATTGACATGCCCAGATTCCTCCGCAGTGTCAGAACTGAGTGATTTATTTGGAGCAGAATTATTGAAATATATCTCACAAATGGAAAAAGGCCATGGCGCTAGAATGTCATATTTCATTTCTGACTTGTGGAAACAGCTCAAACTGCTCCAAAACACTGAAGAAGCCAGCGTCCTCAGTAAACCCTCCTTTAAATAACCCAAAAATCACGCTCATACATATTCATGAGTCAGACGTGTCTAATGACAGATAATTTCTTGGATGGCTGGGTTCCGTTTACAAACATCTCATCTGAATGCTGAATCTAATCTTCATGACCATTAGCCTGCGTCTCTCCTGTGTGAAACATCCCTCCAAGTGTCATCGAATGAAGTGAAATCATTGATACAGTTAATGAAGCATTTCCAGTCGCTTTTATCTTTCCAGTCGCTAACCGATTAACACATCAGCCGTAGATGTGATTTGGTACTTTAATAAATAAATAGGCCTACATTTGCATACATCTAAAGCTATATAGATAAAGAATGGGATTTCAGACAGTATTGTAAGTCGACTTTTTTTTAAATGATGATAATAAAAGTGTACATGAATTATACCAACTACAAATATGGAGGAGAAAAGGTTTGTTTACACCCCCTCTAGAGGGATCTCGCCTAAATATGATGTTTTTCTGCAAATTTTGGTGCACATAGCTCACTAAACTCACTAAACACCTGCATGAATTACGGTGCGTTTCATGTAAATGATATGTATAGTTGTATGGAGCCCCTCACCGCATTACATATTCAAGTTGGAAACTCAGGATTTTAGATTTTAGTTTTTTTTACCAGTGAAAAACAAACTTGGTGGTGAATGTGAATCATAATGTACCTGATGTGTTTCTGTGTGATCTATGTCCTTTTTAATATAGCAAAAAAACAAAACAGGATACATTTTTTTCAGACCCTTTACTAGTTAAACATCTGGTATGCACAACTTTCCGATGTGCATCTCAGTGCAGCATTAGTAGCACTACACTTTGACAGATATAATAATAACGTAATAATAATAATCTGAGCACTTCACAGCTGTAACTGCTTTACGGAAGGTGATAAAGCTTAAGAGTAATAGAAGAAACAATTAGTATTCAATTAAAATGAAATAAGGCGGATCAAATTAAAAAGATAAATACCAAATGAGATGTAGGATTTTAATTAAACGCTAAGTTAAAGAGATATGTTTTCAAATTTTTATTAAAAGTGAGCACTGAGCCCGACTGTCTAATAAAAGGTGGAAGTGAATTCCATGGTTTAGAAACATAATAACTGAAAGAGGCCTCTCCAGAAAAAGGTTTCTGTAGATCTAATATCGGGTGTTGGAACATAAACAGACACTCTGTGATAAAAGGTCATTTAGGTCATTTAGAGCCTTGAAAACTAGTAGCAGAACTTTAAAATCTGTCCTAAAACATATAATTAGCCTTTCAAAATGGGTGGATGAGCTCCCTTTTTGTCTTTGTCAGGATTCATGCTGCTGCATTTTGTATGAGTTGTAGTGAGGTTGTGGAGTGTTTTCTTAGCATGTCCAGTAAGAAGATCATTACAGTGATCAACTCTGCTTGTAACAAATGCATGAGCAGGTTTCTCTGCATCGCTCTCAGATAGAAAATGTCGAACCGTAGCAAAATTTTTCAAATGATAAAAAAGCTACTTTAGTGACTGTGTTTACATGCAGAATAAAACAGCTCAGGAAGTTAAGATTACACCCAGGAATGGGATACAAAGCTAAAAAGCGGAGCTTCTCAGAGCAGCTTTCTCTGAGTTTTAGTACCAAGCATCATTTTCAGTTTTTCCCCAATTTAGTTGAAGAAAGTTTTGTGACATCCAATGAGAAATATCTGACACACAGCTGATAAGGCTGTGTACAGAGTCTTGATCATCCGAAGGAATAGATATTATATAATTGTGCGTAATCAGCATAGCTGTGAAAATATCATGTTTCCAAATGACATCACATATAGGAAACATTTAGAAAAAGAAAAGGCCCTAAAACTGAACCCTGTGGGACTCCACAAGAAATGATAATATTATTTTGATAAATGTTTTTTCCCAGTGAAACCAAGAATTGTGTACTCATTAAATAAGATTTAAACCTACCCAATATTCTAGATGGTATGTTAGAATCTTGTGATCAACGGTATCAAAAGCTGCACTAAGATCCAGTAAGACCAGAATAGAAGGATTTTGTGAATCAGTGCAGCTCACTGACAACGCGAACCAGTGCTGTCTCAGTACTATGGTTAGAATAAAAACCTGAATGAAACATCTCAAATAACTTGTTTGATGTTACACAGGCAAGTGTCTGAAAACAACTTTTTTCTAAGATTTTATTTAAAAAGGATGGTTAGAAATTTGTCTAAAATGATTCAGAGCTGAATTCAGTGCTATTATATGTTATGATGTCATACTATTGTAATGTTTTATTGATTTCTTGACTGTTTCTGAGTCAATGGAATGCAGTTTTAAATATATATTTTTTCTTTACTTCTACACTGAGTTGAAAGAAAATACATAAATTCTCTGATACGAAAACACTGGATATCAGGGACACGTTTGTATTTAAACCTATAGTGATTACCAGATTCAGGATGTGACCCAGCTTGTGGGTAGGTCTTCAAATCAAATATCTCTAGAAGTCTAATGAATTCTACAGTGTTACTGTCTAATGAGTTATCAATATGCCAGTTGGAGTCCCCAAAGAGCAGAAATTCATCATAGCTTGTGATACAGCTGGTATTAGTTCTGCTTGTGAGGTCTATAAATTGTGATTAATTACACAGAGGGGTCACTAAAAAGACATAGATTTACCAACAGTGCAGTTAAAATCACTATTATAAATTTATGCCCCACAAGCACCACAGAAGAGCTCGTCCCCACAGTCATGTGTGAAGGCTGAGGCCATATTTTGAAGAAAAAAAACACATTTTTCTGCAATTTTAACTACAATAATCTATACTTGACCATGAAATATATGATTTAAATGACACAAAAAAAACAAATGCCAAATAAATATTATAAAATATAGAACGAAAGTTGTTGTCCCCAGGAGTCGTGTCACTGGTGTTACCGCATAACAAAAAAATTTATTTTGAAATAAAAGTCACACTGATGACATCACTCGACTTCCTTTTACCTGTTTTCTGAGGATCTATGAAGAAAAGCACATGGTGAGTCCACTGTGTCTCTCAGTTATCAGAGATTTTCTCATTTAGCTCATGATTTCATACAAGCTTTTAGCTGAAGTCACTGGTGTGACCGACTTTATTCTGAGGTCATTGTAAAAAAATAGAATACAAATGGATTAAATTACATATTTTAGTGGATATTCCATGATTGACGACATGTGGTTTGATGCTCTGTAGCAGTTATTTTGTAAAATCATTTTTCATTGAAAATGTCTCTGGTGTTCCTTTATTATGTGTAACACCAGTGAGGACCAGTAACACCAGTGACTCCTATGGAGAGACAGAAAAGTGGCCGTTTCTGTAGAATGACCCAGATACAAAATGAATATCATTTTAAATGAATAAGATATTGTTACTTATTCGTGTTTGTCCAGGTTTGTAACAGTTGATGTGAAAGAACTGGAGCATGGATGGATCAGTGATGCTATTAAAATCTATTAGTACAGTAGTTATATTGCTACAAAACAGCCTAAATGTTATTGTTTGCTATCCGGTGTCGACCAGAGGCGGATGGGTTCCCCTTTTCAGTCTTGGTTCTTCTAGAGTTTTCTTCTTCTTGCTCTTAGGGAGTTTTTCCTTCCCACTGTCGCCACTGGCGACGCTCATGGGGGCTCGGATCCGGATTTTCCTGTAAAGCTGCTTTTTGACAACGGCTGTTGTAAAAAGCGCTATATAAATAAACTTTGACTTGACTTGACTTGAATAAAACTGAAAGCTTGCAAACGTTTGGCCCACTGACAGCTGCGGAGATGTTTCGGTAATACTTTCTATGAATGTCACCTTTGTAAGCATCTATAAACACATTTATAACATGTTATAATGTATTCATAAGGCATTATAAACATGGTTATAAGTATTTATAAAAAAGAATTACACTGAATTACACTTTATAGCCATGTTTATTATACATTATGAATTGTTAATATAATGCATTATAAATAGTGTTAATAACATGTTATAATGTCAGTGCCAAAGAAGTCAGTCCCAGCTTGGAGAGCGTAAAGTAAAGACAAATACCAAGCTAACGGTGGTGTACATTACCTTTCCCACATTGGGTAAAACACTGATGGCAGCTCTAGTTTAAACTCTGACATTTGAAGCCTGTAATGTGCTTTACTGTGAATGTTTTAGTGTTTCAGTAAATCCTTCAGTAAATACTTCAACTTGAAGCCTCACTCTGAACACTGGAGGAGGCTTTAGTACAGTACGCTTCACTTTACTTAGAGCGGACAAATACCACTTATGAGCTCTTATAATTTGTTATGATCAGTACTTATAATGTATTATGTTCACTATTCATAATGCATAATAAACATGGCTATAATGTATAATGCATTTTAATAAATATTTATAGCTATGTTTCTAATGTCTTATGAATGCTTAATAACATGTTATGAATATGTTTTTGCTTACAAAGGTGACATTCATAGAGAGTGTTACCGATGTTTCTTCTGTGTATACTCGATACCTTTCCTTCACGCTGTCCCAGCACTCAGACATGAGGTCAGGGTTGTTTAAGGATAGTACCAAACACCAGAGTCGGTTATAGTTAGGAATTTGATCTTTGTTGTTACATGCACTTCTGTCACACTTGAGAAACGTGAGGCATGTTTGGGGGACTGTTTTAGAGCCTCTGTGTCATGCTGGGAGTAGATGTATGATGTTTGTGGCTCCTCACTCTCCCCAACCAGTATAACTTTGAATATATTAAAACCAGTTTGTATATTTGTATGCAAACTGAACATGAAGAGGAATTCGCCTCCAGCAGAGAAGCTATTTGCATCAGACTATGACGGCATCATCTCTGTAATAAGTTTGTTCCAGAAGATGAAGGAATTAGAGCACTGAGCCAATGAGCATACGGGTGTGTGTGACCTTTATTCATCACATCATTGTGGGGACTGTGATTCAAGACCACAGGAATGTGTAGTGTTTTACTATGAGCAAGACCTTTCCTCCCCCATCTCTCTCTCTCCCCTCCTTTCTGCTGTCCACTGCTCTTAGTTGCTTTCAGTTTGGTCAGTTTCACTCTTTCTCTTTGGCATCTGTGCGCAGTTTTTGGAGAAATCAGTAGAATTTTACAGTAAGTCGTCTGGTAAGGCCCAAGCGCCTAGGGGCCAGGTTCATGAAAGATTTCCAAAGAAAAGCTGGTGGAGAATCTTACGACAAAGTTCTTAGATGTATTTTTCAAATATTCTTTTTTAATAAAGTTAGAGGTGCTTATTACTGACCACACTGATGCTTTGCGCCAATTTAGCCCCCACAACAGCGCCAGGCCGTAAATCTCATGGGTCAGTCCACCTCTCCTCCGAGACCTGTCTCATCCCCGAGTCCGGGAAATGATGTCACATTGTTTTTGAAAGTCACATGATTAAAAATTAAATTCAACATGGCAGACTGCCAGTGTACGAAACTGTACAGCAAGTGAAAATAGCTGTAAATAAACTCTTAATATTTTTGCAAAACAACTTTCTTTTTTGTATTTTTGACACAATTCTGTAGTATATTTAGACGTACACCAAACTTAGGGCACAAATATATATTTGTGGAATTTTAATATTAATATGGTTGATTAGTGAACTGGCTGCCCAGCTAATATTACCGAGGCTATTCTTAGAACCTCCATCAGGCCTGACTGGAGTTTAGGCAATGTTTATGTTCATTATAAAAATTCAGTGACTAAGAAAACCTGCTAGCTGTTTTGATTGCTAGCAACTTTGCATTATATTTTCTCAGTCGTTTACTTTTAAGTCATCTCTTTTGTCAATAAAATCACGTGTTTATTTTCTTACTGTATTTACTAATAACATGCTGGCTTAAGTGTTTTAATAACAACACTAAAAAAACGCTTATTTTAAAAAATGGTTTACTTAACCACACAACAAACAACAGGGAAAAATATAATTAAGCAAGTATTTCGTTTTTTATTAAAAAAAACTGCAAAATCTCAGGCTCTATTTGCAGTACCACCCCACGACACTAGATGGCAACATCGCCACCTCCTCTCTGGGGCCTCAGATAGGTACCACAGGAGAGGTAAGCCTCAGGAATGAGATCTGCTTACAGACCCTTCTCCATGTAGCAGACTATCTACTAAGAACCTCCGTACAAATGAATACAGGCACTACTTCATAATTAATATCTGATCAGCATAATACACCCACGTTTGGCCCCACACTCTTAGAACTGGGTTCTATATAGTACTGAAAATGGATTCTTTCAGTTCTTTGCACTAACAATAGTGGAACCGTTTTTGGTGTTATAAAGAAGCATTTTCCTTAAAGGTTCCTCAAAGGTGCTATTTGTAAGATTTTTAGTTGAAAACACTCCAAAAATTAAATTATCAACAGAATGTGAAGAAATGATAGTTTGACGTTATGTCAAAGACATCTATGTATCATGATGCAGAGATATCGACATGCTAACCAGCTAGCCCCAGCCCATCCTCTCTCTTAATACCACTTTGTGGCCTCAAGAGGCGATAGTAAGTCACTGCAGTGTTGAATAAGCACAACAATGGCTGAAATAATCACCACCACCACCCCCTCCTGTCAAGAAACCACATTCGGCAGCAAAGAAAAAAATTGCCATAAATAGAAGCAAATCAAGAGTTAACCTTGACGTTGCTTTGCACTACTGGAGAGCAGCTCTTGGCGAGAAAAGGGATGAAGTTTGATGCTGAACTCGCAACGTTTCTTCTAGACTGGTAAGTAAGCAGCTGTTAATATTAACAAAGGCTATTTGGTGATAGCAATTTAGGGAGGAGTGAACAGTGAGCAGGAGGGACAGTGCATTTCTTTATTTCTTACCACAGGCATGGACACCACAACTTTCTGGTGATCTGCTGCCCCTGTTTTTTTGGAGTGTGGAGTATGAATTCAACAGGTTGCATCATCTTACGTATTTCTTCTTTAATAACCATACACAAACTTTTCAGCATTGAGGAAAAAAAATTAGATTAGATGACCCTTATTAGTCCCGCAATGCGGAAATTTCACCTCCGCATTTAACCCATCCGTGCAGTAAAATACCACATACACAATAGTGAACACACACTAGGGGGCAGTGAGCACACTTGCCTGGAGCGGTGGGGAGCCCTATCCACAGCTCCCGGGGAGCAGTTGGGGGTTAGACGCCCTGATCAAGGGCACTTCGGTCACATACTATCGGCTCAAGGGATCAAACAGCAACGTTCCGGTCACAGGGCTGGTTCCCTAACCTCCAGCCCACGACTGCCCTCAAACAGATTTAGCTCAGCCAAGGCAGAACCTTCAAAAATAAGAAGAACTCGTCAATGTTCCCCTCCACGGAAATCTTTGGTAAAAGGTGAAAGATTTGTGCGTGAATGAAGAGAAACCTGAGCTATGATCACGCAAAGGACCATCTCTGCATTCAAGTGGTTCTATATAGAGCCATTACCTTTACTAAAGAACCCTTGAAGAAGGTTTTTTTAAAGAGTGCAAGTTCCTAACCTACAGTGCTTGATGCAATGAGGAAATGCTTTCGTTCTGCTGCCCTAATGGGTCCAAAAAAAAAATGAGTATTGCAAAATACTGCTTATTTAGAAATCAACACTGACTATGAACTGACTGCATTATCCAAAGGTTTGAGGTGGGCTGAAGAGTGGAAAACGCTCTAATGCTAGAGTACAGGAAATTCAAGCCAGTCAAATAGAGATAGAATTCATCACGGATACAGAGAATCTCCAGCTTCCTTCCTGGTAACACATCTAGCCATAAATCACAGCTGTGTGTGGATCTTCAGGGAGTACTGAATGAAACCTCAGAGAACCGAGCTCTTTCAAGCCAGCTGGTCAGACGTGGATGAATGTCTGCATGTGCTTTATAATCACGGATGAATCCAACAGTTCTATGAATAGCATCGGCTTTGACTGTAGAACCAGTTCTAGCCATCTCCTGACGACCACCAAGATCTGCTTTCTCAGCCTCAGACCATCCGGAAACAGTAGCATAACTAGGATCTTAAGGGACCCATTACAAGAAGTCCTGATGTTGACCAGCGTGGCTATTTTTGGAGCACATAGCAAGCTGGCAGTCTTAATAAGGTCTTTGCTCTGGACATATCCGTACACACATGGACTGCAGTGTTTTTCTGATTGGCCAGGCCAGGCATGAACAGCCCCCACCAACTATTAGGGTCAATGGCTTGAGTGTCAAACATGACACGTCCCTCACTTCAGCATGATGGGTCAGCACTTTATTCTTGTCCACTTTGTGGTTCATTCACTGTAGTGTCGCTATTAAGACAATACAAATTAACACAATGCAATCAATCAATCATATTATACAACAGTTGGTTCCGGCCCTGCAAGCTGATTGGTTGAGAAGCGTTCTAACCGTTTCAACATAACAGCACAGTTTTTTCACAAACACTGTATCACTCCGCTGAGACACGGTTGCTAAGCAACGACTTTGACAGCTGTAGGAGACGCTCAAGCCATTTGAACGTTTTACTTCTTACTTTGCTGCAAACAGAAAATGGACACTCTTAAGATCATATTTGACCGACAGCCGATTTGGTCAGACTCTGAAGATGAGACGACACTAAATTCCCAAACTGTCATCACCACTGAGCAGCTTTTCAGTCGGCAGCTGTGACAGAAGAACAGCTAAACGACCTGGAATCAGCCAGAAATGAACCCAACACCATTCGCCAAACTAAATGGGCTGTAAGATGCTTTACAAACAAGCTGCTCGTTAAGGAACTATAATTTGGTCAAGGAACTGCGAACATTAAAACATATTAAACGCCGCGTTCACGGCCCAGTTTATTAATTTATTACTTTATTTATTTAACTGTTGTATAAAAGCAATAGAACACTCGAGGAGTGTGTTATCGCCAATAACATCATGGCTGTGATGATCTACGGTTATTTCGCGATAACACACAACCTCGAGTGTTCTATTGCTTAAAAGAAGCAGAAGTCTTTTCTATTGTGTTTATTGTGATGCAGCTGAGCCCAGCAGGCCTACAAGTTATGCATTTGTATTTTAAAATTTGTTGCAGAAATATCTACATGCTAACCAGCTAGGCCCTGGCCTGTCCTTTCTTGTAGTACCACTTTGTACCTCAAGAGGCGATAGTAAGTCACTGTAGCGTCAAGTAAGAAGCAAGAAACCATGTTTGGCAGCAAAGAAAAGAAGTGACATATCCTGCCGTTGCTTTCCACTACTGGAGATCAGCTCTTGGCGAGTAAAGGGATGAAGTTTGATGCTGAACTCGCAACGTTTCTTCTAGACTGGTAAGTAAACAGCTGTTAATGCCAACATAGCCTATTTAGGGATAGAGATTCAGTAAGCAGTGAAATAAAGAATTTAAATATTCTTCATTTTCTAGATGATGTTTGTTCATATTTTCAGGTAAAGTGACTCGATGTTTAAAAAAAAAAAAGCAGCGGTATGAAGTTTGAGTTTTATGTTACGTTTACGTCACGTCTTCTTCTGTGAGTTTATTGGCTGGTTGTAAAGCAGAAATCTGATCACTGTCTGACTCATGTAGACCCAGAGTTTCTCCATTATCTGATTACTCAAGTGCATGCAAAGCAGATTATTAAGTGCATATAAACACACTCAGTCAAATAAGAATATTACTACTGTACTTGTACAAGAAGTCTAATGATTCTATCATATAAAAGTTTACAGACAGTTTAGTCCACAGTTGTCTGAAGGCTTAGAAGCCCCTAAGAGTTTTTCTGTCTATAAGTGCTACATAGCAGTTCAAATGGTCACAGATGTAAAAGTTCTTTGGACCTCGTTACAAAAGAACAGGTCAAGCCAGGCCCACAGTGGCCCCCCATTCCGTGGTCCATGTGTTTCTCCATTCTTCTGAGAACAAGTTGAGGCCGAGGTCAAGGTTGAACGCAGGACATCCGCCTCTTTCCCATCATCTTTTCATACTCGACCCTGTTTATACGTTTATTCCGCCTCCAGTTCCTTTTCTTTTTCCATTGTCATTATCTCACTCTTTCTTTTCTTATTCCCTCCATCACCCTCCCTTTCTTTTCTTATCACTCTGTTTTTCCACTAGCTCCCTTTCTCCTTCATAATCAGGCTACATCTTTCATAATTCTCCCCTACAGACACGGATCGTCACTGCTATCGCTCTCTCAACAGCAGTTTCCTGTCAGGCCGAACCAGATGAGTTTTTGCTGTGCAGGGCTCATGGCCCTCAAGTGGAAGAGAGACAGCTGTCATCATTTGCGATTGGCCTAATTCAGTGGTCTTCATAAAACATTCGATGGCCAAAAGTATGTGGACACTCCTCCTAATTACTGAATTCTGGTGCAGTCATAGGATGCCACCTTTCCCAAAAGTCAGTCTGTGACGTTTCTGTCCTGCTAGATCTGCCCCAGACAACTGTAAGTGCTATTATTGTGAAATGGAAGCATCTCGGAGTAAAAACAGCTCAGCTACAAAGCTGTAGAAAACACAAACTCACAGAGTGGGGCTGCCAGTTGCTGAAGTGGCCTATCTTCTGTTACATCACTCACTACATTGGTCCAAACTGCCTCGCCGGAGTGATGAATCACACAGTTTGAAATTGATTACAATTCAATTAATGCTAGTTTATTCCACTGGTGCACAACTCTGGTCCTAGAGGGCTGGTGTCCGGCACAGTTTGGTGGTTCCTCTACTCGAACACACCCACTATACCTAGTAATTAACAGAAGAATAAGAAACCATGTTTGGCAGCAAAGAAAAAAAGTGACATATATTAGAGCAGCTCTTGGCGAGTAAAGGGATGAAGTTTGATGCTGAACTCGCAACTTTTCTTCTAGACTGGTAAGTAAACAGCTGTTAATGTCAGCATAGCCTATTTAGGGATAGAGATTCAGTAAGCAGTGAAGTAGATTATACCAAAATATACCAAAAGCATACTGTATGCTGTGGCAAGCCATGACTGTCAGAGCTAGATCTTCAGTTTGGGCCATTAATGTCAAAAACAATGCAAAAACAGTTGTTTGATCATGCTAATTTACGCTAGCACCCTATGAAAAGCTTGTAATGGATATTAACATTGCAATGAACAGCACAGACCAGCATGCATTTGTGCTGGTTAATACTGGTCTAGTGCTGGTCTGGTGCTGTATCATGAGTCATGCTGGTTGACCAACATACCAGCAACCAAAACACAACATATCACTGCTGTCGGAACAAAACATTGTGTCTCCAAAACAGTAACTTTACAGGAGAAGGAAAAACATACTTTACTCCTAATGTAAGTCAATGGAACCAGAATTTTAGTAAAGTAAATTTGGGCCGTTTCTTTTGGTCCATTCATCATGAAATTCACACACAATGTGTGAACAACACAATATTAGAGTCATTGGCCAACTCTTGGCCAATGACTCTAAGAGTCGAGATGCTTGCAGGGGACTCTTTTATTATAAAATATATCACTGCTGTTTAAACAAAACCTCATATCTCATTTTCTCATCATTTTTTCCCATTTTTTAGGTTTTTACATAATTTGAAATGCCTGTTGCCCTTTCCATTGTCTGTATATGTCATGATGAATGGACCAAAACAAACGACCTGAAAATGCAAAATAGTCTGGTTCCACTGACTTATGTTAAAAGTAACGTATGTTTTTTTCCTTCTCCTGCAATGTTATCGTTTTGGAGATACTGGGTTTTGATTTGACAGCAGCGACATGATTCTTATTTCAATCGTTGAAAAGGATTTAGGCCTGCTGCAAAACGTGTGTCCTAATCGTTCCTGGGTGCGCCCCAGTATGCAAAGCATGGCCAGAAAACGTATAGGATGATCCAGGCCTGCATGCACCTCTCCACTAAAAATCGACTTTAATGATATATTTAGGCCAAAACCTTCTCAAAACTATCATAAAACGGTGTCTCAGGCATCCTTTAGAGACATTGAACTGGTCGGACATCTGGTTCCTATCACCACCACTGTGAACAACTCTGACTCAGTAAATTTCTCTACAATGGAGCATTTCATATCAAACCACTCTGAATGACTTGGTTTACATCTTAACCATTTAATTATGCAGAATTTATAACAGTTACTAGAATTCTCCTTTAATGACAAGCATATGTCACCATGTACCAGAAAACACTAATAATGTAAGATGACAACGTCCACCAAGACCATAATTCAGATTATCTGTCATAGTGCAGGGCTTCAGATCATGATCCAGCACTCATTGGAAACCACCTGAAGGCGGTTTGGATGGCTGTTTGTTTTAAACCACTGGCCTCAACAGAATTTGGCTGCTTGTTTGTTTTCTTATCAGCATGTTTGGCTATGCGATGAGATTTCTTTCCTTCAGGTCTTTTGGAATCGGGTTTCGTAAAACTAGCATTTGTATGCAGTTGTTGTTTATCTTGCATTGGCTGAATAATGAACTCCATGGGGAAAAGTACACCTGCTATTCAAGCAGCCATTTACAATTTCTGTCAAAACAAATTTTAATGTCGATTTACTGTTGAATATTCAGTAGAAATGCAAATAGCGTCAACCCAGCTCATTTGAAGGGTTATTCTGGCCTAAAACTTGTTGTTGTTTGCTGTGTTATACAGTATCCTGTAGTAAAGCATTAAATCCAACAGCCTCATGTTTGACAGAATAATAAATATAACCAAACTAGAATTAAGCCCAATCCCATTTCACCCCTTGCCCCTGCCTCTACGCCCTCTGTTTTGCGTGTTCACGTCTAGGGGTAGGGTGTCACAATTTTAGTTGAGATAGAGGGGGAGGGCGAAGTGTTGGGGCTACATGACCCTCCAAACAGAGGTTTTTCAGAGACTCCAAACAGAGAGTTATGAGAAAAAAAGAAAAACCGGCGAGATGGAGAACAAGAGACCAAAGAAACCCACAAATGTGAGAATTTTCTCTGTTAAAAAATTACAATAATCACTGTTTTATCTTAGTTTAATGTCGTTTCAGTGTATTATGGTCGTTTTCTTTATAACAAGCATAAAAAATTGCTAATAGTATGCTAATGTCTCGGTAGCTAGCTAGCTAACTTTCCCGTTCCACCTTAAATAGTCCAGCAGTTCTGACGGGGTTAGGGTGACACTCGAAAACAAGGGATAGGGGTAAAAAGAAGAAATGGGATTGGGCCTTAGTGTAACTCTTAACTCGATCATCAAACAAAATTGTAAAGAAAACTGCAGTTGTGTAGAACTGAAACTGCAAATAAGCAAATAAGCTACACTGCTAATGTTAACTTTTAGCTAGCGTTCACCCCAAAACTCCCACCTTCAAGATACATCATCATCATCATCATCAGGGGGTTTACTATTCATTAAAGTGGAAAACCCGGCTCGTACCTGGTTTTGTCTTTTATTTAAATTTTTTTTTAATGTACGTTTTAAAATTGCCTTCTAGGTCTCAGTGCAGTGATGCTGTATTGAAACTGCTCACCCACAGTGGAGATGTTGTGCTGGCTGGAGGCAGATGATGCATCGCTGACTGGAACCCATTTGTGTTGGTCACCCTAAAGCAGCTGATGTTTTTCAAAAGTTCCTCCCACCTTCAAAATGTATCATCAGAGGGGGTTTCTTAGAATTGAAAGTGTAAAATCTCACACTTTTCTAGAGAAAAGAATCAAAACTGAAGCAAAGTATCTAGATAGTAACGTAGATACCGTGCTGATTTTAACTTTTAGCTAAAGCTTACCCCCAAAAATTCACTCTGAAGCAGTTCAAGTTTTTCAAAAGCTCCTCCAACCTTCAAAATACATCAGAAGGGGGTTTTCTTAGAATTTAAAGAGTAAAATTTCACTCTTTTCTAGAGAAAAGAAAACTGAAGCAAAGTGTCTAGACAGCAAAGTAGACACCTTGCTAACATTAACTTTTACCCAGATAGCAGACAGTTTTGGTTGATTACAGGTCAGTTGTTACGCATGCCGGCCAGACCAGTGCCAGATCTTGGACAGCTTCATACCATTTTCCTTGTTTCTACATTTGTGGGACAATTCTGGTGTGAATATTGTGGACCAACAGTGTAGTTGGGCCAGATTGGGACTGGATTTGGGCCATATCCTTTAGTTCTACTCACTTTACAGTGTGCGGGCATATACTGGGCCAGAACAAACCAAGGATGTGGTCCACAAGTGAGCCAGACAAATTTTGCTAACTGGGTAGCAACAGCTTACCCCCCAAAAATTCACCCTAAAACAGTTAAAGTTTTTCAAAAGGTCCTCCGACCTTCAAAATACATCATCAAAAGGGTTTTTTTAATAGAATTTAAAGTGTAAAATGTCACACGTTTTTAGAGAAAAGACAAAAAACTGAAGCAAATTATCCAGACAGCAATGTAGCTACCATGCTAACCTTAACTTTTAGCCAAAGCTTACCTCCAAAAATTTCACGCTAAAGCAGTTAAAGTTTTGAAAAACTTTAACTTTCAAAATACATAATCAGAAGGCGGTTTTTCGTAGAATTTAAAGTGTAAAATCTCTCTTTTTTAGAGAAAAGAATCAAAACTGAAGCAAAGTGTCTACACATCAAAGTAGCCACTTTAACCTTTAGCCAAAGCTTACCCCCAAAATTTCACCCTAAAGCAGTTGAAGTTTTTGAAAAGTTCCTCCCACCTTTAGAAACATCATCAGAAGGGGGTTTTCTTAGAATTGAAAGTGGAAAATCTCACTCATCTTCTATTCATTCGCTTGGTTTTGTCTTTTATCCTTAATTCCAGATATTTTCACAAAGATCTGAAACTGTGTTCCCTCTAAATATCCAATGCATCTTTTTACATTGTCTTCTAGCCCTCAGTGCAGAGATTCTGCATTGAATCAAATGACTCCCTCACAGGGGAGATGCTCTACATGCTGGAGACAGATGATGCGTCGCTGATTGGATACCATTTGTGTTGGTATTGACTAATGAAGCTGCAACCCAGTAGAACAGATGTTTCAGAAGCCTTTTTCATAAACATATCAATTTCCTTTCGTCCTCCTTAAGCTGCTTTGTGACACCACCTGTTGTAAAAAGCGCTATATGACTTCTGGCTGCCAGGCAACGCGCAAATACATCATACAAACATTGGGAATCCCTGTGGTGTCAACCAGTCTTCACTGCCAGAAGCCACTGTTCTATAGGCTAACAAATAGGACCAAACTAGTGTAACTCAACTCTGAATGCTGCCTTCATTCGGCTCAAAATGGATGGCAGAGACAGATTTTTACAGGCAAAAGAAGAAAAACTTAAGCAATCTAGACAGCAGTGTTAAAGTTAACTTAACTTAAAAGTTAAAACAAGTTAAAAAAAAAAAAGGTTAAAAGTTAAACAAGTAACTTAAAAGTAACTCAAAGTTAACTTTTAGCTAAAGCGTTCCCCCAAAAATCCACCCCAAAGCAGTTGTAGTTTTTCAGTTTTTCATTTGTAGTTCCTCCCACCTTCAAGGTCCTGTTGGGACCAAGGGCTGTCCCCTTCAACCCCAGGCGTCCAACATAATACAGGGTGTCCCAGAAAAATTGACATCATTTTGTAGTCTAATAACAGCCAATTCTCCCTCAAATGAGCTCAAATTTTAACAAAATGTGTAAAAACTTTGTTTCAGGTTGAAGAACGGCGTTCACTAGAAACGAAAAGGCACTTTGTGTGTTAGAATCTGCTCAAACACAGTCAAACAAGCATGTATTTTCGAGAAAATTCAATAAAAATGCACCAACTGGAAAGCAGATTTGGACATGGCACAAAAATTCAAAGAGGAAGGCTGTCTGTGCAGGGCGAAGGGATCTGGACGACCACCAGTATCGAAAGATATTACATTGTGAAGCTGTGAAATCGGTTATTAAACCTACATCCCTCTGAATTTCTTGTTTGAATTTTGATAAGTAAATATTGTATTGCCCAACATGAAGCCTATTTAATTTCGTTTGCCAGGACATGTAGTTACTCAGATATTCACATCTCAAATGATGTCAATTTTTTGGGGACACCCTGTATTATGAATAAAAAAGAAATATTTTAATACCAGCTAAACACTTAATAACTGTTCTAAGTCTAAGTTCTCAAAAGATGTCAAGAAGGAAAGAGTCTTCAGATGCTGAGTTTGTAGAAGAGGGAAAAAGGCTTCTTCTTTACTTCAGCATCAGGTGGCAGAGAGAGAGAGAGAGACCCCACTGGGCAAACAGTGTCCCAAACCACAGTTTATACCATTTATCTGGGGTAGTGGGGGACCTTAGTGGGGGTAGTGGGGGACCTTACTTCTCAAATTTAGATATTAGCTCATTCTCTAATAGATGCATCTCTTCATCCATCAATTTGGCCATCACATGTTACGCTCACTCCTAAAAACTGGTTTCAACTGGTTTTTACCAGTCTGCTCTACCTTTCAAGGTGGGTCAGTAGGTACACACAGGCCTGTCTTTGAACCCAGGGGCTTCCCAGTGTCCCTATGCAGACAGACTAAGGCCGACGCTTTGTGAGAGAATTAATAATCTCTGTTAGCCAATACGACCGATTTGGTCATTGATTACAATATCCAGTCTATTTGATTACTGATTAAGGGAATATTTATTCAAAATCTCTGTCAGTACATCATCAGAAGGGGGTTTCCTAGAATTTAAAGTGAAAAATCTCACTGTAGATTCAACTACGGCACCATTGGAGGTGCAAGGTAGACTTCAGTTTGTCATCCACATTTTGATGAGTTACCAGCGGTCTGTGGGATGTACGTGAAATCTGTGAACGTTTTTAATGGAGAAGAGAAGGAGCGGGGGGGCTTTGATCTCCAAATTTTCTCACAGGAAATAGAGGTCTGTTCATCTTCTATTTGTTTGCTTGTTCTGGACTCTGGAGTTTGTCTTTTGTCTTTAATTCCAAATGTTTCCAGAAAGATTCGAATCAGTGTTCAGTGCATCTACTGAAATGGCCTTCTAGGCCTCAGTGCAGTGATTCTGCATTGAAACTAACGGCTCGCTCAGAGAAGAGAGCATGTTCTGCATGCTGGAGACAGATGATGCGTCGCCGATCGGAAGCCATTTGTGTTGGTATTCACTAATTGAGCCACAACCTGGTGGAACAGATGTTTTCCTTTGTCTTCTGGCTGCCGTTAGGGGTTAAAGGTCATTTGTTTTCCTAAATGGTGCACTTATCTAGGTATTTCTCAGAACTAAAGGGGTTCAGGATTGCCCCCTTGTAGTTACCCCACATTTTAGCAAGTAATGCATCTGCATAGTTGCGTAGACTCAAACTTGATAATGTAATGCAGTGTAACAAAGTCATTTTGTTAATCTGCCAGAAACCAGATCAGTTCGGAATACAGGGTGATTCAAAAAGATTCATCCGATTTCAAAATGATTTATTTCTCTTGTAAATCGTTACAGATCAATGCAGTGAACTGTAAATGGTTTAAATGAGCATAAAGTTTATTATGTAACTGTACAAGGTCTCAGTATGAACCTCCTCCAGCTGTACAGACAACATCAACGCCATAGTCAAACTCATCCCATACTGGATTGAGCATGTCGGGTGTCGCTGCACTCACGGCTCTTTCAGTGCGATTTCGGAGATCATCCAGTGTTGTGGAACCAACGACGAACGCTCTGAGCTGTTGGAGCTTCACTGCTGATGAAAATCACTCTGCACAGTTATGACTGATTCACTCTTATTGGAGTGGAGAACGCAGAACGCTTTCTGCTCAGGGGTCTCATCTCCTCTCAGACTGAAGGGAGCCATCTTCCACTGACAGTCAGAAACTCTATGACTCCCTCTGTCAATTGGATTGTGATTGGTTCCTAGGTGCCTCACAGCTGTAAAAAATATGGTGCTTTGAAATTCGGATGAATCTTTTTGAATCACTTGTTTTCCCAAATGGTGCACTTATCTAGGTATTTCTCAGAACTGAAGGGGTTCAGGATTGCCCCCTTGTAGTTACCCCACATTTTAGCCAGTAATGCATTTGCATAGTTGTGTAGACTCAAACTTTTATCACAGTCCTGCAAGCCAGATAATGGAATGCAGTGTAACAATGTCATATTGTTAATCTGCCATAAACGCAATCAGTTTGAAATACTTAGCTTCACTGACATGAATGGAAATCAATTACAGTACAATAATACAACTCGCCATGCATAAACCGGAAAAGCCACGTGTAGGACTTATAGAGTAGAGTGTAGTGGGTAACGCTTCTACCTTCAACGCTGTAGGCTGGGGTTGAATCCCCGCCTAGGTAAGCACTGTATACTATACCAATAAAGCAACCTTCACATCACAAGCCTTGTTGTTCAAATCCAATTTTTTTGCTCAAATCCGATCTCTGACACGATGGTTCACACTCATTTAGGTAAGCGTTTCAAATCTGTCATTAATGAATCACTGCATCATCAGCACAAACTAACGAGCAGAACGAGCTTCGCTGAGAAGATAATTAACTCTGATCAGCTCTCAGCTTCATTATTAGAGCGAGACGAAGGAGAAAAAGGTGAGATGAGCTGCTTTTCCACCGTTTACAGGCTTTGACTTCTGTTCGGCGCTGCTGCCATGGTAACACTGAATGATGGCGCACGCGCAGTGGAAAAAAAGCACGTGAATTCCGATCTGAGCGTCACATTAAGGTCGCACGGCCACGAACCGGATACGTATCCGATCTAGGACCACATATGAAAGTGACTTAGTTTGGATTTGAAAAGATCAGATTTGTGTCCACACAGCTCTGAAAACATCAGATCTGAGTCACATTAGGGCAAAAAATCGGATTTGTGCCGCCTCAACCTGGTAACGTGAACGTAGCCGAAGAGTCCTTGGGCAAGACTCCTAACACTACCTCCCCCTACCTGTGTAAAATGATCAGACTGTAAGTCGCTCTGGTTAAGCGCATCTGGTAAATGCATTAAATGAAGTGATCACTGAGATTCTGACACATCACCAAAAAAGGGTTTTCCTAGTCTTTAAACTGGAAAATCTCCTCTAGAGATCCAAGTATCAGGCGGGTATCAGGCACGTCTACAACAGATGTCGCAGAGGTTAACTTTTTCATTTTGCCCAGAGTCTAACTTTAAACTGTAAACACACTGAACTAATAGCCCAACTCAGATTTTCTGCGGTTGTCATATACACAAACATTTATTTTTGGATTCCGACCCTCAGTCCCATTTTGAACGTCAGAGAGCATATAAACTCAGACCGACAGTGTCGTTAGCCGGGCGCCCTGTTCTCAAAGCACTGCTTATGTGTGTCTAAACCCACTGGCAAGCTGAGGCTCATCCCAACAGGCCGTCATCTGTCAAACAAAACCATGCATCAGCGCTGAGTATCTGTGTAGTGGCTGCAGAGCAGGGAGTGTGGAGATGCGCTGAAACTACTCGACAAATATGAGAAATATGTCAACAGATTCTTAAATCTGAACCCAGTTACACTGTACGTCCAGGGTGTTGATAGGAGTAACAGCTTCTACTCTTCTGGGAAGGCTTTAGGAACATTGCTGTGAGGATTTGATTGCATTAGTAAAGTCAGGTCCTGGTGCTGGACCATTAACTCATTCCAAAGGTTGGGGCTCCATGCTGGCTGCCTTTATACCCCTCTAGCCGACGCTTGGCTGTGGGCATGGTGACCTTCAGCTCCAGAGTGACCTGCTGTCAAGCTTTATATGGAGGTCACACAGGCTGTGAGGGCACAACTGAATGTCAACAATAGGCACACAGAGTAGCTGAATTCACTAATTATAAATGATGTTTGGAGACTTCCTATCAGTTTTAACCTCGTGCTGCAGGTTAAACTGCTGATTATGAATCCTATTAGTCTTCTGATTGGCCCAGAACAGGCCTCTTTACTTATTTTTATTTTTTTGTGACCCACCAGCCAGGGTTGCCAGACCGCGTCTATAGTTTCCAGCCAAAAATGAGCCAAAACCCATCAAAATGTGTGGAAAAAATGCCCATAACACTAAATAATAACGCATTTGACCAACATGACATCAATAAGCTTCTGGGTAGGTTTAAGTATTTGTCACTAGATGGCGCTAGACAAAGCCGAAACCTTTTTATGTCAATTTAGTAGCCCTGTCAAACATCTAAGAAACGTCTGGACAAAGAAAATATAATTACAATTAAAGTAATTAAATTGTTTGCTTGAATTTTTTCTGAAAAGGGTTCGTCGATTGTAACAAGCCTGACATCGTAGCATTAGAACAACACTTTTTGGTGCTATCTAGAACCCTTTTCAAAAAGGTTCTATATAGAACCATCTACAGCACATTCTTATCACTCTCAAGAATCTTTCAGTCATGGAAAGGGTTCTTTGAATGCTCATGGTTTTATATAGAACCATTTTCTTTACTAAAGAACCCTTAAAGAACCTTGATTTGTAACTGTGTACCAATGATTAAAGTGCTATTTGCTGGCAATTTTGTTCTATCACTCTTAAAAATGGTTCCTCAAGAGTACTTTAGTAAAAGGAATAGTTTTATTTAGAACTGTTTGTTATATGTAGAACCATTTCATGATTAAATGGTTCTTTGCATGGGGAAATAGTTCTACAGATTGATGGAGATTATGTTGTATATGGTTCTATGTTGCACAACAAATGGTTTTTCTATTGTTTCAAACTTGACATTGTAACAACAGCAGAACACTTTTTGGGTGCTATCTAGAACCCTCGGCAAAAAGGTTCTACATGGAACCATCTACAGCACATTCTTATCACTCTCAAGATTCCTTCGATCATAGAAAGGGTTCTTTTTAAGTTCATGGTTCTATATAGAACCATCTTCTTTACTAAAGAACCCTTAAAGAACCTTAATTTCTGACTGTGTACCAATGATTAAAGTGCTGTTTTCTGGCAATTTTGTTCTATCACTCTTAAAAAAGGTTCCTCAAGAGTATTTTAGTAAAGGAATGGTTTTATTTAGAACTATGAGTTCTATATAGAACCATTTCATGCTTAAAAGGTTCTTTGCAACCAATTAAAAACGTACCCACTGCTTATCTGCTGTAAACACGCCTGTTTTCGTCCTACAGCGTCGCCTCTAGAGTGAGATTTTCCAGTTTAAGGACTGGATTCTGTTTTCTCGGCTAGCCTTTTAGCTTCAGTGCAAACTGAAGAAGAGAACGTGAGACCCCAAACACGTCCTGGCTGAGCGACTGCGTTTGGGCAGAGGGGAGAACGTGTAGGACGTTTTAAAATACTCGTCGCGTTAGTCACTGTTCTTGTATCAGATAACAAAGAGCACAGCGTTAAAATGTGGACGAGGAAGAGATTCAGCTGTGACTCTAAGGCGGTTCACTTTGCTGCCTCATTCCCAAACAAGGACATGAGTGGTGTTTTGCTGCTGACACTGACCACAGAGGAGGAGGCTTAGGAATAACGAACTACTCTTCAACTCTACAGCTACTATAGAATTACAATCTCTACACCAGGGACTCATATTGAAGGTCTTGTCCAGTTATAAATAAAGCAATTAAACATTTAACAGTTCAAGCTCAAGCCACGTAAGAGAAAAGGGAGTGGCACCACCTAGTGGCCACATCATGTTTTGGCATGAACAGAGATATGGCCGTTTCACTGGGGTGTACATCACAAAGCAGGGTTGCTCGGTTAGCCAGCTAAATTAAGCTCAAAGTCAAGTGCTGCCCAGTAGAAGAGACGAGGAACCTTCCTACTGGGCAAAGCATCACAGACGTCTGCATCATTAAACTGTTAAGGAACTCATTCGGAGTGTTTTGGTGTGAAATGGTGCACTGTAGGCTGAATTGTACACAGTGGTGTTGATCTGAATCATCTGAAGCATCTCTAAAAGCTCCCTCACACAAAGTTATCACAAGAAAAGGTTGACCTGAGACCTGAGGCACTGTTTTATGATAGTTTTGAGAAGGTTTTGGCCTAAAATATAGACTTTTTTTTTTAATTATGTTTTTTTTTTTATTAAATTCCTGGGCCAGTATTCGTTGGCAAGACCACCACCACCACCACCCGCCTTTTTCAGGGGACATAATTTTTTCATTTCACTATTAATGTCACAACTCATCGTTTATTAATGATCATACAAATATAGCGTGATGTGGTACCACAACCACGTAACCCCCCCGACCCACATGCCCTCCCACCCCACGCTGAGTGAAAGTAAAAACAGAAATAACTGAGAGACAAAACAGAAGACGTAAAGAGAAAGAATGAAATAATAATAATAACAATAATAATAATTAAATATATACATATTATTTCATTCATATATATATTTAAGATTATGGTAGTTTTACTAACATCAACATTACACAGAAAAACTCAGAAGACGTGTAAGTACACTGGTCAATTTGGATGGTCAATAAAATGTGTTGCAGGCAAAACCACAAAAACCAGACTTCTCGGTTAGCCTGACCATTCAGGCCAAAACAAGTCTGTCCAATAAGAGAAGAGCTAAGAACAATTACTAAAGGATGATACTCAACTTTCCAGCTAACCCCTTAAAATCCCAGTTTTATTTCATAGTACAGCTTATTATTCAGTAACTACACGGACTACACTGCAAACTACACCCTTAAAATGGTTCCTGGAGGGTTCTTTAGAAAAGAAAATGGCTCTTTGCATCTTTAATGGTTTTTCAGATTGATGGAGTTGGTTGTGTTGTATGTGGTTCTGTTTGGAACCTTTTTGATGAGGGTTTTATGTAGCACCCAAACGATGTCAAACTTGTAACGACAGAAGAACCCCTTTTTGGCGCTATGTAGAACTCTTTTGAAAAAGGTTCTCCATCAATCTGAAGAACACTTTTACAGTGGACAGAACCATTTAATTATGCAAAGCGTTCTTCTTCGAGTTCATAGTTCTATAGGGAAACATTTTCTTTGCTAAAGAACCCTTAAAGACCATCTTTTTGGGTTTTTGGCTCAAGTGTGCAGCTCCACTGTTCTTAGGTTATGGTGGAAGTGTGTGGTGTGTGGTGTGTGGTGTGTGGTGTGTGGTGCGCTCGCCGGTGGGCCCTGGTTTAAGTTATCCAGCTTACTGAGAAATATCCCCCTGGTTCCTATCAGCACCACTGTAAAGAAATCTGAGTCTGTAAGTTTCTCTGCAATGAACCATTTCACATCAAACCACTCTGAGTGACTCTGTTTACATCTCAAGAGTTGAACTGTGCAGATATTTTTCATTTAAATTCTCATTTAAAGCCGTTTGTCCACATTCTGTAAGCCTCCACAGAGCTGAGCTGAACAGCATCAAAGCAGGCCCAGATCATTTAGTTTGAGCAAACTGGGTAATTCTTAGTTGTTTCCCCTCATTTCACTGTAAGGTAACAGCTGGTAAACGAAGAATTCCATGGCCAACCAACTAAAAAGAGGCCAAAACGTAATACATATTTCTACGTGTTAGTAGTCGTGTGCCCAAGTTTAAAATAAGTTTTGTTGATTTTCTCGGTGAATCTAAGTTCATCCTCTATATCAGCGGTATTTAGTTACAATTCAATTAGGACCAGTTTGGGAAAATTTCCTCAAAGGTCCAGAACATCATAATGTCTAACTTACATCATGATTCAGTGTCATATACTGTTTACTGAAGTAGCCTAGTAGGTATATCAACATCTTATACAGTCAACAACTGAATATCAAATCAAATAAAGTACAGTTCAGTCATATTTCAACAATATTTATCATCAGTTTTCTCTTTTTAGATCACGGCATGTGAAATAACTTCCCTCTGACTCACTTTCTTCTCCGACTGCTGTTTCTCTCCTCGTCCCTCCCCTGTGTGTGCCTCACTCACTCGAGTCTCAGTGCACAGACCTGATTGGCTGAGTAGCATCACATGTGATACTGACAACACATGTGATTGGTCTGTGAGTCTCCCGGGCGCTAAAGCTACCGTAAAGGCTAGAAAAGTTACGCCGATGAAAACAGGACCACCCTGTCGAAATTAAATAATTCTCCATGGTTCATCGCTTAAAGGTCCAGGTCCGCACAGGACAGCGTCTGGGTCCGGACTCGGACCACGGCCACCTATTAGTGACCTCTGCTTTATGGAGAACACAATTAAACATGGTGTGTGTCGACAAATTTCAGTGCACAACTTCTATTTATTTGCTTAGTTTAACATATTTGGGAAAAAAAAAATAAAACAACATTTTAGCTGTGCCCAACTTTTGCACAGGCCACATTTAATGCTTTATTTTTTTTCCCAATATGTTAAATATGGTATTTTATGTAAATCTATTTATTTATTTATAGTCAGAAAATTAACCAAGTGCACTTTTGCATATGACTGTATAATCCTCATCTTTGGGCCTTACTTTGAAAGAACACTGAAAGGATTCGGAAACGTTACAATTACATGAGTTAGAAGACCAAAAACACAAGGCAAATACAGAATAAAAGGTTTAATTCAAACTCCGCCCCTTTCTTCCTTTTATATTTAGATTGTTTAGCACAAACATAAACTGGTATACAGAGACAAACTGGTATACAAAGACAATGAACAAAAATAATTAGACTCAAGTGGATTGTTGATTCACGTAAAAATGAAACCGTAATAATAATAATAATAATAATAATAATAATAATAATACATGCGTACATTTGCTTCATTACTTCATTTTAAAGAAAATAGTGTTCTTCTCATTAAGCTTGATTGACAGCATAGAGCAGCCTTCTTTGCTAGAAACATGGACGGTGGACACATAATCAGATGCTGTTTGTTCACACAAGACCCAACATTGTTCTTTTCAAACCCCGGAGACTTTGTATTCGAACCGAAGGTTAACTAAGTAAAGAAAAACATTTAAAGAAATCAAGACGAAGCAGGAAGGTACTTAATCTACAGCTGGTTTCTGGTGTATTGGCAGAATCTCCGAAAACGTCTGGAATGCAGTTTGTTAACTGTCGGCTTGTATGTCACATTCAGACTCCATGACCTCTTGCGCGTGCCAAGGTCAGCGCTAGATCATCTGGGACCGATTTCACAATCCCATACCATCATAAACCGAGTCATGAACGAATGCATTACTAAAGGGTCAAAAATCATTCAAGCGCTGAGGCTTTGAATCAGGTTTCTTGCTATAGATCTACACCGACCAGGCATAACATAATGACCACCTCCTTGTTTCTACGCTCACTGTCCATTTTATCAGCTCCACTTACTATATAGGTGCACTTTGTAGTTCTACAGTTACAATTACAGCAGTGCTGCTGGAGTTCTTAAAACAGTGTCCACTCACTGTCCACTCTATTAGACACTCCTACCTTGTCGGTCCACCTTGTAGAGTCAGAGACAATAGCTCATCTGCTGCTGCACAGTTTGCGTTGGTCATCCTCTAGTCCTTCATCAGTGGTCACAGAACGCTGCCCACAGGACGCTGTTGGCTGGATATTTTTGGTTGGTGGACTATTCTCAGTCCAGCAGCGACACTGAGGTGTTTAAAAACTCCAGCAGCACTGCTGTGTCTGATCCACTCAGACCAGCACAACATACACTAACACACCACCATCACATCAGTGTTACTGCAGTGCTGAGAATGATCCACCACCCAAATAGTACCTGCTCTGTGAGGGTCCATGGGGGTCCTGACCACTGAAGAACAGGGTAAAAGGGGGCTAACAAAGTATCAGAGAAACAGATGGACTACAGTCTGTAACTGTAGAACTACAAAGTGCACCTATATAGTAAGTGGAGCTGATAAAATGGACAATGAGCATAGAAACAAGGAGGTGGTCATAATGTTGTGCCTGACCAGTGTATATTTTTTAAAACTTCGGGACTTAATCTGGAAGTGGTTGCTATCCTTTAGATCATGTGGTCATTATATGACCAACAGACATGGTCCAAAAACAGCTGATTATAACTTCTGTAAAATGACGACTTTGGAGATAGAAGGCTGTCTTACCACAGTGACGACCTGGGAGAAAATACTGCAGTCCAATACTATTAAATGGTCATTTTTGGAACGATTTCAACAATTTCAAACACGACTACCAGCTAACTTTTTAAAGTGCTTCTCGATGAACCTTGTCACCTTATCATGAACACATTCCCAAAGTGGAATTACTGAACCACGGCCGCCTCAAACGCTGGAATTATAGCTACTAACAGAGTAGAACATACATAGTGAGCCAGCTCTGAAAAACCACTTGACAAGTCAACATAAAATAGGGCTGCACAATATTACCTTTAGGTTATTCAGCAGACGCTCTGAATCACATGACAGCAGAAGGTGAATCCAGAGTTAGGAGTCTAGTCCAAGGACTCTTATTGGTATAGCCTCATGCTGCGTTTACATGTTGGCAGTAGACAGACTGCAGCAAACCAGAGACTCTATAGTTTTGCTGCCGACCAGAGGAAACATCCCGCAGATCATAGCGATAGGCTGGACCTTCCATCAAGAATTCAGTTTGCCCAACTTTTGCTGTCGGCTACAGCGGTGAAATAAACCGGACGCTGATTTTTTTTGGCAGGAAAGCCAAACGTCAGAGCCATTGTTGAATTCTAGACAAACCCAGTATTACACAACAGTTCCTGCCTTATTTTCCAAAACAATCCACAAAGGATGATTATTTAAGCAGTAGAACCCGAGAGGGAGTGTGTCATCGCGAAATAACATCACGGCTGTGATTTGGTCGCCGTAGATCATCACAGCCGTGATGTTATTGGCAATAACACACTCCTCGAGTGTTCTACTGCTTTAATACAACAGTTAAATAAATAAAGTAATAAATTAATAAACTGGGCCGTGAACGTGGCGTTTAATATGTTTTAATGTTCGCAGTTCCTTCACCAAATTATAGTTCCTTAACGAGCAGCTTGTTGCTACGTCAGAGTAACGAGCTCCGCCCACTCGCTGCACAGCCGGCAGTTCGTTCTCCAGCTCCACACAGACCAACTGACCGTTTGGGAATTTAGTCTCATCTTCAGAGTCTGACCAAATCGGCTGTCGGTCGTAAGTAAGAAGTAAAAACGTTTGAATGTCATCAATCATCCTTTGTCGCCACTAATGTTGTCATCATGCCAACGTTTGCCTGGCCTTGTCACTCCTTTGGTCACATACGGTGGGCATCGACCGTTTTTTCAATGTAAACGTGAACGCAGCGTTCGAGTTCTCCGAATCCTGGGCTGCTGAGTGGAACAAACTACACAATACTAAACATTATACTGTTTGTTAGCCGTCGCAATACTGATTTTGCAGAACGCTACAAGACGCAAATGTGATCTTTAGCCAGTCTCAATGTGCTGTGAGCATCTGAGTGTCTGTGGGTGTTTTCGTTACAGCTTCTACCAGCAAAAGTCGTTTATATTGGTAAAAAAATTTTTAAATAAAATCAAAATGGCCCAGTCTTTAACGTGTCACTTCACTGATTCACCAACGCTTCTTTAACATACTGCAAAGTGGAACAACATAAACACCATACTAGTACTTTGCTCATATCGTGCAGCCCCGTTCTTCAATTTGTAATTTCAGGATTACAATCAATGACAGAATGAAGACTGACTCACTCTTTGAAAATAGAGCTGGAAGCAAATTTCGTAAGCTTGTTCTTTCTCTACTAGTAACTTTTTTGCATGTTTTAGGCTTCATTTCTTAGGAGAAACAGTCGTATTATTGTGTCATGGTTGCAGTAGTTTTGGTAAAAAAAATGAATAAATAAATAAAAAAAAATAAAAAAATCAATAAAACTAGGAACTTCTGATGAGATTAGAGTTTCCTCAAACTCCACTTTTGGCTACAAATGCTCATGTGGAAAGACCACCGGTGTCCATTTATTCTGGCAAGACGGTGCTCATTTTGAAGCATATATCAACTGAACTGAGAGAGTAACGGCCTTCGCAAGCCTCGTGAATTTTCATAACAAAAACAAACCCTTGGCATGTTTGTGCTTTGAGACTACATCGTCACTGTTTTTAAGCCTCTGTCACAAATCTGTTTACAGCAAACTTATAACACATTCCTACTGGTTCTGAATGTTTGGGCCTTTCAAATGGCTGGTTTTCCCCAAATGCAGCCATTCCACCCCACCGTGCCCCCAAATGTGGGGTTATGATTCTGGGTACAAACATACAGACATACAGGGAGATTCACTCGAAAGAGGCCCCGAATATTCTGGAATAACTCTCGCTGGGATGAAGCAATCTGAATGAAGCAACGGGCAATGTGCTCCTCAGTATATGGAGCTTCGAACAAGCCGGGATGCCCCGATGAGGTAGGCACCAGACAGCCGTCGCAACGTTTAACCTCTGTTTGCAACTCCCCGGTGCAGACCCCCGTACCCCTTCATGTGCCTGGCAGAAAACAGAGATCACTTCCAGCATCGCATGTAATGCAATCGATTACATACGACAAGGTATGTAGTGTATTCTTTTGGTTCAGATTGCTTCATCCTAACGGGAGTTACAGCAGAATATTCGGGGCCTCTTTCGAGTGAATCTCCCTGTATTATTCAGAGCTTTGAATAGGTTCTTTTTGTCTTTGACTTGGCATTTCAGGGCTCATTTTGAGAAACGAATAGCTTACTAGATACTAGCATTCTGACTTGTACTTGGACAATAACAGAGCTGAGCTCCCGAGTGGCCAGTCATCTAAGAGTTGGATCTATCGGGACTTGGTGAGGCCCCAGCCATCCGTGCACGGGAGTCCAAGAGCATAACCGGCCTCTTCGCGGGTAGGATGGTCAAAAATAGGAGGACAAAAGTCACCCACTCAAACATCTGAAAGTGTTCCAACAGAAATATTTCTTTGTATAACCTTGTTCTTTGTTCCTCATCCTCCTTTCTTTCTGCCTCTCCCCCAGTAACTCCCTTCAGCTTAGTCTTGCAAGGCTAGATGTGGTCTGGTAACGAGGACACATGTCTGGGGACAGCTAAAACTTTGCTGGACGACAGTGAAATCTCCCACTAACTAGGGTACGACGCACCCTCCAAAACACGCCTACAGATTCCTCTAGTCCATGATGCTTTAATGTCCAGAGTACAGTCAAGCAAAACAAGCTACCCTGCAGAAATTACAAAAGGTGGCTTACATTAGATCACATCCATGGGCTAACAACAATCTGACAGCGCTGACGAGCCCCGCAACCCCCCCTACTTTGAGCTCCGCCTTCCTGAGACATCGGACTGATTTCGAAATTTCATGTTCAGTTTCCCACATTTAGCCCAAAATTTCTCATGGCTGTCCCCAGTTGTTCTCATTACCATGAGATCACGTCTGGCTCTGCGAGATTCTCTTCAGTCCCCACCTGAGACAAATAACAGGACATCTATAACGAGGGGATCAAGAAGTCATGAGACGCTAAAATTATTAACTGTAAATGCTACTAATGTGAAACCTCCCACTGTGGCTAAATGTTTTGGCTTCAGACAGATCAAGTAAGGTGGAGCTGACTGTTCACATACATTCTAAGAGGTCAAACTGTTTCTCTGCAAGACAAGTTTCTCTAGACATTCGGACAGACACGAAGCATGTGCGGAGATAATATTGAATATGTTGAGTTATTCAGTTTGTATTTGTGTGTAATGCATATATCAGTCGTTCTAAACCAGGTATGGGGACGCGTGGTACAATCTGTCAGGAACAAAGGCACTGGAAAAGCTCTAAAACGGACGTTAGACGCTCCAGCATTCAGAAAAATACAAATCTAAAAAACATACTATATTTGGACGTCTGTTTTTTTTTGTTTTTGGAAAATAAATCTGCGAAATTGTTTAGAAAAATCTCTCGCGCTTTCACCACGATTTGTACGATTCTTACAAAAAATACTTAAAAGAAAAAGTCAGACTAAAGGTTCAGGCTGTTTGACATAGTTTGGCGGTTAATTAACCCTTAAATTACATGAACTTGGTCTTGAATATTCAGATTCCTGAATACCAAGCTTAACACACTCTTGGCAGAAGCTGGTATCTTGGCGCTACAGTAGAGAGCAGCAAAACATATCCAGTTGTGAGAGGCTGTGCTCTACGTACATCGTCTTTGAGGGATGTTGAAATGCTTCAAAATAAAGTTCAAAAGGAATATACGCGTCACAGTGCTCAGCCAGTCGTATAGGGGTTGATGGGATACGTAGTCTCGCTCCCTTTCTCAGAGTCTCACAGAGCTCCAGCCCATCAGGCGCCGTGGTCAGGTCAGCGGGACTCCAGCCTGCTATACAGCACCCGGCTCCCCGGCAACGAGCGCCACGGCAAAGGCATCGGCACCGGCAGCTGATAATTGCGAGGCACGATGCCGTGAACGTTCTGCTCAAAGTATCGGAAGAGGCAGAACCACCAGACTCGAGAGAATGGGTTCCCCTGGGACGTCTGCTTAAGAAACTGCAAAACACAGAACATGGGAATGTCACTTAAATCGATGGAACAAGGGCAACACTGCAAAACAGCTAAATTCAAAGTACACGATCTGATTACAGATTCAGAGCGAGCGTTAAATTTACACTTCGGTGTTTTCCAGTCTGACTCTAAGCACATTCATCAAAGAAGGCTATGGGCAACGCTTTAACCCTAAGGCCCAGTCCAATTTCTTCTTTCGAGAGTCACCCTAGCTCTTAAAACTGAGTTACAAGCGGTAGTGGTTGAAATCTTCCCTACGAAATGGGACCCTCAAATTTAAAAAAAAAAACATTCATTAACAGCTACCAGCGCTGCTCTGTAGGCGACCCGGCCCGTCTTCAGTGACAGCAGAGGAGGGTAAAGTTCAGCTCCTCACTGCTGGGCTTTAGTTACATTTAGGGCATCATATGATCTTCAAAGAGGGGGGCAATTATTTATTATCACCCACCCCTAATTCTTCAGTGATATGAAGCTGAAGTCAGATATTCACCAGCTTCTTGGTCGAATTTTCCCGTTCCACCTTAAACGGTGCAGCAGTTGCATTCTGGCGCTTCAGGTGGAACGGGAAAGTTAGCTAGATAGCTACCGAGACATTAGCATGCTATTAGCGATTTATTATGCTTGTTATGAAGAAAACGACCAAAATACACTGAAACAACATTAAACTAAGATAATACAGTGGTTATTGTAATTTTTTAAGAGAGAAAATTCTCACATTTGTGGGTTTCTTTGGTCTCTTGTTCTCCATCTTGCCGGTTTTTCTTTTTTTCTCATAACTCTCTGATTGGAGTCTCTGAAAAACCTCCGTTTGGAGGGTCATGTAGCCCCAACACTTCGCCCTCCCCCTCTATCTCAACAAACATTGGGACAACCTACCCCTAGACGTGAACACGCAGAAGTACATCCTTTTGCCATTTTAGAAGCACATGAGAAAAATTTTTGAGGCAACTGAGGTGAGTTTGGTATCTGCTTGTGTGAATGTTAGTGTCTCTCCAAAAGCGAACATAATGTCAGTGAGTGTGTTTACATGCACTTAACAATCCGATCATAATCGGATTTCTGCAGTTATTCGATTATTCAAATGGTCATGTAAACACCATAATCCAATCTAGAAATCAGAGTAAGAAATCCGATAAAGAGGCTGGATTTTAGCTCAGTAATCAGATTTCTCAGTGCATGTGAACTCTTACTCTGCTTTATTTCGTATTTCTCAGTCTGCGCATGCGCGAGATCAGACGGTGGATGTCATGAGACGCTGAAAACCATGAGGCGCTGAAACCAAACATGAAATAAAGGATTTAAATATTCTTCATCTTCTAGATGATGTGTGTTCACATTTTTCCTCAGTATGATGTTTGAGTTTTACATTACGTTTACGTTGCGTCCTCTGTGAGTTTATTGGCTGGTTGCAAAGCAGAAATCTGATTACTGCCTGACTTACGTAGACCTGGAGTTTCCCCATCATCGGATTACTCAAGTGCATGTAAACGTGTTGATCGAATTACTGACAAAATCTGATTTTCTGCAGTTATCAGATGATTGAGTGCATGTAAACACACTCAGTGGCTCATCTAAGAACAGCTTCTGTTGAGAGGACTCAGCTGTAGCTCTTTGCTTGTTAACATAGTGAGATGATAATATACTGAGAGTTGGAGACTTTTGTGTAATTTTCTGTTAAATTTATAATGTTTTACTTTTACACCGCAAGATAAATACCTTCTACTTAATGGCTGCTTAGCCTGGAAATTAAATCAACAAAAATGTAAAGTTTCCAGTTAAGGTGCAAATTAGCTTTAAGTTCTACAGTCCTACATTTTCAAATTATTATATGAAGATTTTCATTCCAAACACTAAATTCTATTGTAACAATCTGGGAAATGTTTTTTTGGAAAAAAATAACAGCTGATGTATAAAGAAAAACATATTTTTAATTTCTCTAGCAAAGATGGTCTCAATGATAATATAGGATTGATATTTTGGAACAAAACCCAAATTTATTTACTTGCTTTTTTTGGAGTGTAGTGATGATTAATTGCCTTTTAGTAAAAAATCAGGCCTGTTGGCCGACTAAGAAAAGCCATGGTTTGGGTAGAGCCCTAGTGTGTTCACAATAAGCCCCACTCACCTGCTGATTGGCCATTGTGTGATACCACCAGAAGAGGCGTGTAGTGATGAAGTATGCAACTACCACATCCACCGTGTAGTGGTCGTGAGCCAGCAGGATACAGAAAATCCCAACAGAGCTCAAACCCAGACATATCCAGTGATACCACCAAAACCTCCGTGGAGAATCTGCACACAGTACACGATTCATTTCTTCATTTCATGCTATTCTGGAAATAACACAAGCATAAAGAAACCACAGCAACTGATGTGGCAGATGTGAAGACAAGCATCGCCACTAGATGCCACTGTTGCGCATAATATGATCCAACCTAGTAAACGCACAGTCATTACTGAGCCCAGTCTTAAAGGGACAGTCAGGAACAGATTATTTTGGGGCTTCTTCTGTTGTAGCTTCAGAATAACAGTCTAATGGTCTTCATCCACCGATCCACAACAGATTCATTTTCAAAAATAAATGTGAAAGAAAGCTACTTCATCATTAAGCGCAGTGTTCATGTATGCGTGCACTCACACTCTTTAATAAAGAGGTATGTTAACGTCAGCATCACGGTGTGTCCGCTGTAAAGATAATCCCCACACATGGAGTGGGATCCGGTGATTGACAGACCACCCCCAGAGATCATCTTCATAATGCGCCTCAGCTGAGCTTCGTAGTCCCCAAACAGCTGCAAAACACAAATAAACACACAAATCAGCCCAACAATGTACTATGAAGCAGAACGGGATAACATTATGACCACCTCCTTGTTTCTGCGCTCATTGTCCATTTTATCAGCTCCACTTACTATATAGGTGCACTTTGTAGTTCTACAGTTACAGACTGTAGTCCATCTGTTTCTCTGATACTTTGTTAGCCCCCTTTTACCCTGTTCTTCAGTGGTCAGGACCCCCATGGACCCTCACAGAGCAGGTACTATTTGGGTGGTGGATCATTCTCAGCACTGCAGTAACACTGATGTGGTGGTGGTGTGTTAGTGTGTGTTGCGCTGGTGCGAGTGGATCAGGCACAGCAGTGCTGCTGGAGTTTTTAAACACCTCAGTGTCACTACTGGACTGAGAATAGTCCACCAACCAAAACTATCCAGCCAACAGCGTCCTGTGACCACTGATGAAGGACTAGAGGATGACCAACGCAAACTGTGCAGCAGCAGATGAGCTATCGTCTCTGACTTTACATCCACAAGGTGGACTGACAAGGTAGGAGTGTCTAATAGAGTGGACAGTGAGTGGACACAGTGTTTAAAAACTCCAGCAGCATTGCTGTGTCTGATCCACTCAGACCAGCGCAACACACACTAACACACCACCACCACATCAGTGTTACTGCAGTGCTGAGAATGACCCACCACCCAAATAGTACCTGCTCTGTGAGGGTCCATGGGGGTCCTGACCACTGAAGAACAGGGTAAAAGGGGGCTAACAAAGTATCAGAGAAACAGATGGACTACAGTCTGTAACTGTAGAACTACAAAGTGCACCTATATAGTAAGTGGAGCTGATAAAATGGACAATGAGCGCAGAAAAAAGGAGGTGGTCATAATGTTATGGCTGATCGGTGTATAAAGTAATACACTGTTTGTTGTTTTGCTCAAATTAGGGGTGCAACAAATATTTGACTGATCATTTTGATTATTTGAAAATTGATGACCAAATTAGTTGGCAACTAATTTAGTAGTCGATTAGTTGGTGCTACCTTTACACGTCTTTCTCGCGCTCACTAGGAACATTTTGATGTGGCTGCCTCAAGAACACAATCCTCAAAAGTGAGGAGCTAAACTCGTCAGTTGTGCTGTTTGTAAAGCCAACCTCAGCTGGCACTGGAGCGCATCCTCCATGCTGGAGCATCTGAAGAGGAAACTTGTCGGCTCACTGGACGAAGAACACAGGAGAGCGTCTGAAAACTGTTTTCTGTTCCCCGTGAACGTTTGGCTCCACTCGCTAACAGTTTCAGGAGGTAGTTCTCAGCGGACACACAGGGCAGCTGGATGAAGGGTCACCGTTGAAATGAAATGTTTACACAAAGTCGCTCAAGTTTAACTGTTCATAGAGAAGTTTGCCACAATCATTCGCCACTTTCCCATCCGCTCCATCAGAGCACATCTGCTCTGCTGTGAGGAACAGCTGCTCTCAGAGGAGAGCGAGACTCTCACTGGAGCACGGAGAGACGCCGACTTTCCTCTGAGTCAAAAAAGACGTGACTGTAGAATTTAGTTTCAGCCGAGTGCAGACAGACAGCAGAATGCACAGAGCACAGACCGCACTGTTTAAATTTAACATCTAAATTTAGAGTTTTTTATGTACTTTTGGGTAGGTAGTTGGGTGGGTAGTTGGGTGGGTAGTTGGGTGGGTAGTTGGGTGGGTGGGTGGTTAGTTGGGTGGGTAGTTGGGTGGGTAGTTGGCTGGTTAGTTGGGTGGGTGGGTGTTTAGTTGGCTGGGTAGTTGGCTGGTTAGTTGGGTGGGTGGATGGGTAGTTGGGTGGGTAGTTAGGTGGTTAGTTGGGTGGTTAGTTGGGTGGTTAGTTGGGTGGTTAGTTGGGTGGGTGGGTGGGTAGTTGGCTGGGTAGTTGGGTGGGTAGTTGGCTGATAAGTTGGGTGGGTAGTTGGGTGGGTGGGTGTATAGGTAGTTGGGTGGGTGGGTGTATGGGTAGTTGGGTGGGTGGTTGGGATGGTGGGAAGTTGGGTGGGAAGTTGGGTGGGAAGTTGGGTGGGTGGGTGGGAAGTTGGGTTGTGGGTATTGGGGTGGGTATTGGGGTGGGTATTTGGGTGGGTCGGGTGGGTATTTGGGTGGGTATTTGGGTGGGTGGGTGGGAGGGATGGGAAGTTGGGTGGGGTGGGTAGTTGGGTGGGTGGGTGTCCGAATGTGCAGGTAGATTAAATAAACCTATGATTCAGCATAAGAGATTCAGTCCTCATCTCTCTTCTCTTCTGGCCCCACTGGGAAGAGCTGAACAGCCTAATGGCTCCAGGGACAGAGGATCTCCCGAGTCTGTCGGCTGAGCAGCTCGAGTGACTAAACGATTTCTCTGGTCTGATTAATGTCAACATTTCCAGAATCCTTTTTCTGCTCTCTTTAAAACGTCAACATTGTGTCAGTTCTCAAACTTTTATGTCTACATACCGAACATCTTGTAAACATTTACCTTTTAGTTGGTTAATACAACTGTTATGGATGCCAACAGGCAGCCTGGGTTGAAAGTTAGACAGACGTAACAACAACAATCAAAGAAGGCAGGACTTTCTCAGACTTCGGCAGAAGGTCAGTTGCAGACCTGTACGTTTTCCACCCTGACTTTCCAAGACGCAACATAACGAACACCCAAATAACGATTTCAGTACTCAGATGTCAGGAACGGTTAACTGAGTACTTGAGAACATCTGTACAATATATACCTTGCAGTACGAGGGCTTTGTACACAACTGGAACGCTGCAAAAAATGCATTAGGCTTCCTTGTCAGTAGCCAACACTGCAATCGCTGTCAAACATCTGGACACGTAGCGTTTATTTCAGTCTCTCAGAATAGGGCATGTGCACATGTTGAAATGTGGCATCACTGTACCAGGACAGGAAACCAAACCCACTGACCTTCTGCCCATGTCAGAGTGATGAGGGACTGTGTGACACAGAGAGAGAGAGATCCCGTGTGATGTGTGCTTGTGTCTCTTTGTCTTTGTCTCCCACGCCCATAGTTTCCTGTAAGCTTGTTTAAGGAAACTCAAGTTTTAAATAACTTTAGGAAACAAAATTCGCTAAGCTTAAGGTTTCCTCCTTTCAATGACGCATCATCGTTTTTCAAAAAGAGTCAAAACCAGACTAAAAACTGAAACTGATCTGCTCAAAATGATCAGGGATTGGTGTGGGATAGAAGATTAAGCCTAGCCTTAGGCTCAACTACACTAGCAGGGCAACTCTTCATTTAAAATCATGTCTTGTCTGGTACAAGTCTTACAATCTGGTATTAAATAAGACGTATTTGTCCAGATCGTTGCTCAAAGGTTTCAGAAATTTGAGTTAGAGATGGACATTCTGACTAACTGACATTTGAATGTTGAGAGTTTATGATATATGGTTACTTACAGGGGAAAAAATGAACTAAAAAGGGGGAAAATGGTCAAAAAATGTTTATTATTATTTATTTATTTAAAACGTTTATAAAACAATACATAAACATTAAAAACAAAGCCTAAAGATATCGGTTGGTTTTCATCTTGGATGACCAGAAGCTGCTCCTTCATGACCTAATGAGCAAACACTAACACGAACCAGCACAAGGTTGGACACGAATGAGGACTCGTGATCTTCTACACAAGGCCTTTTCTCCTCTGTGGACAATGTGCCGACATGTCAGAAAAACATTTATTTATTGTTTCTGGACTTCAACAGAAGTAGTTAGCGACAAAGGCACACCAGAGTACTGGCCATGTGATCTCTGCCTTCTCAGTCACGTAGCAAAGTATAATAAGTCACCTGGTTACAGTCCTGTTAAATCATAAAAACTCACGTCTTTGAGTTGTCAGCCTCAGGACGGGTTGTTAAAGGAGTGAGTGGTGTGATTGAGGTAGTGCTGCTAACTACGCAAATAATCTAGCTGACATTAGCTAAACTTTTATCACGTAAAAACAAATATCTACCATTTTTTTGGGTTGTTTCCCGTTCTTGCAGTAGTAAATGGTATGGCCAAAAAAATATATCATGGCACAATTTAGATTATTGGAGATTTATATATATATATATATATATATATATATATATATATATATATATATATATATATATATATATATATATATATATATTATATAGTGTATTTATGTGTTTTCTTCAAATAGAAGCATTTTGGATGCTTAAGTAAATGTATTTTATAGATTAACAGTGTCATATTCTTCACATTTAATAAGAACCACATCCAGCAACTGAAATAAATCTAAAATATTTTTATTGGGCCAAAGAATAAAAACAGAAATGGACAGTATGTAGACAAATGTCGATATTGCTTTTTAACCCTAACGAGACAGAGGAAAGTTCTCTAAGCTGGGAAAAATGCTGCTGTTTTACGCTCAGAAGTCATTAGTATCATACATGCGTCTCACTTACACTGGTACAAGTCTTACAATTTGCAAAAGACGTATTTGTCCAGATCGTTGCTCAAAGATTTCAGAAATGTGAGTTAGAGATGGACATTCTGACTAACTGAGATTAGAATGTAAAGAGTTTATGATATATGGTCATATATGTATGAGTTTATGATATATGGTCACTTCCAGGGGAAAAGAATTAACTAAAAAGGGGAAAAACAGTCAAGAACATTTCTAAACAATATTTAAATGTTTAAAAATAGCCTAGGGATATCGGTTGGTTTTCATCGTGGAGCGGCTTCTCTAAGCTGGGAAAAATGTTGCTGCTTTACACTCAGAAGTCATTAGTATCAGCACTATTTTTCAAAAAGAGTCAAAACCAGACTAAAAACTGAAACTGATCTGCTCAAAATGATCAGGGATTGGTGTGGGATAGAAGATTAAGCCTTGCCTTAGGCTCAACTACACTAGCAGGGCAACTCTTCATTTAAAATCATGTCTTGTCTGGTACAAGTCTTATAATCTGGTATTAAATAAGACGTATTTGTCCAGATCGTTGCTCAAAGATTTCAGAAATGTGAGTTAGAGATGGACATCCTGACTAACTGACATTTGAATGTTAAGAGTTAATGATATATGGTTACTTTCAGGGGAAAAAAATGAACTAAAAAGGGGGAAAATGGTCAAAAAATGTTTATTATTATTTATTTAAAAGTCATTAGTATCACACATGCGCCTCTTACACTTCAGGTTTTACCGACGACCGTCAGGCACTGCTGGCATTTGGTAAATATCATAAGCCATTCATGCTGGGAAGCCGCGGAGCCTTTCGGCTTGTAGCCCGAAACTGCGACGGGCCGAACAAGGGTCCCCGCAGACTCCATGCTAGACTAATGGCTAACAGCTAACCCCAAGAGACCGGCTTTTCCTTACACTTTCTTTTCCCCCTTTAACTCATTACATTCTGATGTTCGTTCCTTTGACAACAAACTGGACTAACTTAGTTCAGAGCGCAACTCGCCACACAGGAAGTGATGGAATTAATGTGTTTTACAATATCCGTACGCCGAGTTATCAGCATTTATTGGTGTCACACCTTTAAAAAGAACTTAATCAATACACTGGATAAACGGTTATATCCTCCACTGCTACTTCCTTGGGATTGATAAAATATCCACACCTTAAGTTTTATAGATACTCAGATAACAAAGCAAGTCAGAATGGCAGAGTTCACATGTTCAACATTGCAGAGGAGTCATCGGTGAGTCAGACTCAGATACAACCCACCACCATCAGAACCCCTGCAAAAAGCACTAAGAGAAGAGATAAAGTGACTCGAAAAACACTCTTTCAAAGAAAGGCTTCACTCTGTGCTTGACCCAGACTGGGTATCATGACCATGTGGCCAACCTACTGAATGTGGATTGTTAGAGGAGCCTGAATTTCAAATATGTATAATATCATTTATTTGGATATGTAGTCCTCACAGATTTAGCTGATGTTTTCACTTTTTCCTATTAAAATGTTTTTTAAAAGCCACTTAACATATCAAAGTGTTATGTTTTTGGATATTTTGCACTGGGGCATATTTTGAGGACATGCTGCAAAACTGCAACTGTGGGTTTTAAAAATTATATAAATTTCTTATTGTGATTTTGGGTTGAATTCAATCTGATATTAGCATCTTCATCAATATTCACAAAATGTACATCTGTAGTGATTTTTATCACCAAACATGTTTGGAATAATGGAAAACATCACTGCAAAGTAAACAAAAAAACAAAATGCAAAAATGTCAATAGAAGACAGATATGTTGTTTGATTTTTGCATGGTGTGAAATTCAAAATATTAAAAACTTTTAATCACAAATGATGCTTTGATTGACTTCAGAATGTGTCCTGTAGGGGTATGTGGTCTTATGGACACGTAATCAGACGTAGGCAAAAATAAAGAGCTTTAAACACTCAATTTTGCACCAGAGTGTCTCTGAGGGTTAAAACAGACAAAGCAGCAATACTGAATATATCATCATACCATCCAACCTGAAACTCACACATTTCTCAAAAGTCAGTCTGAAAACTAAACAAACGCATGAACGTCTGTCAGAGTAGTCGTAGGCCACGGTGTGCGGCTGGGGTTTACGAGTGGTTTGGAACGACTGGTGTGCTGCTGAGAGCTTTACCTTTGGTGAGCATTTGAAGTGCATGCCTGGAACAGGTAAGGTGGTGACATACATGGTCACACACCTGTAGAGGTACAGTGTTCCCACGATGAAGAAGAAACGGCGGCCAACTATGGACCTAAAGTACACAGAAAAACAGGAAGTGTTTTGCACACATTTTAAAACGCCCCTAAAGTCACAAAGACGCAGAAAAATAATTTGTGTAAAAAAATAAATCAATTAATTAATTAATTAATAATAATAATAATAATAATAATAATAATAATAATAATGCATGAAAGCAAAAATCCACGAATTATGCAAATTGCAAAAGCACAAAATAAGCTTCCACTTCAACTTTAATAATCAGAAAGATTGTCTTTCTGTCACCCAAGTACAATTCATTCAATTTCAGTCGCTCAGATTAGAGTCTTTATCCTCTAAACTTGCCTCAGTGCAGAGTCAGAGAGCTGGAACTGCAAGTAGTCTGGCAAGTAGATAAGGCTAGCTAAAACTAGCTTAAGCTAACAGCTCCACATACAAAAACGCAGGTTTATCCGCTCAGATCAGCCTTTATTCTCAAAACGTGCGTCAGTGAGGCTTCAGTGAGCCGGAATCAACCTGTTCTGTGGTGTATAAATAAACCTGTTCCATGCTAAGCTACTGCAGTAGCTACCTGCTGCGAGGACTTCTGGGCCTCGCCTCACGCCTCACGCCTCACGCCTCACGCCTCACAATTAGCGTTCTGGGCCAACAGCATAAAAAAAAACAAAAAACGAACATAAAATAAAGCCATTTATTCACACTTATCTCTGATTCTTTTTCTCATTAAACACAGTGCATATAAAAGCCAGACTGAGGTTAACCTCAGATTCTACTGATATGCCACTGATTTTGTCAGCCTGCTGTTTTAAAAAGAACTAAAAAGATAAAAAGATAAAAGGTGCTGGACAGACTGTAATACAGTGGTCTGTGTTTAAGCAGACTAACTCATGTTTGAGCAAACTCTGTGATGGGGTGGCCTGTGTTTTAAGAGACTGTTAGGGATTGGTCTGTGAGAAGACTCGGCCTGTGTTACAGACCGTCCTGCGTCTGAAGAGACGCCGTTACAGACCGTCCTGCGTCTGAAGAGACGCCGTTACAGACCGTCCTGCGTCTGAATGGACACCGTTTCAGAGCGTCCTGCGTCTGAAGAGACGCCGTTACAGACCGTCCTGCGTCTGAAGAGACGCCGTTACAGACCATCCTGCGTCTGAGCGGACGCCATTACAGACCGTCCTGCGTCTGAGCGGACGCCGTTACAGACTGTCCTGCGTCTGAACAGACACCGTTACAGACCATCCTGCATCTGAATGGACGCCGTTACAGACCGTCCTGCATCTGAAGAGACACCGTTACAGACTGTCCTGTGTCTGAAGAGACACTGTTACAGACCGTCCTCCGTCTGAACAGACGCCATTACAGACCGCCCTGCGTCTGAACAGACGCCGTTACAGACCGGCCTGTGTTTGTGTATGTTTAAGCAGACTCTGTTATAGACTGTCCTGTGTTTGAGTAAACTCTGTTATACTGAGTCACAACATTTCACACATACAGAGTCAAGAGTGTCCTAGTTAATCTGAAACAGAGTTATGGGGAAATTATTTTATTTGATAATATTAATCAGAAATATCAAAGCACATTTCTATTCCGCTGACAAAATGGCCACTAGGTGGCCTACAGAAAGAGGTTAAGCCATTATTATTGTTCTTATTATTTTTGTTATTATTATTTCTGTTATGATATATGATTTTATATTCTTACTGTACAGGAAACAGGACACGCATGTATAAAAATGAGTTCTGTGTCTGAAAAGGTTCGAGACCTACCTATGTTTGAGCAGGAGCCACTGTACGATCCACACTCCCACCAGCAGCATGCCGTTGATTTCGCAGATGGAGAAGGCCCACTGCACTCGGTCAAACAGGTCAAAGAACTTATCCGGCAGAGGTGGAGACTCCTCTTTGGATGGGACTCGCTCGTGCACCACCGAAATCACTACTGACGTTGTGACGAAGCAGCACAAGGCGTATATGAAGGCCACGGCCGTTTTAGACCATTCAGTCGGAAACGGAGAGCGCTCGTGCTCGGGAGGTAATGGGATTTGTATACGGACAGGCTCGGAATGGAATCCGTTTTTCGGCCCCCCGTTGAGGACCTTGCCGTTGCTAACGGTCCCGTTGCTGAGGGAGGTTCCCACGTGTCCGTTAGTATGGTGGCTGATGCCATGGTTACCATTCTTATGCACCTCCATGTGGTTAGCAATGCGTAGTGTCTCTACGCGCTCCAGCAGCTGATGTCCGTTGTCTGCTGTAACCAGCGACAGCGGAGGATTCCTGAAGTCCGATTCGGAGAGCTGTAGGAGAGCATGACCGTCCACATTCCGGAGGGCCTCGGAATATTCCGGCATGCCCTCCTCGGCCAGCCATTCGGACACCTCCGCCGCTGACCAGAGTCCCACCTCCTTCATGGCTGAAGAGGGTCAAGTCAGAGCAGGATGAGGGGCAGGTTGGGGGTGACTTTACAGTACACGCTCAGCAGTCTAGTCCCCAGAGAATAGTCATGTTGCCCCTGGGACACTGGAAGTGCAGTGCTGGGGCATTCGTTTTCTTACCCCCCCCACCCCGTTCAAAATTAGAAGTGATCAGAGATCTTTGTAAGGACTTGCAGCCTGATTCCTCTGGGAATTCCTTCAACAGGGGGGACCCAACACTGCAAAAACATACGAAGACAGTTTAGTTACATACATATACTTGGGGTGGACAATGAAAATGACAGGACTATGAAATCACTTCACGATAAACTTCTCTGAGTACATCATGGGCTCCCTAGTGGTGTCCAGGGTCTGCAGGTATGAACTGAGAACTGTCTAGCATAGTACATGAAACACTGAATTAAAAAACCATTGTAATAAAACTTATAGCATTTGATATATAACGAAATGTAAACAAAGTCATTCAGAGTAATTTGATGCAAAATGCGCAGTACAGAAACTTGCAATCTTGGATTTCTTTACAGTGGTGGTGATGGGAACCAGTGTCTCAATGTTTACTACACAAATATAGTCATTTTATTTACTATCCAAAATCAGAAAACCTTATCTCGCTTAAAAATGGTCAACTACCATTCACACCGTGTCAAATTTTCCATCATAAACATATTTAAAAATACATTTTAGGCCAAAACCTGATCAAAATTACTGTCAAACGACGTCTCAGGCATCAGGCAATGTATTGGTGAACATCTGATGTAATAGGCTTCTGTGAGGGAGCTTGTAAAACACACCACTTTGCTTTGTTTAAATCTTAACCGTTTCATAAAAGTTTCGTTTAAAAATATCACGGTATTCAATTTTTAACATACGGCCCATTGCTTAACACACACCACTACCACCGTGCAGTTAACGTGTCAAGAAAACGTCTTAGTGCTACATGAGAAAACAGTGACGAAGTGTGAATCTTCACCAATATATCCTGTGTGGTTAACACATCTAGAGCTTGTATCAGCATTATGACAATACTGTCTTGGTGGGGGAAGTAAATTATAGTTTATATTTATAGTTTATAGAGTTTAGGATTATAGTAATATGTGTTTAATCTCAAAACAACTGTCATAGATTATAAATTCATGTTCATGAAAATACGGTCGTGAAGAATGACGAGAGGTCGATTTTTCCAGTGGTAACCAGTGCAGTCATTACACTAGTAATCAAGTGATCTACTGACTCGAGTCTTTAATGGTGAACTGTGTTGATTTTTTTTTTTAAATGTCTGCATAGTTCACTTGTTTAGATGTAAACAAAGTCATTCAAACTAAATAGATGTAAAAAAGGACTTGCTGATAGGAAGCTGGGGTCTCAATGTCGGCAATGCAAACGCACCCATTTTATTTACTATCCAAAACGACCAGTGAACCTTCGTGTCTAAGTTTTATGTCTAATGTTGATGATGGCAAATTAATTAAGGGAAACTTGGGGGCTCTTAATGAGGAACTGGTATCCTTTTATATAGGCTGTGTGTTGGAACACATAACTATCCTCTGCCAGAGGTACAAAATGTGTCCAGATGCATTTGGGATTCTTCAGCTCTCTTATTTAGAGATGCAAACAGTTGTGCCTGCCAAAAAATCTGTACAAGCCGGACTTCAGAGACGCGCTACCTCCCCTCAGACGATTACAGGCCGCCAAACAAGGAACTCAGACAAGCTGGTCGTTCCAAGGCGCCGGATTGAGAGATACAGGAGATCATCAATAAATACATTATATATAAAGACTTAGAATTAGAATCACACACACACACACACACACACACACTTTGGACATCTGGTTTCTATCACCACCAGTGTAAACAACTGAGTCAGTATGTTGCTCTAGAATGAACCGTTTCCCATCGAAACACTATCAATGACTTTATATCTTAAGCATTTAATCACACAAAAATGTGGCAGAATTCCCCTTTAAGAAAAATACACAGTGTAACTGGAGTTAACTGAACAAAACCCAGGCCCAATAGCTTGACAAATACTGCAAAACACAACCCCATTTCCAAAAAAGTTGGGACACTGTGCAAAATGTAAATAAAAACAAAATGCAATGATGTGCAAATCATTTAAACTCTATATTTAATAGAAAATAGTACAAAGGCAACATTTCAAATGTTGAAACTGAGAAATTTTATTGTTTTTTGAAAAATATTTGCCCATTTTGAATTTGATGCCATAAACACATTCCAAAAAAATTGGGACGGGGCAACAAAAGGCTGGTAAAGTTGTCTAATGCTAAAACACCTGGTGGTTGATTGACAACAGGTCAGTAACATGACTGGGTCTAAAAGAGCATCTCAGAGAGGCGGAGTCTTTCAGAAGTAAAGATGAGGAGGGGTTCACCACTCTGTGAAAGACTGCACGATCAAATAGTGCAACAATTCAAGCATAAAGTTTCTCAACATAAAACAGCAAAGAACTTCTTTTTTCATCATCTACGGTACAAAATATCATTAAAAGATTCAGAGAATCTGGAGAAATCTCTGTATGTAAGGGACAAGGCCAAAAACCAGTATTTGCTGGCCGTGATCTTTGGGCCCTCAGGTGGCACTGCGTTAAAAACAGACATGATTCTGTAGTGGAAATCACTGCATGAGCTCAGAAACACTTCTGAAAAACACTGTCTGTGAAAACAGCTCATCACTGCATCCACAAATGCTAATTAAAACTCTAAAACGCAAAGAAGGAAACGATCTGTCACCACTGAAAACATCTGGCGCATTATGAAATGAAAAATATGATAAATGAGACTCTGAACTGATGAGCAGCTGAAATCCTGTATCAAACAAGAACACTTACAGAGTGTTGTTAAAAGAAGAGGTGTTGAAACACAGTGGTAAACAGGCCCCCGTCCCAACTTTTTTGGAACGCGTTGTTGGCATCAAATTCAAAATGGGCAAATATTTTTCAAAAAAACAATAAAATTTCTCAGTTTCAACATCTGATATGTCGTCTTTGTAACACTGTCCTTTAAAAATATGATTTAAAAGATTTGCAGATCATTGTATCCTATTTTTATTTACATTCTCCACAGCGTCCCAACTTTTTTGGAAATGGGGATGTACATCACTGGAGTAAAAATATGCTAGAAAGCCTTTAAAAAATTAATTAAATTGAAACGAACAAACCAACCACAAATATGGCACACACTTTGTGGCAAAAAGGTGTATAACGTCGCTGTCCAATGAAAACCTACATCTCCATTTTCGTCGATTTTTAGTTTTCTACATCATTTCAACACACCAGCTGCTTCATAATGAATGGACCAATAGAAATGCTCTAAAGTCACCTGGAGGAAAATCTCTTTACATTGACTTACATTGAAAGATAAGAGTGTTTTTATCTTCTTCTGTAACGACAACGACGGCAAATAGGTATACTGGTCTCTGCTTCTTATTGTAAGAGAGACCTGTAGGAGAACTTAAACCATGCACTATGACCACACACTCATTACCAAGTAATCACTGCAGATTCACTATAAAGACAATTTTATTTATTTTTTCTGTGACTTTAATTGATTAATTGTGACAGCCCTATGGCTGACTATGAACTCTCTATTCTTGTGCAACAAATGCAATGCACACACAGAGTGCATAGCTGTTTGTGTGGCATTGCATTTGTTGACTGGCTTGTACTAAAGCTGTGACAGGAGACAAAAGTCAAGGCCATCTAACAAAGCAAACCACAGACCAACCACACAGCTGTCACACACACTAATGCAGCCCATGACCAATTATGCTGATCCTCACAACTTACCACTTTAACACAAGGGGACTTTCACTGATTCCTCCAATGTTCTGTACTATTAACTCGCTTTAATGCAAACAGAGTCGTTCGGAGCGGTTTGGTGAGAAAAGCTCCGTTATAGAGAAATTTACAGAGACACAGTGTTCACAGTGGTGGTGATAGGAACCAGACGGCTGAAGAGCTGAAAGCCTACAAAAATTTCTCACAGGAAGTTACTACATTAAATGGTTCTGTCATTATGTTGGCAATCAAGTGATCTACTGACTCGAGCCTTTAAAGATGAACTGTGTTGATTTTTCTAAATGTCTGCATAATTCACTTGTTTAGATGTAAACAAAGTCATTCAAACTAAATAGAAGTAAAACACCTGGTCACTGTCACTGCATTCACAAATGCAAGTTAAAACTCTAAAACGCAAAGAAGAAACTGTACATTAACAGGATCCAGAAACGCTGCCGCCTTCTCTGGGCCCGAGCTCATTTAAAATGGACTGAGGGGAAGTGGAAAAGTGTCCTGTTATCAGTGCACAGTTCAAAAGCCAGTATTCATGATGGTATAGGGGGGCATTAGTGCACACAGCATGGGTAGGAAGGCACCATTAATGCTGAACGATATATACATGTTTTGGCAACAGATGCTGCCATCCAGACGACGTCTTTTTCAGGGAAGGCCTTGATTATTTCAGCAAGACAATGTCAAACCACATTCTGCATGTATTACAGCAGCATTGCTCCGTATTAAAAGAGTCCGGGTGCTAAACTGACCTGCCTGCAGTCCAGACCTGTCACCACTGAAAACATTCGGCACATTATGAATGAAAAATATGACAAATGAGACTCTGAACTGTTGAGCAGCTGAAATTCTATATCAAACAAGAATGGGAAACATTTCACTTCACAAAACTACAGCAGTGTCTCCTCAGTTCCCAAACGCTTACAGGGTGTTGTTAAAGAAGAGGTGATGAAACACAGTGGTAAACAGGCCACGCCCCAACTTTTTTGGAACGTGTTCTTGGCATCAAATTCAAAATGGGCAAATATTTAAAAAAAACAATAAAATTTCTCAGTTTCAACATCTGATATGTTGTCTTTGTGCTATTTTTAAGGAAGTATTTTTTGGAAATGGGGGCTGAACTTTGTTTACATCTCACCTATTGAATTGTTCAGATGGTCTGAAAAGTCAGTAGAAATCCCCTTGAAGGGTCAGCAATATTAAGACCCCCCGTCACAGCAACAAGTTAGTTTTTGAGGATACCTTAAGAAAACTGTATTAGATCAGTAACTGATCTAACACCGGCTGTCTTAGCAGCAGTGCAGTGTACTGTGTGTTATCTGTCAATGTCAGGTGGAAGAACATTTTCACTTTTTTTAATATAAATATTTGTCTGAATCCCTAATTTTATCCCCTTTTTAGCAACAGCCACTTAAAAACAAAAAAACTAAATGTATTCATGTTTTCATGCACAGCTTAAATCTCAGTTTTCAGGTTCAAGTAATAAATGATACATGCATTGCATGGATGAGCACATGAGTGCGTCTTCTCATATTTATTCATGCGCAGCTCCCTGTTGGATTCAAACAAGAACCTCAGGATTACACGGTGCAGATTAGTGTAAACATCCTCCACACAACGCAGTGGGTCTATAGTGCGCCTGTCGCAACCACAGTGCCTTTCCGAACATGATGACTCCTATCACTGACCTAAAGGCAACCCCGCAAACGAAGGGAAGAAAAAGAGAGCATAGGAGAAGAGGAAAGAAAAAAAATGAAGCAAAAGGTCAAATAGAAAGTAAAGAAAAACGACAACGGGGGGAAAAAAAGGAACAAATAGCGAGAAGGGAGATTAACAGTTGCCATGTCAGCAAAGTTTGGAGGACCTTTAGCCATTAAATCGGATTATGAAGCAACGAGAGAGAGAGAGAGAGAGAGAGAGAGAGAGAGAGAGAGAGAGGGGAGTTTATAGTGCCAATTCAGAGAAGTTAGTACAGAACAAGGGTGGGCAATATCATCTTATCTTCATTGTGGTTCTGTCACAATAGGCTTTTCTGAGTACATCATGTGAATAATCAGGTGCTAGAACACTGGAAAACTGCATGGATCATAAACAAGACAGATTTACACCAATTATAAAGAGCCTGTAAGTCAGGGATGCACCGATATGGGAATCGTAGGTCGAGGCCATTATCTGATATTTTTCATGACCACATACCGATCAGGAATAACATTATGACCTCCTTGTTTCTGCGCTCATCGTCCATTTTATCAGCTCCACTTACTATATAGGTGCACTTTGTAGTTCTACAGTTACAGACTGTAGTCCATCTGTTTCTCTGATACTTTGTTAGCCCCCTTTTACCCTGTTCTTCAGTGGTCAGGACCCTCATGGACCCTCACAGAGCAGGTACTATTTGGGTGGTGGATCATTCTCAGCACTGCAGTAACACGGACGTGGTGGTGGTCTGAGTGGATCAGACACAGCAGTGCTGCCGAGAATAGTCCACCAGCCAAAAATATCCAGCCGACAGCGTCCTGTGACCACTGATGAAGGACTAGAGGATGACCAACACAAACTGTGCAGCAGCAGATGAGCTATCGTCTCTGACTTTACATCTACAAGGTGGACCGACAAGGTAGGAGTGTCTAATAGAGTGGACAGTGAGTGGACACAGTGTTTAAAAACTCCACCACCATGTCAGTTTCACCGCTGAGAATGATCCACCACCCAGATAATACATGCGCTGTGAGGGTCCATGGGGGTCCTGACCACTGAAGAACAGGGTAACAAAGTATGCAGAGAAACAGATGGACTACAGTCTGTAACTGAGTGCTCCTATGTGGTCAGTGGAGCTGATAAAATTGACAAAGAGTGTAGTTACAAGGAGGTGGACTAAATAAAGTGCCTCTTACAACAAACAGCATGGTGGACAAGAGCGTTTTTAGCTTTTCAGCGCTTACAGAGAGAGACGCCCAGAGAGGTTTACAGCCTTTCTACATAAGAAGTGCTAAACAGCTCTGAACGGCAGACGAATGCGGTCTCTCACGCAACATCCATCCATCCATCATCTAAACCGCTTATCCTTCTGGGTCGCGGTGGGGTGCTGGAGCCTATCCCAGCTGTCATTGGGCGGAAGGCAGGATACACCCTGGACAGGTCGCCAGTCCATCACAGGGCAGACAGACAGACAAACACACTCAGACCTAGGGGCAATCTAGCACGTCCAATCAGCCTGACTGCATGTTTTTGGACTGTGGGAGGAAACCGGAGTACCCGGAGGAAACCCACACAGACACGGGGAGAACAGGCAAACTCCACACAGAAATGACCCTGGTCACCCGGCCGGGAATTGAACCCAGGCCATTCTTGCTGTGAGGCGACAGCGCTACCCACTGCGCCACTCTCACGCAACAGTCAGATTTAAAAAAAAATAATTATTGAAAATAAAATGAACCCAATTTCATTATCAGTGGGTTATAGGAAAGGTTGGGAAGCCAAAGATAAACAAGTTGCAACATACATGAAATTAGATAGCATTACATAAAGCATTATTATCACTAATTTTATTTTTTTTATCACCCATTTTCAATATAACTCTTGCAATTTACACAGAAAGTTGATGGAAACATCTAAATGTTATACAAGTAGAAATATAGCTAACACCTGGAACGCCCACCAGGGGCTTGAACCACAACTTCTGTAAATCTGCTTAATGAAAACGGCTGCTGTAAACAGAGCTGTGCACATAAATTTGAACTGAATATCACTCACCCTTCAATTCAAACGGAAGCGGATTCCAGTAAGACACTAGAAAGTGACAAATGGGAGTGAACTGTTCCTCTTCACGATTCAACTGAACTGAATTCAAATCTATTTTATTTACATAGTGCTTTTTATAGCTCAGTCTAAACCCTGAGGGGTCCTGTAAGGTCACCCGAGAGCCTGTTTTGGTTTCTGCAGTCATTGTGCTGAGGCCACACCTAAAGCTCCACCTATTTCAGGTTTACCCTTGTAGCCAGACTAGGACTTTCAATATGAACCGACAACTGTTGTCGACAAACTCCCCCTTGGAAACTCTAATGCGATTTAAAGCTGCACTTAAAATGCTGTCGCTACCTATACAGCCCCAAAACCACACCCTCACAAGGGCTTCTAGAGAACAGAGGAAGCCAAGCTGACTTGATCAACCTTTGAATAAAGGAAACCAATCTGGTTTCCTCATCTCTCTCTCCCTTGTTCTCTGTCTGTCTCTGTCTCGCAAACACCAACATATCGTCACTGTTCAAACAAAAGCTTGTACCTCCAATACAGAAGGTCAAAGAAGGTCAAAGAAGGTACTTAAAATGTAAGAGAGTACAGCAAAGTACAGCTGACGTGTACAAGTGACAGAAAAATAAAAATCAGGGATATAAAAGGGGACATAGCCTCGAAAATGAGACTGTAGTCCATCTGTTTCTCTGATACTTTGTTAGCCCCCTTTTACCCTGTTCTTCAGTGGTCAGGACCCCCATGGACCCTCACAGAGCAGGTACTATTTGGGTGGTGGATCATTCTCAGCACTGCAGTAACACTGACATGGTGGTGGTGTGTTGGTGTGTGTTGTGCTGGTACGAGTGGATCAGACACAGCAGTGCTGCTGAAGTTTTACACACTGTGTCCACTCACTGTCCACTCTATTAGACGCTCCTACCTTGTCAGTCCACCTTGTAGATGTAAAGTCAGAGACGACAGCTCATCTGCTGCTGCACAGTTTGTGTTGGTCATCCTCTAGTCCTTCATCAGTGCTCACAGGACGCTGCCCACAGGACCGGATATTTTTGGTTGGTGGACTATTCTCAGTCCAGCAGCGACACTGAGGTGTTTAAAAACTCCAGCAGCACTGCTGTGTCTGATCCACTCAGACCAGCGCAACACACACTAACACACCACCTGCTCTGTGAGGGTCCATGGGGGTCCTGACCTCTGAAGAACAGGGTAAAGGGGGCTTCTCCTGCCTTATGCAAGTGGATTGTCTTGTATATAAACCTCCCCAGAAATATGTTTTATAGTCATTTTAGATGCACATGGACAAATTAAATACACTTAGTGTTGGAAAGTTGTGTAATTTTCTGTCGAATATGTTTATAACTTGTACTTAGGGCTGGGCGATAAAACGATAACGATAAGTATCGCGATATAACTTTTCCTCGATAGAGCGATACGACAGGTTCGATATAATACACCATTCTCACATTTCCACGTTCAGCGAAAGCCTTCGTCCCGTTTTCTACTGCAAGGAAAGCGACACTACTCTGCTGTCGCCAGGAGAGGGCGCACTTCCGAGTTTTTCGACATGATTAGAGAGGGAGGGGGCCACGAGTAAGATGAGTCTTTAGCAACGGCTGAAACTTGGAGTTATACATTCACAATCCTCATAACTACAGCGCTGTTGCAGCGCTCGGACAGTCATATTTCAGTATTAGTGCATTCCCAAGCAACGAAAGTGAAAGAAAGAAGTGGTTCATGTAAATTACAGCCCTGATTTAAACGAAAGTAAACTGAGGAAGCTGTGAGGTGTTGGAGAGCGGGAGAGCGCTATCTTTCCAGGCTAGCTGTTTTTAGCAGCTGGCTAACTTGAAGCAGCTCTGTCACTCACACAACACGGAGAACTGATGATACTGTAGATCAAACACGACACAAAAGCACCGCTTTCAGTTTAAACGTACCTGAAAGTCGGACTCTGTTTGTCTGGTGTTGATATTTTGCGGTTCACCCCTTAAACTACTACGATAGTATAGAGAAATCCAGTCGTCTAGCTGGTGCCTGAATACTGTGATGTCATGTGTAGCGGGGTAGCCGAGCGCTCGGCACCAGCTAAAATAATCTGTTTTCTTTATTAAATTATGACTATTAGAAAATAGCTGTGCTTTTCCAGCTGGTAAAAACAGCTCAGCGGACACTTTCTCCCACTCTCCCATGACAGATCTGTGAAATGTTCCACTGTTTGGCGAGTGTTCGTCATGTTCTGAACATAAAGGATAGTTTATCAAATCAAATCAAATCAAATCAGATTTATTGTCACATCACAAGAGTACAGGGACACAGGTGAGTGAAAAACTTGAGTGCGAGTTCCACGAATTATGCAGAGAACAGTATTTACACATAGATAAACAAAACTATAGATAGGATAGAAGAATAGATAAAACCAATTTAACTAAAATATATACATATAATCTTACACAATAACTTAAAAATAATAATATTGCACCGAGACGTATAATATTGCACTGGGAATGTAGGGTGGGTGTAATCAACTATATACTATATATAGTAATGGATATTACAATGCTATGTAGATGTGCAAATAATCACACTAGGTGTGGAGGTAGAAGATGGTACAGTAGGTGGCAGAGTATTTAGTAAAGTGCAAGGTACAGGAAGTTAAGTGGAAGCGCAGGGGGAGAGTATTGTCTTTGGATAGGTATTCAAAGTCCAGCTATGCAAGTAAAGTGCGGGAGTACAGTGGGTGCACGTACGTGTAATGGGAAGGGTTGGGCTGGGCAGAGCAGTGATTACTGGCTGTTCAATAGCCTGGTTGCATGGGGGAAGAAGCTGTCTTTGAGCCGACTGGTTCTGGCTTTTAAGCTTCTGAGCCTCCTACCACTCGGCAGCTGAGAGAACAGACAGTGACTAGGATGGGAGGGGTCCTTCATAATCCTTCTGGATTTCCTCAGGCAGCGACTGGTGTATAAATCCAATAGGTTAGGGAGCTGAACCCCGGTGATGGACTGTGCTGTCCGCACCACCCTCTGCAGAGATTTCCTCTCACGAACAGATATCGATATCGAACGATATGAATTTTGTTTATCGTGATAACATTTTGGCCATATCGCCCAGCTCTACTTGTACTTAATGGCTGATTTTACTAGAAATTAAATAAACAAAATGTTTCTTACTTTAAGAGAGATCAGTAGGAAACATGCAGTGTCACCATACAAACTGCCAACTAATTATTGCTGGTTCACTGACGTTAATATAATTTTTATCTATCTATCTATCTATCTATCTATCTATCTATCTGTCTATCTATCTATCTATCTGTCTATCTACTTATTTATTTATTAAAGCAAGTTTAACTGAGTAACTGTGAGAGATGGTGGTTTGGGAGTGAACAAGGTACACTACCACTATTTAAACGACACAAGCACACAAACCAAAAACAAACACTCCTCCAGTTTCGGAGCAGCTCAAGCGTTCATCTGTGTACGCCTCAACATGCAGCCTTCACTCTTCACCTGCACAGATTAAAGAGAACATCCATTATTACCCTTTCGTCTCTCTCAGACTCGTTCTCTTTTCAAAACACGCTCATCCTCTCTTTAATCAGGCCTCTTCTGCTGCCACTTTTCTAACAAAGTCAGGAATTTCCAGCAGCATGTTAAAGGCACCTACTGCCACAGCTAATACAAGCAAAAACGCCTGCTCCTCTTTCTGCTGCGCTGTGGCAATCGTGAATGTTTACAAGCTCAGAGCAGGAAATGCATCATGTGATACATATGAAGCTTGCAAAAGGTCTTAAAAAAAAAAAAAACTCTGGTAAAACTGCTACTTATCTGATTAAAATGCAGCGATAGCATAAACGATAACATTACAGTCCATGTTTAACCTCTTCAACTCCTTGAGACCATCGGGTGGTTCCAAAACGCACTTCGTCATATTCTTCATAACTTTCATATTTCATAAGCTGCACTCAAAAGGTGGGTGTCGTATGAGAGCTGTAACTGTCTTCTTTCCAGTCAAGTAGATGGGTGATGTAATTTTAAACCCTTATAATAAAAGAAGCTGATTTTTCCACAAATCTGGGCTATAAACTATAAACAGATGGCGTCTCTTCAGTGATCTGCTCTGTATAAATTATTCTTATAAAATAATACAAAGAGCGTCTAAGATTTTTGGCTTTCAGCAGTAAATTGTGAGCATATAGTAATATGTGTGATCATAAAATACATGTTCTGTTAATTTGAGGGGAGCTTTTACAAAATTGATAAATAAATAAAATTATAATTTACATTTATTTTAAGTTGAATAATTCGCCTCATGATTTGGTCATGTAAATTCAGATGTAAAAACCAAAATATCCCCCGTGGAATAAGAGGTTAATATCACAGTACACCAAATTACAGAATGCTGGCACATCTTAGTAGTTTCTAAAGCTGTTTGACTATAAAAATTTCCAAAAATGGACAAAAGTACATATAGAAATTCAGTCTTTAAGATAGCTGCTACTGTTTTAACTACATATTTCTGTTCATTACTATATATAACAGTAAGCAGTACAGCCAGAAAAGCCCTATAAGTAGGTCTATTTGAGATTACTTGACAACACAACATGATCTGGGGTAAAGAGTAATGTGTAAGCTTGCAAATCACACAATGCAAACTTATTATTTCATAGCTGGAACAGCCTTTTAGCTCCAAAACAACTAGAAAAAATATAGAAAAGCAAATGTCAGACAACATGTCAGGACTGACTGAGTATAAAATGTGTTTTTTGGCCAAACTATCAGTTGAGTTTGAGGCACAAAGGTTGGAAAAAGTTTAGTTGCTCTTCCTCTTAACTTCCTTCACACAAGGGAAAACAAAGTTTTGACATGTTTAAATCTTAATATTGTAAATCATCATTAGTTACAGTGTCTCGGCTGCTTTAGAACTGTGTATTTTTCCTTTGTGAAACTGTCCTGAATAGTCCAATCACTTAAAAACAGAACACTTTGTGTAACTGTTTACTTTTGTGTTTGGTCCCTCTGGCTAGCCAGTCTCCTTTTCTGAAGGCTTAAACAAACAGAGCAGTCTGAAACACCTGGAGCAGTTTCCATTCGGTTCAAAGAGGCCAGCAAATATTTACTTAACACATGCAGGAACGTATATATTCACATGCACACAACCACACAGCAAGACAAAGAGATGCAATGATGGTTTGTCGAAGGGAGGTTCATATAGAAACTTTGCATAGTTTGAGTTTGGTGTAAATATAATCATGGAGACTCTGTGGCCCAGTCCCGTTTCTTCTTTTTACCCCTACCCCTTGTTTTCGAGAGTCATCCTAACTCCTTAGAACTGAGTTACAAGCGGTAGTGGTTGAAATCTTCCCTACGAAATGGGACCCTCAAATTAAAAAAAAAAAAACAGCTACTAGCGCCGCTCTGTAGGCGACCCGGCCAGTCTGCAGTGACAGCAGAGGAGGGTAAAGTTCAGCTCCTCACTGCTGGGCTTTAGTTACATTTAGGGCATCATATGATCTTCAAAGAGGGGGGCAATTATTTATTATCACCCCTAATTCTTCAGTGATATGAAGCTGAAGTCAGATATTCACCAGCTTCTTGTTCGAATTTTCCCGTTCCACCTTAAATGGAGCAGCAGTTACATTCTGGCGCTTCAGGCGTCAGAACTGCTGGACTATTTAAGGTGGAACGGGAAAGTTAGCTAGCTAGCTACCGAGACATTAGCATGCTATTAGCGATTTTTTATGCTTGTTATGAAGAAAACGACCATAATACACTGAAACGACATTAAACTAAGATAAAACAGTGATTATCGTCATTTTTAACAGAAAATTCTCACATTTGTGGGTTTCTTTGGTCTCTTGTTCTCCATCTTGCCGGTTTTTCTTTTTTTCTCATAACTCTCTGTTTGGAGTCTCTGAAAAACCTCCGTTTGGAGGGTCATGTAGCCCCAACACTTCGCCCTACCCCTCTATCTCAACAAGAATTTGGACACCCTACCCCTAGACGTGAACGTGCAAAGCGGAGGGCTAAGGGCTGAGAGGCAGGGGCGAGGGGTGAAATGCGATTGGGCCTATAACTTGTGGAAAATCAGCTGTCGTAGTCAAAGCCTGTGTGTTACTGCTAACATGCTTTTCATGATAGTTTACCCAACATACTTAACATGATACCATTATCACTGAGCTGAATCTCTGGAGACGTGAGTCTCGAGCTTTAAGGCTTGGAAATCAGTTGTGTCTCAAATTGCACTGTTCCTTTCACTTTTGCTTCCAAATTCAGTCATTTTTTACATGGCAGAATTATTTGAACTCATTACTGTTCAGATATTAACTCTAGTTTACTAAAAACTATCATCTCACAAGATGTAAGTTCTGCCAGTTCCTTTTAACGACACTTTTTCACTTCAGTCATGTCCATGAGACTCAAGGTTCGTCTAACCAGAGTTATACAGAAGAAGAAACACCCGGTTGACTCACTGCGAGCTGCAAGAGACTGCAATCGCAGTAAATGACTGTGCATCACAGACAGAACTCACAGGCGAAGGTGTGGGCGGCCAGAGAGGAAAGGTTTTATTGCTGCGTCTTCATCTTTGTGCTTGCTTTAATCTCTAGTTAAGAGTCTGACTTGAAATGTGAGCCAAAGAAGGGCGAGGCTGAGTCAAGTTGTGAGCCAACACGTGATGAGTCCTCATAACTGGCTCACAGCTTTTCAGTCATTGTTAAACATGGCACTACTGTTTCACCGGTGCATTCACCAGTTCATGTTGTTTAGCGCATTTCGCCAAACCGGAACAAAACCTCGTATCTCCATTTTTGTCTTTTTTCAGTTTGTGACATAATTCAGAAAGGCATGTTGCCCTTTACATTGTGTGTAAATTTCATGATGAATGGACCAAAAGTTCCATTGACTGACATTAAAAGTAAAGCAGGTTTTTTCCTTCTCCTGTAAAGTTACCATGTTGGAGATACGAGGTTTTTCTTCCGACAGCAGCGTTTTTTTATTTCTCCATGCAATTTGGGGCGGCCGTGTGACCGGAAGGTCGCCGGTTTGATCCCGAGCCGACAGCACGTGACTGACGTGCCCTTGAGCAAGACACCTAACCCTCAACTGCTCCCCGGGCGCCGTGGACCGGGCTGACACACGAGGGACCAGTGGGGCGTTCACTAGTGTGTATGTGGTGTTTCACTGCACAGATGGGTTAAATGTGGAGGTGCAATTTCCCCGTTGTGGGACTAATAAGGGTCACCTAACTTGTTTCTAACTGATAGTACCTGCTTACTGGGTAAAAGGAACATCCTGGACCAGGAAGAACTGTGTCCTCATACGAGGACAACGTGTTTATTTTCTTGTGACATTTTAAAATGACTTGATTATAGAAAAACTTGTAGCTGGCATGGGTGCAAAAAATATGCAAGCTGTTTCTTGCAGATAGAAAAATGTGTATCACCTAGGCAAAAGTTTGGGTACCCCTAGTCAAATGGCATTTTGTTGCTTGTCTGCACATGCTGGATAAAATAAAATAAAATGCAGCCTGTGCAAAAGTTAATGCTCATTTTATATTTTTACTTTTTCCCCCAATTTGTTAAACAGAAACTGTGTGCAAAAATTTGCACAAAATTGAGTAGGGGTGCTCAGTCCTGGTCCCGGAGATCTACCACCCTGGAGAGCTCAGACCCAACACGCTTGTCTGTAATGTTCAGAAGTTGAAGGCTTTCATCTCCTGGATCATGTTTGTTAGATGAGGGGTGGAGCTACATTCTGCAGGGTGGTAGATTTCCAGGACAGCTGCATTGCTTTGGCACCATTTGCTGGCAGTAACCTCAGTTTGAGCGCTGCTGCCAGGTTAACACCAAATGACGGCACATGGGCAGTGGAGGGGAAAAGAAAAACAAAAAACAAAACTGTAAATTCTGATCGGTTCCCATTCAGGTCTCATGTCCTCGAATCGTATGTGTGCCCAGTATAGGACCAAACGTTAAACAGGCTCAGATCTGATTTGAAAAGGAAACGCAAACGTTTGCATATGACTGTATTCATATCTGTATTTCTTCCAAATTCAAATGAATTTGCATGCATCGTTCAGAACTCAGTAAACCTATAAAATACAGATATATTCAAAATAACTTAACAGTACAGTCACCGTTCTACAGTTGGTCTAAAAGTGTCTGCTTAACACCTACACACCACACACAGGCTGAATGGTGAACGTGATAAGTGAATCAACACATGCAGAACAGCAGTAAAACTGTTCAAAACATCGCTCGTGACAACACATCAGTACAGTGATGGCTGCTTCAATATGTATGAATGTATTTTTATGCACAGCTTGTGTGCACAAGTGAATCCAGCACTGTATTCAAGTCTGTGAGTGTGAGATTTTGCAGCACTGAACACACTTTTTATTTACTATTTGCACAAAACACTGCATCGGAGAGACTCCGGTCACTTCTGTGTCACATGTTTAGGAGAAACCGGGTTCAGAGTGAAGTTTATTCATTAGTTTACTGTGTGCTGATGTGTGCATGAATGATCTTTTATTTAAGGAATAGAACCCGAGAGGGAGTGTGTTATCACGAAATAACATCACGGCTGTGATTTGGTCGCCGTAGATCATCACAGCTGTGATGTTATTGGCGATAACACACTCCTCGAGTGTTCTATTGCTTTTATACAACAGTTAAATAAATAAAATAATAAATTAATAAACTGGGCTGTGAACGCGGCGTTTAATATGTTTTAATGTTCGCAGTTCCTTCACCAAATTATAGTTCCTTAACGAGCAGCTTGTTGCTACGTCAGAGTAACGAGCTCCGCCCACTCGCTGCACAGCCGGCAGTTCGTTCTCCAGCTCCACACACTAAATTCCCAAACTGTCATCACTACTGAGCAGCTTTTCAGTCGGCAGCTGAGACAGAAGAACAGCTAAACAACCTGGAATCAGCCAGAAATGAACCCAATACCATTCGCCAAACGTGTAGTCTGATCTTCAGAGTCTGACCAAATCAGACTGAGCCATAAAACTGTCACAATATCAAGTTCAGCTCAGTTTTGTCAGTTTTTGCCAGATCAGTATTAATGTTGTTTTGTTCCAGCCAGTCTGTAAAGCATCTTACAGCCCATTTAGTTTGGCGAATGGTGTTGGGTTCATTTCTGGCTGATTCCAGGTTGTTTAGCTGTTCTTCTGTCACAGCTGCCGACTGAAAAGCTGCTCAGTGGTGATGACAGTTTGGGAATTTAGTGTCGTCTCGTCTTCAGAGTCTGACCAAATCGGCTGTCGGTCAAATGTGATCTTAAAAGTGTCCATTTTCTGTTTGTGGCAAAGTAAGAAGTAAAAACGTTCAAATGGCTTGAGCGTCTCCTACAGCTGTCAAATTCGTTGCTTAGCAACAGTGTCTCAGCGGAGTGATACAGTGTTTGTGAAAAACCTGTGATGTTATGGTGAAATAACAGCACAGTTAGAACGCTTCTCAACCAATCAGCTCGTGTGGGCGGAACTAACTATTGTATAATAACTGTTAAGCTATATTTTACCATCATTTTCTACGTGCTTGAGTCAGTTTCACTGAGCCATTGGCATGTTCGATACCTGTTAGTACAGCTGCTTCGTGTTGTAGCGCTGCTGAAAACTAAACGGGCGAAGTTACTGTGATATTTGCTATATTTGATATATTTATCTGTGGCAGGTGTTCGTGAATAGTTTACTTCTGCTGGTTGCACTGTGGAAGCTGAAGCCTTGTGATCAATGTGCCAATATTTTAACTTCAGCAAATACAGTTAATTGTGCATTAAAACGTGTTCTCTGTAGAGGGAGCTAGCATATTTTTTAGAAAATGAAGAAAAAACACGTAATTTGACTGAGGCATCCAAATTTTGCGTACAACTGTATGTACAATTAACTTTTTTTAGTTAATCATTGCCTTAAAACAGTAACATTTTTTTCGATAGGACAGCTAACAGAGAAAATCGTAGAGAAGTTAGGACAGTAATTAGATGCTTCTGTAACAATGAGTGTGTTTACATGCACTAATCGGATTTCTGCAGTTATCTGATTATTCAAATGGTCATGTAAACAGCACGCCGATTCCTCAGATCAGAGAAAGGTCTAGAAATCTGATAAAGAAACCTGATAAAAGAGCTGGATTTTAGCTCAGTTATCAGATTTCTCAGTGCTGTAAACTCTTACTCTGATTTCTTTCAGATTTCTCAGTCTGAGCATGTGCAAAAACAGACCGCGGTACCGGAAATAAGCGAGCAGCGTTGCAGCGAGACGCAGCAAAACACTTTTGGAGCGATGCTGAAACCAAATACATGCTTGACGAAATGAAGGATTTAAACATTCTTCATCTTTCAGATGATGTACGTCCATATTTTCAGCCGCAGCATGAAGTCTGAGTTTTACGTCACGTTTACGTCGCGTCTTCTGCGAGTTTATTGGCTGGTTGCAAAGCAGAAATCTGATTTCTGCCCGACTCCTGTAGACCCAGAGTTTCTCCACTATCTGATTATTCAAGTGCATGTAAACACGCTGAAAATCTGCTTTTCTGCAGTTATCAGATTCTTATTAAGTGCATGTAAACAAACTCATTGTTTTCTTATCTGGAGTCAAAATAAGATAATGAACTTAGAAACCGCTATTCTGTCATGCTACTGTCCTAATGATCAAATCATTAAGTTGCTGATGACTCCCAGCCCAGCTACTACTGATTCACTAGGCTGTTATTAAGCATCAACTCTACAGGAACGCTGTCCCGCTGTCCTCGTATGAGGACTTCATGTTTAATGCCATGCTGGCTCATAAATATCACTCAACAGCATCAAATTACTGCATCAGGCAAAACAACAAACTTTGATGACAGGAAACTAATTTCAACATCAAAGCATGATGTTTTGTAAACACTTCCCTAAAAGATGAGTTTAGCAGGAAGCGCGGCATCTTCTCTAAACACAGTTGCAGATGTTGTACCACTGATAGCACCAGACAGACCAGCACAATCTGTCCCCATTTGAGAACGTCAGTTCAAAGCTGATACAATAAAGTCCACAACGCAGGGAAGCTGATGCGACGTCCTCATATGAGGACGCAGAGTCTCAGGAGGATAAGTGGCTCTTTCAGATCACAGAAGATTGAACCTGAATGAACCTGAATGAACCTGAATGAATCTGAATGAATCTGATTGAACCTGAATGAACCTGAATGAACCTGAATGAACCTGATTGAACCTGAATGAACCTGAATGAACCTGAATGAATCTGAATGAATCTGATTGAACCTGATTGAACCTGATTGAACCTGAATGTCCAGAACATGCCTCTGCACTACCCAAGCCCTCGGCTTATGCTTGCTTTTCTTTTAATATTCTGTAAATATTAGTGTTCAAATATTGTTTTTGTGCTTTATTCTGACTTTATGGTCCATGCTGGCATCTCTTTGAAATCTGATAAAGGGAGCTGGATTTCAGCTCAGTAGTCAGGTTTCTCAGATTTCTTTCAGATTTCTCCGTCTGAGCTTGTGCAAAAACAGACGGCAGTACTGGAAATAAGCGAGCAGCGTTGCCGCGAGACGCAGCAAAACACTTTTGGAGCGTCACTAAAACCGACTACATGCTTGACGAGATGAAGAATTTGAATATTCTTCATCTTCTAAATGATGTTTGTTCATATTTTCAGGTTAAGTGGCGCAATGTTTAAAAAACAGCTGCAGCATGAAGTTTGAGTTTTACGTGATGTTTACGTCGCGTCTTCTTCTGTGAGCTTATCGGCTGGTTGCAAAGCAGAAATCTGATCACTGTCTGACTCATGTGGACGCGGAGTTTCTCCATTATCTGATTATTCAAGTGCATGTAAACGCGCTGATCTAATTACTGACAAAATCTGATTTTCTACCATTATCAGATTATTATTAAGTGCATATAAACACACTCATTGTTTTCTTCTGCGAGCTTATTGGCTGGTTGCAAAGCAGAAATCTGATCACTGTCTGACTCATGTAGACGCGGAGTTTCTCCATTATCTGATTAATCAAGTGCATGTAAACGCGCTGATCTAATTACTGACAAAATCTGATTTTCTGCCATTATCAGATTATTATTAAGTGCATATAAACACACTCATTGTTTTCTTATCTGGAGTCAGAACAAGATAATGAACCTGAATGAACCTGAATGTCCAGAACACGGCTCTGCACTACCCAAGCCCTCGGATTATGCTTGTTTTTCTTTTAATAATCTGTAAATATTAGTGTTCAAATATTGATTTTGTGCTTTATTCTGACTTTATGGTCCATGCTGGCATCTCTTTGGACTCAGCAAATAGAGCCGGGGAATATGTGTGTCTTTCTGTATCATTTCTCCGGGCGTACGGCGTCAAATATTTCTAAACCTTAACCTTTTTAACCTCTTTGGAACCACCGGTGGTTCCAAAACGCACTTCATCATATTCTTTACTTCATAACTCATATTTTATAAGCTATGTTAAAAGGTGGGGGTCGTATGAGAGCTGTAAGAGTCTTCTCTCCGGTCAAATAGATGGGTGATGTAATTTTAAACTCTTATAATAAAAGAAGCTGAACTCATAATTTTTTTTTTCTACTGAAAGTCGACCAATTTTTCCACAAATCTGAGCTACATACTGGATCTCAGATGGCGTCTTTTCAGTGATCTGCTCTGTAAAAATTATTGTTATAAAAAAATGCGAAGATTTTTGGCTTTCAGCAGTAAATTGTAAGCATGCCATTATGTTTATGAACATAAAACACATCTTCTGTTAATTTGAGGGGAGCTTTTACAAAAAAATGCCTTACGATTTGGGCATTTAAATTCAGATGGAAAAACAGACATATACAAATATTAATTGATTTCAGCTCTGGAGATGGACTGTTTGAAAAAGGTTGCAATTAATCCACTTTTTCCAGTGGGAATCTTTCTTATTTTCTTACTGAGCAAATATCGGGAATTTCCCGTCCAGCGTCCAGCACAGCGTGTCCCCGCTGAGCCTGGCTGATGAATCACAGGCCGCCCCACAGATCAGGCTGTGACTACAAACTGAAATGCATCATCATCTCTGTTGCAATAACAGTATCAGTTCAAACTGCCTGCTGATAGTGTTACTTTTATATGCTGAGGCAAAAAGTAATTACAACAGCCTTTAAATCCACTCTTCTTCTTTAAAACCCCTTATTTTCCAGGGTATATTTTGGTCTTTCCACTTGAATCTACCTGCACAAATCATAAGGCAAATTATTCAGTAACTGCATGAAATAAACAATTTTTTTTCTGGTAAAAGCTCCTCTCAAATAAACAAAGTTTAGAAAAATTTGACGACAGGAAACTAATTTCAACATCAAAACGAGGTTTTGTACAGTGTCTATTTGTACGCACTTCCCAACTTTCAGTACAGAGTTCAGCTTCATTTATTATAAAAATTTAAAAATTACATCACCCATCTATTTGACTGGAGAGAAGACAGTTACAGCTCTCATACGACCCCCACCTTTAGAACATAGCTTATAAAATAAGAGTTATGCAGTAAAGAATATGACGAAGTGCGTTTGGGAACCACCGGTGGTTCCAAGGAGTTAAAAAGGTTAATAATACTGATTTCTCAAAGCTGTAGTTGACTGCATTTTTTAATAAACTACCATAAAAAACGTCAAGAATCACTTGCCAAATTTATAAGTGCTGTTACTTTATTCAGCAATAACTCACCCAGTGCACAGTTAAATTAAGGTTACAGGCTAACCACAAACCAGGCCCCGTATAGGACAGTGACGCCACTCACCTTCTTTCCGCATTACGCTAAAACCAGACCACAAATCTATTTTAGATAACACGTGGTTTGAAACTGACACCAATAAAGGGGTCAGTCTAAGATGCTTAAAATAAACAGACAAATACTAATCGTCTGTTTTCTCCTCTGCTAACGTTACGAGCCTAGACACACCTCTCAGGAGGAAAACAGTGAGTTTATGAAAAGTTATTCAGCTGATGAATTCATTAAATGATATAGAAACATGTTATTTCTTTAATTTGTGTGAGTAGAGTGCAGAATTACCTTGAACTTATCTGCGCTTTTCCGAGATGCTTCCTTCCTTGCCTTTAGGCGGCTGCAGTAGTCTGTCTACGCTTCCTTCTTTGGACTAAACAGATATGAAACAAAACCAAAATGTAAGAATTTGGCTCTTCGCTTCTTTCTGTAGAGTTCAGGCATCTCATAGTTCTTAAATATGAGACTGTGTGACAGAAAGAGGCTAATTTGCATATGAATAGTAATTTTCCATTCAAATATCAGAAATTTAGACTAATCCCTGTTTAACATTTCAGTGGCTGGAACCACAAAAGTGTCTTAAGAAAGTATCTTTGTCTTAACTGCATATTTACGGAAAAAGGGCCTCATGCAGTGGAAAATTTTCACGTGGTTTTCACAAAGATTCTGACGTCTAATGTGGGATTTTGTTCTTAGGTAAGAATCTATTTAAGAGCTCAAGAGCGCAATGTAAACAATTCTGAGGTTTAAGAACACGTCATGAATCTGATGTAGACTTTCCTCAAGAACACACTGAACAAAAACACTGGAGATTATACAACACTTAGTTCCGCCCACGCGAGCTGATTGGTTGAGAAGCGTTCTAACCGCGCTGTTATTTCACCATAACATCACAGGTTTTCACAAACACTGTATCACTCCGCTGAGACGCCGTTGCTAAGCAACGACTTTGACAGCTGTAGGAGACGCTCAAGACATTTGAACAATTTTACTTCTTACTTTGCCCAAAAACAGAAAATGGACACTTTTAAGATCACATTTGACCGACAGCCGATTTGGTCAGACTCTGAAGATGAGACGACACTAAATTCCCAAACTGTCATCACCACTGAGCAGCTTTTCAGTCGGCAGCTGTGACAGAAGAACAGCTAAACAACCTGGAATCAGCCAGAAATGAACCCAACACCATTCGCCAAACTAAACAGGCTGTAAGATGCTTTACAGACTGGCTGGAACAAAACAACATTAATACTGATCTGGCAAAAACTGACAAAACTGAGCTGAACTTGATATTGCGGCAGTTTTATGGCTCAGTCTGATTTGGTCAGACTGAAGATCAGACTACACGTTTGGCGAATGGTGTTGGGTTCATTTCTGGCTGATTCCAGGTTGTTCAGCTGTTCTTCTGTCACAGCTGCCGACTGAAAAGCTGCTCAGTGGTGATGACAGTTTGGGAATTTAGTGTGAGGAGCTGAAGAACGAACTGCCGGCTGTGCAGCGAGTGGGCGGAGCTCGTTACTCTGACGGAGCAACAAGCTGCTTGTTAAGGAACTATAATTTGGTGAAGGAACTGCGAACATTAAAACGTATTAAACGCCGCGTTCACGGCCCAGTTTATTAATTTATTACTTTATTTATTTAACTGTTGTATTAAAGCAGTAGAACACTCGAGGAGTGTGTTATCGCCAATAACATCACGGCTGTGATGATCTACGGCGACCAAATCACAGCCGCGATGTTATTTCGTGATAACCCACCAACTCGAGTGTTCTATTGCTTAAAGAACATGATGTGCACATTTTTCTGTTGTCATAAAGTAATATTTTGAGCAAATTCATTTGAACACCTCACATATCGGTCAAATCCAACAATACAGACAGCATGGAGCTTCTCTTATGCAGTGATAGAAAACATGGCAGCACACAGAAAACTCCAACTTCACTTTATACTATGCTTAAAATAGACACGCACACTCATTCGGATACTGTGGAGGAAGATCTGAAGGTGTTGAAAGAGTTAAAGTCAAAGTTTCTAAATGTATCACAAGCCTGAAGTTAGCTAATACAGCCAGACCTGAATACTCCCAACACGACCAAGACAGCTCAAACAGAAATTAGTGGCCTGGAATACTAAAATATTCCCATGTCAGCGTTCATGGAGTAAGAGTACAAGCTGAAAGTTACAGTTCTTGAATGAGGCTGGACTGAATGAAGGTCAGCTGTGCTTCTTCGCTGTACGTGTCGTTCTGCATTTGGAGATAAAGAACAAGACGAGAAGGAAAACAACAAAACAGAGCAGCCAGCTTGTAAGAAACCCTCTGGGTGGGACGTGAGACAACAAACGTTTTCTGTGACACAAGAGCGCTACTGTGGTTTTTTAGCTTTTATACACAGAGAGAGAGAGAGAGAGAGAGAGAGAGAGAGAGAGAGAGAGAGAGAGAGAGAGAGGTTCACGTTGTGTAGCTTCCTGACAGGAGAATAAACACCCACAGGACATGCAACAGCCTCTGAGGAACAAGATGAATAGCAAGAGTCTGTTCATGTGCTTGTGCCGGATCGAAGCCTCTGAGCTCGTTGTCTGTGTTAAGGACGTGTACTGAAGTTTCCAGCTGGAGTGGGAAAAAATATACAACAATACGAGACATTTTTCACAATAAACAATATAAATCTAGAAACCGCACAATACAGACCTACAATACGATCCGTCAGACATCAAACCGTCGATCCGAGAAGGGTAAATTCTGAATAAAATGGTCTGAATGTGCAGCAACATTCCCTTTTTGTTGTGTAAACACAGATCTAACTCACCTTTCCTTCGAGCAAACAGACAAAAACGTACCAAAAAATAGACTAAGTGTAAAATAAAGAAAATAAACATAAATTCTAGTAGCTATTTTCATCAGATCTACACTACTTTGCCCATTTAATTAGGTCCACTTTGTAGCTCTACAAGTACGGTTCTCTACATACTCCGGCCTCATTTCCACTGCAGGGCCGAACGGTTCTGAGCACGGAGGGTAACGGTTCCGTGGGATGACATAACGACATCGCTATTCGCTGAGTGGATCTACATTTATCCTGCCACAGCATCCTGCCTTGTTATTTCAAACCCGAAAACAATCGAATGAGCTCGGTTCGCTCGCACGGACGCCAAATGAATAAAAGCAGCTCACGATTTTAAATCCACGTCACAGCAAATCAATCTAATTCCAATTTCTTAACTGGTAAACGGTGCTGATAACCAGGAGAGAGTAGCTGATTCGCATTAGCTTAGCTTGCATGCTGCCAGCCCTGCTCACCACAGAACAGGTTTGAGTTTAGATGATAAATGAGTCAAATCTGAAGAAACAGAATCGAGTGGCTGGTGCTGGAGGGAAGCCAAGCTGATATCAAGGCCCGTGAGCGACGCAGAGAGTCATGCTTTTCATTTCGACGCCCACGATAACTTTATCCGCGCTTGTTATGCAGCAAAATACATTCAAATAAGCCATGAAAATCTGTGGAAAATACAAACTTGAACTCATTTTTCCAGTTAATTTAACTTGACGAAATACCAGTTAAACATTCCGTACTGCAGACAGATTTCCCGGTTGGTCTACCAGGCTTGGAACTTTTGCTTAATCAACAAGTCAGAATGCTGTCAAAGACAAACAAATAAGCTATGTAATTAAATTTTTGTTGACCGATGTGACCATTTATCCATCTAGAGACAGGAACGCCTGTATAACTTATGCAGCACCAACGCCGTATGTATGAAAGGCCAGAGCATTTGACCTGTAGCATCCAAGCTAAGCTAATGCTGGCTGGCGCCTCTCTCCGAGCTAACTTAGGCTAGTTAAAGAGATCCAAACACCCCAGTTTTGATTCGACTAACCAGGTGCTCTGCTATCGTAAATATAGACAACAAAAACTTATTTCAGCAAGAGCAAAGTGGACTGACTGGCGTTGGAGTGACAGAAAGCCGAAATCGAACCTGTTCTGTAGTGTGTCAAGCTGTAGCCTGACAGGCTAAGCTAATGCGAGTGTACGATGGCTCCCACCAATAAGGACTTGGTTCCAACAAACTGTTGCTTAAAAAAAACATACATGAAATGTACACTACACTGCCAAAAGTATTCACTCGTCTGCCTTCACACGCATATGAACTCGAGTGACGTCCCATTCTTAGTCCACAGGGTTTAATATGATGTCGGCCCACCCTTTGCAGCTATAACAGCTTCAACTCTTCTGGGAAGGCTTTCCACAAGGTTTAGGAGTGTTTATGGGAATTTCTGACCATTCTTCCAGAAGCGCATTTGTGAGGTCAGACGCTGATGTTGGACGAGAAGGCCTGGTTTGCAGTCTCCACTCTAATTCATCCCAAAGGTGTTCTATCAGGTTGAGGTCAGGACCAGTCAAGTGCTTCCACACCAAACTCGCTCATCTGTGTCTTTATGGACCTTGTTTTGTGCACTGGTGCGCAGTCATGCTGGAACAGGAAGGGGCCAAACTCCCCAAACTGTTCCCACAAAGTTGGGAGCATGAAATTGTCCAAAATCTCTTGGTGCTGAAGCATTAAGAGTTCCTTTCACTGGAACTAAGGGGCCGAGCCCAACTCCTGAAAAACACCCCCACACCATAATCCCCCCTCCACCAAACTTTACACTCGGCACAATGCAGTCAGACAAGTACCGTCTCCTGGCAACCGCCAAACCCAGACTTGTCCATCGGATTGCCAGACGGAGAAGCGTGATTGGTCACTCCAGAGAACACGTCTCCACTGCTCCAGAGTCCAGTGGCGGCGCTTTACACCACTGCATTCCACGCTTTGCATTGCGTTTGGTGATGTAAGGCTTGGATGCAGCTGCTCGGCCATGGAGACCCATTCCATGAAGCTCTCTACGCTGTTCTTGAGCTGATCTGAAGGCCACATGAAGTTTGGAGGTCTGTAGCGATTGACTCTGCAGAAAGTTGGTGACCTCTGCGCACTATGCGCCTCAGCATCCGCTAAACCCGCTCTGTCATTTTACGTGGCCGACCACTTCCTGGTTGAGTTGCTGTCGTTCCCAATCGCTTCCACTTTGTTATAACACCACTAACAGTTGACTGTGGAATATTTAGTAGTGAGGAAATTTCACGACTTGCACAGGTGGCATCCGATCACGGTACCACGCTGGAACTCACTGAGCTCCTGAGAGCGACCCATTCTTTCACTAATGTCTGTAGAAGCAGTCTGCAGGCCCAGGTGCTCGGTTTTATACACCTGTAGCCATGGAAGTGATTGGAACACAGGTTACGGTAATGCTAGTGTAGTTAGCCGGCTACAGGTTACGTTTCTGACAATGACAAATCAAAATCCCAGTATAACCACTGACATAACTGTGGGTTGTGTGCTAAGCCTCACTCCCTTCTGCGCCACGAACACTACCTTACGAGTACTGAGTCCTGCTTGATACACTGAGTTCTTAACATAGATAAAAACAGTAACTATTAACACTGAAAGTACAGATATCAAGATTACCAACACACGTTGGTTATGATTGCTTCTCTGCACAAAGCAACAGACCCAAGTTTAATATTTAAATTTTTAAGTGTAATATTTTTAATGTCTATGATGTCATTAGTAGTTTTATGTGCTCTTGTTCCTCCTGTACTGTTTGATCAATGCTTAGAAAACGTGACACCTCAGTTACGTTTCGTTTTTTTGTCCCTCTGCCCACGAAAGTGAAATTCGAATCTGGCTGCCCCTTAAATTTGTCGTACCCACCCAAAACAGCAACCCTGGTCCCGCTGCTGGATGTACTACTGATCTGCTGAGGTTACAGCATCTATGCGGTATCTATGTTAGATTTCTTTCTATACCCTCAGCTCTTGTTCTTCAGGAAGTCCTTGATGACTCACTGACAGACCTCCACGGCTTCCGGGTTACTTCTGAGAATTCCTTATCACACACCTGCGCATATGAACACAAACACGCATACCTTTAATCTGGAGTCTCTGGCATTGCTTAACTTTTTATCTCCCTCTGCTTCCGATGGCCTCATGGCTCTCAGTGCACATGTAAAGACTGATGAACAGACAAGGGGGTGAAAAAGCCTAACGTTAGCAAGTTTGCGGTAAAATATGATTCAACTGCTCTTATGTAACTCTGGCAATGAACGACTTGTGGAAATCTAGCCTTGCAGAGAAAATGTAGCACGGAACTGAAAGTCATTCAGACTGGTTTGACGGCAAAATATGTATATATACACACATACATTTTGCCTTACAACACCCTGGAACACCCTACACTGCTAGAAACAAAGGTTCTGTGCAGGTACATGTTTACATTTGACACCCATGGTTCACTCAGAGAAACGAATTCTGATCTATTTTTACTCACGATAACAACATCATCACTTTGCCCACCACTACTTTGTTTCAGTGTAAAGAAATGACCAAAACATGGCAAAAAAAACATATGAAAAGCTCAATAACAGTTGAGCTCAGTGGTTCCACTATAATGGGCCCAGTGGGCATCGACCCACCCAAAATGACAGCTCAAATTCACTTTCAACATTAAGATTTTATAAATAAACACATTTATACATTCGCTATGTTTTACAGTGACACATCGTTTCATGTTGTGACAGGTTTGTGGTTGAATTGTTTGGGTACACAAACAGCTTATGTTGGGTACACAGTCACAGGTGGGCGTCTGGTCAATGAATCTACCTGTTTTTAAATATTTAAAAGTTTTTAAATACTAAAAATACTACAAATATAAAAGTTTTTAAATATTTAAATATTTAGCAGGAAGGACAAGCTGTAAATATGTCTAAAGCCTTTCCTAACATGTGGCTTCATTGTTTTGTTGGTGCGTTTTATCCATTTCAAGCTGTTTACAAATCTCAGTATATCTTAAATATATTTTCTACATCACAATGTTATATATTTAACTATACAGTTCACCCAGCCTAAATACTCCCACTTCTTGCCACCCAATACCTTCTTCCTTGTTGCATTTTATGCTCCGTTTACTCCAGACTGTGCCCTTCTTCTGCTCTCATTTCTGCAATCAAAGCCAGGCTACTCTGGCAACAACCACTTCCTTATAATTATATATAAAATAGCGTAAATATAGATGTGGTTCTGCAGGCCGACTGAAGAAGATGTGCTACATTTTCTAATCACGTTAGACAGTTTTCCACTACTGCACTGTGAACACAGCAGAAAGGGTCTCGGTAATATTTAAAGGTGTCACCAGCTTTAGTGTTTGTGAGGAAAACTATTATTTAACCTGTAACCATAAATCTGAGGTGTTTGCTAAGCCTGAAGTACTAAGTCCTGCTTGATACACTGAGCACTCAACTCATAGTATTAGATAAACACAGTAACTAGTGATCCGAATTGAAGGTGGCACAATTAATCAACACCATTAACACAAACATCAGAAATGATCATTGTATTAAACATATGTTTATTTTTAATGATCATGTTTAATATTTAAAATTCCTATTATGAGTTATTAGGAGTGACCAAGAAATTAACATGGAAAAAAAAAAAAATTAAATTAAATTAAATAAAATATCTCCTCTTACAAAAGTGGTGTGGACTGAAAGTTCAGCATCAGCACTTTTTGCAGAATTTCTCTGCTTGTTTCCATCAGCTACAAGTGAAAAAATATAAAAGTACAAGTCGCTTTCGTTATTACTGGTTATAACCATGACTTTAGAGTAATGTTTACGTACATGCCTCCATCCAGTCACTGTAGCGGCTGCTAATTATTTGAGAACTAATCTTACAAGGCTTTGTCTGCCATTATCTTTTATTGCAGCTCATTGAAGAGACACACCTTCAGGGGCAAAGATCCAGTACAGAGTGGGAACAAACTCTGAGCCCAGCACTTTTACTGCCTCATATGTTTTATTAATAACCCTCAATACAGTCTGAGGGTGGGAGCAAAACGTCTTTCCCCATCTTCTCCAGCAGGCGGTCACATTTGGCTTCTTCAAGGTGGGCATTACGACGATACGGTTATCATAATAAATTGTCATGATACTATTTTCTGCAGCTGCTAAATTTGACCATGTATCCCCAATCCTGTGGTCATTACACTGGCTACCTGTTAAATTCAGTGTAGAGTATAAGATCCTTCTCTTAACGTATAAATCGTTAAATGGCCCCGCAGTATCTTGGTGAATTAATTCAGTCATATGAACCCAGACGTACGCTCCGCTCACTAAATACCGGCCTGCTGACGGTTCCGGAATCAGAAAAACCACAGCAGGTGGTCCAGCATTTTCCCACGTAGCCCCAAAATCATCTCCTGACCTCTGTTCGGGACTCAGACACGCTCTCTACACTTAAAACTAGACTCGGCTCCCGAGTGGCGCAACCGTCTAAGCGTTGGCCCTCATCAGGAGATCGCGAGTTCGATCCCTGGTGATGCTGCAGCCGTCCGTAGCCGGGAGTCCGAGAGAGCACAATTGGCCTCGCTCTCTCTGGGTGGGTAGGATGGCCCCTCCTTCTCCCCCCATCACTCAGCGCGATGCTAGTCAGCGCAGGCGTCTGTTAGCTGACGTAGCAGATCTGGCGGTTGGCGCTTTCCTCCGAGCGTGTTGGGCTGTCCAGTGACGTTGCGTGAGCGGCAGTTCGAAAAGAAGCGGTGGTTGGCTTCACAGGTCTCGGAGGAAGCCTGTGTTAGCCTTCACCCTCCTAGCGTTGATAGCATCGTGTGATTGGGGGAGTCCTAACTAGCGGGTGGAATTGGAGACGACTAAATTGGGGAGAAAAATCGGGTAAAAATTTAAAACTAGACTCAAAACTTTTCGGTTTGCATTATTACTCACTAATATCTCTCCATAAACTGACTTAACTTACAAATGGTTTGCCTCTTTTTTGCTCTCTCTCTCCTTCTATCTTCTCTATGAGCTGATGACCGTCCTAATCGCTTGACCCTGATGGATTATACTGGAACATTGAGGAGCTACCAGCATCGGGGCATGATTAGTAAGACAGACAGAAAGGTAGATATTTTTCTGTAACGCTGCTTTGCGACAACACCTGTTGTAAAAAGCGCTAAATAAATAAACTTTGACTTGACTATTTTCTGAGTAAAACATGGGTATTTTTCAGTATTGGTATGTTTATTATGAACTCCTTGTACCATAAAAAAGCCAATTATTGAGAGGCTGTTAACAACACCGTTGGCCTCTTTTCCACTGGCGAACCACATGGCTCTCAGGGCCGTACTGTGCGGACTGGTGAGACCAGTTACGGTGTCTTTTTCAGTCTGTTGTGCCGCTAAATCAGAACCAGGAAATACTGAAGAAAACCTGTGGCTAACAGCTAACAGGGTAATAGATACACACACACCACCCACCAGAAAACACACCTGATTCTGTCGGTCACCCCAGCTCCAGTCTCTCGACGTACTCCGAGATTCGTTATCCTCTAAACGGGTGTTATTTGAACATCGTTCACTGAAACTGAGCCTGTGCTGCGGTGGGTTTTGCCTGTAGCCAGCTAACTACACTAGCATTAGGACAGCCCAGCGGGGTACAGCTCAAAGCACCACAGAACAAGCCTATTTTTATATTTCTGTCATTTGACTCTGTGCTTCCATATGCGAGTCTTTGTCCTCTAACAGCGTTTTTCTTAAGCTTCGGTTAACCGTACACTTTAATTTTACCAATTGTTTGCTTTTTCTCCTTCTTAAATAATATACAGTGTCATATTCGTTTTATTTGGAGCAAACTCAAATTACCTGGGGCCACTAGCCAGGTGGCCTTCTCCAATTGTGGTTCAAAACAAATAACGGACAATGTGTTTCACCTCACCCCACCCACCCCACCCACCCCCACCCCCACCCCCACCCCCAAAGCATAATTTTTTAACTACACAACACGTACAGTCACTTAAGCATATATTCAATGAGTAATGTTTATTAGCAATTAATTTGCCCCCCAAATCATAAGTACTACTGCCACTACTAACAATAACAATAATAATAGTGAAAATGGTGATTACTATTATAATTATTATTGTTATTATTATTATTATTATTATTATCATCATCACTACTATTAATTGATCCGCTTTTTTGGTGTTTGACCATTTTGATGCCATTTATCTGTATAAATTACAATCAAAAATCACGACTGCGCCTTATTTTTGTTTACTTTCCTAGACAAAAACCAATAAAAACATCTGACAGAAAACAGTGAAATTTCATGGGACTCTTATTGTGAAAGCTTTGCCGTTTCTGCTGAACCTGACTGAACTTATTAAGTGTTGGCAGAATAATTCCTTTATTTTTTAATCTACTGTTATCTACCACTTAATCTTGAATGAATGAATGAATTTAACCAAGTATCGGTCAAAAGTTGAACAATGGCCAGGTTACCCATAGCTAAATGACAGTCACTGCTTACCGCGCAGTATTAATGTTGTGACAGGTTTGTGGTTGAGCTGTGTTTGGGTACACAAACAGCTTATGTTAGGTACAAAGTCACAGGTGGGCGTCTGGTCGGTGAATCTACCTGTCAGATTTAAATATTTAGCAGGAAGGACAAGCTGTAAATATGTCTAAAGCCTTTCCTAACATGTGGCTTCATTGTTTTGTTGGTGCGTTTTATCCATTTCAAGCTGTTTACAAATCTCAGTATATCTTAAATATATTTTCTACATCACAATGTTATATATTTAACTATACAGTTCACCCAGCCTAAATACTCCCACTTCTTGCCACCCAATACCTTCTTCCTTGTTGCATTTTATGCTCCATTTACTCCAGACTGTGCCCTTCTTCTGCTCTCATTTCTGCAATCAAAGCCAGGCTACTCTGGCAACAACCACTTCCTTATAATTATATATAAAATAGCGTAAATATAGATGTGGTTCTGCAGGCCGACTGAAGATGTGCTACATTTTCTAATCACGTTAGACAGTTTTCCACTACTGCACTGTGAACACAGCAGAAAGGGTCTCGGTAATATTTAAAGGTGTCACCAGCTTTAGTGTTCGTATGAAAAAGTATTATACACTATAAATGTGTATTCAGCAGTATCTGTGTGATGAGGGCATTAGGAGACTGTGCTGTAACAGGCCTGACCTAAAGCACCTGTGGAATGATAATATTTAAAAACAACCTTCTCCTTCACGTCCAACGCACCAACAACAAAGCTCCTCTATGCGTTTCACATCGTATGTTATGAACAGGCACATATAGTGCTGTGCAAAAGTCTTAGGAACCTAAGTAAGTGTCTCTGCTCGTAAAAACACCAGATTACGTTATAATAAAAGCAAAAAGAAATGTACGTAGTAAAAGTTTTAAAAAGTTAAAATAAAAATACATAAATAAATTAATAAATAAACTAATAGCTGATGTATTCTGGGCTGGTCAGAAGAACAAGTTTGGTTCCCAAACTCTCCTCGAAGCCCCCAGCCATCTAACAACATTTTTACATTCACAGTCAACTTAAACATTTCAGCTGCTCAATAGTTCGGGATCTCTTTTGTTATGTTTTTCATGCCATAATGCGCCAAATGGTTTCAGTGGTGACAGGTCTGGACTGCAGGCAGGTCAGTTTGGCATCCGGACTCTTTTAATACAGAGCCATGCTGTTGTAATACATGCAGGATGTGGTTTGACATCGTCTTGCTGAAATAAACAAGGCCTTCCCTGAAAAGACGTCGTCTGGATGGCAGCATATGTTGCCAAAACATGTATATATCGTTCAGCTTTAATGGTGCCTTCACAGATGTGCACGTCAGCCATACCATGTGCACTAATGCCCCCTATACCATCATGAATACTGGCTTTTAAACTGTGCACTGATAACAGGCTGAGTGGTCTTTAGACTGGAGGACACAGTGTTTATGATTTCCAAAGAGAAATTCAAATGTTGATTCGTTGGAACACAGGACACTTTTCCACTTCACCTCAGTCCATTTTAAATGAGGTCAGGCCCAGAGAAGGTGGCAGTGTGGGAGAGAGAGAGAGCGAGAGAAAAAGACAGAGAAGGGGGAGAGAGAGAGAGAGAGAGAGAGAGAGAGAGAGAGAGACTGACTATCACAGTATCCTCTTCTTGTGGTTGTAGCAGTATTGATTTGGCCCACAGATTAATGATAAAACTGTACGCTCTGGCTATATTTAGAGTCACATGACACGTCCCTTTAACTAGGACAAAATTTAGAGACGGAAAAAAAGAGGCACAAACGTGTGCGTATGTGTGTGAGTCAGCGAATGAATGAATCAAAAAGAGAACCCTCAACAGAAAAGCAAGAAAAATAGAAATAAGAAAAATCGGGGAGGAGGATGTGCATGTATGAGGAGAGAGAGAGAGAGAGAGAGAGAGAGAGAGAGAGAGAGAGAGAGAGAGAGAGAGAGACACTGGCAGAGCCTCAGGGAAAGAAGAGGAATGTAACAGCCTCAAAGACGAGCCAGCGCACACGAAGAAAAACCGGACAAACAAGACACGTTGTCATTTATCACGTCACAGATCGTACTGTAATTTTCCATCAGCCCATCAATCGTTTGCCATAAGAAGTCAGCAAGCTGTGAACCAGGGGTTCAACCTTTTTCACCCCGAGGCCCCCCTGTTTATAACTATAAAGCAGGGGAGAAAACTTCCTCAAGCAAAAGTCCAGAACATCATAATGTCCAACTTACATCATGATTCAGCGCCATATACTGTTTACTGAAGGAGCCTAGTAGGTTTATCAACATCTTATACAGTCAACAACTGAATATCAAATCAAATAAAGTACAGTTCAGTCATATTTCAACAATATTTATGGTCAGTTTTCTATTTTTAGATCACGTCATCTGAAATAACTTCCCTCTGACTCACTTTCTTCTCTGACTGCTGTTTCTCGGCTCGCGTGGGCATCACTCACTCGAGTCTCAGAGCTCATCGTAATGCACAGATCTGATTGGCTGAGTAGCGTCACGTAATCTCGGAATTAAAAAATTCTCCATAGTTTATCGGTTATAGGTCCAGGTCAAACAGGACAATGTCTGGGTCCGGACTCAGACCACGGTCCGCACATCAGTGACCTCTGCTATAAAGCAGCGGCCCACAGAAAAACTCAACGACATGAGAGCAATAAGGCATTAAAACAGGCAGATCATACTGATGGTACAGCGCTGACCTGCTGGTAGAAGAGGAAGAGGAAGAGGAAGAGGAAGAGGAAAGCTGGCTCTACTGATGCATCATCATAAAATGCGTCCCACCAGCAGTGAACTCAACAGGCGTCTCAAACTGAGGACGTCTCGATCTGCAACTGCAGGGTTTTTTGTTTATACGTCTCAACCGTATCTATCTCACTCTGACTGGACTCGTGTGATGTTCGTTGTCATGGTAACGTCTACACTAAGTGGTTCTCTACGCATGCACGTCATTTAGGATCGGATTACTTGCAGTGAGCATGTAAACATAGATTTTCCATCAGATTGTTGAGCAGAGTGGGAATATAAACACCTCGGTCTTAATCCGAAATCGGAATGTAATCAATGGGATCGGCCAACATCTTTGCATGTAAACACAGCCACTGTTGTTTTAATAGGTTGCATTGGGGTGGAAGGTTTAACCTAATAACACAGAGCCTGTTCAATGTTCCAGCTTCAAAAAAAAAAGACAGACATGGAGCATATTTAACCAAATAATAATGAATAAATAAAATGATTCCGCCCTGTCGTCCATCTCTAACCGCCAAATGTTGTGAAAACCAGTTTTTGTCCCATCGCTGTCAACAGAGATAAGCATATCAAACCACAGAGCGAGCACAACCAGCTCAGCTAGGGCCAAAAAATAAGCCAAGGCCTCCACCACAGGCCTTCACACCCGACAACTGCTGTTTGTGATCTGATCCAGATGCACTTCCTGTCGAGTTTGAGAGAGAGAGAGAGAGAATGAGAGGGAGAGAAAAAGACACTCCCTCTTCTTCCTCCCCTCTCCTAACTGCAAACACGTGAACTTCCAGTCTCTAGGCGTCTAACGTGGCCCAGTTTTGCAGTGTGCCTCTCTCCTGAGGCCCGAGTCTGACCCGACAAACACGGCACCGCGTCCGTCTCTCTGCATCTCGACCAACGGAGACGTTATGGCACGACTGAACATGACTGAGCCTGAAAACAGGCGATGGGTGACAAACCTGAGGGACTGCATTCGGTTCCGCTGAATTCCTTTCAGCTGTGTCTGAGCTTGGGATCAGAAATTGGCTAGAAATTTTCCATTTGAACTTCCATTAACCTCCGTGGTTCCAAAACGCACTTTGTCATATTCTTTACTTCATAACTTTCATATTTCATAAGCTACTCGGATCTCAGATGGTGTCTCTTCTACGACGGCGTTTTAGGGCCACTGTTAAAAATAAAAACAGTAAACTTCAAGGAAAAAAGACGCAATATTTCGAGAAGAAAGTTGTGATATTTGGAGGATAAAGTGGGCTGCTGTACTGTTGGGGGGCTGCCATAACACGTTGGGGTCTCGGTTGCTGTACTGGCGCCGGAGCTCCACTCACTCCTGTCTCTCTGTGGATCATTTTGATCATCATTCTCACTGTCTGTGAAACTTCATGCCCTCTTTGAATGGGGGGAGATGGAGCCCCCGATAGCCGTGTAGACGACCCTGCCTGAGATTCTCCTTCAACAACACAGACAGACAGTTTCCTCCGAGTCCGTCTGGCTCTTTATTCTAGATAAACACAGTTTCCTGCTCAGCCGTTTCAGCCGGTTCTTATACTATAACAGGCTGGTGCTGATGAGCAGGAGAGACAGGGAGACTGAGTGTTTCTTTATGGGTGAATCGATATGAAAGTAGAACTCCACCAACTCACCGCCCCTCATTTAACACGAGGAGGTGCTGCTTCACTTCGCAAAGCTATTGGCCACAATATTGCGACCTTTCCTGGTATTAATGCCACTTTAATGTTGTAATTATACACATTTTTTCTCTAAATATTATGATTTTTTTTTCCTCAAAGTATTAGAAATATTAGACTTTATTCTCAAAGTCTACTATTTTTATTTTTATTAACTGTGGCCCTAAAACGCCATCGTACTTCTCAGTGAAATACACTGTAAAACATTTTTACTTTTTTGGCTTTCAGCAGTAAATTGTATGCATATGACTTATGATATGTTTATGATCATAAAACACACTTTCTGTTAATTTAAGGGGAGCTTTTACAAAAAAACACCAACACTTTACATTTATTTCTTGCAGTTACTAAATAACTTGCCTCAGGATTTGGGGATGTAAATTCAGATGGAAAAACTGAAATATACCCTGGAGAATAACTGGTTAAAGCAAAGATCTGGGCTGATGAACAATAATTAACAGTTTACTATGGCTTATTCTGACACATAATCAATACTAACACTAACACTAACACTGTAATCCATTTGTGAAGCGCAGTGAGCTGAAAACAGGTTAAACAATGGATCACTGATTAATATCACTGAGTGTGAAGTTCACACATGCCCACCACTCGTGACTAAACGTGTGTCAGTGCAAGGAATCAGTTACTAGCTGCAGTTCCAATAGCAGTCGGATAACTATTACACTTTCCTGTTAATCAGCGGCTGAATCACACAAACCCCCGGTTTAAAGGACATGGAAAACTCCACTGAGAGTCACTTTCACCGATTTTCATTGTTCAGATGTAAACAAAGTAATTCAGCGTGATTTGGAGTGAAAAGCTCCGCTTCTGAGTAACTCAACAAATCAGATTTGGTGAAAACGGAGGTGATTAGAACCAGGGGTCACAGTACCTAGAACACAGATATCTAAAACTATGGAAAAACAATGTCTCAGGCATGAGACAGCATATTAGGGTAGCTGTGAGGCACCTAGGAACCAATCACAATCCAATTGTAAGAGGGAGTCATAGAGTTTCTGACTGTCAGTGGAAGATGGCTCCCTTCAGTCTGAGAGGAGATGAGACCCCTGAGCAGAAAGCGTTCTGCGTTCTCCACTTCAATAAGAGTGAATCCGTCATAACTGTGCAGAGTGATTTTCGTGGGCAGTGAAGCTCCAACAGCTCAGAGCGTTCGTCGTTGGTTCCACAACACTGGATGATCTCCGAAATCGCACTGAAAGAGCCGTGAGTGCAGCGACACCCGACATGCTCAATCCAGTATGGGATGAATCTGACTGTGGCGTTGATGTTGTCCGTACAGCTGGAGGAGGTTCATACTGAGACCTTGTACAATTACATAATAAACTTTAAGCTCATTTAAACCATTTACAGTTCACTGCATTGATCTGTAACGATTTACACGTGAAATAAACCATTTTGAAATCGGATGAATCTTTTTGAATCACCCTGTACTTTCAGTGAGGTCGCTTTCAGACTCTTCAGACGTCTGGTTCCTATCATCACCACTGTGAACGATTCTGACTCTCCAAGGTTTCCTGTAACGTATGTGTCTTAACCATATAATTATGCATAAATGCGTCGTGAAAAATAAGTGTAATATGCCTTTAAGAGCCTCTCTCATATGATTTCACATACAAAAATGAAAGTTGGGCAACCTCTGAACTCACACAGTCCACATTCTAGACCAACTCCACCATGTGCCTGAAAGAAAAGTGAAAGTGAGCCGGTGGTAAGTTGTCTAACTTGCCTAACCCACACCCTGATCAAGACTAACCTATTTAAGTTCACCTGTTCTTGTATGTACAACTATGCAACAACACAGACCGTCTCATTTGGACGATTAGTTAAGTTTCATTTTCAGTTATGATTGTGGCTTCAAATGATTATGAAAACATAAAGGCTTATTGTGCTGTATTACATTTCGCCATGATACTCTCTCGCTTTGCCTTGTGTTATAAATGCAGTGCACCTTTTCCCTTTTTGGTACCAAATGACAGAATTCGTAGTACTGAAGTGGAAAAGTACTGAATTTCAATACTAAGCCGGGCCAGCCTCAAACTTCCCTGAACAGTATATTAATGCTGAATATACACCGATCAGGCATAACATAACATCCTCGTTTCTGCGCTCATTGTCCATTTTATCAGCTCCACTTACTATATAGGTGCACTTTGTAGTTCTACAGTTACACGTGGTGGTGGTGTGTTAGTGTGTGTTGCGCTGGTATGAGTGGATCAGACATCAGAGTACGAGTGTCCACTCACTGTCCACTCTATTAGACACTCCTATCTTGTCAGTCCACCTTGTGGATGTAAAGTCAGCCGACGAGAGACGATAGCTCATCTGCTGCTGCACAGTTTGTGTTGGTCATCCTCTAGTCCTTCATCAGTGGTCACAGGACGCTGTTGGCTGGATATTTTTGGTTGGTGTCTGATCCACTCATACCAGCGCAACACACACTAACACACCGCCACCACATCAGTGTTACTGCAGTGCTGAGAACGATCGACCACCCAAATAGTACCTGCTCTGTGAGGGTCCATGGGGGTCCTGACCACTGAAGAACAGGGTAAAAGGGGGCTAACAAAGTATCAGAGAAACAGATGGACTACAGTCTGTAACTGTAGAACTACAAAGTGCACCTATATAGTAAGTGGAGCTGATAACATGGACAATAAGCGTAGAAACAAGGTCATAATGTTATGCCTGATCGGTGTATATTTTTGTATAGTTTTCAGTAGGTTGTGGCAGTAAAAATACATAGAAATAATAAAATCAAACTAGTCCAAATTAAATTATATCACATTTGATATGAATTAACTTTGACTCATTTATTTTGATTTGCTATTGGTATACATTTTAGTAGTTTTCAGTAGGCTGTTGAAGTGCACTACAACAGAGTTGACTTTATATCATTTGATCTGATTTATTTTTGTGCTATAATTATGTATATTATGCATTTTTAATATAGGTATACTAAATATATTATTTACATAATACTTTTTTGACAGTTTTAAGTTTGTTTTCAGGTGCTTTATATTTAAAGTTCAAGGAAATTAGAAGTTAAATACATGCATGCTAAATGAGGTTATCGTGTTAAATAATCATGACTTCAATACCGACCAAAATAATCGTGATTATGATTCCGGCCGTAATCGAGCGACCCTTCCTTCACTGTATGTAAATAATAACCACGCACAAACACATGAGGACCACCAGAAACCACATGTGGTTTACGCTGCCCCATTAAGGCAAATAAGGCAGACAAGCAACAATAACGTTAGTTTGAGTGTGAAATGTTCCAGCAAGGCGGTGAAAACAGCGCAAGAAGACGAGTTAAACGCTTAAACAGGACTTAAATCACCTGCCAGCCAACACGACAAGTGTCAAAGTGTACTCGGCCATAAACACAGCAGCCTGACGTGGCAACACATGGAGGAAACTAATGATGTACTGACCTATTTTTCAGCCCTGAAGGAAGCGTGTTTTTCTGAAAAGCCAACAGATAAGACGGATAAGCCTGTCAGCGGTCGGGTCAACATGTCTTGAGAGCAGCTTCCCAACACAGCAGCGCAGTCTTCCCATATTTCTGGTCGAAAACGGGCTGAAGTTGGCTTCTTTTCTTCGAATTTTCCCGTTCCACCTTAAAAGGCGCCTGCATGTAACGTTAATCGCTGCACTATTTAAGGTGGGACGGGAAAATTGGAAAGAGAAGCTGGCGAATAAGGCGCTCTTCGTAAAATGGTTACGGTAACGTTAAGCTAGCAGCAGCGGGCTAGCTGGGTTAAACTGAGGTAAACATTACCTCAGAGCAGAATAACGACACGGGTCCACACAAAAACCGCGTAACTAGAAATAATACACCCAGATGTTGTCACACAGAAATCTTCAGGCGAGAAAAGGGCAGTTCGTGATGTTTCACTCACCGTGTTTTCTGTTTTTCCTCAGCGGCGACTTGTAGCTCGTCTCACTGGAGAGGAGTGAGAGATGTGGCGTATAAACTGGACCTCAAACCGCGCCGCGCTGGTCGCGTAACTCTGAGGGAAAAACACAAACGTAGCTACGGATTTTTCCTCTGAGCTCGATTCTGCTGCGACCACAACAAACTGTCTGTCTTTCTTTATGTAAATTGAGCCCGTCCTGGTGCGGACAGGCCGCTCGGACAGACGGAGCCGCTGTGTACTGACGTTTTCTGCTCCACTCTGAAGGCTGAACGCTTCGCAGAGACGGAGGAGGAGAAGGAGGGGGATCCCGTCTTTTCCCACAACACCCCGCGGTCTGTTACGCAAAACCAATCCCGCCTCTCGCTCCCGCTGTCCAATCAGAAGGCTGGATTCGGATCCGTTACTCGGAGCCGCTTTACTGGCGCGTTGTCCCTATTTAACCATTTCACACCTTAAATTCTGTGCCACCTTAAAAGAAGTTCCACCTTATATTCTGTGCCACCTTAATTTTAGTGCTACCTGAAAGAGAGTGCCACCTTAAATTCTGTGCCACCTTATATTCTGTGCCACCTTAATTTCAGTGCTACCTTAAAGAGAGTTCCACCTTAAATTCTGTGCCACCTTAATTTTAGTGCTACCTTAAAGAGAGTTCCACCTTAAATTCTGTGCCAACTTAAATGAAGTTCCACCTTAAATTTTGTGCCACCTTAATTTTAGTGCTACCTTAAAGAGAGTGCCACCTTAAATTCTGTGCCACCTTAAATAAAGTTCCACCTTAAATTCTGTGCCACCTTAAATAAAGTTCCACCTTAAATCCTGTACCACCTTAAATAAGGTTCTACCTTAAATTCTGTGCCACCTTAAATAAGGTTCCACCTTAAATCCTGTGCCACCTTAAATTCTGTGCCACCTTAAATAAAGTTCCGCCTTATGTTGTGTGCCACCTTAATTTTAGTGCTACCTTAAAGAGAGTTCCACCTTAAATTCTGTGCCAACTTAAATGAAGTTCCACCTTAAATTTTGTGCCACCTTAATTTTAGTGCTACCTTAAAGAGAGTTCCACCTTAAATTCTGTACCACCTTAAATAAGGTTCTACCTTAAATTCTGTGCCACCTTAATTTCAGTGCTACTTTAAATCGGAGCCGCTGTGTACTGACGTTTTCTGCTCCACTCTGAAGGCTGAACTCTTCGCAGAGACGGAGGAGGAGAAGGAGGGGGATCCCGTCTTTTCCCACAACACCCCGCGGTCTGTTACGCAAAACCAATCCCGCCTCTCGCTCCCGCTGTCCAATCAGAAGTCTAGATTCTGACCCGTTTCTCAGAGCCGCTTTACTGGCGCGCCTTATTTAACTATTTCACACCCGACGACTACATTTAAAGGGCAACTCCACTGATTTTCCAAACTTTCTAAAATCTAGATTTTAGATCTATAATTAAATGAATGTGAACTACGTCACTCAGAGTGATTCGGTTTGAAATGATTTACAGGAGAGGGAAAAAACACACTCTACTTTTAATGTAAGTCAATGGAACCAGACTTTTTTCCAAGTCATTTTGGGTCATTTCTGTTGGTCCATTCATCATGAAATTTACACACAATGTAAAGGACAACGGGTATTTTCAACAAGCTGTCCAGTCAGAGTTGTTCACAGTGGTGGTAATGGGAACCAGACGCCCGAAGACTTTAACTGCCTCTTATATGAGGTGGCTAGATGTAATGATTTTTTTGTGATAAAGGTTTGGCTTAAAATGTATTTTAATCCATTTATTTTGATTCGTTCATGACAGACGGGTACATGCAGGGAAATATAGCTCCATAAGGGAACTTATTTTTTCAGATTTATGCCTGTTTTACCATCATCAACATTACATATCGCTGCTGTTGGAACAAACCGTTTTTCAGTTTTTGACAGAATTTGAATATATTCACTGTCCTTTACATCAAATGTAAATTTCATGATGAATGGACCAACAGAAATGACCCAAAATGACTTGGAAAAAAGTCTGGTTCCATTGACTTACATTAAAAGTAGAGTATGTTTTTTCCTTCTCCTGTAAAGTTACCATTTTGGAGATACAAGGTTTTGTTGGTGGTTTTGGATAGTAAATAAAAAGGCTATATTTGTGTTCTAGACATCATGACCCCTGGTTCCTATCACCACCACTGTAAAGAAATCTGAGTCTGTAAGTTTGAAGTCTGCAAATGAATCACTTCACATCCAATCACTTTGAAAGACTCTACATCTGAAGGACCGAATTATTCATAAAGTTTGAAAAAAAAATGGTGTAATTCCCCTTTATTAATACGATAAGGCAAATATGCCTGTGGACACTGGCCATTTGGTGTAATAGCTTCCTATGAGGGAGCCTTCAGAGGCTTGAAACTCTACAGACGTCTGGTTCCCATCACCACCACTGTTAACAATTCCGATTCGTTTCTGTAGAACAGAACATTCCACACCATGTTATGAATGTGTTTATAGATGCTTACAAACGTGACATTCATAGAAAGTGTTACCGTCCACGTTTCAGTGCATAATATGACTTACTGTAAACTATCAATTCAGTTAGACAATTTGGTAACACTTTCTATGAATGTCACCTTTGTAAGCATCTATAAAAGCATTCATAACATGTTATAGTGCATTCATAAGGCATTATAAACATGGCTATAAATATTTATAAAAATGCATTATACGTTATAGCCATGTTTATTATGCATTATGAATTGTTAACATAATACATTATAAGAACTGATCATAACAAATTATAAGAGCTCATAAGTTGTATTAGTCCGCTCTAAGTAAAGTGAAGCGTACTGTACTAAAGCCTCCTCCAGTGTTCAGAGTGAGGCTTCAAGTTGAAGTATTTACTGAAGGATTTACTGAAACACTAAAACATTCACAGTAAAGCTCATTACAGGCTTCAAATGTCAGAGTTTAAACTAGTGCTGCCATCAGTGTTTTACCCAATGTGGGAAAGGTAATGTTCACCACCGTTAGCTTGGTATTCGTCTTTACGCTCTCCAAGCTGGGACTTTTTTGACACTGACAGTATAGCATGTTATCAACACTACTTATAATGCGTTATATTAACAATTCATAATGTATAATAAACATGGCTATAAAGTGTCATTCATTTTTATAGATGTTTATAATCATGTTTATAATGCCATATGAATACATTATAACATGTTATAAATGTGTTTATAGATGCTTACAAACATGACATTCATAGAACGTGTTACTGAAAATTATTCATACATAGAAACAACAGAAACTGTGAACGTAATCTAGTGTCTGCCTGCATGATGTGCGGCACAGCACTCGTCTCAGGTGCATTCAGCTACAGTTTTATTCGATTTAATAGTTTGAAATCAGTAATTCTGTGTCTTAAACCACACTGTATTCCCTGATAGTATTGTAGACTCATTAAAATGAATCTATCTGTAATCAAAACTGCAAAATATTTCAATCAGCTTAAAATATTCAAGTCCATACAACAAATTCGCCAGTTTTAATTTCAGTAGGCTCACATTTTTCAAGTAAAACCAGCCACTAAACGCAATTTTATTCATTTTATTTTTACGAAGCGTCTGACGTATGACGCTCCTCTTTTGCGATTGGCTAATGCCATGTAATTTGCATACTGTGAATTTTCAGCAAACATGGCGGATGCTACTGCAGGCGCAGGAAAAAATCTTAATAGTTTAATATAACGCTGCACTCTAACCCTAACCCTCTCTAAACCTTCATTCTTCATAAATTCATTCTGTTTTTTTAAAAGATCTACGTAGATTACAATAAGGGACACGGTTGTGTTTCTAAGGAACCGTTTTGAATTGCGCGCGCTTTTTTGAACTGCTGTCAGCGCGCGTAATTAACAGTCAGACCTGTGAGAGACGGAGGAGATGCAGAAGGTAAGTTTGGTTTCAGTTCATTTTCAAAGCAAATACAATGCTGCTGTAGTTTTTAGCCTGAGTGCAGTTAAGTGGTGTTGGTGCTAGCTGCTAACCTTTTCAAGAGGAGGGCAGAGTTTATTTTATCCACACGTTCATTTACAGCCTATAAAGAGCAACTTCACGGTAATTTGAACTTTTTCTTAACTTTACTGAACGTGAGCACGTTAGGGGTGTAAAACAGTTTCCTAAATTAGAGGGATTTGAGAGTATTAAGTAAAGCTTTGGCTGTGCTTAAATGTGAATTTCCACTCTGCAATAATAGTGAATGTCGGCAAAGTAGAACAAGATGTTTAGAAAAGGTAGCTAATTTACTGTCTAAAAACACTGGCGCGAGGGAGGTGTAATGGAATCCAAACTTTAAACCTTTGGTGCATTGTGTTGAACTTAAACTTGAATTACAGCATGTATTTTATGTAACAGTAATTTTTTATTATTATTATTATTATCTTGCAGGCTTAAGTTATTGGTGATAAGAGCACAGATGATGTGAATACAGTTCATAGATGCATTTTTATTTTTTATTAATTGCAAACAATATTGTGATGCTCAGGCAGTGCGTGTTGTGTGATTATCATCATAGATCATATTTGCATTGTCAAAAAGTGATTAATTTGTATTTTTGTGTGCATGAATAGAATGCTACACTGAAGACAGAACATATGGTCAGTTCCTAAAAGAGCACTGCCTTGATTTATGTAAATGCCCTTTTCCAATTAGAAAAAAATTCCCTTCACTCCTTTCTGAAGACAACTTTAGACAGTGTTGTTAAGGCTATGTTTAGTAACTGAAGGTCTTTTGGAAATGCTTAATTTTGTCATAAATATCCCATACCTGCCATACATTTTTAAAAGTTGGCTTGTACTTGTACATATTGATTGACTAATGGATTGGAAATGCAGGTTGTGCAGTAATGCTCCTCTGATACTCGTGCACAGTTACTTGGGCATTATCGTTTGCAACATAGCCATTTTTTAAAAGTCAGTCCTTTGCCGTGTCTTTATGAAACATGTATTTGCACATTTCGATCATTCAATGCACTTAAAATTCATGTGTCAAGGTTTCACAAAGAGACAGAAAAAGTAGGGGCAAATCAAGGGAGACAAAGAGTGCAGGTGGTGTATAAATGTTGTTTGTGTGGGTTCAAGCAACCTTTTTCTGAGAAGATACTTTTTGCACATTTAGGAGGGCATTTACGAACCCATGAAATGGTAGCATGTCCATATAAGAATTGTGCTTATAGTACTAATGTGTACTCATCCTTTAATGCTCACAAAAGCAGAATACATGGTGCCTGTGCTGGTGCAGAATTCTTTAATGATGTCTATGCTGATGAAGACACTCTAGGCCTAAATGCTGCTGAATCTTTCGATGAGAATGTAGACCTGTGTGAGGGTTTGAGTCAACCTGAGAATGAAAACTCAGATGTTGACAGTGGGCAATGTGACACCAACCAATTAACTGTGCATTTACGTCACAATTTAGCTTCTCTTTTTTTAAAGATGCAGGCTATTCTTCATGTTTCTGATCTAGCAGCACAGGAGATAGTGGAGCGTTTGAGACAAATCTTTCTGTTGTCTAGACCTCTTCTGAAACAGAATATAAGTGAGGTGTTACAGAAACATTGCACTACTGTAAGTGATGCAGTTCTTGATGAGATTGTTAGTGTTGTCCTAAACTGTAATATTTTTGTCAGTGCAACAACTGCAGGTGGAGAATTATCCTCCAATAAGAGAAGAAAATCATTTACAGAAAGAAACTATCCTGTGGTCATGCCTTTTCAGTATATCATAGAGCCTGGACACACTGCAGTGTATGTCCCTATACTTCCAATGATTCAGGAGCTGTTCAGGCAAACTGATTCTATAATACTGTTCTCAGCCCGACCACTACACAAGTCATCGAGATGGTTTGTACTTTCGAGAAAATGAGTTGCTGTCAAAATGCCGTTGATTTTATATATCGGCGAGATAGAAGTAGCAAATCCTTTAGGTACTTCAAGGAAAATACACAAACTTCTGTCAGTGTACTGGGTTCTTGCTGACTTGCCAAGCAAATATCGGTCTGCTTTGCATGTAATACAGCTGGCAGTGTTGTGTAGAGTACCCGATCTTCAGAGTTTTGGTTATGAAAGAGTCCTTGGTCCTTTGGTGCAAGACATTAGAACACTGGAACAGGAGGGTGTGTTTATTGAGTCTCTTGGTCAGTCTGTCCAAGGCACTGTCCTTTGTGTTGCTGCAGATAATCTAGCAGCTCATGGATTAGCAGGCTTTGTCCAGTCTTTCAGATCAGAATATGTATGCAGGTTCTGCCTGGCTAGTCGAGACTTGTTTCAGTCAGGAAGTTTCTGAAGGTAATTTTGTTTTAAGAACCAAAGCAAGTCATGAACTGAATGTCCAAAACGTCACACAGGGTGAAGGTGACAATCGATTTGGCGTGTCTGGAGTCTGTTTGTTAAGACAAAGGTTGAAGCATTTTCATCCCATCACTGGTTTCCCTCCTGATATTCTTCATGACCTACTAGAGGGGATTGTGCCAGTAGAGTTGGCTTTATGTATTCAGGAAATGATTCGTCTTAAGCATTTCACTCTTGACTATTTGAATCAAAGAATTGTGTCATTTCCATATCAACATACAGACAAAGTTAATAAACCAAAGTCAATTGTGAAAACGTATGCTTCGAAAATGACAATAGGAGGCAACGGGCATGAAAATGCAGCATTACTGAGGCTACTTCCCTTAATACTAGGCAGTGTAATTCCAGAGGGTGATGGTGCCTGGGCAGTGTTAATGGAATTAAAAGACATTGTGGAGCTAGTGTTGTCCCCAACATTTACTGAAGAAACAATTCAGTATTTACAGACTAAAATTAGGGACCACAGACAGATGCTTCTTGAAGTTTTCCCCCAGTTTAGGCTCAGGCCAAAACATCATTACATCGAACATTACCCAGAATTGATCAGATGTTTTGGTCCTCTGGTTCACTTATGGACCATGCGATTTGGGGAAAGGACCATTTTTTAAGCGGGTTGTACATGACACTCAAAACTTCAAAAATGTGCTCAAGACACTAGCTGTCAGACACCAGTATATGATGGCTTACCATCTTAGCGCACCAGCATTTTTTAGACCACATCAGCAAGCATCAGTTGTGACTTCTGTATTGGTTTCGACATTACCTGAAGTGGCAAAGCATTACATTCAACAAAAGACAGAGAGCAATTCAATATACAGGACATCACAAGTTACCATTGATGGTACTGATGTTTGTGCTGGGATGTTTGTTTCTGCAGGTGTAGAAGCGGGATTGCCTCAGTTCAGTAAGATTGAAGATATCCTACTTGAAAATAATAATGTGGCCTTTCTCTGCAGACAGCACAAGTCTAATTATGTGGAACATCTAAGGGCGTATAACCTGATTCCAGGTGAACTGACTGTTTGCACTGTGTCAAACTTGAATGACATATGTCCTCTTTCTGCTTATAGCATAGGAGGCCAGTTACTGTTGACCCCAAAGAGATTTCTACTGATACATTGAGAAGGTATGTCTTCCTCTACTTGAACTTGAAACTGAACCTTTTTTATTTGTTTTATGAGAAGAGCAATCATTCACACAAGAACAAGGTAATATTCAATTCATTAAATATTTTAGAATGTGTGGAATATGTACATTAGCTAAAGTAGATAGTCATAGTAAAATATTTAATTTTCTTTGTTTTCATTAGATGGCGGAGTCTGACAGATTGTTATTAAGAGTCTTCATAGCCACAGATATTGCTCACAAGATGTTGCTTCCAACACGCCCCACATCAGTGCAAGAGCTAATCACCATAATGCGGGAGAAATTTAAACCTCATCTTGATTTTGACTTCAACTTACAATATGAAGACCCTGACTTTGGAGGACAGCTCTGCGTTCTTTCAGACATTACAGAACTGCCACAAAAGGCTGTAGCGAAGGTTTTCAGATCAGAGAGTGATACTAGCTCAACTGGAACTTCAGACACAGAATTACTGCCCCATGCCCTGGCACGTGTGCAGACCTGGCCTGATGTATTTCCTCTACCTCTCTTTTCCTATGATGTTGAGTACGTCCTTGAAGCTGGCAATACAGCATATCAGAATACTGGCAAGACTTTGAAATTAACAAGAGCACAAAAGCACGACATCTTGGAAAATATGGCCAAAACTATGCACACTTTCGAGGCGTACCCTAGTGATAATAGTGCCCTTCGACTGGAGTCACAGGTGAATTCTTTCTTAACCTTCTCCCATGTGCTCCCATTGTTTTCACTGTGTCATTTTTAAAAAGTAATGTTATCACTGTAAAAACTTTTAAGTTAAAGGTAATCTAAATTGAAAATCTCTGTTTTTGTATGTCTAGATTTGTGCAGAATTCCACAGGATCACAAATATGAACTTGCAAAGCAAGTTCTATGCAGAGCTAGACAAGCATTCACCACGACAGAAGGCTGCACGTACTGGCAAGACGGCTGAGGCTATGAGGAGCATCTTTACTGCCTTTGATGTACTGGTATGAGAGATCACCTTTTTGTATTTTAACAAAAATATTGCCTAGCTAATTTCCTTCATTTCCTTTGTTTTTCTTTTGCTTCTGCTGCTGCTTTTTCTGTTTCTACCTCTCCTTATCTGCTGCTGTTCGATTATGTTTCTTCTGCTGCTGCTTCTCTGCTTCTGCTGTAGGTGCTTATTCTTGTGTATCTGCTTCTTTCTATTCCTTTCTGTCCCTTATCTGATTTTGCTTGTGACTCATTACAGGAGCAATGTGATGTTAACCACCGACGTACTGCTGCACTTCGAGCCCTCCCAGTGTATCTACGTGAAGATGACTCTAGGTTTTTCAGGACTTGGAATGTAAGAGAAATGTTTCTTAAAACAATAATTACAAAGTTTTGGTGTCGAGTCACTTTGTGCCCTTTCCTGTCCAAACAGCATTAAAAAAAAATCAACTTCATGTTTCACAATTAAAAAGAATCAAATTGCATCCTAAATAGTTTCACCAGTAACTTCACCAGTGCCACAGTGTCTGGGATACTTGTACTAGTTGTTTGTTGGAAAGAGAGCGAAAAGTGACAGAATGATGGAAAGAAATACTGCACAGGATGTTTATAGTGTATATGTGTATGCAATTTTTTCAGACAGAACAAGAGGATGAGCCGGACATTGCAGACCTGGCAGTAGCTCTTTTAAGCGTGGTAAATGAAGACCCAAGTTCCCTTGTTCAGTTCAGTCCTGTCAGGATTGCCATTGTGCTGGAAGGTGACATTGTTCTGAATGAGGGGCCTAATTTGGCTGATGCTTTCCTCATGATGTTTGGTTTAATGTATGCACTACACCTTGACTATCCAAAAGAACTGACCCACACATTCAACTTCATCCAGAAAGTCCTCATGGGCTTAGATGACTTCAAACCACTATCACCCAGGTTACTGAATCTAAAAAATGATCTGCTGGTGAAGGTGTAAACTGGCAAGCAATATGCTGCTTCTAGATGGGACTGGTTGCATTTTTATTTTTTCCTCTCCCATTCCTACCCCTCCAATGTTTACTCAGCTAATGTTTGGTTTTTGCATTTATGGGAAGTTAGTTGCCTAAAGTATTAATGTGAATGGATTGTGGGTAGGTACTGTGCCATGATCCTGATTCTAACAATGGGGAATTTGATTATTTTCATCTGTCAGAGTTCATTCTCTTTTATTCAGTGAATCTATATGATGACATTAGAAATGATAAATTCAAAGTAACAATACTTAAGTTAACTTTTTGTAGCAGTTACATTCAGGCAACTTCAGCTCCCTAAAGTATGGATCGGTGGAAGTAAATATTCAGTTAATCAAATCATAAAATCATAAGTAATTTAAATTTGTTAAATAAACTTCAAAAGAAAAAGGTATGGTTCTGTAAAAAGTATTATACTTCCCCTCACAACCAGCTCCTGCCTATTTTGTTGACTTTACGTATTACAATGTTCTACTGCTCATTAAACTTGTTTTTGAGATGTGCAGTTTTTGTAGATTATAGTACTATTTTTAAATGCACAGTACATTTCAAATAAATAATACAAGTTGCATATAATTTTCTGATAAATGTGTAAAATCTAAGCTATTCAAAGTGTTTTGTTATTGTTAAACTGGTACAGAAACATGTACACAGAATTATACTTGAGCACCAAAGCACCTTTTCTGTGCTTGTGTAAAGAGGTTTTCCCCCTCTTTTTGCAGGTTTTGCACTTTTCTTTCTTGTGTTTAAAACACTAAAATGTGTGCTTTCTGTTGATGTATTTTAACTTCAGTGAAAGGTTTTACTGCGCCTCATTGAAAGCTTGTTTGAAAATACATTTACATTGAAAATGCTTCTTGAAAATACATTTTTGTTTAATGGGTACAGTAAATGTACACGGTTTTACAAGCTTGTATCCTGTTAGAGAATTATGGACATGTTCTAGAATGGTTACAATAAAATGCTAATTTTGACAGATTTCTGTGTCTTTGTGATTTTTTTAAGTTTTGTGATGGTATATGTTTGAGTTATGTTTACTTAATTACTTTGAGGTAATTAGTTTCCTTAAATGTTTTAGGTAAGGTATTAGACTTATTTTAGTACTTGCTGGTCAAAATATTTAAAAAAAAAATATTAAGTTAATTAAGACACATTTTTTTTTAATGTATACCCAATATTTTAAATTGAGTATATCAGACTTAAAAGTTCGCAATGTTTTGAGTTATGTTAAATTTAATGAATGTAGCTACGAAAACATTAAAAGATTAAGTACACTGTATACAATTTTTTAACGCCAAATGAAATTAAATCAATATAGTTAAGAGAACATTTAAATTTTAAGTATAGTGTAATCAGGTTTATTAAATTTGTTATACATAAAAGATTTAAGTTTTGTTCACTTTAAAGAATAGAGTTTGTCCACTCAAATATTTTGAGGTAATCAGTTTCCTCAAAAAATTTGAGTTAATTGAACTTATTCGGGTTTACAGTGCAGGCTTTCTCAACCTGTGGGCAGCAGAACACACCAGTGGTCCTCAGGCCTGTGCTCAGGGGGAGGCAGCAGTTTGTAGTAACCTATTAATTAAAAATGAAATTATAACCACTATAAGTATTAATAAAGATGAACAAACAAAAGCAGGCTGGTGAGATATCATCAGTTTGAGAGAAAACACAGCCGCGAGCATGTGATGCAGACAGCTAGTGAGATAGAGAAGTTTCTAAGGGTGCTTTCACACCTTCATTGTTTGGTGTGGACTTATCACACCCTTTTTTCTTTAGTTTGCTCCAAGTGCGAACACCACCCACAATGGGTCTGCAGCGGACAGCTGAACTGTGTTGCGGCAAAAACCCGGGTCACAATCCCTGGTTCAGTTCACTGCTGGTGGGTCTGTGAATTCATACAGAGCTGGCTTTCCTCTTCTTCTAGCAGCACGTCGGCACTGCACCGTCCACATAATCTGCCTGTTTTAACGTCATCGATCGTGCATTTTTGGCCGAGCGTCAGCGACCTGAATGGTTAAACTCAACCTGATAAACCAAAGACAAAGAAGCAGGAATCAAGTAGGATTGATTATTATTGTAAATTGCAACAGCACTAATTCAGAAGCCCAGTTAAGTGGAGCGTGGTTAGTGTGGCTTGACCATAGATGTGACACTAAAACCCTCAGAACTAAAGAGACCAACGATTTCTCTTTTGGGGAAAGCCAGTGAAGTTTTTTCAGTGAAAATACATAAAATTTTAGTGCTACCTTAAAGAGAGTTCCACCTTAAATTCTGTGCCAACTTAAATGAAGTTCCACCTTAAATTTTGTGCCACCTTAATTTCAGTGCTACTTTAAATCGGAGCCGCTGTGTACTGACGTTTTCTGCTCCACTCTGAAGGCTGAACGCTTCGCAGAGACGGAGGAGGAGAAGGAGGGGGATCCCGTCTTTTCCCACAACACCCCGCGGTCTGTTACGCAAAACCAATCCCGCCTCTCGCTCCCGCTGTCCAATCAGAAGTCTAGATTCTGATCCGTTTCTCAGAGCCGCTTTACTGGCGCGCCTTATTTAACCATTTCACACCCGACGACTACATTTAAAGGGCAACTCCACTGATTTTCCAAACTTTCTAAAATTTCTATAATTAAACGAATGTGAACTACGTCACTCAGAGTGATTCGGGTTGAAATGATTTAGAGGAGAGGGAAAAAACACACTCTACTTTTAATGTAAGTCAATGGAACCAGACTTTTTTCCAAGTCATTTTGGGTCATTTCTGTTGGTCCATTCATCATGAAATTTACACTCGATGTAAAGGACAACGGGTATTTTCAATAAGCTGTCGAGTCAGAGTTGTTCACAGTGGTGGTAATGGGAACCAGACGCCCGAAGACTTTAACTGCCTCTTATATGAGGTGGCTAGATGTAATGATTTTTTGTTTGGCTTAAAATATATTTTAATCCATTTATTTTGATTCGTTCATGACAGACGGGTACAAGCAGGGAAATATAGCTCCATAAGGGAACTTATTTTTTCAGATTTATGCCTGTTTTACCATCATCAACATTACATATCGCTGCTGTTGGAACAAACCGTTTTTCAGTTTTTGACAGAATTTGAATATATTCGCTGTCCTTTACATCAAATGTAAATTTCGTGATGAATGGACCAACAGAAATGACCCAAAATGACTTGGAAAAAAGTCTGGTTCCATTGACTTACATTAAAAGTAGAGTATGTTTTTTCCTTCTCCTGTAAAGTTACCATTTTGGAGATACAAGGTTTTGATGGTGGTTTTGGATAGTAAATAAAAAGGCTATATTTGTGTTCTAGACATCATGACCCCTGGTTCCTATCACCACCACTGTAAAGAAATCTGAGTCTGTAAGTTTGAAGTCTGCAAATGAATCACTTCACATCCAATCACTTTGAAAGACTCTACATCTGAAGGACTTGAAACTCTACAGACGTCTGGTTCCCATCACCACCACTGTTAACAATTCCGATTCGTTTCTGTAGAACAGAACATTCTACACCATGTTATGAATGTGTTTATAGATGCTTACAAACGTGACATTCATAAAAAGTGTTACCGTCCACGTTTCAGTGCATAATATGACTTACTGTAAACTATAAATTCAGTTAGACAATTTGGTAACACTTTCTATGAATGTCACCTTTGTAAGCATCTATAAAAGCATTCATAACATGTTATAGTGCATTCATAAGGCATTATAAACATGGCTATAAATATTTATAAAAATGCATTATACATTATAGCCATGTTTATTATGCATTATGAATTGTTAACATAATACATTATAAGTACTGATCATAACAAATTATAAGAGCTCATAAGTTGTATTTGTCTGCTCTAAGTAAAGTGAAGCGTACTGTACTAAAGCCTCCTCCAGTGTTCAGAGTGAGGCTTCAAGTTGAAGTATTTACTGAAGGATTTACTGAAACACTAAAACATTCACAGTAAAGCACATTACAGGCTTCAAATGTCAGAGTTTAAACTAGAGCTGCATCAGTGTTTTACCCAATGTGGGAAAGGTAATGTTCACCACCGTTAGCTTGGTATTTGTCTTTACGCTCTCCAAGCTGGGACTTTTTTGACACTGACAGTATAACATGTTATCAACACTACTTATAATGCATTATATTAACAATTCATAATGTATAATAAACATGGCTATAAAGTGTCATTCATTTTTATAGATGTTTATAATCATGTTTATAATGCCATATAAATACATTATAACATGTTATAAATGTGTTTATAGATGCTTACAAACATGACATTCATAGAAAGTGTTACTGAAAATTATTCATACATAGAAACAACAGAAACTGTGAACGTAATCTAGTGTCTGCCTGCATGATGTGCGGCACAACACTCGTCTCAGGTGCATTCAGCTACAGTTTTATTTGATTTAATAGTTTGAAATCAGTAATTCTGTGTCTTAAACCAGGCTTTCTCAACCTGTGGGCAGCAGAACACACCAGTGGTCCTCAGGCCTGTGCTCAGGGGGAGGCAGCAGTTTGTAGTAACCTATTAATTCAAAATGAAATTATAACTACTATAAGTATTAATAAAGATGAACAAACAAAAGCAGGCTGGTGAGATATCATCAGTTTGAGAGAAAACACAGCCGCGAGCATGTGATGCAGACAGCTAGTGAGATAGAGAAGTTTCTAAGGGTGCTTTCACACCTTCATTGTTTGGTGTGGACTTATCACACCCTTTTTTCTTTAGTTTGCTCCAAGTGCGAACACCACCCACAATGGGTCTGCAGCGGACAGCTGAACTGTGTTGCGGCAAAAACCCGGGTCACAATCCCTGGTTCAGTTCACTGCTGGTGGGTCTGTGAATTCATACAGAGCTGGCTTTCCTCTTCTTCTAGCAGCACGTCGGCACTGCACCGTCCGCATAATCTGCCTGTTTTAACGTCATCGATCGTGCATTTTTGGCCGAGCGTCAGCGACCTGAATGGTTAAACTCAACCTGATAAACCAAAGACAAAGAAGCAGGAATCAAGTAGGATTGATTATTATTGTAAATTGCAACAGCACTAATTCAGAAGCCCAGTTAAGTGGAGCGTGGTTAGTGTGGCTTGACCATAGATGTGACACTAAAACCCTCAGAACTAAAGAGACCAACGATTTCTCTTTTGGGGAAGGCCAGTGAAGTTTTTTCAGTGAAAATACGATGAACTGCAGTTGCTGATCATAGTCTACAACTACAACCCCATTTCTGAGAACGTAAATAAAAATAGAATGCAATTTAAATCATATTTTTAAAGGAAAATACTACAAAGATAACACATCAATTGTTAAAACTGAGAAATTTTATTGTTTTTTTTAAATATTTGCCCATTTTGAATTTGATGCCAACAACACGTTCCAAAAAAGCCGGAACAGGGTCATGTTTACCACTGTGTTTCATCACCTCTTCTTTTAACAACACTCTGTAAGTGTTTGGGAACTGAGGAGACACTGCTGTAGTTTTGAAAGTGAAATGTTTTCCTGTTCTTGTTTGATACAGGACTTCAGCTGCTCAACAGTTCAGGGTCTCCTTTGTCATATTTTTCATTTCATAATGTGCCAAATGTTTTCAGTGGTTACAGGTCTGGACTGCAGGCAGGTCAGTTTAGCACCCGGACTCTTTTAATACGTGCAGGATGTGGTTTGACATTGTCTTACTGAAATAATCAAGGCCTTCCCTGAAAAAGACGTCGTCTGGATGGCAGCATATGTTGCCAAAACATGTATATATCATTCAGCATTAATGATGCCTTCACAGATGTGCACATCACCCATACCATGTGCACTAATGCCCCCCATACCATCATGAATACTGGCTTCTGAACTGTGCACTGATAACAAGCTGAGTGGTCTTTAGCCCGGAGGACAAAGTGTCCATGATTTCCATCGAACCACAGGACACTTTTCCACTTCCTCTCAGTCCATTTTAAATGAGGTCAGGCCCAGAGAAGGTGGCAGCATTTCTGGATCCTATTTATATTTGGTTTCTTCTTTGCGTTTTAGAGTTTTAATTAGCATTTGTTTCACAGACAGTGTTTTTCAGAAGTGTTTCTGAGCCCATGTAGTGATTTCCACTACAGAATCATGTCTGTTTTTAATGCAGTGCAGTCTGAGGGCCCAAAGATCACGGCCAGCAAATACTGGTTTTTGGCCTTGTCCCTTACATACAGAGATTTCTCCAGATTCTCTGAATCTTTTAATGATATTTTGTACCGTAGATGATGAAAAGCATAAGTTATTTTATGTTGAGAAACGTTATTCTTGAATTGTTGCACTATTTGATGGTGCAGTCTTTCACAGAGTGGTGAACCCCTCCTCATCTTTACTTCTGAAAGACTCCGCCTCTCTGAGATGATCTTTTATACCCAATCATGTTACTGACCTGTTGCCAATCAACCACCAGGTGTTTTTTTTAGCAATACACAACCAGCCTTTTGTTTCCCACGTCCCGACTTTTTTGGAACGTGTTGTTGGCATCAAATTCAAAATGGGCAAATATTTTTCAAAAAACTATAAAATTTCTGATCTGATATGTTGTCTTTGTACAATTTTTTATGAAATATAGGGTTTAAATGATTTGCACATCATTGCATTTTGTTTTTAATTAACATTTTGCACAGCGTCCCAACTTTTTTGGAAATGGTGTTGTACCTTGTACATTTCTTTTCTGTTTTTTCTTTTCTTTTTCCCCCTTTTTTGAACAGCACCACAAATTTTGCAAGTCTGGTGACAACCAGAATGGACAATCTGATCATTTTCAGGCCCTATTTCTCAGGTTTTCAGTGTTAGCATTTAAGAAAAGAAAAGGAAAATAGTTGATTTTAGTCTTCCTGTGGGCTGCTGTGCTTTGTAGTTATAAACAGATGGGCCTTGTGGTGGAAAAGGCTGAGAACACCTGTCCTAAACCACACAGAATGGTCTGTGCAACCTTAAAGAATGTCTCAGTTTAAACACCTCAGTGTCGCTGCTGGACTGAGAATCGTCCACCAACCAAAAATATCCAGCCAACAGCGTCCTGTGACCACTGATGAAGGACTAGAGGATGACCAACACAAACTGAGCAGCAAAACCAGCTCTGTGTGGGTGCTGACCATTGAAAAACAGGGGACAGTATGCAGAGAAACAGATGAACTACAGTCAGTAATGGTAGAGCTACAGAGTGGTAAGTGGCACTAATAAAATGGACAAAGAGTGTAGATACAAGCAGGTGTACTTAATAAAGTGGCCAGTCAGTGTATGATCTTTGGCCATACTGTGCTTTTCTTGCCAAATGATATTTTGAAACAGGGCGCCCCCTGGTGGTTAGGGAGCACTAAGCCGCTGTTTATAGAACTTACAGGCAGAAATGGCCCCTCTTAGATGGCTCATGTGAGAAAACAAGCACACAATTTTAGCTAATCATCAACTTTCATACAATAATAGCCAAATTTATTCATACTTTCTGAAATGAGGGGGCAGTTTGACTTGATACAGTACAAACTCCACTACAGTTTCACCCATAAACCTTTTCATTTACACTGTTTTACGGCATCCTGGTTATGGAAGATGTTGTTAATAAAGCCACATTTAACTCTCAAATGGTCATAAAATCAGTATCTTAGACATGAATATTTATTTTGATATCAACCATCATAACATCCAGCTTTATTTATCTGCCCGTCTGTCTATCTGTCTCATTTAGATGTTCAAAGACTCTAGTTATTAGTTTAATATGTTATAATAGTTTTATTGTAGGCCTATTATGCTATTAGGGGGTGCCCTGTTTCAAAATATCATTTGGCAAAAAAGCGCAGTATGGCCAAAGATCATACCCTGACTGGAGTGTGCTGCACTGTCGGATGCAGTATATCACGAAGCTATCTCTCTTTGTGTACTAGAATAATTGGCAGGAGCAGTTTGTCCTTTTCAAGTTCAAGGTCAAGTGCAAGATACAAGTACACAGTGAAACAAAACAACATTCCAACACAGGAACACAGGTGCAAAACAATACAGTGCAACAGGACACTACAGTGTTACGGCCTGGGGAGGGTAAACATGAGTCATGGTGGTTTCCATCTACAACCCCATTTCCAAAAAAGTTGGGACGCTGTGCAAAATGATAATTAAAAACAAAATGCGATTATGACCAAATCATTTAAACCCTATATTTGATTGAAAATAGTATAAAGGCAACATATCAAATGTTGAAACTGAGAAATTTGATTGTTTTTTGAAAAATATATACCCATTTTGAGTTTGATGCCAACAACATGTTCCAAAAAAGTTGGGACAGGGGGAACAAAAGGCTGGTAAAGTTGTGTAATGCTGAAAAAAAACACTTGGAGGTTCACAGAAAACAATTTAAAACCAATAACACAAAATTTGTCGGACCCGGAGAGGCTGCTGATGAGGCTACTGCGCCGCCATCTTCGGGCACAATCAGGACACCAGCAGAATGTAGTAGTCTATTTTGAACACAGCCCAAGTGACACAAGGACTGGAGATAATGAAGGAGTGGAGACAGAATTTTCCAATGAGATCCAAATGGTGGGCAATGTCTTTTTTTTTTCTACAGCATCATAAGACCTCTCCATTTTTGGTCAAAATTGACAAAAAATCATATTTGTGAACGACACATCACTAACAGGTTGTGAGATATGCTGCTCTCTTTACACAGCCTGTCTGGCAAATACATTCTTCCACAACTCCAACTGCACTTCACATTAGACAAAGTGGAAAACAGCGAATGTGTTTACATGCACTCAATAATCCAATCATAATCGGATTTCTGCAGTTATTCAATTATTCAAATGGTCATGTAAACACCATACTCCGATCTAGAAGCTGGATTTTAGCTCAGTGATCAGATTTCTCACAGCATGTAAACTCTTACTCTGATTTCTTTCGGATTTCTCAGTCTGTGCATGAGCGAGATCAGACGGTGGATGTCGCGAGACGCAGCAAAACACTTTCGGAGCGGTGCTGAAACCAAACACGAAATAAAGGATTTAAATATTCTTCATCTTATAGATGATGTATGTTCATATTTTCAGGCGCAATATTTAAAAAAAAGTCTTACATTATGTTTACGTCACGTCTTCTTCTGTGAGTTTACTGGCTGGTTGTAAAGCAGAAATCCGATTACTGTCTGACTCATGTAGACCCAGAGTTTCCCCATTATCTGATTAATCAAGTGCATTGATCGGATTACTGACAAAAACTGATTTTCTGCAGTTATCGGATTATTGAGTGCATGTAAACACACTCACTGTAAACTAGCTTACAGTCAAGCAATACTGCCAGTGCCAAAACATGTTATCCACCTAAAGGAGTTTCTGGGCTCGACTCGTAACTCCTGTGTCTGGAAGTCGACTCCTCGACTCCACTTATTTTAAAACCAAGCCAGCTCCCAAGACAGAGCCCAGTAAATGCTAGGAACTATAACCCAACACTAACGTGAGGGAAACCCTTCGTTTAGAATTAAACAGAACTGGGCATACTCTAATGCCACTTTGTGCCCACCCCCCTACCCCCAGTGCTGGGGAGCCCGGAGAGTCTGGAGAGGTCTCTGTGGGAACGTAGGTTGAACTGAGTGTTAGCAGCCATGTAGTTAGTGTGAGCTCTCCAAATTTTCTTGCTAAAGTCAATTATATTCAACATTTCACTCCTTATTTTTGCCAGATATCCTTCTGTTGTTTTTGTTATCAAGATTATTGTGTAGAATCGACTCCATCGATTCACTTCACTTGGAATCTGATTCGACTGCGCTTAGTCGCCACAAAAGTAGATTTTTTTTTTCAGTTTGACCGTCGTAACTGTCGCTCGTCTGTCCACGGTTTTCAGTCATTTTTGGTCAGTAAGTTAGTACTTTTGTTTTAAAGCGTGTCCCAAAAAAATCAACATCATTTCGTGGTCTAATAAAGCCAATTCTCCCTCAAATGATCTCAAATTATAACAAAATGTGTAAAAACTAACCAAGTTTAATTTTTAATGTTGTTTTTCAGGTTGAAGAACGGCGTTCACTGGAAATGAAATGGCATTTTGTGTGTTAGAATCAGCTTGAACACAGTCAAACAAGAGTGCAGCGTGCATTTTTCAGAAAATTCAACAAAAATGCACCAACTGGAGCTGCGCTGGAGACGGTTACGCAAGACTTGCTGGTCTGGATTACCGACTAGACGTGTGTCGCGTCACAGGCGGTGCGCATATTGAACATTTGTGAAGCTGTGAAATTGGTTATAAAATCTACATCCCTCTGAATTTCTTGTTCGAATTTTGATAAATAAATTTTGTGCTGTTCAACATGAAGCCTATTTAATTTCGTTTGCCAGGACTGCAGTTACTCAGATACTCACATCGCAAATGATGTCAATTTTTTGGGACACCCTGTATTTCAGCCCATATTTGCTGTTCGATAATTAATTAAGTCTCGTGTTTTGTTTTTGTGTATTTAGGACGTCTCTACAGCATTGGTTCTGTGGTACTTTAGCTAATGCTAGCTAGCTAGGCTAGCTTGGATAATTTGTCCACAACTGCTTTGTTGATAACTCTGGTAACAAACGCAAACAGCGCATTTGTGTAGCTTTAGCAAACACGGTTTGCCAAAAACCAGAGAATCTAACTTGGTCCATTTTGTCCAACAAGCTAGCTAGCTGGCTAACATTTATCAAAGGGTCACTCATTCTCTCGCTTTAGCTATCCTGTTAGCTATCTTAGCTTGCTATCAACATCACTGATATTACCTTAGAAAGCTTATTTAAACATTTTTATTTTAAAATTGCATTTAAACAGGTGTTGATCCCTGATAGCAAGAGGATAGTGGTCCACTGGTGGCCCACCCATGGCAAAGCTGGCGGTCCACTGGTGTTTTGCTCAGTGTTTTCTGGGTGGTCCACTGGTGTTTAAGCAGAGTATTAAACAAAAAGAAAAGACATTTTCTATAAAATCATTTTGCATCAGGCCTAGTTATTATTTCTTTTATCTCTCAGTTGTTTATAACATTTGTCTAAGTTTATTTTCTAAAATAAAAGTCTCTCTGCATTTCAAATCAGTTCGAGGAGATTAAAAACTAGTTAGAGCTTTTATGCAGGACAGTAATCTGGGTGGTCCGAGGGGGGACCAGCAGTGGCGAATACTCAGTGGGGTGCCGACCTTATCTAGCCAGCGGACCGATATATGCTCGCTGTCGGGGATGCTTAACGTGGCCACAGACATGAAAGACATTAAATAACGTTAACGTCGGTAACGTTACATTTAAAGTGCTAAAGAATGAACTGTGTGCCTTATTCAGGTGGGTGACAGTAACTGAAGTGAATTTTAATCATGTTAGCCACATTTCTACTCAAATTGTAGTCCATCTGTTTCGCTGTGTAACTTGTTAGCCTCCCTTTGCCCTGTTCATTAATGGTCAGGACCCCCACAGAGCAGGTATTATATGGGTGGTCAATCATTCTCAGCACTGCAGTGACACTGACACAGTAGTGGCCTGTTAGTGTGTGATGTGCTGGGTTAAGTGGATCAGACACAGCTGTGCTGCCTTTTTAAACACTCTGTCCACTCTTTGTCCACTCTATTAGAGACTCCTACCTTGTTGGTCCACTTTGTAGATGTAATGGAAGCGGTTTTATCAAGTGTGCCTTTGTTTCTTCATCTCACACTGTCTTTGCTGTATTTGTTAGATTTTGCTAAAAAGACTGAGGTGGCTGCAAAAATCACACCTTTACTAAAATGAGTTTTTCACTGAACATAATGTGAGCATAAGCACTGTGCACTATTGCTACAGGCCCCATGATATTATATTATCATTATACTTGAAGCACGAAATGATTTTATTCCACATTTTTAGAGATTTGTCATTTTAGATATTTGTTCTAATACGGCATTTTGCACTGTATTGCAATGTATTACTATTGACTGCAAATTATTAATCCAAAAGAAAACTTTCTTCTATCTAATAAAGGTTATTTAAAGGTTACCCTTCATTTCACTTCAGTTTTTTATTAATTATTGCGAGGCAGACAAATCAGGCAAATCTGCATTGAGATAAATCTCAGTCCTTATATTCACATATTTAGCAGACGCTTTGATCTGTAAAATAGACAAATAACATTCAAACGAGGTTCTTTAATCCAGAGCAAGTTACTTTGGCAAGGGAGTGTAACATTAAGAGCCTTGCACAAGGACTCTTATTCATATGAGGGGTATTTTGATTGTACTTTAATGGCGCCATCTTGTGGAGTAAGGCAGAAATTCAGTAGAATCTTGTTGATCTGTTAAGTCCAGCAGTGTGTATAAGATATGAAATACACCCATCAGCCATAACATTAAATCAACAGAGCAGGTGCTATTTGGGTGGTGGGTCATTCTCAGCACTGCAGTAACACTAACGTGGTGGTGGTGTGTTAGTGTGTGTTGTGCTGGTACGAGTGGATCAGACACAGAAGTGCTGCTGGAGTTTTTAAACACTGTGTCCACTCACTGTCCACTCTATTAGACACTCCTACCTTGTCAGTCCACCTTGTAGATGTAAAGCCAGAGACGATAGCTCATCTGCTGCACAGTTTGTGTTGGTCATCCTCTAGTCCTTCATCGGTGGTCACAGGACACTGCCCACAGGACATAGTTGGACACAAATAATACCTGCTCTGTGGTGGTCCTGTCCTGATCATTGAAGAACAAGGTAAAATGTACAAGTACATTGTTTAGTACTCACAGATACCATAACAAATTACCTACTTAGAATTAAGTAGTTGTTAGTGTAAATAAGTGCCTTAACAGTTAACTCACTAAAATCCGGCTGATTTTGAATGAAGTACATTAGCTATGGTACATTAGTTACTTCTGAGTAGTGTTGCAGTGGATAAGAGTGGGTTTTGTTCCACATTAGACAGCACTTCTGTACAGCTTTAATTAAAGCACATTTCATAGTTTTGATCCTCATCTGTCTCTTACAACATCGGTCTCAGTAGCACAGTAACAGGAATCACATCCAAGGCTCATCCGAGGAGTTCACTTGTGGAGTCTGAAGTCTTTTGATTGGTTGGTCGATCTGTAGTTGAATGTCCTCTAAAGCCAGACGTCCACTGTGTGATTGGAACTTTTGTTCTTTGGTGAGTCCCCCTGTAAGTTTGAATAGGCCGTTGTAAACGGACAAAACCTAGAATTTATACACTTACGCTGCACAAACACACACAGTTCATGGTAGGTGAATCACAGCCTCTACACACAGCTCTGTCTGTGAAGATGTCAAACCCCGTGAAGAGGATTTTGGGTTTTACGTGTGGCTTACTGGTAAAGTCTGCAAGGGTGAGCCAACCAATAGGATGAGCAAGACTAAAAGCAGAGTGCACGAACAAGCAGTTTATTTACACGATGTGAAAACAGGAAACTAAAACTGTACAAAACGGAAAATAAACAGAAAGTAAAGTATTTACAATATATACTAAGCGTCAGGCTTAGTCATGGCATGGGAAGCAGCCGCGAGGCTGGGTCCCAACTCCCTTTATAACTTCCCCCACACCATTACTTCAGACATCAAGCTGCTAGTGTTTTTCGGTGGCAAACAGAGTCATGGGGATAAGTAGCCTTCTCTCTTAGGAACCCTCAGGCTTTAAGTCCAAAGCCCCGCCTTCGGAGATCCCATTCCCCACCATGAGGTTACAACAGTGTGGTTTACACATGAAACAAATGACAGCGCTTTATACAAACAACCTAGGTTAAGCAATTCGTTACTAGTATATAGATTGTCTGGGCCCGTTAACTTATAACAACTTCATTATTTTCTTTTTCCTCCCACAGGAGATTAAACGAGGAATAGACCCCTTTCTCCCCATCGGTGGATCCTCCCGATAAGGATAAGGTGCGTAGGTCTCCCTGCTGTCCCCCTTTTGCCAATTCTCCTTTCACAGGCAGACACAGGTAAGTACATCTATACACACACATATTTTATAGTGCAAGGGATGGTATTCACTGGTGATGGGGTAGGCCTCGCCTTACCACATCACACTGTCTAAGAACAATTTCAGATAAAGCTGTTGCATTCAAAATATCACACTATACACTGAGTAAGCAAACAGCAGTTACGGTGACATAAGATTCTATGATAATGGATGTTGCCGTGGATAATATCTAAATAAACCAGAAAAGAGTAAAGTCTCACAAATAATGCTCCAAAGTAATATGTTTATTGAAGCTCACGGCCGGGGAGAAGCTCCTGGAAACCCCCAGAGACCCCCGAAGACAGACCAGAGTTACAAAGGTTATATATTCCCCAAATGGGGTGTTGTTTCTTACCATTGGTTAACAGAGAACAAAGAAGATACAATCCACTGGTTACAAATAATAGCAAGATGCATAAACGTGACAGTGTTAACATATATGCATAATGAATAAAGAGGAAGGAAGCTCTAATATGGTCAGAACACCTTACCCACCTGGCCCCATCTAGAAACTCTCCTCTCTGCACACTCAAGGCCACTGCACGATGAATCACAGTAGGCCTTTGTCAGTTCAGCCAGGCCTCAGGGCTGACAGCAGAAGCCTAGAGCCTGGGAAGCTGCAAGGAGTTGACCCCCTATCTAGCTTGTGCACGTAAAGAAACAGTGAGAGTCCACCATGTTTAGAGTACCCTAAACTTCTACAGCTAAAAGCACTATAAACTACATTCCTATGTACCTCTTGTAAGCATACATAAGTCATGGTTATATAAGTAAAACAAAGCTACACTAGAATCCGCTTAAATGGGTTACATGCACGCACAGCTCACCGAAGTAAAGCCTTGGTGGTAACACTTTCTATAAATGTCATCTTTGTATGCATCTATAAACGCATTCATAACATGTTATAATGCATGCATAAGACATTATAGACATAGCTATAAATATTTATAAAAATGCATTATACATTATAGCCATGTTTATTATGCATTATGAATTGTTAACATAATACATTATAAGTACTGATCATAACAAGTTATAAGAGCTCATAAGTGGTATTTGTCTGCTCTAAGTAAAGTGAAGCGTACTGTACTAAAGCCTCCTCCAGTGTTCAGAGTGAGGCTTCAAGTTGAAGTATTTACTGAAGGATTTACTGAAACACTAAAACATTCACAGTAAAGCACATTACAGGCTTCAAATGTCAGAGTTTAAACTAGAGCTGCCATCAGTGTTTTACCCAATGTGGGAAAGGTAATGTTCACCACCGTTAGCTTGGTATTTGTCTTTACTTTACGCTCTCCAAGCTGGGACTGACTTCTTTGGCACTGACATTATAACATGTTATCAACAGTACTTATAATGCATTATATTAACAATTCATAATGTGTAATAAACATGGCTATAAAGTGTAATTCAGTGTCATTCTTTTTTATAAAAGTTTATAACCATGCTTATAATGCCTTATGAATACATTATAACATGTTATAAATGTGTTTATAGATGCTTACAAAGGTGACATTCATAGTAAGTGTTACCGCCTTGGTTACTAAAATGAAATCCACAATGTCCAAGCATAACGTTACGGCTATCCTACCCGTATTCTTTAGTGATTCCATAACTGTGGTTTTGGTGTCGTTGTAGAGAGTGGGGGGGTTTGCTGTGTCAGTAAAATAACCTAAAGGCGGGACGATGTATCTCGGCTCCAAAGTGTCCAACGTAGTTGTTGAGAACCAGGGCTTTCATGCTGAGTACGGACGCAAATCACTCGCAATAAAAGTTGCAATAGAGTTTGTAATTCGCTTTGCTTTTTGTTGGGTGGACATTTTGTTTGACGTCACTCGCTCGATGGTCCTCTAGTTGGCAACAGCTGCAACCGGGCGGAAACATGTATTATGGTTTCTCATGTTTGTCATTTCCAAACTAGTTTAGTGTGACACAGCCTGCATGTAGTGTGGCTCCCGTCCAGGTCCTTTTCCCCCTTCAACTTCATAGAAGCCAAAGTGCTTCCATACGCTAGCTCAGGGGTCGGCAACCTGCGGCTCTTTTACTGCCCTGTTGCGGCTCCACAGCAGAATTAGATGTTTAGGTAAAAATAAAATAATCCTTCTTTACAGTAAAATAAAGCTCTGCTGATCATTCAACACAGATTTAACACTATATGGCCTTAAACGCTGCTAATTCACCACCCTATAACGCTGAAGATTGGTGTGCAGACTGTAGGTCAGATAGCAATGCAGACAGTCTCACGAAAAGGCAAAGAGAAAGATTAAAGATGAACATTTAGAAACAAACAGACTTATTTGCATTTAAAAGCACCGCAGCTGGTTTCCTGATATGATTAATCTGCAATGAGAAACTGTCAAACACTAAAAAGCTGCGAAGCTGAAGTCAGTTTCTCATTCGCCAGCTTCTCTTCTGAGTTTCCCCTTTCCACCTTAAATGGTGCAGCAGTTACATTCTGGCGCCTCAGGCACCATTTAAGGTGGAATGGGAAAATTCAAACAAGAAGCTGGCGAATGAGTAGCGAATTCAGCCTCATACAAAGTCGAATGTTGAGAAACATTTTACAAGAAACTGTTCTACTTTTAAAGAAAAGTTTCCTGCCAGAGATGTGAGAAAAGCAGCTATAGCTGAGCAGAAGCTTAAAGCAGAGCAAAGTCAGCACATACTGAGACGCATCGGACATTAAATGTTGCGGCTCCCAAGGTGGTTTGATTTTTGTTGAAAGGACAAAATGGCTCTTCTTAACATTTGGGTTGTGACTCCTGACCTAACCTGGCTTTAATGCAGAGGGAGCCGGTCGGATTTCTCACTCATCCAGTTGTGTTTTTGTTATGTGCCGCCACAGACTGTCCGGACGCTGCACTTCCCAACTTCCGAGTTCCGCCTTTTGCGTTCCGTCAAAATTACGTTATAAATTAAATATTTAGAAAATCAATTTTTAACAATTGTGAATCGATTCAGAATCATCCAGATCTGCATCGTGATACATCAAAGAATCGATTTTCCCCCCACCCCTTCCACTCACTGGATGTTTTTTGTTTTTGCACCATTCTGTGGAAACTTGTGTCGTGTTTTTCACACAGTATAACAAGGTTCTCCTGTTCTGATTATACTGCAAATTTTTACTTTATCACAAATCTGTTTCATGTAATTCATTAACAGGTGACTAAAAAAGGGCAGCGTGCATTAACGCAATTATTCACAAACCTTATGTAATGTAATGTTACACTTGAGCTGCTTTCACACAGTTTGCATTAGCAGAGTTCACTGAGGCTAGCCTAGCCAAGGGTTTATTACCATTGAAAAACACCCCATTCCGTGAAGTCCCCTCCTTCCCCTCTTGTGCTGCAAGTGACCCCTTATATAACGTGTTATGTAACCTCATTATTATTTTTTTTATCAGGGTGGAGCAAATATCAGGCAATTATTAGCAATATTGATGTGATATATGATTAATGTAATCTTAGATGGCGAATATCCAGTGTGACCACGTCTTTACGCAGTGTTGAGTGAGGTCGACGAGTGCATATTAAAGTGAAATGTCATGTTCAAATATTTCTTAATATCGGAGGGCTGATACGTCAATCTAGAACTTTGAAATAAAAGCGTAATCTTTACCGTCAAAGCCATTCCAGCTATGGAGTATGATTGATATGATTTTAGACGGTGTGATTATGTCTTTATGCAGTGTTGGGGTGAGGTCAGCGAGGGCATTTTAAGGGAAACATCATGTTTGGCTGTTTTTTGGTACGTCAACCAGAACTTTGAAAAAGCAGAACGTTCAAAGCCACTTCTGGACGAAAAATGAACCAATGACTTTATTGAATGGAGAGAAGACTGAGCTCCCAAAAATGACCATGTTCAATATGATGTGCATGGTGGGTTCAAACCCATCTGCTAGCCCATCCCCTTCAAACTTACAGATCAGAAATACAGAACGAGACATAGTAGGGCTGTGTATTGGCAAGGACTTGGCGATACTGTACATACTGTGGGTTATATCTCATATAATTGAGATTTTTAAAATGTAATTTTAGCAAAACTCAGAGCATTAAAAAAAACACCACCACGAGCATAAAATCTGAGTAAATAAAAAACTTTACTTTTGTACAGTCAGAACAGCCGGATCTGCATTTGCATTTATCACAGTAACATCCAACATCAAAGCATTACTTTTTATGCAATCTGAACAAAGGACTTGATACACATTCGGGCGCCTCAGATGCCATTTAAGGGGGAACGGGAAAATTTGAACAAGAAGCTGGCGAATGAGAAGCGACTTCAACATTTTACAAGAAACAATTCCAGTTTTGCGGAAAAGTTTCCTGCTGGAGATGCGAGAAAAGTGGCTATGGCAGAGCTAAAGCTTAAAGCAGAGCAAAGTAAGTAAGTCTGTTTTTTGTCTATTCTAGTACATCAGCACATACTGAGACATACTTACAGCCAAGATGATAAAATGGACAAAAAATTTTGTGGCTCATAAAAAAGGTTTGATTTTTGTTGAAAAGACAAAATAGCTCCTCATGTTCAGAACATTACTTTTTGTGCAATCTGAGCAAATCACTTGATATTTGTCTACATCAGTAAAAAATAAAATATAAGCTTGTTTTTACCTCCTTGTACAACTTAGGCACAATGATGTCAGTGAAGTGTTGTCGGGAGGGTATGGTGTAACAAGACCCCATTGTGTTCACCATATTACAGAAGTGTTGCTCTGACACATTGTGTTGAAATGTCCTACCGCAGGGCATAAATATACGTAGCACCCTACATAGAACTGTAGGTGGGACATTTTGATGGCCTAAATCACACAAAGCTGGACTTCCTATTCGCCAGCTTCTTGTTCGAACTTTCACATTCCACCTTAAATGGTGCAGCAGTTATTATTACAACAGCCGTCGCATACCGGACGCCCCGCCCAGCATCCACAAATTCAAAACCATTGTTTTTAATGGAGGTGGACACACAATGGACAGATTTAGGCTTGAAATATCTTCTGAGAAAGGCAGTCAGTCTTTTAGTTAAACAGACAAATGATCACGGTAAGTTACCTCAGCTAACGTTACTGTCTGAGCCTTTTTCAGCTCGAAAACAGACAGTCTGTATGGAGTCAGTCACGGATGCCAAGCGTGATGTGATGCTGAACACTTTTATTTCATTCAGTTTATATAAGTAGAGTGTAAAAATGAAGCTGAACTCTGGGATCTCCCTGCCGGCATTCTAGAGCAGCACTCAGCGACGCGGCGCGTCTGGTGTGCGTGAATATAACCCAGATAGCAAGCATATATCGGTCCGCTGTCTTGATAAGGTCGGCAACCCACTGAATGTTCACCCTCGGACCACCAAGATTATTGTCCTGCATACAAGCTCTACCTAGTTTTTAATCTCCTCAAACAGATTCGAAATGCATTTTAGGAAACTTAGACAAATATCACAAACAACTGAGAGAAAAAAAATAACGACTAGGTCTAAAATCAAATGATTTTGTAGTTTGTATGTTGTTGCTGACTAGATTAGAATCACTAAACTACTTTGCAAAGTATAACTAAATAAAGGAAGGAAGGAAAGATAAGTAAATTGGACTGTGAGGAGGGAAAGTGAGCGATGATGAGTGGAACTTTGTCTAATACTCTACTTAACCACCAGTGGGCCGTCCAGAAAATGCAGAGCAAAACGCTAGGGTTAGGGTTAGGGTTAGGGTTAGGGTTCACCGCCGGTCATCAGTGGGCCGACAGTGGTGCATTATCCTCTCGCTAAACTGACTTCAGCCTTGTCTAAATCTCCTTATCAGAAAATGTTACCAGCATTAAATGAATTGGTAGAATATTTTAAGAGCCTAATTCACCTTATCTGGGTCTAAGTAGTAACGTTAGGCTGGACAGTACAATACACTGTACAGTAGACTTGAAGTAAGGCTGAATTAACTTTAAAAACAGTTACTATGCAATAGTGATATGGGCAGGCTAGTCCAAGTCTTTCGGATTCAGCCATCAGTGGTAGCATCAGCGCTGGTTTATGAGGAGCCTGGCCACTTCCTATTCCCTCCATTATATCAAAAACAGGACTGCTAAACAGCAGAGGGCGCCCACAAGTGAGTCCTCAATGAATGGGAGTGAATGGAGCTCAACGGCTAAAAATGAAAAGTTAAAATAGTTTCTAATCACTGAACCAGAACTTTCCTTTAATTTTAGACAGTAGAAGGATGAATTTCACTAAAAACAAAGAAATCTCACATATATATTCCATTTTTGTACAGCAAATGGGTTTTGGGCAGCAGGAGGCGGGCTTTACTGCTAGAGCGTGATGACTGATTGGCGAGCGGAGCAGCTCATTGGCTGTTCATGCTCACTGATGTCATGAACGTACATGCGGCGCCGTTTAAACTCCTATAACTCGAGTTTAAAAGCTCTTAAAAATAAAACAGCAGTGTTAAAATGTTTTATGCTGCTCTGTGTTCAGGAAATGATTGTATTCTTTTACATTAAAAATATTGAAGCATTTATAAACTATGATTTTGCTCGAATGCTCCCCATTCATTTTTTACTCACTCGGGAGCGCCCTCTAGCGTTAGAGAAACCCGGAAGACATTGCAGAGTGTAATTCTCCTCTCTACAAGGTACTAGTCAGCTAGGTTTGCACGCTTACACTACTTGTTTACATTGAAGTGGAAGAGCCTAATGGCTGAAGATAGATTACAATACTGCCATCTAGCTGTCGGAGGTTTAAACACAGCACAAAATGAACCACTACCTGCTGCGAATCTTTGCGTGTGAACTGTTAAATAAAAACTGATACTGTTTTTGAGAATTGATACAGTATCGCAAAACATATTGTGATACTCAAGTGTATCGATATTTTCTTACACACCTCAGACACAGTAGTTGTGCACCCTTGCGCTACTTGTTTACATTGGAAGAGTCTAATGGCTGAAGATAGATTACAGCACTGCCATCTAGCTGTCGGTGATGTAAATAGAACACGATATGAACCACTACCTGCTGCGACATAGTAGTTGTTGGAGTGGACCGTTATTTTTTTCAGTATGTTTGAGTTTAGTGATGAGTTACTTTCATACTTGATACCTTTTTTAAGAGTTGACAACACCCCTAAAACTGCAGGGCAAATCATATTTTTCTAAACATTTATTTCGAGGTCTAAACTGTTGTTTTATAGGGCTGGACGTTCAAGACTATTTTGACAGACTGACTGGTTCCCTTTTAATTGCATTGAAACTGAAGGATTGCTTGGCCAACACTCAACTGAAAGGCAAACAACAGCTAATAAGAGCTACTTAGACCGGCTATTACATCATGTTCGATTTACAAAAGCGTCATTCGACATCAAAGCGGTGCATTTGATCAATCGGCTTCAGTGCATGGAAACAAGCACCTGCGCACACGTTACTCATGAATATATCTGCAAACGGCAAGTCCCAATCTGACCCCATTTGATCCCCCAATTCGACCACATATACACAAAATTTATACCAATCAGGCATAACATTATGACCACCTCTCATTGTCCATTTTATCAGCTCCACTTACTATATAGGTGCACTTTGTAGTTCTACAGTTACAGACTGTAGTCCATCTGTTTCTCTGCATACTTTGTTAGCCCCCTTTTACCCTGTTCTTCAGTGGTCAGGACCCCCATGGACCCTCACAGAGCAGGTACTATTTGGGTGGTGGATAATTCTCAGCTCTGCAGTAACACTGACGTGGTGGTGGTGTGTTAGTGTGTGTTGTGCTGGTCTGAGTGGATCAGACACAGCAGTGCTGCCGGAGTTTTTAAACACTTCAGTGTCACCGCTGGACTGAGAATAGTCCACCAACCAAAAATATCCAGGCAACAGCGTCCCGTGACCACTGATGAAGGACTAGAGGATGACCAACACAAACTGTGCAGCAGCAGATGAGCTATCGTCTCTGACTTTACATCCACAAGGTGGACTGACAAGGTAGGAGTGTCTAATAGAGTGGACAGTGAGTGGACACAGTGTTTAAAAACTCCAGCAGCATTGCTGTGTCTGATCCACTCAGACCAGCGCAACACACACTAACACACCACCACCACGTCAGTGTTACTGCAGTGCTGAGAATGATCCACCACCCAAATAGTACCTGCTCTGTGAGGGTCCATGGGGGTCCTGACCACTGAAGAACAGTGTAGTGTTATGCCTGATCGGTGTACATAAGGCTGGCACAAATAAAGATTTTGATGCTTTGTAGACTGAACTACAACACAAAGACCTTCAGATAGAATGGACATTGTTAATATATGGAAAACGGTAAAAATGAGCTGTGCACCTTCTCACGTGGCCATTGAAGCTAAAAGGGCAAAGATGCCAGAGAAATCACGAGTGGCAGCACTAAAATTATCAGATGATAAGAAAAATGTTTGGTGCAAAATTTGCGATAAGAGCTTTGTGTTTCATGAAGGCGTGAGTTTGATAAATAATCTTAAGTTTGTAAATATACTTATCTTAGTGCTGCTTGGTTGGCAAGTCTAACACTGTGGCTATTACTACATTGTTGTATTCTGATGACGTCCAAATGCTCAATTATTGTTGTTATCATTATATTGTATTTTTGTGATATTTCTCCTCTTATGCAAATGACCCCTTATGCAACATACTTGTTATATAACCTCACTTATTTTCTTCTCAAGGTGGTGCAAATATCAGGCGTTTATTAGAAATGTAGATGTAATATATGATATGATTGAAATGATTTTAGATAGTGAAAGTCCAGTGTGGCCACATGCTTACGCAGTGTTGAGGTGAGGTCAGCGAGGGCATGTTAAAGGGAAATGTTATGTTTTGGCTATTTTTAATAGTGGAAGGTGAACTTATATGGAGCCCCTAAGGGGCCGTGGTTAAAAAGAAATAAAAGTTATTGACACTGCGTTCCCTCGCAAAATATATGCTCGTCAGACAGCAAGCAAACGTAGGACCAGAGGTGCCCAACGACATTGCCTACATTAGAGCTTTGTTTTCAGCATAGCTAACGTTAAAAGCTGTTTTCCCAGTTTCGTCAGTCTGAGCTGAGTTTATTCAGCAGTTGTTCTCTGCAGTGTCTGTAAATGTAGCTTTTACTGTACGAGGAAACTCGACCTCAGTTTCAGTTTGAGCCACTAACAGCAGAATCATGTTTGATTTTGAGAAGCGACACCATGTCTTTATATTTCAATCCAAGATCAACGTAAAATTCAATGAGCTGCTTCATCTCTGAGCTTAAGTAAGTAAGTAAGTAAAGTTTATTTATATAGCGCTTTTTACAACCGGTGTTGTCACAAAGCAGCTTTACAAGGAAATCAGCATTAAAAAGAAAAGAAATCCGGGTCCGAGCCCCCATGAGCGTCGCCAGTGGTGACAGTGGAAAAACTTCCTAGGGAAACAGGAAGAAACCTTGAGAGGAACCAAGACTCAGAAGGGGAACCCATCCTCCTCTGGTCGACATCGGATAGTAAACATTGTTAGTATAAAGTATTATAGTACAAAAACAGGGTAAAAGGAGGAGCAAACGATTCATTTGAACAGTTTAGTTCATGCAGAACCAGCATCAGTGGGGTCAGGTTGTGGGGGTGAGGTTTGCACGGCGAGCAGTGGCACCCGATCAAGGCAGAACAGGCAGCAGCATCAGACGCACAGGATGGGCAGCTGTTCAACTCGGCAAAGGAAAGAAAGGAAAAACACACAGAGCCAGTTCTGTAATGGGTGATTGATTAATTTGAATTAGTTTAAATGATTGATTGGTTCGGGTGAATAATTTTGATTAGTTCATGTAGCAACAGCAGTAGTATCAGTGGGGTCAGGTTGTGAGGGTGAGGTTTGTACGGCGTTGTACAGCAGGAGGCTCAATGTTGGTAAGCCGGTCCAGAGGGCTGGCGAGCAGTGGCACCCGATCGAGGCAGAAAAGGCAGCAGCATCAGACGCACAGGATGGGCAGCTGTTCAACTCGGTGAAGAAAAGAAAGGAAAACACACAGAGAGGAAAACACACAGAGAGGAAAACACACAGAGAGTCAGTTCTGTAATGGGTGACCGATCGCAAAGAGACTCAGGCAGGTATAGAACTGAAAGGTAAAACTAATTACCAAAGGCTCGACTATACAAGTAAGTTTTTAGCCTAGACTTAAACACTGAGGCTGTGTCTGAGTCCCGAACATTAACAGGGAGACTATTCCAAAGCTGGGGGGCTTTGTATGAGAAGGCTCTCCCCCCTGACGTAACTTTATTAATTCTAGGTACTAATAGTGAGCAGCACCTTGTGATCTAAGTAGGCGTGATGGTTCATAGTGAGAGAGAAGTTCACTCAGGTACTGAGGGGCGAGTCCGTTTAGTGCTTTATAAGTCAGCAAGAGAATTTTATAATCAATCCGAAATTTAACTGGTAACCAGTGTAGGGTTGATAAAACTGGGCTGATATGGTCAAACTTTCTGGTTCTTGTAAGAACTCTGGCTGCAGCGTTCTGGACCAACTGAAGCTTGTTAAGGCTTTTGCTGGGACATCCAGCCAGCAGGGCATTACAGTAATCTAGCCTTGAAGTAATAAATGCATGAACTAACTTTTCTGCATCCTGTAGAGAAAATGCATTCCTCAATTTAGCAATATTGCGGAGATGCAGGAAGGCTGTTCTAGTAATATTAGTTATATGTGCGTCGAAGGACAGAACAGGGTCTATAATGACACCAAGGCTTTTTACAGATGAGCTTGATGCAACTGAGAAATTGTTAAGTTTAAGTGTTAAATTAGACAGTTTGTTTCTGGCTGCTTTTGGACCAAGAAGCAGAACCTCTGTTTTATCCGAGTTTAGAAGGAGAAAGTTATTTGACATCCAGTCCTTTATGTCTTGTATACAGTCTTCAATCTTGCTAAGGTTAATTCTATCATCTGGGTCACTTGCTAAGTGAGTGTCATCAGTATAGCAGTGGAAGTTTATGCCTTGTTTACTGATAATGGTGCCCAGTGGTAGCATATACAATGTGAATAATACAGGTCCTAAAACAGAGCCTTGTGGAACACCATACTTTACTTTTGTGAGAACAGATGATTCACTGTTTATATTAACAAACTGATACCGATCAGTGAGGTAGGACCTGAACCAGGAAAGAGCTGTTCCTGTTACCCCTACAAGGTTTTCTAGTCTTAAGCAAAGCACAGCTTTTGCAAGCGATTGCAAACCGTTTGCATCTTAATGCAAAACATTTGCGAGGGAACGCAATGTCATTAACTTTTTTTAACAAGGAAAAATTGAAGCAACGACTTTATCGAACAGAGCGAAGATTGAGGTCCCAAGAACGACCATGTGTGGTGCGATGTGTGTGGTTGATCCAGTCCCATCTACGAGCCCATCCACTCCAAATTTACAACAAAACCAGCAGCCGCATCAACCAGGAATACAGAACTAGCCATAGAAGTCTTTGGAGTTGACTAGAGTTTTTTTTCCCTGTCTGAGTTTAGTGACAAGTCTACATTTTGAAGGTTGAGTACTTCTGAATTTGAAACAGTCATAAAACCGTAGTTTTTAAATTAAGTTCTTTAAAGAGCAAAACAAACAAACAGCCAGTCCCTTCGCAGTATGAGAGGGAAACACTCGTTGGTGTTGAGGTCAGCCTGTGAATGCAGAGTGAATTTACGACATGACTGAGATAAGATCAGACAGCTGCAGTGTTCAATGTTAACAACACAGCAAACTTAATAAACACAAAATCCAATCATCATAGGCAAAAGCGCACTGTCCATTTATTTGTTACCTGTGGTTACTTGATGCATCAAAGTGATTTTAGATGTTTGCTTTGACTTTTCCATAAAACCGTTGTCAGCTTTTGTAGTAAAACAGCATTGGAAGCAGCAAATTTGCAGAGAACAAACAGCAACATTTTTAAATTTGTTTTTGCCTTTGAATGAACTGAAAAATGACATATTCTACTGGACATTTCACTTTTAAACATACCCAAGTTCGTCATTTAACTGCTTCAAATTAAAGCTACACATTCAAACACTGGCGTGTCCTCTAAAACTGAAGGCTTGGGGCAATCGCAACGGTTCCTAGGCAGTGACTGGAGGGCTTACAAAATAAGGCAGAGCTTGGCGAAGAGCGCAATGATTTGAGAGGCCATAGTACAACGACTGCATTCACAGAAAACAAATCAAATTTCCTCGTCTTAAAAATGTCCTTATTTGACTGGTTAGGCCTCGGAATGTATCAGTACCATTTTTGCAGACCAAGTATGAGTAAATGTTTGTTATTGCTGATACAGATTATGATACCATACTGAGTAACCTTCTTAAAATTGAGCAGTTGTTAGTGTATCTTAACTGTTACATCATTGAAATCTAATTGATTTTGAATGAAGTGCTGTAGTACATTAGTTACCTGGAATCTTGTCGTGCTGCAGTGGAGAAGAGTGGCTTTTGTTCCGTGTCGGAAAAGCACTTCTGTATAGCTTTTGATCCCCACTCCTCATCTTTCAGTCTCTGCAGCACAGTGATAGCAGGAATCACATCCAAGGCTGATCCAAGGAGCTCATGCTTTGTTTTAATGAGGTCTTTTTGGCTGGTTGATCTGTAGCTGAATGTCCTCTAAAGCCAGACATACATTGTGTGATTTTAGAAATCTATCAGTCATAACATTCTGACCACCTCCTTGTTTCTGCGCTCATTGTCCATTTTATCAGCTCCGCTTACTATATAGGTGCACTTTGTAGTCCTACAGTTTCAGACTGTAGTCCATCTGTTTCTCTGATACTTTGTTAGCCCCCTTTTACCCTGTTCTTCAGTGGTCAGGACCCCCATGGACCCTCACAGAGCAGGTACTATTTGGGTGGTGGATCATTCTCAGCACTGCAGTAACACTGACGTGGTGGTGGTGTGTTAGTGTGTGTTGTGCTGGTCTGAGTGGATCAGACACAGCAGTGCTGCTGGAGTTTTTAAACACCTCAGTGTCACTGCTGGACTGAGAATAGTCCACCAACCAAAAATATCCAGGCAACAGCGTCCTGTGACCACTGATGCCTAGAGGATGACCAACACAAACTGTGCAGCAGCAGATGAGCTATCGTCTCTGACTTTACATCTACAAGGTGGACTGACAAGGTAGGAATGTCTAATAGAGTGGACAGTGAGTGGACACAGTGTTTAAAAACTCCAGAAGCACTGCTGTGTCTGATCCACCCAGACCAGCACAACACACACTAACACATAACACCACATCAGTGTCACTGCAGTGCTGAGAATGATCCACCACCCAAATAGTACCTGCTCTGTGAGGGTCCATGGGGGTCCTGACCACTGAAGAACAGGGTAAAAGGGGGCTAACAAAGTATCAGAGAAACAGATGGACTACAGTCTGTAACTGTAGGACTACAAAGTGCACCTATATAGTAAGTGGAGCTGATAAAATGGACAATGAGCGTAGAAACAAGGAGGTGGTCAGAATGTTATGCCTCATCGGTGTATATATTCACACTATTCGAAAACAGTGTGTCTATTCTACATCAAAACACAGCCCCTACAGATCTGTCTACAAACAATTATAAATAAAGCTGTTTCATTCAAAATAACTACCCACCCGAGTACTGAGCAAACACACTGAGTTACAGCAGCTTTGCTAATACTGTGCATTGAAACCTAACCAGGTTGTGATGCACACAATATGGCTAAATGGTCTCTACAGCCTACATTATAAAGACAGCTTTAAAAATGGACATGTAAGCATTTATACCTCACAATTCTATTCGGTAAAACAGAATAGAGTCAGCATAGACAGACTTTAGTTCCACAAATGTCTAGGCTAAAATCACACACTGTGGATTGTTTTAAGTGACCAGCGACTTTGTGTCCAACTGCCACAGAGTCAGAAACGCATCCCTGTGTGATCAGACCCTCATTCACTGCCAGCTTGAGTCGTTTGCTCATTAGCCCAACAGCGAACACTAAGTTTACATCACACTGTATCAGCTGGTATCGGATGTTGGTATCAGTGCATCTGTATTTGGCTGAGGATGAGTAAATGAGCCCGGTATCGGCTGATACCTTGTTCCAGCATTAGTACTGATGCATCCCTAGCTAAGCCTGTGAAGAACTCTGCCTACCTCTGGCTACGCCCTTGGAGCTAATGCTTTTTGTTGATAGAGCACTTTAAATTATCGGACGATAAGGAAAAATGCTCTGTGCGAAATGTGCGATAAGAGGTTTGTATACCATGGAGGTGTGACAAGTCTGAGGAATCTTCTCAAATGTGTTATTATACTTAGTGCTGCTTGGTAGGTTCGTCTCACAGCACAGCTGATCTCACTGGCGTGTATTATTACTACATTTTACTGCCTGCTAGACCAGTTTAAACTGCAATGTTCAAATTTAAAGAACATATTTAGAAGTATTGTTAATCATGAGTAAGAAGTATTGTTTTTAAGACTGATTTTGAGAGTTTTTGATACTTGTTTATGTTTCAAAACGAGTATTTAAAGCCTGTAAAATGCTCTTTGGGCCAATCCTAAATTTACATGAAGCATGTTGTGAAAGTGAGCCAATAAAAGAGAAGCAATCAGCAGAGCCAGTGGTTGTTTCCTGGGTGGTGTTTGTGGGAAAGCAGTAGAGTGTAAATAACATAACAGAAAAGAGTGAACAGTATAATTAATTTCTATTTAAAGAGATAGAATGCAGTATGATTATGTTCCTTTGCGCAGTGGATGCTTGGGTTGTATTACTCATTACTCAAAACACAAGAACAGTGCAGTATGTCCTAAAACATTAAATGACAGCTCAGCATTTGTTCGTATCAGCATGCTTGTAAATAGAAATATACATTTGTTGCACTCCAACGTAAAACTCTGGTTTAGTTTAGTTTATTTTGCACAATTTAAAATACACACAAAAAACAAGGATAACAATATACAGTACAGGGAGAAGCAATATATCGCTGCTGTCGGAACAAAACCTCGTATCTCCATTTTTGACGTTTTTCGGTTTTTGGCATAATTTGAAAATGCCTGTTGACCTTTACGTTGTGTTTCATGTTTAATGGACCAAAAGAAACGGCCCAGAATTACTTGGAAAAAAGTCTGGTTCCATTGACTTACATTATAAGTAAAGTGTGTTTTTTCCTTCTCCTATAAAGTTACCATTTTGTTATATATATTTTATATATATATATATATATATATATATATATATATATATATATATATATATATATATATATATATATGTATGTATATATATATAAAGTCTCCACCTAAATAATATTACAATTTTACGAGATTATGGAAAACACAAAATAACAAAACATAATAATGACATAGAACAGACACCAAACATCCTAAATATCAGCATAATGCATAAAGCAAAAACATGTGAATGTGTAATGTGGGTGTTTGTGCGTATATATATATATATATATATATATACATATATATATATATATATATATATATATATATATATATATATATATATATACATATATATGGAAGCTACATAGGTTGGTGATGTAGGTTTATACTCTCATACTCCTGAGCAATACGAATGATGTAGGTCACAATAAGTGAAACAAAAATAACATTGATATATAGACAACAATGTATAGAGAAAACAGCTATGATACAGATGTTAAATGGCCTTTTAAACCACTTTTGTAATATTTTAAAGAAGAACAGTTTTTGCCAAATGAAAATGCCTTTATTATTCAGTCATATTGAAAGTTGACCTCTGCAACTGAGAAATTTAAGATGTAGTTCTGAAGATTGACGAGCTGAATATGGACGGACCTGTGAAATAATTCTTAAACTGCTCTGGAATATTTCCTTCACTTGACAGTGTCTTATAAATAGAAACACATGCATCAAAAATATTAATATCATAAATATTAAGAATCTGAAGTTTCTGAAATAAAGGAGGATGACATTGAAATCTGATCAAAAGCATTCTGACCAATTTCTGTTTGGAGAGTAGTAGAAAAAGTGTTCACCCAAACTTTATTACAATATGAAAGATATGTGTAAATTAGACTGTAATAAAGAGTGAGGAGTAAATCTGTATTAACTACATGACCAACTCTCCTTATTATAGCAATAGATTTATTGATCTTTCTGCTAACTCAGTCTGTTTGTTCTCTCCAACTCAAACATCTCATCTCATCAACAATAATTCCCCCAAAAAATTGTAGTTGACACTTGAGGCATCTCAACAGACTCAATTTTAATTTTAGATAAGTCCCTAGAATACAATACTTTACCCTTAAAAATGCTAAAATTAGACTTTTTTATATTTAAAGAAAGTTTATTTTAACCATGTAGCATGCAACTCTGCTGTTGCCATCAATGAAACAGGCCAAGCAGCCGAGGAACAGGCCACACGTTACTGTTTCACATTTACATTTACAAATTATGAAGTTCACAATACAAAAAACTTAAACACTGTTCATTTATTCTATTTACTATAATGATTTCCATGTTTATTATTGACTGTAACTGTAATTACCATTACTTTATATTTGTATTGGTCATATTTTTAATGATCTGATGTGACACTAAACCATTTTCAGATTGTTAAACTATTACATTCAAATTCAAACTCACAAGCACTTCAATAAAAGTCTGATTGCACATTGATGGCAAAGATAAAATGAGTTAATACAGTTTATTTATTCTATTTAATATAATGGTTTCCATGTTTATTATTAATTATAAGTGTAATTACCATTATTTTGGAGTATTTTTAATGATCTGATGTGACACTAAACCATTTTCAGATTGTTAAACTATTAAATTCAAATTCAAACTCACAAGCACTTCAATGAAATGCGTGTCTGATTGATGGTAAAGATAAAATGAATGAAACTGTGTGTGCCTCTAAAATCATATCGCACAAGAACCATCAATAATTATCTGATTTTTGCTCCACCCTGATTACAGGAAATAATGGGGTGAAAGTCCATAATCAGCTGAGGTCAGTGAGGGCATTAAAACAGTATTTATACGGAGGGACTGCCTGGCCAACTACCACTCGAACACCACAGCAAACAGGGACCTGACGAGGCTTAGAAGTGGCAAAATGGTTGAGAAACTCCTGCGGTTCAATGCGGTTCTCCGCTTTGTGGTTTTTTTAGCTTTTCTCTCCTTTTGCAACGGTGCTGCGCTTTCCAGTGACGCGGACATCCCTGCCAACGCCCAGTACTTCAACACCAAAACCCGTTACCAAGACGTCGACACGTACTTGCGGGAAAATATTCTGGCCATAAACAGCTCCGCGGTGAAGCCTCCTGCTCCAACCTGCACCCCCGTCCACTTCACGATCGTTGCCAGACACGGCACCAGATTCCCAACCGCTGAGAACATCAAATTGATTGGCGCCTTTGACGACCTCGTCAAGACTGAGGCGAATGGCGACTTGAGTTATCTGCCAGAACTCAAGGCATGGAAGATGTGGTACAAGGAGGACATGGCTGGGCGCCTCACAGAGACAGGAAGGGAAGACCACATTCATCTGGCCCAGAGGATGGTCGAGACGTTCCCCACTCTCCTGACCAAGGAGAACCTTCTGGGCGGCCGGGTCAAGTTCATCACGAGTTCTGTACCTCGATGCATCAACAGCACCCTCTCTTTCCAACTAGGCCTGAAGGAGTGGTTTCATCTTGAAGGTAATGTATTCAGGAATAGCTGGTGTGGTTACAATAGCAATAGCCTTTTGGCACCACGGCATCGGCTAAGATAGAACATCAATACATGATAATACCTCAACGTAGTTAAAGTCATTTGGAACAGCTGCAGAGTATATTATTTGTTATACAACAGTTAGTTCCGGCCATGCAAGCCGATTGGTTGAGAGGCGTTCTAACTGCGCTGTTATTTCACTATAACATCACGGGTTTGTCACTCTGATGAGACGCCATTGCTAAGCAACCACTTTGACAGCTGTAGGAGACGCTCAAGACATTTGAACGTTTTTACTTCTTACTTTGCCACAAACAGAAAATGGACACTTTTAAGATCACATTTGACCGACAGCCGATTTGGTCAGACTCTGAAGATGAGACGACACTAAATTCCCAAACTGTCATCACCACTGAGCAGCTTTTCAGTCGGCAGCTGTGACAGAAGAACAGCTAAACAACCTGGAATCAGCCAGAAATGAACCCAACACCATTCGCCAAACTAAACAGGCTGTAAGATGCTTTACAGACTGGCTGGAACAAAACAACATTAATACTGATCTGGCAAAAAATGACAAAACTGTGCTGAACTTGATATTGTGTCAGTTTTATGGCTCAGTCTGATTTGGTCAGACTCTGAAGATCAGACTCCACGTTTGGCGAATGGTGTTGGGTTCATCTCTGGCCGATTCCAGGTTGTTTAGCTGTTCTTCTGTCACAGCTGCGCTCTGAAAAGCTGCTCAGTGGTGATGACAGTTTGGGAATTTAGTGTGAGGAGCTGGAGAACGAACTGCCGGCTGTGCAGCGAGTGGGCGGAGCTTGTTACTCTGACGTAGCAACAAGCTGCTCGTTAAGGAACTATAATTTGGTGAAGGAACTGCGAACATTAAAACATATTAAACGCCGCGTTCACGGCCCAGTTTATTAATTTATTACTTTATTTATTTAACTGTTGTATAAAAGCAATAGAACACTCGAGGAGTGTGTTATCGCCAATAACATCACGGCTGTGATGATCTACGGCGACCAAATCACAGCCGTGATGTTATTTTGTGATAACACACTCCCTCTCGGGTTCTACTGGTTAAGCTAATTGGTATTGGCATCATCCAACAAATGTAATTAACCATGTTACGTTAATAGTTCACCAAATTTGGTATTCACTTAATACTCACAAGGGAATACTGATGTTACGAGATGATAACAGAATGCAAGTGTTTACATGTGTGAACTCTTTGATGTTTCCAAGGTGATGAATTCCCGTACACAGTGAACGACACTCTGATGCGCTTTTTTGCCTCGTGTGAACGATTCGTGGAGACGGTGTTGGACAACCCAGAATCTGTGATACAGGCCACCCTCTTCAAAAACGGCCCGGAGATGAAGACAGTTCAGAGGAAAGTGGCCGACCTGCTACAGATCCCTTACGACAAGTTCACCGCAGGTCAGTTATTCTCATTTTCCCTTCATATAAATTTGTATATTGTCTAAATAATGTGCAGTTTTGTGATTAATATGGTTCCACAGTTTTTAGGATTTCAATATTGGCAAAAATCCTGCTGACAAAGCACCACCATTTATATAGATTGTTTTAATGAACGGATACCTCCATTGTGGTCATTTCTGATGTTTTAAGCTGGGCTTTAAGTACTAAGCTTTACCTGCTGGTAAAATGGACACAAAGCAGTTCATGCTTAAAGAACTTAAACATGTAAAATGCATCCAAAAATCTAAACTTTAGCTTGAGAATTCACAAAAAACCCTGAAGCCATGAAGAGAACTGTTGGCTTTTGTTAATTAGCTTGGAGAAATGAGTAATATTTGATAATTCAGTTGACATCTTACTGTCAAATCAGTCAGCTGAAGAGAGAAGTTTGAATCATTCCATGGTCCTCCAGCTAAAGGACTTTTAGCTTTGCTTCCACTGAGATGATTCACCAGCAAAGCCGGTGTGCTCAGGATTTTTTAAACGCTGTGTCCACTCACTGTCCACTCTATTAGACACCCCTACCTTGTTGGTCCACCTTGTAGATGTAAAGTCAGAGACGATAGCTCATCTGCTGCTGCACAGTTTGTGTTGGTCATCCTCTAGTCCTTCATCAGTGGTCACAGGACGCTGCCCACAGGACGCTGTTGGCTGGATATTTTTGGTTCGTCGACTATTCTCAGTCCAGCAGTGACACTGAGGTGTTTAAAAACTCCAGCAGCACTGTTGTGTCTGATCCACTCAGACCAGCACAACACACACTAACACACCACCACCACGTCAGTGTTACTGCAGTGCTGAGAATGATCCACCACCCAAATAGTACCTGCTCTGTGAGGGTCCATGGGGGTCCTGACCACTGAAGAACAGGGTAAAAGGGTCTGTAACTGTAGAACTACAAAGTGCACATATATAGTAAGTGGAGCTGATAAAATGGACAATGAGCGTAGAAACAAGGAGGTGGTCATAAAGTTACGCCTGATTGGTTTATACTCTGCTTGTCATTCCCAGAAAGTGTGCAATTGCCCTAAATGCAGAAATGGATGGAGAAATTTAGAAAAGGCCTAATTTGTGATTATATTTATTGGAAAGTTTTGTAGAGGAGCTCAAAACTACCAGTGCTCTACTTCATCAGCTGTGTCATTCCAGTATACTGTGTTACGTCACACACAGTGTGTGAATACGACACTAGGTGGAAGTGTTTGCTCAGTTTTAGTTTTGTTTCTTTTTAAATATTGATTTGGAAAATGTTTCTCACTGACCTACCACTAGTATTATATTATCAGGTTTTATTTATACTGTTTAGCATAAATATAGAAAAAAATATAGTTGTACCACAAAAACATACACATGTACGTGTCCCTGGAACATCACTAAAAGTTCAAAAGTTTTAAATCGAGTTGTATAAATTTTAAATTTTAAATTTGAGTTGTATATTCCCAGTTTGGTTGCAGAGGAATAACGTGATCATAATGTGTTAGTCCTGTATATTCAGGTTTCACACAAATAGTAGGACATTAAAAGTCTCTAAATACAAATTAAGATATGTTAGGTGTGTCCAGAATGATGAACAAAGCCGTAGAGTATTCTAAAACGACTGAGAAAGCTGTACAGAATGAAGTTTCTATGTTAATATGGCAGGTAATTCCAAACCATTAAACACTACTGTAATTTAGGTCTGAAAGGGTTAAATTATTGGGCAATGTGTGACATCACTGGCTATTCACTGGGCACAGCAACCACTGAGCAACTGTAGGACAGACTTTAAAACATACAGAGAAGTTGTTGTTACATGTAATGTAATATTGATATGAACTGCAATTATTTACGTTTTTCAATTGTTGCTGCTAATTTACCGGACAATACTTCTGTTTTTTCTCTAAGAATCCATAGCTGTGACTTTCTGAGCAGGGAAACTACAAAACTATGCAGGGCAGTGGTCAGAAGTGCAAAGTGGACAGCTACCCCTTTTATGGTGTTTGAGAGTTTCCCTGAATTCCCTTGTAACCATACTTTTAAAAATAATTCAATAAGATAATAAACGACTTCTTTAGTTCATTTCTGATCATATTGTTATATTATTATACCTAAAGCTGTTGCTTTTTCCATCGTCAGTACCTTTTAGCTGGATACCTTAAATTAAGTTACCCTTTATTAATCCCACAGTGGGATTAATAAACCCATCTGTGCAGTGAAACACCACATACACACTAGTGAACACACACACTAGGGGGCAGTGAGCACACTTGCCCAGAGCGGTGGGCAGCCCTATCCACAGCACCTGGGGAGCAGTTGGGGGTCAGGTGCCTTGCTCAAGGGCACTTCAGTCATGTACTATCGGCTCAGGGATTCAAGTCGGCAACCTTCCGGTCACAAGGCTGGTAGCTTCACTAGTGTGTATGTGGTGTTTCACTGCACAGGTGGGTTAAATGCGGAGGTGAAATTTCCCCGTTGTGGGACTAATAAGGGTCACTTAATAAGGGTCACTGAAATCTAGTGAAACCTTGAGCATTGAACTTACTTTCTGTAAGGCGAATATCGACATACAGTAACTTTCTGAGTATTTTTTCCATAAACAACTTTACTTTCATTCCAGGACTGACATTTTAGAGAACTATGGCAAAAAACAAACCTGTATTAAAGTTTACTGGTGTTTCTTTCCTCTACAGAGCTCGCGGAGACAGGATTCTACCTGTGCGCCTATGAGTTCACCATCCGTGGACTGAACTCCCCCTGGTGCCGGCTGTATGATAGATCAGACGCAGAGGTATTTCTGAATTTCATATCTTTTTATATCGTACTGAATTCAGCTAGAGGGTCACATAAAGCTCATCCTAGATTCCTGATATTAGTCTTAGGAGCCTCGGTATCGTAGCCTTGGAGTTTCATACAAAAGCTTGCTTTTTTTTAACATTAACTGTTTTAAGGAAAATCTTCAATAAATCCATATATTAAATAATTTAATGTATGGCAACTTGTGTGCTAATTGCGCCCCTGCTGGAGAAACTTCAGGCTGCAAGTGGTTTCTAATGCCAGGTTCCTGTGCTATACATAAAAAAACAGGCATTTTCCATTGATATGGCAACGTTTACATAATTCAGTTAACCACGGCGACAATTAAGCTGTACAGAAAATACTGCAAATTTTAGTCCATAAATCACACCCAGCAGCAGGTGAGGAATTTACCATAGCCTTTTAAAGGGCCTGTCATAACATTATGTATAAGGGTCATTCTACAGAAACGTGCACTTTTCTATCTCTCCATAGGAGTCACTGGTGTTACTGGTCCTCATTGGTGTTACACATAATAAAGGAACACCAGAGACATTTTTAATGAACAATGCATTTTACAAAATGGCTGCTACAGAACTTCAAACCACATGTTGTCAATCATGGAATATCCACTAAAATATGGAATTTAATCCATTTGTATTCTATTTTTTCACAACTACCTGAGAATAAAGTCGGTCACACCAGTGACTTCAGCTAAAAGCTTCATATGAAATCATGAGCTGAATGAGAAAATCTCTGATAACTGAAAGACACAGTGGACTCACCATGTGCTTTTCTTCATAGATCCTCAGAAAACAGGCAAAAGGAAGTCGAGTGATGTCATCAGTGTGACTTTTATTTCAAAATAAGAGATTTTTTGTTATGCAGTAACACCAGTGACACGACTCCTGGGGACAACAACTTTCATTCTATATTTTATAATATTGATTCGTCATTTGTTTTCTTTGTCATTTAATTTATAAATTCATAGTCATGTATAGATTATTGTAGCTAAAATTGCAGAAAAACATGTTTTTTACCTCAAAATATGGCCTCAGCCTTCACACACGACTGTGGACGAGCTCTTCTGTGGTGCTTGGAATTCTATATGATTGATTTAAAAACCAATATTGCTAAACTGATGGCTGAAGAAGGTGTAATTGTTAAAATAACTTATTGTTTTATTTGAAAATATAAATAAATTGTAACACTAACATGTTTTTTAAGTGTAATATATCTGTAAATGCTAGGAACACAAAAATGGACGTTTCTGTAGAATGACCCAAATATATTTATATATATATATATATATATATATATATATAAACATAATACAGCTAGTATTACAGTACTTAGCAGAGAGAACTAACAGGCATTTTCATAACCTTTGTGTTCTCTTTACTGTTTTTAATGTATTCTAATTGTAATGTGTGAATCAGGTGGTTGACTACGCTTCAGACCTGGGCCTGTACTATAAGAGAGGCTATGGCCACAAAATTGACAGCATGGCCAGCTGTGTTCTCTTCAACGACTTGTTTGACCGCCTTGAAAAAGCAGCCAATGAGTTCAGGTGAGAGCTACGAAACAGTCACTGCAGTTATTCAGTCTCACATCATTTTCACAGTCATTAGATTTCACAGTCACATAGAGTTGGGTGTGTTTGATTAAGGTAAATAAATGTAAATTTGTTAGCTGTGTAGCTACTTCAAAGGTTTTTAGCATGTCTGCTGGCAAAATGAGTATTTTTTTTTTACTCTAACAAAAAACATGTAGCTTCGCTTAAATCTACACATAATTCAGTGTAACTGTAGATATTACTCTGAGTGTACTGACTCAACAGTGCAAATAATGTTGGCTACTAAGTAAACACTGTTAGCAGGTAAAGTGGCTGATCAGTCAGTTTGGCTACTTTAGGCATGTATTTTAACATTTCGCTGTTGTCAGAAGAAAACCTCGTATCTCCAAAATGGTAACTTTACAGGAGAAAGAAAAAACATACTTTACTTTTAATGTAAGTCAATGGAACCAGAATTTTTTCCATGTCATTTTGGGCCGTTTCTTTTAGTCCAATTATCATGAAATTTACATGCAATGTAAAGGGCAACAGGTATTTTCAAATTATGTCAAAAACTGAAAAACGACAAAATGGAGATATGAGGTTTTATTCCGACAGCAGCGATTTGCAAACAATAAACAGAAAAAGACAATTAAATCTTAAATTGCAGTGATTCATATAACAACTAATCGCTAAAATGTCATTATCATGACAGCCTTAGTTCTGTTAAGGTTAAAGAAAACACAATATCAGTGTGGAGTCTTCGTGATGAGTAATTAGAAAGACACTGGCAGCTACTTCAGCAGCTTGGAGCTACTTGATACAGCTGTTTTTCAAGTTTTACATTTTATGCCTTCGCTTCAAGCCGGACACTGAAGGCCTCGCAACACGAGGATATTCAGTCATTTTCAAATAAACCGATATCAGATCGGGATCAGCCGACGCTCAACGTTTCAGTATCAGGACTGGAATTGGAAAGAAAAAATGATATTGTGACGTCTCCAGTTTGCTGGAAACTAGGTTTATTTTTTTCCCTCAACTGACAATTTTATCTTTAAATATTACATTTTAAATATTTTACATAGTACAGATATAAGTTCAAGTATTTCCAGACAAAATGTGTTACAGTATAGAAAATAAAACACAAGCAAATTCAGAAAGTCACTGGACATGTCTTCTCATAAAGGCAGGATTGAAACCACAGTTCAAAAGAGTGGATTTTATTTAAAATAAATGTGCTGGTACGAGTGGATCAGACACGGCAGTGCTGCTGGAGTTTTTAAACACTGTGTCCACCCACTGTCCACTCTATTAGACACTCCTACCTCGTCAGTCCACCTTGTAGATGTAAAGTCAGAGACGATAGCTCATCTGCTGCTGCACAGTTTGTGTTGGTCATCCTCTAGTCCTTCATCAGTGGTCACAGGACGCTGCCCACAGGACGCTGTTGGCTGGATATTTTTGGTTGGTGGACTATTCTCAGTCCAGCAGTGACACGGAGGTGTTTAAAAGCTCCAGCAGCACTGCTGTGTCTGATCCACTCAGACCAGCACAACACACACTAACACACCACCACCACATCAGTGTTACTGCAGTGCTGAGAATGACCCACCACCCAAATAGTACCTGCTCTATGAGGGTCCATGGGGGTCCTGACCACTGAGTAACAGGGTAAAAGGGGGCTAACAAAGTATCAGAGAAACAGATGGACTACAGTCTGTAACTGTAGAACTACAAAGTGCACCTATATAGTAAGTGGAGCTGACTCCTTCAATAAGGCAGTGGCATGTAAACTCACCCCTTTAGGTCTTTGAGTAAAATGCATTTCAGTACTGTAGTGGGGCTCATGATGGCAGACGGATGACTTGTTAACTATTATGTACACACAAGGATGGATTGTTGGACGATGTGGATGGAATAAAAATCATAACATGACTGTGATAAACTGGTGAACCCATAATGTAACATTGACCTTTGCTTAAAATAATGAAATATGTTATTTTGACTAAACTATTACTTAACAAGCAATACATTTAGCCCTAGTTGAGTCTCCTGTAATTTTTTTCTTTGCCTTACATTCTCTCTCTCTCTCTCTCTCTCTCTCCCTCAGTGCTGGCCAGTCTGTATCTGAAGTGGTCACAGTGGAGATCGGTCATGCTGAAACGCTGCTGCCTCTTGTGACCTTGCTGGGCCTCTTTAAGGACAAGACCCCTCTTACCGCCGACAACTACGCCTCTCAGCTCAACCGTGCTTTCAACGGCGGACACATCACGCCCTACATCGGTAACCTGCTGGCGGCACTGTGGAGTTGCCCTGATGGCTATAGGGTGCAGTTGAGAGTGAACGAGAAACCGGTGGAAGTGCCGGGCCTCAATGAATTCTCTCCTCTGTTTAAGGATGTTAAAGAACAATATCATCAGATATTGGGCTGTAACCAAGAAGCCATCTGCAAAATGTAAAGTAAAAACCAGAAAACTACACTGAAAAAAGTAATGAAATGAATTCTTTTCGCCCCTGGTTGTGCTGATGTGTTTCGAATTTGAAAAGAATTACTTGAAAAATATTCCAAAAATATGGACAGCTGCGGTCTTTTTGTACCAACAGATTAAGAGAGGCATCCTGAGCCGTGTTCTTTCAGGCCCACAGCTCCACAGAGATTAACATTTCTTTCAATTCAATCCACAAAGGTCTTGCAGAACACTGAAGTCTGTGTGCTGTAGTGACTGGATTCGGATTAGTACCTCTGGCCAAAACTGGGACAGAGGCTCTTCACTGCCCTCTGGTGGAGCATAGAGTTCAGACAGCTTATGTTTCTTAATTTAGAAAGTCTAACACTGGAGAGAAGCTAAACTGCTTAACAAATATTCAGATTTATTATTCAATTATTTAAACATTCATGACTATTTGAAAATTCTGACTCGTCCTTAATTCAGTGCATCACTTTTTTCAGTGTACAGGCTGGTTTTTAGTCCCAGGGACACTCTGCACCTCCCCTTTCTGAGTGTTGCTCTGCTCTAACATTAAGCTTGTCCCAGTCAAGTTTATTTGTCCAATAATCCTGATTCATTTGATACTGAGTATAAACGAGTCTGATTAGAATAGTTTTTTTCATTGCACACTTCAAGTACATTATAAACCCATTCTAAAATGCTTTGATTGGCTCTGATACTGAACTTTCAGACTGGATTGGGGCATCTTTGTGTAACACAGCTGGTTCAACCCATTGGATGGTTAGTAATTGGTCCACAAGTTGAATCAGATGTGGTACAACAGGGCATTCATAAAGATGGACAGTGCATTGAATCTCTAGGGCTAAGACTTGGATCAGTGAGAGCAACTGACCACTGACCACTTTTATCGCTTAATAATCACTATATAACAGGAGCTGAGCTAAATAGTTAAACTAAGTGAAGGTACTGTCATAAAATCTAACATCAAAGAGCAGGAAAGCCGACCATACTGACCGAGGGCTACAGACCAAAGAACCTGAGGGCAAATCACCGAAGCCTGTTAGTAAGGAAACACCTACGAAGCACTAAATACCACTATGAAGCAGACAGCAGTGCGTTGAGTTGATGTTCTATGTTGGTCTAAGTCGTATTTAGAATTTTGATGTCAAGACAACCCGGATTTGTCCGTTGTCTCAGTGCTCTTCTCTAGTTTAGGGTTGCCTTTGCAAATCTAGTTGGTGAGCTTAGCTTCTCAGAAAAATCTGGACCTTTTTTTTTCTTATGCACATTACAGATGTTTTAGTAATCATAGTGAATAACTGACCAAATGCTTTTGTGGAAGTTCACATTACTGCATCTGTAATGACAGCTGTGTCTCTTATTCAAAAAATGATCTGCAATTTCTGCATAAATACAATATTTTACAACACCTGATACAAAATAAAGAGGCTTGAAATCAGATTCACTGTCTTGAATTTTTCACAAAACACTTCACATGTTTGGTTTAAACCAGGGGTTCTTAACCATTTTCAGAGCGCGCCCCTTTTTTAGGGTTCAAAACATTTCACATTATTCCAGTTAGCCAGCTAATTTAATTTAGCTAATTAAGTTGGATATTACCTCATTGGCTAACATCATCTAGATAAGCAAGTTAGCTCACTTAAATTCTAGCAGACTAACTTCTAAAGATTATTATAATATTCTATTATCTGATCAGTGAACTGTGTTCCTAAACCTTCAATGTTTTGTAGAGATGATTATTATCTAGCTGGCAGCCAGGCTGATTCATTTTAGCTAACATTAGCATTGAGTATCACCAGCTAAGTAACTGGTTCTAACTTAAGAGGCAGTCCATATTTTAAATTATACTGTCAGTCAACAGTATTACAGCACCTATAACTGAGCTTTTACCACCATCATTCATACTCAACTGTTTTAAAAGTCTAAAAGCTGAGCTTTACTGCTCATGTAACCTCACCCATGATGTGTTTTATGCTAATTAAAGACATTAAATAGTTATTCAATATGCAAAAATTAAACTCTTCAAATTACTATAATTATATTTAAACAAACATTTTAACAACTATTAATCTCCCTCTCACTAGAAATATTCACAGTGATGCAGCTTCATAACAGTAACTATCCTCAGCAATAGAAAGCTGGTAGAGTTGTGTAATGCTAAAAAAAAAGTGGTTAATGGGAAACAGGTCAGTAACATGATTCGGTATAAAAAGAGCATCTCAGAGAGTCTTTCAGAAGTAAAGATGAGGAGGGGTTCACCACTCTGTGAAAGACTGCACCATCAAATAGTGCAACAATTCAAGAATAAAAGTATTCAGTATTTGCTGGCCGTGATTTTTGGGCCCTCAGGCAGCACTGCATTAAAAACAGACATGATTCTGTAGTGGAAATCACTGCATGGGCTCAGAAACACTTCTGAAAAACAGTTCATCACTGCATCCACAAATGCAAGTTAAGACTCTAAAATGCAAAGAAGAAACCATACATAAACAGGATCCAGAAATGCTGCTACCTTCTCTGGGCCTGAGCCCATTTAAGATGAACTGAGGGGAAGTGGAAAAGTGTCCTGTGGTCCGACGAATAAACATTTGAAAGTCTTTTTGGAAATCATGGACACTGTGTCCTCCAGGCTAAAGACCACTCAGCTTGTTATCAGTGCACAGTTCAAAAGCCAGTATTCATGATGGTATAGGGGGCATTAGTGCACATGGCACGTGCACATCTGTGAAGGCACCATTAATGCTGAATGATATATACATGTTTTGGCAACATATGCTGCCATCCAGACGACGTCTTTTTCATGGAAGGCTTCGGTTATTTCAGCAAGACAATGTCAAACCACATTCTGCATGTATTACAACAGCATTGGTTCATATTAAAAGAGTCCGGGTGCAAAACTGACCTGCCTGCAGTCCAGACCTGTCATCACTGATAACATTTGCTGCATTATAAAATGAAAAACACAATGAAGGAGACCCTGAACTGTTGAGCAGCTGAAATCCTACATCATGAGAGAACGAGAATGAGAAAACATTGACGCTTACATAAACAATTCACAATTTCAACATTTGATATGCTGTCTTAGTAACGCTTTCAATTAAACATAGGATTTAAACTTTTTTTGTTGTATACAAACAATCATCATCTGTAGGGTACTTTCTTTTGGGAGGTGTCTGTCCCAAACCCTAAGCCCTAAATTTCAATGTGTGAAAATATTAATTACTTTTTTTTTGCATTGTTTTGTTGTTTTCTAAAATATCTTTTTGATATTCTTTTGAAGAGACGTTGAAATATTTAGAGCAGCTTCATTTTTAAATTGAAAAAAAAAAAATCAGAAAATCCCAGATTTGTACCACATTTTCACACCACTACGGAAACACAAATAGAGCCTAATTTCAGCCACACCCCTACATTTCAGAGCAGGAAGTGAGACTGCATCCTTGTCCCTCATGGCCACACGGTGAGCAGTTAGATCACTTTGTTTTGTGTCCCAAAGACGGAAATCAGTGTGGAATGTTAAAAATTACTGCGCAACTGAAACACATTTTCTGCAATTAAATAACTTTCAATTAGTCAATTAACTTTTTTGTGTTTTAGTACTTTAGATGTCCGTCTGGGTTCTTTTGTGACCCCCCTGTATGAGTCGTCGATGCACTCTTGGTGAAATTTTGGTAGGCTGGCCACCCCTGGGAAGGTTCACCGCTGTTCCAATTTTTCTTATGTTTCATAATGGCTCTCACTGTGTTTTGCTGGAGTCCCAGAGCCTCAGCAATTGCTTTGTCATCCTTTCTAAACTGGTCAATTTCAATGATTTTGTTTCGCATCTGTATTTGAATCCCTTTAGAACGTGGCAACATGTGCTGCTTTTTGAGACCTTCTAGCTGCTTCACGTTGCCAGACAGGTTCTATTTAAGCAATGTTAACAGGTCTGGCAGTGATTTAAAATCTTACACTTCTCACATAAATAGTTACAACTGAATCCATCCATCCATCCATCATCTAAACCGCTTATCCTTCTGGGTCGCAGTGGGGTGCTGGAGCCTATCCCAGCTGTCACTGGGCGGAAGGCAGGATACACCCTGGACAGGTCGCCAGTCCATCACAGGGCAGACAGACAGACAAACACACTCACACCTAGGGGCAATTTCAGCATGTCCAATCAGGCTGACTGCATGTTTTTGGACTGTGGGAGGAAACCCACGCAGACACAGGGAGAACAGGCAAACTCCACACAGAAATGACCCTGGTCACCCGGCCGGGAATCGAACCCAGGCCATTCTTGCTGTGAGGCGACAGCGCTACCCACTGCGCCACAACTGAATCCATGATGTTTCATTGTTGATAAGCTGATAAGTTTCCTACCGTCAGTCAGAGAGACATGCAAGTTTGGCCGTGCAATGCAGTAAAGAACAGATATATGTGGATGATGCCATCTAGTAGTTTATTTACTTCTGATAAAAAGTGACAAAGGTTTCAAGTTGGCTGAATTTTTTTCTGTGTTTTGAAGCATCAGCTAAGGTAGCCAGCTAGCTAGCTAACCTATAACATATTCATAAAATTACTTCAAACGCTCCATAAAATATGACTTGGCACTCACTTTCTGTAAACCTGCGATGGTTACTTTAAGTTATTTGCTGCGATTACTATGTGTTCATCTAGCTAGCAGGCTGACTTATCCTTGCTGGCATCTGAAAAACAGTATAAAGTGTGCAACTTATTTATCAGATTCCTTCCTTTGGGTTTTGTAAGCGTCCAGCCTGCCTGTAGTTATAGCACTTCATCGCCATCGCCCTCTGCTGGCGGCCGGTGGCGGTGAAGTGCCATAACTCCAGGGAACTCCAATTCCCAGAAGCCCTCGGGCTGATTAGGCCCAACCTGACCCACCTGTGGACTCCTCTACTTAAGGATGTGGCAAACAGCAGCCCTTTGTCACACCTTTGTAGAGAGGTGACCGGTACAGTACGCAGCCCAGGTGGGTATTTAAACAAAAAGAAAAGAAAAAAAAAAAAGAAAAGAAAAGAGGGCTGGAAAAAACAAAAGAGAGAAATCGCCATAAAAAAAACTCAAAAAAAAAAAAGACACAAGAAGGCTTGAGCTACAAACGGCTCCAAGCCATACAAAAGGTGTTTAGGCTCTAAGAGCAAACAAGTGCAACATAAAGTCTGCCTTCCCTTCATAATTACAGGGGAAGAGTCTCTTGTGTTCTCATTATCTTTTATTTCACGTTTCTAGTTCAGCCTTTCTTTGAGCTGCTTTCAGCGTTTCCTCTGTTTGCCTTTTTCCCACCTTTTTATTTCCCGTTCCTTAAGGCGTTTTACCCGTTGTCGCCTGTGCTTCCCAGTGGCGCAACGGTAACTCCAAGGACCACGGACGGTTCAAGCCTGGCTCTGTCACCTCAATCCCAACGTGCCAAATTCACATCCCATTACCTCAATGAATTTATTTACCACCCTTTTTCACGGGTTTTCATCTTTGCACTTGGGTCCGCCTCCCTGCCGCCTCGTAACAGGTTTAAATGCAGCCATTTGACAAAGTGCTTAATTAAGCAAAATGCTCTACAGTAAGAGACGACACGAAAAAGCTAAATTCAAAAATGCTGAACAATTTGAAAAACTAAACTTGAAAGACCAAATGTGCAGGACTAAATAGTAAATAGTCAACTAACTCAAGCTAACAGAACGTAGCCAAGGGCAAGTTCATTACTACTGGAAAATTCCGTTCCACGTTGTCCCCTCCCTCCTCCCCTTGGGCTGCAGGTGACCCCTTGCTTAACGTTCTACACACCTTTCAACGACACGCTGGCATACTGACTAACTTAGAGTAAACACATATGTCTCAGGAAACACTGCTACGTACCGAAGTAGCAGCGCTAAACTAGGGACTGGTGGTAGGTGAAGGAAGGGGTGCGCCCACACCCCATGACCCCACAAACCCAAAACAGCACCAAGGAACAATGAGAGATGTAGGAATAAGGCATTGTTGGTTCAGAGATGAAACAGGCTGGCCGATTAGTCTAGAGGGCTGGACGTTTAAGACTATTTGGCAGCATCACTGGTTCCCTGTTAAACAGTACTGAAATGGAGGGATCGCTCAAAAGAAGGGCAAACAGCTGATGTTGGCTTGTTAGGTCAGGTACTTTTTTCTTCCGAATTGTGGGCGACAAGTGATAATGGTCCTAATTCATTAAAGAAATCAGAGTGTGCACAACATCGTATGAACTGCTCCATGTCTGATTTGTGAAACGATCATCCAAAACAAGCTGAGATTTGACTGGAGTTGATGAATCGGGTTCGGTGCATGGAGACAAGTTCTTCATTAATGATAAACGTCAGCAACTCAGCCACGAAGTGGTCGGCCACGTAAAATGACAGAGCGGGGTCAGCGGATGCTGAGGCGCATAGTGCGCAGAGGTCACCAACTTTCTGCAGAGTCGATCGCTACAGACCTCCAAACTTCATGTGGGCTTCAGATTAGCTCAAGAACAGCGTAGAGAGCTTCATGGAATGGGTTTCCATGGCTGAGCAGCTGCATCCAAGCCTTACATCACCAAGCGCAATGCAAAGCGTCGAATGCAGTGGTGTAAAGCGCCGCCACTGGACTCTGGAGCAGTGGAGACGTGTTCTCTGGAGTGACCAAACATGCTTATCCGTCTGGCAATCAGATGGACGAGTCTGGGTTTGGCGGTTGCCAGGAGACGGTACTTGTCTGACTGCATTGTGCCGAGTGTAAAGTTTGGTGGAGGGGGGATCATGGTGTGGGGGTGTTTTTCAGGAGTTGGGCTCGGCCCCTTAGTTCCAGTGAAAGGAACTCTTAATGCTTCAGCACCAAGAGATTTCGGACAACTTCATGCTCCCAACTTTGTGGGAACAGTTTGGGGACGGCTCCTTCTTGTCCTGACCTCAACCCGATAGAGCACCTTTGGGATGAATTAGAGCGGAGACTGTGAGCCAGGCCTTCTCATCCAACATCAGTGTCTGACCTCACAAAAGCGCTTCTGGAAGAATGGTCAGAAATTCCCATAAACACTCCTAAGCCTTGTGGAAAGCCTTCCCAGAAGAGTTGAAGCTGTTATAGCTGCAAAGGGTGGGCCGACATCATATTAAACCCTGTGGATTAAGAATGGGATGTCACTCAACTTCATATGCGTGTGAAGGCAGACGAGCGAATACTTTTGGCAATATAATGTACATATAATACATGCAGTCAGGCTGATTGGACATGCTAAATTGCGTAAATGTGTGAGTGTGTCTGTTTGTCTGCCCTGCGATGGACTGGTGACCTGTCCAGGGTGTATCCTGCCTTCCACCCAATGACTGCTGGCATAGGCTCCAGCTCCCCGCGCGACCCAGAAGGATAAGTGGCTTAGAGGTGTGGCCAAAATACTTTAAATCCTCAAGCATTCATTCGCTACCATGGTATTTGTTTCCCTGTTTATTTAGTATTTTTTGTTGTTTATTTGTTTGTTTGTTTTTTTACAAGCCACAGACATCTTAGCCCACAACACATTCCATCAAAGACCTTTCGATAAGACAGGGACTGTTAATATAGTCAAAAAATAGGAAAATAAATAAACTTCACTGCTTTCTACGTCGCCAAGCTAAAAGAGCAAAGATGCCTAAGAAGCTACGTTCGTGGGAGCACTTCAAATTGTGGAATGATAAGAAAAATACCCACCGCAAAATTTGAGAGATTTGTATACCATGGAGGCAAAACAGCTTGGATGAATCATCTCAAATATGTAAGTGTAGTGATACTTATCTCTCCCGATTTCAGCTAATTTGTGGCGTCACTGGTGTATGTTGTTAAACACATTTGCTGCCTACTAGATATTTCAAACTGCACTGTTTAAATGTAATAAACATGGGTAAACTATCAATTATGTATCAATTATGAGTTACAGGTCAATTATGAATCATATTGTGTTTGAGGGTGATTTTGAGAACGACAATTCAAAATCCATAAAACTTTTTTTTAGCTGATTCAGTTGTCTTTGCCCTCCTCTTGGCTAAGAAAAGGATCCTTTTGCCGTGGAAATCCACCACCCCACCCTCACACGCTCTATGGCTAACTGATGTCATGTTTTTCTTGGACTTGGAAAAGATTCAGTTTAGCCTGAGAGGTACTGCAGACTTATTTGACCGGATCTGGCAACCATTCATCTCCTATTTTAATCGCCTATCTAACGTAAATACAGATTAGAGGACGTCCTCATCCTTTTTATTTGCCCCTTTTTTTCCTCCCTAATTTGTCCATCTTTGTTTTTCCGTTTGTTTTTTTTATTTTACCGTTTTCAATTTATTTTATTTTATTCTTTTATCTTAAGTTGGGGGAGGCAGGCAGAGACTGTGGGGTGTGGGGGGGTATTCAGGGTTAGGTGGGAAGGGTGAGTAGGGTGGGTTAGGGGATTGGGGGGATTTAGGGATTCAGAAGGTGGAAGGGGGCTAGATGGTTTAAGATATTGTGGAATTGACACTGTTACAATTGTAACTGTTTTCTTTCAAGCTGTGGAATAAAAGGGAAAAAAGAGGGGGAAAAGGCCAAATAAAGACCCCAAACAACTTGGGAGCCTGGGGCTCCTAAGGTAAATCCTTTTTTTCTGTACTTTTCTTAAAGTTCTGTACCTTTTTAGTAAAGTGAACTCATGTCTTGAGCCTTCAGTCACAGTCAACTTTGTGTGACCTATAAGATAAAACTGCTGAACCGCTACGACTCTTTGTAAGATAGAGTGGTGGACAGTTTGAATAAATCAACCTGAACTTCAATAAGACTCATGCTTGAGCCTTCAGTCACTGATACCTTTGTGTGACCTATAAGATAAAACTGCTCAACCGCTACGACTCTTTGTAAGATAGAGTGGTGGACAGTTTGAACATTTTAAATAAACCAACGTTAATATCAGTAAGACTTAATAAAACAATGTAAGACAGTTTGAAGTGTTTGAATAAAGTAACAAAGGCCTAGCAAGGCTTTATAAAACAGTTTAAACATTAACTCAGTGGCTTCAGTGAACGTTGAGAACGTGTCTCTCTCTCTCTCTCTCTCTCTCTCTCTCTCTATATATATATATATATATATATATATATATATATATGTGTGTGTGTGTGTGTGTATCTTCTTTTACTGTTTAGTTTCTTCTCAAGAACTAAGATACTCATTGTATTCTTTTAAAACAGCTAGTTCAGTTACAATAGCAACAGCCTTTTGGGACAATTTTCTTAAGGATTAACTTGCAGACTCAGCATTCTGGCTACAGTCTTCTAAGAAGTAATGGCCAAAAGTGATATCGTAAAGACTTTTGAAGAGCACGAAAATGTAGCCTTGAAGTGTTTTTAGGATGTGTTGTTTATTCTGACCAGTTCACTCATCCCAAATTAGTTTCTATGATGTTTTGATGAAACAGTATTCGCATCATCCAACAAATACAAATAATTTGACAAAATAATTCTCTAACCATGTTAAATTAATAGTTCACCAACATGGTTTAAGTATATCATAAGGCAGAACATGCAACAATATATTTGCAGCATGGAATATTTTCATAGTATTTGGTATTTACTTAGTAATTAGGGGTGAATACTGATGTTACCAGATGATAACAGAATGCTTCTTATGCAAAAGTGTAATCTTTATCTTTATTGTCTTGATTTTTCCAAGGTAAGGAATTGGAGTACACAAAGAACGACGTTCTGATGCGCTTTTTTGACACATGTGAACACCTGAAAACGGTGTGGAACAGCCCAGAAGCTATGAAAGAGGTCGATCTCTTCCAAAACGGCCTGAAGATGAAGAGGGTTCAGAGGGAATTGGCCGACCTGCTACAGATCCCTAAAACCAAAATTACCCCAGGTCAGTGTATTATTCTCATGTTCCCTACATGTAGGTTGCCCTAAATGTGACACAACTGATGCAGAAATGGATGGAGAAATTTAGAAATGGCCTAATTTGTGATTATATTTATTGGATGGTTTTGTAGAGGAACTCAAAACTACCAAATCAACAACTGTATTCTCACCCAAGACCCGGCCTTTAGAGAGATACAGCAAAAAAACTGTATTAAACCTTACTGGTGTTTCCTTCCTCTACAGACTTAGTGGATGCAGGATTCTACCTGTGTGCCTATGAGTTCACCATCCATGGACTGATCTCCCCCTGGTGCCAGCTATTTGTTAGACCAAATGCAGAGGTATGGTGCTAATAACGTCCTTTGTGTGTCATGTAGAAACAGTGGATCGCTGTATGGATTTTTGTCAGACTAAGAACGTTGATGTGTGGTCAGTTTCTGAATTTTACATCTTAATGAATTCAGACTGATGGTCATCCAGTTACATCGCTCTATCGCCACGGTCTAACATACACATGATAAAACGATTAGTTCACAAAGTAATTACAGAGTATTAACAGAATATGCACTGGATATATGAGGTTAATGTGGCTGACAAGTCATGAAAATATATATTCCAATTAACCTTTTTGAAACTGTAATGTAATTCAGTATACTCTCCTCAAACCGTGGTGAGCTAATGGACTAATCACACACTAAAATGTATATACATAGACAAAGTTAACCCTTGTGTGGTGCTGATGTGTTTGGTAGTGGTCTGGTGGACCCACCACATTATAAATCAATACAGCCATAACAATTTGTGTAAAAATACCAGATGTTTAAAATATCACAAGCGTCCAGCGTAGGGTTCTCCGTTAGCAGCTGGACAGGCTGCTGACTGGCTACATGTTGTCCACACACACACACACACACACACACACACACACACACACACACACACACATATATACAAGCACACATATATATATATATATATATATACTCTTACAGCAGGCCATGTAGGAGGAGAACAGAGTGAAGGACACAGCACCTCCACACTTTTACTCCCCGTGGGTTCAGCCCAACACCACATGTGTAATATAAATGTGTGGGGGGTGAACAGAGTGAAGACACTGATAATGGGTTATTTTATATGTTCTTCACAGAAAATGAGCAAAAGACAAGAATCTGAGGTTGAAATAATAATAAATCACATCATTTTTTCTTTGGTAAACATTGAAAACGGGTCCCACAGACCTGAACACCACACAAGGGTTAAGGCTTTGTGTCAGAACATAGTTTTTTTTTTTTTTTGCCAAACTTTGTTCCATGAATTCAGTTTCACAGACAGTCTTACTACGAGAACCGTGATGAATACACACACACAACAGTTAATACACACGTAATATATCATTGTCATATTTAAACTGTAAATCTAAAAGATGGAAAGTAAATCAGTTTTGTGTGCTGTTCGTTTTTAAGGTATTCTAAGTCTAATGTGTGTATCAGATTGTAGAATATGCTTCCGACCTTAAGCTGTATTATAAGAGAGGTTATGGCCATGAAATCAACAGCCAGGCCAGCTGCGTTCTCTTCCAGGACCTGTTCAAACGCCTTGAGAAAGCAGCCAACGAGTTCAGGTAAGAGCTACGAAACAGTTGATGCTTACTTTTGTTGTCAGGCTTTCCACAGTTTTTTTACATAATCGCCTATTCGCAATTACTTTAGATGATCGCAGTTATTTAGTCTGACAGCAGACGTTTTCACAGTCAGTCATATTAAGCTGCCACGAAAAAATGGCAGATTGGGTTTGTTGGGTCAAGGCAAATAAATGTAAATAAGAGAAAGCAGTAAATGCATTCATTGAGACGTCATGGGGCTTATGAGGAAAAAAAGTAACTTCTGACTTGGTGCTCTATCAAAAAACACTTTGCCAGCATGTTAAAAACATTAGAAGTAGTTACAGCTAACGGGTTACTTTATTGGTTAGCTGTGTAGCTGCTTTTAAAGTTTTTAGCATGTCTGTTGGCAAAATGAGTGTGTGTTGCCTCACAGCAAGAAGGGCCTGGGTTCGATTCCCTGGCCGGGTGACCAGAGGCCTCTCTGTGTGGAGTTTACATGCTCTCCCTGTGTCTGTGGGGTTCCTCCCATAGTCCAAAGTACATGGACTGTGGGGCCAACGCAGTCAGGCCAATTCGACACGCTAAATTGCCCCTATATATATATATATATATATATATATATATATATATATTAGCACTTAAATTCTATAAGGAGGCTACGCACTTAGAATTTTCACTCACTCACCACCTCTGTAAATGTGATGTGACAATAAACATTATTTGATTTGATTGAATGTATATGTCTGTGTGTCTGCCCAGAAGGAGCAGTGGCTTAGAAGATTGTGTGTGTGTGTGTGTGTGTGTGTGTGTGTGTGTGTGTGTGTGTGTGTGTGTGTGTGTGTAGGCATTTCTCTGAGTGTACTGACTCAACAGTGCAAATAGTGTTAGTAGTCAAGGTGGCTGATCAGCCAGTTTGGCTACTTTAGCCATGAATATTCCTTAAATAAGGCAGTGGGATGTAAACCCACCCCTTGAAGTCTTTGAATAAAATGCATTTTAGTACTATAGCGGGGCCATGATGGCAGACGGATGATTTGTTAACTGTTATGTACACGCAAGGATGGATAGTTGGACAATATGGAGTCAAACTATGACTGCAATAAACTGGTAAACAAACATTGACCTTTGCATAAAATAATAAGACATTTTATTTTGACCAAACCAACACAGTTTGCCCCAGTTGAGTGTTCTTGTAAATTGTTTGTTTTGCCTTACATTCTCTCTCTCTCTCTCTCTCTCTCTCTCTCTCTCTCTCTCTCTCTCTCTCTCTCTCTCTCTCTCTCTCTCTCTCTCTCTCTCTCTCTCTCAGGCCTGGCCAGCCTGTATCTGAGGTGGCCACAGTGCAGATCGGTCATGCCGAAACACTGCTGCCTCTTATGACCCTGCTGGGCCTCTTTAAGGACAACATCCCTCTTACCGCCGACAACTACCTCTCTCAGAACAACCGAGCTTTCCGCGGCGGGAAGATCATGCCTTTCCTCGGTAACCTGATGGCAGTGCTGTGGAAGTGCTCTAATGACTTTAGGCTGCAGTTGCGAGTGAATGAGAAACCAGTGCAAGTGCCGGGCCTCAATGACCTCTCACCTCTGTTTGAGAATGTTAAAAAACAATATCAGCAGATACTGGGCTGTAACCAAGAGGCCATCTGCAAAAACAAGTAAAAACCAAAAGACTACACTGAAAAAAGTAATGCACTGAAATTAAATCATGTTTTTTTTTAGTTTACTTAATTTTGCCCCTCGTTTTGCTGATGCACTACGTTTTATTCATGGGGAAAAGGATTTACAGATATGAGTCATGCATATTAGTATATATTATTATTATTATTATTATTATTAGTAGTAGTAGTAGTAGTAGTAGTAGTAGTAGTAGTAGTAGTATATTGCTGTTGTCGGAGCAAAACCTTGTATCACCAAAATGGTAACTTTACAGGAGAAGGAAAAAACCTTCATTATTTTTAATGTAAGTCAATGGAACCAGAATTTTTACCAAGTCATTTTTGGTCATTTCTTTTGGTCCATTCATCGTGAAATTTATACACAATATACAGGTAAATAGACACAAATTATGTCATAAACTGAAAAATGGAGATACGAGGTTTTGTCCTGACAACAGTGACATCTTAGTATATATTAGTAGGGATGGCCATTTCGGACCATTTTGATATTCAAATTTGTAAAACATTGTTTGAAAAATATTTCAAATTTTATACAGCTGCAGTCGTATTTTAATGCTTCCTTCTCTGGACTAAACAGATCAGAACAGTCATCTCGAACTGGGTTCTTTCTGGACCACAGCTTTGTAGAGATTAGCGTTTTCCTTCAATTCAATTCACAAAGGCCTTGCAGAACGCTGAGGCCACAGTGCTGTAGCCCTGCAAGGTTAGAACCTCTGACCAATACTGAGACAGAGGCTCTTCACTGCCCTCTGGTGGAGCATAGAATTCAGACAGCTCGTGTTTCTTAAACATTAGAAAGTCTAACATTGGAGAGAAGCTAAACTGCTTAACAAAAATTCAGATTTATTATTCAATTATTTAAACTATGACTATAAACTACTTCAAGACTATTTGAAAATTCTGACTCGTCCCTAATTCAGTGCATCACTTTTTTCAGAGTACAGACTGGTTTTTAGTCCCAGGGACACTCTGCACCTCCCATTTCTGAGTTTTGCTCTGCTCTAACATTAAGCTTGTTCCAGTTAAGTTTGTTTGTCCAATAATCCTGATTCATTTAATACAGAGTATCTGTCGACGAGTCTGATTTAGAATTGCTTTTTTCATTGCTAAAGCAGCTGCACACTTCAAGTTCATTACAACCCCCTTCTAAAATGCTTTGATTGGCTCTGATACTGAACTTTCAGACTGGATTGGGGCATCTTTGTGTAACACCAAATTTGCCTGTTTTGTCAGTGCTCTTCTCTAGTTTAGGGTTGCTTTTTGCAAATCTAGTTGGTGAGCATAGCTTTAAAAAATCGGTTCCTTTCCTCTTATGCACATTACAGATGTTTTAGTAATCATAATGCCTGACTGACCAACTGCTTTTGTGTAAGTTCACATTACTGCATCTGTAATGACAGCTGTGTCTCTTAATTGAAAATTGTTTCTGTTAATTTAAAACACCTGACACGAAATAAAGAGGCTTGAAATCAGATTCATTGTCTTGAATTTTTCACGAAACACTTCAAATGTTTAGTTTAAACCAGGGGTTCTTAACTACTTTCACACTGTACCTCTTTTTTAGGGTTCAAAACATTTTGCAAACCCCTCTCTTGCCCTCTGCCCCCACAAATGAGTATATACACTATATTGCCAAAAGTATTCACTCAGCCATCCAAATCATTGAATTCAGGTGTTCCAATCACTTCCATGGCCACACATGTATAAAACCAAGCACCTAGGCCTGCAGACTGCTTCTACAGACATTAGTGAAAGAATGGGTCGCTCTCAGGAGCTCAGTGAGTTCCAGCATGGTACTGTGATCGGAGGCCACCTGTGCAACAGTCCAGTCCAGTCATGAAATTTCCTCACTACTAAATATTCCACAGTCAGCTGTTAGTGGTGTTATAACAAAGTGGAAGTGATTGAGAACAACAGCAACTCAGCCACGAAGTGGTCGGACACGTAAAATGACAGAGCGGGGTCAGCAGATGCTGAGGCGCATAGTGCGCAGAGGTTGCCAACTTTCTGCAGAGTCAATCGCTACAGACCTCCAAACTTCATGTGGCCTTCAGATCAGCTCAAGAACAGCGTAGAGAGCTTCATGGAATGGGTTTCCATGGCCGAGCAGCTGCATCCAAGCCTTACATCACCAAGCGCAATGCAAAGCGTCGAATGCAGTGGTGTAAAGCGCCGCCACTGGACTCTGGAGCAGTGGAGACGTGTTCTCTAGAGTGACCAATCACGCTTCTCTGTCTGGCAATCCGATGGACGAGTCTGGGTTTGGTGGTTGCCAGGAGAACGGTGCTTGTCTGACTGCATTGTGTCAAGTGTAAAGTTTGGTGGAGGGGGGATTATGGTGTGGGGCTGTTTTTCAGGAGTTGGGCTCGGCCCCTTAGTTCCAGTGAAAGGAACTCTTAAAGCTTCAGCACCAAGAGATTTTGGACAATTTCATGCTCCCAACTTTGTGGGAACAGTTTGGGGACGGCCCCTTCCTGTTCCAACATGACTGAGCACCAGTGCACAAAACAAGGTCCATAAAGACATGGATGAGCGAGTTTGGTGTGGAAGCACTTGACTGGTCCTGACCTCAACCCGATAGAACACCTTTGGGATGAATTAGAGCGGAGACTGCAAACCAGGCCTTCTCGTCCAACACCAGTGTCTGACCTCACAAATGCGCTTCTGGAAGAATGGTCAGAAATTCCCATAAACACTCCTAAACCTTGTGGAAAGCCTTCCCAGAAGAGTTGAAGCTGTTATAGCTGCAAAGGGTGGGCCGACATCATATTAAACCCTATGGATTAATAATGGGATGTCACTCAATTCGTATGCGTGTGAAGGCAGACGAGCGAATACTTTTGGCAATATAATGTACATTACAGAAATTACTGCAGTATAATCAAATAGCAGGTCTCGTTTCTTATTGTGATGACTGGGACTGCATTCCTAAGCATGCACTTCTCCACAAACCACAAACATTTAGTCTTGCACTGAAAAAAGTGTTTCAATTTAGCACTCATTCAAACTGACAGTCACTGACCACCACCTCACCGCTCTGCCTCACTCTTGGAACCCCAATGGAACAACATCGGTCAGGTTAAGAACCCCTGGTCTAAACGTTTACTTTAAATATAAAGTTCAGAGTCGACTAAATCTGCAGCTCTTTTCTTCCACTTTCTCCTCACAAGGAAAAGGGGAATAGAGGAGGACTGACAACATACTGATTATTCCAGTTGTGGACTGACTTTTTTTTACTTAGCCAGCTAATTAAGGTTAGCTAATTAAGTTGGATCTCATTGGCTAACATCATCTAGATAAGCAAGTTAGCTCACTTTTCTGTTTTAAACTCTAGCAGACAAACGTTTAAAGATTGTTATTATAATATTCTATTATCTGATCAGTGAACTGTGTTTCTAAACCTTCAATGTTTTGTAGAGATGATTATTTAGCTGGCTGGCTACCAGGCCGATTCATTTTAGCCAACATTAGCATTGAGTATCACTAACTACGTGACTAGTTTTAACTCGAAAGGCAGCCCAAATTTTAAATTACGCTGTCAGTCAACAGTAACTGAGCTTTTACCACCATCATTTGTACTTCAATTGTTTTAAGAGTCTAAAAGCTGAGCTTGGAGACATGCTGAAAAACATATTTTGATTTGGATCTTCTTACATTAATTATGTAGTGATTGGACCCCAGATATAACCTTATAACACCAAGGAAATTTTAGGAAAACATGACACTACACAATCACATCATTCTACCGTCTTAATAATGAAGACATTCTGTTTATTTTATGTTTTATTCTTTCTAGTAGTCATGATTTTAACACTATAAAGTTTGGCCAGTAGGGGGAGCAATGTACTCGCTGCTTGACCTCAAACTCCACCTATGAGTGCAAACGTTGGCTCTAGAGCTGCTGAACGTTGTTGTTTTATTGTCTCCCTACTGAAACATCTGCATGAATTAAGGTGTGTTTCATACAAATGATGTGTAATGAGATGCTGGTAGCCAATAACTTGATTTCATTCATTGAAGCTGATCATTTGCACTTAAATCTCCACTTGGTTCAATTTCGTAATATTTAATAATAATAATTAATATGGACCACTTTGCCATCCACTTTATCAGAATGTCCCCAGTTTGACTTGCCTGGACTAGAGGATGAGCTATGGTCTCTGACTTTACATCTACAAGGTGGAGCAACAAGGTAAGTGTGTCTAAAAAAGTGGACAGTGAGTGGACACAGTGTTTAAAAACTCCAGCAGCGCTGCTGTGTCTGATCCACTCAGACCAGCACAACACAGACTAACACTTCACCACCACGTCAGTGTTACTGCAGTGCTGAGAACGATCCAACACCCAAATAGTACCTGCTTTGTGAGGGTCCATGGGGGTCCTGACCACTGAAGAACAGGGTAAAAGGGGGCTAACAAAGTATCAGAGAAACAGATGGACTACAGTCTGTAACTGTAGAACTACAAAGTGCACCTATATAGTAAGTGGAGCTGATAAAATGGACAATGAGTGTAGAAACAAGGAGGTTTTTAATGAAGTGGCCAGTCAGTGTATATGCTGTGTGTAATTATGTCATGGTTATCCGTGTATCATGGTTTTAGTAATTTATTTGTAAGCATAATTAATAAATTTGAAAACAAAACATTGTTGATTAATACACCACTATACACTATTAATGAGCTATTATTAAAATGAACATATTAATGTTACCAGCATTTTTGGTGCTCAGTGTTGAAATAGCATTAAATGTGCTGAAGAATGTGTACTGACTTGTTTAGCACTCGAAGATTAAGACTTGGGACTTGACCTGAGACTTGAATTAACCCGGGAATCGAAACTTGAATTATTCCAATTAATGCAATTATTAATAAAGTCTACATAACTTACACTCGAGCTTCGTACAAACGGTTTGCCTCAGCGAAGTTCACTGAGGCTAGCCTAGCCAAGGGCAAGTTCATCAGTAATGGAAAATTCTGATGCGTGTAGTCCCCCCCCCCCCTTGTGCTGCGAGTGACCCTTTATCTAACAAACGTGTTGTGTAACCGTACCTTTATCTTCGTCAGGGTGCAGCAAATATCAGGGGATTATTAACGATCCTGATCTGATATGTGATGCGACTGATATGATTTTAGATGGTGAAAGTCCAGTGTCAGCACGTCTTCACCTAGTGCTGAAGTGAGGTTGGTGAGGACATATCGTCCCCTTGGAATTATAAGTTTCTCTCTGCGTTCTGAGCAGTTTTGAGATATTGAGCTTGAAAGATTCTGCATTCCAAATAGCAGGACTGATATGTGGAACAGGTCTATGTCATACATGAACATGACAGACACCCAAAATGTATTCTAAATGTATAATATCAAAATCCTATTAAATTTGTAAATGAGTTTTTTTGGAACAGGTCAAATGCAGACAGAATCTTCTAATCCTAAGAACTCACTTTCTGCTTTTCAAAGAACACAAACAGGTTACTCTAATTATAATTTGTTTTAAAAGATAAAATTAGTGTTGTAGCAGAGTGTCTACATCATCAGAAAGTGAAATTTAATGCCTTTTTATTACATTTTTATTCATTTATTTCTTATGACATTTATATGTATGATATATTTTTTCCGTTTTTTATTTCTTGTTTTCAACTTTACCGAACAGAAGGAAAACTAAGCACCAAAGAATCACTGCATGCGGTATGATGCGCGTGATCAATCCACTCCCATCCACTAGCCCAGCCCCTTCAGATTCACAAACAATAAAAACGCAGCCTTATCAACCAGGAATGCAGAACTAGCTGTAATAATTGCTGGAGTAGCCTGTAGATTTCTTTTCGGTATGAGTTTATGTTTTCAGAGCTGAGTGCATCTGATTTTGAAACAACCATAAAACCATAATTATGAAATGAAGCTCATACAGAAGGTGAGAGAAGAGAGAGGACAGTGCGAACATTCAATCTGCCTGCAGTATGAAAGGGAAAAACATATTAGGCTACGTTTACACAGCAGGTAAAAGTGGCACAAATCCAATCTTTTCCTACACAGATGTGAACAGATAAACACACTGAATCTGACATTTTCAATTCCGATTTGAGACGCTTTCATATGTGGTACTGAAATCCGATACGTGTCTGATTTGTGTGATCTACACACCCTTTAGCAGCTTGGTATACCGACTAACTTTGAGTGAAGACTTTCATTTCCCAGAAAACAAACCCAAAATAGCACCAAGGAAGTCTGGGAGATGCTGGAATGAGGCGTTGTTGGTTCAGGAATAAAACAGGCTGGACGACTGGGTTAGAAGGCTGGACATTCAAGACTATATTTCTAATAATGATGAATAATTAGTCCCTACCGCCTTCATCAACATGATCTCTGTGTCCCTGATCTTAGAGATGATGGGTATCAGAAAAGCTGAAGGTGTGTTGTAATGAACTAATGATACAGAGGTAATGACGTGGCTCAATGAAGGTAGTAGGGCAGCTCTACTATGTAGCTCAATAATAATAATAATAATAACAATAATAAAGCTGACGCATAAATGTACAAGCATTCACTCAAATGACCAGGTGAGTCACTCATGTACAGTACATGCATGTGTGTAGCCTTCTTTCAGAATCTGCGTCTGTTCTGAAGTGTTTTCTTAAAGGTGAGGATCAAAATTATTTGACGATTTGCTCTGTTAACTGCTCTGCTGATGAAGAAGCCAGCTTTTTTACCAACATTATAATGTTTGTATTTAAAGGGACAGTAGAACAGTGAGCTCTTGCTATTTAAGCAATAGAACATGTGGTATCGCAAAATTACATCATGGCCTGTGATCACAGCCGTGATGTTATTTGTGATAACACAAGTTACATAAATATGGTAATCAATTAATAAACTGGGCCGTGAACGCGGCGTTTAATATGTTTTAATGTTCGCAGTTTCTTTCGCCAAATTATAGTTCCTTAACAAGCAGCTTGTTTCTACGTCAGAGTAACGAGCTCCGCCCACTCGCTGCACAGTCTGCTGTAAGCCTCGCCTTTTGAAGTACAGACTGAGCCATAAAACTGCCGCAATATCAGGTTTAGCTCAGTTTTGTCATTTTTTGACAGATCAGTATTAATGTTGTTTTGTTCCAGCCAGTCTGTAAAGCATCTTACAGCCCATTTAGTTTGGCGAATGGTGTTGGGTTCATTTCTGGCTGATTCCAGGTTGTTCAGCTGTTCTTCTGTCACAGCTGCCGACTGAAAAGCTGCTCAGTGGTGATGACAGTTTGAGAATTTAGTGTCGTCTCATCTTCAGAGTCTGACCAAATCGGCTGTCGGTCAAATGTGATCTTAAAAGTGTCCATTTTCTGTTTGTGGCAAAGTAAGAAGTAAAAACGTTCAAATGGCTTAAGGGTCTCCTACTGCTGTCAAAGTCGTTGCTTAGCAACGGCGTCTCAGCGGAGTGATAGTGTTTGTGAAAAAACTGTGATGTTATGGTGAAATAACAGCACAGTTAGAACGCTTCTCAACCAATCAGCTTGCGTGGCCGGAACGAACTGTTGTATAATAGATGTTATGACATGAGTTACACTCAAGGTGCGAAATAATCCCTGAAAATACACTTATTTGGACGTTATGTTGTCCATTAGACAGAAATAGATGATCAAATACAAATTCAGGGAAAGATCATGGTTTAGCTGCTTCACCCAAAAGTGAGCTTCTTTCTTTGGTATTCTTAACTAACTAGACCTGCAGCACTGGTCTGCCTCAGAGTGGCGCTGCAGCAAATTGGTTCACCCATTTGGTCCTCTGAAGTGGCCAGCCAACATGGGACCCCCTCCAAATACCAGGGGTTATTTCCCATACTGGTTACACTAGCTAGTCAGGTCAGGTACTTGTTGCATATGAATTGTGTCTGGCCCTTATTCATTAAAGCTGCATAATAACAAGTACAAATTGGAGTTTGCAGAATAATAAGTATAAACTACTCAGTGTTCAGTTTATGAAACTGTCATCTAAAACAAGCTGATATACACAAATCAGGCATAACATTATGACCACCTCCTTGTTTCTACACTCACTGTCCATTTTATCAGCTCCACTTACTATATAGGTGCACTTTGTAGTTCTACAGTTACAGACTGTAGTCCATCTGTTTCTCTGATACTTTGTTAGCCCCCTTTTACCCTGTTCTTCAGTGGTCAGGACCCCCATGGACCCTCACAGAGCAGGTACTATTTGGGTGGTGGATCATTCTCAGCACTGCAGTAACACTGACGTGGTGGTGGTGTGTTAGTGTGTGTTGCACTGGTACGAGTGGATCAGACACAGCAGTGCTGCTGGAGAACACTCAAGGGTCCATCTCAGTACCTTTAGTGAGGGAACATAACTGAACCATAATCCACTGAAATGATATGTTCTAAGCTGTACTGACTCCACACACCCCGTCTCGTCTCCAGGCTTTTATTTTACTGTTCTGTTTAAAACATTCGGTTATGAAAAGGAACAAATACGAACTTTTCACCTGGAAACACTTATTTAAGGTTCACAATCAGACCTTAAAACCACTGTAGTACACTGCTGGAACATTTACATCGTTTGTACCTTGATGAACAAAAAATGTACCTGAACAGAACCTTTATTTCTAACAGTGTACCCTATACCAATAGGTGCCCTTGGGCAAGACTCCTAATGCTTCCTTCGCCTACCTGTTTATCTGTTTATACCTCAAATTGTAAGTTGCTCTGGATAAGAGCGTCTGCCAAATGCCATAAATGTAAATGTAAATTTATACCATTTGGCAGATGCTTTTATCCAGAGCGACTTTGAAGGCATTAGGGTTTTGAATCTGATGCAGCTACAGGAATCCAGTGAAGGGAGCGCAGCAGTGGAGTGACATGGCTGAACTTAGGAAGATTGAAGACGAGCCGTGCTGCTGCATTCTGGATGAGTTGCAGAGGTTTGATGGCCGCATAGGAAGACCAGACAAGAGCGAGTTGCAGTAATCAAGACTTGAGATGACAAGAGACTGAACGAGCACCTGGGTGGCCTCTCGAGTGAGGCAGGGTCAGATCCTCTGGATGTTGTACAGGAGAAACTTGCATGACCGATATGAGCCGAGAACGATAACTGGCCAGCCAGAATTACACCAAGACTGCTTGCATCTTCAGATAGAACAATCAGATTAATGAAACTATACATTCCCTCTAAAATCATATCACTCCAGGAACATCAATAATCAGCTGATTTTTGCTCCACCCGGGTGAAGGAAAATAGTGGGGTGAAAGTCCGGGAGTAAGGCGAGGCGAGTGGTGAGATGAGGTCAGTGAGGGCATTGAAGCAGTATTAATACAGAGGGATAGCTTGGCCAACTTCTAACCAAAGGGCACAGATAAATGAACACCTTTCACGTCATTGTCTTCTCTTGAACACTGCAACAAACAGGGACCTGGCGAAGCTGATTAAGCTGCAGAATGGTTGACAAACTCCTCCAAACGCACTTCGTTGCAGTGCTCCATGTTGTTGTTGTTGTTTTAGCTGTTCTCTCCTCTTGCAACGTTACTGCAACTCCCAGAGACAAAGGCATCCCTGACAACGCCAAATACTTCAACACCAAAAGCCGCTATGAAGAGGTCAACCCGTATCTGCAGGACAATATTCTGGCCATAAACAGCTCCGCGGTGAAGCCTCCTGCTCCAACTTGCATTCCAGTCCACTTCACGGCCATCATCAGACACGGCACCAGATTCCCAACCTCTGGAAACATCAGGAAGATCGGCGCATTCGACAACCTTGTCAAGACTGAGGCGAACGGTGACTTGAGTTTCCTGCCAGAACTCAAGGCATGGAAGATGTGGTACACAGAGGACATGGATGGGCGCCTTGTGGCCAAAGGCAGAGCAGACCACAGGTATCTGGCCCAAAGACTGGTCAAGACGTTCCCCTCTCTCCTGACCAAGGAGAATCTTCTGGGCGGACGGGTCAAGTTCATCACAAGTTCCAAAAACAGATGTGTGGACAGCACCCTCGCCTTCCAACAAGGACTGAAGGAGCATTTTGGTATTGAAGGTAATGTATCCAGGAGTAGTTACTGCAGTTACAGTAGAGATGTTGCCAAGACTTGCAGTATGAAAATACAGCCTTGGAATGTTTTCTGATGTGTTGTTGTTTATCCTGACCAGTTCACACATTCCAAATGAGCTTCTGAGGATGTTTAAATGAATCGATATTCTCAACACCCAACAAACGTAAATCATTTAGGTTACATGAATGGTTCACCAAATGTGGTATTCAGAAGGGATTACTGAAGTTACTAGACGATAACAAAATACTTCTTATGCAAAAGTGTTTATATACTGTTTGTGTGATGTTTCCAAGGTGAGGAACTGGAGTACACAGAGAACAACGCTCTGATGCGCTTTTATGACACGTGCGATCGCCTGTTGGAGACGGTGGTGAACAACAAAGACGCTGTGATACAGGCCACCCTCTTTAAAGATGGCCCAGAGATGAAGAGCGTTCAGAAAAATTTGGCCGACCTGCTGCAGATCCCTTACGCCAATATTACCAAGGGTCAGTGTGTTATTCTCATGTTCCCTTCATGTAGAGCCTATTATATAATCGTGCCAATAGTAAATACTTTGAAGGAGAGAGCGCTCGAGCTTCAGGACGTCTTCTTTTAGCAAATTTGTGCTGCGCCTGTGATTCTTAGTGTGCAAGTGATGCCATAAGCCTAATTTGAGACTATATTTACTTGAAGCGTTCGCGGAGGAACTCGAAACCACCAGTGTTCTGTTTTACCTGCATGTGTCAGCTGTACCATTCCAGTATATCCACAATATTCCAAAGCCCTTGGCTTGCTAACAACAAAAATGTTGTTGCATATCAACAACGTTAAGCAGAGGAGGTTTTCTTTTACCTTATCTTTCTACCATAGAAGGATGAAGAAGGGTTAATTCCCATATGGAAGTACAGGGTGACTCAAAAGATTCAAAATGATTTTCACTTGTAAATCATTACAGATCAATGCAGTAAACTGTAAATGGTTTAAATGAACTTAAAGTTTATTATGTAATTGTACAAGGTCTCAGTATGAACCTCCTCCAGCTGTACAGACAACATCAACACCATAGTCAAATTCATCCCATAATGGATTGAGCATGTCGGGTGTCGCTGCACTCCCGGCTCTTTCAGTGCGATTTCGGAGATCATCCAGTGTTGTGGAACCAACGCCGAACGCTCTGAGCTGTTGGAGCTTCACTGCCCACGAAAATCACGCTGCACAGTTATGACTGATTCACTCTTATTGAAGTGGAGAACGCAGAACGCTTTCTGCTCAGGGGTTGCATCTCCTCTCAGACTGAAGGGAGCCATCTTCCACTGACAGTCAGGAACTCTATGACCCCTCTTTCAATTAGATTGTGATTGGTTCCTCGGCCCCTCACGGTTGTGAAAATATGGCGTTTTGAAATCGGATGAATCTTTTTGAATCACCCAGTATTTTCACATACTTTGAGAAATAATTAGCAAGCAACAAAAAGGCTTTGAGGTCAAGGAGGAGGTCAAGCAGCCATGCCGCTGCTGTATTATGGAAGTTTAGCTGACAAAGCAGCTTATTCATTAAATCCCAGGCTTATTACTACAATGACTTCAATTCAAACTGGCTGTGTTATTCTTAAGTTATAGAAGCGTGTAATAAAACTTTGGGCCTACCGGTGAGTCCTGGCCATTTAAGGGGTTAAATGAGATCACTGTAGTAATGTTGAATTGCAATGGAGCAATTCTGCCTCATGTTTATTGGCTGACCCATTGAGCTTGTGATTATTGGATGTATGTGGCAGTTTGTAGTAAATGGACTGGGGTAAGTTACATAAGAATAAACGGTCCTGTGATCTGAGAAACTGCTTTCATAACCGTTTGGTCAACGGAAGGAGAATCAACTGCTCTTTCTAGATTTTGATTTAGTTTGCTAGGCGGCCACAAACCAAGCATGTAGTCCTGGAACTACTTAAAGACAACAGTACTTTTAAATATAATTAAATTACATTAATTATACTTGAGTTTATTTCTTAAAGTATCGGTTTAGCTTTTTTAAAATGTTAAGTAAAACTATTAACTATTACTTACAAAAAAAAAAGAACTTCACAACTCACAACACACACTGAAGGGAAACTATATTCTGTTTATTTTGTCATTTGAAAAATAACATGCATGACAGCCATTTATTATACCTAAAGCTGTGTTCCATTGTCGGTACCTTTCAGCTGGATACCCTAAATGTAAATTAGTGGGCAGGTTAGGTAGCTAATAAATCTAGTGAGACCTTGAGCATCGAACTTTCTGTAAGGCGTATATTGACATACAGTAACTGCCTGAGTAATAACTGTCCTTTCACTCCAGGGGGCGTATTATGGAAAATTCTTATCTTCTTTTAACTTAAGATCTGACTGGTCAGGATAAGATTTTACACAAATTCGTATTACAGAAGCAAATCTGATCTTAATTTAAGCATCTTATCTTACAGCATCTTTTTTTATCTCAAGTTAGGAAATCTTAACTTACTCGATTGAAGTCGACAATCAATTGTCGTGTCTGTTGCCTAGCAACCAACCACATGCGCACAGCTAAAACGTAAACACATAATCAATTTAGTTAGCCAGACAGCTAACGTTAGCTACCCTTACTGAGGTAAAGAAAGTCAAATAAAACTGAAGTGTGATAAACTGAGAGTTAAGAATATTGTGTCAGCGCTTCGTGCTGTTTATCACAGTCGCTGCTTTCAGTTTCAGTTTCATTTCCCAAACGCTTTAGCGGAGCGCGCTAACGTTATTCCTCCTAATAAACAGACACACGTTCAGCTCTGTCTCCTCATTATTTATCACCATCACTGTAATATTTCATCATCAACATTAACACACGAAGGCAATGAGAGGGGATGGTGGAGATCGAGTCTGCAGAGTCTGGGGCTTTTAAACGCTGTTAGAAGTCAAAGCTCAGTGTAGATGAATGTGGCGTCATTATGCTAGTTATAGTGAACTGTGCTGCATAAAACAATAGAAACAGATGGCTAAACAGAAGTTAAGACAATCTGTGGTTTATCTTAAAGTTAAGAAAATATTTAGCATATTTTGGCAACTTATGATGTTTCTAAGACATAAGATAAGATTATAGACATAAGAACTGTTGTTCTGTAATGGCTTCTGTCCTACATTCAACCTTAACTGAAGTTGCCATGACAACAAAGCAGATCTGAGACTTGAGTATTTTCCATAATACGGCCCCTGGACCGTAATTTTCAAAAGCCGTAACAAAAAAAAACCTGTATTAAAGTTGTAAAGTTGTATTAAAACTGGTGTTTCCTTCCTCAGACGTAGTGAAGACAGGATTCTACCTGTGTGCCTATGAGTTCACTATCCTTGGACTGAACTCCCCCTGGTGCCGGCTGTATGATAGAGCGGATGCAGAGGTATGGTGCTAATAACGTCCTTTGTGTGTTATGTAGAAACAGTGGATCGCTGTATGCGTTGTTGTCAGATTAAGAACGTGGATGTGTGGTCAGTTTCTGAATTTTATATTGCTGCTGTCAGAACAAAACCTCGTATCTCCATTTTTGTTTTTCAGTTTTTGACATCATCTGAAAATGCATGTTGATCTTTACATTGTGTGTAAATTTCATGATGAATGGACCGAAAGAAACGAACCAAAGTGACTTAGAAAAAAGTCTGGTTCCATTGACTTACATTAAAAGTAAAATAAAAAACATTTTCAAAAAGGTTCTATATAGAACCATATACAACACATTTTTCATCAATCTGGAGAATCATTTCACCATGCAAAGAAGCCGGTAAGCATGCAAATGGTTCTTTGAGTGATCATAGTCTTATATAGAACCGCTGTCTTTACCCTGTTCTTCAGTGGTCAGGACCCCCATGGACCCTCACAGAGCAGGTACTATTTGGGTGGTGGATCATTCTCAGCACTGCAGTAACACTGACGTGGTGGTGGTGTGTTAGTGTGTGTTGTGCTGGTCTGAGTGGATCAGACACAGCAGTGCTGCTGGAGTTTTTAAACACCTCAGTGTCACTGCTGGACTGTGAACAGTCCACCAACCAAAAATATCCAGCCAACAGTGTCCTGTGGGCAGCGTCCTGTGACCACTGATGTAGGACTAGAGGATGACCAACACAAACTGTGCAGCAGCAGATGAGCTATCGTCTCTGACTTTACATCTACAGGGTGGACTGACAAGGTAGGAGTGTCTAATAGAGTGGACAGTGAGTGGACACAGTGTTTAAAAACTCCAGCAGCACTGCTGTGTCTGATCTACTCAGACCAGCACAACACACTAACACACAACCACCACGTCAGTGTCACTGCAGTGCTGAGAATGATCCACCACCCAAATAGTACCTGCTCTGTGAGGGTCCATGGGGGTCCTGACCACTGAAGAACGGGGTAAAAGGGGGCTAACAAAGTATCAGAGAAACATATGGACTACAGTCTGTAACTGTAGAACTACAAAGTGCACCTATATAGTAAGTGGAGCTGATAAAATGGACAATGAGCGTAGAAACAAGGAGGTGGTCATAATGTTATGCCTGATCGGTGTAAATTGTTGTCATATTTTAGTTGTAATCTCAAAGATGGAAAGTAAATCAGTTTTGTGTGCTGTTGGTTTTTAAGGTATTCTGAGTGTAATGTGTGTATCAGATTGTAGAATATGCTTCCGACCTTGAGATGTATTATGAGAAAGGCTACGGCCATGACATCATCGGCCAGGCCAGCTGTGTCCTCTTCCAGGACCTGTTCAACCGCCTTGACACAGCAGCCAATCAGATCAGGTAAGAGTTACGGAACAAGTTGATGTTCATTTTTATTATACCATCAATTATAGTTCCGATAGAGTTAAAGAAAACACAATATCAATATGATGACTAACCCAAAAGGTACTGGCAGTTTATTTCAGCTACTTTCCATGATACGGTTGTTTCTCTAGTTTTAGATTTTGTGCCTCTGCTTCAAGCTGGACTATGAAATCCTCGTAAAACAAAGGGCCATTTAGTTCTTTCACTTCATATGCATAGATATGGTATAATATTACGCAAAATATTTAGTTTCTCAGCTTAGTTAGTGCTGTTATTTCACCATAACATTACAGGTTTTTCACAAACACTGTATCACTCCGCTGAGACGCTGTTGCTAAGCAACGACTTTGACAGCTGTAGGAGACGCTCAAGACATTTGAACGTTTTTACTTCTTACTTTGCCAAAAACAGAAAATGGACACTTTTAAGATCACATTTGACCGACAGCCGATTTGGTCACACTCTGAAGATGAGACGACACTAAATTCCCAAACTGTCATCACCACTGAGCAGCTTTTCAGCTGTGACAGAAGAACAGCTAAACAACCTGGAATCAGCCAGAAATGAACCCAACACCATTCGCCAAACTAAATGGGCTGTAAGATGCTTTACAGACTGGCTGGAACAAAACAACATTAATACTGATCTGTCAAAAAATGACAAAACTGAGCTAAACCTGATATTGCGGCAGTTTTATGGCTCAGTCTGATTTGGTCAGACTCTGAAGATCAGACTACACGTTTGGCGAATGGTGTTGGGTTCATTTCTGGCTGATTCCAGGTTGTTTAGCTGTTCTTCTGTCACAGCTGCCGACTGAAAAGCTGCTCAGTGGTGATGACAGTTTGGGAATTTAGTGTGAGGAGCTGGAGAACGAACTGCCGGCTGTGCAGCGAGTGGGCGGAGCTCGTTACTCTGACGGAGCAACAAGCTGCTTGTTAAGGAACTATAATTTGGTGAAGGAACTGCGAACATTAAAACATATTAAACGCCGCGTTCACGGCCCAGTTTATTAATTTATTACTTTATTTATTTAACTGTTCTATTAAAGCAGTAGAACACTCGAGGAGTGTGTTATCGCCAATAACATCACGGCTGTGATGATCTACGGCGACCAAATCACAGCCGTGATGTTATTTTGTGATAACACACTATTGCTTAAGTATCAATAATCCTTTACAGTTACAACACATACTACAATAAGGATCGTAAAGGATAAAATATATAGGATAAAATGATATTCAGTACATTTGCAAGAAAGAAAGCTGACCACTTTTAAACTTTCTAATATTTTAATAATATTTAAGTTCAAATATTTCCAAAAAAAGTTGTTAGCGTACAGACAATAAAACACAATCAGCAGCAAAGCAAATTCAGGAAGTCACTGGACGTGTCTTCTCAGATTGTTTGCTGACTACGAATATGAAATTTCTTTGAAATGTACATTTGAAAGCTGTTCGCTGATGATTATCTGCTTCTATAAAGCGCTCATCTATATAAATATCGAGCTAAAGCTTCAGCTGAGAAGTGGGCGTGTTTGCTTGTATGTACACTGTGATCAGATTGTACAAACTGTACAGAACATCCCACCCACCATGCGTTTATATGCCCTTAATAATACGATAACTTCAGAAAATCTGATTTTGTCAGTAATGTGATCAACTTGTTTACATTCTCTCTCTCTCTCTCTCTCTCTCTCAGGGCTGGCCAGCCTGTATCTGAGGTGGTCACAGTGCAGATCGGTCATTCTGAAACACTGCTGCCTCTTCTGACCCTGCTGGGCCTCTTTAAGGACAACACCATTCCTACCTCCACCAACTTTGCCTCTCAGAGCAAGCGTGCTTTCCGTGGCGGGCAGATCATGCCTTACCTCGGTAACCTGCTGGCGGCGCTGTACGACTGCCCCGATGGCTTTAGGCTGCAGTTGCGAGTGAACGAGAAACCGGTGGAAGTCCCGGGCCTCAGTCAATTCTCTCCTCTGTTTGAGGATGTTAAAGAACGCTATCAACAGCAACTGGGCTGGGACCAAGAAACCATCTGCCAAATAAACCAGTAAAAAAGCAACAGGGTAACTACAGGCTACACTGAAAAAAGTCATGTGATGAAGTTTAAAAAGTTGCACACGGTTAAAAAACCACTACATCAACAAAATTTGGCCTTTTGGTTTACGATGCTGATGTTTTATTCACAGGGATTTACAGATTTGAACCATGTTGATGATATTGATTCAATAGAGACGGGCATTTCGGTCAGTTTTGAAATTCAAATTTTCATTATTTGAGAAATATTCCAGCTGCAGTCTTTTACACCTTCTCTTTTTGTACGAACAGATTAGAACAGGCATCTCGAAGTGGGTTCTTTCTGGGCCACAGCTCTGCGGAAATCAGCGTTTTCCAGCAACTCGATTCACAAAGGCCTTGCAGAACGCTGAAGTCCGCAGTGCTGTAGTCCACGTTCAGTGTGTCCCATTTCAGGGGCTGCATTTGAAGGCCGATTGCGTCACAGCGGCGTGACTAGGCCGTCCCATTTCGAAGGTTCCTTCATATGCACATCGGGTGGATCCTTCGCCAGCCAACATATCCCAACATTCATCAACAGAGCAGCGACTGAAGAGCACACTTTGAAATATAATTAAGTTTTGGGTTTAAACTGAAGCGAATGGCTAATGATACGAATGTATCCAAAAAAACATCTATCCATCTTTAACCTCTTCAACTCCTCCACCAGTGGGTCCAAAACGCACTTCATCATATTCTTCATAACTTTCATATTTCATAAGCTACATTCCAAAGGTGGGGGTCGTATGAGAGCTGTAACTGTCTTCTCTCCAGTCAAATAGATGGGTGATGTAAATTTACACCCTTATAATAAAAACCCTTTTGTCTACTGAAGGTCGACCCATTTTTCCACAAATCTGGGCTATAAACTATAAACAGATGGCGTCTCTTCAGTGATCTGCTCTGTAAAAATTATTTTTATAAAATAATACTAAGAGCGTCTAAGATTTTTGGCTTTCAGCAGTAAATTGTAAGCATATAGCAATATGTGTGATCATAAAACACATGTTCTGTTAATTTAAGGGGAGCTTTTACAATAAATAAATAAATAAAATTAAAAAAATTACATTTATTTCATGCAGTTACTGAATAATTTGCCTTACGATTTGGTCACGTAGATTCAGATGGACAAACTAAAGTACACCCACGAGCATAAGAGGTTAAAGAACTTTAAAGTCAGAGGTGGAAAATTCAGGTCCAGACAGTAAAAATCCTTCCCAGGATTTTGTTCCAACTGCCTAGACAGCTCTGCTGGAGGTTTGATCTAACTACTGAAGCCAGGCCGTTGGAACAAAATCCTGGGGAGGATTTTTATTTTCTGGAGCTGAATTTTCCACCTCTGTTTAAAGTAACTTGCGAGCGGTGAAGGATCCGGCCCCTGAACTGTGACACACTGAAGGACTAGATTCTGACAAGTGGAGAACCTTAGGCCTAAACTGAGACAGAAGCTCTTCACTGCCCTCTGGTGGAGCAAAGAGCTCAGACAGCTCATGTTTCTTAAATATTAGGAAGTCTAACATTGGAGAGAAGCTAAACTGCTTATTCAATTTTTCAGACATTCATGACTTTTCATGAAGATTCTGACTGTAATTCAGTGCATCACTGTTTTCAGTGTACAGGCTGGTTTTTAGCCCCAGTCGCACTGTGAACGTCCCCTTTCTGAGCTTTGCCTGCTCTATCATTAGAGATGTCCCAATCGAGTTTGTTGATGAATCTGATTTGAATAGTTTTATTTTCACTAATAATCCAGCTGCACCCTCTAAGAACATTGTTTTCCAACAACCCATCGGACATTAAAAGAACTTTCCACAAATTAAATCAGACGTGTTAGAACAGGGCATAAAGATGGGCAGTGCATGGGCTCTCTAGGACTAAGACTTGGGCCAGTAAGAAGAGGACCAGTGGCTAACGGCCCAGTGACAAACAAACTAAGCAGATAATTCTCAGAAGCTTCTGAAAGAAAGAAACCCGTAAAGTAAGCATAAAGAAAACTGCATTTGGATGATGGATGCTAATAGATCAATAATTTGACAATAACAGTGTGAAGATCCATTTCTTTGCTGCCTTGATGTATTATTTTCATTATTCAGTATTATTTTATTTGCTTAATAATTGGGTGATGGCGAGAGCTGAGCTGAAGTGAGCTAGACTGACCAAATGCCTTTATATAAGTTTAGATCACTGCTGTTTTTTGCACTGTCTGCATGCAGTACAATATTTTTTGACACTTGATAAAAAATAAAGAGGCTTGAAATCAGATTTAGTGTCATGAATTTTCCACAAAACACTTTAAATGAAATTCTGAGTCGATAAAATCTCAAATTTTTCTTCCTCTTTCTCTTCACAGCAGGAGAATAGATAAGATTAAGCAAGTAATTAACTTTGTTAAGTAACAAGGTTTTACAGTTTGTTACTTGTTACTATATAGACAATATCTGCAGGGAGATTCACTCGAAAGAGGCCCCGAATATTCTGTAATAACTCTCTCTAGGACGAAGCAATCTGAATGAAACAACGTGCAATGAGCTCCTCAGTATATGGAGCTTCCAACAAGCCGGGATGCCCCTGCGTCGGAGCGATGAGGTAGGCATCGGACAGCAGTCGCAACGTTTAACCTCCGGGTGCAGTCCCCCGGACCCCTTCATGTGCCTGGCAGAAAGCAGAGATCACTTCCAGCATCGCATGTAATGCAATCGATTACACAAACATCAAGATATGTAGCAGATTTTTTGGTTCAGATTGCTTCATCCTAAAGGGAGTCACAGCAGAATATTCGGGGCCTCTTTCGAGTGAATCTCCCTGTATAATACTAAAAGTAAAAAATAAGATAAAAATATAAACTCTGTATATAAAGAATTATAAATAAATAAAAAGCTATTTACACTGTAAGGATATTTTGCCTGAAATTCACATGGAGTTTTGCACACGAGGTACTGGTTTATGTTACACATGGGATGGTGAGGAGTTACAATATAAACAATTATAAATAGAAAGCTAAAAAATCTTTACACTGTAGAGATATTTAAAAAAATATTACACATGGAGTTTTGATTATATTGCTCACAGGAAAAGGTGATAAAATCACAGTATTGTCTGTAGGGGTGTGAGGTCTAATGGGGGGTGGAGGAGGTTCTACTGGGAGCAGTGCTGGTTGTACAGTCTAACAGCTGCAGGAAGGGAGGACCTGCGATGGCCTCCGTTACAGACTTGGGGTGAAGCAGCCGGTCACTGAAGGAGCTGCCCAGTGCTGTCAGAGTCTCATGCATGGGTTGGGAGCTGTTCTATGTGAGTCAGACAGTAATTGGATTTCTGCTGTGCAACCAGCCAATGAGCTCACAGAACAAAACGTCACATAAACGTTGTGTCTTCAAGTCTGAGAGAAAAAAAGTTGAGCTAACATATAAAATAATGATTCCAAATGTATTTATCAAATATACTTTTACAAAGTATGAAAATGGCCAAAAAATGTATTTGTTAAATATATTTTTAATGCATTTATTTGAATTTGTCATTAGATTTTTCAAATTGTACAACCCCGTTTCCAAAAAAGTTGGGATGCTGTGCAAAATGTAAATAAAAACAAAATGCAATGATGTGCAAAACATTTAAACCCTATATTTCATTGACAATTGTACAAAGACAACAAATCAAATGTTGAAACTGAGAAATTTTATTGTTTTTTGAAAAATATTTGCCCATTTTAAATTTAATCCCAAAATGTTCCATAAAAGTTGGGACGGGGCAATGAAAGGCGGGTAAAGTTGTGTAATGCTAAAAAAAACACCTGGTGGTTGATTGGCAACAGGTCAGTAACATGATTGGGTCTAAAAGAGCATCTCAGAGAGGCGGAGTCTTTCAGAAGATGAGGAGGGGTTCACCACTCTGTGAAAGACTGCACTATCAAACAGAGCAACAATTCAAGAATAACGTTCCTCAACATAAAATAGCAAAGAACTTCTGCTTTTCATCATCTACGGTACAAAATATCATTAAAACATTCAGAGAATCTGGAGAAATCTCTGTATGTAAGGGACGAGGCCAAAAATCAGTATTTGCTGGCTGTGATATCTGTGGCCTCAATATAGTAAACTGTGGTGTCATTATAATACCTTGTGGCCCCAGTATATATTAGCGTTCTGCTACTGGTTAGCTCTGGCACCTGAGACTTTGGAGGCGTGGCTATGCAGATGACAACATATAAAGGCTCATGGTAGCACACGCCTTCCAACAAAGGTACCACATGTTGTTGTTGTTAAGAGAGTTAAATCTCCCTGGTGGTCTAGTGGCTAGGCTTTGGTATTCTCAACGCTGTGGCCCGGGTTCGATTCCCGGTCAGGGGAGTCATCTGTTGGAGGGCAGTCGTGGGCTGGAGGTTAGGGAACCAACCCTGTAACCGGAAGGTCGCTGCTTCAATCCCCTGAGCTGATGGTATGTGTCTGAGCAAGGCGCCAAACCCCCAACTGCTCCCTGGACCCTGTGGATAGGGCTGCCCACCGCTCTGGGCAAGTGTGCTCACTGCCCCCTAGTGTATGTGGTGTTTCACTGCATGGATGGGTTAAAATGCAGAGATGAAATTTTCACCATTTTGGGACTAAAAAGGGTCAAATAATCTTAGTTCAACAGCTGGATGGAAACCTGACTACTTACAAACACACATGGTGGGCTGTTCCCAATTCATACTAAAACAATACCTTGTCTGTCTGTCAAGTTCCAAATATTCATTTCATTCTCATTTGTTTAATAAGAGGGCAAAGACTTCCAAAAGTGAAGCAGAGAGAAAAGAACCTCTCCTCTTTTATTGTGTGGAATGGAATGGTATAGGCAGAGACACGGAGAGGGAGAGGGATTGGTGTTCACTGTGTTCATTACATTCCAGCGAGAGAGAGAGAGAGAGATAGAGATAAAGAGAGAGAGACAGAGAGATAAAGAGAGAGTAAAGTGATTTTTACATGTATACATGTCCTCAGCTTCCATTTTCTTGCGCATCTGAAAGATATTTCTACGTTCACCTCATCATCATCTGCCTCTTTCACTCCTCTTCCCCTTTCCGTGCAGCTGGTGACACCGGTGACGTTTCCCAAACGTTCCGTGTGCTGGTCCTGCATCTGGAATAACACAAGTTCTACGAGCACTTACAGAATAAGTGGACACTCATCAGAACCACGACCTTAACAACACGTTTCATAATTTCGGATGACATTTAACCTTAACCATTCCTTTTTACCACCAGTGGTTCCAAAACGCACTTCATCATATTCTTTATAACTTTCATATTTCATAAGCTACATTCTAAAGGTGGGGGTCGTATGAGAGCTGTAACTGTCTTCTTTCCAGTCAAATAGATGGGTGATGTCATTTTAAACCCTTATAATAAAAGAAGCTGAACTCCACAAATCTGGGCTATAAACTATAAACAGATGGCGTCTCTTCAGTGATCTGCTCTGTACAAATTATTCTTATAAAATAATACAAATACAATAATATAGCAACTGCATCCTGGACCACACACACACACATCGTCTAAACCGCTTATCCTTCTGGGTTGTGGGGGGAGCTGGAGCCTATCCCAGCTGTCATTGGGCGGAAGGCAGGATACACCCTGGACAGGTCGCCACTCCATCGCAGGACAGACAGACATACACACACATTCACACGGAGGATAGCATGTCCAATCGTTGTTGGACTGTGGGAGGAAACCAGAGTACCCAGAGGAAACCCACGCAGACACGGGGAGAACATGCAAACTCCACACAGAAAGCACCCTGGTGACCTGGCTGGGAATCAAACCCAGGCCCTTCTTGCTGTGAGGCGACAGCGCTACCCACTGCGCCACTGCGCCGCCCCCATTGTTACAGTTGTCCAGCCTGGAGGTTATAAAGGCATCAGCTTTTCTGCATCTTTTAGTGATGGAATATTACGTACTTTACACAAGTGAAAGAATGCGGTTCTAACGCTGTTGCAAACATGGATCAAAAGACAGACTGGAATCCAAGATGATGCCTAGATTTTTTACAGAAAAGGCCGAACTTTAGTGATATTTCTCAAATGAGCTGCTTTAGTGACTGTGTTTACATGCAGGATAAAACAGAGCTCAGAGTCTAAGATCACACCCAGATTTTGTACTTCAGGTTTGGTAAATGAAGCTAAAGAATCGAGGTTCTCATAAAGCAGCTTTCTCTGAGTTTTAGCACCAGGAGTCAGATATAGACTGAGGTGTTTTTGCTCACTCTACTCAACAATCTGATGAAAATCTTCGTTTAAATGCTCACTACAAGTAACCCGGTCCAAAATGACGCGCAAGCGTGGAGTACCACTTAGTGCAGACGTTACCATGACAACGAGCATCACGTGAGTCCAGTCAGTGAGACGAGCAGCAGTGAGCAGTGCTTGTGTTTTTAATTGCTTTAAAATGATGTCAGACTCAGGAAAACGTCCTTCACATGTCCTTATTAAAGAAGGCCGAGAGGAAGACGTCGTGTTCTGAGACACATAAGCTGGACGTCCGTCCCACCGCCATCTTTTAAAGATCAGAGCATAAACTTCGTCTCCTCTGCAGACCAGTTTCTGCTCCGCCATGTTGAACGGTATAAACTTTCACTATGACGCGACGAACATGATCAGAACGGACTTAAACTTTCCGATAGGGAATGTAATCAGATACAGGAGTTTGCACAGATATTATTCTTCTATTTAACAGATTATTTACAGGATTGCCCACCTCGATCAATCAAATAGAAATTGTATTCCGAATGGCCTCAATCGAACTCCGACTGAGGTGTTTACATGGACGTATTCTATCCGATTGAGCTATTAGTCGGATTATTAACGGATTATTAGGCTGCATGTAAACGTAGCTACTGACTACTTTTCACCCTTTAAACAGGCAGACTGACTGATTACAAGTTTGAAGACACCTGTGATGCAAATTACAGGACACTCCTTAGTTTAACATGTCCCTATGGTCAAGTTATTTGCGATCTTTTCTAGGGGTACCATCATTTTTGTCCAGGCCAGTTTCATTAGTTTGTTTTTTAAAATTATTCCAGGGAACCACAATTCAAAAGCAATGTCTGATTTTCAATAGTTATCAGTTAAATTTTATTTATTATTACTTTTGTCGGTTTCATGTTATTTCAGTGACCACTGTGGGTTTTTCTTTCTTTAAATTTTGTCCACGTGTGTATGTCATTTGGCCCAAATGTACAACTTCACATCAATTTTGTCCTTGCGAGTTGTTTAACTGGCAGACAACATCTTGGTCACAACCTGTCAGCAGCTGGTGATATTGTTTTTTAACATCTTCATAGAGAGGTGAGGGGCCAGCGAGGCCTGGTAGGGTCACCGGTTTCTCGTTCACCCGCACTTGCAGTCTAACACCATCAGGACACTCGTACAGTGCCACCAGCAGGTTGGCAGCGTAGGGCATGATCTGCCCACAGCGGAAAGCACGGCCGAGCTGAGAGGCGAAGTTGGTAGAGGTGAGAATGGTGTTGTCCTTAAAGAGGCCCAGCAGGGTCAGAAGAGGCAGCAGTGTTTCAGCATGACCAATCTGCACCGTGACCACCTCAGATACAGGCTGACCAGCCCTGAGAGAGAGAGAGAGAGAGAGAGAGAGAGCTGAAATAGACTTTGTGTTTTCTTTAATCCTACTGGAACAACAAACCCATGGATACCCGTGTTTTCTTTTGACACAATTTTTTCTGTGATATTTTTATTTGTTTTCTTGGGATCTTGTGATGTTTGTCAATATCTAGGCAAAACGAATGCTGTTTTATTGAAATAACATTTGTTATGATGATATAAATAACTTGAGATTTTGAGGAAACAAATGAAAACAACATTAAAGCTTCCATAACAAACACTGGCGGTAAAATAAAAGTAAACATGAATGGTCTTATAGCTCTTACTTGATCTGACTGGCTACAGCATTGAGGCGGTTGAACAGGTTGTGGAAGAGAATGCAGCTGGCCTTGCTGTTGATGTCGTGGCCGAAACCTTTCTTCCAATATTGTTTCAGATCACCAGAATACTCCACCACCTGACACACATAACCACATTAATTCACACTAAGACCACCTTAAAACCACCTTAAAACAACATAAGCAAGTCTATTTGAGATTAAATGACAACTTAATCATAAGCATTATGAGTACATGACACTCACAATTAAACATTTTAAACAAAAATGGAAATCTTATTCGTTTTGGTGACATGGATACCAAAAGTAAAAGCATTCATGTCTGAAAACAGTTAAACAAAGTCAGTTAAAAGTTTTAGGAGACAATTCAGTTGGCTTTCCTGCTAAAATTCAGCCAAATAATAGATTTTGAGCCTAACATTTGATCAAAGCAACAATAATCCATGGTATGTTTTGTATATTGTAATGTAGTTTTTTTCTGTAAATATGTTTATGACATGAAACATTATCAATAAATGAACAATTTCAATCAGATGACAAATAAAAAAATAAATAAATAATGAAGTGGAGAAACCTAAATGTAGATGCTTCCACACAGGTGTACACTTTACAGTTAAGCAATTAAGAACCTACTGTGCTCTGTGGCATGTAGTGGTCAAAGAGTCCTGAATGCTTGACCCCTGTATTAAGGGGGTGTGGTGGCTCTGTTATGCTGTGAAGGGCATTTTGCCGGAATGGCAGCAAATCAATACAAAGTTATTCTGACTGATCAACTTTGTCCTGTGACAAAACATCTCTATGCTGATAGAATTGGTCTCTTCTAGGATGACAATGGCCCCATCCAAAAGGACGAAGGGTCACTGAATGGTTTGTTGAGTATGAAAACGACATAATCCTCATGCTACGGCCTTCACAGTCACCATATCTCAATCCACTTGGAGATTTTGAACTAACATGTTGTACAGCGTTCACCACCAGCATCATCAAAACACAAAGAGAGGGAATACCTGTGGGAAAAATGGTGTTTCATCACTCTAGTACAGAGTGGCAGAGGCCCAACACCTCATTAAGACAATTTGGCCCAATCGCATTTCTTCTTTTTACCGCTACCCCTTGTTTTCGAGTGACACTGGTTGAAATCTTGCCCTATGAAATGGGACCCTCAAATTAAAAACACTACTTCATTAGCAGCTGCTAGTGCTGCTCTGTAGGCGACCCTGCCAGTCTGCAGTAACAGCAGAGGAGGGTAAAGTTCAGCTCCTCACTGCTGGGCTTTAGTTACATTTAGGGCATCATATGCCTTCAAAGAGGGGGGCAATTATTTATTATCACCCCCCCTAATTCTTCAGTGATCCGAAGCTGAAGTCAGATATTCACCAGCTTCTTTGAATTTTCCCGTTCCACCTTAAATGGTGCAGCAGTTACATTCTGGCGCTTCAGGCGTTAGAACTGCTGGACTATTTAAGGTGGAACGGGAACGTTAGCTAGCTAGCTACCGAAACATTAGCATGCTATTAGCGATTTTTTATGCTTGTTATGAAGAAAACGACCATAATACACTGAAACGACATTAAACTAAGATAAAACAGTGATTATCGTAATTTTTTAACAGAGAAAATTCTCACATTTGTGGGTTTCTTTGGTCTCTTGTTCTCCATCTTGCCGGTTTTTCTTTTTTTCTCATAACTCTCTGTTTGGATTCTCTGAAAAACCTCCGTTTGGAGGGTCATGTAGCCCCAACACTTCACCCTACCCCTCTATCTCAACAAGAATTGCGACCCCCTACCCCTAGATATGAAAGCGCTAAACAGAGGGCTAAGGGCTAAGTGGTAGGGGCGAGGGGTGAAATGGGATTGGGCCATCATTTAGGTTTTTCCTTAAATTTGTCACTTTTGGCCACGAGTGTACAGCATACAGACTTTCAGCGACGCACTGTTTTTACATAACATACAAAAGACGACATTAGCAGCATTAACTTCATCTACAAGCACATCCAATGATTTGGAGGCCCCGATCTCTGCGTACCTGTGCATCTGACTCATCAAACAGTTGGCACCAGGGGGAGGTCACTCCGCGGATGGTAAACTCATAGGCACACAGGTAGAAAGCTGCCTCCACTCCATCTATTAAGGGAAAACAAACACAGGTGAGCTTTAATACAGGGTTTTTTTGCTAGAGCTCTCTAAACCTGTGGTTTTCAATCCTGGTCCTGGAGCACCACTGCCAGACTCTTGCTATCGATTATGATAATTCACTTAAATACAAGTCAAATTATTAATAAAGAATTTTTTGATCACTCAAGTAAGAGTGAATAAAATGTTATTGAAAACTACTTGAGTAATTGATTAAAGGCTTTCAAGGACAAAAATGAAGCCCAGTCCTGGTCTGCATAAGATTTTGAATAATGATTCTCCACTGAATGAAAAATCTACTCCAGGATTAGGCTTAATCCAAGTCTAAGAAATCTGTTCCAGTTAATTTATGTTGACCGCCTTACCAAAAGAAGGCCCATCTCACCAAAATCGCCGGTTCTCAGTGTTAAGTTTGTGCTTTGTAGCTGCATCGTGATCAAATGTCATTCAGTAAACAAAGCTGCAAGTCTTGTGTGAGCATAAAGGCTCTTATCACCCCCCCTGTACCATCATGAATACTGGTTTTTGAACTGTGCGCTGATAACTAGCTGAGTGGTCTTTAGCCCGGAGGACACAGTGTCCATGATTTCCAAAAAGAATTTCAAATGATTTGTCTGACCACAGGACACCTTTCCACTTCATCTCAGTCCATTTTAAATGAGCTCAGGCCCAGAGAAGGTGGCAGTGTTTCTGGATCCTGTTTATATCTGGTTTCTTCTTTGCGTTTTAGAGTTTTAACCTGCATTTGTGGATGCAGTGATGAACTGTTTTCACAGACAGTGGTTTTCAGAAGTGTTTCTGAGCTCATGCAGTGATTTCCACTACAGAATCATGTCTGTTTTTAATGCAGTGCTGTCTGAGGGCCCAAAGATCACAGCCAGCAAATACTGGTTTTTGGCCTTGTCCCTTACACACAGAGATTTCTCCAGATTCTCTGAATCTTTTAATGATATTTTGTACCGTAGATGATGAAAAGCAGAAGTTCTTTGCTATTTTACGTTGTGAAACGTTATTCTTGAACTGTTGCACAATTTGATTGTTCAGTCTTTCACAGAGTGGTGAACCCCTCCTCATCTTTACTTCTGAAAGACTCCGCCTCTCTAGTAACTTTGTTATCACATTATGAATGTGTACCTGAGACACTGTTTTATGATAGTTCAGATAAGCTTTCGCCTAAAAGAGGTAGTACATGTAGGGTGTGGTAAAAAACAGGTAAAATGATCTCCAAAGAAAACTTATTTTCTCAAATTTACAGTTATTTTAGCATCATTAACATTACATACAAAGACTCAGAAGATGTGTGTAAGTTCACTGGCTGTTTTGGACAGTAAATAAAATGGCTCTGTTTACACTGCAGACATTGTGAGCCCTGCTTCCAATCACTACCACTGTAAAGAAATCTGAGCCAATACGTTTCAGGACAATGCACCGTTTCACATCCAATCACTATCCAAAATCATGCTGGACAGTAATTAAAATGGTTGTGGAAAATCTGTGGAACTGGTAAAATGGTGTATCAGCTGTGCTTTAAACAACAAATCAATATGAAGGAAATATGACAATAATCACACTGACCCATGGTAACATTTACGTAAGGGATCTGCAGCCGGTCAGCCAGTTTCTCCTGAACCCTGTTCATCTCTGGGCCGCTGTTGAAGCGGGTGACCTCCTCCACGGCCTTTTTGTTCTTCTCCACCGTCTCCACCAGGCGAGCGCATGTGTCAAAAAAGCGCATTAGGGCATCGTTCACCGTGAACTCCAAATCCTCACCTGGGAAACATCAAAGAAATATACAGTGGTGGACGAAGTACACAAATCATGTACTGGAGTTAAAGTAGAGAGACCCAAGGTAAAATATTACTGCAGTAAAAGTAGAAGTTCCTCCCTTTAGACCTCCACTTGAGTAAAAGTACAGAAGTATTTGCCTTCAAATGTACTTAAGTATCGCAAGTAAAAGTACTAAATGATTAATTATGGCTCTGATGTCCTATTATCATTTTTGTAACAAGACTCGCTTCATTAACTCATTTTAGGTGAAAATACTCCAGTGTCTCTCTTGGTAAACCAGTCTTTTAATAGAGTCATTAATTAGTGACGCTGATGTCTATTAAAATGATCATAAGCACAAAACACTGAAGGCAAACAGTTTCTATCAGGTAGAACTGAGTGGCTCTGAAATCACTTTTTACAAACAAGCAAAGTTTCAGTTTAAGATTTATTTGCGACTTAATTACAAGTTTAAGTTTAATAAAAACTTTAAACTCAGGTTCACAAATGAGTTTCCTTTACTAAACTGCATCTGTAGGTCTCTGTTCATAAACATAAACCAGCCAAAACTAATTTACTATAAAATGAAATGTGTTTGTATAAATTCAGAAAAAAGACACGTCAGTCACAACTGCATATGTGTACATATTTCTATATTGTGGTCTATTTACACAAAGTTAGGTTAGTTCATCATTTATGTTGAATAGACTCTCCCAAAATTTTACGCTGCTGCACTGATGTTGAACCGTGTGCTGCACTGGGTCGGTATGTCCAACAGGTCAAAACAAGCTCAAAACAAAGTGACCGCTGTGCCTGATTGGTGTTCTTGCTTTGCGCTTCTTTCGTTTTGACATGTTACGTTTTTATACACACATAAACCAAAAGGAACGATTTCTCATAATGTAGTGGAGTAAAAGTAAAAAGTGGCCCAAAAATCAGTAAAGATACACAAAAAACTACTTAAGTACAGTAACGAATTACATTCACTTCATTTTATATATATATACATACATATATATATATATATATATAGAGAGAGAGAGAGAGAGAGAGAGAGAGAGAAGGCTTCCATGATGGTTTTGAAACTGATGCATAAAGGCCATGTTTAGTGCACACAAACAGAAACGGGTACAGAGTTCACACAAAGGCAGAAATGTAAACACTTCTGCGTAAGAAACATCCTGTTATCATCTAATAACACCAGTACTCCACTAGTTACTGAGTGAACACTATATGGTGGAGCTGCATTACATGGAGAAAATACCATTCCTGTTACGTACTGCATATTCAGCCTAGCGGTGTGTTTAAACCATACTGGTCAATTTAACATGGTTACAGCATAAATTTGATCAAAATTTCTTCCGTTCATTGATGAGGGAATGCCGATCCATCTAAATATCCACAGAAACTTACTTGGGATGTGCGACAACTGGATGAACAGTTAAGCAATAAATCGTGAGAGGGAGTGTGTTATCGTGAAATAACATCACGGCTGTGATTTGGTCGCCGTAGATCATCACAGCCGTGATGTTATTGGCGATAACACACTCCTCGAGTGTTCTACTGCTTTTATACAACAGTTAAATAAATAAAGTAATAAATGAATAAACTGGGCCGTGAACGCGGCGTTTAATGTTTTAATGTTCGCAGTTCCTTCACCAAATTATAGTTCCTTAACGAGCAGCTTGTTGCTACGTCAGAGTAACGAGCTCCGCCCACTCGCTGCACAGCCGGCAGTTCGTTCTCCAGCTCCCTACACTAAATTCCCAAACTGTCATCACCACTGAGCAGCTTTTCAGTCGGCAGCTGTGACAGAAGAACAGCTAATCAACCTGGAATCAGCCAGAAATGAACCCAATACCATTCGCCAAACGTGTAGTCTGATCTTCAGAGTCTGACCAAATCAGACTGAGCCATAAAACTGACACAATATCAAGTTCAGCTCAGTTTTGTCAATTTTTGACAGATCAGTATTAATGTTGTTTTGTTCCAGCCAGTCTGTAAAGCATCTTACAGCCCATTTAGTTTGGTTCTATATAGAACCATATAAAACACACTCTCCATCAGTCTGAAGAACTCGTTCATGATGCAAAGAACTCTTTAATCGTGCATACGGTTCACTGAGCGTTCATGACTTTATATAGAGCCATTTTCTTTACTAAAGAACTCTTGAAGAACCAGAAGTGTGTGACAGTAGCAGAACACTTTTTCATTTTTAAAAAGGTTCAACACAGAACCATTTACAACACATTCTCCATCAATCTGAAGAACCATTTCACCATACAAACAACAATTTAAGCATGCAAATGGTTCTGTATAGAACTTCTGGCTCTAAATAGTACCATTCCATTTATTAAAGAACCTATGTAGAACCAATCTTTATTAAGAGTGCAAAAATGGTTATTCAAGGTTTTTTAGTAAAGATAATGGTTCTATACGGCACCTGAAACGTCAAAGAACCATTTGCATGCTCTTCACATTCTTCAGACTGATGGAGAATGTGTTTTATATGGTTCTTTATAGCACCAAAAAGAGTTCTTCTATTGTTACGAGCTTGGCATAGTGCACCCTTAAAAATTATGGTTCTTTAGTAAAGAAAATAGTTCTATATAGAATCATGAACACTAAAAGAACCCTTGCATGTTCAATGAGCTCTCTGTATCATTAAATGGTTCTCCAGATTGATGGAGAATGTGCTGTAGATGGTTCTATACAGAACCTTTATGAAAAGGGTTCTATATAGCACCAAATGGGTTTCTCTACTGTTACAATTTCAAGCCTGTAACAACAGAAAAACCCTCTTTGGTGCTGTACAGAACCCTTTTCATAAAGGTTCTATATAGAACCATATAAAACACACTCTCCATCAGTCTGAAGAACTCGATCATGATGCAAAGAACCCTTTAATCATGCAAACGGTTCTTTGAGCGTTCATGGTTCTATATACAACCATTTTCCTCACTAAAGAACCCTTGAAGAACCATCTTTTCAAAAAGGTTCAATATAGAACCGTATACAACACATTCTCCATCAACCTGAAGAGCCACTTGACCATGCAAAGAACGATTTACGCATGCAAATGGTTTCTTGAGAGCTCATAGCTCTACATAGAACCGCTCTTCTTTGCTAAAGAACCCTCGAACAACCCTTTTAAGAGTGTAGCCACTCCTGGGATACATTACCTTCAATACCGAATTCCTCCTTCAGTCCTTGTTGGAAGGCGAGGGTGCTGTTCACACACCTGTGTTTGGAACTTGTGATGAACTTGACCCGTCTGCCCTGAAGGTTCTCCTTGGTCAGGAGAGAGGGGAACGTCTTGACCAGTCTTCGGGCCAGATGCCTGTGGTCTGCTCTGCCTTTGGCCACAAGGCGCCCATCCATGTCCTCCTTGTACCACATCTTCCATGCCTTGAGTTCTGGCAGGAAACTCGAGTCACCGTTCGCCTCGGTCTTGACAAGGTTGTCGAATGCGCCGATCTTCCTGATGTTTCCAGAGGTTGGGAATCTGGTGCCGTGTCTGATGATGGCCGTGAAGTGGACGGCGGTGCAGGTTGGAGCGGGCGGCTTCACCGCGGAGCTGTTTATGGCCAGAATATCGTCCAGCAGATACGGGTTGACCTCTTCGTAGCGGCCTTTGGTGTTGAAGTATCTGGCGATGGCGGGGATGCCCGGCTCTCTGGGAGTTGCAGTGACGTAGCAGGAAGAGAGATAAACGATGAAAACGGTTGGGAGAAGTTTCTCGACCATTTTGCTGCTTTCCGAGCGTCCCAGCGGCCTGTTCGCTCAGGAGAACCGCAGTCATGTGAAGTTTGTTTGTTTATCTGTGCCCTTCGGTCCGGACTCGGCCAGACGACCGGTCAATGTCGGCATTGTTTAAACATGCCCCGTGCTGAGGCGCCGAAGCTTGTCGAACTGTGCCGAGTGTTGCTTCGGGCCTGGAATGACCACGTGACTCGTTGTCAGCGGCACTTTGTTGCTTCAGTCGGACAGTGAATCGTCTGTTCGATTCTAGCACTCATGGAGTCGACTCCGATTCATCGTGACGGGAATCAACGGAGTCGATTCCAAGAGTCGAAAACTGGAGCTTTTAAACACCTCAGTGTCACTGCTGGACTGAGAATAGTCCACCAACCAAACATGTCCAGCTAACTGCGTCCTGTGACCACTGATGAAGGACTGGAGGATGACCAACACAAACTGTGCAGCAGCAGATGAGCTATCGTCTCTGACTTTACATCTACAAGGAAGGTAGGAGTGTCTAATAGAGTGGACAGTGAGTGGACAGTGTTTAAAAACTCCAGCAGCACTGCTGTGTCTGATCCACATCTCAGATAATATCTGTTCTGTGGTGGTCCTATGAGGGTCCTGCAACACAGGGTAAAAAGCTTTCTGAAAAAGGACCATTAGAAACCACTGGAATGGGAATTGGCCCAATCGTTTCCATTAAAGACCACTCGTTTTCTGCAGGACATATTTAGATCCCATTAGGAAACCATCAAATGCATTTAGAATCAGTCAGTGGTCACCTGCTAGACCATTCGGATCCTTTACATTGTGATATCAACCTATTAAAAAAAGCCAAAACACATTACTGAACCATCAGGAACCAACAGAAACAGTTAATGGTTTCTATGAGTCTTTTCAGCAGGGAAAGTATGCAGAGAAACAGATGGACTACAGTCTGTAACTGTAGAACTACAAAGTGCACCTATATAGTAAGTGGAGCTGATAAAATGGACAATGAGTGCAGAAACAAGGACTTAATGAAGTGGCTGGTCAGTGTACAGTGATATGAACAGGCCTGTCACGATTATGACATTTTAGCTTACAATTAATTGCCATTAACTATTCAGCTCTCTGTTTCTGTTAATTATATGCACCTTCCTCCCTAGCCGTTACTCAACAGAGCTAAACAATGACTTCCCACTTCCCAGAAGTAAATATTCCGTATCCAATCTCCATAGACATTTAGGAAAATCCTTATATATGAAGAGTTTTAAGCAACCAGCCGAAACAACCAGCTACGAGAGCAAACGTGACGTTGCAAAAACTGATTCAGAGGAAAAAAGGACAAAAAGGTGCGAGACTGTTTTCTTAACAAGGGAGTGGACTACGTATCCCACAAAACACTGCGAATGATGTCATCCAATCGCTTTCCCTCCACTTTTTCACAGTTTTCAGGACTGTTAATAATAGCCCTGTTTTTGCTCCACCCTGAAGAATAAAACAGTGATAGACAGTTTTCATGTTCTGCCCATGCAGATACCTGAGCATTTATGAGGTATATAAAATGTAGAATTTGGGACAAACGTTTAATTTATATCGCTTTAAAATTTCAATTACAGACATACAACAAAAATCAACAGCAGATAAAACGCACAAACATTCACTGCTACAGAGCTTAGCGTGTTAGTCCAGAGGAGATTTTAACTCACCACTACAGAAGTTAGAGAGAAAGTTTCTCAGGCCAGAGGAGATTTTAACTCACCGCTACAGAAGTTAGAGAGAAAGTTTCTCAGGCCGGAGGAGATTTTAACTCACCACTACAGAAGTTAATAGACTTAAAGAAAGTTTCTCAGGCCAGAGGAGATTTTAACTCACCACTACAGAAGTTAGAGAGAAAGTTTCTCAGGCCAGAGGAGATTTTAACTCACCGCTACAGAAGTTAGAGAGAAAGTTTCTCAGGCCAGAGGAGATTTTAACTCACCACTACAGAAGTTAGAGAGAAAGTTTCTCAGGCCAGAGGAGATTTTAACTCACCACTACAGAAGTTAGAGAGAAAGTTTCTCAGGCCAGAGGAGATTTTAACTCACCGCTACAGAAGTTAGAGAGAAAGTTTCTCAGGCCAGAGGAGATTTTAACTCACCACTACAGAAGTTAGAGAGAAAGTTTCTCAGGCCAGAGGAGATTTTAACTCACCGCTACAGAAGTTAATAGACTAAAAGAAAGTTTCTCAGGCCAGAGGAGATTTTAACTCACCACTACAGAAGTTAGAGAGAAAGTTTCTCAGGCCAGAGGAGATTTTAACTCACCACTACAGAAGTTAGAGAGAAAGTTTCTCAGGCCAGAGGAGATTTTAACTCGCCAAAACTGAAGTTCATCTTACAGAGAAATCTAACATTTATTTCTGTAGGATTACAAGTGCAGATATTGGACCGCAGTAGCCCAGTGTTCCAAACATTCTGCCATGCTGAACTACACCATCAAATATCAGTTTGAAATATCGGTCAACCGACGATTCTGAAATCATTGTGCTGTAAGTTGTATCGTTCCACTGTATCAGCAGCAGCGCTCTTCACTGTATCATGTCATATGCAATGTGCTAATAGGACACTAGAGGGAAGTGTTTACTCAGCGCCGGCTGTCTGCTCTCAGTTCTCAGTTCTCAGTTATGTTTCTCATTGATCTGCTATTATTTTTGACTGTAATTCAGATATTTCTTTCAGGATGTTTAACACAGGTATAATCGAAGCTCGAAGTTGTTGCTCACTTCAGTGCAGTATTTCTGAACTCTGTCCTGAAGCCCCTCTGCCCCTCAGATTTTAATGTTTTTGCTGCACGGCTACTGAATTACGCAGGGCGGTGATCAGAAGTGGAAAGAAATGAAGTCTGATTTTTATTGAGTTTATTACTTACATTGTATTTACATTAGCTATTTTAATCGTTATTTTAATAACCATACAAAGTGAATAACAACTCAATATTACGCAGTTCGGCTTCCAAACTGAGAATGCAATTAGCTGGCTGGTATTAGTTAAACTGTTATTGGGTTCTTTTACTGTGTTTTATTAAGTTTGGCTGCTCCTTATCAAACCTTCTTGCTTATACATTCTATTGTGGGGGCCTGTTAGATAGTTACCTTAGCTAATGTAAGCTACTGTCAAGATAAGCTAATTAGAGTTCGAGCAAACACAGATATGCTTGTTAATAGTTCTGACATTGAACTGTGAGTGCTGTCTTTCATACGGTCTTATCCTTCAGTTTTGGGATTGAAATAAATTGAAAGAAAAGAGAAAGTATTGCTTAGAGACAGTTGCTAAGTTAAAAAAGTGAGTTATCACATCAGTTGAGTACTCTTTCCACCCTTGGCGGTGGTACCCCAGGACCCCAGGACTGAAAACCTTTGGTCTAGATCAGGGGTGTCAAACTCAACCACTAAAAGAGCCATATTAATAAATCTCAACGAATCTGTGGGCCAGAGAAAAATATGTTTTTATTTCATTTTTAATTAACACTGTGCTGTAACCCAAACTGACCATTATTTATTCAAAATACACCAAATTGTCAACAACAAAATACAGGCACTTGTAGTAGACCTTGAAATGTTACATGAATATTTGAAATATGCAAAATTTTAATGTCCCCAGGATGTAGGTGTTTTAAACCTACCTGTGTGCTTGAACTAAACGGCTGGCATCTTTTCTTTGCTGCAAGTTTTCTTGGACTCAATTTCTGAGCTGCTGAGCTGCTGAGTTGACGTTAAGGGTTTATGTTGGGGGAACTGTTGCTGAAATGCAGCTGGGTCATTCTACAGAAACGTCCACCATAGGAGTCACTGGTGTTACCGATCCTCATTGGTGTAACACATAATAAAGGGAACACCAGAGACATTTTTAATGAAAAATGCCTATTACAAACTGGCTGCCACAGGGCATCAAACCACATGTCATCCACTAAAATATGTAATTTAATCCATTTGTATTCTATTTTTTCACTATTACCTCAGAATAAAGTCGGTCACACCAGTGACTTCAGCTAAAAGCTTCGTATGAAATCGTGAGCTAAATGAGAAAATCTCTGATAACTGAAAGACACAGTGGACTCACCATGTGCTTTTCTTCATAGATCCTCAGAAAACAGGTAAAAGGAAGTCGAGTGATGTCATCAGTGTGACTTTTATTTTAAAATAAGAGATTTTTTGTTACGCAGTAACACCAGTGACTCGACTCCTGGGGCAACAACTTTCATTATATATTTTATAATATTTATTTGGTGTTTGTTTTCTTTATGTCATTTAATTTATATATTCCATAGTCATGTATAGATTATTGTAGTTAAAATAGCAGAAAAATGTGTTTTTTTCTTTAAAATATAGCCTCAGCCTTTACGCATGACTGTGGGGACGAGCTCTTCTGTGGTGCCTGGAATTCTATATGATTGATTTAAAAACCAATATTGCTGAATTGAGGCTCAAGAAGGTGTAATTGTTAAAATAACTTATTGTTTTATTTTATAATATAAATAAATTGTAACCCTAACATGTTTTAAGTGTAATATATTTGCAAACCCTAAGGACACAAAGATGGACGTTTCTGTAGAACGACCCAACTAGTGTGTTTGGTAATATGACTGGTGTGCAAATGTGTAGAATTGTGGTGTAACTGACGTCCCATAGGTTGTTGTTGGGGGAGGAGAGTCAGAGCACACAGGCTAATATTAATTGAAAATGAAAATACTCATGTTTGACATGTGGGGTATAGAGAACCATAGTAAAAAAGACCTGTATTAAAACTCACTGGTGTTTGATTGTCCTTAATATATGAAGGAAGGATTCATTCTGTGTTCATATGAGTTTACCGTCTTTGTAGCTTTCATATCTTAAGCGCATGGAACCGAAAATAAACGCTGAAGCGCTTTGTTACTTCAGCCTATTTCAGTGTTACTCGCTGCAGTCTACAGCCAGGAAACAGGATCAGAAAAAGGTAGCAAATAATATTTAAACATATTGTTTTATTCATTTTTTTTACTGTCTAAGTAAAATTTGCAGCATTTTCCTTACAACTTAAGTATCCCGGTGATTAGTTGAATTTTGGAAACTATGAAACTATAACAGTACATGGTTTTCCAAAGGCATTTTTAGCTGAATTCCCAAGTGACTCTGCTATAATGATGGAAAACACCTCGTTCTTAATGTAAAGTGCATTGACATGGCTTTGGGAATCGCTTGCAGTGTGAAGTTTCCGCCACAAGGTGCACTATTAGTGTGCAAGTCACTATGAACCTGCACCAGAAGGAGCTCTCGAACACACGTTTGCAGTAACATCCATTAAAACAACAGAAGAAGTGGTAATAAAATAATAATCTAAAAATAGAATAGAAAGTAGATAACAGCTACAATGGACTGCATGCATTGTTTAGGGCACGGCAATACTATCAATAATCGTGATTTTTTTAACTAGAAAATATTGCGCTAATTAATTTTAGATATTGCACAGGTATGAAGATTTAGGTCTCCTAATCAACTGATGTGATTAAAGCCTGAGAGCGTACACTAGCGGCCAAAAGTCTTTTGCAGGAATCAAATTTTTTCCTAATGATTTGTGTTGTATTTAAAAACTATACAGAAAAACTCTACAAAGCATAACACAAAGCAATGCTCAAGAAAGTTTTAGCATGGTTATGTAATGCGTCCCTCCAAAATGGCCAACTTTTGCCCTAATAATTATGTAAAGTACAAGTAATTTATCTTCTCAAACGTTTAACTGACTTCAACTCAGAGCGAAAAACCAAGTAACATTGTGCAAACTGCACCACTAAGGCCCAATCCCATTTCACCCCTCGCCCCTACCTCTCAGCCCTTAGGCCTCTGTTTCGCACGTTCACGACTAGGGGTAGGGTGTCCCAATTCTTGTTGAGATAGAGGGGTAGGGTGAAGTGTTGGGGCTACATGACCCTCCAAACGGAGGTTTTTCAGAGACTCCAATCAGAGAGTTATGAGAAAAAAAGAAAAACCGGCAAGATGGAGAACAAGAGACCAAAGAAACCCACAAATGTGAGAATTTTCTCTGTTAAAAAATCACGATAATCACTGTATTATCTTAGTTTAATGTCGTTTCAGTGTATTATGGTCGTTTTCTTCATAACAAGCATAAAAATCACGAATAGCATGCTAATGTCTCGGTAGCTAGCTAGCTAACTTTCCCGTTCCACCTTAAATAGTCCAGCAGTTCTGACGCCTGAAGCGCCAGAATGTAACTGCTGCTCCATTTAAGGTGGAACGGGAAAATTCGACCAAGAAGCTGGTGAATATCTGACTTCAGCTTCATATCACTGAAGAATTAGTGGTGGGTGATAATAAATAATTGCCCCCTCTTTGAAGGCATATGATGCCCTAAATGTAACTAAAGCCCAGCAGTGAGGAGCTGAACTTTACCCTCCTCTGCTGTCACTGCAGACGGGCCGGGTCGCCTACAGAGCAGCGCTAGTAGCTGTTAATGAAGTGATGTTGATTTTTTTTATTTTGTCCCATTTCGCAGGCCAAGATTTCAACCACTACCCCTAGTGTGACACTCGAAAACAAGGGGTAGGAGTAAAAGAAGAAATGGGATTGGGCCTAAATCATCACACTATGGTGAGTTGTTGGTGAATAATCTCCAGTGGACTTCTGATGTACCACACTTTAACTGATATGTATAAAAATGGACAAAAGTGTGGACAAAGTTCTAATAGCAATGTGACACACTGTAACAGATACACACGAAACAGTTAATACACATGCATATGTCACTGTCGTATGTTGCTTGTATAAACTGAAGTATATTAGTTTTTTTATTATATTAGTGTTGTAATGTGTGTGTCAGGTGATGGACTATTCCTCCGACCTGGAGCAGTATTGGATAAGAGGCTTCAGCCATGACATCAACACCAATCGCATTGATACAGCAGCCAATCAGATCAGGTAGGAGCCGCGAGACGGTTCATGTCCAATTTCTATTTTACAGCGTTCGTTATGATCCAGTAGAGTTAAAGAAAACACAAAAACAATATGGAATCTTCATGGTGAGTAATCAGAAAGTTAAGCTTGTACACTCTTACACAATTTTATGCCTTTGCTTCAGGCCGGTCATAGAAGACCTCGTAACACAAAGAGCCATTTAGATCTCACTCTTCCTGGGAGAGAACAGGGGAGCTGCTCACTTCTCATGGTACTGATGAAGAAGGATAAAGAAACTAGAGTAACAGACAGACAGACAAGGACAGAGAGAAGGCCGGGCACATGCAAATGGACCAGTAGGAGATACAGGTTCAAACATTCATTTAAAGGTACTGCAGTTTATTCTGTTTACTGTGTATTTATCTACATTATCAGTTCATGGCTATGCGAGAAATATAATATGCATTCGTGACCATATTTGGCTTTTATTTCGAAGCATCTTTTCCTTTTATACGCCTTTCAGTGTTTGGATTGATGCAGATTGTTTTGTAGTGTGCAGACCACGGCTTATAGATGTATATACACTACACTGAGGGGTCCTTTTCTAGGGGGTCTTCTTACCACAAAGATATGCACCAATCAGGTATAACGTTATGACCACCTCCTTGTTTCTGCGCTCATTGTCCATTTTATCAGCTCCACTTACTGTATAGGTGCACTTTGTAGTTCTACAATTACAGACTGTAGTCCATCTGTTTCTCTGCATACTTTGTTAGCCCCCTTTTACCCTGTTCTTCAGTGGTCAGGACCCCCATGGACCCTCACAGAGCAGGTACTGTTTGGGTGGTGGGTCATTCTCAGCACTGCAGTGTCACTGACGTGGTGGTGGTGTGTTAGTGTGTGTTGTGCTGGTACGAGTGGATCAGACACAGCAGTGCCACATCAGTTGGTTGTAATCTACCACCTCACCAGTAGTTGCCACTAAATCTTACACACTGCACCTTTAACCCCTTAATAATCCGGTTTGTTTCATACAAAGGCTTATTCTTAGGTTCTTGGGTTTCTTAGGCCCACCAGCAGGCCCAAGGCTTGAATTAGTGCACAGTCTGGTTGTACCATTTGTACCAGGTTGTACTACATGCGTTATCCAGCCGGAAGTCTTTGCTGTTGCGACGTAATGTGGATTTGTCCTATTATCCAATTAAAAATTAGACCAAGTGACCCAAAATATTCTAGGGGCATTAAATCTTAGGAAAGATGGTGATCCAACTATTCAGTAAATGTCTCAAGACTAGATTTAACTTCATCCAGAAAATAAAGGGTGTGTTGGCATCTTACCCAGCATAATCAAAATTGGATAATTAAGCAATAGAACCCGAGAGGGAGTGTGTTATCGGGAAATATCATCAGGGCTGTGATTTGGTCGCCGTAGATCATCACAGCTGTGATGTTATTGGCGATAACACACTCCTCGAGTGCTCTATTGCTTTAATACAACAGTTAAATAAATAAAGTAATAAATTAATAAACTGGGTCGTGAACGCGGCGTTTAATATGTTTTAATGTTCGCAGTTCCTTCACCAAATTATAGTTCCTTAACGAGCAGCTTGTTGCTCCGTCAGAGTAACGAGCTCCGCCCACTCACTGCACAGCCGGCAGTACGTTCTCCAGCTCCTTACACTAAATTCCCAAACTGTCATCACCACTGAGCAGCTTTTCAGTCGGCAGCTGTGACAGAAGAACAGCTAAACAACCTGGAATCAGCCAGAAATGAACCCAATACCATTCGCCAAATGTGTAGTCTGATCTTCAGAGTCTGACCAAATCAGACTGAGCCATAAAACTGCCGCAATATCAAGTTTAGCTCAGTTTTGTCATTTTTTGCCAGATCAGTATTAATGTTGTTTTGTTCCAGCCAGTCTGTAAAGCATCTTACAGCCCATTTAGTTTGGCGAATGGTGTTGGGTTAATTTCTGGCTGATTCCAGGTTGTTTAGCTGTTCTTCTGTCACAGCTGCGGCCTGAAAAGCTGCTCAGTGGTGAATTTATGTGATCTTAAAAGTGTCCATTTTCGGTTTGCGGCAAAGTAAGAAGTAAAAACGTTCAAATGTCTTGAGCATCTCCTACTGCTGTCAAAGTCGTTGCTTAGCAACGGCGTCTCAGCGGTGTGATACAGTGTTTGTGAAAAACCCGTGATGTTATGGCGAAATAACAGCACTATTAGCTTGCGTGGCCGGAACTAACTGTATAATCATAAAATAACTTTGAACAACACTGTATGTGTAGAGGTAATTAATTGCTAAAAATTATGCAACGTAAATATCTTTATTTGAGAAAATGCCAGTCTAAAGGGCTAAAAGAGATAAACAGAAGGAGAAGGAGAGAGTGAGCTGTGTAAATATCGAGCTAAAGCCTCAGTTAAGGAAGTGGGAATGTTTGCTTGTGTGTACAGTGTAATCAGCTTCACTGTACAAATCATCCCACCCACCCTGCACCCCCCCCCCACCATGGGCCCCACCACACAGGACACTCTGTCTAAACAGGAACTGCACTGCTGAAATCTCCTGATAGTTTGAGTTTTGCTCAGAGTCCTCTATTCTTCTCCCACTCTGTAAGTGTGTGTTCAGCTAAGGCCGCTGACTCTCAATACACAGAATTCATGCTGAACTGTTTCAGCGAAAGCTGAACAAACACAATAGCTCTCGGACTTGGTCAAGGATTTCTATCAGCTGGCTTTTGGCTGCGTGCCAGCTTGGCCTTTTGCGTCACGAGTACATGTCTGTGTGTAAAAAGATATAGGTGGGATTTGGTTTCCTTTGTTTTGATGCTGATGTGTAAGCCGATGAGCTCCACCCACCCATAAGCCTCAGAGTTTGCCTTTAAACAAGACTGGGTGGAAGTTTGCATTCAGTACATATTGAAGAAACATGACATCAACGCTGACAATGAAGAGAATATTTGCTGAGCGTTAAATGAGGCTCGGTTAACGAGTGTTTGCATCAGCCACTTCTTCACACGCACACAGTCATCACTGTAACATTTATCTTGATAGTCAGAAGCTGTCGCCGCACGCACGGATCAGAGGTTACGGAACACACCCCCCTCATATACGCCTGTGAGGTATAAAGTGCAAGTCATGGTTCTGGGCGTGTGTGAGGAACGCAGCCGTGTGTCTCACAGACTTTGCTTTTAAAGGAATATTCCTGCATTTTTCAGCCACGTCGCTGTAGCATACAGTTGATTATCATCTACAGTAATCAAGTTGGCTTTGTTAGCAAGATCGTAGAGCTCACTGTGCTTTTGTGACTGATTGCACGTGATAAAATTCAAAACCGTCGCGTCACACCTTATACCATATACAGGCTCATATACATTCCTAACACACATACATGCACACATTAGCAACCACCTGGGGTAACATAGCAAAGGCCTAGCACATGGTTCGGCAACATGCGGGCTTTTACTGCCCTGTTGCGGATCCACAGCAGAGTCAGATTTGTAGGTAATAATAAAATAATCCTCCTTTACAGTAAAATAAAGCTCTGCTGATCGTTCAACACAGTTTAGCAATAAATGGTCTTAAACGCTGGAGTTAATATAGAACTGCTAATTCACCCTTTAACCCTGAAGACTGGCGTGCAGACGGCTGGTCACCATAGCAACACAGACAACAGTCTAGTAGCTAACGAATTGGCAACGAGAAACTGTCAAACTCTAAAAACTCGCGAAGCTGAAGTCAGTTTCTCGTTTGAATTCTCCCGTTCCACCTTAAGTGGTGCAGCAGTTATATTCTGACGCCTCAGGCACCATTTAAGGTGGAACAGAAGAATTTGAAGAAGAAGCTGATGAATGAGAAGCCTCGTAATAAATCAAATGTTAGGAGACGTTTTACAAGAAACTGTTTTACACTTGTGAAAAAGTTTCCTGCTGGAGATGTGAGAAAAGCAGCCACAGCTGAGCTAAAGCTTAAAGCAGAGCAAAGTACGTCTGCATTTTTGCACATACTGAGACACGTTTACAGGCAAGATGGTAAAGTGGACATATAATGCTGTGGCTCGCAAGGTGGGTTGATTTTTGTTGAAAGGACAAAATGGCTCTTCTTAACATTTGGGTTGCGACCCCTGACCTAGCAACACCTTAACATATGCCTAGGATTGCATAGCAACAGCTTTGTCAAGCCTAGTTTTGAAATAAATTTATTGTACAGGTAATCCACTGACTTAAACACACCAGTAATAGATGAAATTGTGTGGTTGTCTAACAAAGAGTTGTCTCACGCTAGATATCATAACATTTGTAGCGTTGCAATAATTTGCAATGTTTGTCCCAAGAAGGACCTTTTAGTAAAACACCATTCCCTCGACAGTGTCCTCAATAGAGAGGAAAACTGAAAATTTTGGAAAACATTAAAGAAAAGAAAGATGCATGTTTATAAAACTGGCTGCTTTTTGCCTTTAAATCAGGGGTCGGCAACCGAAATGTTAAGAAGAGCCGTTTTGTCCTTTCAGCAAAAATCAAACCACAACAATTTCTGTCCATTTTGCCATCTTGGCTGTAAATATGTCTCAGTATGTGCTGATGTACTAGAATAGGATAAAAAATTGAATATAAATGAAAACACAGACTTACTTTACTCTGCTTTAAGCTTTAGCTCAGCTATAGCCACTTTCTCGCATCTCCAGCAGGAAACTTTTCCGCAAAAGTAGAACAGTTTCTTGTAAAATGTCTCTCAACGTTGGATTTTTTACGAGGCTGAAGTCGCTTCTCGTTCGCCAGCTTCTTACAACAGGCACCATTTAGGATGGAACGGAAAATTTGAACGCGAAGCTGACTTTAGCTTCGTGACTTTTCAGTGTTTGACAGTTTCTCGTCGCAGGTTAAACGTATCAGGAAACCAGCTGAGTGCTTATAAATGCAAATAAGCCCTTTTGTCTCTGAATGCAACGTTCGTCTTCTTTGCCTTTTCCGTTAACTACTAGCTCGGCAGGATCGTTATCTGTGTTGCAATAGTGACCAGCAGTCTGTGCACAAACCTTCAGGGTTAAAGTGTGAATTAGCAGTTATGCATTAACTCTGGTGTTTAAGAATATTTATTGTTTACTGCAAAAGAGGATTATTTTATTTTTTTTAGCTGAAAATCTATATTAGCTGTGGAGCCGTAACAGATCAGTAAAAGAGCCACATGTTGGCGACCCCTGGGTTAAATAATTCCAATCATAAAGATAAAAAATTAGGTTTAAAACGCTCAAATATTCCTTTAAATAAGGCCGTCGCTCATAAACATGCTGCTCCAAGTCTTGGTCTGAAAAATCCTGTTTCATTTAGTGCATTTTTGTATTGTAACAGGCCACATGATGGTAGGCAGATGTTTTGTTTATTATTTCAGCCCCTGTGTGAGCAAAGATAAACACACTGGCGAATCTATAATGTAACATTGACCTGTGGCCTCTCACAGAAAACACATTCAGCTTAGAGTTTAAATTTCAGACCTAACCAATCAGCCGCAGTTAACTCATTTTAATACAGTGGTTCCTGACTTCATGTTAACCCAGTTTTAGAGGCTTAAGGTATGATTAATCTTTGTGTGCACATGCACATGAAAGCTTGACATTTATGATGAACAGCTGTGGATCAGAGCAGCTTGTTTTTCAAAAAAAGAAGCAAGAAATGATACCATGTAAATATGCTCAAAGTAAAGCATTGAAGAGCATATTTACATAGTCATTTCTGTGAAGAGCAACGGTGTCACCGATACTGTGTGCTTAGTAGAGTAATTGCTTCATATTCTTAATATCTATGTAGTATGATTTCATTCTTCCGCTGATAAAAGCGATATTTTTAATATGGCTGCTGCCACAAATGTCAAATGACCTACGCCAAAAGGTTGTGCCCAATTTGTCAGAAGCTCAGCCATGATTGGTCCAAGAGCTGTTTATGGTCCAAAATCCAAATCTTAACCTCTTACAAGGCCCCGGTGGGCCCAATGTTTTATTACACACTTCTGAAAACTAAGAATAGCTCAACCTCTTTGCACGGAAGTCCCAGTAATTACTGAATAATAAGCCTTAGTATGTAATAAGCCTGGGATTTCAAGGGGTTAACCTGCCCTGGAGCCATTTGCCATGGTGATGGTTTGGCCGAAATTAAATGTTACGCTAATTTCTCCTCATCCTAAATGTGGTCGATCGGCCATGTTTGGTGTCTAAAGTTAAGTGATAATAAATAATTGCCCCCCTCTTTGAAGGCATATGATGCCCTAAATGTAACTAAAGCCCAGCAGTGAGGAGCTGAACTTTACCCTCCTCTGCTGTCACTGAAGACGGGCCGGGTCGCCTGCAGAGCAGCGCTAGTAGCTGTTAATGAAGTGATGCTCTTTTTATTTGAGGGTCCCATTTCAGAGGGAAGATTTCAACCACTACCCCTTGTAACTCAGTTCCAAAGGCCAAGGGGGCCCTCAAAAACAAGGAGTAGGGGTAAAAATAAGAAATGGGACTGGGCCTAAACCTGGTAGGCTGTAAGTATCTATAGCTTGTTAACTGCATCAGCTTCATAGTTAAAGTAGCTACCAAGTTAGATTAGCTACACACTTAAAAATGATGGTCCTTCAAGGATTCTTTAGTAAAGAAAATGCTTATATATAGAACCAAAACACTCAAGAACCTTTTGCATGATTGAAGGGTTCTTTCATGAACGGGCTCTTCAGAAGGAGAATGTGCTGTATATGGTTCTATACAGCTTTAAGAGGCATTAAACTCTTCAGACGTCTGGTTCCCATCACCACCACTGTGAACAGCTCTGACTCTGTAAGTTTCTCTTGAACAGAGTAATTAAAGAACCATAAACAACACGTTCTCCAACAATGTGAAGAACCATTTCACCATGCAAAGAACCATTTAAGTATGCAAATGGTTCTGTATAGAACCCGTGGTTCAAAATAGTACCATTCCTTTTACTAAAGAACCTTTGAAGAACCATCTTTTTCAAGAGTGTAAAAATGGTTCCCCAATGGTTCTTTAGTAAAGACAATGGTTCTGTTTGCACCATGAAACATCAAAGATTCTTCAGACTGATGGAGAATGTGCTGTATATGATTCTGTATAGAACCTTTTTGGTTCTGCTACTGTTACACATGATGGTTCTTTAAGGGTTCTTTAGTAAAGAAAATGGCTTTACATAGAACCATGAACACTTTAAGAACGATTAAAGGATTCTCCTCATCATTAAATGGTTCGTCAGATCGAGGAGAATGTGCTGTAGATGGTTCTATACAGAACCTTTTTGAAAAGGGTTCTACATAGCACCAAAAGGGTTCCTCACTACTATTACAAGCTTGACATCGTAACAAAAAAAAGAACCATATAAAACACACTCTCCATCAATCTAAAGAACCCGTTCAATGATGCAAAGAACCCTTTAATCATGCAAAGGGTTCTTTGAGTGTTCATGGTTCTATACAGAAACATTTTCTTTACTAAAGAACCCTTTTTAAAGAGCGAAGTAGGAAGATTCCTGTAGTTTTTTAATCTTTGTTCTCTCTCTGTCTGTATCTGAGGTGGACACGGCGCAGATCGGTCATGCCGAAGCGCTGCTGCCTCTTCTGACCCTGCTGGACCTCTTTAAGGACACCACCGGTCTCACCTCAACCAGCTTCGCCTCTCAGCTCAGCCGTGCTTTGCGCTGTGGGCAGATCTCGCTGCTGGTGACACTGTACGACTGTCCTGATGGCTTTAGACTGCAGGTGGGGGTGAATGAGAATCCAGCGACCCTGCCGGGCCCCACTGACCCCTCACCTCCGTATGAGGAGACACAAAAAAAACAGTATGACCAGCTGCTGATGGGTTGTGACCTACATAACATTTGGCAATCGGACAACTAAAAAAGCAATGGGAGAAAAAGTGACTACCCTGAAAAAAGTAATGCACTGAATGTGTACAACATGTACACATGAAGAAACGATCATGACCACCTCCTCGTTTCTACGCTGATTGTCCATTTTATCAGCTCCACTTACTATATGGTGGTCAGGACCCCCATGGATGATCCACCACCCAAATAGTACCTGCTCTGTGAGGGTCCTTGCAGGTCCTGACCACTGAAGAACAGGGTAAAAGTGGGCTAACAAAGTATCAGAGAAACAGATGGACTACAGTCTGTCACTGTAGAACTACAAAGTGCACCTATATAGTAAGTGGAGCTGATAAGATGGACAATGAGCATAGAAACAAGGAGGTGGTCAGAATGTTATGCCTGATTGGTGTAAATATGCAGTGATACAAACAACTGCCATAATGGTTCACAGATACTCATAGACAGTGAATAAGCAGTGCCTCCTTCTTTGAGTGAGCTTTATTTTGATTTTATTTCATGCTATAAAATTTGGTACCGCACTGACCGTTCTGTTCAGACTCACAACTCCTCTCATTTCAAGCATGTACGTTGTTATCGGATGGTTACGCAATCTGTGATTCACGAGGTATGGACTATATCGCTTCTCCAGCCAGATAAGTAGATAAAAAGTGTACAACTTTATTTCCAATCTTTCATTTGTATTTTAAAGCCAGGATTTCCTGTAAGTGGCTGAAAAGCTGCCAACTAGGTTATGGACAAGAAAAACAAGGCCTTCACTAAGATTTGGGTATTTCACTGTGATATCCATACTTTTCCTCCTTCTCTGGATTGGTTCGGTTCTCAAGCCACCAGTATGTGATGAGTGTTAGATATCACTTTATTTCCTGCTTAAATAGAACTGTGAGTAGAACAAAAGATAAACTCAGCGATCCATCAGCAAGAAAATGTAGGTTTTTTAAAAAATTGTAATACTTCAGTGGCCAAATGGGGCAACACAGTGCTGCAGTGGGTGGCGCTGTCACCTCACAGCAAGAATGGCCTGGGTTTGATTCCCCGGCCGGGTGACCAGAGTCCTTACTGAGTTTGCATGTTCTCCCCGTGTCTGTGTGGGTTTCCTCCCACAGTCTGAAGACATGCAGTCAGGCTAATTGGAGATGCCATATTGCCCCTAGGTGTGATTGTGTATGTCTGTCTGTCTGCCCTGTGATGGACTGGCGACCTGTCCAGGGTGTGTCCTGCTTTCTGCCCAATGACCACTGGGATAGGCTTCAGCAACCCCCACGACCCAAAGGCATAAGCGGTTTAGAAAATGTGTGTGATTGGCCAAATGTCTTTGCATAAGCTTAGCTAATTGCCTCTGTACTGACCAATCGTTTATTTTTATTTATTTATTTTTTTAAATGAGAAAAATAATTTGAACCATGCAATAATTTACAATGCTGGTCTTGAAATAAATGGATTTGGAAGCAGATTTACTGTGTGTAATTTTTCACAACACAGTTTATATGGCTGATTCCATGAACTGGCTGCCAATGAATCCCTTTCAACTCTTGAAAATGAAATTTTATTTTCATTTTTCAACTTTGAGTCTAAAAACATGCACCATTAAAAAAATGCCCCATCTCATTTTTAATATGGTTTATTTACTGATAATGGCTTATATGAGTGACATGGTTGAGTTTTTTAGCATAGAATTACACAAAAAATTACACAAATACACAAAATGTGGTTCACTAGCACACACACTAACAGCGCAATAACATTAGAGACACACTGACTTACCTACTGACTTACTTTTTTAATGAATAATTTACTTTCAGTCTGTGATCTGGGTAACAGCGTCATACTTTCACCGTGACCTTGTTAGTCAATGTCATTGTAAATAAAGAAAAAAGAACAGATGGTGTATTTTTCTTCCTCCCAGGTTCTTCCGGAAATTCAGATACTGTAATTTGAAAATGTGACTTGTGGAAAGTTCCAGATATTTCATACGGGTGAATTTCAGAGTACAGCTTTCATAGCCTGTAATGGATGACTCATTAAAAGGGACCTTTCAAGCATGAGACGTTGACACAGTAACGTAAAATAATTCTATTATTTACTATAGAATAATAATAAGCATTTAATGATTATAGCTCAAGGTAAAGTGTAGTTATAGGTGTCTGGGACAGGCAAAGGAAGGCCACTGAGTCAGAATTGCTCACGTTGGTGTTGGTGGGAACCAGACGTCTGAAGAGTTTAATGCCTCTGAAAGCTCCTTCACACAAAGTTATTACATGAAACGGTTAGATATGCTGCGTGGTGCCTGACATGAAGTTTTGTGATAAGGTTTTGGCTTAAAATATATTTATTTAAATATATTTATTTATACAAAACTCAGAAGACTTTTTTGGATAGTTAATAAAAAGGCTATATTTGTGTTGTAGACATGGTGACCCCTGGTTTCTATCAACACCACTGTAAAGAGATCTGAGTCTGTAAGTTTCTCTACAATGAATGACGTTGTTTACATCTCAAGGACTGAATTATTCACAAATTTTGAAAAATGGTGGAATTCCCCTTTTCATTACACGAAACAGAATTGTGGACAGCACATCCCTGCTAGAAACACCAGCATAGGCCAGCATATGTTCTGGTCAACCAGCAAGACCATGCTGGGTCCTTGATAGCGAACATATATCGGTCCGCTGGCTTGATAAGGTTGGCACCCCGCTGACTGTTTGTCACCTTCGGACCCCCCAGATTACTGTCCTGCACACAAGCTCTAACTAGTTTTTAACCTCCTCAAACAGATTTTAAATGCACAGAGACTTTTATTTTAGAAAATAAACATAAACAAATATTACAAACAACTAAGAGAAAAAAAAATGACTAGGCCTGATATAAAATGATTTATAGAGAATGTTGTTGTTGACACTGAGCTGGATTTAAATTATTTACGAAATTAATTTAAGTATAACTAAAGAAAGGAAGGAAGGAAAAATCAGTAAATTGGACTGTGAGGGAAAATGAGTGATGATAAGTGGAATTTTGTCTAATACTCTGCTTAACCACCAGTGGGCCGCCCGGAAAACGCTGAGCAAAATGCCAGTGGATCGCCAGCTTTGCCATTAGTGGGCCGACAGTGGTCCACTATCCTCTTGCTATCAGGGGTGAGCAGCTAAACTAGCAACAAGCCAGCTTAGACCAGCTAGTCTGTGCTGAAAAAAATAGAAACCATAAGCGTCTCTGTTGGTTCCTGGTTTTATAATGTGTTTTGGCTTTTTAAATGGGATGATATCACAATGTCCCAGATAGCGAGCATATATGTAAACTAATTTACAAAGTATAACTAAAGAAAAGAAGGAAGGAAAAATAAGTAAATTGGACGGTGAGTGAAAATGAGCGATGATAACTGGATTTTTTTCTAATACTCCATTTAACCACCAGTGGACCGCCTGGAAAATGCTGAGCCAGCTTTGCCATCAGAAAGTGGCCCACTATCCTCTTGCTATCAGGGGTAAAGGATGCCAATGGTTTAGCAGGTGAACAATGGCTGATTCTAAATTCATTTGATGCCCAGATAGCAGACAGTTTTGGGCCGATTCTGGCTTTCCTACGTAAGTGTTGGCTGACTACCGAGTAGATGTTGGGCATGTGGGCCAGAATAGGGCCAGATCCTGGACAGCTTCACACCATTTTGCATCGTGTCTACATTTGTGGGACAATTTTGCCGTGAATATTTTGGACCAATGATGCAGTTGGGTCAGACTGGGACCAGATTTGGGCCATATACTATAGTTCTACTCACATTACAGTGTGTGGGCCAGATCTGGGCTGAGGACCCAGCCATATACCGGGCTAGAACAAACAAAGGATGTGGCCCACAAGTGAGCCAGACAAATTTTGCTAACTGGGTGGTTTCTAATGGGATCTAAAGGTGTCCAAGAAACTAGCAGTCATGGACAGTAACAAAGTAAATGTAATTCGTTGCTGTACTTAAGTAGTTTTTTCCTGTATCTGTACTTTACTGAAGTATTTCCATTTTGAGCGACTTTTCACTTTCACTCCACCACATTTCAAAGTCAAATATCTCACTTTTTACTCCACTACATTCTGAGAAATCTGTCGTTCCTTTTGGTTTATGTGTGTATAAAAACGTAACATGTCAAAACGAAAGAAGTGTGAAGTAAGAACACCAATCAGGGCACAGCGGTCACTTTGTTTTGAGCTTGTTTTGACCTGTTGGTCATACCGACCCAGTGCAGCACACGGTTCAACATCAGTGCAGCAGCGTAAAATTTCGGGAGAGTCTATTCAACATAAATGATGAACTAACCTAACTTTGTGTAAATAGACCACAATATAGAAATATGTACACATATGCAGTTGTGACTGACGTGTCTTTTTTCTGAATTTATACAAACACATTTCATTTTATAGTAAATTAGTTTTGGCTGGTTTATGTTTATAAACAGAGACCTACAGATGCAGTTTAGTAAAGGAAACTCATTTGTGAATCTGAGTTTAAAGTTTTTATTAATCTTAAACTGTAACTAAGTTCAAATAAATCCTAAACTGAAACTTTGCTTGTTTGTAAGAAGTGATTTCAGAGCCACTCAGTTCTACCTGATGGAAACTGTTTGCCTTCAGTGTTTTGTGTTTATGATCATTTTAATAGACATCAGCGTCACTAATTAATGACATTCTATTAAAAGACTGGTTTACCAAGAGAGACACTGGAGTATTTTCACCTAAAATGAGTTAATGAAGCAGAGTCTTGTTACAGAAATGATAATAGGACATCAGAGCCATAATTAATCTTTTAGTACTTTTACTTTAGATACTTAAGTACATTTGAAGGCAAATACTTTTGTACTTTTACTCAAGTGGAGGTCTAAAGGGAGGAACTTCTACTTTTACTGCAGTAATATTTTACCTTGGGTCTCTCTACTTTAACTCAAGTACATGATTTGTGTCCACCACTGGAAACTAGTGAAGCCAATTCCAGTTAGAAAGGTTTTTTCGAATGAGACAACAGCTAATCTCAGACTAAACTAAGTCTCCAGCGGTTCTGCTCTGCTATGTTGGTGGAGCTCCTCACGCCGGTTACACCGGTGTCACACTGATCTCCATTCACCCGCATGCAGATTACAGCTCAGGAGGAGGGAATTGGGGAATAGGGGAATGGGGAGGGCTGCTGGACGGCTACGTGTCTCCACAGTCTTTTAAAAAGCCTCTGTGTCCTCGTAGTGGTCGCGTCCAGGCATAACTCCACACACACTCCGCTCTCCGGGTCCCAAGTGCAGTCCGAGTGCCTCGACATGTCCGGAAACAAGAAGCAGAAAACGGTAAGGTCTCCGAGATTAGTCCGCGCTGCGCTGTTAACCTTCAGTCAGGGCTAAAAACACTGACCGTTTAGCGTCTTTTCACCAAGAAGCTGTGAGACTTATTAGTTTAGAGGTTTTATTAAACGAATTATATCCATAAAGAAGCTCTGAAGAGGAAAAAAACTGAGCTGAGCTGAATCAGTGGAGCCTTTCATTCATATTCCTGTTTTTGACGTGAGAAGTAGCTGCGTTTTCTAGCTTTGCTGCTCAAAATGAATGTTTGTGAGGAAAGTAGTCCTAATTTCTTCTTTGTTCCAGTTCCAGAAACCTGCACTGCTTTACTCTTACTCACACTTTTAACTATTGAGCTTTATTAAAGTAACATTTCCACCATTTTTTAACATTTTCTGAATGATTGAGTCTGTAAACAGAGTCATCCAGAGTGGTTTGATGTGGTTCATTGTAGAGAAATTTACAGGCTGATTTCTTTACATTGGTGCTGATAGGAACCAGGTGTCACCATGTCTACGACACAGATATAGCCATTTTATTTAATATCCAAAACCACCAGTGAGCCTACATAAGTCTTCTGAGTTGTTATATGTAATGTTGATGATTATAAAATAGGCATAAATCTGAAAAACATAAGTTTTTATGGGGGACTATTTTGTCTTACATCGTCCTACGTCTACCCCTCTGCCATGAACGGATTAAATACAATTTACGCCAAAACTTTATCACAAAACTGTCGTGTCAGACACCAGGCAGTGTATTCATAACCATGTAATAACTTTGTGTGAGGGAGATTTCAGAGGCCTTTAAGCTCCTCAGACGTCTGGTTCCTATCACCACCACTGTGAACAGTTCTGACTCGGCAAGTTTCTCTAGAACAGAGCATTTCACACCAAACCACTCTAAATGGCTGAAAAATTGGTGGAGTTCCCCTTCGCTTCAGACTACACGTATTCCAAAAAGAGATGTAGTTATAGAGCCTAAGAAACGTTGGTTCCTATGCCGATAGATGCTGGATGTACTAAGAAGTTCCACGGCAGCTCTGAAGGGAACTTAGTACTTTTTTTGACCTGGTACTTTAAACTCCTACTCAAGCTAAATTTACTCTCATTTAAGTCATTATTTCATTAAAGTAACAGTACTTTTACTCGAGTATGACTTAAGATACTCTACTCAGCATTATATTTTACATATCGCTGTTGTTGGAAGAAAACCTCGGATCTCCAAAATGGCAACTTTACAGGAGAGGGAAAAAACATACTTTACTTTTAATGTAAGTCAATGGAACCAGAATTTTTTCCAAGTCATTTTGGGCCGTTTCTTTTGGTCCATTCTTCATGAAATTTACACACAATGTAAAGGGCAACAGGAATGTTCAAATTATGTCAAAAACTGAAAAACGACAAAAATGGATATACGAGGTTTTCTTCCGACAGCAGTGATATACAGTAGTGCTACAGTTAAAGCACTGGAAAGTTATACTGGCTAATCAGTGTATGATGTTGCAGCTTAAAGTGATTAGAAGCCAACATTAGTATGCTGCTTGTGATGTCCTTTCAGAGTTGACTCACAATAGAAAGCTTTCTCCGTTGTTTTGGGGCTCTTAGTTGAAACTGGCCCTCCTAGTTTTGAAAGTCTGACCACAGGTGGCTTGGCCATTGATCCATAGACAGGTCCAGTTACCTGAGAGACACTGAGAGGCTTGTCTTGATTGGCTTCTTATGTCAAAGAATCCACCTATGGATCCAACACTAACATTGACGCCTAAGACTAAAGACAATTCCAGCAGTTCTGCAACATTATTTTCATTATTACTATTATTATTATTATTAGTAGTAGTAGTAGTGCTTTACAGACAGGTGATAAAGCTTAACACTCATAGAAGAAACTAAATATCAAAGAGACGTAGAATTTTAATTAAATGCTGAGTTAAAGTTTTAGTTTTAAATGTTTCTTAAAACTGTGCTGAGTTTGACTGTCTAATAAAAGGTGGAAGTGAGTTCACAGATTAGAAGCATAATAACTGAAAGAGTCTCTCTACATTTTCTGTATTCTACTGAAGGTTGTTGCAGAAGGTCAGTATCTTCAGATCTAAGATCACGCGGTGGAACATAAACAAGGAGACATTCTGTGATGTAAGCGGAGCTTTAAGGCCATCCAGAGCCTTAAAAACTAGCAGCAGAACTTTAAAATCGATCCTGAAAGACACAGGCAGCCAGTGCAGCTCTTTCAAAATGGGGGTGATATGAGCTCCTTTGTTTGGATCCATGCTGCTGGATTTTGTACGAGTTGTAGATGGACTGCTTTCTTAGGAAGCCCAGTAAAAAGAGCCTGACATTAAAACTCAGGATCTAAAATTACACCCAGGTTTTGTACTTGAGGTTTAGTATATAAAACTAAAGAACTGAACTTCTCATTTTCTCAGAGTTTTAGTACGAAGGATCAATATTCCAGGTTTTTCCTGACAAAAAAATTTTTGTGACACCCACTGACAGTTGGTAAGCCTGTCGACAGAGTTTTGGTTATCAGAAGGAATGGAAATGTATAATTGCATGTCATGAGCGTAGCTATGAAAACTGACATGTTTCCTAATGACATCACTTAGAGCAAGGGCGTTCAATCTTACGCAAAGCCGGAGAGCCGGTGTGGCTGGGGGTTTTCATTCCAGCGAAGCAGGGGCTCACATGATCGGTTGTTTGAAGACTGAGCAGTTAAACAAATAAATAAGTGGACTCAGGTGTGATCCTGCTCAATTGGAATGAAAACCTGCAGCCACAAAGGCCCTTTGTGAATAAGATTGGACACCACTGGCCTGGAGGAAACGTACAGAAAGAAAAAAGTGAAAAAAGAAAAGGCCCTAACACTGAACCTTGTGGGACTCCACAAGAAATGTTATATTTTCTCGAGGAATGATTTCCCGGTGAAACCAAGAACTGTCTTTTCTTTAAGTATGATTTAAACCATTCTAAAACTGTGCCTGAGAGGCATAAGCAGTGGTGGATTAACCTGTGGACGGTTGGAAATTGCTCTAAAGCGATTCAGTACAAAAGGGTACACTTTGCTACACTTTGTTAGTTGAGGCTTCATCAGGGCGGTTTTAAGCACCTGTCAACAGAGGACAGTTTACAATAATCCAAACATCATTTTGAACATCAAAAGCCATCCTAAGGAGGGAAGTAGGAACAGGGTCAAGACCACAGTTAACTTGGTATAAAGTTAACATTAACGGTAAGTCATTCAGAGTCAGGACTGCAAGAGTAACCCAACATCTAAGTGGCTTAACACCTCAACATTGTTTCCCAGCCCTGGTCCTGGAAGCCCACTGCCCTGCACATTATAGTGCTTCCTTTATTTAACACTCCCATTTCAGCTCAGTAAGGGGTTATTAATGAGCTTATTAGATGTATCAGGTGTGTTGGAAACAGGAAAAACACTAAAATGTGCAGAGCTGTTGGCCTTCAGGACCAGGGTTGAGGACCACTGCTGTCATAGAAAGCTATTACATGTAATAGTTATGTCTGATGTGTGAGACATTGTTTTATAATAGTTTTATGATAAGATTTTGGCCTGGCAATGTTCTTTTTTAAATACACTCTTGGTGGAGACGTACATGCAGGATGTTGTGAGGCAAAACGGTCCCAAAGAAAACGTATATTTGTCAGATTTATCACTATTTTGCTATTATCAACATTACATGCAAAGGTCAGAAGACACGTGTGGGTTCACTGGTCATTTTGGATAGTAAATAAAATGGCTGTATTTGCGCTGTAGATGTTGCAACCCCTGATTCCCATCACCACCACTGTAAAGAAATGTACGTTGATAAGTTTGTCTACAGTGAACCCTTTCACATCAAACCGCTCTGAATGAGGTTTTTTTAATTGAAACAGTTGAGCTGTAGAAATGTTTAAAAATAAGTGGAAATATTTTAAGAAGTAAATGGGCAAAAAATTTACAATATTCCCAAATGCTCCCCCCTTATGGATAACAGTGTAGTTTTCCCGATTGTTGGCTTTTAATGTAAGATAATGAGATTTTACTTTATCATTTCTGTTGGCCCGTTTTTATGAAAGAGTCAAAACATGTAAATGTTAGATAGATAGATAGATAGATAGACAGATAGACAGACAGACGGATAGATAGATAGACAGACAGATAGATAGACAGACAGATAGATAGACAGACAGACAGATAGATAGACAGACAGACAGACAGATAGATAGACAGACAGACAGACAGATTGATAGACAGACAGACGGATCGATAGATAGATAGACAGATGGACAGATAGATAGACAGACAGACAGACAGACAGATAGATAGATAGATAGATAGATAGATAGATAGATAGATCACTTCATTAATCCCAGAGGGAAAGTCATCTATTACAGCAGCACAACATACAGTAAAGTGCAAAACGAGTGAAGTATTGCTGTGTGCTATTATACAGATGCATAAACAGAAGGGGTAAAGATATATAATAAAATTGTGCAATATGCCTGGGTTTATGAACAAGTGGCAGATGGAATATTTATGGATGTATAAACAAAGTGGCAGTGCACTCTGCATATGTATGGATGTATGAACAAAGTAACGTTTGTAATGTTATATGATAAAAGTGATGAGCACATGTATTTGAGATTACTTAGCAACTCAACCTGGTTTCAGGCAAGCATGTGATTATATAGATAATATATACAGTTAGCCAGTGGTTTCCGACCTGTGGGCCAACCTGTAGTGGTACAGCTACTGACTACAACTAGTGACTCATTTTTTTTTTGCCAAAATATTGAGTTTGACCTCATTTATTAGTCGGGCAAAACGCTCACAATGTTTACATTTTCAGTGCAAGTCAAAGTAAAACGTTTCTCTTTTTGTATGAAATTCATCCATCATGGTTAAATGATTACAAACACACACACATACATCTTCTAAGCCGCTTATCCTTCTGGGTCGCGGGGGGAGCTGGAGCCTATCCCAGCAGTCATTGGGTGGAAGGCAGGATACACCCTGGACAGGTCACCAGTCCATCGCAGGGCAGAGAGACAGACATAAACAGTTGGATACAAACAGAGTCTTTCAAAAAGAAAGATCCCTGAACCACCTACACATGAAACACCCACTGTGTCTCAGAATGAGAAACACGGTAAACACCGAAACGAAGAAAAGTACGGCAGTGAGTACCGAGTCTTATTGCGCCGTGACAAAAATGAATAAACAGGCAGTTTTCAGGTGACACAGATCTCCTTTGCTCTTCACAACACATGCAAATGATGACATTGAGTGGAAAAGTGAAAGCAGGACAGAAAGTTTCAGGAGGTTTGAGAACTTTTGGATACAGTTCAGATGCTTGTAACTCAGTTTGCAAATTTTAAACAGAGCAGGAATAAAATGTTGCATTTTCACCTTTTGAAAAATCGCATTTGGTGTGCAAGATATAAAATTATACACCTGATATAATTAAGTTAGTGTCGTCCCAAAATACTACACAAATCACTTCAATTTGTAAAGGACTGTAAGCTTCACTTGTCCAAGAACAGAAGTCGAGTAGCTTCCGCTCTGTGTAGCTTCACAGGTCTTTTTTAAAAGAAAGCTTTAAGGCCAAACAAATTATTTCATCCATTGGAGGCTAAACAAATATGCACGTACACCTGAACTGAGCCAGACCTTCTTTCACAACTCGTTTCATCAGCTAGCCATCCAGCACTTGGTAGCTGCCAAACAACATCAGCCACCTCATTAGGTGAGCCAGAAAATGTTTGATTATTGTTTAGTGTTACATTATAAAACCAAGCAATATTGACAGGCTACACTGATTTTTGTATTATATGTGTTTGCATGTTAAAAGATCTTGTAGGCCACGAGTTTGAATAGGTGGGGAACCTCTGGGGCAGTGGTTAACTGGCCCAGCCCTCACATGCCCTCCTCTACTGGCACCATGCCTTACAGATACTCAGCTGCCATCTTTGGCTTTGTTTTGATTGCATGAAGACACTTTAACAGGCAATTACAAAACCAGATGAGTCCAGTTGTGAGTCCAAGGTGTGACCAAACCAAGGTTTGTAGATGCCAGCCCACATTTGACTCACAGATTACCCTTAACCCAGAGGATATTGCTTCCATTAACCCTGACAGGAATGTCGTTCAACTCGTTCTTTTCTTTTTTTTCCCTTTCACTACACTGACGTGAAAAGTTTGGAGACACAAACAAACAAAGCACACTGAAGACTAAGGAAGTTCAAATCGAGGAGCAAAACACACATGACAGTGCTGTCGTGGGATTAATGCCAAAGCCCACACATTTTATCCCTTTGTTGTGATGTCTGAGCTCATCTGCACACAAACCTTTGGAGTGTTTAACCCCTTAAATTGCCAGCACCGACTGGCAGGTCTAGACTTCTGTTATACACTTCTAGAACTTGAGAATAACAGTGTTTGCATTGCAGTCCATGTACATTTTGAATAATAAGCCCTAGGATGGGATATTAAAGAAGAGTTCCACCAATTTTTTTCCAAATTTCTGCAGAATTCAGTTGTCGAGATGTGAGCAGAGTCATTCAGAGTGGTTTGATGTGTTTATTGTAGAACCTTCTTCACGTTGAATGGAAGAGAATGTTCTAAGTAATTTTGGAGCATATTGCCATCCATTTATTATAAAATATTACCTCAATATAAGGGGCAGCTTTGATTTAAAAAATCAATAAGATATAACAATAAAAAAACATAGAGATACAAGGTTTAGTTCCAACATTGAAGATATGTAATGTTGATAATGGTAATACTGTGCTAAATCTGCAACAGTACATGCTGTGTATGTTTAAAAATATAGATTTTAGGCCACAACCTTATTTGCAAAACAATGTCTCAGGCTTCAGGTAGTGTAATCATAAGCACTTTATGTAACTTATATATTTTTATTGTATAATAGCTTTATGTGGACAGCTGGGATAGGCTCCAGCACCCCACTGCGACCCAGAAGGATAAGCGGTTTAGATGATGGATGGATGGAATAGCTTTATATAATAACTTTTCAGACGTCTGGTTCCTATCACCACCACTGTGAACAATTCTGTTTCTCTAGAATGAAGCTTTTCACATCGAACCTCTCTGAATGACTATGTTTACATCTTAACTACTAAATCATGCAGAAATTGAAAAAAAAATCTGTGGAATTCCCCTTTAAGGGACTAAACCACCTTTGGCCCAAAAGAGTTTCAATATATATGCTTTTAACAATAGTTTGGGGAAAAAAATTGCAAAATCATTATTTAGATGTAACATAAAGGAAGACACATTGCTGAACGTGGAGCAGAGCAGTGCAGAACACACCCAAAGAATGAGTAAAAAGCTGCTTTATGTTAATTAAGAATTGACAGCAAGAAAATTGTAATTTAAAATAGGCACCTAGAAAAACAGCCTCAGACCGTTATCCCCCTCCACCAAACCAAAATGCACTATGCATTCCTATGCATGTAGGTAGCTCCAGAATCCAGTGATGGTGTGCTTTACACTACTCCAGCAGACACTTGGCATTGCACATAGGGATTTTAGGCTTGTGTGCAGCTGCTCAGCTACTGAAAACCATTTCATGAAGCTCCTAATGTACAGTTCTCATGTTGTTTCCAGAGGCAGTTTGGAACTGGTAGTGAGTGATGGGCTATTTTTGCACACTACACACTTCAGCACTTGCTGACTCCACTCAGTGAGTTCGCATAGTCTACCGCTTTGTGGCTCATCTGTTGTTCCTCTTAGATGTTTCCATTTCACAATAATAGCACTTACAGTTGTCTGGGGCAGATCTAGCAGGGCAGAAATTGCACTGAATGCCTTGTGGCAGAGGTGGCATTGACAGTGCCATGTTCAAAGTCACTGAACTCTTTAGTACCCATTGAACTGCCAGTGTTTATCTATGGTGATTATATCGCTGTATGCTTGATTTTATACACCTGTTAGCAAAGGGTGTGACTGAAACACTTGACCTCGAAAATTAGGAGAGGTGCACACGTACTTACTCACCATATACTCACCATATAGTGTATGCATGTGTGTATATATGCGTGTAGCGGCTGGAAAACTTCCAAGTACTCAAAGTTTCTAAAGCAAACAAAGTACTTCGGTATGTATACAAAGAGAGATATATGTGTAATATCAGTCATGTAAATTTTTGACTTATTGTAAGTGAGTTTGCATCACAGCGATTTGAATGAACAGAAGAGGGGTAGAGGTGTGCATAGGTAAGAAGAAGGCAGTAAAAGGATCCGTGCATGGCATGTTATTAAGAAAGAGCAGTGTTCTGTTTTGATGTATGTTTATAAGAGTCAGCAGTGTTTCAGAATGAATTAGTCTGTTTGTTTAACAAACCTGACTGGGTGAGTCTGCATGTAGTCAAATAACACATGAAAAGGAGGGTTTATTTTATTTCTGTTTGTCTTTTCACCATTCATTTTTTTTTAAATGGAAAGCATATTCCATATCTTACGCATATCAAAATATTCTAAACATTGCAGTGGTGGACGTAAAGTAGAACATTTCTGTTTGGTTAAAAGAAATAGAAATGCGTTCCCACATCAAGCCTCAGTTCCAAAAGAGTTGGGACAGTGTGTGAAATGCAATTAAAAACTGAAAGCAGTTATTTGTAAATCCACTCTGAGCTGTATTTAACGAATATAGTGCAAAGAAAGATAATTAATGCCCTGTCTTATCAACTTCATTGTTTTTTTTTGTTTTTTTTTTTGTAAATATGAGCTCATTCTGAAATTGTTGCCTGGAATACGTGTCAAAAAATTGGGACAGGAGCAATTTAAGACTGAGAATGTTGTGAAATGTTCAAAAACATCTTAAACAGGTTATTTAAAGTGTATTTCAAAAGAGCGTCCAGAAAAGGCCGGGTTACATCACCAAAAAAACTTGAGATGTGAGCCAACAGTTTAAGAACAATGAGTGTGTTTACGTGCACTCTGTAATCTGATCATAATCGGATTTCTGTAGTCATCTGATTATTCAAATGGCCATGCAAACAGCACACTCCGATTTCTTTTCTTCTTAGTGTAAGGTCTAGAAATTTGATTAAGAAATTTGATAAAGAGGCTGGATTTTAGCTCAGTAGTCAGATTTCTCAGTGCATGTAAACTCTTACTCTGATTTCTTTCGGATGTCTCAGTCTGTGTATGCGCAAAAACAAACTGCTGTACCAGAAATAAGTGAACAGTGTTGCCACGAGACGCAGCAAAACACTTTTGGAGTGACAATGAAACCAAATACATGCTTGATGAAATGAAGGCTTTAAATATTCTTCATCTTCTAGATGAAGAATAGATGATATTTTCAGGTAAACTGGCGCAATATTTGTTTTTTTTTTAAAAGCTGCAGCATGAAGTTTGAGTTTTACATTACGTTTATGTCACTTCGTCTTCTGTGAGTTTATTGGCTGGATACAAAGCAGAAATCGGATTACTGCCCGACTCATGTAGACCCGGAGTTTTCACATTATCTGATCACTCAAGCGCATGAAAACGCGTTGATCGGATTACTGACAAAATCAGTTTTTCTGCATTTTTCGGATTAGTAGTTGCATGTAAACACACTCAATGTTGCTCAGCAAGTGGTTGAAAGGATTTTATATCTTTTACTCTCTACGGTACATAATATCATCATATGAGTCAGGGAACCTGGAGAAACCTGTGTGCGTAAAAGGGCAAGCCTGAAAACCACAATTGAATCCCTTCAAGACCATCTAAAATGACCATGTGTCATGTCTAAGACCATCTGTCAAGGTACGGGGGGGTATTAGTGCCCATGACATGGGTAACGATTTTGGAGCAACATGTGCTGCCTTCTAGATGACGTCTTCTTCAGGCACATCCATGCTTATTTCAGCATGAGAGTGCTGAGCCACATCCTGTTGTGTTACAACAGCATGGCTGCGTAAACGGATACCTGTTGAAAACATGTGGTGCATTATGCAGCACAAAAAAAGACAATGAACGCACCGTGCACACGTGAAGACTTGTATAATGGAAGAATTGCCAAAAATTTTATTTTCAAAGCTGGATCAGTCGGTGTATTCGATCCCTAAAAGTTCTGTTAAAAGCAAAGGTGATGTAACACAGTAGTGAATATGCTCTTGTCACAAATTTATACAAGAAATATATACATTTATGTGTTTTTGGACTGTTTTCAATGTAATACAGGACAAACTGAATGTACTAATCACTGCTTTCTGTTTTTATTAGCATTTCACATACTGACTCAGTTTTTCTGGAGTTGACGTTAGTGTGAGTGGAGGTGCTCTGGGAGTGTTTGCGTCAGGATGCAGGAGGCACCGGCATTAATTTCTAGTCTAAGAGCGATGCCAGCTGGACAATGTGGTCAGTGTACTGCTGCTGGAAACTGATGACGTGGCCGTTTCTCTCCTCTCTCCAAATACAGTGTAGGGGAAGGATTCATATTTTATGGACTTCACATGATAAGTATAAAAACTTGGAAAGTCTGAAGGTCATTTATCCAAAACTAACTATACTGTTATAAGGTCCACTTTTTATTACACTCTGCACAAAAAACACTTTATGTATGAGCAGTAAGTCAAGCATATATGGGCATGTCCTTTATGTGTGCAGGTACAGAAATATATCATCGCTGTCCAAAGAAAAACAAGTATCTCCAAAACAGTAACTTTACAAGAGAGGGCTAAAAACCCTCTTACCGTTAAATGTAAGTTAATATAAAGAGATTTTATTCCAAGTGGTTTTGGAGCATTTCTATTGGTCCATTCATCATAACATTTTCACACGATGTAAAGGAGAGCTGGTTTGTTCAAACGATGTAGAAAAATAAAAACCCACAAAAATGGAGATACATGTTTTTTTTTGGACAGCGACGATAAAGAAGCTCCGTTTTACATTGCAGTATTTAAACCAGAGGATGTCAGAAGTCTGTAAAGCACACAGTGGCAGACTGTATTTGATTCCATTCAGTGTTTAGACAAGAGTGAGGAAACACAATGAACACACACACACACACACACACACACACACACACACGCACACACACACACACACGCACACACACTGTAGACCAGGGGTGTCAAACAAAAAATCTCAGCAAATCCGTGGGCCAACTCTGTTTGCGAACGGGCCATTGTTTATTCAAAACATGTGAAAACCGCTACAGCAAAATAGGCTTTGAATACTTATTAAAAATAATTCTAAATTAAAACAAATAGTTTTAGAATTTTTTTAAAACGGCCTATTTGCTTGATCCAGACACCAGGCATCTTTTCTTTTTGTGTAACCGCTGACCCGTAGATCGTTGTTGGGGGAAGGAGGTCAGAACACACACTATGTTTCAGTGCATGTTGGGGACGGTAGTGCATCTCACGGTGAACCAGGTTTTTAAGAATAGAAAATTAAAATCATTTTGCGGGCCGAATAGCACCATGTCTTGTGTTTGACACTCGGGCTGTAGACTGATGGGTATGGATTTAGATGCTAAGTGTGCAGATTTATAGACAGACAATCAGACGATATTCAATAATAAGGTCTACCACAATATTCAAGACACACAATGTTGTTATACTGAAATATCGTGATTGCATTTTAGTCACACAAGTTGCAATGATTGTCGATCCCCTATGGGATTCTAGTAGTTTGGAAGTGCTAAGCTACTGTTGGTTTGCATTAACATTTTTTGGTAATTCAAGATTAAACAGACATTCGAAGCTTCAAAAAGACATCCCCTGTTCTATGTGAAGCCTGTGACAGGCATGTTAGTATATATTTTACCTTGTAGCAGTTTCACAGTGACTCAGCTGCTGCTGTTTTTCTTTTTTTATAACATCGATTAAGCTGCCACTCATATTCCTAGTCAGTGACTCATCTAGAGCGAATCAAAATGTGATTGGTTGATTCCTCTGCCGCTTCGTAATTATGCTGATAGTTAATCGAACGTGTTAGGACTTCTTTTCAGCTCCTGAAGTCCTAACCAATAGGTGAGTTCACTTGTTGATATATACCTAGATACCTTAGAGAAAAGTGTTCTTGATTGACATTTAAAGAATTTAACCCTTCAGTTTCCATCCAAGCCTTAATGAAACGAGTAGTACTGAAGCACTTGCACAGTTTAAATACAAGTGTGACTGTATTGAATAAAAATGTCCCAGAAATTCCCAGAAATCATAAGGCATCGGAAGGCCTCAAAGGCCCTGAGGGCTTCCAGCTGGAAAAAAGGGTAGTTGTCGTGATATAAAACTTTTACATCGGAATTCTGGCGTTGTGGAAAAAATATCCTGCAGATTTCTTTGGAAAAAAATGAAAAAATGAAAGTGAGTCTCATATAAAGAATGTCAAAAGGTGGACATGCTAAATACCGAAAAAATGATACTATATTTGGTTACATTTGGCTTCTTTGTTTATTATCAATACGTTGAATTACTTCCTTTCATAGTTTTGTCTGATGTGAAAGAGTTAAATAGAGTCACTTCTGTAGAAATGTTTCCATTTAATTTCAGCTGAATTCATTCTACAGGGAGATTCACTCGAAAGAGGCCCCGAATATTCTGTAATAACTCTCTCTAGGATGAAGCAATCTGAACGAAACAACGTGCAATGAGCTCCTCAGTATATGGAGCTTTGAACAACCTGTGTCAGAGCGACGAGGTACGCGCCAGACAGCCGTCACGACGTTTAACCTCCGTTTGCAACTTCTGGGCGCGTACCCCCGTACCCCTTCATGTGTCTGGCAGAAAACAGAGATCACTTCCAGCATCGCATATAATGCAATCGATTACACATACGTCAAGGTATGTAGCGTATTCTTTTGGTTCAGATTGCTTCATCCTAACGGGAGTTACAGCAGAATATTCGGGGCCTCTTTCGAGTGAATCTCCCTGTATGACAATAGCATTGCTGTATGAGTCTACATGACGTGTGTGTCTGTCTGTGTGTGTGTGTTCCAGGATATCCAGAGGTCCACTAATGTTGTGTATCAGTCCCACAGCGTCAGCCGCAGTAAGAGAGGGCAGGTGGTGGGAACTAGAGAAGGATTTAGAGGATGCACCGTATGGCTAACAGGTGATCATACACAAACATTCTCATACATGAACACTCTACTTGCATTTGTGTTTATGGCATTTGGCAGATGCTCTCATGATTTACAGCTTAATGATGGCACAGAGGTAGGTGACTATAGCATTGGGAGTCTCACCCAAGGACTGTTATTGGTGTAGCTTGGTGCCCAAGCAGGGAAACCAAACACCAAATGGAGGGCAGTGATGTTACTCTATCAAGTCAAGTCAAGTCAAATTTATTTATATAGCGCCTTTTACAACAGATGTTGTCACAAAGCAGCTTTACAGAGAATCCGGGTCCCCCAGTGAGCAACCCTTGGCGACAGTGGCAAGGAAAAACTCCCTCAACAGGAGGAAGAAACCTCAAGAGGAACCAGACTCAAATAGGGGAACCCATCCTCCTCTGGTCGACACCGGATAACAGCACAGACACAAACCAGTATAAGTGGATACAGTTTAACACCACTGTGCAGTGCGCCGGCCGCATCTCAGGTCAGACCCTCGTAGGACGGGCAGCCGCTCAGCTCAGGGAAAAAGAGGGGGGAGGGGGAAAGAGTAGGGGGGTTAAGATGGACATAGTTAGGAAAACTAATTAACCAAAGGCTCGACTAAACAGGTAAGTTTTTAGCCTAGACTTAAAGATGGAGGCTGTGACTGAGTCCCGAACACAGACTGGTAGGCTATTCCAAAGCTGGGGGGCGTGGTATGAAAAGGCTCCTCCCCCTGACGTAACTTTATTTATTCTGGGTACTAATAATGAGCAGCACCTTGTGATCTAAGTGGGCGTGTCGGTTGATAATAGGAAATAAGGTCACTGAGGTACTGAGGAGCAAGGCCATTCAGAGCTTTATATGTCAGTAGAAGAATTTTGTACTCAATGCGGAATTTAACTGGCAACCAATGTAAGGTACACAAAATTGGGCTAATGTGGTCAAATTTCCTGGTTTTGCTGAGAACTCTGGCTGCAGCGTTCTGGACTAACTGAAGCTTGTTAAGGTGGTACTATACTGTATACTATATGGTGGTACTATACTGACCGCACAGTATACCAACCCATACTGGGCTGTGCAATGCAACAGCATGCTAGTAGAGATTTTTCTCGTGTGAAAGGTCGCAGTCGCACACGCACATATGTACATCTTCATGAGTCTACATGCTCATGGAAATTGTAGTCAAGAACTCAGGAGCTGTTCTAACTATGTAGCATGTGCAATATCGAACAACATTTCCCAGAAGCCCGTCATCTGCTCAACATCCTTGTGTGGGCTGCGACACAGGTTCGTTTCTGGAGTTTGTAGTAGTAGTAGTCTATCGGGTAGTACGTACAATAGAGAACAAATCTAGATGTTTGTGAAAAAACAGTCTTATGATGTAAAAAATGGACCTCTGAAGGTGCCCTGTGGTATCTGGCGCCAAGACATTAGCAGCAGATCTTAAAGAGGTGGGGCCACCAAGGATCGAACTTGTTGTGCTAGTACATTCCACAGATGCTTGATCGGAAGAAGATCTGGGCAACGTGGAGGCCAAGGCAACACCTTGAACTTCGTCGTGTTCCGAACAGTTTGTGTAGTGTGACGTCCCTTCCCCAGATAAACAGCGCACTAATTCGCCGTTCATGTGATGTAAAAGAAAGTGGGACTCATCAGATCAGGGAACCTCCTTCTAATGTGCCAAGGTCCAGTTCAGATGCTTGTGTGCCCATTGTAGATGCTTTTGACGGAGGACAAGGGGTCAGCATGGGCACTGTGACTGATCTGTGGCTATACAGCCCCAGCAAGGTCGAAGGCACTGTGTGTTGCCGTAACGATCATTAAAAATCTCTGTGACTTGTGCCACAGTAGCCCTTCTGTGAGTTAGAACCAGACAGGATAGCCTTTATTGCCTTTGCACATTGAAGGGCCTTGCTCTGACCCTTGCTCTGGCTTTAATGATTTTGCCCTCATCAAAGTCACCCAGGTCTTCTTGCCTACCCATTTCTCCCACGTCTAACACGTCAATTACGAGAACCGAATGTATGCTTACCGTCAAATATATCCCAGACCTTGACATGTGTGACATGTTGTTATTCGCTTCATCTGTGATAATAATATCATAATGTATCATATCATAATAATATCATAATCATAATGTTTTGGCTCATTGGTGTAAGTCTTCCCAAAGGCATCTCTGGGTTCGGTATCTGAGGTGCCCCTGCTGTTCTTACTGCCTTTACTGTCTTTAGCCTGTATACTATTATTAGCCTGTTTCTTAAGAATAATTTGAGTAAATTAAAAATCACGTTTAAATAACAGTCTGTTATTATAACAAACTGTTTTGCTTGAAATTTATAGCTTGAACCAAAAATACATCACTGTTGCTGTGGGTTTTCTCATGCTAAAAAAAATTGCCTGCAACTTTTATAGCGCCAGTGCTACATGCTCAAAAATTGTACATACGTCCCTGCTATACCAACTCCTCTTACCACCCTCTCGCTCTGTTTTTTGGTCGAGACTTAGGACCAGTCCCATTTCTTCTTTTTACCCCTACCCCTTGTTTTCGAGTGTCACCCTAACCCCTTGGAACTGAGTTACAAGGGGTAGTCGCTGAAATCTTGCCCTCTGAAATGGGACCCTCAAATTAAACAAAAAACATTACTTCATTAACAGCTACTAGCGCTGCTCTGTAGGCGACCCAGCCAGTCTGCAGTGACAGCAGAGGAGGGTAAAGTTCAGCTCCTCACTGCTGGGCTTTAGTTACATTTAGGACATCATATGACTTCAAAGAGGGGGGCAATTATTTATTATCGCCCACCGCAAATTCTTTGATATGAAGCTGAAGTCAGATATTCACCAGCTTCTTGTTTGAATTTTCCCGTTCCACCTTAAATGGTGGAGCAGTTACATTCTGGTGCTTCAGGCGTCAGAACTGCTGGATTATTTAAGGTGGAACGGGAAAGGTAGCTAGCTAGCTACTGAGAAGTTAGCATGCTATCAGCATTTTTTTGTGCTTGTTATGAAGAAAACGACCATAATACACTGAAACAACATTAAACTAAGATAATACAGTTGATATCGTAATTTTTAACTGAGAAAATTCTCACATTTGTGTGTTTCTTTGGTCGCCCTCTAAAAAACCTTCGTTTGGAGGGTCAAGTAGCCCTAACACTTTGCCCTACCCCTCTATCTCAACAAAAATTGGGACACCCTACCCCTAGACGTGAACATGCAAAACAGAGGGCTAAGGGCTAAGAGGTAGGGGCGAGGGGTGAAATGGGATTGGGCCTTAATTACTGTAATTCATATACAGTGAGGAAACATACTGAAGTCTTAACAGGGAGGAATTTCCAAAGATGTAAATACAGTATTACGTGAGGCTCCTTTTGATGGTTGGCAGGGTGTGTTCATGTTTTAAAAGCCAAAGTTCAACAGAATTGGTACTGAATTGGAAATAAAACCTGCCAGTAAGACACCACCCATGTCAGTCTGACCTGTAATTATGTGTCAGTATGTTTCAGTAACTTTGTGCTACATTTCAGTTGCAATTACAGTTCATGTCCTTCAAAGCTCCATATTTAGACACTTTAATGTGATTATGTGGTGAAAAATCTAATTAACACTAGACACCTTTACCCCAGTCAGTCAGCCCAGACGTGTTAGGTGTCCGATGTTTGCTTCTTTAGGTTTGCACTGGAGCGTTGATGCTAATGTAGCTAACAAGTAATAGAAACATACATGACTAAGTAGCACTGTGCAAACGACAGGCCTTATATTTTCACACACATTCTTCAAATCGCATCAGGTTTTATTAAGTAATCTCAAATAGACTTATGTGGTTTTTGACGCTGTATGACGTACTGGGCCAGATTAATAAAATACTGCGTCAGATGTAGCGATATGGTAAGAGCGAATAGCATGGTGGTAACACTTTTGCTCATTCATAAAGGAGGATTTCCAGCGAGTCTGCACTGTTACCTCATTTGAATGTGGCATTAGCGATTCATAATATCACACAATCCCACAAAAATAACGCCTGATCCACTCTGATGGAAATTTCCCCGGTAATCTGATGTGCATTAAATTATATTTCCTAAAATGTTTCTAAACATGTTTGGTCCCACATGCAACAAATCACACATACACACACTCAGCTGATTAACCGATATATTTAAAAGATGTGTTTTTTTTACATGATAAACCATGTAACTGCTGTTGTAGAAGAACACTAGGAGGGGGAAGACCTGCTCGGGACGGATTTTCTGTGAATGGAGAGTGGATTTTGGAAGTTGGAGTCCGAATAAGTGTGGAGTAATTTAACAAAAAAAATCTCACAAAAATAATACTTGAATTTTCAACCAGACAGTATAAACAACTTTTCTGGATTAATTATTTGTAATTATTGTGAGAAATTTGTTTAATTTAAAATAATATCAGGGCTTTGAGTGTAAATATATATTTATAGATGGCAGTTAGCCAAGCGCACCAGTCAGAATTGTTCACAGCGGTATTGATAGTAACCAGATGACTGATTTTAAAAGCTCCCTTACAGAAAGATGTTGCATGAAATGATTATGAATACTCAGACCAGGCTACGTTTTTCCAGTCTTCAACTGTCCAGTTTTGGTGAATCTGTGTCCACTGCAGCCTCAACTTTCTGTTCTTGGCTGACTGAAGTGGAACCCGACATGGTCTTCTGCTGTTGTAGCCCATCCACCTCAAGGTTTCATGTGTTGTGCATTCTGAGATGCTTTTCTGCTCATCACAGTTGTACAGAGTGGTTATCTGAGTTACTGTAGCCTTTCTGTTAGCTTGAACCAGTCTGGCCATTCTCCACTGACCTCTCTTATTAACAAGGCATTTCTGTCTGCAGGACTGTCACTCACTGGATGTTCTTTCTTTACTGCACCATTCAAAGTAACTCTAGAGACGCTGTGTGTCAAAATCTCAGGAGATCAGCAGTTTTAGAAGTACTCAGACCAGCCAGCATGCCACAGAAAAATCAATGAGATCACATTTTCCTCCGTTCTGATGGTTGATGTGAATTTTACCTGAAGCTGCTGACTTGGATCTGCACGATTTTATGCACAGCTCTGCTGCCACATGATTGGCTGATTAGATAATTGCGTGAAAGAGAAGGTGCACAGGTGTTCCTAATAAAGAGCTCGATGAGTGTAAATGTTTATTTTTAGCACTTTGGAACTTTGGAATCATTTTCCACAGCACACTCAGACCGAGCTCTGCCATTGGACTTAGTCCCGACTTGTATTTACACCAGGTATTTATTTTTATGACTGCTGGTTTAACGTCATGTTTATGAACATGTTCAGATGTTTAAAATCTAAATCATAAACATGTTGATTTTCATGTATTTGATCTGCTGTATTGTCTTTACTCAAGAGGGATCCCACCACTGCCTGTAGACAGCAGATAAATACATAAATATAAATATAAATACTTCACTTTAGACACTTCGTATGGCTGTTATCACCTTCTTAATTTCAATTTTGACAGTTCATGTTTAGCCAGTGGGCGGCACGGTGGCGCAGTGGGTAGCGCTGTCGCCTCACAGCAAGAAGGGCCTGGGTTCGATTCCCGGCCGGGTGACCAGGGTCATTTCTGGGTGGAGTTTGCCTGTTCTCCCCATGTCTGCGTGGGTTTCCTCCGGGTACTCCGGTTTCCTCCCACAGTCCAAAAACATGCAGTCAGGCTGATTGGACACACTAAATTGCCCCTAGGTGTGTGTGATTGTGTATGTATGTCTGTCTGTCTGCCCTGCGATGGACTGGCGACCTGTCCAGGGTGTATCCTGCCTTCCGCCCAATGACAGCTGGGATAGGCTCCAGCACCCCACCGCGACCCAGAAGGATAAGCGGTTTAGATGATGGATGTTTAGCCAGCTGTTGGAAACCGAGGCATTTTCCAAATATTTATGGTTGTGTTTTTGTGGCTGCGTCTATGTGTTTTGTATATATGTATGGTTATCTGTATTTATATAAGCTGTGTGTTTATTGTGTATTGGTAAGTGTGTGTGTCTGTTTTCTTTGTGTGTGTGTAGGTCTGTCCGGAGCTGGTAAGACCACAGTGGGCTTTGCGCTAGAGGAGTATCTGGTCTCTCATGGAATCCCCTGCTACTCTCTGGATGGAGATAATATCCGACACGGTCTGAATAAAGACCTGGGCTTCAGCTCAGCCGAACGTGAGGAGAACATCCGCCGCATCGCCGAGGTGGCCGGACTGTTCGCAGACGCTGGGCTCGTCTGCATCACCAGCTTCATCTCCCCTTTCACCAAGGTTACACACAATTCCTGTCACAACAATAATAAGTCTAACATTAATAATAGTGATGATAGTAATAATGCACTGATGTGTCCTGGTGTATTAATGTGAAGGATTTCGCCAAATTTTAGAATCAACTAGAACAGATATTGTGCTATGGTATACAAGCTGGTTGCTTAGGTGTTGCTAGGCCATTACTATGTTATTCCCGGTGGTTGCTAATGTGTATGTATATATGCACAGATCAGGCATAACATTATGACCACCTCCTTGTTTCTACGCTCATTGTCCATTTTATCAGCTCCACTTACTATATAGGTGCACTTTGTAGTTCTACAGTTATTCTTGAATTGTTGCACTTGTTGATTGTTGATCAGTCTTTCAGAGTGGTGAATAGAATTATACAACTTTTTTGGAAATGGGGTTGTGTGCATATATATATACATATATATATATATATATATATATATATATATATATATACAGACTGTAGTCCATCTGTTTCTCTGTATACTTTATTGGCCCTCTTTTACCCTGTTCTTCAATAGTCAGAACCCCCACAGAAGAGGTATTATTTGGGTGGTGGATCATTCTCAGCACTGCTGTGACTCTGATGTGGCGCTCTGTCACTTTAAGGTTTAATTTGGAAGAGCAGAAACTATTATAGACTAATAATCTTTAGCTAATGTCTCTCTCTCTCTCTCTCTCTCTCTCTCTCTCTAGGACCGTGCAGAGGCTCGCAAGATCCATGAGACCGCTGGGCTTCCTTTTTTCGAGGTGTTTCTGAACGCATCTCTGGAGGTGTGTGAGAAGAGGGATGTGAAAGGGCTCTACAGGAAAGCACGAGCAGGAGAAATTAAAGGTCGCCGACCTCAAATTTTGATCTTCTTTTTGACTTCATTGGCAATTTCTCCAATTTGGCAGTGAAACTTTCCGAAATAATTTTAAGAATTACAGTCATACACCAGTCAGCTCCTTTGTATCCACATTGCTCCTGTGAGTTTATGCACATTGCTGTAGTACCAGAGACTCATTTAAAGTGGTTCAACATTTATTTGCCCTGAAGCGTTAAAACTTTTTTGTACAATTGTGTCCTTTCATGTGTGAAGCTTTGAAAAGCTATTTAACACTTTACTACCTTTTTTATACAAGAGAAAACAGAGACATAAACTGTTGCTACTTTTCCAGTGGACCAAAAGATGCATGTATTTTTCTCACATCTAGATTGTTTTTGGGGACCATTTATGCAGTTACTGTCATATGACCAGACGATATGCCCACATGCACATAAACAGACAGATGGGCACACACTCAGAAAGTGTCCATGAACTAGAGCTAGAAGGCTGGATTACATACACAACACTATATATATATATATATATATATATATATATATATATATATATATATATATATATATATATATATATATATATATATCCCGATCAGGCATAACATTCTGACCACCTCCTTGTTTCTACACTCATTGTCCATTTTATCAGCTCCACTTACTATATAGGTGCACTTTGTAGTTCTACAGTTACAGACTGTAGTCCATCTGTTTCTCTGATACTTTGTTAGCCCCCTTTTACCCTGTTCTTCAGTGCTCAGGACCCCCATGGACCCTCACAGAGCAGGTACTATTTGGGTGGTGGATCATTCTCAGCACTGCAGTAACACTGACGTGGTGGTGGTGTGTGATTGTGTGTTGTGCTGGTCTGAGTGGATCAGACACAGCAGTGCTGCTGGAGTTTTTAAACACTGTGTCCACTCACTGTCCACTCTATTAGACACTCCTCCTTCTCAGTCCACCTTGTAGATGTACTGTTATCTTTAAACTGCTGGATTTTGTAATAGTATATGTCTGCACTGTATGTCCAAAAATATCCAGATACCTCTTCTAATTAGTAAATTCATCTACCTCAAAGTCAGCTAGATGGGAATAAAGAACCAGAACTGCATTCTCTGAGTGATGGAGCTCCATCCAGTACTTTCTGGATGATTTAGAGTGATTCAGAACTATCAGTACCTGATCCTCACTAATGCTCTTCTAATGTAGTCCTCACAGCAATGTTCCAACATCTAGTGCTGTTACTGCAGCAAAGGGAACAAACTCCTTGTTAAAACCCTTAATTTCAGAAGAAACGTTGGATGAGCAGGTGTCCACAAACATTACGACACTGGAAATGTACAAGAGTAACACACACAAAATGCCTCTATTTATGATTGCAGGCTTCACTGGGATTGACTCCAAATATGAGAAACCGGAGGCTCCGGAGCTGGAGCTCAGATCTGGAGATCTCACAGTGAACGAGTGTATTCTTCTGGTGGTGAACTTTCTCAAAGAAAAGGTACTCTAAGCTGCATCGAAGATAAATGGTTTTTATTCTGCTTATAAATACACTATTTTTTCTCAGCCTTATGAGCCCGGAACCTATATTTTTCTTGCAGTTCATTATTTCCTACTTGAAAAAAGTCACACATTTTTACATGACCATTTTCCAACCTCACTTGGAATAGAATGGGTTGTACTGAAGAGCTCATTGACTTTAAATGTGGCACGGTCATAGAACGTCACAAGTCTGAGATCTGCTGGACAACTGTATGCGCTGTTGTTGTGACATGGAAGCATTTAGAAGCAAAAACAGCTCAGCCATGAACAGCTCAGCCGAGCACTAAAGTGCATAGTGCGTAAAAATTGCCTATCCTCTGTTGCATCATTCCCTACAGAGTTCCAAACTGCCTCTGGAAGTAACATCAGCACAAGAACTGTGCAACAGGAGCGTCACAAAATGGGTTTCCGGGCTCCCGAGTGGCGCAACCGTCTAAGCGTTGGCCCTATCATCAGGAGATCGCGAGTTTGATCCCTGGTGATGCTACAGCCGTCCGTAGCCGGGAGTCTGAGAGAGCACAATTGGCCTCGCTCTCTCTGGGTGGGTGGGATGGCTGCCTTTCTCCCCCCATCACTCACTCAGCGCGATGCTAGTCAGCGCAGGCGTCTGTTAGCTGACGTAACAGATCTGGCGGTTGGCGCTTTCCTCCGAGTGCGTTCGGCTGTCCAGTGACGCTGCGTGAGCGCAGGTCTCGGAGGAAGCCTGTGTTAGCTTTCACCCTCCTAGCGTTGATAGCATCATGTGATTGGGGGAGTCCTAACCAGCGGGGTGGAATTGGCTACGACTAAATTGGGGAGAAAATCGGGGTAAAAAAAAAAATAAAAATTAATAAATGGGTTTCCATGGCCGAGCAGCTTCACACAAGGCTAAGGTCACAATGTGCAATGCCAAGTTTTGGCTAGAGTGGTGTAAAGCATTCTCTGGAGTGCGTTTTCACTCCACTCTCTGGCACTCTGATGGACGAATCTGGGTTTGATGCTAGGAGAACGCTGCCTAACAGAATGCGTAGTGCTAACAGTAAAGTTTGGTGGAGGAGGCATAATGGTCTGGAGCTGTTTTTCAGGGTTTGGGCTCCTTAGTTCCAGTGAAGGGGGATTTTAATGCTGCAGCATACAAAGACATTTTACACAATGATATGCTTCCAACTTTGTGTGAACAGTTTGGGGAAGACCCTTCCGTGTTCCAGCATGACTGAGCCCCAGTGCACAAAGTGAGGTTCATTAACTCGAGGTTTAACAAGTTTGATGTGGAAGAACTCGAGTGGCCTGCACAGAGCCCTCACCTCAACCCCAGTAAGCACCTTTGGGTGGAATTGGGATGTCCATTGCAAGCCAGGCCTTCTCGTCCAACATCAGTGTCTGACCTCACTAATGCTCTTTTGACTGAATGGCCACAAGTTCCCACAGACACACTCTGAAATAGTGGTGGTAGTGGTGGAAACTTCATATTAATGCCCATGGTTTTGGAATGGGACGTCTCACAAGCTTATATGCACAGGTCAGGCATAACATTATGACCACCTCCTTGTTTCTACACTCATTGTCCATTTTATCAGCTCCACTTACTATATAGGTGCACTTTGTAGTTCTGCAGTTACAGACTGTAGTCCATCTGTTTCTCTGCATACTTTGTTAGCCCCCTTTCACCCTGTTCTTCAGTGGCCAGGACCCCCATGGACCCTCACAGAGCAGGTACTATTTGGTGGTGGATCATTCTCAGCACTGCAGTAACACTGACGTGGTGGTGGTGTGTTAGTGTGTGTTGTGCTGGTCTGAGTGGATCAGACACAGCAGTGCTGCTGGAGTTTTTAAACACTCACTCACTGTCCACTCTATTAGACACTCCTACCTTGTCAGTCCACCTTGTAGATGTAAAGTCAGAGACGATAGCTCATCTGCTGCTGCACAGTTTGTGTTGGTCATCCTCTAGTCCTTCATCAGTGGTCACAGGACGCTGCCCACAGGACGCTGTTGGCTGGATATTTTTGGTTGGTGGACTATTCTCAGTCCAGCAGTGACACAGTCCAGAAACAGATGGACTACAGTCTGTAACTGTAGAACTACAAAGTCCACTTATATAGTAAGTGGAGCTGATAAAATGGACAATGAGCAGAGAAACAAGGAGGTGGTCATAATGTTATGCCTGATTGGTGTAGGCGTGATGGTCGGGTGTCCACATACTTTTGGCCACATAGTGAAGCAAGGCTCTGTAGTTTAATAACATTTTTTTAAGATAGCTGGAAAGTTATGTACCGTGACATTGTGACACAGACCTTGTTTTAATTGGGTGGTTAATAAAAGTGAGAGAAATCAGAACAAAGTTACTGGAAGAAATATAAAATAACTGCTTTTGTTTTTTTAGCTACATTTATATCAGGATTCCTGGAAATGAATGCAGGCGAAAGAGACTGTTCTAGGTAGATGTCGATATAGAGAACATGGAGAAAATATTACAAACATCCTCCAGTCTTACAAAACTCACTTGACCGTCATGCACTGAACAACTTTCTCCCAGTTAAGTGGGTGGAAGCGTACTAACCCTGTGTTGCATGCTGTTACCTCAGGACAACAAACATCACTTTACAACACTTGATCACTTTACAATGGTGTGATACATATGTACCGACAGTAAACATAGTCATAACAAAGGGAAGAGTTTAATAAACCAATAAAATGGCTTTATTTGGTCACCATATAATTTAGTGGACATTTTTAAACCTTTTTCTGGCACGGATGACACGTTTCAGCTCCTTCAGCAAAGCATTTCTCATCCACTAAAATGATTCATATCTGTTTGAGCATGACGTTAATTTTTTATCATTTAGTATCATATGAATGATTTATGTGTTGGAAGAAGTTGCTTAAGTATGTCTGTTGCCTACAAGCAACACTGTGTGACAGATTGGATTTAGCTAGTAGCAAATGAAAGGTCACTTATGTAGCCAATTGCAGTTATTATTCAGTTTTAACTATGTAACTAGTATATAATACTAGTAACTGTTAGTAGCTAGAAGCCCATTAAAGTCAATTCTGTCAGGTAGTGTTCAGCATATAGTATGTTCAACTACTGTTGTTAGTAGTTTTTGTTTAGAATATTCTTAGCACTTGAAAATTACTAGATTCGTTTTTATGTTCTAGTTTGGTTTTAACAGTTATTTGCAGTTTTAAATGATTGTTCGGTGCGCAAAAAATCAAAACGTTACTTCACAGTGTTGCGTCATAGTAACACGGCTTCTGTAAGAAATAACATGAAATAGATTTGGTTTTTATTTTGTTATTTGTTTCTTTTTTTTAAGCTTTCTTGAGCATATTTTTTATTTTTTTTTTATATGTTTTAATTTTTTTTACCCGATTTTCTCCCCAATTTAGTCGTTGCCAATTCCACCCGCTAGTTAGGACTCCCCCAATTACACAATGCTATCAACGCTAGGAGGGTGAAGGCAGCACAGGCTTCCTCCGAGACCTGTGAAGCCAACCACCGCTTCTTTTCGAGCTGCCGCTCACGCAACGTCATTGGACAGCCGAACGCGCTCGGAGGAAAGCGCCAACCGCCAGATCTGTTACGTCAGCTAACAGACGCCTGCGCTGACTAGCATCGCGCTGAGTGATGGGGGGAGAAGGAGGGGCCATCCCACCCACCCAGAGAGAGCGAGGCCAATTGTGCTCTCTCGGACTCCCGGCTACGGACGGCTGTAGCATCACCAGGGATCGAACTCGCGATCTCCTGATGATAGGGCCAACGCTTAGACGGTTGCGCCACTCGGGAGCGCTGTGTGAGCATATTTTTACTATTAAAAGATCAAGAAATTGTGTAGTTACTCAGTTCTAAATATTTAGATATCCTATATTTTAATGCTCCAGAATCGCTTTTAAGAAATTGGGTTTGATTTTAATAATCAGGTCAATTTTATGTAAAAGCAGTGAATCAAACATTTTAGAAAACTTTTCTAAACATTTTACACATACATAACGTGTAATAGTGTAACGAGGCGGAAAAACTCAGACGCTCGCGGTTAAAAACAATTTTAATGTTTGAGTCGTGATCCAAAAACGTGGTCAAAAAACAGGCAAAGGTCGAATCCAGCAAAGACAAGAGACAAAAAAAGACAAACATAACAAGACAAACAAAGTCCAAAGGGCAAAGGCAAAATGGGCAAAAGTCAAAACCGAGTCAAAACCGGGAAAATCACAATAGACGGAAGAAAACCGCTCAGTAGCTCTTGAACAAGAAGCAATACCTCGCACTGAACTAGACTAAAAGCTCGGGCTTCATACTAAACTAATTACCTCCAAACAGGTGTAACCACCACTCAGGCGACAGAGAGTGGTGATTGGAGGAAGATGGAGGGCTGAGAATCATGTGATCCCCTGGGGATTCTGGGAAATGGAGTCCCTAGAGACCTCTGGGCCTGAGGGATCCGTGACAAATAGAGGGTTTGATCCATTTGAATATTTGTCAAATTCAGGGAAAAAAAGCATATAAAGTCTCTCCCAATGTCTTCCAGGCTAATTAGTTACTAACATTACCACAAACAATGACTACAAATCAGAGGGGAGAACCTGCCATTGCTGACCATAAACAAACAGAACAACTATTTGTGTTGGCTTCAATCAGAATTCTATGGGGTTTCACATATTATGGGGGTATTCGCAAATATCCAACAGCTTTTTGGCAACTAGCCACTCTGAATGAGGTGAGATGTTTACTTATACACTGAATGACACATATAGGCCGAAATATGGTCTCGCGTGAGGGAACTGAATGACAAGCCAGCTCTGAACATGGACACTGTGTAACACAGTAACCTAATCATTAGCTAATACCTAATAATAAGACAGTGAAGTAAGCTGCTAGTTTAGCTGCATGGCTAAGCTGCTGCACAGCTACTGTTACACACTTTTACTTTCGCTACAATCATTCTCTCAGCACAGCCTCTCTCTTTAGCCTATAATAACAGCTGGATATCACTGCCATGGGTATTTTATGGATAAGTCCTTCAAAAATAGATCAGAATAGGCCTATGCGCCCTTTTTTGGTTACCATCTTGAGAGTAGCGACCATAGATATGCAGACATAGTTGCCGCCTTCATCCTAGATCTGGATAATATGACAATATTTATCGTTATTGTGATCAATTATGTGACGTTATTCCACAGTAAGCTTTTCTGAGCATATCATCAGCACTTAAAATCACTTCTCAAATGCAAGTTAGATTACAAAGAAAACATAATTAATCATATTTAATTGGATTTAGTGCATGGAATTTTGCCTACAAGTCATTGTATGCATAGTTAGATCATAAGTTAGATCATTTTTTAAAAGAGACACTGCTTTTTGTATCAGCTATATACCTGATAAGTGGTATTACAGTGATACGGATTTGAGGCTTTTTAGATTTCTTCAGCACTTCGAACTCCTTGTCTGGATGTTTGACAGTTAATGTCTTGTCTTCTCTCTCTCTCTCTCTCTCTCTCTCTCTCTCTCTCTGTATCTCTCTCTCTCTCTAACTCTCTCTCTCTCTCTCTCTCTCTCAGGGTATCATTCCTACCGGCCAGACCGAAGAGGTCACTGAACTGTTTGTGCCACAAAACAAACTGAAGCTGGTCCAGTCTGACGCCAACACTCTGCCCACCATCCCCATCACCAAGGTAACCAACCCAGTGACGTCACTAATGTTTTGCAGTTGAATCCGTGGGCCTCCTCCCATCCGCATTCACTTTAATCCTGGTCAGGTTAACAGTAGCTTGATGTGACCGAATGTGGCTTGTAATGTACTGTATCACAGAGTGGACATGCTTTTTGAAGACCTTCGTCTATGAAATATAAAACAGCAATGCACCAAAATGGAACTCCAAAACCAAAACTGAGGATACACAGGACTGAAACATTTACACTAACTGCAGTTTTTTTTTCTTGCCCGTTTGTTTTGCAACATTGATTCCTTTTTGTTTATATTTTTTAATAAAACATAATTGGAAAACGTCACCATGATAAACAAAAACGTTTTGAAAAGTCAGTATTTTGGTTCACTGTATGTGTTTTTGCAGACGGGGGTACCTTTTTTTTCAATGTGAGAGCTCTGTTTTTGAGCACTAGCCAACCCATTCGAAAAAAGTTCAGCTCAAAGAGGTCTGTGCTGACCAATTAAAAAGAAAGGAAGGCAGGCCTTCAGTGACAGTAGAAGTTGCTAAGTACCATCTTCATACTACAGAGTCAGCCCTCTTAACGGTGACTACTGACCTGCCGCTTGTTGTTGACTGGTAATTACGCCATTTGGGTCCTGCTAGGTCTCAGTGCTGCTTTTAACACTGCTGATCACAACCTCCTCTTTGAACGTCATGAGCACATGGTGAGGTCTCTACGGGGCAGCACTAAACTGGTTCACCTCTTTGTCATAAGACATTTGCAGCTAATGATGGCAATTTCTCTTCTTCTGTCTCTGTAATCAGCTATGGAGTTCCTCAAGGATCAATATTAGGGCCGCTGCTCTTCTCGTCATATATATGCTTCCACTGGGCAGCATCATTAGGAAGTATAATATTCTATTTCACTTTAATGCTGACGATACACAGCTTTTTCTCCCACTGAGGCCCCCTGATTTGTGCTCACTTAAGCATCTCAATGAAATTAAACTCTGGTTGGCAAACAGTTTTCTCCAGCTAAGTGAAAACAAATCTCAGCTTATTCTCTTTGGTCCTCCCTAGTCTGCTGACTGTTTGCTAAATAATTGTGATGTCCGGAAAATGTGAAACCTCACTCAATTAGCAGAAGGACAGACAATTAGTGAAGGAAGGCAACTGCAAGATTGCTCATGTCAAGCCGGTTTAAGCCTCTCTTCACTGGCTCCCTTACAGGATTTAGTTTAAGATTCTTTTAATTGTATCTTCTGATACCGACCACTGGACATTTTCGGCCGAAAACGGTCAAAATTGGCACTTTCGGTTTTTGTCTGAGAGACAAAAAGGCCAAAAATTAGAGGTTAAAAAAGCAATTAAATACAAATACGTGTCAATTCTAACACTTAACAAATGACTTGAATGGTAATGAACATGAGAAATAGTGATGAATAGTGAAAAACGCTGTTTGTTTTCTATGATGATCAGACCAGATGCATTCAAACAGTAGCAGATCAACAGTGGAACGTACTAACACGCCGTCTGCTGCCCCTGAGTTCTGGGCAGCGTTTAACTTACATGGGTTTTAGCATTTACTGATTTAATGAATTTATTTAATGGAAATCACGTAAATAATACTGAATAACTCAATATCTTTTGGTAATAAACTTCTTAACCTCTCGTTTTGCCCCTTAGGTTATGATGTTAATTCAACTGCATAAATAAAATGGCTAATTAAAAAAGTTTCTTTTTGGTTTCCGGTTTCAATTTGTACTGAATTTCAGTTTCAGTCAAGCATTTTTATTTCACTCCCTGTTACTTTATTATAACCCTTATTTCTTATACTCAGATAAGTGAATTGTTTCATGATTTGTGAATTGTTATATCACTGAATATGTTGTATTTAAACTTTTATAAACTTTTTCTGAAAAAGAAAAAAATATATTCCAGACGAAATTTCAGTCCATCCGTTCTATGAAATGTTTCCATGTAGAAGCTTTTCTTTCATGAAAATGTTGTCATACTGTTTATGTTGCATGTCGTGCAGTTGGACCTGCAGTGGGTGCAGGTGTTGGCCGAGGGTTGGGCGAGCCCCCTAACGGGCTTCATGAGAGAGAGAGAGTACCTGCAAGCCCTTCATTTCTGCAACCTGCTGGACAGTAAGCACACAAATTCTCTCTCTCTCTCTCTCTCTCTCTTTCTCTCTCTCTTTCTCTCTTTCTCTCTCTTTTTCCCCTCTCTTATCTCTCTCTTTCCTCTCTCTCTTTCTCTCCATTCTCCTCTCTTCTCTCTCTCTTATATCACCCTCTCCCTGCCTTCTCTCTCCTCTCTCTCTCTCCTCTCTGTCCCTTCTGTCTCTTCTCTCTCTTTCTCTCTCTCTCTCATTTCTCTCTTTCCCTCTGTCTTCTCTATCTTCTCTCGCTCTTGCTCGTCTTTCTGTCTCTGCTCACGCTCTCTCTCTCTCTTTCTCTCATTTTCTTGCTCTTCTCTCTCCTCTCTCTCTCCCTCTTGTCTCTCTGTGTCTCCCTCTTTCATTCTTCTCTCCTCATTCTACCCTCTGTCTCTGTTTTCTCTCCCTCTCTCTCCCGCTTGTCTTTCTGTCCCCTCACCATTAACGCTGTATTAAATGAATATCATTTGAGGGTTTATGCAAAGTAAGGATGCTACAAACGTAGAGAAGGTGCAGATCATACTAAGCCAAACATCCGTGTATCTGTATATTACATTAACATTAGTCAACACAGACAGACACATACGCCAGCTCTGTGCACGATTAGTCGGGTCTCAAACAGCAGAGATCACACACGGCCTGAACACACTCTTACAGGAATGATGCAACAGCCGCTCTGTTTCTGAAACCTGCTGGGTTCCGCATTTAAAGGGGCAGTTCGCTCTGAATTGGTTACAGGTCTAGTGATAAAGGAGAGGTTATCTGAGGCGTAATATGAACAGGATGTAAGTCAGCAGTGTAATTAAAACGGCAAAAGAATTAAACAGCATTGAACTTCTGCAAAACACGCTGTTGTAAACGTAATTAAAAAGGACTACTCGTGCAGTGACGCCGGCAACCATGTGACCATGTGGACCTGTCACAGTCGGGGGGTGTCTCAGAACAAACGATGCGGTGAAAGCACAACCACCACGTTCGCGTTAGTGAAAAAGACAATGGGCCTCATTCACTGATATCCTCCCCACGTTCCTTGATAACCCGTGTTTTATGTCGAAAAAAGTTCAGCTCGAAGGGGTCTATGCTGACCAATCAAAACAAAAGGAAGGCAGGCCTTCAGTGACAGTAGTAGTAGTAGTACCATCTTCATGCTCCATACAGGGTCAACCTCCTTAAAGGTGACTACTGACCTGCTGCTTGCCGTTGACTCTGGTAATTCCGCCGTTCTGGTCCTGCTAGGTCTCAGTGATGCTTTTAACAGTGCTGATCACAACCTCCACATGGTGAGGTCTCTACGGGGCAGCACTAAACTGGTTCACATCTTTGTCATAAGACATTTGCAGCTAGTGATGGCAATTTCTCTTCTTCTGTCTCTGTTATCAGTTATGGAGTTCCTCAAGGATCAATATTAGGGCTGCTACTCTTCTCGTCATATATATGCTTCCACTGGGCAGCATCATTAGGAAGTATAATGCCAAAAAAGAAAACAATGGTGAACGTTAGAATCAGAAGTGTGTTTTAAGTGGCTCCTGAGTGGCGCAACCGTCTAAGCGTTGGCCCTATCATCAGGAGATCGCGAGTTCGATCCCTGGTGATGCTACAGCCGTCCGTAGCCGGGAGTCCGAGAGAGCACAATCGGCCTCGCTCTCTCTGGGTGGGTGGGATGGTTGCCTTTCTCCCCCCATCACTCAGCGCGATGCTAGTCAGCGCAGGCATCTGTTAGCTAACGTAACAGATCTGGCGGTTGGCGCTTTCCTCCGAGTGCGTTCAGCTGTCCAATGAAGTTGCGTGAGCGGCAGCTCGAAAAGAAGCGGTGGTTGGCTTCACAGGTCTCGGAGGAAGCCTGTGTTAGCCTTCACCCTCCTAGCGTTGATAGCATCGTGTGATTGGGGGAGTCCTAACTAGCGGGTGGAATTGGAGACGACTAAATTGGGGAGAAAATCGGGTAAAAATTAGAAGTGTGTTTTAAGAAGAATACTTTTCTTAAGAGTGGTTGGTGAATGAAGCCCATTGTTTTGCCTTAAAACATCATTTAAAATTTGCTGGCTTTGTTACATTTTAAAGAGTAGTTTGGCAAAAACATATAATTTACATAACTTTCCACTTATTCTCGGATGTAGTGGATCAGCCAAGACATGATTGGTGTCCAAATTCTGCTTCTTTAATTTAGCACTGGAGTCTAACATTGCTAGCAAACACTAAAAGTTAAAAGACACACACATTTTTAATTAATTTATACATTTCAAAGTAAGACATACTGTGACGAATCAACAGAAACCAGACGCTCGCGGATAAAAAGGACAATATCAGATTTACTTCCAGAATCACAATCCAAAAACGTAGTCAAAGAACAGGCAAGGGTCAAATCCAGCAAACCCAGCAGAAGTGTTATGATGAGCATAACACCAGACAAACAAACACAAAAGGGTAAGGCAAAAGACGTAGTCATAGAGACAGGCAAAAGGTCAAAAGACGAATCAAAACACAGTCCAGTAAAAGTACAAAGGGATCGAGCAAAAGGCAGAGTCAAAAAACGAAGCAAACGGTCAAACACAGGATACAAACAATGATGAAGAACGTTCAGTAGTTTACGGTGAAACCTCACCTCGCAACTAGACATAACTAAAGCCCGGGGTTATAAACTAAACTACGAGTCATATGACTGCACACACAGGTGATACACATTAGTATTCGGGTGACTGAGAGCGCTGATAGGAGCGTGATAGAGAGTCAGAAGTCATGTGATTCCCCGAAGCATTCTGGGTAATGGAGTCCGAGCCGTATTCCGGTTCTGAGGGAAGTATCTCAGTCATGTGATCTCTCAGAGGAGTCTGGGAGATGGAGTCCATGTTTCTATGAGAACATGCCGGATGCGTGACACATACTGTCCTCTAAACCACATTGATAAGTCTGCACGAACTCAATGAAAGGCTGCATGAGGTTTAAATGAGTTGGGGATGTTTTTACAGAAAAATTTGGGTGACTATTGACTTCTAGTGTTTGTTAGCAACATTAGCCTCATAGCTCTGGTTCTAAACTAAAGCAGCAAAATTTGGATGCCAAACATATTTTGACTAATTGACTATATCTGGGTCAAAAGGATCGTTTTAACCTTTATTTAACCTTTATTTAACTTAACCCTAAGTCTAGAGCCATTTTGCTATAATATTTAAATGTGCCTAATTTTATAATGAATGAAATGTGAATCTGTGCTCATGGCTTTTTGTTAGTTTGAATGTCATGAAATCACAAAATTATGCCATAAAGTCATGTCTTGGTCTATCAGCTATAGTTAGAGTGAAATTGTATGAATTGGATGTTTTGTCAGATTATCGTGTAATTTTCCAGATTTGATCAGTTTGTGCCTTTATAATCTGAGTGTCCAACCGATACCATGTATCCCCTTCCAAAGGTGGCACTATCAACTTTTCTACACCCATCGTCCTGCCTGTCGCCACGGAGACGAAAGAGAGTTTGTCCGGCAGTGCAGCGGTGGCGCTGGAGTACCAGGGGAGGAGGGTCGCTGTCCTGCGGAACCCAGAGTTCTTCCAGCATCGTAAAGAAGAACGCTGTGCACGCCAGTGGGGAACCACCTGCACCAAACACCCCTACATAAAGGTTTGAGCAGCAACTGGATGCAGCTCATTCACAGTGTTGCTTCATAATAACCTACCAATAGTTTATTCAGTTACCAGAGAAAACAGCTGCTGTATTATTTCCACTGCTAAAAAGGTCATTCTACAGAAACGTCCACTTTTCTATCTGTCCATAGGAGTCACTGGTGTTACTGGCCCTCATTGGTGTAACACATAATAAAGGAACACCAGAGACATTTTTAATGAACAATGCATTTTACTAAATAACTGCTACAGAGCATCAAACCACATGTAGTCAATCATGGAATATCCACTAAAATATGGAATTTAATCCATTTGTATTCTATTTTTTCACAATGACCTCAGAATAAAGTCGGTCACACCAGTGACTTCAGCTAAAAGCTTCATATGAAATCATGAGCTAAATGAGAAAATCTCTGATAACTGAAAGACACAGTGGACTCACCATGTGCTTTTCTTCATAGATCCTCAGAAAACAGGTAAAAGGAAGTCGAGTGATGTCATCAGTGTGACTTTTATTTCAAAATAAGAGATTGTTTGTTTTGGTAACACCAGTGACACGACTCCTGGGGACCACAACTTTCATTCTATATTTTATAATATTTATTTGTTTTCTTTATTCATTTAATTTATGTATTTCATAGTCATGTATAGATTATTGTTAAAATTGCAGAAAAACACGTTTTTGCGCTTATCCTTCACACATGACTGTGAGGACGAGCTCTTCTGTGGTGCTTGGAATTCTAGATAATTGATTTAATAACCAATATTGCTGAATTGAGGCTCAAGAAGGTGTAATTGCTAAAATAACTTATTGTTTTTTTTTAAATATAAATAAATTGTAACCCTAACATGTTTTTGAGGTGTAATATATTTGTAAACGCTAGGGACACAAAAATGGATGCTTCTGTAGAATGACCCAAATAGCACTATGCTAGGGCACGACCAGTATATCGAATAGCCAAACAAGTATGTTTGGAGACTTTCTGCTTTATATGAAATTAAGGAGTGTGACAGTTGAGAACTGACAGGCATATAATATCATAGAATTAGTAAAGCACTTAAAAATCTAAACATGAATATATAAAATTTTATCATTTCATTTGATATCAGAATTTTTAGCCTCTTATTTTTTAAAATTAGGATCAGTATTGGCTGCAAATCTTTCATATCGATCAGGACGTAGGTCACACAGAATTATAGTGTAAAATAAATAAATAACAACTATGTAAAAACTACGACTGGAAAGTATTAGCCTATGTTCTATAGTCATAAAGACACTATGTGTCCAAAAGTATGCAGACACCCCTTCAAATGAATGAATTCAGTTACTTTAAGGTGCACCCATTGCTCACACAGATGTTCAGTTTGTATATCCTTCGTAGGAAAGCACTTATTAGTAGAAAGGGATGGTCAGGAGCAGCTGGACATGAGCCTAAGGTCATCATGTCCGATGACAGGCATCAGCTAGACACAGCATTGCGCTATGCAGTGGTGAAGCTGAAGTGATGGGGCTCCATCCAGTACGTTTGGAATGAGTTGGAGTGATCCAGTAATATCAGTACCTGACTTCACTAATGCTCTTGTGGCTGCATGCAATCAAATCCTCACAGCAATGTTCCAGCATCTAGTGTAAAGCCTTACTGGAAAAGCAGAAGCTGTTACTGCAGCAGATACGATCTATTAACACCCTTCATTTCAGAGGAAACGCTGAGTGAGCAGGTGTCTACAAACTTTTGGACATTTACAGACTGTAGCTCATCTGTTGATGCAAAATTTACAGCCATGCAACATTGGTCAGTTTCTGACCGCAGGACCAACCTGACCAGATATTATTTTGATATCAGAGATTAGAGATTGAAGATGAGAGCCATTTATCATTAAAAAATTTCCAATATCGGTGCTAATACAGATATCTTAATTTTGATACCGATTCTCGAATTATACTTTTTGAAGACCTTCTTTTTAAATAGAAACAGAAAGTGGGTGTGGCTTAAAGCAGAAATGAGTGTGAGGTGCTGGAGTGCTGGAAGTGGGTCAGAAACTGACCGCTGGTGAAGAGTTAGTGACGAGCTAACACGTTGCATCAACAGATGAGCTACAGTCGCCAACTGTAAACCAGCTAGTTTGGGGTTTCTAATAAAGTGGCCAGTGTAAGTAATGGAAGAACCATGTATTAATGTTCTATGAATGCAAACGCTGGAGTGCACACTCTAACTTCAGACCTGTTGCAGATGGTGATGGAGAGTGGTGATTGGCTGGTGGGTGGGGACCTGGAGGTGCTGGAGCGAATCAAATGGAACGATGGCCTGGATCACTACCGCCTCACGCCGCAGGAGCTGAAACAGAAATTCAAAGAAATGAAAGCAGGTTTGAGTGAAAACAAACAAGCTCTACATGATGCCTGTGTTGGATTATCATATGGTCCTGTTACCAGCATACAGACGGGTGACCAAATTAAAAGAAAACCAACATAAGTTGTCTTAGTAAGGTGCTGGCATTGATTCTACGGCCCAGTCCCATTTCTTCTTTTTACCCCTACCCCTTGCTTTCGGGTGTCACCCTAACCCCTTGGAACTGAGTTACAAGCGGTAGTGGTTGAAATCTTCCTCTGAAATGGGACCCTCAGATAAAAAGAGCATTACTTCATTATCAGCTACCAGCGCTGCTCTGTAGGCGACCCGGCCCGTCTGCAGTGACAGCAGAGGAGGGTAAAGTTCAGCTCCTCACTGCTGGGCTTTAATTACATTTAGGGCATCATATGATCTTCAAAGAGGGGGGCAATTATTTATTATCACCCACCCCTAATTCTTCAGTGATATGAAGCTGAAATCAGATATTCACCAGCTTCTTGTTAGAATTTTCCTGTTCCACCTTAAATGGTGGAGCAGTTACATTCTGGCGCTTCAGGCGTCAGAACTGCTGGACTATTTAAGGTGGAAAGGGAAAGTTAGCTAGCTAGCTACCAAGACATTAGCATACTATTAGAGATTTTTTATGCTTGTTATGAAGAAAACGACCATAATACACTGAAACGACATTAAACTAAGATAAAACAGTGATTATTGTAATTTTTTAACAGAGAAAATTCTCACATTTGTGGGTTTCTTTGGTCTCTTGTTCTCCATCTCGCCAGTTTTTCTTTTTTCTCATAACTCTCTGTTTGGAGTCTCTGAAAAACCTCCGTTTGGAGGGTCATGTAGCCCCAACACTTCACCCTCCCCCTCTATCTCAACAAGAATCAGGACACCCTACCCCTAGACGTGAACACGGTAAACAGAGGGCTAAGGGCTAAGAGGCAGGGGCGAGGGGTGAAATGGGATTGGGCCTACAAGTCTATGGATCACTATTTTTCCCAAAGATATTCCCTCACTTGGGGTTTTGATGATGGCGGTGGACAGCGCTGTATAAAACATCAGTCCAGAGTCTCCTAATGGTTTGAGCCACAAAGAGACCCTCACTGTAGAGGTCAGGCCTCCTGATTGATGGGGGGAATGAACCTACAGCGTTGAGTGTAAAGCTGTTTAGGCCCCTTTGCTAAACCAATGCCAGCTTGTAGTGCTAACAAGCATATTGAAGCAAAAGTAGCTTAAGCTAACAGTTCCACACACAAAAACACCTGAACCTGTGCTGTGGCAGGAAGATGAAGCATGCTAAGCTGCTGCTGTAGAACACGACCTGCTACTAGAACAGCTCCAGACCACATTTGGCAGATTATTAGATAAGTGTGGATAAATTTAACGCCATCATATTTTAAGATGCCAACATCATTTATCTAGCGGCTCACTGCACAGTACAAACATCTCAAACAAGTAAGCTACATTAGCACTGGGATGTTCAGTAGCTGTAAGCAAGTTTCCTGTCATGATATTGTAATAGTCTCATTAGCATATTTTAGCATACTGGACCATGATTGGTTCATTTGTGACCTTAAAAAGCTAAGCAGCTGTGTAGCACAGTTTTCAGTGGAAAAATGTTTATAATAACACATTTAATACAAATATCAGTCTGTCCAATCATAGCAAGCCATCCAAGAGGAGTTAACCATCTAAAAAACTAAAAATTAAGTCAGCGTTTTATAATATTTTGTTGTGTCTCCAGTTTATAAAAGCTGAATTTCACTTTTCTTACTTTACTTGATTTTACTAATCGTGGTAAAATCACTGTAACGTATGGTATCTGGTGGCTCCTTGCTCAGAAAACAGACCTATAACATCTCACCCTCTGTTCCCGCCAGATGCCGTGTTTGCATTTCAGCTGAGAAACCCGGTGCACAACGGCCACGCCCTGCTGATGACGGACACGCGGCGGAAGCTGGAGGAACGTGGGTATCGTAGGCCGGTGCTGCTGCTGCACCCTTTGGGAGGCTGGACGAAAGACGATGACGTTCCCCTGGACTGGCGGATGAAACAGCACGCTGCTGTTCTGGAAGATGGCATCCTTGACCCTAATTCAACCATTGTGGCTATCTTCCCTTCACCCATGATGTATGCTGGACCTACCGAGGTGGGTGTCGGCTCATGCGGCATAGAAAATGGAGAACGTTTCATACTTATACATACCGTACATCTAAAATAACTGGGCTGATATTTCTCTCATCTTGGAGTAAAATGCAGAGCTGATAGTGGTTGATCAATAAATATATATAGAGCTGTCAAGCGATCAGAATAATTGACCTTTGTTTCGTGTAGTTCATGGGTGCCCAATCCTAACTGTAAAGGACTTCAGGAGCACACCTGATTTCATTTGTTTAATCTGTTGGTCTTGCTCAGGGGTCAACAACCCAAATGTTAAGAAGATAATAAAATAAAATGAAAATGTAATCACCTTAGAAGCCACAACAGTTTATGTCCATTTTACCACTTTGGCTGTAAATACGCCTCAGTATGTGCTGATGTACTATATAGGATAAAAATATATAAACGAAAACACAGACTTACTTTGCTCTGCTTTAAGCTTTAGCCCAACTATAGCCACTTTTCTCGCATCTCCAGCAGGAAACTTTTCCTCAAAAGTAGAATAGTTTCTTGTAAAATGTCTCTTAACTATTTATGATCTCATTCGCCAGCTTCATTGAATTTTTAATTTTCCTGGTCCACTGTGTTGAACTGTGTTGAACGATCAGCAGAGCTTTATTTTACTGTAAAGGAGGATTATTTTATTTTTACCTACAAATCTGATTCTGCTGTGGAGCCACAACAGGGCAGTAGAAGAGCCGCATGTTGCTGACCCCTGGTCCAGCTAATTTAGCCTACCAACAGGGGGCTGGCTAAGTTCTATCTATGTCAGCTCTGTTAAGTGGGTAGATGTTTTGTCACTGGCAGTGTTGTTTGACTGTAAACCAGTTATTAACCAGTATAACCAGTCTGTTTTGTTACAAATTTCACATTTTACTTCATTTCTTTGTCTAAAGTAAAATTAAGCTGGACTGTCCAAGAGAGAGTTTTCAGAGAGGCTGTGTGGAACATCTCAGACCTCCATGTGTACGCTGGTGCAGGCAAACTTCAGTATCACTGCATGGAACGGAGTCCAAAGGTTTGGAGTCCAGTCTTGATTCCTGAATCTCTGGAATCAAGGAAACGATTATTTTTTAGTTTGACTACCAGCCCTAACTTTTACACTGGAGCTAAAAAGATAACATAGCTAGTGGGGGGTGCAATGATTATTCGACTAAAATCGACGACCGAATTAGTCAGCAACTAATTTAGTAGTCAATTAGTTGGTGACGTCATTACGTGTCTGTCCCGCGCTCACTATGAATGTTTTGACATGACCGCTTACTGGAGAGTTAACAACAGCGCGATGGCAGCCTCAAGAACAAAATCCTCAAAAGTATGTTAGTTATAAGTTGTTATATTTTATTTCTTCTACTTTGCACATCCTTGGTTATATTATTATAAATTTTGACAGGAAAAAATATATTGGAGTTTGAATTTTTTTATCTTTTGTATTAGCAGGAAAGTTTGCTAAAACAGTGAATTCTTGAATGTTATTTATCTTTATTGTCTTCATTGTTAGTTAGCAAATGCATAAAACCTCAAGCTAAATTTAAAAGCTAATAGCTACATAAAAGTTATTTGGTAATGTACCAATTCATAATCCGATTAATCGAATCTTTGTTTCAGTAATCGATAGATTATTCGACTATTAAATTAGTTGTTGTTGCAGCCCTAGCTTAAAACTCCAAAAATTAGCATGCTTCAAACGTCATCCCTAAGTCATCGACGCTCATTTGGATTCTAAACTGAATTTGAATTCTAAATTTGATGTTTTCACCACATTATTCCATTAGCATGATGTTGAGATGCTGACTGTGCTTTCCTCCAGAATAGGACTGAACTGGTACAACAAACTGGTTTCTTACTCTTCCTGTATGTGAAATTGCAGGTGCAGTGGCATTGCAGGGCTAGAATGATGGCTGGGGTTAATTTCTACATCGTGGGACGAGACCCTGCCGGCATGCCACACCCAGAGTCAGGGCAGGACCTGTACGATCCATCTCATGGGGCTAAAGTGCTGTCCATGGCTCCAGGGTTGACCTCTGTGGAGATCATCCCTTTCAGGGTGGCCGCGTACAACAAGAACAAGAAGGCTATGGACTTCTACGACAAGGACAGGTGAAACATGCATGGAACACAAAATGGAAAAGAAATACATATTATCTGAAACCCAAATTAACTAATAATGAAATACAACCCTATTTCCAAAAAAGTTGGGATGCTGTGCCAAATGTAAATAAAAACAAAATGCAATGATGTGCAAATCATTTAAACCCTGTATTTCATTGAAAATAGTACAAAGGCAACATATCAGATGTTGAAACTGAGAAATGTTATTGTTTTTTGAAAAGTATATACCCATTTTGAATTTGATGCCAACAACACGTCCCAAAAAAGTTGGGACAGGGGGAACGAAAGGCGGGTAAAGTTGTGTAATGCTAAAAAAAACACCTGGTGGTTAATTGGCAACAGGTCAGTAACATGATTGGGTCTAAAAGAGCATCTCAGAGAGGCGGAGTCTTTCAGAAGTAAAGATGAGGAGGGGTTCACCACTCTGTGAAAGACTGCACGATCAAATAGTGCAACAATTCAAGAATAACGTTTTTCAACATAAAACAGCAAAGAACTTTTGCTTTTCATCATCTATGGTACATAATATCATTAAAAGATTCAGAGAATCTGGAGAAATCTATATCTAATATGTAAGGGACAAGGCCATCCACAAATGCAAGTTAAAATTCTAAAACTCAAAGAAGAAACCACATATAAACAGGATCCAGGAATGCTGCCACCTTCTCTGGGCCCGAGCTCAATGGACTGAGGGGAAGCGGAAAAGTGGAAAAGTGTCCTGTGGTCAGTATTCATGATGGTATAGGGGCGCATTAGTGCACATGGCGTGGGTGACGTGCACATCTGTGAAGGCACCATTAATGCTGAATGATATATACATGTTTTGGCAACATATGCTGCCATCCAGACGACGTCTTTTTGAGGGAAGGCCTTGATTATTTCAGTAAGACAATGTCAAACCACATTCTGCATGTATTACAGCAGCATTGCTCCACAGTAAAAGTCCAGTTGCTAAACTGACCTGCCTGCAGTCCAGATCTGTCACTCACTGAAAACATTTGTTGGCATTAAATTCAAAATGAGTATATATTTTTCAAAAAACAATAGAATTTCTCAGTTTCAACATTTAATATGTTGTTTTTGTACTATTTTCAATTCAGCATAGAGTTTACATGATTTGCACATCATTGCATTCTGTTTTTATTTACATTCTGCACAGTGTCCCAACTTTTATGGAAATGGGGTAGATAGTAGAATAAATTCTGTACATTTGAAGCAAACTTATTTTGCACGTTTTGCCTAGAATAAGTGCATTCCTATCGAAAAATCTGCCCCTCGCTGTCCCTGCTTCCTCTTGACCTTGTCCTGCAGGTGACCACTTGTGTTCTGTAGGTGCTACACACTTCTGAGTCATGAAGTGAAGATAAGGAAGGCATGTTTAAAGCAGTATTGAAGTGAAGGGAGCGTAAGCTGTAGTCTCACTGGGCCGGACTTGAACGCTTAACAAGAATAGGGACAACTTGTTAAACTTTTGGTGCTGGATTGCAGCGAAATCTGCTGCTAACAAGGGTACAAAGCCTGACACTGCATTGCCTTAAGACATGCAGGCAGTCTTTTCCCTCCCTCTCTCATCTTTTGCCTTCTCATCTCTGTCTCTCTCTCTGTTTCAGACACGCTGAGTTTGAGTTCATCTCAGGGACAAAGATGCGGAGTTTGGCTCGCAGTGGACAGAACCCTCCAGATGGCTTCATGGCCCCCAAAGCCTGGAAGATCCTAACTGAGTACTACACATCTATGCAGAAAGAGCAGTAACAGCACAGCAATGAGCAGCCGAACGGGATTCTCCTGCTTTTTAATGAGACCACCATTCGGAAACCAATCACAGACAGTGGAGCCTCGTAATACCTCAGAGTCTTAGGATATGAATTATTTCATTGTGTGAACTAGTTGTTCGAAACGAAACCCAGGGAGTGCCTCAGTCAGTCGATACCTGGTTAATCATGACCTTATCAGGCTGCTTCATGTTCACTTTCTTAAGATATGCATTATTTAATGAAAAAGGGATGGAATGAGAATGTGAGTGAATCCTGTTTTTTTAAATCAAGTCTAACCCAAAGTGCCTTAATATGAAGGACCAAATGCCCGCACATTGGGTGCTATGCATTTTTATTGTTTGATAATATATTTTGAATACAACCATAATTAAGTATATATTTACATTCAAAAGGTGACTGAGTGCAGCTTTTTACATTGTATATTTATATAACTTGTACTATGCGCCTGACTGTGATTGTGATTTTCAGCTGACTGAAAAACCTTTGAGATGTGCCTTGTTTTGAATAGTATTTTAGGGCTGCACGATATATCATTTGATAAATGATACTACGATATTAACACATCTGCTTTCTATGCTGTACACTGGGGTTCAATCCCCATCTGGGTGAATACCCTACACTATACCAATAAGAGTCCTTGGGCAAGACTCCTAACACTGCCTTCCCCTACCTGTGTAAAATGATCACATTTTAAGTTGCTCTGGGTAAGAGTGTCTGCCAAATGCTGTAAATGGTAAATGATATTACAGAAGTCTGGACTATGCAAATGAGCCTCTAACATCAGGGGTCTTAAACTACCAGCCCACAAGACAAGCTTCATACAGCCCATTGCATATTTACAATTTATCCTTAAATCTGGCTATTTTGTTTTTCTGAGGGGTAGATTTGCTTCGCCACCAGACGCCGTGGCCAGTTTCCCCTATATAAGCTACAGTCTTTCACAAATATTGGTACCCCTGGTAAATGAGAAAAACAGGATGTAAAAAAACTTTCTTTATTGCTTACGTTTATTAAATTTAATTCAAAATGTTAACAAAAAAGTCTAACCTTTACTCGATGTGCAATGATAAAAAAATGTAATTAGGAAATAAATATTTTCCTCAAATCTATGTGCCATGATTATTGGCACCCTTTCATTTAATCATTTGTGCAGCCTCCCTTTGCAAAGATAACAGCTCTGAGCTTTCTCCTATAATGTTTAATGAGACTGAAGAACACACAGTAAGAGATCTGAGATCATTCCTCCATACAGAACCTCTCCACATCCTTCAGATTCCGAAGTTCACACCGTGGACTCTCCTCTTCAGCTCATCCCACAGGTTTTCTATGGTTTAGGTCAGGGGACTGGAGTGGCCATGGTCTGTGAACCATTTTTCTCTTGATTTTGAAGTGTGTTTTGGATCATTGTCCTGCTGGAAGGTCCAAACTATGGCCCAGTTTGAGCTTCCTGGCTAAGGCAGGATTTTTCTGCTGGTATTTGATGGAGTGTGCGATGCCATGTATCTGTATAAGCTGTCCAGGGCCTTTGGAAGAAAAACAGCCCCACAACATCACAGATCCACCACCATACTTCACACTGAGGATGAGCTACTTTTCTGCATGGCTATCTTTGTGTTTATGCCAAACTTACCTTTGGTGTTTGTTGCCAAAAAGCTCTATTTTGGTCTCATCTGACCAGAGAACATCGTCCCACTGAAAGTTCCAGTAATGTTTCGCAAACTGTAGGAGTTTCCTGACCTGACAGCAGAGACTTCCTTCTGGCCACCTCCAAACAACTTGTGGTTCTATAGGTGGTGTTTGACTGTGGTTTGGGAGACGTTCTGACCGCAAGATCTAACTAATGTCTGCAGCTCCCCATCTGTGATCCTTGGAGATTCTTTGTCCACTCGAACCCTCTTCCTCACTGTGTGTGGGGTCAGCACAAACATGCGTCCTCTTCCTGGCAGATTCTTAACATCTCCAGTTGCTTTAAACTTCTTAATTATTGACCTGTTAGTGGAAAAGAGTGTTTAGCTATTTTCTTCTAGCCATTTTCTGATTTGTGCAACCTTTTGTTGCACATCGCTGCTGTTCTCTCTGGTCTTTCTCGTCAACGATGGACGACTGAGGGAATTTGCTCGGTTTTTCATTTCATATATATTCCCCAGTGAATCAGGACATCATGGCTGACCATGTAAGTGTTCCTTTTAACTCAGTTGAAACATGAAATATAATTAGGAATATACTTTGGTTAGATTTCACCAAGAATTTCTAGGGGTGGCAATAACTGTGGCACACATAGATTTGAGAAAAATATTAATTTCATGACAAGATTTTTTTTTTCAATCATTATACCGTAAATACAGGTTTTATTTTTGGCAATATTTTAAAATGAAAGATCAAACGGATAAATAAGAATATTTTTTTACAGCTCATTTTGCTCATGATTACCAGGGGTGCCAATATTTGTAGAGGATATATAAAATCAGTATAAAATCAGTTTAGTGTTAAAAGAAGAACCATTCAAACAAAACCTGATGCAGCATCAATGCTGTACAATGAGCCGTGACTATAATTTAGCTATTCTAATTCAGACTGATGGTTAAATCTGCCTTCATGGATTCATTCATGACAAAATGGAAGACAGAGTGTGTCAGAATTAAAAAATGAATGGACTTCTTAAACAACTGCTTTCACAATAAAAGTCCCATATAATTCTACTGTAAAATGTAAGTTCACTTGATTCAGTTGAACACTAAAATATTTATTAAACACTATGTATCTATACTACTACTACTGTTATTACTACCCTGCTTTCAAAGAAGTTGGTACACTGTGCAAAATGTAAATAAAATACAGAATGGAATGATATGCACAAGATTTAAACTCTATATTTAATTGAAAATACTACAAAGACAACATATCAAATGTTGAAACTGAGAAAGTGTATTGTTTTTTGAAAAGTATATGCCCATTTTGAGTTTGATGCCAACAACACTTTTCCAAAAAAAGTTGGAGCATGTTTACTACAGTGTTACATCACATCTTATTTTACTCTGTGAAATGCTTTCCCATTCTTGCTTGATTTAAGCTGCTAAAGATGTTTAGCACCTGAACTCTTTTAATACGGAGCAATGCTGTTGTAATACCTGCAGAATGTGGTTTGTCATTGTCTTGCTGAAATAATCAAGGCCTTCCCTGAAAAAGACGTCGTCTGGATGGCAGCATATGTTGCCAAAACATGTAAATATCATTCAGCATTAATGGTGCCTTCACAGATGTGCACGTCACGCATGCCATGTGCACTAATGCACCCTCATAAAATTACGGATGCTAGCATTGTAACTGTGTGCTGACAAGCCGGATGGTCCCTCTCCTTTTTAGCCCAGACACAGTGTCCACGATTTCCAAAAAGAATTTCAAATTTTGATTTGTCAGACCTCTGGTCACTTTTCCTCTTTGCCTCAGTGCATCTTAAATCAGCTTGGGCCCAGAGAAGGCGGCAGAGTTTCTGAATCTGAATTTACGTCCTGGGAAGATGTCAAATCTGCCATAACTTTTGCATAGGCCACGTTTTATGTTTTATTTATTTTCCGTTATGTTAAATTTAGCTTTGTTAACAGTAATTGTGCATTGAAATGTGCAGAAGTGTGCTCTCTGTAGAGGATGTATTAACTTATTTTTGACCAAAACTTTCACGTGCTACTGTACATAGTTCAAATTCATACTTGAAAAACATATAAAATATGTATGGAACACACCTTGTTCCCTTGGATAAGACCTGTGGCTACTGACCATCAGGTAATTTGAGCTGGGGACCGCTCCTCTGACCAATCACACTTCCCAAAGAATGCTTCTTTGGCTGTTTTGATGAATCGAGGTATTTATAAACTCCAAAACGTCAACTGTTTTGTGTGAATAATGCAGGCCAATCCTGAACCATGTCACATTACTTGATTCACCAGAGCATTTTATCGAGAATACATCTTAGAATCACAGTACTATCAGTATAAAAACTCTCAATGTTATCGCAATACTAGTAAGTTTATGTGTATCGTGCAGCTCTGGGACCTGTAAATGGCTCGCAGTCGGTATGAGTCTGTGTATCTTGACTGCCAAGCTAAGGGCAGAGTTCATATTTTACACATTAGTCAGAGGCCAAGGCTCAGTTATGTGTGCAGATGGGACTGTCCAGACGTTCTCGCATAAAATCTCACATGATGAAAGTCAATTATAGGTCCGGCAGCTTGTCAAAGAAAGGAGAAGAAGATATGAATGTTTTGCTAATCCTAACCATCTCTGCTGTTTTTAAAGGGAAAAAGTCACACGTTAAAAATGAGATATCTTATATATCTTATGAGTCCAGTGGTTAGTTTCCATTTGTGTCTTTTTAATAGTCTGATGGGGTCAGACGTGATCTCATAACAGGAATGTCTGGGGACAATCGAGAAATTTGGGGGGAAATGTGAGTGGGAACGTAGACTTATTAGGGTGGGAAGAAGCTGAGTGTGATTTTGAAACCTAATCCAACGTAGGACCTCAAAGTAGACGTGACTGTGCGCTCGTCAGCGTCGTTCACCAAACAACAAGCCTGTTTCTATACCAGTGTAACACACACTAACACACCACCACCACATCAGTGTTACTGCAGTGCTGAGAATGATCCACCACCCAAATAGTACCTGCTCTGTGAGGGTCCATGGGGGTCCTGACCACTGAAGAACAGGGTAAAAGGGGGCTAACAAAGTATGCAGAGAAACAGATGGACTACAGTCTGTAACTGTAGAACTACAAAGTGCACCTATATAGTAAGTGGAGCTGATAAAATGGACAATAACTGTAGACACAAGGTAGGTGTACCTAATAAAGTGCTCAGTGAGTGTAATGTGTTCACTACCTCTTGCAAAAGAAAAGAACAGTCATGTTAGGTAACGTCAGCGTCTCGCTAGCTGGCTTGTTCTGCTGGTGTTTGTACTCCGGTGTGACGAAAATATCTGACTTTGTCAAAAGTTGTCAGGAGCTTCTCACAGGATCAGTTTCTCACAGAAGAACTGTAATATTAAAAATTAATGAAAAAGAAAAAATGGCAAGATGGAGAACAAGAGACCAAAGAAACCCACAAATGTGAGAATTTTCTCTGTTAAAAATTATGATAATCACTGTATTATCTTAGTTTAATGTCGTTTCAGTGTATTATGGTCGTTTTCTTCATAACAAGCATAAAAATTTGCTAATAGCATGCTAATGTCTCGGTAGCTGGCTAACTTTCCCGTTCCACCTTAAATAGCCCAGCAGTTCTGATGCCTGAAGTGCCAGAATGTAACTGCTGCACCATTTAAGGTAGAACGGGAAAATTCGAACAAGAAGCTGGTGAATATCTGACTTCAGCTTCATATCACTGAAGAATTAGGGGTGGGTGATAATAAATAATTGCCCCCTCTTTGAAAGCATATGATGCCCTAAATGTAACTAAAGCCCAGCAGTGAGGAGCTGAACTTTACCCTCCTCTGCTGTCACTGCAGACTGGCAGGGTCGCCTACAGAGCAGCGCTGGTAGCTGTTAATGAAGTAATGCTCTTTTTATCTGAGGGTCCCAATTCAGAGGAAGATTTCAACCACTACCCTGTAACTCATTTCCAAGAGGTTAGGGTGACACTCGAAAACAAGGGGTAGGGGTAAAAAGAAGAAATGGGCCTTAATGTGTCAACTTTTGACAGCGTCAGCTACTTTTGTTACAGCGTACTGGAGTCTAGTGGAAATAAGGTGGGGGATTTAAGGGGAGCATATCTTATTAACGGCACATGACAACATTTGATGTGTGAAATAGATCATCACTGTCAGAACAAAACCTTGATTCTCCATTTTTGACAGTGCCAGTTGGTCTTTATATTGTGTGAAAATTTTATGATGAATGGTCCAAAATTACTTGGAATCAAATGTTTTTACATTAACTTCAGTTATAAGACATTGTTTTTGCCTTATGGGTTAAAGTTACTAATTTGGAGATTTTCACCCTGAAAGACAAAATATATTTGTCTGTGGGTTGTTTTAGGAACACACACACACACACACACACACGCACACACACACCTTCTAAGCCGCTTATCCTTCTGGGTCGTGGGGGGAGCTGAAGCCTATCCCAGCAGTCATTGGGCGGAAGGCAGGAAACACCCTGTATAGGTCACCAGTCCATCGCAGGGCAGACAGACAGACATATACATTCACACACACTCACACCTAGGGGGCAATTCAGCATCTCCAATTAGCCTGACTGCATGTTTTTGGACTGTGGGAGGAAACCCACACAGACACAGGGAGAACATGCAAACTCCACACAGAAAGGACCCTGGTCTGTTTTAGGAATAGGTACCTATAAAGTTTTAGTAAAGTTTTAGACTGTATACCTGACATGTTGTCTCATTTGTACACTATTAAGATAAAGCCAAGTAATATTTCAGCTTCATTACTAATTATTTCTCAAAAATGTATTTGTTTTTGACATGTTTTCATCTTAATATTCACATTTGTGCATATATTTGAGTAACATGTTTGCATATATTCTAAAAAAAGATACTTTTAATCATTTAAGAATACCAAATTCAATGTATTATTAAAATCTGGCATCATACAATCCAATCTGACGCACACTGCTGCATCATTCTAACCTAATTTGGTGTTTTTTTGAGTTCTTCTCTGTACTTACTGATATCTCTATCTTTAGAGCAGCACTTATCAGGTTACCCCAGTTCACAGCTTCACAGCTTTGTTTTCTTCACTGTACTTTCTACACTACTTACATAACAGACATGTGAGTACTGTATTTAAAGGTAACTCAAGAGTTGCCCAACTGCAGGGCTGGAGTCCAGAAGACTTCACAATGCACCTAACAGCCTTGTGATAGTTCAGCAGGAAACCAAATCTACACCATTTTCTCCTTAAAACATTTAGCTGTCTATCACAGCATACTGGAGTTTAAATTAAATAATGAATACTGAATATAAGCTGCAAAAAAGTACAGACTTTTAGCTTTAATTTGAGAGTCTCTTAATCCAAATTGGGTGAATGGTGTAGAAATTACAACCATCTTCATATATAGCATCTCCCCCATCCCATTCTTGTCCAAAAAAATTATTTTTCATTTCATAATGCACCAAATGTTTTCAGTGGTGACAAGTCTGGACTGCAGGCAGGTCAGTTTAGCACCCGGACTCTTTTAATACGGAGCAATGCTGCTGTAATACATGCAGAATGTGGTTTGTCATTGTCTTGCTGAAATAACCGAAGCCTTCCATGAAAAAGACGTCGTCTGGATGGCAGCATATGTTGCCAAAACATGTATATATCATTCACCATTAATGGTGCCTTCACAGATGAGCACGTCACCCATGCCATGTGCACTAATGCCCCCTCATAAAATCACGGATGCTGGCATTGTAAACATAAATATACATTTAGATAAATTAAATGACATAAAGAAAACAAATGCCAAATGAATATTATAAAATATATAATGAAAGTTGTTGTCCCCAGGAGTCGTGTCACTGGTGTTACTGTGTAACAAAAAATCTCTTATTTTGAAATAAAAGTCACACTGATGACATCACTCGACTTCCTTTTACCTGTTTTCTGAGGATCTATGAAGAAAAGCACATGGTGAGTCCACTGTGTCTTTCAGTTATCAGAGATTTTCTCATTTAGCTCATGATTTCATACAAGCTTTTAGCTGACGTCACTGGTGTGACCGACTTTATTCTAAGGTAACTGTGAAAAAATAGGATACAAATGGATTAAATTCCATATTTTAGTGGATATTCAATGATTTCATGACATTAAATTAAAAAAAGGCACCGGTGTTACTGTCTCTGGTGTCCCTTTATTATGTGTAACACCAATGAGGATCAGTAACACCAGTGACTCCTATGGAGAGATAGAAAAGTGGACGTTTCTGTAGAATGACCCATATATATATATATATATATACATATATATATATATATATATATATATATATATATTTATATTTATATATATATATGTATATATATGTACGGCTCGTCTGCTACGAACGTTAACCGGCAGGCAGCACATTGGCGAAATGTGACAGTTTAGTCTGGCTGTGGTTATAGCGCCCCTTGCTGTAACTCTCAGAACGCAGCTTATACTTGTGCTGGGTTATGAATTGTGCTGTGGCACGTTTATTTTAGAACACACCGACATGCGAACCTGTATAACTCGAAGCATCTGTGTTCACGTACAAGTACTTTCCTGACTGAAGCCAATGTAGGAGAATTTGTTTTACCCTTCGCTTATGTTCTCCCGTTTCTTGTGAAAAGGGCTGATTTAGTTTGCTCGATGCTAATCGCTATAAACCTCCATTACGTATTAGCTGTACATGTCTTGGCCAAACAACTACATTTGGGATAAGAAGGAAATCAATTTTTTTTACCAAACTATTGCGTTAATTCATGAGTTGAAGCAGGTGTGCTTGAGCAGTGGACCAAACAGTGCTGGACTCTGGCCTTCAGGGTCCAGTACTGAGCACTGCTGTAGCTCTACTGTCTCTCCACCTCTCTGTGAGCGTGTCTGTGTTATCTCTCTCTCTTATAAAGGCAAGGTTGATTATATTTAACTCATTAAGCAAAACATACAACCCAGGCCTGACATTTATTACACTCTACTGCCACCTGTTGGAACATAATCAGAAGAACTGCTTATGTCACTTATTCAGTACCCATTTAGGCCCAATCCCATTTCTTTCCAATTCTTTTTACCCCTACCCCTTGTTTTCGAGTGTCACCCTTGGAACTGAGTTACAAGGGGTAGTGGTTGAAATCTTGCCCTCTGAAATGAGACCCTCAAATAAAAAGAGCATTACTTCATTATCAGCTACTAGCGCTGCTCTGTAGGCGACCCGGCCCGTCTGCAGTGACAGCAGAGGAGGGTAAAGTTCAGCTCCTCACTGCTGGGCTTTAGTTACATTTAGGGCATCATATGCCTTCAAAGAGGGGGGCAATTATTTATTATCACCCACCCCTAATTCTTCAGTGATATGAAGCTGAAGTCAGATATTCACCAGCTTCTTGTTCGAATTTTCCCGTTCCACCTTAAATGGTGGAGCAGTTACATTCTGGCGCTTCAGGCTTCAGAACTGCTGGACTATTTAAGGTGGAACGGGAAAGTTAGTTAGCTAGCTACCGAGACATTAGCATGCTATTAGTGATTTTTATACTTGTTATGAAGAAAACGACCAAAATACACTGAAACAACATTAAACTAAGATAAAACAGTGGTTATCGTCATTTTTTAACAGAAAAAATTCTCACATTTGTGGGTTTCTTTGGTCTCTTGTTCTCCATCTTGCTGGTTTTTCTTTTTTTCTCATAACTCTCTGATTGGAGTCTCTGAAAAACCTCCGTTTGGAGGGTCATGTAGCTCCAACACTTCACCCTACCCCTCTATCTCAACAAAAATCTGGACACCCTGCCCCATGGAAATCAGCACAAGGGAAAAACAATTGTGTGTTTATTCATAACAATATATTATATTATTATATAAATATTTTTACACCGATCAGGCATAACATTGTGACCACCTCCTTGTTTCTACGCTCATTGTCCATTTTATCAGCTCCACTTACTATATAGGTGCACTTTGTAGTTCTACAGTTACAGACTGTAGTCCATCTGTTTCTCTGATACTTTGTTAGCCCCCTTTTACCCTGTTCTTCAGTGGTCAGGACCCCCATGGACCCTCACAGAGCAGGTACTATTTGGGTGGTGGATCATTCTCAGCACTGCAGTAACACTGATGTGGTGGTGGTGTGTTAGTGTGTGTTGCGCTGGTACGAGTGGATCAGACACAGCAGTGCTGCTGGAGTTTTTAAACACTGTGTCCACCCACTGTCCACTCTATTAGACACTCCTACCTTGTCAGTCCATCTTGTAGATGTAAAGTCAGAGACGATAGCTCATCTGCTGCTGCACAGTTTGTGTTGGTCATCCTCTAGTCCTTCATCAGTGGTCACAGGACGCTGCCCACAGGACGCTGTTGGTTGGATATTTTTGGTTGGTGGACTATTCTCAGTCCAGCAGTGACACTGAGGTGTTTAAAAACTCCAGCAGCATGTTAGCAATCGTTAGCTTCAGCTGCAAGTGTTAGCAAACACTTTAGAAAGCTGGAAAAGGCAAAAAACGTATGTATCCATTAGATACTTGAGTGTATTTGACATTACAGCCTCAAACATAGCGTCATGTTATTGTTATTGCCAGTGTTTTACCTTATATATCAATTTATTGTAAATTTATTTTAAATGAACGCAATAAAAATACTGATTTCTAGTGTAGCCACTAATGTTGATGTTAATAAATATATTTACTAATGATGATTTAGGGGAGAGCGGGACACAACCGCACATTTTGGTATTTAATATTGAAAATACTGAAGTTGGAATAATCATGTTTTTATACAAGTAACATATTCATCTCAGCTACAAACGAACACTCGAACTTTGTTTCTAGCTCCTTCTGTTTGTGTACAATTCCACTGAAAATGACGGGAGGCGCAACGTTACAGTTACAGTTCAGCCCATGGCTGGATTAATTATAACAGAGGGTCAGTTGAAACACTTGCTATAAAAGTCTAATGCTTAGTGCAAACAAAGTTAATTCAACATAATTCTATGTTGTAATAAACAAACACATTTTCCAGCCATACTGCATTATATATCATCTATAAGACAGACAGACGGATCAGTTGATAGATACACATACATCAAATTATATATGAACACTGATATAAACTGTGTCAAACCATGACAGATTTATTTTTGTCCAGTGAAGGACGGCAAATAAAAACATCACACATCAGTAAAATATGCAACATTGTTTGTGAATAACTACAGTTTTACCAGCTGTTGATGTCAGTGTCATTAATATAAAACCAGAATATTAACATCTAAAAGATGCTAATAAAGAAGAATCTCTGTTTTCAAACATTTTCTCACAACCACCTCGAGAGCCACAACATTTTATGTCCATTTTACCATCTTGGCTGTAAACATGTCTCAGTGTGTGCTGATGTGAGTATAGGCTAAAAATATAATATAAAAGAAAACGCAGACTTTATGTGCTCTGCTTTAAGCTTTAGCTCAGCTGTAGCTGCTTTTCTCGCATCTCTGGCAGGAAACTTTTCTGCAAAAGTGGAATAGTTTCTTGCAAAATGTCTCTCAACGTTCGAGCCAGAGCCTAAATTCAGGTTCACGACTTTTGTTTCTCGATGCAGATTAAACATATCAGGAAACGAGCTGTAGTGATTATAAATGCAAACAAGTCCATTTGTCTCCAAATTATCGATGTTCGCCTTAAATCTTTTTCTTTGCCATTTTGTTGGCTATTAGTCAGGCGAGACTGTTGTCTGCGTTGCTATCTGACCAGCAGTCTGCGCAGCAACATTCAGGGTGAAAAGTTGATGAATTAGCAGACATAGCCTACAGTAACTCCAGCGTTTAAAACCATTTATTCCTAAAACTGTGTTAGAACGACCAGCAGAGCTTTATTTTACTGCAAAGGATGATTAATTTACACACACACACATTTTCTAAACCACTTATCCTCCTCAGTCAGGGGTGTAGCCTATGCCATGTCATTGGGCAGAAGGCAGGATATGATTAGAGAGAATTTGTGGTCTCAGGGGTCACAACAACTGTGACCTTTTTTAGGAAAAAGCATCACATAAAACAACAGTCTGAATAATTTACCTCATTGAAAGGTTAGACTTCTCTCATATGTTCCATATATATCTATATCTATCTATCTATCTATCTATATATATATATATATATATATATATATATATATATATGTATATATATATATATATATATATGTATGTATATATCGCCACCACTGCGCCACTGTTTCTCTACAGTGGCGCACTTCTCATCAAACCCCTCTGAATGACTATGTTTATGTCCTAATGATTTAGTCATTCAGACATTTTAAAAAATTGGTTGAGTTCCCCTCTAAAACCTAACTTGGAGGACATAAGTGAGGTGAGGTTTGACACACCTTCCACAACAGGTGGTGCTAGACGGACCAGCCTATTCAGCAGCTCAGACTCTGGAGTCTCAACTTGGTTTAATGTCTTCCGAGGCTGGAACAGTATGTACTTAAAGGGCAATTCCACCAAATTTTCAAAAATTTGTGCATAAGTAACAGGTTAAGCCTGTAAACAGATTCAGAGTGGTGTGGTGTGAAATGCTCCATTCTAGAGTAACTTACATAGAATTGTTCACAGTGTTGGTGATGGGAACCAGACATCTGAAAAGTTTAATGCTGCTCCCTCAGAGGAAGTCACAATATAAGGATACAAATACGCTGCCTGAAGTCTGTCATGTTGTTTTACGCAAGTTTTGAGGTTAGGATTTGGCCTAAAATGTATTTTTAAAAGCGAGTAATGGCAGAGCTGTACATATAGGGCATTGTGAGGCACAATAGCCCTGAAAGAAAATGTATTTATCCAGATTTTCCATTATTTTCATCAGCATCACATAAAACAAATCAGACTGTATATAAGACACTATAGGTTGACTGGCGGTTTTGGATAGGTCATAGAATGGCAATGTTTATGTTGTGGACACGGCGACCCCTGGTTACTGTCACCACCACTGTAAAGAAGTTGGTGAACTAGAAGTTGCTAAATTTCTCTACAAGTGAAGCATTTTACATCAAACCACTCTGAATGACTCTGTTCTCAACGAGCGAATTTTACAGAAATTTTGAAAAATCAGTGGAATTCCCCTTTAGGCCTAGCTTCGTCAGGTGTCAATATAAAGGAGTAACATGTACAGACATTGGCTCGTACACAGAATATCACAATGACCCTTCGTTTTCATGTAACGGAAGAAAATTCAGCTTCGTCATTAGATCGCTATCTTCACATTAACAGAGGTCAAGCTCGGGCAGACTAGCTTCTTCCCCATTCCACTCAGCTTCAGGCTAGAGAAACTAAGGCCCAGTCCCATTTCACCCCTCGCCCCTACCACTGAGCCTTTAGCCCTCTGTTTTGCGTGTTCACATCTAGGGGTAGGGTGTCCCAATTCTTGTTGAGATAGAGGGGTAGGGTGAAGTGTTGGGGCTACATGACCCTCCAAACAGAGGTTTTTCAGAGACTCCAATCAGAGAGTTATGAGAAAAAAAGAAAAAACGGCAAGATGGAGAACAAGAGACCAAAGAAACCCACAAATGTGAGAATTTTCTGTTAAAAAATTACAATAATCACTGTTTTATCTTAGTTTAATGTCGTTTCAGTGTATTATGGTCGTTTTCTTCATAACAAGCATAAAAAATCGCTTATTAAATTGCTAATGTCTATTAGCTATCTAGCTAACTTTCCCGTTCCACCTTAAATAGTCCAGCAGTTCTGACGCCTGAAGCGCCAGAATGTAACTGCTGCTACACCATTTAAGGTGGAACGGGAAAATTCGAACAAGAAGCTGGTGAATATCTGACTTCAGCTTCATATCACTGAAGAATTAGGGGTGGGTGATAATAAATCATTGCCCCCCTCTTTGAAGTCATACGAGGCCCTAAATGTAACTAAAGCCCAGCAGTGAGGAGCTGAACTTTACCCTCCTCTGCTGTCACTGCAGACGGGCCGGGTCGCCTACAGAGCAGCGCTAGTAGCTGTTAATGAAGTAATGTTGATTTTTTTTATTTTGTCCCATTTCGCAGGCCAAGATTTCGACCACTACCGCTTGTAACTCAGTTCCAAGGGGTTAGGGCGACACTCGAAAACGAGGGGTAGGGGTAAAAAGAAGAAACGGGACTGGGCCTAACGCTGCGTTATATCTAAAAAAGCCTTCCTCGTTTATAGAAGCCGCTGTAGCGCGATACGACGTCCATTCAGCGGCGGTACGGAACAATGTGCGAGCCGTCGGGCAGCGAGCGCCCTGCCTGCACTGGAAACTTCCCCAATCGCCTCAACATGTGACCACTTTGACAGGGCGAAGCGCCGCCTGCTTTCAGCGCGTATCCTTCCGCCGCGGAGCGAGCCGCGCACAAAGGGGCCCACTCGACTCGACGTCGAAGCGATTTAAAACACATTTTCTACAACGTGATCCTGCTTCTGTTCCGATCAAATACGGCCGTTCGTTAAACGAGCCCGATCCGCCGTCGAACTATTTCCGTACGGGGCGGCAGGATATCTTCTCTGATTCTGCCAGATCTACCTTCTTTTTTCCTCCGCTGGAAGCCATGATGGAAGTTTGAGAGTCGGGCTGGGAGAGAGAGCCGTGCGAAGATGATGACTCCCCTGGACGAGCGCGTAATCCGGCGACCGCTGTAAGGCCCAGTGGCTGCGCACTCGACACATGTAAGGTGGAGACTGTCAGGTTCTTTTGTTCCTTTCTCCGAAAAAAGCGTCGACCTTTCAAGCTCGGCGACAGCGATGGTCGTCCGTTAGGACGGTTCTGGGTTTTAAAGGAGGGGGGAGCGCGGAGCGAGCTAGCCTTTGTCGCTAGCTAGCGATGCTAAAGCTACGCAGCGAGTGGCTCTGGGGGAAGAAAAAAAAAGGCTCGCCTCGGTTTTCCTGCGCTAGCGACGATGGAGAGGAGCCCGTCCTCTCTGCGGAGCTGAACCACGGCGCCCTCGGCGCGCCCGGACCCAGAGACTCGTAACGTCGGCTCGGCTGGTTGCGGCTGTGCGGGTTCGGCCGCTCGGAGGCTTCGCTCGCTCGCTCTCCCTCGGCGGAGGACTGCGCGACGGACAGCGGGCTTTTTCGGAGGGGAGAGAGCGGGGCCTGCTGCTTTTGTTGGAGCCGCCGCTGCTGCTGCCGCTGCCGCTGCTGCTGGAAGGCCCGCGTCTCTCCGCCGCCACATAAAAGCCCCGTAATCCTGCTAGCTACAGCGGGGCTACGACGGGGCTACGGCGGGGCTACGGAGCTGAGGAGAAACAAAAAGAAAAATCCCTCAGACGAGGGCCAGAGTCAGCGCAGACCAGGACTGACTAACCCTTAAAGGACTGATACGTGAATATATATACGTACATATATAAATATATACAAATATATATATATAAACTCAGAACTCCTGTCACTGCAATGGCTGCGATCATTAAGGAGATTGTCAGTCGCAATAAGAGGAGATACCAAGAAGATGGATTCGATTTGGACCTTACATGTATCCTTGGCCAGTCCTTCATGCCTTAAACATGTCCCTCTTTAGCTCTGCTCTCGACTAATGTCCATATTTTTTGTTTTAAAAGCGAGGAAAGGTCGGGGGTATTGATGAATTAACGTTAACGTCAAGCTAACTTAACGCCCGCTTGGCTTTCGAAGGTAGTATATTGATACGGTAACGTTAACCGTGGCAAAGCGAGGTTAATTTGACCATTTTAATGCCTTATTTCTGATTAGTGACGTTAGCTAACGGTTATACTGGTGTTCGGTGAGCTGTTTAAGATGCTAACTGGTACTAGCACTGGATTGCAGTGAGCTGCTTGGGTAGCCTGACCAAAGGCAAGTGGCCCATTTTCAGTGCTTTTGTATTGGCTGGATCTGGAGCGATCAACGTGATCGATACCACTGATGTCCTTTTACCCCCTATCATATAGACTGTAAAGCCTCATCTGAATGCTTATAGAGGCATCTGTTGAAGCTGTACAGAACTGATGGCTTCGGTCGCATTTATAGCCCTGCGATGCTCTGCTATCTGTTTTGTGGCCTAAGTGAATTGACAGTAATGGAGGCAGATTTTTTGGTTCAGATGGATCCAAAACATGGAGAGAGTGGCGGCAAACTAGGCAGTTAAAAGGGAATCTGCAGGGTGGGATGGATCCAGGTCGGTTCTGGTGAATGTCGTTTCGGTGGTGAGGAATCTGGTGGCGCATCTGTGACCGCAAAGCATTTTCTATCAGCGAATGATCAGTGTCAAGTACAGGTTGGCCGCAACGTCCAGATAACCGTCCGGATAGCCGCCGTGACGTCTGCTGTGGAAATTCCCCTTTGATTGTTACCCCATGACCACTTGTGAGTGAATTATGATGGGCAGAACTTTTATTCCTCTCGCAAAGCGAGATGCCGGGCCATAAAGCGTGTCTCACTTTGAATCGGATTGTGTCACAGAGAGCCACGCCATTGTCTTCGAATTTCCTGTTCTGCACCAGGAACGTAGGTGCTAGAAATCTGAGGGCTATCGCTTACTGTATAATGTGTTTGGACCTTTGATGAATGGCGATGAGAAAGAGAGAGAGAGAGTGAGAAACTAGAAGGTAATCTTGGTTAGCACCTGGGCTTAGTTCACGTTAACACCCTAGACTGTGGTGTGAAGGGTCGGGCAAGTGTGCATTTCGCAAGCCAGGCTGCGGGTTAACCGACTGACTGTATTGATTTTTTATTTATTTGTTTGTTTTTCTTTTTAAAATAACAATAACATAGAACCAGAATGGAATATACCATTGTTTGCCTTACAAGACATTTGTATCAGGGCATATTGTATTTAACCTTAGTAGTACTTTTTTGATTCGGCCATTTTAAAGGTATAATAAGTACAAATTTAGCCCAATTGGAAACGTTCTCCGAGTGGGCTTTAATGAAAAAGAAAAGGGTGAAGTGTAAAATGCTGTCGTTTGCCTTGTATTGTTTTGGCCTACCTAGTTTTTGTCAGTTGATGTCACGGCAGAACGAATTAGGATATATAATTAACCTAATATCCGCAGTATATTGGTTTGAGTGGCTATTTTAAAGGTGCACTAAGTGTAGTTTTTTTCATAGCCTATTTAGAAATTTTCTCTAAGTGGGCTTAAATGAAAATGAAAAGGGATGAATTGTGAAACGCTGTTGTCTGTTTTATGTTGTGTGTGTCTGTTATGTCAGGGTAGAGTGTTTTAGGATATGTAATTCACCTGATATTTGTAGTATATTGGCTTGGGTGCCTTTTTTAAAGGTGCACTAAGTAAGTTTTCCACCACCTGTTTTGAAATTATGAGGCAATCCTGGAAATAGTCATCATAGTAAGTTTTTTATGGGTGGTCTACTTTAAAGGTGCAGTTAGTACATTTTCCACATCCACATTCTGAAATTTTTTTGTGAGTGGGCTTTACTGAAAAAGAATTTAAAATATTGTTGTCGGCCTCAAAGCATTTTGCTGTTGGAAGAAACCCAGTATCTCCAAAATGGTAACTTTACAGGAGAAGGAAAAAACCTACTTTACTTTCAATGTAAGTCAATGGAACCAGACTTTTTTCCAGGTCATTTTTGGTCATTTCTTTTAGTCCATTTATCATAAAATATACACACAATGTAAAGAGCAACAGGCATTTTCAACTTTTGTCAAAAACTTCAAAAATGGAGATGCGAGGTTTTCTTCCGACAACGGCGACTTGTAGATATTATGGCCTACAGACGGTTTGGTGTGTGTCAGGGTAGTGCATGCTTTGATATTTGATTGAACCAGAGTCCGTGTTCAAGGTGCTTTAGCTTGGGTGCCTATTTTAAAGGTACATTAAGTAAAAGTTTTCCACCTCCAGTTTTGAAACTATGAGGCAATCCTGGAAATAGTCGTCATAGTTCGTTTTTATGGATGAGCTACTTTAAAGGTGCAGTAAGTACATTTTCCACCTCCACGTTCTGAAATTTTTTTGTGAGTGGTCTTCACTGAAAATAGGGTGGCAACTAAATTATTTTCATAGTCAATTAATCTGTCGATTATTTATTTTCGATTAATCGATTAGTTGTTTGTTCTGTAAAATGTCAGAAAATGGTGAAAAATGTCGATCAGTGTTTTCCAAAGCTCAAGATTACTCAAACCGATTAATCGATTGCCAAAATAGTTGCTGATTAATTTAATAGTCGACAACTAATCGATTAATTGTTGCGGCGCTAACTGGAATTTAAAATATTATCGTCGGCCTCGAAGCATTTGTAGAAATTATGGCCTGCAGACGGTTTGGTGTGTGTCGGGGTGGTGCATGCTTGGATATTTGATTGAACCAGAGTCCGTGTTCAAGGTGCTTTAGCTTGGGTGCCCGTTTTAAAGGTACAGTAAGCTTCTTGTGGATGGTATGGCGACATAAACTGTTATAAGGAGTAGCACTGCACATTTATACTGCTTCTTAATCGTCACTAAGATGGTGGCTTTTGCAATGCTGATATCAGAGAAGGCCGTAATGTGTACATGAGCCATTTAGCCGGTCAGTATTTGTTTACAGTGTGCTGTGAGCATCTTGAATAGCAGTTCCAGGTGATTGTTGGTGTTGCAAATCAACTGAATGACAGTTTTGTCCTTAACTGTGTCACATTATTGATACACCCATGTGCTTTTAGTGCAGTGTGAGGCAGTAATATAATCCCAGTGCTCTGATGAGGTATAATAAGCATATTCTGCAGAGGTGAGGTTAGAGAACGGTAGTTGCTTCCTGTGCTGATGTCATAACGAGCTGACCTCTTTAAGCATAATGGAAATGTGCCACTTACTGCTGCTTTAACTCACTTCTGCTTTCCCAGCACTAAAGAGGTTTAAAGTCTAATGGCGCTGGTGTGGCGTGGTACCTGCTGTCTGCCACGCTAGCTGTGCGCGGCGGTAAATCGCACCACAGCATCTGTAAGTCAACACCGCTGGCGCACCGAGCATGCCGGGAAAAGGTCAAAGGTCACGCAGGCTGCCGTGGCTCGAGCTCGGCCACTCGACGGCTTCATCAGAGGCGCGTTAATTAGACCGAGGTTAATGCACAAGTGTGCGCCGGGCGGCGTTGTTTTGAAGGCTCATTCAGTTTCTGCTGTACATTTGTAGTGTTTTTGTTCCTCTAACAGCTTTAACAGTCACAGCAGGCTTAGGCAGAGATTTCCAGAGTTTTGTTAACAGCCTTATACTTTCACTGAGCATATAAAACCACCAGTGGAGGACGCAGTTGTCAAATGACAATTAATAATGCCTAAAATTCACACATGATTTGGAATTTGTTGGCACAACCCACCAACGCTGATCTTTTTTTGGCTTATTCATGCATATTTAGTCAAAATCTACTATTATTTAGCCTCTCAGGTGTTGAGTCTGTTAACTGAATGACCTCAGTGAGCATCATATTGCATCGATGAGTGTTAAAGGCTCATAATCAGTACGTTCAGTAACCTGTGTTATTTTATTCCACAAGCATTTGAAGGAAAGCCGTGATCCAGAACGCTCAGAAGTGGATGATTTTGCTTCTGATTGTCAAACTGGTGATTGAACAGGCTTCAGTTAGTCTGTCCACTACTTGCAACCGATCCGACGAGCAGCATGTGTCTTAAAAGGTGATGTAAAAGCTGATGTTAGCTAGTTCATGATGATAATTAAAGCAGCTAGACTGTATCAGTGGGAAATAATCCATCTTAACTGGTTTCACAAGTTTTGTCAGATTAAATAACTGGTCTTTGCTGCTGTCACTGGGTTTCCGCTGGGCTTCCATCAGTATCGTTTGGCCTTTAAATATTGCAGTTGAGATGAAACGTGCAGTATATTAAAAACACTCGTAGGGAATCAACAGTGTTACTCTGTGTAGCCACCATCACTTTATAAGGTTCATAGTGCATATTTATGGTATTTTTGCGTTTATGCTATATATACACATATATGTATATATATGTATGTGCACACACACACACACACACACACACACACATGTATATCGCTGTTGTCGTATCTCTAAAATGGTAACTTCACAGGAGAAGGAAAAAATATACTTTATTTTTAATACAAGTCATTTTTCCAAGTCATTTTAGGTCATTTTGTTTTAGTCCATTCATCATGAGATTTACATACTATGTATATATATATATATATATATATATATATATATATATATATATATATATATATATATTTATATATATATATATATATATATATATATATATATATATATATATATGGTGTGTGTGATAATATTAGATATTAATATATTGTCAATAAAACAGCCTGCTAATACTAATATTATTACATATATGTATGTAATAATGTTAGATATTAATATAGAATTAGGCTGTTTTATTGACTCTTGTGATAAATTACATCAGGATGTCACCGTATACTTTTCTGACTGTTGCATGGATGTAGTCAGTACTCAAAACTCTTTCCTTTTTATTGCAAATATAGTCATTTTCAGGAGGACTGAGGGCAGCGCAGTGTGTAAATCATTGTATTTGTAGATTTTGATTTAAATGGCATTGCTTTGTCTGCTGCAACTTATCCGAGGTCAGACACATTGTGTATTGTGAAAACCTCTAAGTGTTATATTATATTTTCAACCTATTGGCAGCCACTAATCAGCTAAAAGTTGGCAATAGCTCTGAGTGTCCTCTGTGCTTAGCCATGCACTCTTACATGGTTCTGATTGTATTTTGCCATAAGATAAGGCTACGTTCACATTACCAGGCTGAAGTGGCACAAATCAGATTTTTTGCCCTAATGTGACTCAGATCTGATGTTTTCAGAGCTGTGTGGACACAAATCTGATTTTTTCAAATCCGACCTGAGTCACTTTCATATGTGGTCCTAGATCAGATGCGTATCCGATTCGTGGCCATGCGACCTTAATTTGATGCTCAGATCGGAATTCATGTGTTTTTTTTTCCACTGCACGTGCGCCATCATTCAGCGTTACCATGGCAGCAGCACCGAACAGAAGTTAAAGCCTGTAAACGGTGGAAAAGCAGCTCATCTCACCTTTTTCTCCTTCGTCTCGCTCTAATAATGAAGCTGAGAGCTGATCAGAGTTAATTATCTTCTCAGCGAAGCTCGTTCTGCTCGTTAGTTTGTGCTGATGATGAACGTGATTCATTCACGTGACGTTACTGAGTAGGATGAGCTCATGAGGGTCATTTCAGGACGCCGGTTCGTCACATTAATGACAGATTTGAGTCACTTACCTAAACGAGTGTGAACCATTGTGTCAGAGAGATCGGATTTGAGCAAAAAATCGGATTTGAGCAAAAAATCAGATTTGAGCAACGAGGCTTGTAATGTGAACGTAGCTTAAGAAACCTTGTTGCCAGCACATTTGTGCTTTTTTTAAATGGGTAATTTTCTAACCCATGACAGTCTCCGGTAAGTCTTTACAGGCTGTTTTATTAGCTTGGTTTTGGAGCAATTTACTGACTCACAAATAGTTCCATATACTGCATTACGAATATGTCCTTATCAATATGAACACAACAGTCGAGTCTCAATAGCTTTCCAGAGCTACTGTTTTATTATGTGAGGCCTGAATATAGCCTTTGTTAAAGGAATAGAATTAACTTTGCTTTTAATTTTGTTTTAGCCAGTTTATGAATTTTTATACAGGGGTTGGAAAAAGTCTTGGTTCTCCTCAGAGCGACCTGGTTACTTTTTGAGCCCTGATCAGAACCTACACAGAAACTGATCTGGAACTGATACGGCAGAATGGTATATGGGTCATTCTACAGAAACGTCCACTTTTCTATCTCTCCATAGGAGTCACTGGTGTTACTGATCCTCATTGGTGTTACACATAAAGGAACACCAGAGACATTTTTAATGAACAATGCATTTTACTAAATGGCTGCTACAGAGCATCAAACCACATGTTGTCAATCATGGAAAATCCACTAAAATATGGAATTTAATCCATTTGTGTTCTATTTTTTCACAATTACCTCAGAATAAAGTCGGTCACACCAGTGACTTCAGCTAAAAGCTTCATATGAAATCATGAGCTGAATGAGAAAATCTCTGATAACTGAAAGACACACTGGACTCACCATGAGCTTTTCTTCATAGATCCTCAGAAAACAGGTAAAAGGTGGTCGAGTGATGTCATCAGTGTGACTTTTATTTCAAAATAAGAGATTTTTTTATTATGCGGTAACACCAGGGACACGACTCCTGGGGACAACTTTCATTATATATTTTATAATGTTTATTTGTTTTCTTTGTCATTTAATTTATATATTCCATAGTCATGTATAGATTATTGTGGTTAAAATTACAGAAAAACGTTTTTATCTTCAAAATATGGCCTCAGCCTTTACACATGACTGTGAGGACGAGCTCTTCTGTGGTGCTTGGAATTCTAGATAATTGTTCAGCATTGATAAATTGAGGGTTAAAAAAGATGTAATTATTAAAATAACTCAATTGTAACCCTAACGTTTTTAAGTGTAATATAACTAAACGCAGGGACACAAAAATGGACGCATAAATATATCATGATAAAACATTTTCTGGCTACGCAACATGTATCAGATTTAGTTTTAATAAGAACTAAGTGGTGCCACATTTGGAAAAAATACTATCCAATAACTGCAAAATATTGGCTGATTCACTGTTCCAACACTGCGCTGCTCTAAGTTCAGGTAAACAGGACTGCTGGAGTTTTTAAACACTGTCCACTCACTGTCCACTCTATTAGACACTCCTACCTTGTCAGTCCACCTTGTGGATGTAAAGTCAGAGACGATAGCTCATCTGCTGCTGCACAGTTTTTGTTGGTCATCCTCTAGTCCTTCATCAGTGGTCACAGGACGCTGTTGGCTGGATGTTTTTGGTTGGTGGACTATTCTCAGTCCAGCAGCGACACTGAGGTGTTTAAAAACTCCAGCAGCACTGCTGTGTCTGATCCACTCAGACCAGCACAACACACACTAACACACCACTACCACGTCAGTGTTACCGCAGTGCTGAGAATGATCCACCACCCAAACAGTACCTGCTCTGTGAGGGTCCGTGGGGGTCCTGACCACTGAAGAACAGGGTAAAAGGGGGCTAACAAAGTATCAGAGAAACAGATGGACTACAGTCTGTAACTGTAGAACTACAAAGTGCACCTATACAGTAAGTGGAGCTGATAAAGTAATGTTAATGTTATGCCTGATCAGTTTATACTCATAATACTATAAATACAGTATATAAGGTGAGCAGTTATGTGTTGTATTCTACACACAGTGGTCAGTCTGTTGTCTGGACAGTAGCTCATCTTGTCAATAACCGTCGGGGTTGGTTGTCGGAGTCTCAGTCCAGTTCTCTCTCAACTTCCAAGAAGTCTAGTTCCACACGTTGGTCCTTCGTTCTGCCACCTCCTCATGCTCTCGTTCCTTCGCTCTTCCTTTCACGCTCGCTCTCTCTCTCTTTCTCCTGCCGTCCCTCTGTGATTTTACGCCCTGGGTATCTGCAGCTATGAATGTCAGCTTAAAGCTCGTGCTTATGCATATGTGTGTGTCTCCTAAGAGCAGAGGAGGGTTACTGAGTGTTAGTTCATTAATCAAACACGGGTTACACATTAAAACCGCTGGCTGTGTGGGGCCGTGTGGGTGTGCGTGTCGAGGGCCGTGGCCTGTGCTCTGTTCTGCTGCTGTATCTAAAACAATATGGCCCTATGGCCTTATGTAACTGTGGATCAGAGTTCTGGGAATGGCCCTTAAAATAGTGCTGTGCTGTGCTGCTCTCTGGGAGGAGGAGGAGGGGGGGGCGGTGGAGATGGAGAGGGGTTCCCTCGGGTATATGTACTCCTTCATATCCCTGCTGTCGGAAGAAAACCTCCTATCTCCATTTTTGGCGTTTTTCAGTTTTTGACATAATTTGAAATTACTTGTTGTCCTTTACATTGTGTGTGAGTTTCATGAAGAATGGACCAAAAGAAACGGCCCAAAATGACTTGGGGAAACATTCTGGTTCCATTGACTTACATTAAAAATAAAGTACGTTTTTTCTTTCTCCTGTAAAGTTACCATTTTGGAGATACGAGGGTTGTAGGTCTAAGGCCTTTTTGATATTTGTTTAAAGGGCCCATATCAGTTTATTTTTATGGAGGTCCACTTATGACATTTGTGTGGTTTTATGCACCAAAATTGGTCATAATTCAGTTGTACTCTTACTCTCTATATACTTCAGAATTAAACTGTCTGTTTTTGTTTGTTTCTGTGCGTTTAAGGCTGATTATATGATGCATGCGCTCTTCTGATTGCCTGCCCTGTGTTGTTAGGCCTCATTCAAAAGGCAGACAGAGCTGAAACACTGTTGTGTGAAGGAGTGGGGCTGAACTGCTGTAGGTTCAACATGTGGATATATGTAAAACTTCTGGTCATAACAGAAACAATGAGTGCACAGGTTGTTTTTGCAGTTTACTTAAGCAGTAGAACACGAGAGGGAGTGTGTTATCGCGAAATATCATCACAGCCGTGATGTTATTGGCGATAACACACTCCTCGAGTGTTCTATTGCTTTTATACGACAGTTAAATAAATAAAGTAAGAAATAAATAAACTGGGCCGTGAATTATAGTTCCTTAACAAGCAGCTTGTTGCTACGTCAGAGCATCGAACTCCGCCCACTCGCTGCTCAGTTTGCTGTAAGCCTCGCCTTCTGAAGTACAGACTGAGCTGTAGAGCTGCCGCAATATCAGGTTTAGCTCAGTTTTGTCAGTTTTTGCCAGATCAGTATTAATGTTGTTTTGTTCCAGCCAGTCTGTAAAGCATCTTACAGCCCATTTAGTTTGGCGAATGGTGTTGGGTTCATTTCTGGCTGATTCCAGGTTGTTTAGCTGTTCTTCTGTCACAGCTGCCGACTGAAAAGCTGCTCAGTGGTGATGACAGTTTGGGAATTTAGTGTCGTCTCATCTTCAGAGTCTGACCAAATCGGCTGTCGGTCAAATGTGATCTTAAAAGTGTCCATTTTCTGTTTTTGGCAAAGTAAGAAGTAACAATGTTCAAATGGCTTGAGCGTCTCCTCCAGCTGGCAAAGTCGTTGCTTAGCAACGGCGTCTCAGCGAAAAACCTGTGATGTTATGGTGAAATAACAGCACGGTTAGAACGCTTCTCTCCCAATCAGCTTTCGTGGCCGTAACTAACTGTTGTACAAGTATATGGATGGTGTTTACTGGGGAGTGAATGGTCTTCCATCATATGGGAAAGTTTAAAAGTAGCACCGCTCATTATGTCTGCTAATCGTTATTGTGATAATGGTCATTGTGATGGTGATATCACAGAGGCTGTGATCTACAAATTAATATAAAAAATTAAAAGCTGATCGATTTATTCGTTTCTGTATTCGATAGATTGTTCGACTATGCAGTTAGTCGTTTGTTGCAGCCAGTTTGCAGTTGTGGTTATTGCTGTCGTCTCTTCATATTTTTCAGAAATATTGTGGTTTCACAGTATCGAATGGTATTTTTGTCTTACAAGCGTGACATACTGTTTTTTTCCCTCTCTCAAAATGACATCAAAGGAAACTTTACACAGTATTTTATACGTTAACCGCAGTGTAACACGTAATCACAATATCACAATGCAGAACTGTGATAATACGCATGAAGGAAATTGTGCAGAATGGACGTTCTGTTAATAGTGGCGTCTAGTGCAGTTGCAGTGCTTGAGCACAAAGTTTGCAAGGAATCAGCACTGATCAACAACAATGACATGCTTAGTCATCAGTTTTCTTAAAGGGAAATTCTACAGATTTGCAAAATGTCTGCATAACTGAACAGTTAAAACATAGTCCTGCAGAGTGGTTTGGTGTGAAATGCTCTAGTCTAGAGCATACATGGTCAGAAGTGTTCGCAGTGGTGGTGATAGGAACCAGACGTCTCTAAAAGCTCCCTCACAGAAGGGTACTATGAGAAATCATTATTGATTCACTGACCGATGGTAAATGCCTTGTTTTGCGATGATTTTTAGATGATATTTTGACCTAAAGCTTATATATTTTGTAAATATTTTAATGATTAAGGTGTGCATGCAGGGTGTTATGAGGCACAATAGTCCCAAAAGATTTAGTTTACCCTTATTAACATTACACCTAAAGTCATGTAGATGCACTGGTTCCCTGGTTCCTATCAATGCCACTATAAAGAAGTGGAGTGGAAAAGTTTCTCTACAGTGATGCATTTCAGATTAAACCACAGTGATTTCCATTAAGGAATCATGATATTTTATTTATTTATTTCTTTTAAGTAACAACTGGAAGCACCCAGCATACAACTAAAACACAAATATATATTGTTTTGTGACAGCAGTGCCAGTATAGGCAGTATAATTATTATGTGTAACAATATTGTTTGGTACATAACACTCAGCTTGCCTTAGTTCCCCTATAAACACAAGCTTTCCGTTGCTAGACTGGAAATTCTGTTGCTAGACTGGATAAAATTTTGGCTTCGTTTTTGTTTTTCTAATATTGCAATATTTATGGTAAATGGGACTTTTTCCCAGTGTAGCTCTTTTACAAAACAAGGGGTGAGGAAACAGGTAGACAGGCAGGTAGACAGCCGGGCGGGCGGGCAGACAGACAGACAGGCAGGCAGACAGACAGACAGGCGGGCAGACAGACGGGCGGGCAGACAGACAGACGGGCGGGCAGACAGACAGACGGACAGACAGACAGGCGGGCGGGCAGACAGACAGACAGGCGGGCAGGCAGACAGACAGACAGACAGGCGGGCAGACAGACAGACAGACAGGCGGGCAGGCAGACAGACAGACAGGCGGGCAGACAGACAGACAGACAGGCGGGCAGACAGACAGACAGACAGACAGGCGGGCAGATAGACAGAGACAGACAGACAGGCGGGCAGACAGACAGACAGGCGGGCAGATAGACAGACAGACAGACAGACAGGCGGGCAGATAGATAGGCAGGGATAGACAGACGGGCAGATAGACAGGCAGGCAGGCAGGCAGATAGATAGGCAGGGATAGGCAGATAGATAGGCAGGGATAGGCAGATAGATAGGCAGGCGGGCAGATAGACAGACGGGCAGGCAGGCGGGCAGATAGACAGACGGGCAGGCAGGCAGATAGATAGACAGACGGGCAGGCAGGCAGATAGATAGACAGACGGGCAGGCAGGCAGATAGATAGACAGACGGGCAGGCAGGCAGATAGATAGACAGACGGGCAGGCAGGCAGATAGATAGATAGACAGACGGGCAGGCAGGCAGATAGATAGATAGACAGACGGGCAGGCAGGCAGATAGATAGATAGACAGACGGGCAGGCAGGCAGATAGATAGATAGACAGACGGGCAGGCAGGCAGATAGATAGATAGACAGACGGGCAGGCAGGCAGATAGATAGATAGATAGACAGACGGGCAGGCAGGCAGATAGATAGATAGACAGACGGGCAGGCAGGCAGATAGATAGATAGATAGACAGACGGGCAGGCAGGCAGATAGATAGATAGACAGACGGGCAGGCAGGCAGATAGATAGATAGACAGACGGGCAGGCAGGCAGATAGATAGATAGACAGACGGGCAGGCAGGCAGATAGATAGATAGACAGACGGGCAGGCAGGCAGATAGATAGACAGACAGACGGGCAGGCAGGCAGATAGATAGACAGACAGACGGGCAGGCAGGCAGATAGATAGACAGACAGACGGGCAGGCAGGCAGATAGATAGACAGACAGACGGGCAGGCAGGCAGATAGATAGACAGACAGACGGGCAGGCAGGCAGATAGATAGACAGACAGACGGGCAGGCAGGCAGATAGATAGACAGACAACAGATAGATAGGCAGGCAGGCAGATAGATAGATAGACAACAGATAGATAGGCAGGCAGGCAGATAGATAGATAGACAGGCAGGCAGATAGACAGAGCAGACAGGCAGGCAGACAGACAGACAGAGATAGGCAGATAGATAGACAGATAGATAGACAGGCAGGCAGATAGATAAATACAGGCAGATAGACCGACAGAGCAGACGGACAGATAGACCAACAGAGCAGACGGGCAGATAGATAGATAGACAGACGGATGGATGGATAGATAGACGGATGAATGGATAGATAGACTGACAGACAGACGCAGACAGATACTTTATTGATCCCGAAGGAAAGTTAGCAGCCACTGTCAGTCACACAACACAGTACAGTTATAATAATAAGGGTGGTACAATCTGAAAAGAATATATACAACTAAAAATATACAAAATATGCAATAAAATCTATCCTGAGATAAAAAGGCAGTGCAGTAATGGCTGCACAAGGAGGCACAGGTAACAGCATATAATGGCAATACTGAATAAATACGTGCGTATATTAGTACTGAAATAAAGTGCCCAGGTGTGCAGTATGTACAGTACTGTACGGTGTCCATATGTGCAGATAGATAAAATAAACCTGTAGTTTAGTTTCAGAGATTCAGCCCTCGTCTATTCCCTCTTCTCTCTTGTGGCCCCGCTGGGAAGAGTTGAAGAGCTTAACGGCTCCAGCGATAAAGGATCTAATCCACTGTATTTTTGAATGTCTATCATATCTTTTATATTTACTGCACCTTTACCTATTTTTGTGTTTGTGTTTGATATAGCATTTACACATTGTTGCAGTTTCAGTATGCAGACTGTCAGACCTCAGTCCATATATGAAAACTGAACTTCAGCCTGTTTTAAATACTCAAAAACAGTGAATACGGCAGTTTAGCTCCACCCATTCACTCTGAAGTCACAAGGAGGGTTTCAGCTTGGACGTCTGTTTGAGTGGGTCACAATACGGGACATTCAGCCAGTCAGGACAGAGATCGTTTACATGTCTTAATGTGAGTAATGTTCAGTGATTGAGGTGTTGAAAAATGGTCATCTAACTGTTTGTGGTATGTTAAGCTGCAAAAAACACAAGTGGACCTGGTGGTACCGAAGCACTGGTCAGCAGATATGTTTGGTTGTTTGTTTTTTTATATTGTGAAAACTAACAAAAATGGTTTTTGACAGGGTAGATTGTGGTGGAGGACTTAGATGATGGACGTCGGTGACTTTGACTTGCATGTTGGAATTGCTTGGATGGCTTTAGTGCAGCACGGAGCCCGAAGCCGGACAGAATCCGGGGCCGACGGCTCTTTCTCTCTCTGTGTGGCTCTGCTCACTGCGATTCTGAGGTGAAGCGAGAAGCGTCTGGCGAGGAGAGTTGACAAATTTTCCCACATTTTGTGTTCTTAGGTGTCTCACTGACTAAAATATCTCTCTCGGTTATAAACGGATGTGCCGTTTCAGTCTCTGTGGTGTTGAGCTGATCAGTATGAATGACTAAAGTGCACCGGACGCCTACTTCACATGTGTACTGTCATACATAACTGTCATGCATGTGACCAGTGGAGAGTTGTCAGATGGCTATTTTGGGCACAGAGCTGCTGAGGTTAGCTGAGTAATTTACTCTGTACAGATCATATCAGTGTCTATTGATCGCTTTTGGTTGGTGAATTGGTTTTTCCACTCCGTGTTAGTGTTTCCCACCACAGAGAAGGTCTACGTGATTGCACAATACCTACCAGTCTCCAAGGGTAGGGCTAATGCATAGCCTTCCTTCAGAGTAGGGCTGCACAGTATGCATTGAGGTGGCACAATACCAAGTTTTCAATATTTATAGCGATATTGAAACCTTTAATCGACGATGCGATCCGATATATATATATATATATATATATATATATATATATATATATATATATATATATATATATATATATATATATAAAACCATATTTTTATAAGACCAACTATGCTTTAAAATAAGCAGTTTTGCATTGTGTGATGTGATTATGCGCTATTTCAGGATAGATTTATCACAAGATTGGCTTATATTCGTTCTTTTTTCCCTTCCTCTGATATCCAGTCCAGCATTGTCAGTTGATACCGGCACCGTACTGATAACTGGTATCAGATTGGTGCCGTTTCTGATCGTGTTAATGGTTATTAACAATGGCCTATAAAGATACTGATGAATTTAAGTTATAACTTTTATAAGTAAACAGCTTTTTTGTCTGTGTAAATAGGCATTTAATTTAAATAAAAAATAATCTCCATTCAGCATTGTGCGACGTAACTAGAAATTGAACACTAAGTCCACTTGAATCAGAACCGCAAGCAAAAAGTAATGGGAAATGTATATAAGTTTCATATAGGCTCAGAAAATTGAGAAATATGTATGTAATTCCTTGAAAAGCTTTTAATCTTCGCGCAGGTTTGTTATGACAGTAGTCATTACTGCGTCCGGTTAGACTCGTGGTGGGAGTCTCTTCGGACAACGTTTGAGAGCGAAAGGAGGAGGAATAAGAGGCGGTTTTCTACAGATGAAGCTCTAGAATTGCGGTCTAACTTCAGAACCATTGGCCAACTGTGTTTGCACACAGAGGAATTAGACCTCTGCATTTAACCCATCCGTGCAGTGAAACACCACATACCCACTAGTGAACACACACACTAGGGGAGCGGTTGGGGCTTAGGTGTCTTGCCAAGTCACGTCCTGTCGGCTCAGGGGAATCGAACCTGCGACCTTCCGGTCCCAATGCTGGTTTCTTAACCTCCAGCCCACGACTGCCCTTTCAGATCCTGAGTCATGTTACTCAGAAGGCGGGTAATTATGTACAGAAACTGCCAAGAGAGCCGTCATATACATATGTAGGGTTCCATACAAACAGGGAGGCTGAAAAGGGCATAACTTGTAAACAAGAAGTTAAAGGCCCAGTCCCATTTCTTATTTTCACCCCTACCCCTTGTTTGAGTGTCTCCTTGCCCCTTGGAATGGAGTCACAACAAGTAGTGGTTGAAATCTTCCCTACGAAATGGGACCCTCAACTAAAAAAGAGCATTACTTCATTAACAGCTACCAGCGCTGCTCTGTAGGCGACCCGGCCCGTCTTCAGTGACAGCAGAGGAGGATAAAGTTCAGCTCCTCACTGCTGGGCTTTAGGGCAGCTTCTTGTTCGAATTTTCAGAAAATTTAGCTAGCTAGCTACCAATACATCAGCTACTACTAGCAATTTTTTATTTTTTTAAATGCTTAATTATGAAGAAAACGACCATAATACACTGAAACGACATTAAACTAAGATAATACAGTGGATATTGTGATTTTTAACAGAGAAAATTCTCACATTTGTGGGTTTCTTTGGTCTCTTGTTCTCCATCTTGCCGGTTTTTCTTTTTTTCTCATAACTCTCTGTTTGGAGTCTCTGAAAAACCTCCATTTGGAGGGTCATGTAGCCCCAACACTTCACCCTCCCCCTCTATCTCAACAAGAATCGGGACACCCTACCCCTAGACGTGAGGGCTGGGGGCTAAGTGGTAGGAGCAAGGGGTGAAATGGGATTGGGCCAAAGTCTTCTTTTGATGTCATGGTTTAAAATAGTTTTAGCTTATTTAAGCTCACTAAATCAAGCAATTTTTTTGTAATGCGGTGGATTTATGGGCTAATTAATGAATATAGTGTGTAGAACCTTAATGGAATGACATGTTATTACCTGGGTTTGTTCTGAATCTTGGGATATATAACCCTTTATCGCTTATATAAAAAAAAAAGTACTGCAGTATCCAGTATATGCTCAGAAAAGCATATTGTGACATAATTTATTTCAATACTGATAATTATTCTTATATTGCCCTTGCCTGTGAGTGTGTATGTATATATATTACACACACACTATATATAGTGCGTTTTCTTTGAGTGACTTGTTTGTTTTTGTGCCGTTTCTCTATTAATCTTGTTCTTTGTTGTTGTTCGTGAGGAAAAACAAAGCGAGTCAGTCAACCACTGCTGACGTAGCAGATTTTCGCAGCTGTAAAACTTCCTCCGCGCTGCCGGCACACCTGAAGGTTGTACGTTCACATTTTTTTGCCGTTGTGCAAGAGTTGCGCTTGCATTAGCTCGCTGTCGAGGGGTGGGGCGGTGGACCGGATTTGTTCAGGTTAAATCTGCTGCAGAATGCTGAAACCCTTCCTCCGTGTGCATCTTGGGTTTTGTTGCTTTAGGAGTTGATTATTTTACTGTGGTCTTTGTGGGTTTGAGCTGTTTCCATCACATGACCTCTCAGACAGGCTGATGGCATTTCGCAGAGCTCAGTTATAAAACTCACGAACTTTCAGAGGTTTTTCACAACTTTTGTGTGTGTGTGTGTGTGTGTGTGTGTGTGTGGGGGCGTGCATGTGCGAATACAGGAGGCTGCGTTAGCTTTGGGAGCTGCGATCCCTGAGAACAGGGTTAGAAATTAACAGCTCTTCACTGTGCATGAACGGAGTTGAACAGAGTTACTTCTATTCATGTAGCTGTGGTGACTTTCATAGCAACCTCATGTCTACTGGTACTGGTTTTGTGGACATCTTGCGAGTAGTTTGAATGTAGTGAATTAATTCTGTGCATTTTTTTATCAGTCTTTTTTTTAGACCTGTGCATGGTGACAGTAAAAGCACATTAAAAAAAAAAAATAATAATAATAATTTAGAGATTTATTTTGTGCAAACTATAGCAAGTCACTCTCGGCTCTCGTACAGTAAGCAGCTACAGACACAGTGTTGATAATAATGTCAATAATAATAATTAATAGTAACAATAGCACAATTTTTTATTCCAGTCATTTTGAGACGGTCCCTAACTGTAAATAATAATAGTAATAATAATAGCAGCACTTATTTTTCCTGTAATAGTAATAATAATGATAACAATGCAGTTTCCTCCAGGAATTTTGAGACTCTTTCGATCTATAAGTTGTAATAATAGTAACAACAATAACGATAATAACCATAGCAGCAGCACTTAGTCTTCCAGTCATTTTGAGACGGTCCCTAACTCCAGTATGGCTATTAATACAATAGTAATAGTGAACTGCAGGTGCGAACAGTGATGGAGTGAGTTAAAAGTTAATTCCTTTCAAATAAAAGGTAAAGCACAGTGAAGCTGCTCTTTACGGCAGCTGTAACTGTTTACTGCGCTTATTTCTCACTCGGCTGTCTGAATGAGAAGATGGTGTTACTGGCCTTTTTAATTAATCGGATTAATCTGACGATCTCTCTGTCGCTACATCGTGGTTTTTTATCTGCTGCCAAGTTTGTACATGTGTTTTCTGTAGGCGCACACAGATGATCTGACCTCCGTCAGTTCAGTTCAGTCCGATTTGCATCGGCTGTTTTAAACTTGTGTCATTTGAAAGTGGTTGGCGCTTGAGAAGAGTCGAGCTAAAAATAAGCCTGACTCATCCAATTAAAAATGTTCAGGCTTTCCATTCTGACAGTGTGGTACAGGAAATGTGCAGAACAGAAAACGGCCCTGCCTCTCTCTCTCTCTCTCTCTCTCTCTCTCTCTCTCTCTCTCTTATTCTCTCTCTTTCTCTCTCTGTCTCTCTCTCTCTCTCTCTCTCTCTCTTATTCTCTCTCTTTCTCTCTCTGTTTCTCTCTCTCTCTCTTATTCTCTCTCTTGCTCTCTCTCACTCGCACGCTCTCTCTCTCTTACTCCCTCTCACTCGCGTGCTCTCTCTCTCTTACTCTATCTCGCTCGCTCTTGCTCTCTCTCTCTGTACAATTTCTCTCTCTCTCACTCTGTCTGTCTTTATCTATCTATCTATCTATCTCTCTCTCCCTTTCTCTCTGTCTCGCTCACGCTCTCATTCTCTGTACTTTCTCTCTCTCTGTAGCTCTTTCTTTTTTCCTCTCTTTTTTTCTCCAGCTCTTGCTCCTCCTTTCTTTCTTTCTTTCTCGTTCTCATTCACTCAGCCTCTTTTGCTGGTTTGCTCTTATTTGCCCCGTGTTTCTTTTATGCCTCTTTCTTTTGCTCTCTCTTCTCCCCCTCTCTCTCTCTGTCACTCGCTCTGTCTCTTGCTCTCTTGCCCTCTCTCTCTCTCTCTCTCTCTCTCTTTCTCTCTCTCTCTCTCTCTCTCTCTCTCCCTCTCCCTCTCCCTATTCATAGTATTCGATTACGTCATTAAGAAGACCGTGTCGCCATGTTGGTAGGCAGGCTGCAGTTCAGACTGTGCTCTGATGGAGCTCGTCTCATCACCGTGACTGCAGATACAGCCCTGCAGGTGGAGAAGAACCAGTGCCCACCAAAAAGATGAAAAGATATGTAGACGCTTTAGATGCGTCTTCAGAAAACCCTGCACAGATCAGCTAGATTGGTAGACTGGATCCACCCAGCCTGCGTGTCTCTAGAGTTCAGAACTGCCAGAGCTATAAACAGTAAACTCGTACACTTTTTTCGTTCACCCTTAAATGGTGCTGCAGTTATAGCGAGGTGGCGAATACGCAGCCGACATCAGCTCGCCTCAACGAATCCATTAATCAATAAATGCGTCAGTTTACTTCAATAAATGATCCCTAATCAACAAATACAACAAACCTTCGCTTGGAAGTGTTTGCTGAGCAGCCAACGAGCAGCACAGCAGAGCTATTATCAGCCGTTGGAGCTGCTGATCTAACGCCGTGTACTGCACCTACTACACTAATGAGTGCGCTACTGCTCGTGTGCGGTTTGGGACGCAAAAATAACAGTGAGAAATCTCAGCTGTTAAATTTCAGCTTTCATTTCTTATCACTACAGTAATAAATCAGCACACTCAAATATCAGTCAACACGCTTTAAAAATGAGAATTAAAAATGTGTTTTTATGTGTTTTGTGTTTTGCCGCCTTTGCTGGATCAGTTATGTCTTCATGTCGTTACAAACGGCTGTAGCACTGCTGAATGAACTTAAAGTTGCCTACGAAAATGTGTGTGCGTGTGTGTATAAAAAAAAATATATATATATATATATATATATATATGCGCACACACACACCCTTCCTGTCTCTCTTTCACTGTGGCTGAGGTGTGAACCTCCTCCAGTGTGGACTGACTGCTCACATCAGGAGAAAGAAAGAGGGAGCATGAATGAACAGAGGGGGAAGTGCTATGGAGGAGTATGGAAGTTCTGCAGCATAGGGAGGTTATAACATGAGGGTTGCATTATAATGCTGTGATGAGCCCTTTAACCTGGTGGGTTTGGAAGATGTGGGAGAAGGTGTTGCTTTGTCTGCTCTCTGCAACTCAGCACACAAAGGTTACCACAGAGTGTTATGCATGCAAACCAGATGATCAAGCCATCGTTTTTATTTTGTTATTTTATTTTATTTTATTTTATTTTATTTTATTTATGTATTTATTTTTTTAAAACTTGCCCAAGAGTCAAGCAGAGGCCACGTTTTGTTGCACCATTTGTCTGCTTTATTTATTAACCCAACTTTATTTGTACATTTTTTCATTATTAGTATATTTTTTTATTATCATGTTTAATTAATTTTTATTTCTGTGGTTAATTATTTGATTTTAAGTTCTCTGATGCATCTGAGCAAGACAAATTACAGGCTGCATGCACAACCTGGTGCCCTTTCCTTGCACCCCTTGCAGTCGAATTATTTGAAATCACGGGTGTGTTATTTCCTGCTCATATTTGTGTTAAGATTTCTTATCAGTGGCAGCAAATTATAAATATAAAAGCCACGCTTGTTTTAAGTGTTATTGAAAGGTTGCTTGGGGCGTTTGACAGATACGAACGTGGGAAAGTTTGCTGCGCTGTTCATTTAACACTAATGTCATATGATGATAAACAATGGCCAGTGAGTCTGTACATGCATGATTTTGTAGAAGGTTTTCTGGTGATTAACAAGATTGCAGTGGGCTTTGAAGGAGGTGGCATTAGATTCCTTAACCTGTGTGTTCAGACATCTACCCAAACATCATCGCCATGGGCTTTCCTGCAGAGAGGCTTGAGGGAGTCTACCGAAACAACATAGACGACGTAGTGCGGTGAGTACACCTGCTCCGTCTCTGCTGTGAAGCTAGGAGCAGCCCAGCATGGTGCTTTTGCTTTTACACCAGTCGTGAGTGAACAAACTGCAGAAAATAGACCTAAAGTGAACTGCGGCAGTAAAATAGCAAGGCCACGCTCGTGTTTGTGCACCAGTTCGATTCCTAACACAATTAATCCCGAGTGATTTAGTGAGCTAAGCTGAAATAATTCTTATTCAGCTAAATATATATAACATGGAAACTATTTGTAATGTACGACGGTGTTTTAGGGCCACTGTTAATAAAAATAAAAAATAGTAGACTTCGAGAATAAAGTTGTAATAATTAGACGAAAAAGACAGAAATACAATGTTTAAGTGGCATTAATAATACTTAAAGTGGAAAACTCGGAATATTGTGGCCGAAGGCTTTGCAAGGGGAAGGCAGCACAAATATTACAACTTCATTCTCGAAATATTCCCTTTTTTCAAAATATGACTCTTTTTTTTTTTTTTCTCAAAGTCTACTTTTTTTTTTATTAGCAGTGGCCTCAAAACGCCGCGGTAGTAATGAGATGTTACAGTATGCATTTTATTTTTTTATTTTATTTATGTATGTTTTGCATGCTCTGTTTCCATTAGGCCTGAACAGTCTGGCATGCCATGTTCAGCACCCATGCCTCAAGCCAAAAAAACAACCCTGAAAGTAAAAGTGGGGGTCTCCCCTGCATAGCACATGGAAAAACATTGTGCACTTTGTATATATTAAAATTTATTTGTTAAGAAAAAAACTCGTGTTAATTATCCATTTACCAGATGCTGAAGGCTTTTAGCAATTTGATCTTTTAATTAAAAGAAAATAAAAACATTTGTATTAAAAATTTATTGAATTGTGATGCAAAACCTCCTGGACACTTCGTATTATGTAACTTATATATTGTTGCGCTCCATAAATTAAATATATAATGTACAGCTTTGTAGCCTTTTTGGGGAATTTTCATAGCAGCAGAAATCAATGGAAGTGAAAGTCATTTTTACTGGGACATTTATTGGCGTATTTAATTATTTACTTGGTACGTAATGTTTTAGGTGGACACTTATTTAGAAGTACTCATGCTTTGTTGGAGCTGCAAATTTTTAAAAAATATAGCCTACATTATTAAAAACATTGTCTTAGGTTTTAAGAGGGAAATTTAACACAGTAGCACAGAGTTGAACGTTGCCTGTAGAGTTAGACCAATCAGAGACAACCAAACCTCCATCTGTTAAGACATCACTTCCTGGCTTTCTGGCTCGCTACATTAAGGTGGAAAGCCTTAAGCCACGAAAAAAGTATATCTTCTTGGACCAAAAAAAAAAAAAGCATCGAAAATAATCGCAATTTAAATCGCAGTCGCAATTTTATTCAGAAAAATTGCCATTAGATATTTTGCCCAAATCGTTCAGCCCTACTGGATATCACGTTTAAACAGGCGTACCAGCTCTTGACTGTTGTCTGTATGACCTGGTAAATGATGTCATGTTTACTGTAGTGATCGTTTTTACCTATTACATAATGTTTTGTGTTTGTGTGTGTGTGTGTGTGTGTGTATATATATATATATATATATATATGCTGAATGTCGTTGAGGTGGAAGTGCTCTGTGAATAATTTCAATTTTGTGTCAACATGAATATTTGGATATTAATGCAGTTCTGATGATTCTTTTTTGTCGTTGCAGGTTTTTGGACTCCAAACACAAAAACCATTACAAAATCTATAACTTGTAAGTACTGTGTTTTGTAAAGTCCACAACACTAACAGTCAGTTTTAATTCACAATATACAGAACGGCAAACGACAGATATTTTTAGTGGACAGTGGATAGTTTTTGTAAAATATTGAGAGGACGCGTGTTAAGAAGACGGGACGAATTGTTTCTTACACTTCTTATAAACTCTCTTCTTACTCATGTTGTTGTATCTGTGGGATCTGGCGTTTCCTAGCAAACCAAGCGTCTGAAATGCGACATCATAAAGAATAAATACCTTTTACATTTGATGTAAACAAAAATGACCAATACACACTTTCTTTAAAAAAAATGTTAAAACGGGGGTCTTAAACTTAAATTATCTGTGGGCTTCTGGCCAAGTAGTCTTCTCCAAGAGGACCTGTTGAAAAAAAATTGTCTGAAATTATAGCTACATAAAGGTGTTTTTTGTTTTTGTTTGTTTTCTTTCAATCTAACGTTGTAGACTAAAATATGGGAAATAATTGTAGATTTTGTTCCAAATATGGATTATAAATACAAAACACATGCAGTCATTTAAGTGCATCTTATATCGTATTGGAGCTGGATTAGTTTTACCTGGGGAGATGATATAATCTGAGTAATTACTGATTAGATCACTGATTTGAATACAGCTCGAATCTGCAGTGTCCATAATTTTTAGAAGTCTACTAAAACTCCTCTGGTAAAACTAATCCAGCTCAAATAGGGCTTCAGTAAATATTTATTAGCAGTTTCTCTGTTGCTGCAAACTAACTTGTATTACTAAATGTTGTTGTTGTTGTTGTTGTTGTTGTTGTTATTATTATTCTTATTATTATTCTTCTTCTTCTTCTTCTTATTATTATTATTATTATTATTAGTTGTAGTAGTAGTAGCAGCAAAAGTAGTAGTAAGCAGAGCCGTGTAAGTACGTAGAGTTTTAATAAATATTTTAGTGGTCAATTAAATCAAGTAAATTTACTTTTAACAGTGGAATTATAGGGGAATCTTAAGCCCTATTGGAGCTGGATTAGCTTTACCTGATATAATCTGAATAATTACTGATTAGATCTCTAATTTGAATCCAGCTCGAATCTGCAGTGTCCATAATTTTTAGAAGCCTACGAAAACTCCTCTGGTAAAACTAATCCAGCTCAAATAGGGCTTTAGTAAATATTTATTAGCAGTTTCTCTGTTACCACAAACTAACTTGTATTACTGAATATTGTAATTATTATTATTATTATTATTATTATTATTATCATTAGTAGTAGTAGCAATAGTAGTAGTAAGTGGAACCATTTAAGTACATAGAGTTTTAAGAAGTGTTTTAGTGGTCAATTAATCAAGTAAACTTGCATTTAATAGTGGATTTATAGGGGACTCTTAAGCCCTGTTGAAGCTGGATTAGTTTTATCTGGGGAGGTTCTGTAATTTGTGTGATCACCGGTGAGATCTGTGATTTTAATCCACTGCGAATCTGCCATGTCTTTAGTCTGTAGTGAATTACCTTCTGTAATTCATCTAACTCTGAGCACCTCTCAGTAATGTAATAACAAAACCAGCTAATAAACATCAGCACCTCTGTGTTTTTTTTTGCGAGTAGGAAACAAGGCTAGCGCTATCGCTGCATGTCCTTTAGGACTGCTGTAATCTACAGCGTTTTTGGTGATGGGCTAATCACAAGGCAGTGCCGTTTTTTTGCCTGTCCTGTTTGGTGACATTTCATTTGTAGTTAAATGAGCCCTCTTTACTCGCCTAGTGCTATTCTATGTGGTAATAACTGGAAGTTGTAGTTGTTTGAATACATTTAATACTAATCTCAACACTATCTGAAGTGAACATCCAGGCTATGACGCTTCGATCTGCCTGCCAAGTCCCTCACAAATTACATAACCAGACCTCCTCTAAAACCAGTATAGCTCCAATAGGGCTTTATTGTGATGGCATTGGCGTTCCTGCTCAATATGGGTGAAGTCATTACGAATGTAAGGGCAAATGGGTTGATTCTGCATTCTCAGTGGGTTTTATTGATTCATTTTTTATTCATTTTTTAATCTACCACCATGTTACGAATGAATACACCACGTCAGAGCTAACTGACAGTTTTAATTAGAATAATAAGTTTGTTATGGCTTAAGTACAGCCATGCCAGCTATGTGTGCAGCATTCATACTGCATCACGTGTTTATTTTGTGATGCTCTATTTTTGCTTTTAGCGTCATAAAACTTACATAGCTTATGTTGGGTAACCAGCCACGGCTTCTGATGGGCAAAGCAAATCTACTCATCACATGTAAATATTTAGCTGCAGAAATATGAAAGAATTGCAGGCCAGGTTTAAGGATAATTTGTAAAAATGTGTATTTTATATGTGCAAATTGTAAAGCATTGTTGGGCCGCTAGTTCGAACAAACTATGAAGGATTGGTATGTAAAAGTTGGGCTCTACCAGAACGTATAGCTGATACCTTATATAAAATTTTTGGGAAATGTTTTAGGAATGGAAATGTGTTTGGTGTTTGGTGTTTTCCTTTTGGTTGATGTCAAGATTGTGTTTTATATAATCAGCTCTGGTTGTGTAGTTGTTCTGCATAGCCTGACTGAGTTTAGGTGTTGCAGAATCTGGCCAATCCAGTGTCGTACGATATACAGTCCATACTGAACTGCCAGTGTTTGTTTCACGATCACTGATGAGTATTTGGTGAACGTTATATCCATGATAAGTTCCATAAAATGCCCCTGTTACCCGGCCCAAAGATTGAAGACCCCCAGAGATGGTTTACCATAACAAAAATAAGCAGAATTTTCTGTTCGTCCTTCTCACACTGTTGGTGGCGTTTGCCAAACTGAAACGTCATTTCTGGGCAGATTATCTATGGAAGGCAAGGAGCGCAGCGTTGCCAGCGAGGAGGAAGAGTTATTACAGAAGTGAATTGCTGCATTCATTATTTGTTCCTGGTTTGGGTTTAAAAATAGCAACGGCAACCAAATCAGTATCACTTGTAAAGTATGTAACTGGTGGAACAGCTTTTAGCACAAATCAGGAATCCAAAAGTAAATCAACCTGCTGTCTCTTAGTGTTGAACTTCTGAAAGTTGAATGGAGAGAACAACTTTTTTACCGAGTGCCATAAAAAAAAAAAAAAGCACCATACGTTGTCAAAACTGACCTGGAGCCGTACAAATTGACAGATTACCACAGTTACTACATCCAAACGAACGCCTTTCCTCAAAATCTTCAGTTTTATCAGTACAAAACCAGGTATTTTCACTATTATGCATTATTATTATTATTATGGTATGTATACAAGGAAGGGAAAGAGAGCCGTTGTTTCCCTTCTCTACTTTCCTAGAAGGCTTAATACATGTTAGTCTTTTACTCATCATCTTATGTTTTTTATTTCGCTTTTACTCTTTTACCTCTTTTATTCAGCTTTTTTTTCTTCCCTATTTTATGTAAATCTTACTATTTTTATATTTTAATCTCTTACTCTGTTGTTTATATGTGTGCTGATTTGATGTGCAGCACTTTGGTCAACGCAAGTTGTTCTAAGAGCGCTTTATAAATAAAACTTACCTACTTAATGTTTGCCATTTGTGACGAAGCCCAATCTAGTCTTGCCTGATTGGCTGATTGCACGGTGAGGCAGATTTTGCTGTTCCTCAAACCATCATGCGAGATGAGTCAGTGCTCCCTGTTGAAATGAATAGGATGCAGCGAGACGAAATTGCATTGGATGCGTACAAAAAGACCCCCAACTTGTTTTGGCTGATCGACTGTATTTTGAATAAGGGAAAATTGTGAACATTTTTGGTGGATCTATCGCTTTAACTGTTGCTTGCTGGATACTATTAACACAGCAACTTAATGTTTATTTACATTAAGAGATCAGTTTAGGTTGCAAATAAATGAGTTTATCAAATTTGGTTTATGTCTGGCTACATTTTGCAATGTTGTTTCCCTTTTACATACAATACAGATAATCGAGAAGCACAGTTTAAAATTTTGGCTAATGTTGTTATAGTTTGGTAAAATCCTATGTAATTTAAACTTGTGTAATATTCAACACTTTCAGATGTGCAGAACGACACTATGACGCGGCCAAATTCAACTGTAGGGGTGAGTACGGTTTATTTGGCAACAGCTTTCCTAAGAAAAAGTGGTAACACTTTATCTGGATGGTCCATTGTAGATTCTTTGTAAATGTTCAGTGTATATTTAAGTAACGTTCGTCTGAATGGTCATTAAATGCCACTGAACTTAAGTTGAGTGTAACTTAGATGGGTCACTATAGATGCTTTGTAAATGCTCAGTCTGTCTTTCAATAACATTCAACTAAATACCCATGAAATTCAACTGAACTTGAAGTTCAGTGTGAAAGAGTTTATTTAATCTGACCCTAACCTTAACCTCAAAGCAAAACCTACATCTACTCCTAACCCCAACCCTAACCATAATGTTGTTGATAATCAACTGAGGATCACCAGAACGTTTGTTAATGATTTAAGTAGCTGTAGAGCATCAATAGAGGACCATCCAAATAAAGTGTGACCGAAAAAGTATATCTTTCTTTTTGTAATGAAAACCACCACTTTGCAAACCGCTGACCTTTGGTGTATAGTGCTGTATTTCTATTAATTAATGCTAATACTGAGTATTAATTACTGCTAATAAAATGAGTGCGTCAGTGTGTGAGACCGTAAGAAGGAGGGTTGAGGGGTTGTCTGCGCTTACTGCTTTGTTCCTTTCTGAAGTATTTTCAGGGTTCGTTCAAAGCTTTTAGTAAAGCTAACAAAGGGTAACAAATGTTTTTCTGAACTGACTGATGCCCGACCAAAATAATAGACTTTAAAGGCCTCAGCACTTCTTGCGAAACAAAATTCTCGAGGGTTGTGCGAAGCTGAAAGCTCCACGTCGCTTTGACATTTTATAATAAGTTTCCTGGCTGCTGGAAAACGATTCCATCACTGTTCTAACCTCCTTAATCTCCAGGGTATATTTTGTTTTTTCCATCTGAATTTACATGCCCAAATCGTAAGGCAAATTATTCGGTAACTGCATGAAATAAATGTAAATTTTTATTTATTATTTTTTTTTTTTGAAAAAAAAGCTCCCCTCAAATTAACAGAACATGTGTTTTATGATCATACACATATTGCTATATGCTTACAATTTACTGCTGAAAGCCAAAAATCTTTTAAAAAATCTTATAAAAGTAAAAATAATTTTTACAGAGCAGATCACTGAAGAGACGCCATCTGAGAGTTTGTAACTCAGATTTGTGGAAAAATGGGTCGACTTTCAGTAGAAAAAAAAACTGAGTTCAGCTTCTTTTATTATAAAGGTTTAAAATCACATCACCCATCTATTTGACTGGAAAGAAGACAGTTACAGCTCTCATACGACCCCCACCTTTAGAATGTAGCTTATGAAATATGAAAGTTATGAAGAATATGACGAAGTACATTTTGGAACCACTGGTGGTCTCAAAGTTGAAAAGGCCAACTATGGCGACGTTTGAGTTCAGAATACCGCCACCATTTAAGGTGGAACGGGAAAATTCGAACAAGAAGCTGGTGAATAGAAAGCCAACTTCAGATATAAGAGAACCTGTATGTTTTGGTGCTTAGTACTAGTTACTACTACCGAATAATAGGCTTCATATCTTACATTTTCGGAGATGTTCATTGTTTATTTAACAAATGCGCGTTTCACAGTGAAGCATTAGTGTCTGCCAAAGCCGAAGCTCCTCAAAGTCCATCTTTGTTTGATGGCACACCTCTTTTTTACCGACCAATCAGAGGCTTTGTCACGTAGCGTCTTCGTCCACAGAGTTCGCCCAGCTGCCATGCGCGTGACTCGGCGAACGAAGCCTCCGCACAACGTCTGCGGTTGTTCGTTTTCTCCGCAATTACATCATATTGTTCGCTGAAGCCAGGCGAACGTCGTCTCCGCAAGAAGTCTGCTGAGGCCTTTAAGCAGAGCTGGCTCCTTAGACTGTGGCGCGCAGAAGGGACAATTATTGGGCATTGGTGACAACTTGGATTAGTGCTCTAGTGGGTCAGCATGACAAGATGAATAGACAGTAATTGCATTGGTGCGACTTGTTTCATAAACTTGAGGGCAACAGTGTGGACGAGTGGAGCTGTGGACCATAAAATATTGAAGTAATAATGAATTACTAAATTCAAGCAAGCTAAATAAACCCATTTCATATCAAAATCTCATTCCAGAGTTTTAATATTTGTTACAGTTTTTGTTTAAAGTGTTTGGTTTATTTGGAAGCGTTTGAAGCAGCTCTCTCTGATGGCCAGTTGTTCATCAGCCTTTCTTTACTTTCAGTTTTATCTTTTTATCACTCCAGGCAAGACAGTTTTTAAAGGCAAATTACATGCAAATGGAGTGGTCAACCTACGTCAGTTATACAGTATACAGGTAAAATTGGCCAACTGTAAAGAGGAAAAAGATCAAAATCAATTTCTAGATGAATAATAACCATATTTTGTCCATGTTGGTTCTATTTTATTAGAAATGCGCCTAGAGCAGCTCGAACAGCCTAAAGAAGGTGTCCGTTCTTCAATACTACAAAGTTTTGTCTTTTACTCTTCAAAAGCACAGTCTGCTTTGGTAAAGTAGTCTTGACTTAGGAGTCCGCTGTAAACTGCATGATGCTGATTTGCTGTGTCGTCTGTATGGCGCCCAGTTGCACAGTACCCGTTTGAAGACCACAACCCCCCTCAGCTGGAGCTGATTAAGCCCTTCTGCGAGGACCTTGACCAATGGCTGTCTGAGGACGAGAACCATGTGGCGGCCATCCACTGCAAGGCTGGCAAAGGTCGCACGGGGGTCATGATCTGCGCCTACTTGTTGCATCGTGGGAAGTTCCTGGAGGCGCAGGAAGCTCTGGATTTCTACGGAGAAGTGAGGACCAGGGATAAGAAGGTGGGTAACGCTTAAAAGCTGAACTGGTGGTGAATGAAGAAGCAGACTGCAACAAAACATTACATTCAGAAGGCTTCGTCTGTTGATATTTGCTTTGAGAATAGGCGGTGAAGTGCGGCGATATGTACATAGATATGCTTGATCCATAGTGAGATCAGCTTTCACATGCTAACCCTAGGCGTGCAGAAACTGCTTTGAACCAGAGTACATTAACTCAAAACAGGCCAGTACAGATTAACAAGATGAAGGCCCAGTCCCATTTCTTATTTTTACCCCTACCCCTTGTTTTCGAGTGTCACCCTAACCTCTTGGAACTGAGCTACAAGCGGTAGTGGTTGAAATCTTGCCCTACAAAATGGGACAAAATAAAAAAATCAACATTGCTTCATTAACAGCTACCAGCGCTGCTCTGTAGGCGACCCGGCCCGTCTGCAGTGACAGCAGAGGAGGGTAAAGTTCAGCTCCTCACTGCTGGGCTTTAGTTACATTTAGGGCATCATATGCCTTCAAAGAGGGGGGCAATTATTTATTATCACCCACCCCTAATTCTTCAGTGATATGAAGCTGAAGTCAGATATTCACCAGATTCTTGTTTGAATTTTCCCGTTCCACCTTAAATGGTGCAGCAGTTACATTCTGGCGCTTCAGGCGTCAGAACTGCTGGACTATTTAAGGTGGAACGGGAAAGCTAGCTAGCTAGCTACCGAGACATTAGCAATTTAATAAGCGATATGCTTGTTATGAAGAAAACGACCATAATACACAGAAACGACATTAAACTAAGATAAAACAGTGATTATTGTAATTTTTTAACAGAGAAAATTCTCACATTTGTGGGTTTCTTTGGTCTCTTGTTCTCCATCTTGCCGGTTTTTCTTTTTTTCTCATATCTCTCTGTTTGGAGTCTCTGAAAAACCTCCGTTTGGAGGGTCATGTAGCCCCAACAGTTCACCCTCCCCCTCTATCTCAACAAGAACTGGGACACCCTACCCCTAGACGTGAACACGCAAAACAGAGGGCTAAGGGCTAAGTGGTAGGGGCGAGGGGTGAAATGGGATTGGGCCTTAATGCCCCTGTTTATCATATTGGTTTGTCGCTACTCTGGCAGTAACATCAGCCCAGCGTTTTTAACAGAGTCTGTTTTAAATGTGATGCAACTCCTTTATATCTCAATTCAACTTCCTCTGCTTTTCACACATCACTGAGAACCATAGTGAATGCGTTGACACTAGATGTCCCACAGTAGGTTGCCATTCTGCCCTCCCTACAACAAGCTTTTTTAGTTTGTTGGTAAATAAGCATTTCAGGTCACGTCACTAAACCGGCTTGCGGGACTGGGTGGTCTCTTGCTGCTCCAGATTGTTAAACGCACTGCGATTCAGTTCGATTGTCTGTTCTTCTTTTGGTTCTCTTTCAGGGCGTGACGATCCCCAGTCAGCGCAGGTATGTGTATTACTACAGCCACCTGCTGAAGAACCAGTTGGAGTATAAGCCCATCGCCTTGCTCTTCCACAAGATGGTTTTTGAGACCCTGCCCATGTTCAGTGGGGGCACCTGCAGTAAGTCCAAACGCACCAGGAAGATTAGCTTGTGTTGTGGTCAAAAGGAGACCTATGGCCCAATCCCAATTCAGCCCCTCTTCACTTCCCCTTTCCACTTCCACTTGAGAGCGAACTTCTCTTTTGAGCTTGATGCTGTCATGTAATATGTTCCTTCAGTGGAGCTGAGTGGACCTGTCTTGTAAAATGACAGTTTTATCTTGAATTATCAGTTGCTGCATCACTTAAAACACAACCGTCCGCTTGGGGCAGGCGATAGGACCATATGTTGCCATTATCGCTATAAATTATTGTCAGTTTCCTGAGCACAGTGTATAGTGTAGGTATTGACAGTGTTTCCAATATTTAGGACATTAATGACATTCCAGCACTGCAAAAATTATATCTTGACAAGTAGAATCTTAAATATAGTTTAGATATTATATATCTAAAATGTCTCAAGTTGAGATTGTTACAAGCGTATTTTATGATTATTTTTCTTATTTCTAGACAAGTTTTACTTGTTCTAAATAATTTTATCAAGTAATATGCTACCCGTTACATTGGCAGGTAATTTCAAGCGTATTTCTTCAGTGAAGCAAAATTGTCTGGCAATATAATGGGGGCATTTGAGTTGATATATTGACTTAAAAGAAAAAAAAGATTAGAAATAAGTTAAATAAGTTTTAAAAGCTCAACATGAGATGTTAGATAGATATATATCAATTAGATTGATTGTTTTGTTTTTTTTTTTTTCCCCAACTAATTTTTTGGTTCAAGGTTCCTTATTATATTAAATATTTTTATATACTTTTTTCTTTAAATTCAGCACTTTTGCTTTGTTTGATAGCAAATATCAGAAACATAACAAAGGTATTGCACATTGCAGAGCTGTCCAAGTACTGCAATTTATTTTATTTTTTATTTATTTATTTATTTATAAACCATATCACTCACCCCGTCCACTCAAGCATCATGGGCTTACCCAACTGGAAGTGTCTAGGGGAAGTTAGTGGGGTTGGAATGGAGGTTGAGCATGTGTGTGTTTACCATTATCATAGGAATGAAGCTGATTGAAATGTTTGCTCTCTTTGGCTACGTTCACATTACCAGGCTGAAGTGGCACAAATCCGATTTTTTGCCCTAATGTGACTCAGATCTGATGTTTTCAGAGCTGTGTGGAAACGCAAATCTGATCTTTTCAAATCCGACCTGAGCCACTTTGTGGTCCTAGATCGGATACGTATCCGATTCGTAGCTGTGTGACCTTAATGTGACGCTCAGATCGGAATTCATGTGCTTTTTTCCACTGCGCTGCGCCATCATTCAGCGTTACCATGGCAGCAGCGCCGAACAGAAATTAAAGCCTGTAAACGGTGGAAAAGCAGCTCATCTCACCTTTTTCTCCTTCGTCTCGCTCTAATAATGAAGCTGAGAGCTGATCAGAGTAGGATGAGCGCATGAGGGTCATTTCAGGACGCCGGTTCGTCACATTAATGACAGATTTGAGTCACTTACCTAAACGAGTGTGAACCATCATGTCAGAGAGATCGGATTTGAGCAAAAAATCAGATTTGAGCGATGAGGCTTGTAATGTGAACGTAGCTTTTGATCCACTGTGAGTTTGATGCTCACATCACTTTTGTTTTGTAAAACAATGTTGTCATTGATATTGTTAGGACTGTATCTGTTGTATCTCTGCCTTGTTGTGGGGCTGTGGACACACAGAACGGTGTCTGTCCGTATGTGGTTTTCACCCCGTGTTCAGTCTTAGCTCTGTCCCTAACGGCCTAACACTCGTCTGTATTTCTCTTTTCCTCTGCTCCTACCTCCCGAGGGCTCTATTCTGAATTAGACTGCCGTACCACACACTCAGAACTCCAGTACACGCCTTATCCCTTTACATGAAGCAGTAGCTATGTGTGTTTGTAGACTAGGGCCTGACCGATATGACCATTTTGTCAAAGGCATTAATTTAAGGTACTAAACATTTCGATAACAGACCTGAGCTAATAATTGTATAATGCTTAATTCTTAAACAGCAGTAAACCGCAGTAGAGTTAGTTAAGCAGTGCTTTAGTGACTGTCAGACTGTCAGTGTGATTGTCAGATGGTCAACAATAAATTGTCAAATTTTACATTTTTTTAATAGATACATTTCTTAAACAAATCAAAAGCAATTTAGAAATTTACACATTTTTCCTCTTAACCCCACATTTTTCCTCTTAACCCCACACACACCGATCAGGCATAACATCCTTGTTTCTACGCTCCATGTCCACTTTATCAGCTCCGCTATATAGGTGCACTTTGTAGTTCTACAGTTACAGACTGTAGTCCATCTGTTCCTCTGCATACTTTGTTACCCTGTTCTTCAGTGGTCAGGACCCCCATGGACCCTCACAGAGCAGGTACTGTTTGGGTGGTGGATCATTCTCAGCGCTGCAGTATGAGTGGATCAGACACAGCAGGGCTGCTGGAGTTTTTAAACACCTCATTGTCGCTGCTGGACTGAGAATAGTCCACCAACCAAAAATATCCAGCCAACAGCGTCCTGTGGGCAGCGTCCTGTGACCACTGAGGAAGGACTAGAGGATGATTAGCTCAAACTGTGCAGCAGCAGATGAGCTGTCGTCTCTGACTTTACATCTACAAGGTGGACTGACAAGGTAGGAGTGTCTAATAGAGTGTCCACTCACTGTCCACTCTATTAGACGCACCTGCGTTGTCGGTCCACCCTGTAGATGTAAAGTCAGAGACGATAGCTCATCTGCTGCTGCACAGTTTGAGCTAATCATCCTCTAGTCCTTCCTCAGTGGTCACAGGACGCTGCCCACAGGACGCTGTTGGCTGTATATTTTTGGTTGGTGGACTATTCTCAGTCCAGCAGTGACACTGAGGTGTTTAAAAACTCCAGCAGCACTGCTGTGTCTGATCCACTCAGACCAGCACAACACACACTAACACACCACCACCACGTCAGTGTTACTGCAGTGCTGAGAATGATCCACCACCCAAATAGTACCTGCTCTGTGAGGGTCCATGGGGGTCCTGACCACTGAAGAACAGGGTAAAAGGGGGCTAACAAAGTATCAGAGAAACAGATGGACTACAGTCTGTAACTGTAGAACTACAAAGTGCACCTATATAGTAAGTGGAGCTGATAAAATGGACAATGAGCGCAGAAACAAGGAGGTGGTCATAATGTTATGCCTGATCAGTGTATGGTTGATCTGCCAAGACATGTTTGATGTCCAAATATTGGTGTTAGTTTAGCGCTGGAGCTAATAGGCTAATGTTGCTAATAAGCACTAGAAGATGAGAAGTCACACAGATCTTTCTATAAATACATCCGTAAAGCTCAACCCACTCAAACCACATCCTAGTCTTCGTTAATGGCTTGCAGATTTGTCAATGTGGTTTACAGCACAGTGTGACTTGCTGTGAACTACAAAAATGAACAAAACTTCACAGTAAAGCTGAACACTGGGGGTTGCCAGTTTGTTCAAGGTGCTGAATTCTGTTGAATTCTCGGTTGGAGAATCTGACTTCTCTTTCACTTACACAACCTGACAGAGGCATATGGACGCTAGATCATATATATATCGGTTCCCATTCTAAACATATATATTCAGTTACACGGTTATTTATTTAAAATAAAAAAAAACAACAGAGATCTTAAACGTAATCTGTATCATCCTTATTCCTGCATGTGCTTTGAATGGATTGAGAGATGATTTTGGGGATGTATCTGCAAAAAGGATTTGGGTGACTATTGACTTCTACTGTTTATTAGCAATGTTAGGCTCATGTTGAATGTTTATTATAACCATTATGGTCTAGTAATGAACATTGGCTGCCAGTGTCTTTCAACTCTACTGTCTTTTGTAAATACTGGAATAGAAGTATGAAGCCATTAAAATCCTCGCAAATTAACAGCTGTCTATATTTTAGACTGGCTTGTTCATTACAAATTCCTGCACGTCTTTAGTGATGTCATGTTTTGCCAGTTTTGTCCGGTATATTGAAAAAATAAATTTGCATAACCTTAATATCAGGTTGGTGTAGTGTACTGGGTAACACCCCTGCCTTCCACGCTGTAGACTGGGGTTCAGTTCCCTGCCCGGGTAAGCACCCTACACTATACCAATAAGAGCCCTTGGGCAAGACTCCTAACACTACCTTCACCTACCTGTGCAAAATGGTCAAATTGTAAGGTGCTCTGGATAAGAGTGTCTGCCAAATGCTATAAAAGTAAATATCAGTCGAACAATATATATCACACAGGCCCTAGGTTAGATGTGCGTGGACCTTGTGCTCCAAAGCCAGACTAAACCTCAGATCAGCTGAGCTCAATCTCTAGAATTCACTGTTTTTAGAGAGCCAACAGCCAAATTTTGGTCAGCGTCCCAGATGAGTGGGGCTTGTGGAGCAGAGGCAGTGTGAGTGTGGAGCTCTCGGCTAGGCTGCTGCTGCTGCTGCTGGCATGTTTAACCTCCTTCTCTCTCTCAAAGGGGACAGTACTGTTAAAAACAGGAGTGAGGCGAACCCCCAGGGCTTCAAGAAAGGAAACTGGCACTGGGGTAAAGCTGCATTCCCTTCATTACTACTGTTAACCAAGCAGGCTGAACCAACAACCCGCCCCCCCACCACCCCTTCAGCACAGCACCCTCCGTTTGCTCAGCTTAGGAACTTTAGATCTGTGCTGATGAGCTTAGTTTAGTGATGATGCTGATGAGAGTTTAGTGTGGCACTACAATGAGGAAAGGGAGTCTAAACCACAGGACTCAGCAGTTCAGGGTTTTCCTTGTTGGATTCTCTTCTGAACTCTAGTGCTGTGGTCATTATGGATTCACACTGAAATAACTTTGGAAAGGCTAACATTGGATAGTGCATAGATTGCTCTTTATTTTGGCTGCTAGGGTTGTGTACATTTTTATATATATATATATACACAGCCCCAAGTTGGGATGCTGTGCAGAATGTAAATAAAAATAGAATGCAGTGATGTGCAAATCATGTAAATCATATTTTAAAAAGTAATAGTACAAAGACGACTTATCAAATGTTGAAACTGAGAAATTGTATTTATTTATTTTTTTTAATATTTGCCCATTCTGAATTTGATGCCAACAACACGTCCTAAAAAGTTGGGACGGGGGCCTGTTTACCACTGAGTTTCATCACCTCTTCTTTTAGCAACACTCTGTAAGCGTTTAGGAACTGAGGAGACACTGCTGTAGTTTTGAAAGTGAAATGTTTTCCCATTTTTGCTTAACATAGGATTTTAGCTGCTCAACAGTTCAGGGTCTTCTTTGTCATTTTTTTTCATTTTATAATGCACCAAATGTTTTCAGTGGTGGCAGGTCTGGACTGCAGGCAGGTCAGTTTAGCACCCAGACTTCAAAACAGCAATGCTGCTGTAATACATACAGAATGTGGTTTTACATTGTCTTGCTGAAATAATCAAGGCCTTCCCTGAAAAAGACGTTGTCTGGATGGCAGCATATGTTGCCAAAACATGTATATATCACTAATGCCCCCTATACCATCATGAATACTGGCTTTTGAACTGTGCACTGATAACAAGCAGAGTGACCTTTAGCCCTTTTTCCAAAAAAAAAAATGTTGATTCGTTGGACCACAGGACACTTTTCCACTTCGCCTAAGTCCATTTTAAATGAGCTAAGGCCCAGAGAAGGCGGTAGTGTTTCTGTATCCTGTTTATATATGGTTTCTTCTTTGCATTTAAGAGTTTTGATTAGCATTTGTGGATGCAGTGATGAACTGTTTTCACAGACAGTGTTTTTCAGAAGTGTTTCTGAGCCCATGCAGTGATTTCCACTACAGAGTCATGTCTGTTTTTAAAGCAGTGCTGCCTGAGGGCCCAAAGATCACAGCCAGCAAATACTGAATCATTTAATGATATTATGAACCGTAGATGATGAAAAAAGAAGTTCTTTGCTATTTTATGTTGAGAAACTTTATTCTTGAATTGTTGCTCTGTTTGATGGTGCGGTCTTTCACAGAGTGGCGAACCCCTCCTCATCTTTACTTCTGAAAGACTCCGCCTCTCTGAGATGTTCTTTTAGACCCAGTCATGTTTCTGACCTGTTGTCAATCAACCACCAGGTGTTTTTAGCATTTCACAACTTTACCAGCCTTTTGTTGTCTCCCTCCCACATTTCTGGAACGTGTTGTTGGCATCAAATTCAAAACGTTTCAACATTTGATTTGTTGTCGTTGTACTATTTTCTATTGAATACAGGTTTCAATTATTTGCACATCATTGCATTTTGTTTTCGTTTACATTTTGCACAGCTTCCCAAATGGGGGTGGGTGTGTGTATATGTGTGTGTGTGTGTGTATATGTGTGTGTGTGTGTGTATATGTGTGTGTGTGTATATGTGTGTGTATGTATGTGTGTGTATATATATATATATATATATATATATATATATATATATATATATATATATATATATATATATATATATAAATATAAATCAGAGACCACCATTTTTTTTTAGTTTAATTTCCAGTCACGTTTGCCTTTTAGTGCATCATGTTTATTTTTTCAGGAGACTCTTTTTAGTTTTTAAAAAATCTGCAGGAATATTTTTCTATACCTCCAAAGTTCAGACTTAGAAGTTGCATTTTTGGTTTCGCATGATAAAAGTAAAAATCTGGGCTCTGGGGTGGTCAGTCCACTATTCTGAAAACGCCAGCAGGTTCTTTGTTTGATTTGCAGATTTCCTTCTGTTATTCGTTTCCTTTTCTCTGTGATGTTTTTTGTCAGTTACTAGAGGTGGGTGATAAAAATCTAATATCACAAAACTTTTAAGAAATTTTCAAGATACACGATACATCATGAGAAGCATGTAAGTGTCTTTACTTTTTTACTTTTTTCATGCGAAACCAGAAAAGTATGTAAGTGTTTTGTGACATAATTTGTCACGTTAATGATATGTTGTCATATTGCCCAGCCATGACAGCTACACATCCTTTCAGACTCGGTTTTGAGTTGTCTGTGCAAAGTTGGAAGGATGGACAGAAACACTTGTAGATTTTTTTTCATATCTGAATCAGGAGTGGAGCTTGATGAAAGCTTCATGTACTGTTTATCCGATGGTGATTTGTTAGGAGTCCCATTTTAATCATTTTTTGGAGCGTGAGTTTTGAAAACTCAAATATTTCCTGAAAATAAACTTTTTGGACTGGAAATTAAATCAACGAAGTGTGGGTTCTGACTTTGGCACAGTTTAAAAAAAAATAATATATATATATATAAATTAGATCTTGAGTTTAGGCTTGTAATGACTGCTTTAGAAAGAAGCATGCAGCACTAATAACGGCCCGACTTCCCCACGTTACCCACAGTGACGGCTGTGAAAATAGAAACGGTTTGACACGTGTAGAGCTGTTAGGTTTGTTACCACTGTTCAGAAAAGGGCCCTGTATGCTTGCCTGCCTGACTGTACTGCATGCTCTAGGGGTGGGCGGAGCTTTCTCTCCCTCTGTATCGCCCCTTACCTTATGACTGACATGCCGCTTCTGGTGGTGTCAGAAGTGTGGGGGGGCGGAGCTTTGTGATTCTGCTGGGTTTATCGGAATTGATCACTCCAGTAATTACCTGGCTCTCACTTCAGCCTTTCTCACATTGTTTCACCTTCATCTTTTGTTTTCACTTGAAATTTTCTTTTCTTACTTCTTCCCATTTTTTTCCTTTTTTTTGTCTTTCATCCTCCTCTCCATCTCCCTGCCTCCCCCCCTCTCTCCTCAGACCCTCAGTTTGTCGTGTACCAACTGAAGGTGAAGATCCACACGTCGAACCCAGCCCACACGCGGAGGGAAGACAAGCACATGTTCTTCGAGTTCCCGCAGCCTCTGCCCGTATGTGGAGACATCAAAGTGGAGTTTTTCCACAAGCAGAACAAGATGATGAAGAAGGTCAGTGAACACTTCAGCTTCAGTCCCTGAATAGTGCGACACCCAGTATCGGTAATACCAGTGGAAAATGCTGGAACAGGTATTAGAGAGGAAAACAGCTAACCTGTTACACACATGTGAGCAATAGAACACGAGAGGGAGTGTGTTATCGCAATAACACAGAACCTCGAGTGTTCTATTGCTTTTATACAACAGTTAAATAAATAAAGTAATAAATTAATAAACTGGGCTGTGAACGCGGCGTTTAATATGTTTTAATGTTCGCAGTTCCTTCACCAAATTATAGTTCCTTAACGAGCAGCTTGTTGCTACGTCAGAGTAACGAGCTCCACCCACTCGCTGCACAGCCGGCAGTTCGTTCTCCAGCTCCTTACACTAAATTCCCAAACTGTCATCACCACTGAGCAGCTTTTCAGTTGGCAGCTGTGACAGAAGAACAGCTGAATAACCTGAATCAGCCAGAAATGAACCCAGTACCATTCGCCAAACGTGTAGTCTGATCTTCAGAGTCTGACCAAATCAGACTGAGCCATAAAAGTGCTGCAATATCAGGTTTAGCTCAGTTTTGTCTTTTTTGCTCGGTCAATATTGATGTTTTGTTCCAACCAGTCTGTAAAGCATCTTACAGCCCATTTTGTTTGGCGAATAGTGTTGGGTAGAGGATAGGTGATAGAGGACCAATCAGAGAGGGGTCTCCTGTTATTCCAACAGCTTCAACAGCTAAACGTGGGCAGTAGAGGAGAGTGAGCTGCTTTACCTCTTCTCTTGGATTGGAAATGCGATAATTAATCATATTTTTATGCCGTCTTTGCGTGAGACTCAACTGCTCGTCTGCTTTGGCAGTTGAGAAGCACGCTGGTGGTGCGAGACCGCTGGGACAGGCTTGGCTGTTGTTTTAGCGCCCCCTGCTGTAACGCTCAGAATGCAGCTCGCTCTTGTGTTGCATTATGAAATGCGTCGTGACACATTTTTGAACACAACTACGCTTGAAGCCCCGTCTGTTTAGCTCGAAGCGTCTGCGTTCGCGTCCTTTCGTGAAGTATGTTTCAGGCCTAACTGTTCAAAGTGCTAGTATTTCCAAAAATCACTATTCAGGGACTCGTTATGAAAATATGCAAACCAGCAATTAAATAAAATGCAACAGTTTTGCTTGTGTTTGTGAGTGCGTTATACTTCGCTATTCCAAAATGTGAGTGCTTTGCCGAGGACACATCGTCAGGGACGTGTACCTCATGTAGAAGTCGAGTCCTCATCAGCATCCACCCTGATACTGGTTAGCTCTCTTAGCTGGTTCTGCAGAAGCAGCCTCCATCACTCATCCAACACAAGCACCTACCGCTTTCCCTCGGATGATTTTAATAATAAAACGTTTTGAAATGTATAGAGTGTTGGTATATTCTTGTTATATGGGTCATTCTACCGAAACGTCCACTTTTCTGTCTCCCCATAGGAGTCACTGGTGTTACTGGTCCTCATTGGTGTTACACATAAGAAAGGGAACACCAGAGACATTTTAGTGAAAAACGCATTTTACAAAATAACTGCTACAGAGCATCAAACCACATGTTGTCAGTCATGGAATATCCACTAAAATATGGAATTTAATCCATTTGTATTCTATTTCTTCACAATTACCTCAGAATAAAGTCGGTCACACCAGTGACTTCAGCTAAAAGCTTCATATGAAATCATGAGCTAAATGAGAAAATCTCTGATAACTGAAAGACACAGTGGACTCACCATGGGCTTTTCTTCATAGATCCTCAGAAAATAGTAAAAGGAAGTTGAGTGATGTCATCAGTGTGGTTTTTATTTCAAAATAGATTTTTTTGTCACGCAGTAACACCAGTGACACAACTCCTGGGGACAACAACTTTCATTATATATTTTATAATATTTATTTGGCATTTGTTTTCTTTGTCATTTAATTTATATATTCCATAGTCATGTATAGATTATTGTAGTTAAAATTGCAGAAAAACGTTTTTTACTTCAAAATATGGCCTCAGCCTTTACACATGACTGTGAGGATGAGCTCTTCTGTGGTGCTTAGAGTTCTAGATAATTGAGTTAAATTGCTGAATTGAGACTCAAGAAGGTGTAATTGTTAAAATAACATTGTTTTATTTTAAAAAATAAATAAATTGTAAGCCTAACATGTTTTTCAAGTGTAATACATCTGTAAAAGCTAGAATGACCCATATAACACCAGTACTGTTACCTAAAAAGGTGAGCCTACAGTTCTGTATTCTTTTTGTCCAAAGATTTTCTTCTTTTTTTAACTCTCACGTCTGTATGGATACTCAAATATCAACGTTAGTCAGAATGCACATCCCTAATTTGTATATGTCAAGACATTAGCCGTGTGTTTCCTCTTGTAGGGTAGTAGTGTTCACGTGGTTTAAACGTGTTACTTTTAGATCTCGCCATCTTAAATGAAGTGCTTAAGGCAGCTAAAAAAGGCTCTTTTTGAAGTTTAGTATAGTCAATATTCCAGGTTTTGGAAAAGAAAGTGGTATTGTGCCACCTCTGTATTGGAATTAGTGTCATGCAACAGTATTGATGTTTAATTTTAACAGAATTGATAGACAAACTGCAGTGTATGTCATATTCTTGATGTTTAATGTTGTTTAAAATTCATAAAAATTATAGTAAATTTGCTTTCTGGAAATCTGGCTTCTGTCTGATATACTTTAGCAATAAATTAAGACACAATAACCTGTAAGGTTCCCTTTGATGAAATAAGACTGTACCATCAAAACAAGCTACGCCAGAGAACACACTTCTGCACATTTTAATGCACAACTACTGTTTATTTACTGAATTTAACATACTTGAAATAAATAACACAAATTTGTGTTAAATTCAGTATGTTAAACTCAGAAAATAAATAGAAATTGCACACTAAAGTTTTGTTTCCTGAAGAGAATGTTAACTTATTTTCATTTAGAAAATCTAGAAAGCATGTAATTTGACTGGGGGTAGTTTTGGTTGTAAACGCTGATTGGCAGAGCCGTGGTCAGATATGCACACATCAGTTAAATTCTGCATTTATTATTATTATTATTGTGCCGTTTATTGAATAATCTGCATATCGCTGCTGTCGGAAGCTTGGATCTCCATTTTTGACAGTTTTCAGTTGTTGACATAATTTGAAAATACTCTTTGCACTTTACATTGTATGTACATTTCATGATAAATGGACTAAAAGAAATGACCCAGAATGGCTTGGAAAAAAGTCTGGTTCCATTGACTTACATTAAAAGTAACAGGTTTTTTTCCTTCTCCTAAATAGTTACCATTTCGGAGATAAGAGGCTTTCCTCCGACAACAGGAATATTATGAACCCTGGCAACCAGTGCCTACTGCTACAAACTACCTTTCTTTTTATATATATATATATATATATATATATATATATATATATATATATATATATATATATATATATATATATATATATATAATTAATGATCAGTGATTTATTGAACAGTGGTGGTTTTTATGCTGGTGTATTTTCTGATGAGCCAATTGAGGCCATCGATTTTACCACAGTTAAGCTGGCTTAGATGTCTTATTGTCTACTTTTAGCATACTAGCATAAGGCATGGGTTCATTAAGTTTATTAATGCACCCTTAGATATCATCTGATACTGTGAAATATTTGGAAAATCTTGTGATACTGAGTTTTAGCAGTGCCTCCCAACACTACTCCTGACCCTGTCTGTGCCTGTTGGCTACACTGTGCTGAAGTCAGCTCCGCTGCACTGGTTGACCTGCAGCTGGCAGTTTGTGGTTTAACAGCCTTGTTACAGCACCCATCTCCTTTTTTGTCAGTGACTCAGCTTGTATCTCCTGTGTCACGTCGCGTGTGTACATGCTTTTTAAATACAGCCTTTGTTGAATGTTAGTATTTGCATGCCGTCTGTATATGTGCTCTGTGCGTTTGGTTTGTTGGCATGTATATGTGTGTATGCGTGTTTGTAAATATGCGTTATTTATAGCCATAAAATGTAAATCCTCCCCTGTGTGTTTCCTTCTCTTCTCTTCTCTTCTCTTTCTTTCTTCCTGCAGGATAAGATGTTTCACTTCTGGGTGAACACTTTCTTCATCCCTGGGCCGGAGGAGAGCAGGGAGAAAGTGGAGAATGGGTCTGTAGTGAATGACATAGACAGCAACTCCTCACAGAGCCAGAGCTCTCCGACAGACCGCGAGAGAGGGATGGGAGCAAGAGGAGGAGGAGGAGGAGGAGAGAGGGAATGTGGAGGCGAGCGAGCAGCAGACCCAGACCGGGACTACTTGATTCTAACCCTGACAAAAAATGACCTCGATAAAGCAAATAAAGACAAAGCAAACAGATACTTCTCCCCCAACTTTAAGGTGAGGACACACAACAGACTGGGCTTGGTTCAGATGGATGGTAGCAGCATCAGACAAGACTACAGTCGGGGGTTTAGAACTCCTGACTGACTTCATTTTGATTCAGTTCAGTTATTTAGGTGTGATTCACCCCTGCCTTATACCCTGTAGACTGGGGTTCAATCCCTGCCTGGGTAAGCACCCTACACTATACCAAAAAGAGTCCTTGGGCAAGACTTTCAACACTACCTTCACCTACCTGTGTAAAATGATCGAATTGTAAGTCACTCTGGATAAGAGCGTCTGCCAAATGCCATAAATGTAAAACAGGAAGATATCTGAAACACTGAAATACAGTATATGTGTGTATAGAGCTGAGCGATATGGCCAAAAACGTTATCACGATAAACAAAATTCATATCGTTCGATATCGATACATATCGCGATAAATGTCAAATCATGATTTCTTTCACGTTTGAAGGCTAATTTTGCTCCTGGGTGGTTAACTGTGGTTTTAAACTATCACTTATGGTCCGATCATGACAAACACTCGGCAAACAGTGGAACATTTCACTAATCTGTCATGGAAGAGTGGGAGAAAGTTTCTGAGCTGCTTTTATCAGCTTGAAATGCACAGCTGCAATTTTTGTAATACTCATAATTTAAGAAAGAAAACAGATTATTTTTAGCTGTCTGGTGACGAGCGCTCGGCTACCCCGCTACAAACGCTAAACAAGTGGCCAACAACAGAGCTAAACTCTTTAGTTTCTCAACGTCAACTCGGTTCGGTAGGTCACTGCTGTCACTCCTACCACATCCATGTCAGAGCAGATCACAGTATTCAGACACCAGCTAGACGGCTGGGTTTCTCTATGCTACCGTAGTAGTTTAAGGGGTGAACCGCAGTATATCTGACGCTCGCTGTGTAAAAGCATTATCTGCAGTGTGAATCTCCCACACCAGTCACAGAGTCCTCCTTTTAGGTATGTTTAAACTGAAATCGGTGCTTTTGTGTCTTGTTTGATCTACAGTATCATCAATTCACCGTGTTTTGCCGGAGCCATGCTTCAAGTTAGCCAGCAGCTAAAAACAGCTAGCCTGGAGAGACAGCGCTCTCCCGCTCTCCAATGCCTCACAGCTTCCTCAGTTTACTTTCGAACATGAACCACTTCTTTCTTTCACTTTCGTTGCTCGAGAATGCACTAATACTAAAATATGACGGTTTGGCGCTGTAACACGGCGCTGCAGACGTGATTTAACACCGCTAAAGTTGTTAGGATGCACGGAAAGAGGTGAGTTCACTGTAGGACAGTACAGTTACACCACTGACCTCGTCACTCACACTCGGTCACAGGAGAACAGATCGCCGGTCGCTTCACTCAAACAGGGACTGTATAACTCCGCGTTTCAGACGTTGCTAAAGTATATTTGGCGACCCTTTTTTACTCGTGGCCTCCTCCCTCTCTAATCAAGTCGAAAAATTCGGAAGTGCGCCCTCTCCTGGCGACAGCAGAGTAGTGTCGTTTTCCTTGCAGTAGAAAGCGCCTCCAGGGCTTTCGCTAAAACGTGGAAGTGTGAGAACGGTGTATTATATCAAACATTTATCGAACCTGTCTTATCGCTCTATCAAGGAAAAGTTATATCGCGATACTTATCGTTATCATTTTATCACCCAGCCCTATGTGTGTATGTACATAGCCAAGCCATAAGTTTATCTTCTAGGGGCCGTTGATATAGTGTAGAAATCTTTCCCATTTCAAGCAGTATCATTCAAGCCTGCCCAGCAGAGAGAAGGAAACCCATTCATATGCCGCCACCTTAGCAAGCAGATTAAGCCAGTCTGAAATTGATGGTGCGTAAACTGACTTCCATTGCTGGATGAGCAGCCTCCTGCCCAGCGTAATAGCAGTCTGAACACATTTAGTGTAGATAGAAGGAGTTTTGTCTTTCAGAGTGGACGGGTCACCCAACAAAAAAGACGAATGCAAAAGGGGACTTTCTGGCCAACAATTCTCTGAATACAATCGTGGACCGTAGGACATGATGGACCCTCATCAGTGCACTTCCAGCACCCAGGATTGTTTTAAAGGTTAACCTTATACAGTGTAGAATCTTAAAAGTTGATTTCATCGAACATTTAAGATTCCTACATAATTTTATATGTACGTGGTGCTGGTGTGTTAGTGTGTGTTGTGGTGGTCTGAGTGGATCAGACACAGCAGTACTGCTGGAGTTTTTAGACACTGTCCACTCACTGTCCACTCTATTAGACACTCCTACCTTGTCAGTCCACCTTGTAGATGTAAAGTCAGAGACGACAGCTCATCTGCTGCTGCACAGTTTGTGTTGGTCATCCTCTAGTCCTTCATCAGTGGTCACAGGACGCTGTTGGCTGGATATTTTTGGTTGGTGGACTATTCTCAGTCCAGCAGTGACACTGAGGTGTTTAAAAACTCCAGCAGCACTGCCGTGTCTGATCCACTCAGACCAGCGCAACACACACTAACACACCACCACCATGTCAGTGTTACTGCAGTGCTGAGAATGATCCACCACCCAAATAGTACCTGCTCTGTGAGGGTCCATGGGGGTCTTGACCACTGAAGAACAGGGTAAAAGGGGGCTAACAAAGTATCAGAGAAACAGATGGACTACAGTCTGTAACTGTAGAACTACAAAGTGCACCTATATAGTAAGTGGAGCTGATAAAAAGGAGGTGGTCATAATGTTATGCCTGATTGGTGTAGGTAGCACTTTTCATTTGCAGCTCAGACCACTGTTAAGGACTGCAGGTTCTGAGTTCTCCAATTCAGTAGTTGTAACTAATAGCCTTTGTAGTGGTGGGCGATATACCAGTTCATCCACAAATAAGCACCGATAGCGTGATGTACTATGCAAACTGCGCTAATGTTGTCCATTGTAGCTAAAAGGCTGTGGCAGGGGTGTTTTAGGCCAGGTTTCTCAGCAAACCCTCGATCACCTCCTTCATTCTAGACCAGGGCTCGTTACATGAACACACAGCTCTTTTACTGTCCAAGCAGAATCAGATTTGTGGGTAAAAATAAAATAATCCTCCTTTACAGTAAAATAAAGCTCTGCTGATCGTTCAACACAGTTTAACAATAAATGGTCTTAAACTCTGGAGTTAATGTAGAACTGCTAATTCACCCTTTAACCCTGAAGGGTGGTGCACAAACTATTGGTCACCATAACAACGCAGACAGCAGTCTCGCCAAGGTAGAAGCTAACGAAACGGCAAAGAGAGAGATTTAAGACGAACATCGATAATTTGGAGACGAATGGACTTCTGTGCATTTATAATCACTTCAGCTGGTTTCCTGATTCGTTTAATCTGCATTGAGAAACTGACACACTAAAAAGTCGCGAAGCTGAAGTCAGTTTCTCATTCGCCAGCTTCTTGTTTGAATTTTCGCATTCCTCCTTAAATCTTGCAACAGTTACCTAACTGTAGTTAACTACATTGTAGCGCTTCAGGCACCATTTAAGGTGGAATGGGAAAATTTGAATGAGAAGCGACTTCAGCCTCGTTAAAAGCCAAACGTTGAGAGACATTTTACAAGAAACTGTTCTGCTTTTGTGGAAAGGTTTCCTGTCAGAGATGTGAGAAAATGACTATAGATGAGCTAAAGCTATGCTAGTACATTAGCGCATACTGAGACATACAGCAAAAATGGTGAAACGTCACTTCAGTAAAAATGGACATGAAATGTGGCTCCTAAGGTGGTTAGATTTTTGTTGAAACTTGACAAAATAGCTCTTTTTAACATTTGGGCTACCAACCTCTGCTCTAGTCCATTGCATCTGAGGTAGTCCACTTTGTTTTTGAAGCAGTGGACATAAAGGAATTTGTTGATCTTTTGAGGTTAGCCTTAGTGTAACATGGGCCGATTACTTCCCTTCCTCTCATACGGGCTGAGAAGCTGCCAGACTCAGTCAGCTGCACACAGCAATCTGTGGACCAGCTGGTACTGAAGCATGAATGACTGTAATATTGTAATATTTTCCAAATTACAGCAGTGTCTGACGGTCGGAAAGGCGAATACAATACATCAGACGCTTGTATGACACAAATGACTCGAGTTGGCTTCTTATTCAAATTTCCCATTCCGCCTTAAACGGTGCAGCAGTTACATTCTGACACCTGTGCAGGACGCCAGCGTGTAACTGCTGCTACATTCAAGTTGAAATGGAAAATGCACACAATTAGCTGGTGCCTAAGAGCCAACTTGCAGCCTTGATATGAAACGTTTACCACCACTTGGTGGAATAAAGCAGTACTGACAAACGTTTATCAGGGTTTTTTTTTTTCCAGTTTTGGTTTTACTGTTTTGCACAGTAAAAGTACTTCAGATTAACTTCGGTTTTTAAAAAAATGGACGTCCCAGAATAATAAGCCACTCTTAACCTACAAAAATAGCTCTGCTCAAGCATCTGTCTTTTCCATCATCTGGAAAAAATGTATAGAAATCTTTATTATGCTGTGATATAAATTATTGACCGTACTGCCCACTGCTAAGCCATTGTAAAATAAAAATATATGTAAACACGCATATAATTAGATTTGTTTGAGTGGACTTTTTCATGGCTTTAATGAGAATCTCCCTCTCTTTCTCTCTATCTTTTTCTTTCTTTCTCTCTCTCTCTCTCTCTCTCTCTCCTTCTTGCTCTTCCTCGCTCTCTCGCTCTCACTTTCTTGCTTTCTCTTTCTTGCTCTGTTTCTCGCTTTCGATCTCTTGCTCTCTCCCTCACTTTCTCCTGCTCTTGTTCTCTCCTCTCTCTTTTTTTTTCTCTCTGTCTCTCTTCCTCTTTCTTTTTCTTTCTCTGTCTCTTTTTCTTTTTTCTTTCTCTTTCTGTCTCTTTCTCTTGCTCTATCTTGCTCCTTCTCACTCTCTTTTTTGCTTTCGTGCTCTCACTTTGGCTCTCTCTCCTCTCTTTCTTGCTCTCTTTCTCGCTCTCTCCCCCTCTCTCTCCCTCCCTCTCTCTCTCTCTCTCTCTCTCTCAGGTGAAGTTGTATTTCACGAAAACAGTAGAAGAGGCTTCGAACTCTGAGGCCAGCAACTCCACCTCGGTCACTCCAGACGTGAGCGACAACGAGCCGGATCACTACCGCTATTCCGACACCACCGATTCCGACCCGGAAAACGAACCGTTCGACGAGGAACAGCACACACAAATCACAAAAGTCTGAACGCTTTTTACACGCACACAGCCACACACACACACACACACACACACACACACACACACACACACACACACTTCTACACCTGGACATTACAAACAAGCAAAACCAACCAACACCAGAGAAAAAAAGGAGAAAACTTGAAAATGTACTGAAGAGAAAAGGACCTTCCCGCCCGACCCCCACCACCCCAGCACCCCAGCCAGGCGGCCCCAGGACAATTTGTGTCACGATTGTGTCAGACACCATCGATTATAGAGGAAAAAATATCCTGACCAAGATGTTGTTTTATTATTATTATTGCTATGATTATTAATATTATTATTATTATTCGTGTGGATATTGACACCGTTGCCTGAGGTGGGTGGGAGGGTCCTGTAGCTACTCTGTATATATATAAAATCCCTTTTTTTTGTGTCAAAGATGACGAAAACTAGGCAATCAGGCGAGGAGAGGAGAAGAGGGACAGAGAAATGACCACACACATCTCTCCCTCTCCCTGTCTTCACCCAGGCCAGTGCTGCAATCACTCTCTCCCTCTCTTCCTCTCCCTCGCTCCCTCCTCCCTCCCTCCCTTCCTTTACTGTGAATGCTTCTCGTGCTGTCCGCAGGCGCCTACAACCTTTTTGACCCCGACCCTATGTATGCTGGGATACGTAGTTCTTTCGTAGTTCCTACCGTATAGAGGCTACGGGCTACGGTGTGTCAGCGTTCTTAGTCCAGCCCCGCCCACTTCCCTCCCCCCCTCCAACCCCCACCCCCCACTGTGTATAACGTTAAATTATGCAGAAAAAAATGGCATCCCATGTAATTGTCAATGTTTTTTTTTATCCTAAGATAATAAAAAAAAATATAATACACAAAACCGCAGGGAACCAGTGTTTGCAATAATGTTAACACTCAAACATTTAAAGGACAAAACTGGTGTGCATGTTATTGGAGTTAGTGTCCATGTTTAATAAATGCTATACAATGTGTTTTTATTAAAAACAAAAGTGTCAGAAGTCTCTTAAACTTGTGCCTCAATTAAGTGGCTGACCTCATCTCATACAGTGGGGGAAAAAAGGTTTCACCAAATATAGACTTTGAGGTAGTGCTGGGCGATATGACCTCAAATCAATATCCCGATTAATTGAATATTTTACCTTGATAACGATTGGTTTTTTTTGTTGGTTTTTTTGCCCTCATAGTTCACTGACAAGGTTTGTACTGTAAATATGTTCTGCATATGTTAATGTAAATCGTCTCAACAGCCAGATGGGAAATTCATGCGGCTTTTACGTCAGTCCTATTCAACATTCGTCATAATTTTGCGCTGCTGAGACATTTGGGCTGATGTTTCTGTACAAAAGTTAGAAGAGACTCATCCAAAACCCTCCGTGTTTGAAGAGATTTCAAAGAAGTGACTGAACCCTTTTTACGGCTCCAACACATTCTGGGTGATGAGCCCAGCTGTCAGTCAGTGAAGCTTCATGATGGCTCCTGTGATGCTGGTGAAGATGAAGCTGATCCTCCGGGAGCGACTGGCGTTCGTTGGCAGTCGTGATCGTTTACCTCTGGATGAGCCGTGAAGCAGCGTGACGCTCTGTTCTTTTGAGCATGTGGGTCAGTTTAGGAGCTGATCTGTTCAGACTGATGTCGAATACAGATCACATTTAAAAGATAATGTAAACAGCCGAACAAAAAAAAATCGGATTTGGTGAGAAAATCAGATTTGGGCCACTTTTACCTGCTGTGTGAACACAGCCTTAGCTTCCATGTCGCAGAGTGGACGTGGCGGAGTCACGTGATACACGCGGTAGTAAGTTTTTAAGGGGACAGTACATGAACACACAGAGTGGGGAAAGGATTAACAGAATTTTAAAAAATTTCAAATTTCGACATGGACGAGATTACATCGGTTAGAGGTTCTGAATGTCAGTTTCGATTACTTTTTGATTAATTGCCCAGCCCCACTTTGAGGTTATTGCTTCTCATCATATCACATCAAAAAAAAAAATAATTCATAAATGGACAAGTTTCAGAAAAGCATGCAAATTGTTGCCCATTTGCTTTGGGCAAAAATATTCACACAATTTTCCCTTTACAGTCACCTGGAAATCAACCTTTTTCCTTGTTAGTTCATGTCCATGTTCATATTAAACATGATTTATCACATCATAAATCATTTGAAAGAAAAATTCTTGGGAGCTCCCAAGTGGTGCAAGTATCCAAGCAGTGTCCATGTTTAATCACTTAATCAGTACTATATGATTTTGTTAAAAACAAAGGTGTCCGAAGCCTTTCGAACTTGGCCATCAAGGATGCATAATGTAACATTTCTTGTGGAGTCCCACAAGGTTCAGTTTTAGGGCCTTTGCTGTTATTTTTGTACGTTGTTTCTGGGTGATGCCATTAAGAAACATAAGTTTTTATCGTCATTCTGTTTACATGCCATGATACTGAAAATCAGGATTGTTGACAGGCTTACCAGCTGTGTGTCAGATATCTCTGGTATCATTATTATTATTATTTTCTACAACTAAATCAAGAAGAAAAGTGAAAAACTGATCTTTGGTGCTAAAATTTAGAGAAAAGTGCTTTATGAGAAGCTTGTTTGTTTAGTTCTGTATTCCAAACCCGAGGTACAAAAACCTGCATTAAGAATATGAGCTCTGTTTTATTCCGCATGTAGACACGGTCACTAAAGTAGCTCATTTAAGAAATATTGCTAAAGTTCAGCCTTTCGTATCTCAGAGCGACGCAGAGAAACGTGTTAATGCGATTGTTACAGGCTGGGTTGATCACTGTAATGATCTTGTTTCTAAGGAAATAATCCACGACTGCACTGCTACGTGTACAAAATGCTGCATCATAGATCTATATATATATATTTAAATTTGATTAGTCGTCTTATTTTAAATTAATTCTTAAAGCTTAACAGGAATAGAATAAACTATATCACCTGTGTGTAAAGCACTTCGAGCAGCCACTGTGTAAAGTGCCCTAGAAATAAAGATATTATTATTATTATTATTATTATCAGTGACATGGCTGAGCTCATCGCACATACAATGAAGGATAAATAGGTGCCAAAAGGTTTCACAAAACATAGAATGTAAAACTTGGCTGTTCTTGTTTCTCATTTCCATCAAACCTCCGTCAATACATAAATAGACACAATTCAAAAACTGGGTAAAAAAAAAAAAAATCAGGTGAGCACCAGATACTGTGTGTGAGCTCCACATACTATCAGGTAAGCACCAGATACTATAAGCTCCCCAGGTGTGTAAGTCTCCGTACCTCGGTGGAATTGTCCATTTTCCTTGTTTTCCTGCAATATTCCATCAAAATGTGAAACATCTGGTAATTTTGATGGTCATTGTTGTATCAGCAGATGGGGAAAAATTATATTAGCCAATAAAGTCATGTTTCACCTCCCCCTCCCACCCCCACCTGTCACCAAGGAAACGGCTCAACTGGCTCAAAGACCCTCGCTGATCATCTTTCACTTGGAGGTACATCACAGTGCGGCAGGAAAATCCATGTTTGGTGTCTGAAAGCTTGTTTCTTTAGTTTTGCACTTGAGCTACGAGGCCAGTGGAAGTAAAAGACGTTCATAGCTGACCAGTTACGCTGTGCAAACTAGATAAATGATCACACAGTTGCTTCAAAGTGTTGACTTGTTAGTTCATTAGTTGCAGTCAGAGGTGCTCCAGGACGAGCACTGAGAACCTCAAGGGCCAGATTACAGAAAATGCAACCTTCTTGAGTAAAACTTACATCATTCCTTTTGGCTCTGACGCCCAATATGTAAGATCAAGATTAAGTCACCCTTATTAGTCCCACAACGAGGAAATTTCACCTCCACATTTGACCCATCCGTGCAGTGAAATGCCACATGCACACTAGGGGGCAGTGAGCACACTTGCCCGGAGTGGTGGGCAGCCCTATCTGCAGCGCCCAGGGAGCAGTTGGGGGTTAGGTTTCTTGCTCAGGGGCACTTCAGTCACGTCCTGTCGGCTCAGGAGATTGAACCAGCGACCTTCTGGTCACAGGGCTGGTTCCCTAACCCCAGAAAAGGACAAAGCCTCCCCGTCGGGGAATCGATCCCCGGTCTTCAGCGTGACAGGCAGAGATACTGTCCACTGTACTAACGGGGATGATGGTAAATATATGGTACTGTCTCTTCACTATCTGTGTTGTCTTTCTCCTCAGCCTACCTTCCCTTGTCAACTAGATTTATAAACCTTTGTGATTCATGCCGATCAGTACTGATCAAAAATCAGCGTTGTGAGATCTGAGTTACTAAGTTTGTTCTGCTGTGGATAAATTCCACAGAGACTACGGCCCAGTCCCATTTCTTCTTTTTACCCCTACCCCTTGTTTTCGAGTGTCACCCTAACCTCTTGGAACTGAGTTACAGGGTAGTGGTTGAAATCTTCCCTCTGAATTGGGACCCTCAAATAAAAAGAGCATCACTTCATTAACAGCTACCAGCGCTGCTCTGTAGGCGACCCGGCCCGTCTTCAGTGACAGCAGAGGAGGGTAAAGTTCAGCTCCTCACTGCTGGGCTTTAGTTACATTTAGGGCATCATATCCCTTCGAAGAGGGGGGCAATTATTTATTATCACCCTCCCCTAATTCTTCAGTGATATGAAGCTGAAGTCAGATATTCACCAGCTTCTTGTTCGAATTTTCCCGTTCCACCTTAAATGGTGCAGCAGCTACATTCTGGCACTTCAGGTGTCAGAACTGCTGGACTATTTAAGGTGGAACGGGAAAGTTGGTTAGCTAGCTACCGAGACATTAGCATGCTATTAGCGATTCTTTAGGCTTGTTATGAAGAAATGGAACTGCTAATATAGCTAAAAAGGCTGCTAATACAGAAGACAAAGGAAAAAATTCCAGCTCAAGCTCAAATAGAAGTACGTCATTTACGTACGCATGCACTCAATAATCCGATCATAATCTGATTTCTGCAGTTATCTGTTTTTTTTTTTTTAAATGGTCAAGTAAACACCATACTCTGATCTAGAAATCCCATTAAGAAATCTGATAAAGAGACTGGATTTTAGCTCAGTAATCAGATTTCTCAGTGCATGTAAACTCTTACTCTGATTTCTTTCAGGTTTCTCAGTCGAGATCAGATGGTGGATGTTGCGAGACGCAGCAAAACACTGTGGGAGCGGCACTGAAACCAAACATGAAATGAAGGATTTAAATATTCTTCATCGTTTAGATGATGTTTGTTCATATTTTTAGGCAAAGTGGTGTGAAGTTTGAGTTTTACGTTTACATCACGTCGTCTTCTGTGAGTTTATTGGATGAATTGGATTACTGTCTGACTCATGTAGACCTGGAGTTTCCCATTATCTGATTACTCAAGTGCATGTAAACGTGTTGATCGGATTACTGACAAAATCTGATTTTCTGCAGTTATCAGATTATTAAGTGCATGTAAACACACTCATTGTGTAATTTCACCCGTAATTAGATGTGTTTCTGCTTTCGTCTGTTATCTTTTATCTCTACATTGGTGGCGTTGAGAGGCTACGAGGGAGACGTTTAACGGTGTCTCAGCCGACACGTGTTTCGAAAATTGTGATCAGTCAGTCACTCAGTCAGTCAGTGACTTTGTAGTAAGAGACGTTGCCTCTCGTAAGTTGGCTCACTGAGCAGTCCAGCCAAAATGGAGTCTCTCAAGCTTTCCTTTCGCTCTGTCACCTGTTTGATTAAAATATCGACAAAAAATATAAACGTTTATTTCCCAGAGGAAAAACAGCGCAATTACAGAAACTTGCACATAAGTTCCAGTGTGTAATCCATCACTTTCCACTGCTCATAAAGCCATGCACGAAGACTCCACATGCTGTTTATTTGTGCGGTTTGTTAGCTTTCTGGAAAGTTTATATATCGCTTATTTATAAGAAAATAGCAATGGAGCAACTACAGTGCAGAAGCTTCAAGCAGGGCTAAATAGAGAGGCATGTTTAAACGTTTCTTGCCATCTTAATTGAGCAAGATTTTCAGCCCGGACTTTAAAACATGCATAAGGAAAAAGAAAAGTGACCGTGCGGTTTACGGTTTGGTCTGCGATATGGCAAAAATGTAATGTGATACTTCTGAGGTTTGTGAATGAACACAGTGCACCAGGAAAACAGTAGTGATAAAAAATAAATAAATAAAACCCTGAAAATTACTATGATGGTGCTTTAATGACAGATGTGAGCTCAATTTTCCCATTCGGAAACTCCTACTTCCTACCGAAAAGTGTTCATGAAACTCCAGCTGAAAATGTGGATGCTTACAGTAAGCTAGCGCCTGTATGGCTGCGGGTGAGTTGTATTAAAGAGCTGTTTGGTTAGTGCTTTTTTTCAGTCTGTTTAAACGCTTAAAACATGCTATTACATGCTGTTCTGTGGACGCCGCCATGTTGAAATGACAACAGGAACGAACAGCTCTGAAGTTGGACCTTGAGGAACTCTGACTTTCCGAGTGGGGATTACAAATCGAATGGATTTTTCCTACTTGGAAGTAGGAAACTTCCCTGTTCCCTCGTTGTCATGAATGCAACATTAGTGCAATGATTTTTTATCCAATGTTACTTGGAACCGTGAAGGGAAAAAACAAACAAGTGTCTAAAAATATGAGTGCTGTGTCCAAAATGGTCCCCTGTTCACTAAGCCCTACATTCGAGAATCTGCTTCAGTAATAAAAACTACCATAGGGAGCAGAATTGGTGATGGTAGTCAATGATTTGTTAATGAAACACTGTAAACGTCACACCACCAGTCCACTGTAACCCCAGAGTTTGATTGAACACATGAGAAGAGCGTGATTACCTCTGTAACGGGGCCGAGGAGAGGACTGTGGTGACGATGTTATTGTAGCTGGACATGGAGGGCATAATGGGCATCCCCTCTCCGCTAGAGTTCAGCAGTGCATTATGGGAGTGTTTGAGTGCACTGGATCTTTTGCCCTGTGTTTTTGGACATCACTACAAAACAGAGGAACCCCAAGATGGTGCTCTATATGGTGAATAGGGCACAGTTTCGGACACAGCTTAGGTGATGTCATAATGGCCTAGCGTCCGATCGTTGTGATGTCATAATGGCCTAGCGTCCGATCGTTGTGATGTCATAATGGCCTAGCGTCCCATCTTTGTGATGGCATAATAGCAATCTTGGTGATGTCATAATGGCCCAGCGTCCAATCATTGTGATGCCATAATGGCCCAGCGTCCAATCTTTGTGATGCCATAATGGCCCAGCATCCCATCTTTGTGATACCATAATGGCAATCTTTGTGATGTCATAAAGGCCCAGCGTCCAATCATTGTGATGCCATAATGGCAATCTTTGTGATGTCATAAAGGCCCAGCGTCCAATCATTGTCAAGCCATAATGGCCCAGCGTCCAATCTTTGTGATGCCATGATAGCCCAGCATCCAAACATTGTGGTGACATAATAGCCCAGCATCCAATCATTGTGATGACATAATATCCCAGCGTCCAATCTTTGTGATGCCATCATGGCCCAGCATCCAATCATTGTGATGCCATAATGACCCAGCGTCCAATCATTGTGATGCCATAATAGCCCAGCGTCCAATCATTGTCAAGCCATAATGGCCCAGTGTCCAATCTCTATGATGCCATAATATCCCAGCGTCCAATCGTTGTGATGTCATGATGGCCTAGCGTCCAATCATTGTGATGTCATAATATCCCAGCGTCCAATCTCTATGATGCCATAATGGCCCGGCGTCCAATCGTTGTGATGTCATGATGGCCCAGTGTGTGAGCTACATTTAGGATGGTCTCCCAGTCACCGAGTAAAGAGGCACGTCACCCTCTGAGACCTGAAATTGTTCGTCTTCCTCACGAAAAGAACAGAGAAGCTTCTTAATGCATCTTGCGGTTTCTAGACCGGCTGTCTTTGCCTTGAAATGAATCGTTTGGCAAAAAAATGACACAAATTTAATTAATTGTTCACAATATTTGATAATACCCATCATTGGCCACCATTTAGTAAACTACATGCCTAAGTAATCAGACTAACCCCAAAATGCATCAGATTTTGCCAGTAACAAATATGAGGACCAGCTGGTACAAATAAATAAAAGACTTAATGTTAGGTAATATTCACCAGGTGTCAGTAGTTTCTGATGGTTGAATATATATATATATGTGTGTGTGTGTGTGTGTGTGTATATATATATATATATATATATATATATATATATATATATATATTGCTGCTGTCTGAAGAAAACCTCATATCTCCATTTTTTGACGTTTTTCAGTTTTTGACATAATTTGAAAATGCCTGTCACGCTTTACATTGTATGTAAATTCCACGATTAATTGACCAAAAGAAACGGCCCAAAATGACTCTGAAAAAGGTCTGATTCCATTGACTTACATTAAAAGTATATAATACCTATATAATAATATATATAATACCTCCCATGATCTACAGACAAAGTAAGCAGTCAAACAACCACAAGTCTTGGCTGATCAATGTTCAGGGTAGGGGTAAAAGGTAAAAATGTTCATTTGATTTTTCTAGTGATGTAGCTTGGAGTAAAACACATGCTGTTCTTTTCCGAGGAGCTGGCTGTGCTGGAGCGCTTTGGTATTTGCGGTATTTTAAGCTACGGTCTATTGTAGAATGTCTTGGCTGAAAATATAGATTTCTCAGGCCAATTTGGACCATTCTGACTTTGTTCATTTCCTGAGAGCGTAATTATCGCAAGGAAGTCGGAACAGCAGCGAACTTCTCTTTTGAGCAGAGTCTTGGCCTAAAGCACACAGCCAATGGGGACTCTAACACTGGCGCTGGAAATCCTTTTTAATGTAGGACCGATGTGTGTCCAGCCCTTGGGGTGTCATCTCAAGAGTGTCCTTCCCAGATGAGGTTCAAAGCCTTGGCAGTAAAAGAGCTAGTCGAGATGACGTAGTGTTAGCATCTGCCTTATACACCGTTTATTATAACATTATGACCACCTCCTTGTTTCTACACTCATCGTCCATTTTATCAGCTCCACTTACTGTATAGGTGCACTTTGTAGTTCTACAGTTACAGACTGTAGTCCATCTGTTTCTCTGATACTTTGTTAGCCCCCTTTTACCCTGTTCTTCAGTGGTCAGGACCCCCATGGACCCTCACAGAGCAGGTACTATTTGGGTGGTGGATCATTCTCAGCACTGCAGTAACACTGACGTGGTGGTGGTGTGTTAGTGTGTGTTGCGCTGGTCTGAGTGGATCAGACACAGCAGGGCTGCTGGAGTTTTTAAACACCTCAGTGTCGCTGCTGGACTGAGAATAGTCCACCAACCAAAAATATCCAGCCAACAGTGTCCTGTGGGCAGCGTCCTGTGACCACTGATGAAGGACTAGAGGATGACCAACACAAACTGTGAGGCAGCAGATGAGCTATCGTCTCTGACTTTACATCTACAAGGTGGATGGACAAGGTAGGAGTGTCTAATAGAGTGGACAGTGAGTGGACACAGTGTTTAAAAACTCCAGCAGCACTGCTGTGTCTGATCCACTCAGACCAGCACAACACACACTAACACACCACCACCACATCAGTGTTACTGCAGTGCTGAGAATGATCCACCACCCAAATAGTACCTGCTCTGTGAGGGTCCATGGGGGTCCTGATGGACTACAGTCTGTAACTGTAGAACTACAAAGTGCACCTATATAGTAAGTGGAGCTGATAAAATGGACAATGAGCGTAGAAACAAGGAGGTGGTCAGAATGTTATGCCTGATCGGTGTATGTATTATTTCTTTGCATTATTTCTCCTTAGAAATGTCTCCTGAAAATGAATAGCCTGCACTTAATGGCCATTTTGACTGGTAATTAAAGAAGTGCAGGGTGGTCTCTGACTTTTGCACAGTATTGTATATACGACGTTTTAGTTCAGCACATTTGAGAGGTCAGTTGGTGAGGTTTGGTGGAGCGAAAGCCGTGCGGACTGACTGCGCTGCGGTAAAAGGGTTGCTCGGTTTGAACAGTTCCATCCGCTTCCATTGCATGTGAGCAGCGAGCTCCTGCGGGACATCACCGTGACACGAACGGCCTTGACCAAAATAGGAACGTGACACACGATGTAGCTTCGGTTCCAGTTGTGTACGCTTGCAGTCGAGTCATTACGTCTCTAATCACGACTGTGTGCGTGTGGCCCTCTTTAGTAACAGGATTAGAGAGATCAGAGGCCAAGGAGGCGAATATTAAAGACATAAGACAGAGAGGAGGGCAGAACTACATAATCCCTCTTTCCTCATCCCTCCGTCACGTGCTTCTTTCTCTTCTCCATCTCTGCCCTTTTAGTTCTTCTCCATCTTTCACCTTCAATCTGCCTCTCATTCTCTCTCTCACTCTCACTCTCTCATTCTCTCTCAAGATAGAGACATCAAAGCGCAGTTCCCACGCTAATGATGGAGACGAGAACCATTCTGCTGCTCTGTAATTGGCCGCCCATCGGGGAGTCATGGAAACGAACTCTGAATAACCAATGAGCTGGATCTTTTTTTGTAAATATGGTTTTCATTTCCTGCAGGAAGAGGCTCAGAGGTTAGAATTAGATTGCAGAAGTCCAGACCTTTATAGCTGTTCTTAAATAGAATGAACTACCAGGTTGCTTTATATGTGTGTGTGTGAGTGTGTGTGTGTGAGTGTGTGTGTGTGTATATATATATACATATACATATATATTTATATAGTTATATATTTATATATATATATATATATATATATATATATATATATATATGTACATTATATGTATATCACCACTGTCGGAAGAAAACCTTGTATCTCCAAAATCATAACTTTACAGGAGAGGGAAAAAAACTACTCTACTTTTAATGTGTCAATGGAACCAGATTTTTTTGGGCCGTTTCTTTTGGTCCATTCTTCATGAAATTCACACACAATGTAAAGAACAACAGGTATTTTCAAATTATGCCAAAAACAGAAAAACGACAAAAATGGAGATACGAGGTTTTCTATTTTTCAACATTCCTGCTAAGATACGTAGTTAAGATGTAAACAAAGTCATTTAGGGTGGTTTGATGTGAAATGCTACCTTGCTGTAAGTTTTAACGCAAAATAGTAATGAACAATGCTTGAGACATTAAAACTCATTACCTGAGTATATTAACTTATGGCCTCTTTATTTATGTATTAATTCGTGGCCAGGAGAATCTTAACTGTAGCCACAATATATTAACCTGTGACCTCAATAAATTAATTCACGGTTTTAATACATTATTCTGTTAATTTGGCCACTAGAAACAGTACAGAAACTAGATATATATTAACTTGTGGCCTCGCTAAATTAATGTGTGGCTATATATATTATTTTTATTTTTATATATTATTTTTAATTATTTTGTGGCTACAATATATTCATTTCTGGCCACTAGAAACTTAAGTCAGGGCCTAAATATATTTACTTGTGGCCTCAACATATTAACTTGTGGCCTCAGTATATTAATTTGTGGCCATGAGAAACTTGTAGCCTCAATATATTAATTTATGGCCACTAGAAACTTAAGTCATGGCCTCAATATATCAACTTATGGCCTCAGTATATTAATTTGTGGCCATGAGGAACTTCTGTGCATGTGTGTGCATGTGAGTTTGAGTGCGTCTGGGTGTGCATGTGTGTTTGAGTGTAGGTGTGTGAGTGTGTAGGTGTGTGTGTGTGCAGGTGTGTGTGTGTGTGTGAGTGTAGGTGTGTGTGTGTGTGTGTAGGTTTGTGTGTGTGTGTGTGTGTGTGCGTGTGTGAGTGTGTGTAGGTGTGTGTGTGTGTGTGTGCGTGTGTGTGTAGGTGTGTGTGTGTATGTGCGTGTGTGTGTGTAGGTGTGTGTGTGTGCGCATGTGTGTGTAGGTGTGTGTGTGTGTGTAGGGGTGTGTGTTTGTGTAGGTGTGTGTGTGTGTGTGTGTGTGTGTGTGTGTGTGTGTGTGTGTGTAGGTGTGTGTAGGTGTGTGTGTGTGTGTGTGTGTGTGCGTGAGTGTGTGTATGTGTGTGTAGGTGTGTAGGTGTGTGTGTGTGTGTGTGTAGGTTTGTGTGTGTGTGTGTGTGTGTGTGCGTGTGTGAGTGTGTGTAGGTGTGTGTGTGTGTGTGTAGGTGTGTGTGTGTATGTGCGCGTGTGTGTAGGTGTGTGTGTGAGTGTGCGCATGTGTGTGTAGGTGTGTGTGTGTGTGTGTGTGTGTGTGTGTGTGTGTGTGTGGGCAGAGAGGTGATGCGACGTCTGGTTCCTACTGTAAAGAACTGTTTCACCTCAAACCTCTCTGGCTGCTTCATTTTCACTGATTATGCGAAACTTTGAAAACTGGTGGAATTGGAGATTCGAGGGCTTTGAAATAAAATATTTACACAAAATCTCATATTTCAACTCACTGGACGCTGATTAAAGGACTTCCTCCCTCAGAAATGCTAACATCACAAGCAGTGAGCAAAGAGGAATTAGCAGGATCTCACTTGTGTAATGCTAACTGTCTGTCGCTAACAGGCCCTCATTAGCAGGGACATTTTTGACTGAAGTTGTCCCATAAGTGAGCGTTTCCTTATTGGGGAGGACGGGGTCAATCCAGCAGACCCCCCCTCCCTCCTCCGCTTTATTGGAGAGCATATGGCCAATCTGGCAACCAGCGGCTGCTGTTGGAGCACAGCTGTGCTTTGTTTGGATTAGGACCAGAATCAAACAGGAAGTGGGGATTAACTGGCCTGGGTGGCAGATTCTCTGTTACGTTAGCAGAGCTAAGCAGAGCTTTGTGTGTGTGTGTGTGTGTGTGTGTGTGTGTGTGTGTGTGTGTGTGTTTGGAAGCCAATCGTCTAAACACCATTAGATTTTTTACATTTTATTTATTTATTTATTATTTGGAGGATGGAGCAAGAGATTGGAATTAGTTTTAGGCCTAGCTTATTTTTTCCCCTCGTTGATTGGCCTACTGAAGTGTGTAGTTTACCACACAAAGAACGAGGAATCATTGGTTATTCTCACGAAAGGGCCTCAACCATGTCCACAAGCTCTGGTCATCACTCAGATAAACAATCGTCAAATAGTTTAGAGCAGGGGTCTTAAATTAAAATTCAGTAAGGTCCAGTTAGAGAAAATATCCTCAAGCAAAGGTCCAGAACATCATAATGTCTAACTTGCATCATGATTCAGCGCCATATACTGTTTACTGGAGTAGCCTAGTAGGTATATCAACATCTTATACAGTCAACAACTGAATGTCAAATCAAATAAAGTACAGTTCAGTAACATTTCAACAATATTTATTGTCAGTTTTCCCTTTTATATCATGCCATGTGAAATAACTTCCCTCTGACTCACTTTCTCCTCCGACTGCTGTTTCTCGCCTCGTCCCTCCCCTGTGTGGCGTCACTCACTCGAGTCTCAGTGCTCATCGTAATGCACAGATCTGATTGGCTGAGCAGCATCACGTGTGATATTTACAACGCATGCGATTTTTCTGTGAGTCTCCTGGGTCGCTAAGGCGGCACCATAAAGGCTAGAAAAGTTATGCCGATTAAAAAAGGACCACCCTGTCAAAATTAAATAATTGTCCATAGTTTATCGGTTAAAGGTCCAGGTCTGCATAGGGCAGCATCTGGGTCCGGACTCGGACCGCGGTCCACATATTGGTGACCTCTGATTTCAGTCCAGTTGGAGCTCTGTATGGTACAGTAAAGCGGTAAATTATTAACATAATTACCAATATTTATATATTTTTTTTTTATATAGTTTTATTTTTAACAGTTGAATCTTTGAAGTTTTACTAGTAAACTTTTCAGTGAAACTAAACAACAAAGGAAGGAACCAATCACAATCCAACTGAAAGAGGGGGTCATAGAGTTTCTGACCGTCACCGGAAGATGGCTCCCTTCAGTCTGAGAGGAGATGAGACCCCTGAGCAGAAAGCGTTCTGTGTTCTCCACTTCAATAAGAGTGAATCAGTCATAACTGTGCAGTGTGATTTTCGTGGGCAGTGAAGCTCCAACAGCTCAGAGCGTTCGTCGTTGGTTCCACAACACTGGATGATCTCCGAAATCGCACTGAAAGAGCCGCGAGTGCAGCGACACCCGACACGCTCAATCCAGTATGGGATGAGTTTGACTATGGCGTTGATGTTGTCTGTACAGCTGGAGGAGGTTCATACTGAGACCTTGTAAAATTACATAATAAACTTTATGCTCATTTAAACCATTTACAGTTCACTGCATTGATCTGTAATGATTTACAAGTAAAATAAATCATTTTGAAATCGGACGAATCTTTTTGAATCACCCTGTATTTTGTGCAAAAGTCAGAGACCACCCTTCTGTTTATTTAATTTTGGGGCTGGACATTAAGCTTTTCCAGAACTATTTACTTGTCCACAGAAACAAAGGTCAGTAACAACGTTTGCAAATGAGTGTGCTGCACCCTTAAAAAAGGCTCTTCAAGGGTTCTTTACTCAATGGAATGGTTCATGGTGAAATGGTTCCTCAGATGGATGGAGAATGGGTTGTATATGATTTTTGTATAGAACCTTTTTGAAAAAGGTTCTATGTAGAAACATATACAGCATATTCTCTACCAATCTGAAGAACCGTTTCACCATGTGAAGAACCATTTAAGGCATGAAATATTGGTTCTGTGTAGAACCATTGCCTTTACTAAGGAACCCTTGGAGAGTTTAGGCCATGGGTTTATTAAAATGTTAGAATTAGCCTGAACTGATCTATAATCACAGAGAAAATAACTCAGTCCTCCATTTCGTCCAGCTCTTCTGATGAGAGAGGGAGGGAGAGACGGAGAAAGAATGGGAGAGAGAGAGAACAACAAAGGGGAGAGACAAAGGAATAGAAAAGAGCAGAAAGAGAGAGAAGGAAATGGAAAAAGGGGAGAGAGGAAAAAGGCAGAGAGAGAAGGAAAAAATGGGGAGAAAGAGAAGGAAAAAAAAAAGAAAGGGAGAGAATGGAAAAAAGGGAGAGATAAAGAAATAGAAAAGGAGAGAGTGTGAGAGAAGGTAAATGAAAAAGGAGAGAAGGAAAAAGAAATAGGGGCGAGAATAGGAGAAAGAAAAGAGAAAGAGATGGTAAGAGAATGGAAAAGAAAAAGGGGAGTGAGAAGAACAAAGGGGAAAGACAAAGAAATAGAAAAGAGCAGAGAGAGAGAGAAGAAAAATAAAACGAGAAATAAAGGAGAGAGGAAAAAGGCAGAGAGAGAGAAGGGAAAAAAATGAGTGAGAGAAAAAAGAAATGGGGAGAGAGAGAAGAAAAATGAAAAAGGAGAGAGGGAAAAAGAAAAAGTGGAGAGAGAGAGAGAAAGAGAAAGAAAGGGGGGAGAGAGAAGGGAAAAGAAGAGATAAAGAAACAGGGAGAGAATGGAAAAGGAAAAGAGGAAAGAGAAAAGAACAAAGGGGACAGACAAGGAAATAGAAAAGGACAGAGAGAGAAGGAAAAAGAAATGGAGTGAGAAAGAAAAAAGATGTTAAAAGGAGAAAGTGAAGGAAAAAGAAATGAGAGAAAAAAAAGAAATGGGAGAGAGTGAGAGAAGGAAAATGAAAAAGGAGAGAAGGGAAAAAGGGAAAGAAGGAGAAAGAGGGGAGAGAGTGAGAGAAGGAAAATGAAAAAGGAGAGAAGGAAAAAAGGGAAAGAGAAGGAGAAAGAGAGGGGAGAGAGTGAGAGAAGGAAAATGAAAAAGGAGAGAAGGGAAAAAGGGAAAGAGAAGGAGAAAGAGAGGGGAGAGAGTGAGAGAAGGAAAATGAAAAAGGAGAGAAGGGAAAAAGGGAAAGAGAAGGAGAAAGAGAGGGGAGAGAGTGAGAGAAGGAAAATGAAAAAGGAGAGAAGGAAAAAAGGGAAAGAGAAGGAGAAAGAGAGGGGAGAGAGTGAGAGAAGGAAAAAGAGAGGGGAGAGAGTGAGAGAAGGAAAATGAAAAAGGAGAGAAGGAAAAAAGGGAAAGAGAAGGAGAAAGAGAGGGGAGAGAGTGAGAGAAGGAAAATGAAAAAGGAGAGAAGGGAAAAAGGGAAAGGAAAGGAGAAAGAAGGGGAGAGATAGAGAGAGAAAAAGCGAGAAAGAAAAAGAAAAAGCAGAGAGAGGAGAAAGAAAGGGGAGGGAGAAAGAGAGAAGGAGAAAGAAAGGGGGGAGAGAGAGAGAGAGAGAGAGAGAGAGAGAGGGAGAGAGAGTAATAATCAGTATTTTAATCGTTCACTCTTTACTTTTGTGCAACTACTTTAACATCCTTCCCATCTTTAACCAGCTGTGTCCAAAAAAGCTGCTCCTAAAGGAGTGACTGAGATTATGTTCCCCATCAAAGAGACACTGAAATCCACACAGGCAGCTGCCCAAACTCACCTCCTGCCTCACAAATTTCTTCCTCATGTGCATCTAAAATGGCTAAAGGAGATGTTTTTGAGGAGATCAGATGAACCGCCTGCATAAGGAAGAGGAAAACCCAACGCTCCGGGTCTGAAAGGATGTGTATCCGTCAGGAAAAGGAAAATAAAATTTACATTAAAACACCGAAACATCTGAAACGTGCAGTCAGATGAGTCTAAATCCGCAGCTGCCCTTATTTGGATCGTGAGAACCAGAAAATGCAACCAACTTCTACGACTGAACTTTCGGAGGGGAGAAAAGAGGCGTATGAGTCATGTGGGCCTCGTTCCAATTGCATTCTTCAATCTTTAATCTTCACCCGATCGTTTCCTGTTAGCGTCATCAGCCGAGACGGATGAATGAAGCGGGTTTTTTTGCGGTTTAGTCTCAACCCGGCCTCATGAAACATCAAAGCCTTGGTCATAAATGGACAGAGGTGATTTTGAATGTGTTGTTCGGTTAGTTTAGCTGCATGAAAGAAGCTGTTAGCAATAACAAATCCAGGCCTGCATTCCCCTCATCGCTGAGCGCCGCGTGCTGACGGGAGGACAGTGGAGACAGCTAATGTATGTAGATTGGTTTTCTCTGTGTGTGCGCGAACACAGGCCTTCATTTTAAAGAGCTGTTGATTAGACCGAATCCTGCGTGGAAAGGGATTAGGATTATGGCGTGTTTCCCCCTCGAGACGGTCGGCTACGCTAGGGTAGCAGCCGTCACATCCAAATTAATACAAGGCGCAGATAACGCGCACAGCAGCACTTCCCGTATCAATACTGAAAACTGTGTCCTCTCAGTGAACCCGGCTTACTGTCAGGCTGTCACACACACACACACATGCTGGCGCACACAAGCGTAGGCCTACATGCTCACTCAAAGCACACACACACAAAGAAACCAGAAAAAGGGGTTAGCGATGGCTTAAAGCAGACCCCAGATTATCAGAGCTTCTATTAGAGCCTCGTCTTCAGATCGAGCCATAAAGGTCAGAACTCAGTCAAAAAACCAAGGAAAAAAATTTACGATAATGCCATTTTCTACTACGTCCTTCTGGTGGTATGTTAGCACTACGCTCACTGTTTCTGAGTAAGTATTGGGACACCTACCCGTCACACCTGCAGGAGCTTTAATGAATCCCATTCTAAATCCATAGGCGTTAATATGGAGTTGGTCCCCTTATGCAGCTCTAACAGCTTCCACTCTTCTAGAAAGGCTTTCCACAAGATGTTGGAGAGAGTCTGGTGGAATTTCTGCCCATTCATCCAGAAAACCATGTGTGAGGTCAGACACTGATGTTGGACGAGAGGGTCTGGCTCGCAATCTCCGCTCTAGTTCATCCACAGGTCGGGTGATCAAAGATCGAGAAGTAGCGGCTCTTCCAAACTGAGGACCTTTTTGGCAATTTCACCAAAAATCCCTCATATTTCGGCCAGCTTCCATAACTTCTCGTGTTTGATTAAGTGACCGTCTAAGCGCATTCCTCTGCTAGCTAACTTTGACTGTTAGAGTTTCCACCTGAGCCTGCAAGGCAGAAACGGCATCTGAAGTGGCTGTCGCTGAGTGCTTGACATGCTCTGAAGCAGAAGCAAAGGTCCAGAACATCATAATGTCTAACTTGCATCATGATTCAGTGCCATATACTGTTTCCTGAAGTAGCCTAGTAGGTATATCAACATCTTATACAGTCAACAACTGAATGTCAAATCAAATAAAGTACAGTTCAGTAATACAACTTCCCTCTGACTCACTTTCTTCTCTGACTGCTGTTTCTCGCCTCGTCCCTCCCCTGTGTGTGCGTCACTCGCTCGAGTCTCAGCGCTTATCGTAAATCCCAGATCTGATTGGCTGAGTAGCGTCACGTGTGATATTTACAACACATGCGATTGGTCTGTGAGTTTCCTGGCCGCTAAAGCGGCACCGTAAAGGCTAGATTACGCAGATTAAAAAAGGACCAACCCGTCTAAATTAAATAATTCTTCATGGTTTATCGGTTAAAGGTCCAGGTCCACATAGGACAGCGTCTGGGTCTGGACTCGGACCGCGGTCCACATATTAGTGACCTCTGCTCTAAAGTGTTACCATGGCTATGGCCTGTAGCACATCGATTAGTGCTGTTGTTCATCCTACCGAAGTTTCAATCTCCTTTTTCAATGATTTTGTCACTTTTCTGATTTTTGTATCAGTTTTGGAACAGATTACCAACGTCATCATTAACCAGTTTGGATCAAAGAGATTCAGTTGCTTGAAGGACCAGGTTGTTAGTCTGCTCTTGCACACTCTCTTCAGTGTCATCACATTTAGGTGGGCCCTTGGCTTCCTATGGGCCTTCTCCCTCGGCATTGTCCTTTTTTCCAGCTCTCTTTAGGAGCACTTTTGTGAAAGCATAAATCGTAATGATTTAAGTTTGTAAATGTAAAATCAGACCCAAATTGAGTTCACACTTGCAGTGCTACCCAAAGTATATCTTACACCATCATTGCCACCAGAAGTTCTCCATGGAGCACTGGTTTTGACTGAGTTACCTTATGGCAGTGGTCAAAACTCGATCTGTGCCTAAAACCCTTTGAGCCCTTCTTTAAAAGACAAAAGAACACTGGTCCAGAAATCGCAGTCTGTTCTTCTCAGAAAGTTCTTGAATGTTCAAGTTTGAGATTCATGTTTGAGAAGGTGCCACGCTTCAAACTATGACTGAGAGACTGCCCAAATCACAGCTCACGATTCACAGCTTACAAAATGACTACATTTGGAGAAAACTGTGAACAACTTTTTTTGCCTTTTTCATTGCCTTAAGCCATCACAATACAAATGCAATGACTTTTATTAACATTCCAAAAAGAAAGATCGATAGCCAAGAGGTCATTCAGCTTGTCCTGTGGCCTGAGGCTTTGATGTGGAGGCTGTGGATGCTGAGGTCTAGGCTGAAGGCCATGAATCAGATGGTCAGCAAGTCAAACTCTGGCTCTGTGCAAAAGCAGTTTGTGTGGGCCTCTTTCCCATCTCTTGCAAATGTTTGAGAATAATGATCTACTGCAGGGTTTCTCAACCTTTTTCAGCCCACCTGTTTACAACTATAAAGCAAAGCGGCCCACAGAAAAACTAAAATCAACTTTTTTTAAAATAGTTTTCTGTTTTTCTTCATCGTGTTGTGTAATTTTTTCTAACCTGTGAATTAGAGCCTGAAAAAAGATCGGATCGCCTGTTTTAGTTCACAGAAACCAAAATTTGCAGTAATGTTAAAAAAAACATAGCATTAAAAAAAAACATATATTTACAGAGATGTCAAAAAAGTAGATGTAGATGTGGACGGTGATTTGGAGCTTCAGTCCATCGCGATTTCACTGAAAACACTCTTGTATCTTTTCCACAGGAGTTGCTGTTTGGTCTGGAGTCTCTTTAGTTTTGAGGGTTTTAGTGCCTCATTTGAAATAAACCTCACTCCACTCAGGCTTTTGGATCAGCGTCGGTACAATCAACAATAATAATAAACCTTACTTGATCTCTGCTTCTTTGTCATTAGTTTATCAGTTTGAGTTTAACTACTCAGGTCGCTGACGCTCGGCCAGAAATCAAACACAGATCACAGCTATTATTTTATGGCCTGTCTGTTGTTTTTATCAGCTGCAGCTCGAACTGCAGGAACGAGTCAGACGTTAAAACAGGCAGATTATACTGAAAGTGCAGTGCTGACGTGCTGCTAGAAGAGGAAAGCTGGCTGTACCGATGAATCCCCTCGTTTGATCATAAAACACGTCCCACCTGCAGTGAACTGAACAGTGTTCGCTTGGAAGCAGACCAAGACCTGCGGGCTTCAACCCGAATACAGGTGGATTGTTCACACCCGTCAAAACGGAGCGAACTAAAGAAACAAAGTTTGATAGGTCCACACCGAACAAGGTAGGAGACACACCCTGAGCAAACTAGCCATCTTTGGCTAACTGCGCTGTGCACCTGCGGGTCCATTGTCTCAAACCGATGACGTCTAATTAGCCTGTGATTGAGGGGTTTTTGTTTATACGTCTCTACTGGCCCACTACGAACTACTGCCTCCCCCCGAGTTCAGGCCCGCGGACCACTAGAGAGTGCTTCACGGCCCACAGGTTGAGAAACCTGCTGTACTGTATCTTGCTACTCCTTAATAAATTGTAGACTGTACCTGAGCTCAGCTTAGACTGTGGGAACAGGCCCTTTTCACTTTCCCACATTTTTTCAGCTGGAAGTACTTGTTGCAAGGTTACGCTGCTTCTGCTGTAATAAGAGTAACGACGAAGGCAGAGTACAGCTTGTACATCTTACTTAAGTGTTCAAGCTCAAAGCAAAAACAATACCTTATTTTCTATGGCTTCCCTGCCGACGTCAAGCAGAGGAAAAATGGGTTTGTGCACTAACATTACACTGAAGACAGTTTCTGCCGTAAAGTTGATGCTCTTCCCAGCCACTTTCAGTGGAACAGTTTTTTCCCCCTCAAAAGCTGTCAGAAATTGAGTGAGCACGTTCTCAGTAAGGGAGTAGCTGTTTGTTCATCGGAGCTGGTGCTTGTAGAAGACGTCTACATTGGTGCTACAGACCATGACTAAGAGGCACGCCCCTCTGCTGCTACATGTACATGTTTTTAGTTTCTTGCCAACTAGTTTATTGTTAGGAAGCTGTTTCAACAACTGCAGCTAAGATGGCTTAAATAGCTTTTTGGTATTTTCACATATCCATCATTTTATCACTCTGTAGACATTTGCTGACACTGTATTCCGATAGTTGCAAAGGATTTCTTTTATGAAGAATTTGCATGCTTTACTCAGCTTGGACTGCTGGTTTGGTGTTGTCCAACAATTCTGGACACATCCTCGAATGTTAGTGGTGGCAACTATAACAACAATAAAATGATACATTTTCATGGTGAGCTGAAATGATGTAAATGTTTTTCTGAAGTTAATAATCGTCCATAAGGCAATCACTGAATTTGCTTTAGCCAGCGTTTATGTGCTTCTATTTCGTGTGAAAAGGGTCTATGGTGGGCTTGTATTCATCTGTCTCATGTGATGTCACTGCATAACCATATCAATGACCATCCATCCATCCATCCATCATCTAAACCGCTTATCCTTCTGGGTCGCGGTGGGGTGCTGGAGCCTATCCCAGCTGTCATTGGGCGGAAGGCAGGATACACCCTGGACAGGTCGCCAGTCCATCGCAGTATCAATGACCAGTAGAATCAAAATATATTCTGCGTGCTTTACAGGCGAATGCAACAGCAGCCATCAGAAAATAGACCAGACCAATTCTGGGCGCAGTTGGGGGAGAGGCTCATTATCGCTTGTTTGATTTCATACACAAGAATTCCATCTGAACCACAATTTCTGCGTGCAGGTTTGCAAAATGGTAGGCGCCAGCTTCATCCGTTTGCTGCTTTTTATTATTTTCCTTGGATGCAAACACTCAAAGCGGAAAAAGAACAGCACTTTTTGTCCACAACAGTCCTTTCCCTGCCATCATGAAACTTGAATAGGGAAGTGATGCGATAAGTCAAAGCAGTCACATTACAAAATAAACCAATCATGCAACCCCACACGCAGCAGCGGGAGTAGATAGCTTCCACATGTGCAGCAGAACCAGAGATCAGTTCTCTGGGCCTCTCCCAGGCTCGAAAACAGCTTTCACACTTGACCAAACGTTCCGAACATGCAGATCAAATGGTCCTCTAGTGTGAAAACGCCCTAAACCTCTTAGTGTTTTCGTGTATAAGCTAACTGACAGGACAGTGTTTAATCACTTCAGTGTTTGTGCAGTAATATCACTAACGTTAACATTTCCTGTGCCAAACCCGCCAAAACAAATCAAACTAATCAACACTATCGCTATGCTTGACTTAGTTTTGGAAGAGAAATGTTTCCCATTCTTGTTTGATATAGGATTTCAGCTGCTCAACAGTTCAGGGTCTCCTTCATTGTATTTTCATTTCATAATGTGCCGAATGTTTTCAGTGGTGACAGGTCTGGACTGCAGGCAGGTCAGTTTAGCACCTGGACTCTTTTAATACGGAGCAATGCTGTTGTAATACATGCAGAATGTGGTTTGACATTGTCTTGCTGAAATAATCAAGGCCTTCCCTGAAAAAGACGTCGTCTGGATGGCAGCATGTTCACAGATGTGCACGTCATCCATGCCATGTGCACTAATGCACCCCTATACCCTCATGAACACTGGCTTTTGAACTGTGCACTGATAACAAGCTGAGCCTGGTCTTTAGCCTGGAGGACACAGTGTCCATGATTTCCATAAAGAATTTTAAATTTTGATTCGTCGGACCACAGGACACTTTTCCACTTCCCCTCAGTCCATTTTAAATGAGCTCAGGCCCAGAGAAGGTGGCGGTGTTTCTGGATCCTGTTTGTATCTGGTTTCTTCTTTGTGTTTTAGAGTTTTAACTTGCATTTGTGGATGCAGTGATGACATGTTTTCACAGACAGTGATTTTCAGAAGTGTTTCTGAGCTCATGCAGTGATTTCCACTACAGAATCATGTCTGGTTTTTGGCCTTGTCCCTTACATACAGAGATTTCTCCAGATTCCCTGATGAAAAGCAAAAGTTCTTTGCTATTTTATGTTGAGAAACGTTATTCTTGAATTGTTGCACTATTTGATCGTGCAGTCTTTCACAGAGTGGTGAACCCCTCCTCATCTTTACTTCTGAAAGACTCCGCCTCTCTGAGATGCTCTTTTAGACCCAGTCATGTTACTGACCTGTTATCAATTAACAACCAGGTGTTTTTTTTAGCATTACACAACTTTTTTAGCCTTTTGTTGCCCCATCCCAACTTTTTTGGAACGTGTTGTTGGCATCAACTTAAAAAAATTCTCAGTTTCAACATCTGATATATAGTGTTTGTATTATTTTCAATTAAATACAGGGGTTAAATGATTTGCACATCATTGTATTTTGTTTTATTTACATTTTGCACAACTTGGAAATGTGGTTTGAAATCAAGTTTGGGGTTGTTTGGCACTTCTTTCCACCTTGTGAGAGAAATTGTGGTTATTATTTATTATGGTTTTACTAAAAAATCTCCTCATAATGCTAATTTGGCATTAAAAAAGAACCCCAGCAAATGAAAATAGACCCTGTAGCCCAAAAGCCAGGTCATAAACACACCTCTGCATTATACATAAAATTGGACCCCAAGCTTTCTAGTGGAGGCCCCCCTCCAAACCAGAGCCACAGACAGTCAGGACCACTGTTTCCCCAGCTGTGATCCTAGCAGGACTAAAAGCAGCTCAGTCCCTCTGACCTCAGAACAAAAATCATCAACCTCTTTCTCCATCTCTCTCTGTCTCTCTCTTCTCCTTTCTTTCTCTATCTGCCATTTACTCCACTTCCCTCATCTCCCCCTCTCTCTCTTTTTTCCTGTTCCTTTTCTTTCTCCCCGAGGAACGGTGTCTATCTTCATCCCCTCATCATCTCTCTTTCTCTTCCTGTCTCTTTCTGTATGTCATTCACTCTCCTTCCCTCATCTCTCTCAGTCTATCTCCCCTCGCTCATCCATTTTTCCTCTCTCCCTGTCTCTTTTTTGTATCTCTCACTCTTTTCTTTTCAATCTGTCATTCACTCTCTTTCCTGACCACTCTCTAAGTAACAGCTTAAGTTGACAGTCCTCTGGCTGATAATGCAGGGAAGCAGCTGAGGATGACAGATACAGACACAGAGAGAGAGAGAGTCAAAGGTAATGGGGGCGGGGGTCTTTCTCTGCACGCACCAGCGTGTGTCTTAGCTGGGTTAAGGCCGCTCGCCAGCGACGCTGTGGTTTAATTTACGTCACCAGTGCTTCTGTCTGCCATAAACATTCATGCGTGTTTGCTTCATGACCTCCTTAACCTCTTAGAGTCTCAGCTTTATATACACCGACCAGGCATAACATTATGACCACAACCTTGTTTCTGCGCTCATTGTCCATTTTATCAGCTCCACTTACTATATAGGTGCACTTTGTAGTTCTACAGTTACAGACTGTAGTCCATCTGTTTTCAGGACCCCCATGGACCCTCACAGAGCAGGTACTATTTGGGTGGTGGATCATTCTCAGCACTGCAGTAACACTGATGTGGTGGTGGTGTGTGAGTGTGTGTTGCGCTGGTGCGAGTGGATCAGACACAGCAGTGCTGCTGGAGTTTTTAAACACTGTGTCCACTCACTGTCCACTCTATTACTCCTAGCTTGTCAGTCCACCTTGTAGATGTAAAGTCAGAGACGATAGCTCATCTGCTGCTGCACAGTTTGTGTTGGTCATCCTCTAGTCCTTCATCAGTGGTCACAGGATGCTGCCCACAGGACGCTGTTGGCTGGATGTTTTTGGTTGGTGGACTATTCTCAGTCCAGCAGCGACACTGAGGTGTTTAAAAACTCCAGCAGCACTGCTGTGTCTGATCCACTCAGACCAGCGCAACACACACTAACACACCACCACCACGTCAGTGTTACTGCAGTGCTGAGAATGATCCACCACCCAAATAGTACCTGCTCTGTGAGGGTCCATGGGGGTCCTGACCACTGAAGAACAGAGTAAAAGGGGGCTAACAAAGTATGCAGAGGTGGTTGTAATGTTATGCTTGATCGTTGTGTTGCTAATCTTAAAGGGGAACTCCACCGATTTTGCAAAATTACTAAATCGCTCAATGGTTCAGATGCAATCAAAACCATTCAGAGTGGTTCGGTGTGAAATGCCCCTTTCTAGAGAAATTTACAGTCAGAATTGTTCACCTTTATAGTAAAAGGATCCAGACGTCTGAAGCATTTAATGGCTCTAAAAGCTACATCCTGTTAAGTTATAGCACAAATTAGTTATAAATGTATTGCTTGATACCTGAGACACTGTTTTGTGATAGTCTTCTTATAAAGTTTAGGCCTAAAACGTATTTTTAGTATAAACTATTACTACAGGATCACTTCTGTGTTTCCTCTCAAAACCGCATTCTCACCTACGACGGCGTTTTAGGGCCACTGTTAATAAAAATAAAGGTTGTAGACTTTGAGAATAAAGTCATAACATTTCGAGAAATAAGTTGTAATATTTGGAGAAAAAATGTTGTGGAGTGACTGACGGAAAAAACATTTGATTCCATCTGTCACTCCACGTTCTCTCAGATTCTTTATCCTCTAAACAGATTTTATTTAAGCATCGGTCAGTGAAACTGAGGTTGTACCACTGAGGTTGTTACAGCTGGCTAACTACGCTAGCATTAGCATAGCTCAGCGACATACGGTTCAAGGCACCACAGAGTAACTTCATTTTTTTATGTCACATCAACACCAGACATTCGAATCTGTACCCTCAGACATGAGTCCTTATCCTAAAGGGGGAAATGATCAGTTTGGTGGTCAGTAAATCATTAAAATATCCAATGTTTTTACCTATGAAACAAAAAGGGGGGTGGGGCACTTTCGGTTTCATGTATTTTGACCGTGGTAACTGTTGTAGTGTAATAAAATATGGTGAAGGCCGACTGGGGCAGTCGTGGGCTGGAGGTTAGGGAACCAGCCTTGTGACCGGAAGGTTGCTGGTTTGATCCCCTTGGCTGACAGTACGAGACTGAAGTGCCTTTGAGCAAGGCACCTAACCCCCAACTGCTCCCTGGGTGCCGTGGATGGGGCTGCCCCCCCGCTCTGGTGTGTGTGTTCACTAGTTTGCATGTACGTGGGTGTTTCACTGCACGGATGGGTTAAATGTGGAGGTCTAATTCCTCTGTGTGCAAACACAGCTGGCTAACGGTTCTGAATTCAAATTCAAATAAAACTGGGTACTAACTTTGTAAACTGTGTCAGAAAATCATACAGTACCTTACCATGGTGAGTGAAGCTATGATAAACTGTGGGACATTCAATAAATAAAATGGTCAGCATGCATGAGAATAAATTGCAATAGTCCTAAAAAAATATTTTCCTTGCTTTCCCCCTCGTGAGATTTGTCGCTTGTTGCTTTATAGTAATAAAATCAGGGCCTCAAAGTCACTAAGTCTAATGGCTTGGGCAGGGATGAGGCAGGGTTAGGGTCAGTGGTTGTATGAGCCCATAATTCATATTCATATGAAATATTTTGGCAGTATAAAGACACGCATGGCTATAGACCAATAGCCAAACCCTAAACACAGCCCTGGGGTTGATCCAGTTCTAGAGAGACAGAGACGGCTGCAATCAATATATGCCACGTCATATATGGATGACTGAGAAAGCGACAAAGCAGACCAGCAGACGTGTTAAAAATGAGGCACTATCTGTAGATTGCAGTCTACATTCAAGTAGATTGTATACCTGTGTAAATCAGATCACATAGTACCATTCAAGTCCCTTAACCCCAACCCTGCTCTTAATCCCTGGGTTACCTCATGTCTTGAAAAGACGTTTGTGGTGATGTTGTGGACTCACTTGACGTTTGCTAGCTTATCCCTGATAGCAAGAGGATAGTGGACCACAGTCGGCCCACTGATGGCAAAGCTGGTGGTCCAATGGCGTTTTGCTCAGCGTTTTCTGGGCGGTCCACTCATGGTTAATCAGAGTATGGACAAAATTCCACTTATCATCACTCATTTTTCACTTACAGTCCAATTTACCTTTTTTCCTTCCTTCTTTTCTTTAGTTATACTTTGTAAATTAGTAGTTTAGTAAGTCATTTTAATCCAACTCAGTGTCAACAACAACAATTACTATAAAATCATTTTATATCAGGCCTAGTCATTATTTTTTCTCTCTCAGTTGTTTGTAATATTTGTCTAAGTTTATTCTCTAAAATAAAAGTCTCTGTGCTTTTAAAATCTGTTTGGGGAGACTAAAGACTAGTTAGAGCTCGTATGCAGGACAGTCATCTGGGCGGTCCGAGGGTGGACCAGCAGTGGCGTACAGTTAGCGGGGTGCCGACCTTATCAAGCCAGTGGACCAATATATGCTCGCTATCTGGGACGGTCGAGTTTTACACAGCAGTATTCCCTAAAACTAGCCGCGCAGGTGGTAGAGGTGGTTGGCTAAAACAAGCATGATGCGAGACGTCTGCCTGTCTGCTCTGTTGCCAGGTCTTTCTTAGGACTTTCTGCTGTGTTTTTAATTCACATTTAAAAACAAGGACATTTCCAGGGACAGGCCACCAAAAACGGGAGCTGTCGCCGGAAAACAGTCTGATCACCAAACCTTGTCCTTTAAACAAGTGTTTTAGGCACTGAAACCGAGCCTGCGGACTCAGTTACTGCTCGCCTTAGCTTAGCTCAGCAGGGTAGGCTTCAGCTTTCTGTCGCCCCAACACCAATCAGTCGACTTTTCTTTCGCTGACAGACGTTTTTATCATCTATACTTATGATAGCGGAGCACCAGTTAGTCGAATCGAACCTGAAAGTGGATGTTCGGATCACACTAGCTAAGAGGCTACAAGTTTAATTTCAGCTTTCCGTCCCTCCAACACCAGCCACTCCACTTTGCTTCCTCAGATTTGAGTCATTATCACTTAAACTTGCGTCAGTAAAGCTTCTGTTAGTCAGAATCGAACCTGTTCTGTGGTGCGCAGAGCTGAGCTAATGCTAACCAGCTACTCTCTCCTGGTTAGCAGCGCTGTTTAATAATTAGAAATTGTTATTAGATTGAAGCTTTGACATGCTTTAATGGTGTCTTTAAACTGGTGCACTGCTTTCTTTATCTGGTGTCCATGTGAACGAACTCAACTTCTATTGGATTTCTTTCAGATTTCAAATCTGAAAACAATCAAATAAGCAGGATGCGGTGGCACAATACCAACATAATGTAGAACCAATCAGGAAATAGCTATGCCATTATGGCATCCCACCAAACGGGTCTGTGGCCCTGAACACCGTTAGCTAACCGCGTCACTGGAAACCGGGTCCGGTCCTGCAGTGGAAACGAGGCTTTTGACACTTTCCAGTGATGCTGAATCGATGGATGTGAATACGGTGCTTTTAAGACTCTCTGAAATGTTTTCTAAATAAGCCGAGTGATTTAAAATCATACTCGCTTGGTGTGTGCAAGCACTGATGTGTAGGTGTGAGAGTGTGTGTGTGTGAGTCTATGTGAGGGTGTACAGGCAGATATAATGTCCTCTGGTGCCATCTGCCAGTGACAGAACAGAAATGCAAAAAAGAGAGGGTTCAAAATGCGCAGCAGGACAGCGGCCAATCAGAAAACAGCAGAAAACTGGGTCAGATGAGTGAGCGGCAAAGTGTGTGTGTGGCTGCACGCCTGCATTGTCTCTTTGTGTAGTGGTGAGTACTGCATCACCGCAGCTGAATACGTAACCACTGATACTTCAGTGTTACATTAAAAAAGACCTTTAACACATAAGAGTGTGTGTACCTTCATGGCCACATCTACCCCTATCTTTATATGGGTAATACATGTGTCCACTCACTGTCCACTCTATTAGACACTCCTACCTTGTCAGTCCACCTTGTAGACGTACAGTCAGAGACGATAGCTCATCTGCTGCTGCACAGTTTGTGTCGGTCATCCTGTAGTCCTTCATCAGTGGTCACAGGACGCTGTTGGCTGGATATTTTTGGTTGGTGGACTATTCTCTGTCCAGCAGTGACACTGAGGTGTTTAAAAACTCCAGCAGCACTGCTGTGTCTGATCCACTCAGACCAGCGCAACACACACTAACACACCACCACCACGTCAGTGTTACTGCAGTGCTGAGAATGTTATGCCTGATCGGTGTGTATATATATATATATATATATATATATAATGTTTATAATGCCCTCCACAAATATTAGCACACCTGCCCTTTGAAACCTTTAAATATTTTTCTCAGATCTGTTCTGTGTTTGCCACAATTATTGGCACCCCTACATTTAATTCTTTGTGCAGCTCTGAATCTTCTCTAACGCTTCTCTAACGCTTCTCTAACGGTCTCCCCTCTTCAGTTCATCCCTCAGGTTTTCATGGTGTTTAGGTCAGGGGACTGGGGTGGCCATAGCAAATCCTTAATCCTGTGGTCAACCGTGCAAGACCTGGTAGACACCAAAACTGCCCCCATCAGTTAAACAGCACTTAAAGCTTTCATCTCTGAGAGAGAGGAGAAAATCAAGCTGCTTCAGATCTGAAAACATCCACAGGTGTTTCTGTCCATCCTTCCACTGTGAGAAGACGACTCAGCGCTGTGGGTCTGAAAGGGTGTGTAGCTGTTAAGAAGAACCTCACTGAGAAAAGAAAACAGACAAAAAATAAATGAATTTAAAATTAAACAAAGGAGCTGCTGATGGATTGTCCACCCAAGAGTCCAGACCTCAGCAAGAATGCATTTGGGATTAACTGTATTGTGAGAAGCAGAAAGTGCAACCAACTTCTATTGGTTTGCAGACCACTAATTGAGCATTTAACTGAATACAAACCCATTTGGAGTAAAGACTGACCCATTTAGTCCCCAGTCCCCAGATAGCATGCAGATGTGGGCCATGTCTGGCAAAGATATGGCACTGCTGGGCCATAGTCAGCACTACCAAACTGCATGTGAGCCAAAAGTGGCCCACATATTAAAAACGCTCATACGGCCCACAGGTCGCAAAACAGATCTGGGCCACTTCTGGCAAAGACTGCCGGTGCTGACATGAGCTACATGACAACTATTTATGTTTTAAACAGGGATTATCAGGATTGTGGGGGCGCATAGTTTAAATTCAGATCGCGGCCATATACACCGATCAGCCATAACATCCTTGTTTCTACGCTCATTGTCCATTTTATCAGCTCCACTTACTATATAGGTGCACTTTGTAGTTCTACAGTTACAGACTGTAGTCCATCTGTTTCTCTGATACTTTGTTAGCCCTCTTTTACCCTGTCCTTCAGTGGTCAGGACCCCCATGGACCCTCACAGAGCAGGTACTATTTGGGTGGTGGATCATTCTCAGCACTGCATCATTGTCCACACTGACATGGTGGTGGTGTGTTAGTGTGTGTTGTGCTGGTCTGAGTGGATCAGACACAGCAGTGCTGCTGGAGTTTTTAAGCACCTCAGTGTCACTGCTGGACTGAGAATAGTCCACCAACCACCAACAGCGTCCTGTAACCACTGATGAAGGACTAGAGGATGACCAACACAAACTGTGCGGCAGCAGATGAGCTATCGTCTCTGACTTTACATCTACAAGGTGGACTGACAAGATAGGAGTGTCTAATAGAGTGGACAGTGAGTGGACGAGTGAGTGGTTGGTGGACTATTCTCAGTCCAGCAGTGACACTGAGGTGTTTAAAAACTCCAGCAGCACTGCTGTGTCTGATCTACTCGTACCAGCACAACACACACTAACACACCGCCACCACGTCAGTGTTACTGGAGTGCTAAGAATGACCCACCACCCAAATAGTACCTGCTCTGTGAGGGTCCATGGGGGTCCTGAAAACTGAAGAACAGGGTAAAAGGGGGCTAACAAAGTATGCAGAGAAACAGATGGACTACAGTCTGTAACTGTAGAACTACAAAGTGCACCTATATAGTAAGTGGAGCTGATAAAATAGACAATGAGTGTAGAAACAAGGAGGTGGTCATAATGTTATGCCTGATCGGTGTGTGTGTGTGTGTGTATATATATATATATATATATATATATATATATATATATATATATATGTATGTATGTATGTATATATATAAGTTTAAGTTGAAGTTAAGAATATTGTGACAGCATTCTGTGCCTTTATCAGAGCGTCGCCGCTCCCCGGCTTCAGTTTCAGTTCCCCCAAACGCTGTAGCTACATGTACAAAGTACAGTTTTCAGTGTAAATAAATGTAACGTCATTGTGCCTCTTACAGTGAACTGTGCTGTGTGTCACCACATAAACAATAAAACAGACGGTTTAAGCAGATGTTAGGACACAGCTGGGGTTGTCTTAAAGTTAGGGCAGTATTTAGGAAGTTTAGTCTGGTTAGGATGTTTCTGTAATACTGTTTTCTCATCAGGCGTCAGGATAGGATTATGAATTTTAGAACTGGTGATCTGTAATAGCTTCTGTAATAACTTTAGGCCTAACTGAAGTTGTCATGATGACTAAACAGATGTGGTTTCAGTGTCAGAAGTTTCTATAATGTGGCCAGGAACTTATTTGCACTAGTATTTGTGAGTGGTGGTTCAAAGGTGGCCGGCATGCGGCAGTAAACACAGGTTTGGACATATCAAAATTAATATCTGGGTCCCTCCTATTTTGGAGCTGGTCGACGATACTGGAATACACACTCGGGAATGGACGCCTTCTGGTCTCACCGGAGAAACTTGTTCTGACCTTCCTGTTCAAAACTGAGCTGGAAAGTCCACAAGACCCCAGTCCGCCAGTCACACGATGAGGTGTCTCTTCGCTCTGCTCTGGTTTTCGGTAAGTAGAGATGATGAAACCGAGATTTAGACTCGTGTAAAGGGGACGAGCAGCGCCACATCCAGCCGCAGCTGGCTTCTACTTCGAATCTTCCGTTCCACCTTAAGTGGGGCACGGCAGCTACATTCTCCACACCACTTAAGGTGGAACGGAAAATTCAGGGAAGCAGCCGGTGAATGAGAAGCCAACTTCAGCCTCGTACAGTCCTGTAAAGTGCTTTTCTATAAGGTTGTGGCTCTTTCAAGGCCTGAAGGACGTCGAAATTCGGTCTGTTGCTCGTTTTGTTTGTTGTTAGGCTGTTGCTATGCTAACGTCACAGCAGAAAGACGGCTGAATTGGGGTTAAGGAGGTTTTCGGTTCAGCTCTTCTGAAAATATTAATCATGATTTTGTGTACTCAGAGCTTAGACCTTCGATTTAAAGCACACCCAGCGTTTCCCAACAAACGCAACGAGTTTTTAATGTGAAATTCTTAGCAACGGTAGAGAAAAACTTGCCGACTCAGAATTGTTTACAGTGGTGGTGATAGGAACCAGACGTCTGAGGATTCTAGTGCCTTTAAAAGGTCCCTTACAGAAAGAGATTACATGAAATGGTATTTAACACATTGTTTTGCGATAGTTTTGAGGCGATTTTGGCCTAAAATTTGTGCAATATATATAAAACTAAGAAGACACGAGTAGATTTACTGGTAATTTAGATATTAAATAAATTGGCTATATTGTGCTGTAGGCATTGTGAGGCCTGGTTTCTATCACCACCAATGTAAAGAAGTCAGTCAGTTACAGTTTCTCAGCAAAAATCTTCTATATCATAAATCTATATCTATATCATATATATATATGTATGTGTGTGTGTGTGTGTATACATTATACATATGTATATATACATATATAGCTGTTGTTATATATATATATATATATATATATGTATATATATATATAGCCAAAACGGACAGGAAGGACTGTTTGGTCCAAAAAGGACTGTTTGTTGTTTATGTTGTTGTTGCTTCAGTCTAAGTTGTATATATATGTTATTTGTGTTGTGTTTTTGTTATATATATATATATATATATATATTTTTATATATATATATATATATATGTGTGTGTGTGTGTGTGTGTGTATATACATTTTTATATATATATATATATATATATATATATATATATATATATATATATAACAAAAACACAACACAAATAATACACATATATATATAGCCAAAACGGACATGGTCAGTTCTAAAAAGGACTGTTTGTTGTTGTTTATGTTGTTGTTGCTTCAGTCTAAGTTGTGTATATATGTTATTTGTGTTGTGTTTTTGTTGGGGTCGGTCTGCTGTGAGGATGCCGTGGTGTCTCTTTCTGCCTGGTGTTTAACAAATTTGGTGGAATCATGGTTTCCACTGTGTCTTACTCTATGCCAGGCATGTCAAACTGGGGACCTTCCAGGCCAAAGTGCTGCAGAGATTAGCATTTACCCTCATCTAACGCTCTGAATTCAGTTCATTAAGGCCTTACTAGTTAGGTGATGCGCTGAATCAAGTCAGGTCAAGTCAGGTCAATTCAGGTCAAGTCAAGAGGCTTTTATTATCATTCCATCTAGGTACAAGTACACAGTGGTGTGAGACTACATTCCTCCAAGGAACAACAAGGTGCAACATGGAACAAAATAGACAAACTATAGATAAACTAGAAACAATACAATAAACACAGTAAATAAAACAGGCATTAGACACAGTAAACAGACAGGACAGTGCAGCGCCGACACAGCACTCATTTCTGAGGTTGAAGTGTGTTTAATGAGTCAGTTGCTGAGTCATGCAAGGTTTTGGCCTGCAAGGACTGGAGCCTGACACGTGCTCTATGCCGACGCCACAGTGTGATACTTCTGCAGTGAAGAAAAAGAATGCAGAAGTTATAAAACTACTGTTATGACTACTATCAGACATGTTATGACAGATATATAATTGTAAATATATTTTCAATTTCATTTAAAATAATTTATTAAAAAAAAGGCCAGACACGCCCAGCATTAATCTGCTACCTGTTGTTCCACAACCTCTGAGAAGTACATTTTCCCAGAGGGACCAGAGGGGGAACCGAAAGAGGATAACACTAAAACCGAAAAAACTCTTTTTTTAAAGTTTTGAAACATAAAGACAGTAATAGCCTAAGCGGCAGGTCTGCTGACTAAAATACACTCAGTTACGTTTCACTGGAACATTTTACTTTTTCAGTATAACCACTTTCTCTGTCTAATTTAACAGCCTAATGAGTTTCCACTGAGCGCTGTATCAAAGCTCCTCATGTACAAAATTACACTTTTCCTAAACATTCGTAAGAGCTGCACTCTTTTATGGACTCCATTTGACCTCCATTTGCCAAACAGGTGCTGATCATCTTCAAAGCTGTTCAGCAAACAGGCTTTCAGTGCAACTTCGCCAGCCCCCATTAAGAGCCAAATACATACATAGTAACTACACTAGGATGCAACTCCCTACTATAGGTTTAATTTTTTTCTCTGACATTTTAACAGCATTTATGCCATATACCTGTGGTCAGATCCCTGGTGGGCCGCTAATTCCCCTCTGCTGTGCGACCCCAATGATCGAGGCCCAACACTGACTGACACATAAAACTAGTGGAAGCACACCTTGCATAATAGTTATTATTTGTATATTACAGTGGATTTTTGTCGCATTATTAATTTTTAGTGATTTTCATCGTGTCATTTGGAGGGTCTTCACAATGTATAGACTGATAGGGTGAAACGTACGAGATAGATGTGGGCTGTGATTTGGAGCTCCGGTCCGTCGCGTTTTCACTGGAAATACACTGGCTTTCCCAAAGGAGTAACTGTTTGGTCTCGAGATTTCTCTTTAGTTTTAAAGGTTTTTTGTGATTCATTCGAAATAGCCAAAGCTCACTCCATTCACCAGGCTTTTGGTGTGGGAATTGCACCGCCTCCGACCGCAAGACCCTACAGCGAATAGCGAGGACAGCTGAGAAGATCATTGGGGTCTCTCTCCCCTCCATCATGGACATCTACACCACATTCGCAAAGCCACCAGCATTGTGGACGACCCCGTCCATCCCTCACACCGACTTTTTTCACTATTATTCTGTGTCTGTTGTGCTGAGTGTCAAGAGTCAGTTGTTAAAACAGTTGCTATGTTGATTGTACGGCACCAACGTGCTGCTAGAAGAGAAGGAAAGCCAGCTCTGTTGATGAACTCCCTCGTTTGATCACAGAGCATGTTTCCATCAGCAGTGAACTGACCCAGGTTTTTTGTGCCGGATCGGTTCAGCTGTTTGTTACAGACCCAAATACGGGTGGGGTGTTTACACATGTCAAAACTGTGTATAATACAGAAAAAGGTGCAATAAGTCCTCAAATCCAGTCTGCATCGCTACACTGCATCTCAGACTGATGACGTTTAATTAGCCCACAACTGCAACGTTTTTATTTGTCCATCTGTACTAATATTTGTATCGGCCACGCAAGCTGATTGGTTGAGAAGCGTTCTAACCGTGCTGTTATTTCACCATAACATCACGGGTTTTTCACAAACACTATCACTCCACTGAGACGCTGTTGCTAAGCAACAACTTTGACAGCTGTAGGAGACGCTCAAGCCATCTGAACGTTTTCACTTCTTACTTTGCGCAAAAACAGAAAATGGACACTTTTAAGATCACATTTGACCGACAGCCGATTTGGTCAGACTCTGAAGATGAGACGACACTAAATTCCCAAACAGTCAGTTGGTCTGTGTGGAGCTGGAGAACGAACTGCCGGCTGTGCAGCGAGTGGGCGGAGCTCGTTACTCTGACGTAGCAACAAGCTGCTCGTTAAGGAACTATAATTTGGTGAAGGAACTGCGAACATTAAAACATATTAAACGCCGCGTTCACGGCCCAGTTTATTAATTTATTACTGTATTTATTTAACTGTTGTATAAAGCAATAGAACACTCGAGGAGTGTGTTATCGCCAATAACATCACAGCTGTGATGATCTACGATGACCAAAGGCCCGCTAGACCACTAGAGGGTGCTTTACGGCCCACTGGTGGTCAGATAAGAGAGAGAGAACTTAGAATTGCATTTTGCTATTAAGTCAATAACAATTTACAAACAATGCAAACTCTTTGTTGATTACAATAGTTGACTAACGTTATAATCTTGTGACCGACTAACTTACGAAGCGATGTCCACGTGATGTTTGTAAACAGTAAACCCGTCTATTGAAGGAGCTGTTCAAAATAAACAAAAAAAAGACGAGTAAATTTGTTCTTTCTTTCTGTATGATTACGTTTGTGCACTGTGTAAGGTTCCCTTTGGTGTAAAATTGATAGTGGATTCTACAAACCTTTTAAAATGTTTGCGTAATTAAACGGGTTGAAGTTAAAGAGAAGCTTACAGAGTCAGAATTGTTCACAGTGGTGGTGATAGGAACCAGACGTCTGAAGCTCAATCAGAGAAATGGTCACGAATGCATTGCCTGATGCCTGAGACATTCTTTTATGATAGTTTTGAGATTTTTAAACGTTATTTTAAAACACGTTCATGGCGGAGAGGTATGTGCAGGGTGTTGTGAGGCAAAGTAGTCCCAGAGGAAGCTTTTCTTTTCCGATTTTCAGATTTTCCATTGTTGTACCATCATCATCTTTACCCATAGAAGCATGTTGGTTCACTGGTGGTTCTGAGTAATAAATAAAGTAATGATATTTATACTGAACACATGACAACGCCTGGTTCCTGTCACCACCACTGTAAATGCATCAGAGTCAGTAAGTGTCTCTAGAACAGACCATTTCACATCAAACCACTCTCAATGACTTTGTTTGCATCCCAACAGTTGACTTATGCAGATATTTTGGTGGAATTCCCCTCTGCGAGAAGAAGACAGAGCAAAACAGTACAACCCAAACAATCAGGTGTTTTAGCAGGAAGCTTGGCTTCATTAACTTCATTAATGCAGATTTCCTTGTAGCACTGAGTAACTCTAAAGACTTTTTCTTCAATGCACTGGAGGCTTCTGACAATACACATTAGCTTTCCAACAACTGCATGTGTCATAAAAAACACAGATTTGGACCAGTTATAGAGAGCCTGTAAACAACAACAGCTGCATAGTAACAAGTAGCTTTGTTCATTTCATTTTGTCAAATGGAATTTTTCATTTATTTTTTGGAAAAAAAAATCTATCTTACTCCTAGTTTTCATAGCATTAATTTAGACGTGGCTGTTTTACTGTTGCATTTTGTCTGTTCCACTCTATTAGCAGACCTCAGACAACCTAAACATTGTGATATAACATATATTTTGAAATGCTCATGATTTTTAGTTTTTGCTATATTATCATCACCCCTATAATATATATATAGACTTCTTGGTTTTTACTATGTCTTACAGTGAAATAATAGATTAATCTCTCTTTTTTTAACATAATTGTTTTATACAGTGTATCTTGAAAAAGGCAGTGAAACAGTGTAAGATAAAAAGTCTGGACTGGGTTGTTAATTGCAGAAAAATGGTTATATATATATGTATATACATCAATCAGGCATAACATTCTGACCACCTCCTTGTTTCTACGGTCATTGTCCATTTTATCAGCTCCACTTACTATATAGGTGCACTTTGTAGTTCTACAGTTACAGACTGTAGTCCATCTGTATTGTCTCTGACTTTACATCTACAAGGTCAACTGACAAGGTAGGAGTGTCTAATAGAGTGGACAGTGAGTGGACTAGTGAGTGGTTGGTGGACTATTCTCAGTCCAGCAGTGACACTGAGGTGTTTAAAAACTCCAGCAGCACTGCTGCTGTGTGTGACTGGAAATAACTGCCCGGCGGCGTTACAAAGATGACCACAGAGGCAGCAGACTTTTCTATAAGGACTTTGCTAAGAGTCGTATGGATGATTTCTATTTTTCCATTTTGAGATTGATCAGAGCGTTTACTTTTTGTCACTATGTAGCGGGAATGCTATTAGCGTATATGCTAATGCCAAAAATACGATTTCTAATTTGATGTGTATTTACAGAAAAATAAACAGCCTAACTTTTTGGTCAGAAAACCTAAGAACAAATTATTTGACTAGCTTCCCAGCAGAAAATAAGCTTGATAAACTTTGAGCGTCACTCTGAAGTCCTTCGTCCTTCATGGGGGCTTTCCAGGAGCCTGATGTTCCTCGCTGCCGGTTCTCCGTCATTTCTGCTTCTAAAGAGTAGTGAAGATCCTCCATGATCATTTTTTCCGTTCAGTATTAAGCAAACGCAGCTCACCTGTCAGTAGAAGTAGTTTGAGTCTTTGTCTCAGGTGAGTCTGTGTTATGAAAGAAACTTAAAGACAATGACCTGGAACTTTGTGCCATCCAACCCCTAATATTTATATTAGCCCTCTGACAAAAAGCTCTTGATTTATTCTGTTTCCTCTTTTTCTTCTACAGCTGAACATCTTCTGTTTAACTGAAGGTTTGAAGCTCAAAGACGTGCTGCGCAAGAGACGCCAGTCATGTGAATATGGGACGTACACAGATGAAAAGACAGGATTAGAGTGCTGTCTCTGTCCCCCAGGTGAGGTGCAGGAGAGAACAGCATGTACAGCATGTGTGATAATGAATAGATAGAAATCCTAAGTGTGTGTGTGTGTGTGTGTGTGTGTGTGTGTGTGTGTGTGTGTGTGTGTGTGTGTGTTCAGGTTATTATGTTCAGAATCACTGCACTCAGGCAGGAGGTGATCCAGAGTGTGAGCTGTGCGAGGATGGCGTAACTTTTATGGATGACCCAAATGGCGAGGAAAGGTGTGAACTCTGTTCGCCCTGTGAGGATTCGGGTGGGTTCCCAACCTTCCTTCATTTCTGTCTTTCTTTTTCTTCTATTTAAAATGATCAATACCACCTTACAATGAATCCACCCTTACAGAGGGCTTATGAATGGTTTAAAATGAGTTTGTTAATGGTTATTAATTAGGTCATAAATTAAGCATTATTAAGATGCAATTATAATGTAAGTAAAAATGGAAATATGACATGTTGCTTGCTCTGTAGTGAGCCCTCATTCATCAACAGTCATATGCAAAGGATTGTTGATTGTGTGAAACACATGCTTTACAGAGAACACATAAAATATGAAATTATTTGCCAAATTTTATTGATTTCTGATTAGCTACTATTAGCTAAGTTAATATATTGGGGAAAAAAACATAAAATTTGTAAAATTAATAAAACACTTTGTTTCATTTAGTCTTTCCCCTCCAGTATGTTAAATTCAGCAACCAAATGCACAAAAGCATGTTCTCTGTAGAGGATATTTTCACTAAAAACAAACCAAGAAACAAAACAAAAAATCTGCAAATTAGTAACTTTACAGAAGGAAAAAATGTTCTTGACTTGTACAAACCCAATTCTGGAAAAGTTGGAACAGTAGGTAAAATGCAAATAGATAAATTTACTTTGACCCATATTTGACCACAAAACAGTACAAAGACAACATATTTAATGTTTTATCTTCACTCGGCGTTGTTGGTTTCGTAAATGTACATTCATTCTGAAATTAATGCTTGCAAAAAAGTTGTGACAGGAGCTATTAAAGAGTAGAAACATTGAGAAATGTTCAAAAAATCTTAAACAGGTGATGCAATCATGCTTGGATATAAAAGGTGCGTCCACAAAAGACCTTGTTCTTTATGAATAAAGATGGATTGAGGGCCATTTTGCCATCAATATATCAGCAAAAAATCCAACTGTTTCAAAACAATGTTCTTCAGCCAGGGATTGCAGGAGTGTTAGATATTTTGCCATCTACAGTGCAAAATAACAAAAAAACATTTAGAGAAACTGGAGAAATCTCCATGTGTAAAGGACAAGGCAGAAGACCACTAATGAATGCCGGCGACCTTCGATCCTTCACTGCATTAAAAAGGGGCATGTTTCTGTGATGGATATCACTGCGTGGACACTGTTGGTCGCTGCATCAACAAATGCAAGTTAAGATTGTACTATGCACAGTGGAACTCACCTCAGAAAAGTTCAGAAACGCCGCCGACTTCTCTGGGCTCAAGTTCATCTGAAACTTATGGATGCACTGTGGAAACGTGTATTGTAGTCTGAGGCATCAATCTTTCAGATATGAGTAAACAGGTGTTGGTTCACTGGTGGTTTTGGTGAGCAAATAAAATGGCTACATTTGAGTTGAGATTTGAATCAGTGAGATTTTCCACAATACATCATTACGCTTCAAACCACAATGGATGACTTTATGTACATCTCAGTGACGGCATTATGCAGACATTTAGAAAAAAAAAAACATTTGAAGAGTGATGAAGCTGGATGTAGAGTGTTTTATTGACAACAATAAACAAAAACAAACACTAAGAACAATACAAAAAGAACATACTATATACCTCTTAAACAAGAAACACATAGAGCAAACCAAACACAGGGTAGACGCGACGCTAGACAAGGAAAGACTGAAACATAGATAAACACTAGACACAATGGGAGAAGGAGGAGACAGGAACTACACACAGGTGGGAGCACCACAGGAAAGGCACAGCCAGAGGAACACTAAGGGATCTGTGACAGAACACCCCTCCTAATGTGCAGTTCCTGATGCACGAACACAAAAGGCCTTGTACGGCGGGAGCCAGGCAGGAGGAGGGGCCAGGAACACTTATAGGGACGTGACCCAAAACTCGGAACTGGACATGGGGCTGGACACAGGATTGGACTGGAGATGGAACACGTGACTGGAAAGGAGACAGGACACTGGACTGGGTGAGGGACTGGACAAGGGACTGGATAAATAAAGATATTGAGACAGAACCCTATGACAGCAATAGAGACTGGGACTGGGACTGGGACAGTGACAGGAACAGGGACAGATACAAGCTCAGAAATGGGGACATAAACATAAATAGTATGGGCACAGGCACTGTAACATACAGGAATGGTAACTGGGGCTGGAGATGGAACAGATACAGGGTAAAAAAAAAAGAAAGTGGAGTTTCAGGCTGGCCAGGGAACTGGAAGGTGGTAGGGCAGGAAACCGCAAGGGCAGTTGGGCAGAGAATTGCAAGGGCAGCCAGGCAGATGCGCGAATGTCAGCACAAGCAGCCGCCATGTCCTGGGAAGATGGGGTACAGCAGTCACATCTTGGGCTGCTGCAGGCTTCTGCGAGGCAGCTGAATGGACCAAAAGATCTGGAGGCTCACTAGCCGACAGGTCCAGAGGCTCGGCAGTGGCTGACAAGTCCAGAAGCTGACAGATCCAGAGGCCTGGTGGTGGCAGCCAGAGGGTCCAGAGGCTTCGTGGTGGCAGCGAGAGGGTCCAGAGACTCGTTGGCAGGCCCGAGGTTCAGCGGGTCTGGAGGGAGCAGCGGGCCAACTGAAAGGGACGCTGGGAAGCCGGCTGCACAGGGAACCAATACTAGAGGAGCAGCAGCTCATGAAGCTGGCACTGGATCAGGATTAGCAGCCAGCCCACATTGTTGGCCCTGGCCCTGTCACTGTCTTGTTTGTTGACCTGGTTGACGGACTGCCCTCCCCTCTTACCCTTCTGCCTGTTTTGGCCGTGCTTCTTAACGGTCCAGGAAAGTCTCTGTGTGTCAAATCTGAGGTTGGTGGCCATGTTTTGATCTCGCCTTGTCTTTCTGGTTTTTGGCTGTGGATATGCCTCTGATGTTACCTGCCTTTGTTTTGACCCCTGTCGGTTGTGATTATAATGGGCTGCCCCAGTTAAAGCCTCTGGCGATGCAGTATGTTACACATACTAGGAATGTATCTTGGTGAGTGGACACATATATGACATGAAATGTGTGGAAAACACCATAGCATTGACATAGCATAGCATTCATGGGCAAAAACATGCATTCCTCATTTTGTTCTGTTATGAAATAATTTTACCTCATATAATCTGTGCTAATTCACGTAGGTGATCTTTTCAGTTGGCAGGTAATTCAAATGATGCATTGTGAATCTGTATCTGTTGATAAATTATCTAACCGACTCCTTTTTTGTGTCATAGCTAACAGGGAGGTTTATATAAGATGCACACCCTACGCCAACACAGTTTGCCGCTGCAAGGATGGTCACTACTGCGACAAGGGCAACGAGTGCACGGCCTGCTACGCCTGTGACAAGTATGTACTGAAACTGACAGAAGATATAGTTGTATGTGAATGTATATAACTGAATATAATCAATCCTTCACCTCTTTGGAGTCCCTTATCATAGTAGCAATTTCTGTTATTGTACACGTACTGAGCGCTTTATTAGATTCCACATTTATTGCCTCTTTTATCAGCTCCCCTTACCATATAGTTGCACTTTGTAGTTCTTCAATTATAGACTGTAGTCCATCGGTTTCTCTGCATGATTTGATGACTCCAGCAGCGCTACTGTGTCTGATCCACTCGTGCCAGCGCAGCACACATTAATCATCAGTGTCTCTGCAGTGCTGAGGATGATCCACCACCCAAATTATAGCTGCTCTGTGATGGTCCTGACCATTGAAGCACAGGTGGGATAACAAATTATGCAGAGAAACAGATTGCAGACTTACAATGTGCATCCGATAAAATGAGTGTAGATACAAGGTATACCTAATAAAGTGACCACTGAGTTTATGTACAATTATGTTACAGTGTGTGCAAGATTATTTTTAGTATTCAGTGTTTCTGCTTTATATATTATTGCCACCACTGCTTTAGAATTGTATGAAATGCCATTAAGTTGCGATTGGTAAATGGGTTAAATCCGGGGGTGAAATTTCCCTGTTGTGGGACTAATAAGGGTCACTTAACGTTGCTGCAGTAATGTACGACACTGAATTGACTTACTTCATTTTTTTCCAACTGATTTTTTTCTCATTCTTCATTCGCAGTTCTTCAATTTGCAATTTATTTGCTGTTTATTGTATATCTTTTTTCCATTTGGCTTTATTAAGTTGTCCTCCCCAGCTAACAACGTCTAGGAAACTTAAATCAGTGGTTCTGCTCTGAGGGACTGGATAAATCTGGGGTAAAGGGATTTTTTTAGTCCCAATCCTGCAAGAATTCCTCCCGCTCCCGAAGAAAATCTGCACCGTTTGTCCCATGCCTGCCCGCAACTTAAACGTTTTGTCCTGCGCCCACCCACGGACCGGTATAACTCCTGTTACCTGAAAATGACTGCCACACATCAAACTCACCTTTAGTTGGTTTCCTTGTTTTGTATTTGCCTTTATGAAGAGCGCTTTCCATAACTATGTCTGGCAGCCTGATGGCTCCACCGCTTGCATAGCCTACAAGAAAGCACTTCATGTGATTGTTCATGTGCTTGGTTGCTTTTGTTCGGAACCATTTTGAACTTCTATTTAGAATAAGTTTATTACTTTTTGTTATTTTGCTGTTATTTACATTAAATGGCCAAAATTATGTGGACACCCCTCCTAATTATTAAATAGTTCAGGTGTTTTACATTTCCATTTCCATTTACAGCATTTAGCAGACGCTCTTATCCTGAGCGACTTACAAAAAGTGATTTGTCTATCCAGAGAAAGTATCTTTGCTAGTTACCAATAGGTTAGAGAGAAAGCCAGTCCTGAGCTCAGATACTGCTAGAAACAAAAAGTCCATGTTGATACCTAGAGAAAAGAGTTAAACACAGTGCAGTACAATACATTCCAATGAATACTTAAAGTGCTCATTTAAGTGCTGTATAAAGTGTCTTCAGTCTGCGTTTGAAGAACATGGCCATGCAATCTCAATAGACAATCATTAGCTGTAAAATGGATTGTACTGAAGAGCTCAGTGGCTAAATGTGGCGCTGTCGTAAGGCAGTAACGCTTTTGCCACAAGTCAGTTTGTGAAATTTCTACCCTGCCAAATCTGCCTCAGTCAACTGTAAGTGCTAGTGTTGTGAAATGAAAATGTCTAGTAGTAACAACAGCTCAGTCACGAAGTGGTAGATCAGGCAAACTCTCAGAGCGGGGCTGGCGAGTGCTGAAGCGCATAGTTTGTAAAAATCACCTATCCTGTGTTGCATCACTCACTACAGTGTTCCAAACTGCCTCTGGAAGCTACATTAGCACACAAATTGTGCACCTGAAGTTTGTGTAACACCAACTGTTGGCTGGAGTGGTATAAAGCACCACCACTGGACTCTGGAGCAGTGGAAACATTCTCTGGAGTGAAAAATCATGCTTTACTATCTGGCAGTCTGAAGGATCAGTCTGGGTTTTGCGGATGCCAGGAGAACGCTGCCTACCTGAATGCGTAGTGCCAACAGTAAAGTTTGGGCTGGAACTGTTTTTCAGGGTTGGGGCCCCTTAGTTCCAGTAAAGGCAGTATTAATGCTGCAGCACACAAAGGCATTTTATGCTTTAACTTCGTGGCAACAGTTTGAGGAAGGCCCCTTCCTGTTCCAGCCTGACTGAGCCCCTGTGCAGTAAGCGAGGCTCATAAAGACACGGTTTGATGAGTTTTGGGTGAATTGGAATGTCAATTGCGAGCCAAATCTTCTCGTCCAACATCAGTGCCTGACCTCACAAATGCTGTTTTGACTGAACAGACACACTCCAAAATCTTGTGGAAAGCTGTGGAGTATCTCCACTGTGTAAACTGGGTGCTTATAATTAATAATTAAACATATCATTGAGCATAGATCATTCTCCAGACTGAACTCCAGTTATAGGAAGTATTTGGTTGCAGTTTTTGTGGCTTAAGGTGGCACACCCAGTTATGAAAATTGGCAGGGTGGGGCAGTTACTGATTCAGATGGGTGATATGGGTGTTGAAAAACTTTTTTCCTTCAGTAATAATCATTTAAAAACAGATCATTACAATGCAGACTTCAGCACTGCCTCATCAAACACACTTAATTCAGCTCATCAGCTAATTAGCAAGGCTTTCACCAACTGAATTCTGAGCTTTAGATGAGGGTAAACACTTTGGCCCAGTTACTCATGTTCTTTTCTCTCGTTCTCTCCTTGTTTTTCCTATAGATGTGAGGGACTGGAGGTGAAAGTGCCTTGCACCGCATCCAACAACACAGTGTGCAAAGACGGTATGCCATTCCACCACAACATGCAGGCTGACTCGCACCCATGCATTAGATAGAAAAATCATTTTTTACATTGGTGGGTTTGGGTGCTGGTTTATTTCTTTAAAAAAGTTTGAGTGCACGTCTTGAAAACGTGTCAATTTTTAGAAATTGTGTACATTTGATTTTCCACCAGAGTATTGCTGTGTTTACAAACAACTTTATACCCTTTAAAGGAATCATTAACGAATGTTTTGCTCGTAAACTGCAGGTTCTTTACAGTACAGTAAACTGCAGTGACCCACTACATTTAATACTTTACACAGCACATTTGACTTTGTAAACTGGTGTCTGTGAGCTGTTCTTATACGTAATAATACAATGTTCATGAAGTACTGACAGTGCTGTTTCAGTAATAAGGACTTTATGAACTTCACATGTTCAGTTTTGTGCTTAAACTGTGTTCATTTATGTATTTGCAGGGCTCAATGTTGCAGTTATTGTCTTGGCAATATGCAGTCTATGCATTTTAATACTTGTATGTGTGGTTGTATTCTTATGGATTAATAAGATGCTATGCTTTAAAGAACCTCCAAAGAAAATTCCAGAGAGTCTAGAGGTAAGGAACATGACCTTAGGGTGGAATATCAGTTCTTCATGGCTGTGTTTCATGTTCTTTGGCTGATCAGTAATTACTGCTTTTTGTGTACAGGTGGACCCGCTCTTAGAAGGTACGTATCCTAAAATTAAGAAGTACCTGAGTGACAAGACTTTGGTCATTGTACTCTGGTTCTTCATTGACTACAGCTAAAATGTATTAAACTGTTAAACTGATGTAGTATAATTTGCTAATGCCACCTGTGTAAATGGGCCAATAGAAATGGTCCACAATAGGAATAAAATGTTAGATTAACATGCATTGAAGGTCTCCTATACAATGAACATTATACAGCAAGAGCTACCGGAAGTGTTTGTTTCAAATTTCGTGCGAATAAAAATGTAAAACAATGTGTGTTAACATTTCTCTGTCCTTGACCGTGTGTAGATGTGGACTTGACAGACTTCCTGCCTGAAATAGCCCACAAACTCGGCTTGCAAGCGGTGAAAGACGTGACCAGGCGTTCGTGGATGTTGACTGATGTTGAGATGGAGAACGTAGAGCACGATTACCCCAATGCAAAGGAACAGACCTTCCAGTTGCTCAAGTTGTGGTATCAGAAACATGGATTAAAAGGAGCCTACAACAGACTCGTCAACAACCTCATCAATACAGGCCACAGATCGTCAGCCAATCAGGTGCAGCAGATTGTCAAATAAGGACAAGAAAGAAATGAAGAGTCAGCACGAAAGTAAATTCTCTAAGATTAAAGAACACGTGTGTTTTGCTACATGAATGTCCACTACAGCAATTTAAGGACATGTGAAAAATCTTGGGAATCACTTGTTGTGGTTTTGTTCACACTACAAGTGCTCAACCGTTCAAATCTTAATTGTTTTGTTTTGGTTGTTCACATCATCGTTTTATTTTTGGCCTGTATCTGAAGTTAGTCTGAGCAAATCACGCTGCTAAACTCACTCGCATGCTCAAAAGAACTGTGCTTCTTCTGGCATCCAACAAACACAGCTGTCCCCTGTGTTTCCTTAAGATGAATGGACTCGCTCCCAAATGGCCACATTGTCAGGAGATTGTGAGTTCGATCATCTGTGGCCGGGAGTCCAAGAGAGTATAGCCTTGCTAACTCTAACTCTACCATCACCCAGAATGTGTTCGAGCCGTAAAAATGCATGTTATTCGGCCACGGTCACTTCTTTGGTTCGCGTCCTCAGATTCTTTAAACTTTGTTTTCAGACTGTCTCTTGACGCTGCAGCCTCTTTCTCTTACGCCGCGTTTGGCCATTTCTTTCGAAATCTCTTCGAACACACAGTTTGGATGCGGCTCTTCTGATTTTTTTAGAAAAGAAACATCAGCATTAATGTTTGAGTCTCAGCAGCGCGAAATTATGATGAATGGATTGACGTAAAGGTCGCATGAATTCCGATCTGGCTGTTCAGACTGAGTCGCATTGCCCGCAGATCAGATATCTGATTTCAGTACCACATATGAAAGCATCTGAAATTGGAATCGAAAATGTCAGATTTAATGTGTCAACTGTTGAGCAAAGTTTGCACAAATTTTGAAAATTTTGAATTTCTGTGCTTGTTTTGATTGTGGGAGTTGAATGGACAAAGAAAGGGAGCTCAGTTTTTTTTTTGTTCACCTGCTGTGATGAAGACTGTTAAAGAAGGGAAACAATATGGAAATTTATATCAAATTATCTTTGCAATAAAGCTGATCTTGAAAATCCATTTCTTTGATTTCTTCTGTTACAAAGTTCTTTGTGTATACTTTAGGCCTGTGGTGGTAACAAAGTCTCTTATTCTGGAAAATAATCACAATAGGCGGTTAAACTGGGTTGGTGGGTTGGTTAGTTGTCTGTTACCACAGATTCTTTTCTCTGCTGTTTTTGTCTTCAAGGATAGTGTCTCTTTGATCAGAAACTACAACCCCATTTCCAAAAAAGTTTCAAAAGATGCTGTGCAGAATGTATCATGTAAACCATATTTTTAAAGGAAAATACTACAAAGACGACATCAAATGTTGAAACTGAGAAATTTTATTGTAAATATATGCTCATTTTGAATTTGATGCCAACAACACGTTCCAAAAAAGTTGGGACGGGGGCCTGTTTACCACTGTGTTTCATCACCTCTTCTTTAACAACACTCTGTAAGAGTTTGGGAACTGAGGAGACACTGCTGTAGTTTAGAAAGAATTTTTCAATTCATAATGCGCCAAATGTTATCAGTGGCGACAGGTCTGGACTGCAGGCAGGTCAGTTTAGCAGCCGGACTCTTTTAATACGGAGCCATGTTGTTGTAATATGTGCAGAATGTGGTTTTACATTATCTTGCTGAAATAAACAAGGTCTTCCCTGAAAAAGACGTCGTCTGGATGGCAGCGTTCAGCATTAATGGTGCTTTCACAGACGTGCACATCACCCACGCCATGTGCACTAATGCCCCCTATACCATCACGAATACTGGCTTTTGAACTGTACGCCATCACCCACTGAAAACATTTGGCACATTATGAAAATGAAAAAAATGACAAAGGAGACCTCGAACTGCTGAGCAGCTGAAATACTATATCAAACAAGAACGGGGAAATATATCACTTTCAGAACTACAGCAGTGTCTCCTCAGTTCCCAAACTCTTACAGAATGTTGTTAAAAGAAGAGGTGATTTTTTTGGAAATGGGCCTGTAAACCTATAGCCAGATTGGGCTTTTCAAATAAAACTGAACACCCCTGCATTAGAAGTGTTTTCAGTGTTAGTGAATGCAGTGAGTCTTTAATCATACTTTAGTGGACTATTAAATAAATACTAAAATTATGTAGCAAAATAGTTAAAATAACAACAGAGAGGGAAAAAAATAAACATTAGAAACCTCTCGCGGTGACAGACTTACGTCATCGAATCTTTAAAACAAGTAAGCGAATAACTCGAACGGGCGTGTCTTCGAGTGGGCGTGGCGTGTAGTGGGCGGCTTGGAGTCTTGGCACGTGTAAATAGACGCTCTCGGAGATGCTGGCTCTGATCTTCCTGTTGAAGAGCGAGTTTGGAAAGTCCAGAACAGCCCAACCTGCCAGCCAAGATGACGAGCACGACTCTCTTCGCTCTGCTCTGTTTTTCGGTAAGTAGAAATGATTAAAATCCAGATTTATACCCGTATAAAGAGACGAGCAGCGCTACGTCGAAGGCTTCTTCTTCTTCGAGCTCACCGTTCCACCTTAAGTAGGACTGCAGTTGTGCGAACGCCTGAACATAACCGCCGCGCCATTTAAGGTGGAACGGAAAACTCGAAGAGGCAGCTGGTGAAAAAAGAAGCCAGTTTGAGCCTCGTAAAGTCTTTTAAAGTGCTTTTATCGCACTTTTTAGCTTTTCTAAGATCTGAAAGAAGCCGAAATTCGGTCTGCTGCTCATTCAGCCTGTTAGCCTTGTAAGCTAACGTTGACTGAGTGCTGAATCCGGGTTAAGGTGGCTTCAGTTTTTGTCTATTTTTAGTATAAAGAATGATTTTGTGTACTCAGAGTTCAGAACTGACCAGTTTAAAGTCTCCTCAGCTTTTCTGGACATTTTTATTGACGCACGGCGAATTAATGTTGTCTCGGATTTTACTTTCACTTTCGTTTTCTCGTTTCGCTTCGAGTATGTAATGGTGGTTCAGTGAGAGTGCGTGGTGGCCTTCACTGTGATGGGCGATCGGAAAGATGTGGTTTATCTCCACGGCTGAATTCTGAACATTTCAGTCCCTGAGAGGTAAATACAGTCATCCAGAGTGGTTTGGTGTGATGTAGTTCTTTCTAGAGATGCTTACAGACTGATGTCTTTACAGTGGTGGTGATAGGAACCAGGTGTCACCATGTCTACGACACAGATATAGCCATTTTATTTAATATCCAAAACCACCAGTGAGCCTACACAAGTCTTCTGAGTTTTTATATAGATTATAAAGGTAAAATAGTCATAATTTTGAAAAAATAATTTTCTTGGGAGACTATTTTGCCTCACACCCTCCACCGTAAATCGATTAAAATACATTCGAAGCCTAAAACTTTATCACAAAACTATTATAAACGATATCTCAGACACCAGGCAGTGTATTCAGAACCATTTCATGTAATAACTTTCAGTGAGAGATAGGAGTGAGACAGCTGAAGAGTTTAATGCCTCTAAAAGCTCCCTCACTGAAAGTTATTACACGAAAACCTGTTCTATGATAGTTTTGAGAAAGTATTGGCCTGAACTTAATATTACTTAGTATTTTAATCTCAGGGTCGTTTCATACTAAGGCTTATTATTCAGTAACTACAGGGACTTCAATGCAAACTGGTCAAGCTATTCTTAGGTTATAGAAGTGTGTAATAAATCTTTGGGCCTGTTAGCGGGGCCTGGCCATTTACGGTGTAGAGGTACAAGGCAAAATAGTCCCCAAAGAAAGCCTAGTATTTCAGAATTATGACTATTTTACCTTCATCAACATTACATATAAAACTCAGAAGACACCAGTAGGTTCACTGGTAATTTTAGGTAGTAAATAACCATCAGACACGTTAAGCCACAGAGGTATAAATGTATACAATCAGTATCATTTTAAGTCATTTGTGAACAAGACCGGACATGTCCAGCATTAGCCTACCACCTGTTGTTCCACAAGCTCAGAGAAGTGCATTTGGCCAGAGGGACCAGAGGGGGAACTGAAAGAGAAAACATGTTGTAACATCAGACAATAATGGCTTCACACCCTTAACCCCCCGACTTATTACATAACTGCTTTGAAATCTCTAGACTCTGTTTATTACGCTGCCTTAAGATTCATTACTGGTGACCCCTACAACACCCATCATTGTATACTATGTGAAAAGGTTGGCTGGTCATCTCTGTCTGTGTGTCATTAGACACACTGGCTTTTTTTTTATATATATATATAAAGCGCTTACTGGCCATCGTACATCACAGAAATGCTCACTGTAAATAATGCAGTTTATCAGACTCGTTCCAGTGATTGGACCCTTCAGGTGCTGAGAGCTTTTACTGAGCTGGGAAAATCAGCTTTTAGCTACGGAACCAGTGGCTGGAATTCATTACAGGAAACTAAAACTTCACTCTCTCGTGTCACATTTCAAACTTTTAGTCTCTAACCACCTCCAATCAGCCTGACACTGCTTTATTAGACTTTACTTAACTTTTAATATGATTTTTGGTATTTTTTAGCTGTGTCTTAGCTACTTTTTTACTTTTGTATTTTTATTTCTTTACGTTTTATCATTCTTTTTATTCTTTTATTAGTATTCTTTTGATTTATTTTGTTATTGTCAAATAATTGTCTTACATCCTTTATTGATTTAACAGTTTATTGGTATCTTCTTATTACTAAATTTTACTTTTATGATTTTTATTATTTAATTAAAGCATTTGGTTTGTTTTTTTGCTGTACAACTTCTCAATCCCTGATTCCTGTATTACTCGGCTACATTGTAAATGAGGGTCTCCCTCGATGCATTCCGAGTTTAAATAAAAGTTGATTTATTGATTGATACTAGAGCTCATTATTGAGCAACCACATGGACGTCAGTGCAAACTGGCTGAGTTATTTTTAGGTTGTAGAAGTGTGTAATGAAACTTTGGGCCCACTTTGAAGGGTTAAACAACAGGTCTGCTGAATAAAATGACTCAAAGTTTCCACTAATGACTATATCAAAGCTTGTCATGTTAAATCACGTTTTTCGTAAACATTTATGAAGGTGCACTGCCTTCTGGGCTCCCTGTGACATTTTAACAGCATTTATGCCATTTATCTGTGGTCAGATCCCTTGTGGGCCTCTGTTTCCCCTCCGCAGTGCGACCCCAATGATGGAGGCCCATCACTGACTGCCCATATACACATAATAGTTATTATTTGTAATTGACAATGGATTATTAGTAGTATAGTCCATTTTGATGGGGGACATCCAGAGTTATCATCTGTACTGGTGCATTGATATAGATGTCAATATTGATTTTTAGTGGAATTGATAGATATTTTGTTTTTCAGCAATATTAATAATTAATAAAAGCTTGACTGCAGTTCATGTAATTTGCGGGATGGTTCACACTGTGTTGAAAGAACTGTTCAAAACACATAAATAACACTAATAATATTAATAAGTAGAAAGCTTCATTCTTTCTGTACGGTTAACGTTTGTGTACTGTAAATGGTTCCCTTTGGCATAAAATTAATGGGGAATTCCACAAATGTTTCAAAGTTTCCGCATAATTAAATGGTTAAGATGTAAACAGAGTCATTCAGAGTGGTTGAGGTGGAATGCTCTGTTCTAGAGAAGCTCACAGAGTCAGAAGAGTTCACAGTGGTGGTGATAGGAACCAGACGTCTGAAACATTTAATGCCTGTAAAAACTCCCTCACGGAAATGATCACAATATGTTCCTGATGCCTGAGACGTTCTTTCATGATGGATTTGAGATAAGCCTTTTAAATGTTATTGTAAAACACATTGATGATGGAGAGGGCAGTGCAAAATAGTGCCCAGAGGGGCAAAAATAATCCCCCCAGAACAAAAACATATTTTTTTCAGATTTTATTTTATTTTACCTCATCAACATTACATATAAAACATGGTTCACTGATGGTTTTGGATGGCAAATAAAGTGGCAAAACTGGACGCATGACAACCCCTGGTTCCTGTCACCAGCAACATTATTACTGCAGCAAATTCTACCAAATTTTTATGGTAATATTGTGATCAGAGCTCTTATCAGAAGTGCTTAACAGTTTCAAAAGTAAAAACCCTGAGCAGATTTCCTTGTAGCACTGAGTAACTGTAGGGACTTTTTCTTTAACTCACTGAAACCTCCTGACTATACGCATTAGCTTTCCAACAGCTGTCTGTAACATAAAAAAATCCAGATTTGGATCAGTTATAGAGATCCTGTAAACAACAACAACTGCATAGTGACCAGTACCTTTATTCGTTTCATTTGAGGCAATTTGGGACTCTTTGAGTTTGTGTGGTCTACCACTTTGTGGCTGAGCTGTTGTTGCTTATAGGTGCTTCCATTTCACAATAATAGCGTTTACAGTTGACTGGGGCAAAGATTTCACAAACTGGCTTGTGGCAGAGGTGACATTCTCTGACCGTGCAGTTTGAGGTCAGTGAGCTCATCAGTATGACTCATTCTACTGCCACTGTTTGTCTATCGAGACTGCAAGGCTATGGGCTTTATTGTATGCCCCTGAGTGTGGCTGAAACACCTGAACTTAATAATTAGGAGGGGTGTCCCAGTATTTTTGTCCATATAGTGTATCTTACAGCATTTTATCTCGTTAGTAAATCTTAACCTACTCAAAGTCAACAATCAACTGTCATGCCTCTTACCAAGCAGCTGATGATCCGTGCACACCTGAAACGTAAACATGTAATCAAAATTAATGCTAAAATGTAAATTACAGCAGTTACCAGTGTAAAAAAATTAAGGATTAAGGATAATTAAAGATTAAGAATGAGAGTCTTTCTGTATACTGTCAGAGAGTTTCCGCTCCCCAGTTTCAGTTTCCATTTCTCTAACGCTTTAGCCGTCCTGTGAGCTTTGCTGCGTTATTCCCCCTAATAAACAGCCACACGTTCAACTTTGTCTTGAGTTTTTATCAACATTATCACACTAAGTTAATAAAGGGATGGTGGAAATCCTGTTTGCAGTGTCTGGGATTTTTAAAATGCTAGTAGAAAAGAAAAACATCTTACAAGAGAGACGAGAAACCATCGTATAAATAAATGTAACATGATTATGCCAGTAGTGATTTATGCTGCCTGTAACAGTTTAAAAACTATACAAATGGACTGTTAAAACAAGTTAACCTCTTATGCTCCAGGGTATATTTTGGTTTGTCCATCTGAATTTACGTGACCAAATCGTACGGCAAATTATTCAGTAACTGCATGAAATGTACATTTTTATTTTATTTTATTTTTTTTGTAAAAGCTCCCCTCAAATTAACAGAACATGTGTTTTATGATCACACATATTGCTATATGCTTACAATTTACTGCTGAAAGGCAAAAATCTTAGACGCTCTTTGTATTATTTTATAAAAATAATTTTTACAGAGCAGATCACTGAAGAGACGCCATCTGTTTATAGTTTATTAAAATTACATCACCCATCTATTTGACTGGAAAGAAGACAGTTTTGGAACCACTGGTGGTCTCAAGGAGTTGAAAAGGTTAAAAATGATACAAATGGACTGTTAAAACAGAAGTTAAGACACCTCTGGGGTTTGTCTTAAAGTTATGACAGTATTTTGAAATTGTGTCCAGTTAGGATGTTTCTGTAATAAAGTTTTCTTATCTGGAGTTAGGATAAGATTATGAACTTAAGAACTGTTGTTCTGTTATAGCTTCTATCCTAAATTCAGTCCTAACTGAAGTTGTCATGGTGACTGAACAGATAAGATTTCAGACTTAAGAAGTTTCTGTAATACAGCTCGTTGTCTTGTATGACTGGAAATAACTGCCCGGCGGCGTTACAAAAATGGCCACTGAGTGAACAGACTTTACTATAAGGATTTTGACGAGTCGTTTGGGTGATTTCTATTTTTCCGTTTTCATTTGCTTTTTGTTACTATTAGCATGTATGCTATTAGCGTGTATGCTAGCGCCAAAATATGGTTATAATTTGATGTATATTTGCATTTTTGAAAAAATAAACAGCTTAACTTTGTGGTCACATCAAAAATGCCTGAGAACAAATAGCAGAAAGTAAGCTACTTCAGCATCACTCTTAAGTCCTCTGTCCCTTATGAGGGCTTTCAAACAGCCTAATGTTACTTGTTATTTCTGCTTGTAAAGAGTCGTGAAGATCCTCCATGATCATTTTTTCCATTCAGTATTAAGCAAACTCAGCTCACCTGTCAGTAGAAGTAGTTTGAGCCTTCGTCTCAGGTGAGTCTACGTTATGAAACAAACTTAAAGACAGTGACCTCAGTTTTACACATAGCGTTTTGTTTCTTATGGTCATACACAGCGCTTATTGCTCCTTTAAGGTGTAGACTCACTCAAAGCAAAATGATTTTAGTCCAGAATGTGTTTTTTTTTAACTCTGACTTTAAATGTCCCACTCATATATGCAATGTTGAGCTCAAAATGAAAATTCGTGTTCAGTACTGCGATTTTGCGTTTTGGTGCACTAGTGTTGACATTTCATTCATTTTCAAGATTGAGATGCTTTATGAGCAGCTTTATCTATATTAAAATATATTTCCAGTACTGCATATTTATGCTTCATGTGATTACGCAGCAATTGTGTCAAAGTGATAATTAAAATGTGATTTATATTGTATGCATTTTCACTCTCGAATGCATTTGAAATTGCGTTGTCAAAGAGAACACCGAGCTAGAAAGATGGGAAAATGCAAATGTAAAATGCAGATGTGATCATACTGAAAATGCTTGCTTACTCCTGACCTGAAAGCTAACGTGAGCCGCGTTCCAAAGCCTAGGCTGCATTTCTCGGCCGCTAGGTCATAGCAGGCCGTTCCAAAGTGAAGGACCCTTCATATACAGCCTAGAAATGCTGAGTGATTTGAAGGTCGCATAAGATGTATCTTTCCCGACATTATGCTGCCCTACACCGCAAAAATGTCAGAAAACAAAGCAGTTGGAGAAGAGTTTGTTTTAAAATCTCAGTTGTTCACGTACTTGAATTCGTCTACGGTACCTTATAGTGTCAAATGACTGATTCGTTAAAGAATTTGTCCTTTTATCGTATTTTATTTTGAATATTTGTGTGTATGTAGTTTATCGTACTACATAAGATCATCTCTTCCATTTCGGTGAAGAAATGAAAAAGCAACAAACTCAATGCAGCGGCTCCGTTTTCTCTCACCAGTTCCCTTACGAGTTTGGCGCCGCTCTGGTGACGTCACCACGCAGCCTCATTAGGACTGATCCATTAGTGTGACCGATAGGCTACTAAGGAGGAGTCTTCATAGGACAGTCCTACTGAGGACCCGCACTACCTCAGCTGCAGCCCAGGCTTTGGAACACAGCTATTGTGCTAACCGACCCCTGACAAATGCTCTTGATTTCTTCTTGATTCTGTTTCCTCTTTTTCTTCTACAGCTGAGCATCTTCTGCTTAACTGAAGGTTTGAAGCTGCGCAAGAGACGGCAGTCATGTGAACATGGGACGTACACAGATGAAAAGACAGGATTAGAGTGCTGTCTCTGTCCCTCAGGTGAGGTGCAGGAGAGAACAGCATGTACAACAATATAAGTGATAATGAATAGATAGAAATCCTAAGTGTGTGTGTGTGTGTGTGTGTGTGTGTGTGTGTGTGTGTGTGTTCAGGTTATTATGTTCAGGATCACTGCACTCAGGCAGGAGGTATTTCAAAGTGTGAGTGGTGCAAGGAAGGCGAAACTTTTATGGATCACGCAAATGGCAAACGAAGCTGTGAACTCTGTTCGCCCTGTGAGGACTCGGGTAGGTTCCCAACCTTCCTTCCTTTCTGTCTTTCTTTCTTTTCCCAATTTAAAATAATCAGTACTACTTCTTTACCATCTCTTACAAAAAAGGAGTTTATTCAAGTGTTATTAGTTTAATTCTTTTAAATGGAAAAAATTAAGTGAGTATGCTAAGAGTATTTAGTATACTTTTATGAACTAATCAGAGATATACTAAACAAAACGAAACTTCAGTATACTTGCATTATACTTACAAGTATACAGAAAAAGTTTAAGTATATTCAGCTTGTACTAAATCCTTTGATGTACTGAAGAACAGTATAAGTAAGTTCAAAGTAACAGTGGGTGGCACTGTCACCTCACAGCAAGAAGGGCATGGGTTCGATTCCCCAGCCGGGTGACCAGCGTCCTTTATGTGTGGAGTGTGCATGTTCTCTCTGTCTGAGTGGGTTTCATCCCAAAGTCCAAAGATATGCAGTTAGACCAATGGATATATATATATAATAAAACATTGCTTCATTAACAGCTACTAGCGCTGCTCTGTAGGCGACCCGGCCCGTCTTCAGTGACAGCAGAGGAGGGTAAAGTTCAGCTCCTCACTGCTGGGCTTTAGTTACATTTAGGGCATCATATGCCTTCAAAGAGGGGGGCAATTATTTATTATCACCCACCACTAATTCTTCAGTGATATGAAGCTGAAGTCAGATATTCACCAGCTTCTTGTTTGGATTTTCCTGTTCCACCTTAAATGGTGCAGCAGTTACATTCTGGCGCTTCAGGCGTCAGAACTGCTGGACTATTTAAGGTGGAACGGGAAAGTTAGCTAGTTAGCTACTGATACATTAGCATGCTATTAGCGATTTTTTATGCTGATTGCAAAGAAAACAACCATAATACACTAAAACAACATTAAACTACGATGGTTATCTTAATTTTTTAATGGAGAAAATACATGTAGCTCTAACACTTCACCCTACCCCTCTATCTCAACAAGAATTGGGACACCCTGACCCTAGACGTGAACAAGCAAAACAGTGGGCTAAGGGCTAAGAAGTAGGGGCGAGGGGTGAAATGGGATTGGGCCTTACAAAAATAATACCAGTACATTGATATTAGTATGCTTACTACATAAAGTATACTTGGGAAATATACTTGAACTTTATGTAAGTTTACTGAATAAAATGAACTGTAAGTATACTTTTTTTTAAGGGATAACACCACCCTTATAGATCATATAAAATGAGTTTAGTAATTGTTATTAAATTGGTCATAAACACCTCAACGTCATTAATAAGCAGTTTTAACATAAAGAAAAAAGGAAACAGTGACCTGTTGCTTTTCAGATAGTGAGGCCACATTCACTTACAGTCGTATGCTAAAAATTAAATATCCCCCAGTCAAATAACGGGTAATGTTGATTTTGTGTAACACACCCTGTAGCGACAACACACAGGAATATGGCATTGTTCTACAAATTGGAATGCACGACTTCTATTCATTTTCTGGGTTAATATTTTGGAAAAAAATTAAATATAAAATGTGCCGTAAATTTTGCGCAGGCCGCAATTTTTGTTTTGTTTTTTTTTTTTTATCCCCAATGTATTAATTTGACCAAATAAACAGTAATTGTGCATTAAAATGTGCTGAAGCTTTTTTTTTTTGTACTGTAACTTAAAGTCCTTAGAAAATCAACAAAACATCATTTGACCAGGGGTGATCAGACAGTAGGTGTCTAATACAAAATGAGAAACATCAGAATAAAAGCTAGTCTAAATAGGGGACAGAATAAATGCATACAGAGGAAAGAACTGGGTTACGGTTAAAAACAAAAAACATTCTTGACTTATAATAGGAGTTAATGTGACCAGATTTTTGTACTTTCGGACAATGTCTGTTGGTCCATGTATCATACAATTATAACACAATGCAAAGCGTAACTATTGTTTTCAAATTATGCAAAAAAGTGAAAAACAACAAAACTTGAGATGCAAGTTTTTTGCGGCGACGGCAACAATATGTCTGTATACTGTTAACCCTCAGATCTGGCTGGTTCAATGTCAGCTTTATCAGATATTCATATTATATTCATTGGATGTAACAGCTCACTGTTGTAACTGCTTATTAATCATTTTAAACTGTTTACGATCGGATTAATAACCCCTTTAAACCTTCCATAAACCCTTTATAAAGGCAGTCTCATTGTAAAGTGGTACCATGTTATCTGGTACCAGAGCCAGACTGATATGAAAGTTTTTCACATGTGCTGCTTCTCGAGTACTCAGTTAACTGTTCGAGGTGCCAGTAGTCGAAAACTGAAATCACTATTCGGAAATATGGATGTGCAGTTATCCGTAAGAGCTAATGAACAGATGTCTGGTTACTCGCAGGGAAGGAAAAAGCAACAACAACAAGAAGAAAGAAAGGCCAAAATTAGCATAGAAATTAATTTTTACATGATAAAATGCAAAAAAAACCCCAAAAAGCAATGATTTGTAAATCCACCTTGACCTGTTTTTCAACAAAAGCAATACAAAGACAAGATATTTAATCTTTTATCTTATCAACGTTATTGTTTTTTTGGAAATACACGTTCATTCTGAAATTGATAGCAGCAACGCGGTGTAAAAAATCTGGGACTCGGGTGGTTTAAGAACATTAAGGAATGTTGTTAAATGTTCAGAAAACATTTCAAAAGAGGCAACATAAACATAAAAAAGAGGTTCCAGGAAAGGCCCAGTCTTTTATGAGTAAGGATTACCGCTAATCACTGTCTTTTAAGTTGAAAACAGACTTTTTGTGTATCATGATTACATAACGGCATTACTTGTATCCCGTTACTACCCATGATGATGACCTGTAACATGTAGGAAACCCTTCTGCACTGATGTGGCTACATATTACAACAGAAACATACATTCCTCATGTTCTATTATGTTCTATTATTAACAGTTTTACTTTGACCTCATATAGTCTGTCTTAATCTACATAGATGATCTTTCTGGTTGTGGCAGGTAATTCAAATAATGCATTGTGAATCTTTATGTTTTTGATAAAGAATCTAACCGACTCCTTTTTTGTGTCACAGCTAACAGGGAGGTTGAGAAAGCATGCACACTCCTCGCCAACACAGTTTGCCGCTGCAAGGACGGTCACTACTGCGACAAGGGCGACGAGTGCACGGCCTGCTACGCCTGTGACACGTACGTACTGAAACTAAGAGAGAATAAAGGTGTATGTGAATGTATATAAATAATAAATATAGGGGGCTATTACTTTTCAGACGGGTAATATTGTTGTTTCCTCATGTTCTCAGTGAGTTTGTTTACATGCACTTAATAATCCGATAACTGCTGAAAATCAGATTTTGTCAGTAATCCGATAAGTGCGTTTACATGCACTTGAGTAATCAGATAATGGGGAAACTCCAGGTCTACATGAGTCAGACAGCAATCAGATTTCTGCTTTGCAACCTGATGAGAGGCTTAAAAAAACATCAACCCACTTTACCTGAAAATACGAACATACATCATCTAGAAGATGAAGAATATTTAAATCCTTCATTTCGTCAAGCATGTAGTTGGTTTCAGCGTCGCTTTTGCTGCGTCTCGCGACAACACTGCTCGCTTATTTCCGGTATCGTGGTCTGTTTTCACCGACTGAGAAATCCGAAAGAAATCAGAGTAAGAGGTTTCATGCTCTGAGAAATCTGATTACTGAGCTAAAATCCAGCTCTCTTTATCAGATTTCTTAATCACATTTCTAGATCGGAATATGGTGTTTACATGACCATTTGAATAACCAGATGACTGCAGAAATCCGATTATGATCGGATTATTAAGTGCATGCAAACGCATTCATTGTCTTATATTATGTTTTCTATGATAATCTGAAACTGTTTAAAGTGACAAATGCAAAAATAGAGGAAATCAATAGAGCAAATACTTATTTTTACAGCATTCCTGACAAAACCTCCTATTTCCATTTTTGCATTTTTCATTTTTTGATATCATTTGTAAATACCAGGTGGTCTTCACATTGTGTTGAAGTTTCATGATAAACTGACCAGTAAAAACACTCCAAAATTCTTCCATCCAAAGTACAAAATACAAAAGGTTTTTTCCTTCTCCTGTAAAGTTACCATTGTAGGTCTATGGCAGTATAGGTCTGGTCACTCATGTTCTTTTCTCTTGTTCTCTCCTTGTTTTTCCAACAGATGCAAGTTTGGGGTGAAAGTGCCTTGCAGTAAAACCAGCAACACAGTGTGCAACGAAAAGACAGGTTGGCTTGAACCCATTGATTAAAAGGAAAAGAAATTCTGCTTTGCATTGATGTATATAATGCTATAGTTTAAAATGTGTTTGAATGACGTCCGCATGATTTTGATGTGGTTGCTGGTTTCTTTCACATTCAGTGCACTTCTTTAAAACTCACTATCATCATTATTAGAAAAACTAGAAAAGCATTTAGCAGAATAGTGTGCAACAAGATTATCAAATTAGACAAATTCTATGATTTGTGAATCCCCTCTTTTATGAATGGAAAGTAGGTTTAGCTGAGAATTTAAATAAGTAAAAAGTTGAGACTCTGTTTACCTGTTTCAATTGATTTTACTGCAAAAAGTTTAAGGTTTTGGTCTTTTTTTCAATTTACAATGAATTTTACAAAAGAACTCAATTTAGGCATCTGAAAATGACATTTGTACTATTAAACTGAATTCCTTACAAGTAAAAACTTATCTTTTACTAGATGATATTTAATATTTTCTTTTAATTTGTATTATATTTTTACATGTGCAAATCAAATTGCTGCTATCAAGAATGAAATATTTACTAGTTAAAATTTTTCACGTGTAAATTAAATTGATCAAGAAAAATAGGAAATAAAAGCTAAAATGGCTTGCCTTGGTAATCAGAATTTCAGCATGTCAATTTAATTTTTAATTCTGCGCAAAAAATGGAAATATTAAACTAACAAATTAATGTTAGTAATTTCCTTTTTGTGATTATAATGAACTATAATGAATTTTAACCAATGAGAAATCTTACTTGCGAAAAAAATAAATCCTACACTTAAAATTGAATTGTAAGATATTTTAAAACATAATTTTTTTAATAGTCAACACATTTTGTAAAAATATAATTTATATAATTTATAATAATTTCTTGATTAAAAGGTAAAAACATCATTATCAAACATTTTGCTATTACTTGCAGCGCAGCAATTCTTAGAATCGCTATTTTCTTTTTTTTTCTTTTTTGGTTTTTTGTTTCATCAGATCACTCAGCAGGCCTTTAATATGTGTGACCTCATGCCTCATTTACATGTAGATTTTAATTGGCTCTTGCTGAGGATGGGAGATGAAAATCCAGCAGCGTTAAAGTGACTTTATCACCACCACAGTGACTTCATAAATAGGTCTTATTTACCGCGCCTCACGTTTTGTGTGGTATAGTGCTGTTACTGCTAAGTTTAATGAATCTGGCCCATTGTGTTTACTACACTACACAGCACATTTGACTCTGTAAATTGCTGAGCTGTTCTTATCAAGAAGTAATACATAATATTACAGCTTTATTAAGTATTGCAGTTTCAGTAATAACGACTCAAAAACTCTCTGAAGTTCAGTTTTGCACTTATAAAACTGTGACTTTGTGTTTGCAGAGCCCAACGTTGCGGCCATTGTAGCAGCCGTCGTTGTATGCATGGTCCTGCTCGTCTGTGTGACTGTATTTTTATGGAAGAAAAAGAAGTTTTGTTTTAAAGGATCTCCAAAGGAAATGATAATCAGAGCAGAGGTAAGGAGCTCTAGGTCACTAATCTCTTTATGGTGTAATATTAGTTCTTCATGTCTTGTGTTTCATGTTCTTCGGCTGTTTAGTAATTACTCGTTTTCTTTTTTTGTAGGTGTTCCCGCTCTTAGAAGGTATGTTTTCTAAAATTCAGCCATTATACTCTTCTTTATTAGTTACAACTGCACAGGACTGAAATACATTAAACGGTTAAACTAACCTAGTACAATACTTAGGCCACCTGTTTAACACTTTGTAACACACGGGCCGATAAAAATGACCCTCAATTACCTGGAATAAATTGTCAGATTAACAAGCAAGTTCTCCTATGAAGTGGAGATTGCCACGGCAACAGTTACCTCAATTTTTTTTTGTGAAAAAACTACATCATTGTAGTCGTGTGATCTAACAGCGAATGTTTGCATTTCTCTGTCCTTGACCGTGTGTAGATGTGGACTTGACAGACTTCCTGCCCGATATAGCCCAGAAACTGGGCTTGCAAGTGGTGAAAGACGTGACCAGGCGTTCGCAGATGTTGACTGATGTTGAGATGGAGAACGTAGAGCACGATTACCCCAATGCAGAGGAACAGACCTTCCAATTGCTCAGGAAGTGGTATCAGAAACATGGGATGAAAGGAGCCTACAACAGACTCGTCAACAACCTCATCAGAACAGACCACAAATTGCCAGCCGATCAGGTGCAGCAGATTGTCAAAAAAGGACAAGAAAGACAAGGGTGGGCATGAAAGTTACACATTTTTTCTCTGTCCTACACGACTGTCCACTCCAGCAATTTAAGGACATGTGAAAAATCCCAGGAATCACTTTGGTTTTGTTCACACTGCAAGCGCTCAACTTTTCAAATCTGTTTTTCTTGGGTTGGTAATATTAACTTCTTAAGTTAGCTTAATGTAAAATACATCAACATATCCTTGCAGTAAACCTGATTTTGAATGGCTGTTTGTTTAACCTACTGGGATCGACGAAATTAGATATTTCCCGATGTTACTATTAATATCTTTGCAATAATACAGCGCAATAATATGATTCAGACATTTCCTGAGTCTGTAGTGTCGCACTTTCGATTCCTTCTTATTGCGAGATCGTACGTGACTCACGTGAAGTTATGAGCCAAAGTAATGAGTTGAGATACACATCATCTGCCTCTCACTGTGTGGATTTGTGTATCTGTATACATTTTGTGTGTAACTGACCAGTGGTCACTCAGGGAATCACTAAGGTCTTACCTATCACGTTGGAAACCTTTCATTTTTCATTCAGTCGTCTCGGACACGGACATGAAATGGTGTGTAAAAAGTTTACAGCCGCTGAAGTTGCGGCAGAGGTTCGGGAAAACAGCGAGGAGGATAACATTTATCTATTTTATTCTTACGTTCCATTACTTTTGTGAACCTAAGACTTGGTGAACCCCATTTTAAGCACCCCAAAACAGTTTGTCCCACATGAGTTATTAAACTTACACGTTTAGGGTCACTGAGAAAACTCAGTGATGCCATGCGAGTCTTAATCTTTGTCAAATAAGAAAACAATAAAAGCACAGTTCAGTAAAGGTTGTGCTTGTATTGCCAACTGTAATTTGGTGACAAAACTGTGATTAATCTAGTAAAAAAGAATGGAACTGTCAGTGTCACATGAGAGTTTCTGGCCCTTTGCCTTCGTCTCTGAAGCCATTTCTCCTGAGGCCGGTTGAAACGGCTGCTGAACGAGAGCTGAGACGTGTTTTTACGCATGTATTTCTTAAGACCGAAGTTGTTTTTCAGTCTCATACCTGTACCACATATAGGCCCGATCCCATTTCACCCCTCGCCCCTACCACTTAGCCCTTAGCCCTCTGTTTTGCACGTTCATGTCTAGGGGTAGGGTGTCCCAATTCTTGTTGCGATAGAGGGGTAGGGCGAAGTGTTTGGGCTACATGGCCCTCCAAACAGAGGTTTTTCAGAGACTCCAAACAGAGAGATATGAGAAAAAAAGAAAAACCGGCAAGATGGAGAACAAGAGACCAAAGAAACCCACAAATGTGAGAATTTTCTCTGTTAAAAATTACAATAATCACTGTTTTATCTTAGTTTAATGTTGTTTCAGTGTATTATGGTCGTTTTCTTCATAACAAGCATAAAAAATCGCTAATAGCATGCTAATGTCTCGGTAGCTAGCTAGCTAACGTTCCCGTTCCACCTTAAATAGTCCAGCAGTTCTGACGCCTGAAGCGCCAGAATGTAACTGCTGCACCATTTAAGGTGGAACAGGAAAATCCGAACAAGAAGCTGGTGAATATCTGACTTCAGCTTCATATCACTGAAGAATTAGCGGTGAGCGATAATAAATAATTGCCCCCCTCTTTGAAAGCATATGATGCCCTAAATGTAACTAAAGCCCAGCAGTGAGGAGCTGAACTTTACCCTCCTCTGCTATCACTGCAGACGGGCAGGGTCGCCTACAGAGCAGCGCTAGTAGCTGTTAATGAAGTAATGTGTTTTGAGGGTCCCATTTCGTAGGGCAAGATTTCAACCACTACCCCTTGTAACTCAGTTTCAAGAGGTTAGGGTGACACTCGAAAACAAGGGGTAGGGGTAAAAAGAAGAAATGGGATTGGGCCATAAAGTGGCCTGAATCAGAACTGAAAATGTCAGATTAAGTGTACTTTTTGCTTTTCTCCCAACCAGAGTTTATGTAAACACAGCCTTTAATGTTTGTTTATTTGTGGAATAATATATTTACGTCATGTCTGTATATTTTTCTCAGTTTTCAATGGCATCAGCAAAAGTGTATTATGTGCCTGAGAAACGCTGAAAACTGCAGGGCAGAGCGGCAGGCTGGTCTGTGTTGACAGGGACATCCTGTCAAGACCCTCTCCTAATTCCCGTAATTCCACCTCTATCTCTATCCGTTCAGCTAATATGAAGGCATGGAGAAGAAAAAGTGAATGTGTTCAGATGTATCTGAGAAAGTGAAAAGCCAATGAAGATAAATTAACATTTTTTATCACCAATACTTTCTGTTTGTTTTTTTTCCTGTGATGCACATATTATCACGATCCAAAAAACAAAGCATCTCCATTTTCTTCTATTTTTCTGCATCGTTTCACCTCAGAAGCTGCCCTTTACATTTTGTGAAAATTTCATGATCAGTAGACCAACAGAAATGCTCCAAAAGCACTAAAACCTTTTTACACTAACTTGCATTAAAAGTTAATAATGTTTTTGCCTTCTTTTCCATTGTGGAGATGCTTGGTTTTCTATGGACAGAGATGATATGCAAATTTTATTTATGTAAGCAGTAAATGGCCGACGCTGAAAGAAAGTGGGAGCTGTCTTTTAGCATAATTCTAACTTGAGGCTCTCAATCTTTTTTACCACAAAGCCTTCTCTGTACTGTTTTTCTCATCAGGGACAGGGTTTGATACTACAGGCTTTTCCATGACTGTGTATCTAGCCCTAACCTGGTTACCTCATATTCCTTTTAAATAGAAATAAACATATTTCTTATATCCAAGTTTAATTAAGGGTTTTTTTTTTGGACGTCAAGCCTCGTGGCTGTCTTTATAATCTTTACTTACTGACAGGTATGGATTTCATCTAGTCTTCCTCTTGGTAGTCTGCTAATTAGAACGTCTGAAGCTGAGGTGGAGTGTCTTTCATTTCACTGTTGTCAGTGAATTAAATGTAAATGTAACTGGAAAAACAATGTAAATAGAAACAATTAGGAAAAAGAATTACAGCAGTACATAATGCACTACATTTACATCTAATACACTAAACATGTTTCCAAAATACACATATTATTATTATTATTATTATTATTATGGGGAAAGTAGAAGTAGTAGTGGCCGTCTGCTTTGTTGGCTTGAGAGCTACAGTGAATAAAGGCTAAACGGCCCATATTAAAAAATCTCAACCAATCTGTGGGCCAGCTGTGTTTTTATTTCATTTTCACTTAACATTTTGCCATGACCCCAACTTGCCCTTGTTTGATTCAAAATATGCCAAAATTACAATTCAAAAATTATTTTAAATAAAAACAAATTGTTTTATATACTGTATATACATCAATCAGGCATAACATTACGCTCATTGTCCATTTTATCAGCTCCACTTACTATATAGGTGCACTTTGTAGTTCTACAGTTACAGACTGTAGTCCATCTGTTTCTCTACATACCCTGTTCTTCAGTGGTCAGGACCCCCATGGACCCTCACAGAGCAGGTACTATTTGGGTGGTGGATCATTCTCAGCACTGCAGTAACTCTGACGTGGTGGTGGTGTGTTAGTGTGTGTTGTGCTGGTCTGAGTGGATCAGACACAGCAGTGCTATTGGAGTTTTTAAACACTGTGTCCACTCTCTGTCCACTCTATTAGACACTCCTACCTTGTCAGTCCACCTTGCAGATGTAAAGTCAGAGACGATAGCTCATCTGCTGCTGCACAGTTTGTGTTGGTCATCCTCTAGTCCTTCATCAGTGGTCACAGGACGCTGCCCACAGGTGTATACTGTATATATTGTTGCGTGGGCGCCCTCTGCTGTTTAGCCGTCCTGTTTTTGATATGACGGGGGAAATAGGAAGAGGCCAGGCTCCTCATAAACCGGCTCTGGTAGGGCATCGTCAGGGGGCGGTAACGTTGTTTGACTGATTTGCATGCTGTGACATGTCATTGTACTTTGGTACGAAGACACATCATCCACGCCTGTAGCAGCGTTGAACCAGAGAGGCGCTGCAGAGGCGGAACTGACCATGATAAAAATGATATTTTTACAGTTCACATTTTAAGCAAGGCTGGTATATTTTATTACTACATAACAGTGCATTTCAGCTATTAATAAAAAAAAGGTCTTAGGGTGGAGTTTAATTTAACATACAACCACGCTGGTTCAAGCCAGTCTGCTGAAGCTTCACTGAAGCAAGTTAAGAGAATTAAGACTCAAATCTCAGCAGGTAAAACGTGTTTTTAGCTTAAGCTACTTTTAATTCATATCCTCGTTAGGACCATAGGCTAACGTTAGTTTTGGCTCACTGATATTGCACTGAGGCAAATTTAGAGGATAAACACTCAAATCTAAGTGAGCAAAGTCAATGGTGCTGGAGCAACTGAAATACAGAATTTTTCTGATTATTAGAGCTTATTTTTGTTTCTGTTCTGCCTCATCCCATCTGTTCATTCTGTAAAACACAGACAGCGTGCAGGGTAGTGGGCGGGATTGGTGGCTAATCTCCCAGCTGCCCACCGCAGTGATATGTACCTGATAGGCCGGGTTCGATACCCTCTTTGGTTTCAAAATGAGTGAAGTTATGTTGCTCATAACATGGCAAAAGTCCTTTCAGTGGCGTCATCCCAGGTAAGACTGAGAGGGCCCTTCTATTGCAGCGTCGAGCCAAACTGACAGTGGCCAGAATCGAAGCACTACAGATCAATGAGAATCCACTCAGGAGGAACGCAGCTGTGTAGGAGCCCGTCTGATCCACCAACCAACCTGAGAGAAACAGAGAAACGTCACTTTCTGCAGATACATTCATGTGAATTGCATGTACTGCACTATGCAAAAATCAGATACCACCCTTCATTTATTTTACTTCTTTCATTTCCAGTTAAATAAAAGTTCTTTTTTCAGCATAAGGAAAAAACAGAAAGCATACATTTCACATAAAATTATACAGAAGCTTCAACAGGTAGATATTAACTTATTTCTAGACATTTTGTATCTGTTGAAGGCATTTTACGAAGTGAAATGCTCTTATTATACTGGCAGATCATTTTGTTGTTTTTTGAAACAAGCGAAATTATCATATCTTAAATTTGGAAAAACTATGTGCCAACAGAATAAGATGTAGGTAAAGTGACTAAGAAGTAAGACATGTCTAGAAATGACTTAAATAATCTTAGAATATTCTTACTACAGTCTCATATTGACTAGATTTTAGATGTTTTCACTTGCCAAGGTATCATTTTTTGATGTGTACTACTGCAGAGTAAGACGTGATGAGCCAAATGAACCTCACTGACAGGGCCTGAGAATGAATTGCTGGTGATATGTCACAACTAAGGTAACATGGAACTTGGCTGAGTTTGCAATTAGTATTTACCACTTCGACAGCCGTTTTAGTGTAATTTGAGAGTTTACAAACTACAAGTACAATACAAACTATGAGTACAATCCAGAAATTAAGCCGCGTCTTTACTAGAGCTTGAAATATTTGTCTTGACGTCATTTCTGAGGTTGATTCAAATTTGTGTGGATTGGGTTCGGACAAAAAAATCTTCTGGCAGTCTTCTAAAGCTCTAATTCTTACCTGCTATTGGTGGGCTGATGAGTAAGAAGTGATGAACCAAATGAACCAGTGTGAATGAGGGGAGAACATTCTAGAGACTCCCACCAATCACATGCAGGTAAACGTTTGGGTTTGATGGTGTTTGTTAGAGAACGTCCGGTCTCTGCGCTGTGGGCTTAATGGGGCACTTGGACAGTCCTTATAACTACAAGTAATAAATAATTTGCTGTTGGTTTGTTACTGATAGGGCCTGAGAATGAACTGCTGGTGATATGACGTGGAACCTGAGTTTACTATTAGTATTTACCACTTTGACAAACGTTTGCGTGTTTGAGAGTTTACAAACTACAAGTACAAATATTTGAAATATTTGTCTTGACGTCATTTCAGAGGTTGATTTAAATTTGTGTGGACTGGGTTCAGACAAAAAATCTTCTGGCTGTATTCGGGATCGGACATCACTAAAGCTACGTTTATATTACGAGCCTTGTTGCTCATATCTGATTTTTTGCTCAAATCTGATCTCACTGACACTATGGTTCACACTCGTTTAGGTAAGTGATTCAAATCTGTCATTAATGTGAACGAACCGGCGTCCTGAAATGACCCTCATGACCACATCCTACTCAGTAACGTCACGTGAATAAATCACGTTCATCATCAGCGCAAACTAACGAGCAGAACGAGCTTCGCTGAGAAGATAATTAACTCTGATCAGCTCTCAGCTTCATTATTAGAGCGAGACGAAGGAGAAAAAGGTGAGATGAGCTGCTTTTCCACCGTTTACAGGCTTTAACTTCTGTTTGGCGCTGCTGCCATGGTAATGCTGAATGATGGAGCACGCGCAGTGGAAAAAAAGCACATGAATTCCGATCTGAGTGTCAGATTAAGGTCGCACGGCCACGAATCGGTTACGTATCTGATCTAGGACCACATAAGAAAGTGGCTCAGATTGGATTTGAAATGATCAGATTTGTGTCCACACAGCCCTGAAAACATCAGATCTGAGTCACATTAGGGCAAAAAATCAGATTTGTGCCACTTCAGCCTGGTAATGTGAACGTAGTGTAAAGTTCTAATTCTTACCTGCTATTGGTGGGCTGATGAGGTAGGGAATGGCGTGCAGGAAGCAGACCACGCCCAGGGCTGAGGAGAGGTAGGTGGGCCCTACGGTGTCAGAGGTCACCACAGGGAGAAGCGCCACATAGGCACCGTCAAAGTAGCCGTAGAAAAGGGCAAAGGGCACTAGCAGTGAAAAGTTCCTCAACAGGGGCACAAAGAGGCAACCCAGCCCTTCAAGCCCCACTGCCAGCAAGTAACTCACTATTCGATACGTCCTCAAACACCTGCACAGACACACAAGGACAGAAATGAAGACATATTTCTCAGAGACGAGTACTGAAGAAACTTGGGTAAAGATAAAGGAAACAGTCCTTAAAATGTTCACTCCAGATAATGGGCCTCATTCTCCAGTGTCTTCCTAAGTTTTTCTTAAATTTGTTCTTGAGAAACGTTCTAAAAAAAGTCTGTCAGATCCATGATGTGCTTAAAAAGCAGAACTCTTTGTACCTTTGTGCTCTTGAGTGTGCACAAATGAGAAACACTGGTAAATGTCAGAAACTTGAATGAGGCCCAGTGTTCTCATAATACTGTATGCAGTGGTGGACAGTAAAGAAGTAAATGTAATTGGTTATTGTACTTAAGTAGTTTTTCATGTATCTTTACTGAAGTTTTTCCATTTTGGGCCACTTTTTACTTTCACTCCACTACATTTCAAAGTCAAATATCTCACTTTTTACTCCACTACATTCTGAGAAATCTGTCGTTCCTTTTGGTTTATGTGTGTATAAAAATGTAACATGTCAAAACGAAAGAAGTGCAAAGCAAGAACACCAATCAGGCACAGCGGTCACTTTGTTTTGAGCTTGTTTTGACCTGTTGGTCATACCGACCCAGTGCAGCACACGGTTCAACGTCAGTGCAGCAGCGTAAAATTTTGGGAGAGTCTATTCAACATAAATGATGAACTAACCTAACTTTGTGTAAACAGACCACAATATAGAAATATGTACACATATGCAGTTGTGACTGACGTGTCTTTATTCTGAATTTATACAAACACTATTTCATTTTATAGTAAATTAGTTTTGGCTGGTTTATGTTTATAAACAGAGACCTACAGATGCAGTTTAGTAAAGGAAACTCATTTGTGAACCTGAGTTAAGTTTTTATTAAACTTAAACTGTAACTAAGTTCAAATAAATCTTAAACTGAAACTTTGCTTGTTTGTAAAAAGTGATTTCAGAGCCACTCAGTTCTACCTGATGGAAACTGTTTGCCTTCAGTGTTTTGTGCTTATGATCATTTTAATAGACATCAGCGTCACTAATTAATGACTCTATTAAAAGACTGGTTTACCAAGAGAGACACTGGAGTATTTTCACCTAAAATGAGTTAATGAAGCGAGTCTTGTTACAAAAATGATAATAGGACATCAGAGTCATAATTAATCTTTTAGTACTTTTACTTTTTATACTTAAGTACATTTGAAGGCAAATACTTTTGTACTTTTACTCAAGTGGAGGTCTAAAGGGAGGAACTTCTACTTTTACTGGAGTAATATTTTACTTTGGGTCTCTCTACTTTAACTCCAGTACATGATTTGTGTACTTCGTCCACCCCTGACTGTATGTCCCCATTATAGTCACATAATAAATTTACAGGGGAATTCCACCGATTGATAATGTTTATGACCAATCTATATGGTATAAGAAATCCTGGTATAAATGACAGAGATGGGAGCGGCTACTCAAATTATGCACTACCTTTACAAATAGCATTGTGATTAGCTCGGGAATTCACAGCCAGCAGTCAACATCACTGCATAAAATCAACCTTTGTTCTGTAACTTTTCCGTTTTAATGTTCTGAGTTGTACACTTGGGGTAGGACAGTACATACTGGCTCGATTTTAGCCCGAGACATCACAAATAAAGGCTTCTTCAAGCGCCTACTTAAGAATCTGCTTTTCCACAGGATATGATAGCGTTTTTACTAACATGTAGATTCACACTGTATTTATGTGACTTGGAGTATTTCTTTTGTTCTTTTACTTTTGTTGAGGTAAAAGATGCCAGAGTCTTTACTGAAGCAGAAACGTGCAGTGAATAAAAGGACGGTGCATTCAACGGGATTAAAATCACTGAGAAACGCCAATAAAATGCAACAGAGTCTGGCTGCAGACATGCAGTCTCAGCCAGATGCACTCTCAGCCCCAGTGACGTCACGTGCACATGCACTCTCTGCCGCAATGGCAATAGCAGCCCATCGGCACGGTAACTTTGGGCTGCTGCTGCTTAGCGACATCATCACTTCGTCCATTTTTCGTCCATAACACAACTAGAGAGGTACATTTAATGTACCTTCCTGTTGAAAAAAATCATAGAACCTATTAAAAGTGTCCGTTGGTTCCTGGTGGTTAATGGTATCCTGTGTGTTCCTGATGGGTTGATATCACAGTGTAAAGGATTCTGATCGTTTCCTAATGGCCTCTAACGGCAACCATCAAGCCAATTCCATTCAGAAACGCAAAACCATCAGGTTTTATTCCTAACGGCCCTGCAAACACAGTTACGTTGTGACGTTGTGACTGTTTTGGTGCCCACAGTGTCGTCTGCTTGGTGCTTTTCTACATTGTCACAATGATGAAATGTAATTCCTCAGAAAGTTATAACAACGTTGTCTGACAACTTTCTAGGAGGTTCTGATGAGACAGCAAAAGTAATTGGTACCACATTGACTGTACGCTGTCCTAGAATCGTTAATGAGTTCTATTTTAATCAATATTACAGTTTTTAATAACCGGTTCTGATCGCCTTCGACGTGGCTTTCTACGAATAAACTCGACATTCATGTCTGATCATCGTGGGAGGTTTAATTTTGAAAGTTTCCATTTCCATCTGATCACCTTATTATCAGTATTGCAACGTTAGTATACATTCAGTGTAGCTCTTGTTGCCCAGCAGTACGTGGTTCGCTGTTTTTCCTCGTAAAACCGACAAAAACGCTCGTGGCAGAGTGGCACTGATGTCATCAATAAGCTGGCAGTGCATGTCAGGCTGAGAGTGCATGTCTGCAGCCAGACTCTTCTCGTAAAATGACATTACCTCGAGTAAAACTCAAATAGTGCTTAAGACAGTTACTCTATCATGCTGTCAACATCAACAACGGAAAGAACTCAATCATGACTCACTTTCGATCTGAGATCCAGCCAAACGTGATGTTTCCCACAATTCCCATCACTCCCAGGACGGACATGAGGAGGGCGGCCTGCTGATGACCGACGCCGATGCTGAGAGAATACGGCACAAGGTAAACAAACGGCACGCTGCAGCCGAACGCCAGGAACAGGAACGACACTGACAGCAGCAGAAAGTCAGGCATTAGCAGGAAGCGGTACTCGTCTGTGGACGGCAGGAAGAAATGACCTTCCTTTTCTCTGCCTGGACTTTCGCTAAAGGCCACTTCACACAGGAGCTCTGAGTCCGCTAACACTGACTCAGCGAGCTTTGAGTCATGTAGTGCTGAGTCACCTAGCACTAACACAGCTAGGTTCGGGTCAGTAAGCTTTGGGTTAGCTAGGAATGGCAGAGTTAGCTTTGAGTCATTTAGCTCTGACCCAGTTAGCTTTGAGGCAGTTAGCACTGAGTTAGCTTCCAATGACTCAGCTAGCTTTGTGCCAGTTAGCACTGAGTTAGCTTCCAATGACTCAGCTAGCTTTGAGGCAGTTAGCACTGAGTTAGCTTCCAATGACTCAGCTAGCTTTGAGTCATTTAGCTCCGACTCAGCTAGCTTTGACGCAGTTAGCACTGAATTAGCTTCTATTGACTCAGCTAGCTTTGAGTCATTTAGCTCTGACTCAGCTAGCTTTGAGGCCGTTAGCACTGAGTTAGCTTCCAATGACTCAGCTAGCTTTGTGCCAGTTAGCACTGAGTTAGCTTCCAATGACTCAGGTAGCTTTGAGCCAGTAAGGTCAGAGTTAGCTAGCAATGACACAGTTAGCTTTGAGTCATTTAGCTCTGAGTCAACTAGCACTGACTCAGCTAGCTTTGACCCAGTTAACACTGAGTTAGCTTCTACTGACCCAGTTAGCACTGAGTTAGCTTCTACTGACCCAGCTAGCTTTGAGTGATTTAGCTCTGACTCAGCTAGTTTTGTGCCAGTTAGCACTGAGTTAGCTTCCATTGACTCAGCTAGCTTTGAGCCAGTAAGGTCAGAGTTAGCTAGCAAAGGCACAATTAGCTTTGAGTCATTTAGCTCTGAGTCAGTTAGCATTGACTCAGGTTGCTTTGACCCAGTTAGCACTGAGTTAGCTTCCAATGACTCAGGTAGCTTTGAGCCAGTTAGCACTGAGTTAGCTTCCACTGACTCAGCTAGCTTTGAGCCAGTTAGCACTGAGTTAGCTTCCACTGACTCAGCTAGCTTTGAGCCTGTTAGCACTGAGTCAGCTTGCTTTGTGTGAGCTAGTTTTGAATTCACCAAAACTGAGTCCGCTGGAATAGCACCGTCAAGACTTGCGTCTGATCGAGTCTTCTGGTTTGGGTTCTTCAAGTTGGTAGACTTAATGTTTATTTCTTGTTCTGAATCTTTTGAAGTTCTGTTCACTAAAATTCCTTTTGTGTCCTCAGGCTTTGAATCTATGTCTTTTATGTTCTCCTTCATGTCTGAATCTCCAGATGTTTTCTCTTCAAGTGTAAAGCCTCTTCGGATTGAGTCTATAAGCTGTTCTTCTGCTGGGTTTGACTCTGTGATGACTTGTTCTCCGTTTCTCAGTAAACTCTCTGTTTCCTCACACTCTTCTTCCGGTTTATCCTCGTCTGTTAGATCTCCGCTGCTCTCTTTGTCTTTATTTACAGCACCACAATCCGACTCTCCCATTTCCAAACTCTCTTTTGGAGCTTTAGCTTTTTCCAGGTCCAATTCCACGTGCAATTTAGATTTTACCACGTCAACCTCAAACTCCTTCTTGCTGCTCTGCTTCAGCCGGGGGTTGACGAGGGGCCTCATAAGGGCCCCACAGACGCACAAATGTGAGACAAGACCCCCTAGAATGAGGAGCGCCCCCCTCCAGGAATAGAGCTCGATGAGGAGCTGCACCACAGGCGCGAGGATGAAGGTCCCAATGCCGGTGCCCGACATGGCAATCCCGTAAGCTAGAGCTTTCCTCTCTTTGAAGTAGGTGCCCACCATGGCGATCGCAGGGGTGTAACTGAAGGCAAAGCCCACACCTGAGAAGGAGAGAAGAAGGTGGGCTCAGTCAAACAAGGCACGGTCATACTGTAGTACTGTTCTGCTGCAACTCTGTTGTAGTTATTATATTTATTCAGTCAACAGAACTCGTGTTTGTTTGGTGAAGTGGCTCAAATGCTTCTGTTTAAGAACAAGACATTTTTACTAGGCCTGCGCTGACCGGCGATGGTATCGTCGTATGGATCTATCGCTGAATGAAGCTGGAAGATTTCAATGTCAAAAAATGCGCAACTGTAAGATGCGCTAATTATACGTCTTGTCATTTTTAGCATGTGTTTTGTGTAGTTCATATCCAGACTTAGGCCCAATCCCTTTTCTTCTTTTTACCCCTACCCCTTGTTTTCAAGTGTCACCCAAACCCCTTGGAACTGAGTTACAAGGGGTAGTGGTTGAAATCTTGCCCTACGAAATGGGACAAACCTCAAATTAAAACATTGTTTCTACAGAGAACATTCATACAGTGTCAGAAACCATGCTCATTTATTTGAAGGGGAACTCCACCGATTTTGCAGAATTGCTTAATTATTCAACCGTTTAGATATAAACAAAATCATTCAGAGTGGTTTGGTTTGAAATGTGCCAAATTCTTCACCGTTGTAGTACTAGGAACCAGACGTCTGTATGTATACACTACAAATATGCACCATTTTATCTACTATTAAAAAATGACCAGTGCACTATGTGTCTTATAAGGTTTTATATGCCATGCTGATAATGGTAAAATAGTGCTAAATTCGAAAAAATCCATAATTTGAGTACGACAAGGAGATTCACTCGGAAAGAGGCCCCAAATATTCTGTAATAACTCTCTCTAGGACGAAAGCAATCTGAACGAAACAGCGTGCAATGAGCTCCTCAGTATATGGAGCTTCCAACAAGCTGGGATGCCCCTGCGTCGGAGCGATGAGTAGGCGCCGGGCAGCTGTTGCGACGTTTAACCTCCGTTTGCAACTTCTGGGTGCAGACCACCATACCCCCCTTCATGTGTCTGGCAGAAAACAGAGATCACTTCCAGCATCGCATGTAATGCAATCGATTACACAGACGTCAAGGTAAGTAGGGTATTCTTTTGGTTCAGATTGCGTCATCCTAACTGGAGTTACAACAGAATATTCGGGGCCTCTTTCGAGTGAATCTCCCTGTATTTCCTTACAACGCCCTGCATGTACCTCTCCACCCTGCACGTTTGTGTTGTTTGGGTTGGTGGCGTTTTGTTGCACGGTCAGCAAAACTCAGAGCTTATGTGAGTAACGTTATTCATCAGAGAAGCTGCGATAGACCCCAGTTGCTCTTTGCTGTCCTGCCCCATAAACTGGTGAGCAGAGCAGCAAGTAATTTGTTGTTGACACCATCAATTTCCATTCTCCCTGGGTTCTTCTGCTTCAGTGCCGGTGTTATATTCGAATCAGTTCCCACTCAAATTCACGTTCCCTTTGATGAGGGACCTCGGTCGCATTCACTAAGCAACGGCAAGCAACAGTGGAACTACGGAAAGCGAAAAGGTTCAAAAAAAGATTTAATGGCCGTGTGTTTTCACCCAATCCCCAACATAAATTCACCCAAGATAACACCGCATAATTAAAATTCCGTGATAAATATCATTTTCAATTAGAGTAAAGTACAGTACAGTAAATAATCATACTGATAAATACTTCTTGTACGGTTCATCGCCGATTGGGTGCATACAGCTGCCGTACAAACCTTTTTTGAACCTTTTCTCTTTCCATAGTTCCAGTGTTGCTTGGTGTTGTTATCTGTTCAGTGAAGGCGCCGCCAAAGGAAAGGGAATGGGAAACACGGAAATAATCCTGGAGTAATATATTTTACTAAAAATACGTTTTTACACCAAAACTTTATCACAAAGCTATCACAAAACAATGTCGCAGCTATCAAGAAAAAATTTATAACCGTTTTGTGTAATAACTTAACAGGACGCAGCTTTTAGATCCATTAAATGTTTTGGACGTCTGGTTCTTTTACTATAACAGTGAACAATTTTTTGACATGAAAAATTTCTCTGGAAAGGCGCATTTCACACCAAACCACTCTGAATGATTTTGTTCACAACTAAACCATTGAATGATTAAGTAATTTTGCAAAATCGGTGGAGTTCCCCTTTAACAACTAAATGCAGTTTAAGACAAGTGAGCGATGACTAAAGCTATGTTCACATTACAAGCCTTTTTGCTTAAATCCCATTTTTTGCTCAAATCCGATCTCTCAGCTTCGCTGAGAAGATAATTAACTCTGATCAGCTCTCAGCTTCATTATTAGAGCGAGACGAAGGAGAAAAAGGTGAGATGAGCTGCTTTTCCGCCGTTTACAGGCTTTAACTTCTGTTTGGCGCTGCTGCCATGGTAACGCTGAATGATGGCGCAGTGGAAAAAAAGCACATGAATTCCGATCTGAGCGCCTCATTAAGGTCGCATGGCCACGAATCAGATACGTATCCGATCTAGGACCACATATGAAAGTGACTCAGGTCAGATTTAAAAACATCAGATTTGCGTTTCCACACAGCCCTGAAAACATCAGATCTGAGTCACATTAGGGCAAAAACTCGGATTTGTGCCACTTCAGCCTGGTAATGTGGACGTAGCCTTAGATATGCAGTTAGCACAATGCTACATGGTAGGGCGCATGCTACATTAGCTTTGTATCTCCAATGTGAAACTAAAGAAGCAATCTGGACATCAGTGACTTGGTTGGCATATTCAAAATGACATCAGTCAGATTTAGTTGTACGATCTAAGAGAAGCCACAACAAGGTGTTCTTTGTGTGCTGAAGTTGTGTGCAGTTAAGTGTCTGTCTGACCTGTGAGAACGCCCAGAGACAGGTAGAGGTACTCCAGACTGGTGGCGAAAGAGCTGAGAATGAGCCCAGCAGAGGACAGCAATCCTCCAACCATCACTGCCGCTCTGCACGACAAACGGTTCCCTATGTAGCTGCCCAGAGGAGCTGCAGAGACAGAGCAGAGCAGACGTCAGAGCAGAGATACAATTCAAAGCCCCTGTTTAAGAATGTCTGACTGTGAGTGACAGACACACTTTTTCTGCTAATTTGCTGCAAAAAATGAAATCTTAAGCCAAGGATAACTGAAAATTAACAGATTAATTTACTGAAAGATTGACAGACTAGACTAGATTTGGATGTAAAAGATTGATCAGCAAGCTTTCTGAAGCTTTATGTACAATACTTAGAAAAATTAGTTAGTTATATAGACGTCTTAAATTGGAAAAAGAAACTTTTTTAAAGTTTTAAAGCTCTCCACTAGGAAAGAAGAAATTTCAACTTATTTTAGAGCCACGACTAATGAACGTTTTCCTAAATTCTTTAGTATTATCTTTTTAAAATAATATTTCAATATTCTGCCCTGCGATGGACCGGAGACCTGTCCAGGGTGTATCCTGCCTTCCGCCCAATGACAGCTGGGATAGGCTCCAGCACCCCACCGCGACCCAGAAGGATAAGCGGTTTAGATGATTTATGTATGTATGTATTTCAATATTCTCTAAAGATAACTGATATTTTGTATTGTGGCTTTTACTATGATTACTATTACACATATTGCAATGTATTATAGCATAAGGACAGTATTTATGGCATTTGGCAGACACTCTTATGCAGAGCGACTTACAATTTGATCATTTTGCACAGGTAGGTGAAGGTAGTGTTTGGAGTCTTGCCCAAGGACTCCTATTGGTATAGTGTAGGGTGATTACCCAGGCTGGGATTGAACCCCAGTCTACAGCGTAGAAGGCAGAGGTGTTACCCAGTACACTACACCAACCACATTTATGCCCTGTTCACAGATGGTTCACAGACTCGGATTTATAATATAGCCATTTTATTTACTATCCAAAACAATCGGTGAACCTACCAAAAAGCTGAGTTTTATATGTAATGTTGATGATGGTAAAATAACAGTAAATGTGAAATAGCATGGCTACCATTTTGCCTAACAACACTGCATGTACATCTCCACCATTTAAAAATGTTTTTTTTAAGCCAAAACTATCATAAAATAATGTTTGAAGCATCAGGCAGCGTTTTCATAACCACTTCATGCAATAACTATCCATGAGGGAGCTCATAGCGACATCAGCTGTTTCAGATATCTGGTTCCTATCACCACCACTGTGAACAATTCTCTAGAACGCAGCATTTCACATCAAACAACTCTGAATGACTTTGTTTACATCCCAATGAATGTATTGTGCAGCAAATCTGAGAAATCTGAAGCTTATCACCAAACGTGCTCTAAGTGGCCAATAAAACAGCAAAAAAATAAAAGAGCCTTATGATTTTGCGAGAGCTGTTTTTCTGAACACAGGAAAACTTCCCTCACAATGAATAGCAAGTTGAAGTTCAGCTGATTTCTGCTCACTCAGAATATAAAGTATTGAGAAAGTTAAACTCATCAGAACTCAAGTTCTTACCACAGAGCATGGTGGTGCAGTCGACCAGAGAGTGAATCCACGCAGTTCTGGAATAATCGCTGGAGAAGTGCATGTGAAACTCCACAAAGAAGATGGACACACACCTGCAAAATACAGCAACGGTCATCTTAGGTAGACTCTTCTAATGTGTTTTAGAGCTCATGGTCATGTGGTCAGTTTTCCAGACTCAGGTTTATCTCAGGCCTCCACTACCAATGTCCAGTATTGATACTGGGCAGATATCAAATCTGCTTCTATGACAAATGTAGCTAGAATGCTAAAAATGCTAGTACTGTGTCTAAACACTCACCAAACACTTTATTAGGAACACTATACTAATACTGAGCTGGGCCTCCTTTTGCTCTCTAAACAGCCTCAATTCCTTATGGCATGTTGGAAATGTTCCTTTGAGATTCCAGTCCATGTTGACATGATTCCATCAAGCAATTCCTGCAGATTTTTCCGGAGCACTTTCATGCTGCAAATCTTCCGTTCTATCACATCCCAAAGGTGTTCTACTGGTTTCAGATCCGGTGACTAGGAAGGCCACTGAAGAACACTGAGCTTATTGTCATGTTTGAGAGTACTTATGCGGGAAGTAACCAATAGAAGATGGGTCAATTGTGGTCATGAGGGGAAGCACGTCGTCAGCAACAATACTCAAATAGGCTGTGGCATTCAAGCAATGATTGGTGTTAATGGGCCAAGAAAACATTCCACCTCCACCAGCCTGGATTGTGGAAACAAGGCAGGTTGGGTCAATGGATTTATGCATCTGTGTGCCTCAGCCAAAATCGAAATTCATCAGACCAGGCTACGTTTTTCCAATAATCAACTGTCCAGTTATGGTAAATCTGTGCCCACTGCAGCCTCAGCTTTCTGTTCTTGGCTGTCAGAAGTGAAACCCAACATGGTCTTCTGCTGTTGTAGCCCATCCACCTCAAGGTTCGACGTGTTGTGCATCCTGAGACTCTTCTGCTCACCACAGTTGTACAGAGTGGTTATCTGAGTTACCGTAGCCCTTCTGTCAGCTCGAACCAGTCTGGCCATTCTCCACTGACCTCTCTCATCAACAAGGCCTTTCCATCCAAAGGACTGCGACTCACTGGAGGTTTTTCTTTACTGCTCCAGTCTGACTGAACTCAAGAGACTGTTGTGCTTGAAAGTCGCAGGAGATCAGTAGTTACATAAATACATAAAAACCCATGTCATGTTTAAAATCGCTGAGATCACATTTTTCCCACTATTCGGATGGTTGATGTGAACATTACCTGAAGCTGCCGGCCTGTATCTGCATGACTTTATGCACTGCTCTCCTGCCACAAGATTGGCTGATTAGATAATTGCATGAAGAAATAGATGTAGAAGTGTTCCTAATAAAGTGCTCAGTGAGTGCAGATAGATAGATAGATAGATAGATACACACTTTATGGGCAAAAGTACTCAATTTCAAAACCATAATATTGAGTTAGCTTCCTCTTTATGGCTAAAATTGGTCTCCACTCTTTTGAGAAGCTTTCCACAAGATTTTGGAGTGTGTCTGTGGGAATTTGTGGCCATTCAGTCTAAAGAGCATTTGTGAGGTCAGGCACTGACCTCATGCCTTGCATTTATACAACAGTTAGTTCCGGCCACGCAAGGAGACGCTCAAGCCATTTGAACGTTTTTAGTTCTTACTTTGCCACAAACAGAAAATGGACACTTTTAAGATCACATTTGACCGACAGCCGATTTGGTCAGACTCTGAAGACGAGACGACACTAAATTCCCAAACTGTCAGTTGGTCTGTGTGGAGCTGGAGAACGAACTGCCGGCTGTGCAGCGAGTGGGCGGAGCTCGTTACTGTGACGTAGCAACAAGCTGCTTGTTAAGGAACTATAATTCGGCGGAAGGAATTGTCACAGCCGTGATGTTATTTTGCGATAACACACTCCCTCTCGTGCTGTATTGCTTAATTATCTCAAAGGTGTTCAGGCCACTGGAGTTCCTCCACACCAAACTCATCAAACCATGCTTTTATGGACCTCGCTTTGAGAACAGGGGCTTAAGGGTCTTCACCAAACTGTTACCACAAATTGGGAGCAAACATAATGCTAAGTGACAATGAGCCATAAGCATGTCATGGAAGACGTCACATGCTGTTATGAAATATCATGTCCCGTAATATAACGGTCTTGCACTATTACTGGTAATCATGACAGATGTCACAACGTTTGACGTCATGACAGCTTATGTCACATAATAATGTTTGCTATGTCTACTGTAGTTAACCACCATGACATCAAACATTATGACATGGTTATATCAATGTTATGAAAAAAAACTTTGGTTTTGTATGTTAAGTCATGTCCTTGGAATGTTCGATCAATTTGGCATCTTTACAAACGCACAAGACAGATTTATGAGTAAGGTGCTGATCTGAGTTCAGTCCATAACTGACCTGGTGACGGCACGGGTGCAGATGGTGGTGAGGAAGCAGCCAGCAACGATCATCCAGCCCCATCCTCCGTCTGGAGCAGCAGAGCGCCTCCCTCCTTCAGCCATGCTTCCACTCCTTTCACTCTCCTCTTTAGCGGGTCTTTGTGTGGGTCACGTTTTGTTCTTTCTCTCCAGGTCGGCTTGATACTCCTACTTTTTTCTGGTGTTTTGTTCGGCTAGTTTGCCAGACTGTCAGTCAGAGCTGAAGCAGTTGCAGGCCTGTGAATGAGATGTAAATGAGTAAATGTCAACCCCTTGACCAATTTGGTTGACCTCCTTATCAATTTTTATGCACAAAGTACAAGACAATGTATTACATTTATCAAAATGGACAAAAGTACAGATAAAAATCAGACTTTGAGGTGGCTGCTAATACTCTATGTATGCAAGGGACTTTTGTCCATGTTTATAGATAACAGTATGTCATACAGTGTCAGAAACCAGGTAAAAAAGGCCAACTCGACATACACCGATCAGGCATAACATTATGACCACCTCCTTGTTTCTACGCTCATTGTCCATTTTATCAGCTCCACTTACTATATAGGTGCACTTTGTAGTTCTACAGTTACAGACTGTAGTCCATCTGTTTCTCTGATACTTTGTTAGCCCCCTTTTACCCTGTTCTTCAGTGGTCAGGACCCCCATGGACCCTCACAGAGCAGGTATTATTTGGGTCGTGGATCATTCTCAGCTCTGCAGTAACACTGACGTGGTGGTGGTGTGTTAGAGTGTGTTGCGCTGGTCTGAGTGGATCAGACACAGCAGTGCTGCTGGAGTTTTTAAACACCTCAGTGTCACTGCTGGACTGAGAATAGTCCCCCAACCAAAAATATCCAGCCAACAGCGTCCTGTGGGCAGCGTCCTGTGACCACTGATGAAGATCTAGAGGATGACCAACACAAACTGTGCAGCAGCAGATGAGCTATCGTCTCTGACTTCACATCTACAAGGTGGACTGACAAGGTAGGAGTGTCTAATAGAGTGGACAGTGAGTGGACACAGTGTTTAAAAACTCCAGCAGCACTGCTGTGTCTGATTCCACTTTCAAGTCAATGAGTAATTGATTTAAATGACTTAAATAATCATGATTTCACTGTTGTCCAAAAGAAGCGTGATTCTGATTTTTGCCATATTCGAGCAGAATTATTAGTGCAATTGAATTTTTGTAAGCAAAGTTAATGTTTGGCTGGGAAACAGCATTTCGGTGTTACAGACCACTCCGTGCTGAGTATTATTTTTTAAAATTATTTTAGAATTTTCATAACTTTCATATCTGGTGGTTGGCACCTCAGGATACCTGAATTTTTACTCTGACACTGAAACCAACTGTAGTATGTGTATTTAATAAATATAAATGATACTATGGCAAAAAAAAAAATACTAAATACAAACACATAATTGTCTAAACACCCACTATTTACTGGATTGATGTGTAGATGAAAAAGTTATAAACTAGACACCAAAACATGAACTGATGGATTATCTACAATTTAAAGTAGTTTGGGAACAACAAGAACATGTAAAAAATACATGTAAGTCAAATAATAAACCGTAATGATCAATTTACAGTCATTTCTTACCAAACAATAATTATGAAAAGCTATTTTATTGGTGAGAGTTGGCCACCGCTTTGTACACATGAGGCATTATGGATGGCATATATGGCACACACACACACACACACATATATATATATATATATATATATATATATATACACCTAATATCTCCATTTTTGACATAATTTGAAAATACCTGTTACCCTTTACATTCTATATAAATTTCATGATGAATGGACTAAAAGAACTGACCCAAAATTACTTGTAAAAAACTGGTTACATTGACTTTCATTAACATATATATATAAAAATATGTGGTGTTGATGTGTTTGTTACTCAATGGTCTGGTGGACCCACCGCATTATTGTTTTTATAAATCAATACAGCCATAATAATTTATGTAAAAATACCAGATGTTTAAAATATCACTAGTGTCCAGCATAGGGTTCTCCTTTAGCAGCTGTAGCCAGTCAGCAGCCTGTCTATGTTGTCCACCGTCACACACATATACAAACACATACACACACACACACACTAACAGCAGGCCATGTAGGAGGAGAACAGAGTGAAGGACACAGCACCTCCACACTTTTACTTCCCCGTGGGTTCAGCCCAACACCACATGTGTAATATAAATGTGTGGGGGGTGAACAGAGTGAAGACACTGAAAATGGGTTATTTTATATGTTCTTCACAGAAAATGAGCAAAAGACAAGAATCTGAGGTTGAAATAATAATAAAATCACATCATTTTGTCTTTGGTAAACATTGAAAACGGGACCCACAGACCTGAACACCACACAAGATAATGTAAAGAGATTTTGAAGTAATTTTGGAGCATTTCTATTGGTCCAATTATCACGAAAATTTCACACAGCGTAAAGGGCAGCTGCTGAGATTAAATTTCGCAGAAAACTAAAAATCACAAAAATGGAGGTGCTTGTTTTTTTTTGGACAGTATGTTGTAGACATACTGCGGTTCAGTGGAACAGTGGTGGCAATGGAAATGAATGGAAAAGGGAAGACAAACAAACATCCAACCCCCAACCAACAGCTCGAAATCTTTTGTCTTAGGCACACACACACACACACACACACACACCCACACACACACACACACACACACACACACACCCACACACACACACACACACACACACACACCACACACACCACACACACACCTCTCCAGTATTCCTTTGTTAAGAATCGCAGCTCACATATCTCACAGCTCCTGCTCATTGTCTTTCAGGAAAGCTTAGCATCTAAGTGGATGGACCAGCGCAATACAATGGCCAGATAATCCAACGCGTCTGCTCTGCTCTGCAATACCACACCCTTAAAGTCTGATCCAGAGTTTGTTTTGGACCCCATAAGCTTTTTTCTCAAAGATATGACACAAATAAACCACTAACTGTACCTTGACGTAATTTCCTCATCATACAGATATTCCAGAATTTTACACAAGAGTTCTTCAGTAAAGCCAATACAACTGAGACAAATCAATGAATCTGAATGCATAAATGGCTCTTCTTTGTGATGGAAAACCTGCTGTATGTAAAAGTTCAACCAGATTACATTTTGTTGATTTTCAGTGAAAATAAGTTCACAAGCTCTACACAGAACACACTTAGCTATATGTGCCATTTTTCTGCATAGTGCACATTTTACACCTATTTGCTGAGATTAACACATTGGAGAAAAATATATATAACATAACTCGCTGTTGTCGGAAGAAAACCTTGTACCTCCAAAACGGTAACATATAAAAAAACCTACTTTACTTTTAATGTAAGTCAATGGAACCAGACTTTTTCCCAAGTCATTTTGGGCCGTTTCTTTTGGTCCATTCTTCATGAAATTTACACACAATGTAAAGGACGACAATTATTTTCAGATTATGTCAAAAACTGAAAACGACAAAAATGGAGCTACGAGGTTTTCTTCCGACAGCAGCGCTGCAACTTCTTCACAGGCTAAATTTTGTGTTAAATTCATCAAATAAACAGTAATTGTGCAATAAAAAGTAACTTATTTTCTTTTTTTATGTTATGTGTTAACTTATTTTCAGCATAAACACAATGTAGTTTGACCAGCTGGGCTCAAAATCATGACTGAACATCTAAAGAACCTTTAAAAGAGGGTTTTTGGCACCAATTTGGACGAAAGTGTGGCTGAACGGCTTTAGTTCGACTTTAAAACATGCTAACTGGTTATTTAGTTGTTATTATTAACAAGACACTCCATTTTGTTTCAGGCTACATCACACCGGGTCTGAGGAGGATATATGAGTAGGTCCATCAGAAGAAGCCTGAGGGACACAGGTAAGCCCCTCATGTGGTAACTCTAACAAAGTAACCACGTTTGTGGTCATTTTCAGCGGTATTATTCATGTATCTATCAGTTTAGAGAGGAAAGTAGGAGGAAAAAAACCGTAAACTAGACAAGAAGTCCTACTATGAACCTCCCAGACCCGTCTGTCCTCACCGTGTGACGTTACTCAGAGGAGTTAACTGGTAGCTTCTCGAATGTCCGAGGCTAAACTCTGTGAGAAATATCGATGAAAGGTCCCCATAAATGTCCCCACACTCACCTTAGACCATACTGGTTCGGCTTCCCTCCGCTCTCCGAAGCCCACTGTGTTGGTCAGAAGCCTCCCCTGTGAGGGGTCGAGCTGCAGGTCGGTGACTGGGGGCGTGTTTGTGAGGTGAGGCGACTGACGGTAATCAGCCCGATCTGCTCTCCATCACTGCGCTCCTGTGTGGAGTCTGAAAGCCTGACCGGTCTGAAGGAGGGGTTTATCAGCATGTTTTGGCTGGTCTCAGGTCAGTTTGACCAACTGGTGTTCTGACCAGTCGTGCTACTTCGTCGAAACGTCCCACCTCAGCGCATATTTACGGCTAACGCTTAGCTCCCCACATAGAACTGTAGGTAAACACTGAAAAACATAGTTCTTCAAGGCTTCTTTAGAAAAGAAAACGGTTCTGTGTAGAACCATGAACACTTAAAGAACCCTTTGCATGATTAAAGGCTTCTTTGCACCAGGAGAGGGTTCTTCAGATTGATGGAGAGTGTGCTACAGATGGTTCTATATAGAACCTTTTTGAAAAGGGTTCCATATAGCACCCAAAAGGCTTCTTCTATGTCACAAGATTGATGCTGTAACAATAGAAGAACCCCTTTTGGTGCTGTATAGAACCATCTACAGCACATTTTCCATCAATATGAAGAACGCTTCCATGATGCAAAGGACCTTCTAATCATGTAAAAGGTTCTTTGCATGTTCACGGTTCTATTTAGTACCATTTTCTTTGCTAAAGAGCCCTTGAAGAACCGAGTGTAGGATATTGACAGGTTAAATCAGCTTATCAAAAATGCTACCAGCAGTGAAATGTATAGATACACACTTAAAAGCGTTCTTTTAGAAAAGAAAATGGTTCTGTGTAGAACCATGAACGCTTAAAGAACCCTTTGCATGATTAAAGGCTTCTTTGCACCAGGAAAGTGTTCTTCAGATTGATTGAGAGTGTGCAACAGATGGTTCTATATAGAACCTTCTTGAAAAGGGTTCTATATAGTACCTACAGTTTTACGTAGGGAGCTAAATGTTAGGTGTAACTATGGGCTGGAGAACATTTCGAACCATTGATAAGGTGATTTAGGCTGTCAGTATTCTACATTTGGTTCTTCAAGGGTTCTTTAGTAAAGAAAATGGTTCTATATAGAATCATTAATACTCAGAGAACCCTTTGCACGATTAAAGGGGTCTTTGCATCATGAAAGTGTTCTTCAGATTGACAGAGAATGTGCCTTTACCTTTGTGCGTTTACCATATAGATGGTTCTATATAGAACCTTTTTGAAAAGGGTTCCATATAGCACCCAAAAGGGTTCTTCTATTGTTACAAGCTTGATGTTGTAACAGTAGAAGAACCCCTTTTGGTGCTATATAGAACCATCTACAGCACATTTTCTATCAATATGAAGAACACTTCCATGATGCAAAGAACCCTTTAATCGTGTAAAAGGTTCTTTGAGTGTTCATGGTTCCATTTAGTACCATTTTCTTTACCAAAGAGCCCTTGAAGAACCGAGTGTAGGATATTGACAGCCTAAATCACCTTATCAAAAATGCTACCAGCAGTGAAATGTATAGATACACACTTAAAAAAACATGGTTCTTCAAGGCTTCTTTAGAAAAGAACATGGTTCTATGTAGAACCCTGAACACTCAGAGAACCATTTGCATGATTAAAGGGTTCTTTGCACCAGGAAAGGGTTCTTCAGATTGATGGAGAGTGTGCTACAAATGGTTCTATATAGAACCATTTTGAAAAGGGTTCCATATAGCACCCAAATGGGTTCTTCTGTTGTTACAGGCTTGACATCGTAACCATAGTAGAACCATGTTTGGTGCTATATAGAACCATCTACAGCACATTCTCCATCACTCTGAATCCTCTCATGATGCAAAGAACCCTTTAATCATGCAAAGGGTTCTTCGAGTATTAATGGTTTCATTTAGTACCATTTTCTTTACTATAGAGCCGTTGAAGAACCAAGTGTAGAATACTGACAACCTAAATCACCTTATCAAAAATGCTTCCAGCATTGAAATATACAGGTACACACTTAAAAACATGGTTCTTTAAGGGTTCTTTTGTATAGGCAATAGTTCAGTTTAGAACCATGAGTTCTATATGGAACCTTTTCATGCTTAAATGGTTCTTGAGGTTGATGGAAAACATGGTGTGCTGTATACGGTGCTATATAGAACCTTTTTGAAAATGCTTCCATATAGCACAAAAAGGGTTCTGCTATTCTTACTAATTTGACACTGTAACAATAGAAGAACCCTCTTTGGTGCTGTGTAGAATTATAGACAACAAATTGTCCAATAATTTAAAGAACAATTTCGCCATGCAGAGAACCATTTAAGCATGAAATGGTTCTATGTAGAACGCATGGTTCTATACAGAACCATTCCATTTACTACCCTTGAAGAACCATCTGTTCTAAGCATGTAGGAGAAAACAGATTACGTTGGAAAAGGGAGGTTGAAGAAAGCACTAAATGCAAGGTTGCCAGTAATTATATTGACATTAATAATTATCAAAAATATAATTTTTGATGAGTTTTTGTTTTTTTAAGACTAAGTTTACTTCAATTAAAAGTTCTCTCTTATATTTTCAGTGTCAGATTGAGTAAAATAAACATAAAGACATTTTGTGGATAACAAATGGATTTTGTGGATTTTTTTTTAACCCATTTTTGCCAAATAATTACGAAGCTGACTTCATAATTATTTAAAAACTACAATACACATTATTTAAGAACTCTCTAACACACACTGAGTGTGTTTACATGCACTTAATAATCCGATGACTGCAGAAAATCAGATTTTGTCAGTAATCCGTTCAATGTGTTGGAATTAACAACTGTTGGAAATAAAGGTTCTGTTCAGGTACATTTTTCGTTCATCAAGGTACAAACAGTGTAAATGTTCCCTCAAAGCTCCAACAGTGGTTTTAAGGTCTGATTGTGAACCTTAAATAAGTTTTTCCAGGTGAAAAGTTTGTATTTGTACCTTTTCATAACCGAATGTTTTAAACAGAACAGTAAAATAAAAGCCTGGAGACGAGACGGGGTGTGTGGAGTCAGTACAGCTTAGAACATATCATTTCAGTGGATTATGGTTCAGTTATGTTCCCTGACTAAAGGTACTGAGATGGAACCTTGAGGGAACCACCCCAAGAGGGGAACTGCCCCAGTCACAGTTTACTACCTTTATTTCTGAGAGTTTACCTGAGTAATCAGATAATGGGAAACTCCGGGTCTACATGAGTCAGACAGTAATCAGATTTCTGCTGTACAACCAGTCAATAAACTCACAGAAGAAGACGTGACGTAAAACTTAAACTTCATGGTGTGTTTTTTTTTAACATCGCGCTACTTTACCTGAAACTATGAACATACATCATGTAGAAGATGAATAATATTCAAATCCTTCATTTTGTCGAGAATGTATTTGGTTTCACCGTCACTCTAAAGTGTTTTGCCGTGTCTTGCGGCGACGCTGCTCACTTATTTCCGGTACCATGGTCTGTTTTCGCACATGCTCAGATTGAGAAATCCGAAAGAAATCAGAGTAAGGCCCAATCCCATTTCACCACTCACCCCTACCACTTAGCCCTTAGCCCTCTGTTTTGCGCTTTCATATCTAGGGGTAGGGTGTCCCGATTCTTGTTGAGATAGAGAGGTGTGGTGAAGTGTTGGGGCTACATGATCCTCCAAACGGAGGTTTTTCAGAGACTCCAAACAGAGAGTTATGAGAAAAAAAGAAAAACCGGCAAGATGGAGAACAAGAGACCAAAGAAACCCACAAATGTGAGAATTTTCTCCGTTAAAAATTACAATAATCACTGTTTTATCTTAGTTTAATGTCGTTTCAGTGTATTTTGGTCGTTTTCTTCATAACAAGCATAAAAATCGCTAATAGCATGCTAATGTCTCGGTAGCTATCTAGCTAACTTTCCCGTTCCACCTTAAATAGTCCAGCAGTTCTGACGCCTGAAGTGCCAGAATGTAGCTGCTGCACCATTTAAGGTGGAACGGGAAAATTCGAACAAGAAGCTGGTGAATATCTGACTTCAGCTTCATATCACTGAAGAATTAGGGGTGGGTGATAATAAATAATTGCCCCCCCTCTTTGGAGGCATATGATGCCCTAAATGTAACTAAAGCCCTACAGAGCAGCGCTAGTAGCTGTTAATGAAATTTTTTTTTTTTTGGTTTAATTTGAGGTTTGTCCCATTTTGTAGGGCAAGATTTCAAGAACTACCCCTTGTAACTCAGTTCCAAGGGGTTAGGGTGACACTCGAAAACAAAGGGTAGGGGTAAAAAGAAGAAATGGGATTGGGCCTAAGAGTTTACATGCACTGAGAGATCTGATTACTGAGCTAAAACCCAGCTCTCTTTATCCAATTTCTAGATCAGAGTATGGTGTTTACATGACCATTTGAATAATCAGATAACTTTAGAAATCTGATTATGATCGGATTATTGAGTGCATGTAAACACGCTCACTGATTTCTTCCTCTGTCTTCTGCTTCTTTCTCAGGTCTGCTGTGCCTCTCTTACTTTTCCGTACCACCAACTCACAAGCTACACTGAAACTATGCCAGATTTGAACTAGCAACTTCCTGTAGAAGAGACAAGGCTGTACCCACAAAGCCACAGAGTAAGACAGCAAAAGTTGTTTGGGTAGGATTGGGAGGGGGGGTTGTCTTAAAGACTGAAAGACAAGATAAGACTGCAGGTGGGTCGTTTTACAGAAATCTCTCCATAGGAGTCACTGGTGTTACTGGTCCTCATTGGTGTTACACATAATAAAGGAACACCAGAGACATTTTTAATGAACAATGCATTTTACTAAATGTCTGCTACAGAGCATCAAACCACATGTTGTCAATCAGGGAATATCCACTAAAATATGGAATTTAATCCATTTGTATTCTATTTTTTCACAGTTACCTCAGAATGAAGTCGGTCACACCAGTGACTTCAGCTAAAAGCTTCATATGAAATCATGAGCTAAATGAGAATCTCTCTGATAACTGAAAGACACAGTGGACTCACCATGTGCTTTTCTTCATAGATCCTCAGAAAACAGGTAAAAAGAAGTCGAGTGATGTCATCAGTGTGGTTTTTATTTCAAAATAAGAGATTTTTTGTTACGCAGTAACACCAGTGACACGACTCCTGGGGACAACAACTTTCATTATATATTTTATAATATTTATTTGGTGTTTGTTTTCTTTATGTCACTTAATTTACATATTTCATAGTCATGTATAGATTATTGTAGTTAAAATTGCAGAAAAGTTTTTTACCTCAAAATATGGCCTCAGCTTTTACACATGACTGTGAGGACGAGCTCTTCTGTGCTGCTTGGAATTCTGTATGATTGATTTAAAAACCAATATTGCTAAATTGAGGCTCAAGAAGGTGTAATAGTTAAAATAACTATTGTTTTATTTTAAAATATAAATAAATTGTTTTTCAAGTGTAATATATCTTTAAACGCCAGGGACACAAAAGTGGACATTTCTGTAGAATGACCCAGGTACGTTTCTCTCACCAATATAAAGAGTAAAAATCCACCTTAAGCACAAATGGAGTGTATCAGGAATCAAATATGAGTAGAAAGCGGAACACAAATGAAGTCAGACGTCCAAAAGAAGTGCTGAAAAGATTAATCAGTCAGAAGGCCCAGAATTGTTCACAGTGGTGGTGATAGGAACCAGACGTCCACCTCTAAAAGCTCCATCACAGAAAGTTACTACATGAAATGGTCAGGAATTTGTTGCTTGATGCCTGAAACATTGTTCTATGGTAGTTTTAAGATAAAAATTTGTCCTGAAACCTCGAGGCAAAATAATCCCAAAAGAAAACCTTGTTGTTTCCTATCCAGTGTCGTCCAGAGGAGGATGGGTTCCCCTTTCGAGTCTTGGTTCCTCTCATGGTTTCTTCCTCTTAGGGAGCTTTTCCTTGCCACTGTCGCCATTGGCGACGCTCATGGGGGCTCGGACCCAGATTTTTCTGTAAAGCTGCTCTGTGACAACACCTGTTGTAAAAGTGCTATATAAATAAACTTGACCTGACTTTTCAGATTTACCACTATTTTACCTTCTTCAACATCACATATAGAAGCTCAAAATACATGTAGTTTTTAGATAGTCAATAAATTGGCTATATTTGCATTGTGAACATCGCAAAACCTGATTCCTGTAAGCACCACTGTAAAGAAATCTCAGTAAGTGTTTCACATCAAACCACTGTAAATGACTTTATTTGCATCTGAAATTTGTAGAAGATTGACCCACAGCCGTAAGATCTCAGGTCAACAGTGTAAGTCCACCTTGGGAACGTACACCGATCAGGCATAACATTATGACATTATGTCCTTGTTTCTACGCTCATTGTCCATTTTATCAGCTCCACTTACTATATAGGTGCACTTTGTAGTTCTACAGTTACAGACTGTAGTCCATCTGTTTCTCTGATACTTTGTTAGCCCCCTTTAGTACCCCTCCCAAATGGTACCTGCTCTGTGAGGGTCCATGGGGGTCCTGACCACTGAAGAACAGGGTAAAAGGGGGCTAACAAAGTATGCAGAGAAACAGATGGACTACAGTCTGTAACTGTAGAACTACAAAGTGCCCCTATATAGTAAGTGGAGCTGATAAAATGGACAATGAGTGTAGAAACAAGGAGGTGGTCATAATGTTATGACTGATCGGTTTGCTCAGATTAAGTACAAGTGATCCTGGTTGCTCCTAAACTCGAGTAAAAGGAACTTTTTGTGCTCACTTTTTACAAGTTTGGTTCTCAAGAGACCAGGTTGGAGTAGCAGCTTGTGGTTTCAGTTTATGCACTGTGAAAGAGGTACCTCAAACATGATGGACGTTCTAGATAAGACTTTATATTTTGCTGTAAACACTGCTCTGATGGGCAAAACGTCACTAAGCGTTCTTGAGAAATTAGAAAAGAAACCATGACAGTAGCTGAGTGTTATATCTTTATTATGCTTTTTGTTTTCTTTAAATGTCTTTTTCTGTACAGTCAGTACACTATCGTACCCTTTGAGTGCAGCAGATTACATATTTTATCAGTGGAAGCCAAAAATTTCAGCACTGTAGCATAGAATGCTTTCAATTTAGGATTTTCTGAAAGGCAGAAAACAAGAATATTTACACGTATGTACAGTTGAATAGCACAAAGGTCCATCAGATTAGTGTTAAGAGAGCAATAAACGACAACACTGAGAAACAAACGTCGGTCATCGTACAAATTCAGTAGGAACACAATTTATATGTTTAAAACTCATAAAAAGCATTTACCCAAGAATGTTCCTCCAAACAGTTGTGTACAATATTGGTGACTAGATGACAGTAATTTGGCTGTTTACCAAGGAGAGATGAACGGACCACACAGACTGCATAGTAAGGTTACAAAGGCCTATAGCCAAAATACCCATTTACTTCAGCTTAACCTCAGAAGCATCAATTCACCTTCACAATGTTTTTATGGCAGATGGCACTATTATGAATTATACAGAGAACCTCCAAGAACTTCCAACCATAACTGCATAAGCTAGAGGACCTTTGTCGTAGCAATCACAGTATATTTGATCCGTTTGGAAAGCCATTTCCAATGGAACCTGAAACTAATCAAACACAAAAGATGGTTCTTTAGTGATGGGAATGGTCCTATGAACCTCGAGTCCTGCTACTGTTATGATGTCAAGCTTGTAACAGTACAAGAACCTTTTTTGGTTCTATATAGACATACTCCATTAAGCTGAAGAACGATTTCACCATGAAATGGTTCTATGTAGGGTTCTAAATTGAACCATTGCCTTTACAAAAGAACCCTTGAAGAGCCATCGTTTTAAAAAGTGTTCGGTTGCCACCCATCCAAGATTTTGGTTGCCTGTCCAGAAAAAAAGGACCAGCAAAAATGGTTCTGCTACTGTTATGATGTCAAGCTTGTAACAGTAGAAGAACCCTTTTTGGTGCTATATGCACATTCTCCATCAATCGGAAGAACCATTTCACGTATAGGACTCGTGGTTCTTAATTGAACCAACTTTTTAAAAAGTGTTAAAAATTGAACCATTGCCTTTACTAAAAAAAACCTTTGAAGAACCATCTTGGTGAAAAGTGTACGGTTGCCACCTGTCCAATTTCCTGGATTGTCCTGGATTTTGGTTGCCTGTCCAGAAAAAAGGACCACCAAAAATGGTTCTGCTACTGTTACAACGTCAAGCCTGTGACAGTAGAAGAACCCTTTTTTGGTGCTATATACACATACTCCATCAATCTGAAGAACCATTTCACCATAAATATGGTTCTATGTAGGACCTGTGGTTCTTAATTGAACCAACTTTTTAAAAAGTGTAAAGTTGCTACCCATCCGAGATTTTCCTGGATTTCGGTTGCTTGTCCAGGAAAAAAAAGAATTCTGCTTCCAGACACAAAATGTCAGAATCAGAGGAATTTCACGTTAGATTTTCATATACAGTTAAACCATTTCCTTTTATCCAATTAAACCATCTGTCTGCATACAAAGATGAAGGGTTATGTTGTTTCAGATTACCCTCAGTGTAGCAACAGTTGTGCACCAACTGTGACATGTTCAGGCACTAAGCAGCCCAGCAGCACAACATCGATTTACCTTAGACTTTACTATTAGCATGGCTACCTGTCCACTGAATTCAACGAAAAATTCAAGCCACTGATCGAGCGTCCAGGAATTTTACAGGCCTGAGGTGGCAACCCAATTAGCTGTGGAGTCACTAAGCAGTTGACAGTGATACAGATGATATATACACCGATCAGGCATAACATGATGACCACCTCCTTGTTTCTATGCTCATTGTCCATTTTATCAGCTCCACTTACTATATAGGTGCACTTTGTAGTTCTACAGTTACAGACTGTAGTCCATCTGTTTCTCTGATACTTTGTTGGCTCTCATTTACCCTGTTCTTCAGTGGTCAGGACCCCCATGGACCCTCACAGAGCAGGTACTATTTGGGTGGTGGATCATTCTCAGCGCTGCAGTAACACTGGCGTGGTGGTGGTGTGTTAGTGTGTGTTGCGCTGGTACTGAGTGGATCAGGCACAGCAGTGCTGCTGGAGTTTTTAAACACTGTGTCCACTCACTGTCCACTCTATTAGACACTCCTACCTTGCTGCTGCACAGTTTGTCTTGGTCATCCTCTAATCCTTCATCAGTGCCCACAGGATGCTGCCCACAGGACGCTGTTGGCTGGATGTTTTTGGTTGGTGGACTATTCTCAGTCCAGCAGTGACACTGAGGTGTTTAAAAACTCCAGCAGCACTGCTGTGTCTGATCCACTCAGACCAGCACAACACACACTAACACACCACCACCACATCAGTGTTACTGCAGTGCTGAGAATGATCCACCACCCAAATAGTACCTGCTCTGTGAGGGTCCATGGGGGTCCTGACCACTGAAGAACAGGGTAAATGAGAGCCAACAAAGTATCAGAGAAACAGATGGACTACAGTCTGTAACTGTAGAACTACAAAGTGCACCTATATAGTAAGTGGAGCTGATAAAATGGACAATGAGCGTAAAAACAAGGAGGTGGTCATAATGTTATGCCTGATCGGTGTATGCCTCAAACACAAATGTCTATTTAGAATTCTGCTCTGAGGACGTAAAAGTAAAGAATTGCACTGATTCTTCAAAATGTATTATTATAAAAGCATTATTTAATGGTTATGATGTAATCATAGTCATTCAGAGTGGTTTGGTGAGAAATGCTTCGTTCTAGAGAAACTGGCTGAGCCAGAATTGTTCGTGAACATTTAACTCCTCAGAAGTCTGGAGAGTTCAATGCCTCTCACAAAGTTATTACATGAAATGGTTATGGATGCGCTGCCTGTTACCTGAGACACTGGTTTATGGTAGTTTTACAATAAAGTTTTGGCCTAAAAGTTCAGCCTTTTCTCTCTCAGAGTGACGCAGAGAAACTTGGTCATGCATTTGTTACAGCAGAGTTGATCACTGTAATGACCTTCTTACTGGACTTCCTAAGAAAACTATACATCCCTTACAACTCGTGCAAAATGCAGCAGCATCCTAACAAAAACAACACAGAAAGATCAGATCATTCCTGTTTTAAAAGAGCTGCACTGACTGCCTGTATTGTTCAGGATAGATTTTAAAGCTCTGCTACTAGTTTTTAAAGCTCTAAATGACCTTAAAGCACCGCTTACATTACAGAGTGTCTGTCTGTTTATGTTCCAGCACGTAATCTAAGATCTGCAGATACTGAGCTTCTATAAACACCCTCTGTAAAATACAGAAAATATGGAGAGACTCGTTCAGTTATTCTGCTTCTAAACTGTGGAGCTCAGTTCACCTTTTATTAGACAGTCAAGCTCAGTGCTCACTTTTAAGAAGCATCTAAAAACGAACTCAGCATTTAATTAAAACTCTACGTCTCGTGGTTTTTATCTTCTAATTTGATCTGTTTCATTTTCTTCTGATTCTAAATAAATACTCATGATTTCTTGTATAACTCTGTTTTATCACCTGTCTGTAAAGCACTTTGAGCTGCCACCGGCATGAAAAGTGCTATATAAATAAAAATTATTATTATTATAGATTATATTATTACTAAAATGTATTTTTTAAATACATTCTTAGTGCATGCAGGGTGCTGGAAGGCAAAATAGTACCCAAGGAAAACATTTTTTTTTTAATTTACCACTGTTTTATCAATATTTTCATTACATATAAAACTCAGAAGATGAGTGACGGTTCACTGGTCATTTTGGATGACAAATAAATAGCTATATTTGGGCTGCAGACACTGCGACTCCTGGTTCCCATCAACACCACTGAAATATCGGAGTCGGTAACTTTCTCTAAAACACAGCATTTCACATCAAACCACCCTGAACCGCTTTGTTTACATCCCCAAGACTGAAATTCCCCTTGTAGGACCTAATGTGACTAACACTAAGGCCATTATTGTTGTAATGCTAACTGGCAAAATTGGCATTTTCCAGTGAATAAAAATGTTCGCTCCCCACCAAACACTGCATCATAACGACTTGTTGGTATTTTTATGCTCCATTTCCTCAAACACAACTAGAACAACTAGATTCTGACCATGATTTCTAGCATAGTCATTTAATGCTAGTTATGTAAGGTCAACAAAACACTGTCCGATATCAACATAGACACATTTAGCAGTTCATAAAAGTTTCATTTCTTCCTTAAGTGCACACATGCAAATTAAAAACACACAGTATGATCTGAAATCTCACATAAAAACTGAAAAATAAACAAAAGGAAACCAGACATTTAGGTGAAAGGGACTTCTCGTCTGTCAGGTAGAGTCTTCATGTAAAATACAGCACTTATATTAATCTCTGTATTTGTGCAAAAAGTAATGCCAGAGTAATCTCAAGAGTTTTTGAAACAGAACCTTGACATTAAACATTAAAAATGATTTAAAAAAAAAAACAAAGTAAAGGGGAAAAAAAAGCACGGAAGAGCATTTCATGGGAACAGGGCAAACTAAAATGGGTTACAAATGCAGATGGAACACAGCAGGACCTGCTTTACCCAAAAAAAGAAAACAAAAACAACAACAAAAAAGAAAGAGAAGACAATTGCGGACTTGAAGAGAATGGATACACAGAGAAGGCAACCAGAGCAGATGAGAAACTGTTTACAAAGGCCCACATGAAACTGATTAGACCTCTAAAGAGGAATTCCATTAATTTTTCAATTTGTCTGCATAATTAAATGGCTGAGATGTAAACAGAGTCATTCAGAGCGGTTTGATGTGAAATGCTCCGTTCTAGAGAAACTCACCGGGTACAATTGTTCACAGTGATGGTGATGGGAACCAGATGTCTGGAGCATTTATTTGTCCCTAAAAGCTCCCGAACAGACAGATATTACATGAAATGGTTACGAATACACAGCCGATGTCTGAGGTGTTGGTTTACAGTGGTTGTGACATGATATTGGCTTAAAAACTGATGCCATGCAGGGAGTTATAAGGCAAAATAGCCCCCAGAGAAAACATACTTTTTAGATTTACCACTATTTTATGACCCCTGGTTCCCACCACCACTGTTAAGAACTCCTGAGTTGGCAAGTTTCTCAAGAACAGAGCGTTTCACATCAAACCACTCTGATCCAGTTTACATCTCAACTATTCAATCTTGCAGAAATAATATTAAAAATTCTACTTTAATTCTAAACGGATGGAGTTTCCTGTTCATAGTTGTGAGCAGCAACATGTCAGCGCGCTCAATTTTACTCAAACGACTTTCAAGTCGAGTTTCACTGAGGTCACCAGCGGACAGGCCTTCTTATGAACGGTTTACCACATACCACATTTTGGCATTTCTCTAGAAACAACGGTCGGTTCCTTTTAGCCTCCTTTAGGCTGCAGTATTATAGGCTACAATGATAACACAGTGGTTAACAGCCTCAGTCTGAACAGCTCTGACCACATTACATACTTTGTTTGTTTTCAAAGCAAAAATCCGTGTTCTGTTTTGAGTAAACTGAGCACATAAACAAAATTGTCCATTTAAGTGTGCAGAAGTGTGTTTTTTGACTTATTTTCACTTAGAAAATTAACAAAGCATGTCGTTTGACCAGGGCTGCCCAAACATTTGCATGACAGTAGGCGTCTAATTCAAACTGAGTAACATCAGAAGAGAGTTCAATGTAAATAATGTACAGAATAAAGGCATACAGAGGAAAGAACTGGGTTAAGGTAGAGTAAAAAGTGAAAAATCCATAAGTCATCATATTGTTGACATCTCTAAAGCTTCGTAGACATTTAGGCCCAATCCCATTTCACCCCTCGCCCCTACCACGTGGGCGATAATACATAATTGTCCCCCTCTTTAAAGGCATATGATGCCCTAAATGTAACTAAAGCCCAGCAGTGAGGAGCTGAACTTTACCCTCCTCTGCTGTCACTGAAGACGGACCAGGTCGCCTACAGAGCAGCGCTGGTAGCTGTTAATGAAGTAATGTTGATTTTTTTTTTTAATTTGAGGGTCCCATTTTGTAGGGCAAGATTTAAACCACTACCCCCTTGTAACTCAGTTCCAAGGGGTTAGGGTGACACTCGAAAACAAGGGGTAGGGGTAAAAAGAAGAAATGGGATTGGGCCTTACAATGAGAGTGTATGCAGGCTGGCCTTGGTTTAGGGATAAAAGAAAGGGTACAAAACCACAGAAGGCGACAGTTAGAGATGAGGAAGACGAGAGGATATCTGAGGGTATTGGCTCTAGTAGCTGAGTGAGCCGCTTCGTAATAAACGCAGTAGAAATGAAGCTTTTTGGCATCTGCCCCATTTATAATTAAGCCTCTGCACTGCATTCGACCACATACAAAAACATCTGCCGTGGTGTCTGATAAAGCTTTCTGGACAACGCGTTCTATCAAGCACGTGAAGGAGGAGGCATTGCACAGGAGGTGCGGTGCCATCGGAAGGAAGCTGTTGGCAGCTTGGTCCCACCTTAAAGGAGTAGTCCAGTCAAAAAGGCTAATGTTGCTGAACATGAATGATAGCAAACAGCCAAGAAGTGGCATTTTGGAGATGATCAATTGCTAACTGGTGGCTCAAGCTTGTATCCAGAGTTAGCCACATTAACGTATTTGGTCAAGCTATTCCTGAAAAGAGACCACTGTCAGATCAGTTGGGTTTAGGGTAGTCTCACGGGGCCAGACGTGGTCTCGTAACGAGAACATCTTGGAACAACCTTTAGAAATTTTGGGTGGAAATGCAGATTTACTGGGGCAGGAACAAATTCCTAAACCAATTCAACACACTGTGAAGACGAAGCTCAAAGTAGAGCTCGTCAGCACCGTCAGACGCACAACAAGCCCATGTTAGTATAACCACAAGACAAAATGTTCACCCAAAAATAAAAATTCAAGCATGTATGGTCATGCGCAAAAGTATGGGCATCCTCGGTCAAATGACAGTTATATTGATTTTCTTAGTGGAAAAAACTTTAATTTAAGGCATAAATCCTGGTCATTTGCTGAATTTAACATATTTGGAAAAAATAAAACATAAAATGGAGCTTGTGCAAAAGTTATAGCCCATGTTATATTTTATGTTTTATTTTTTCCAAAATCAAAAACTCAATTTTTTTCCCAATATTAAAAAACCGCACAAACTATGTACTAAAATTGGCTGAAAATGCCACATTTGAATGTTTCCTGTACAGGTGTGTTCACTTATTTTCACTTAGAAGATAAAGAAAACATGTCATTTGACCAGGGGTGTTTAAGCTTTAGTATACGATGCTCTTTGCTAGCTTGCTTGTTTTGCTTGTGTTATTAATTGTACTATATCAGCACAAACTAGAGGAATTTGGGGGCAGGTTTTAAAGGGGACGCACCCTTGTTTTACAGTAGATTTCACTGCAATCCAATACCAACGTGTGTTCTCGTTACGAGATTGTGAGACTAACACTAGAGCTGCATAATATGGGCAAAATATGGGACATCACGATTACCCAGTTGCAATATATCAAAAATACACTGGTGAACATCTGATGCCACAAGGCCAAAGACTGGCTTAAATATCTTTGACCAAAATTATTCACATTTGAGCAGCTCTAGCTGAGGCTGTATGCCATCTCACAAGAAAACTAAAGGCTTTGCGCACGTCGGCGGGTCAATTCCTGATGTAATTCGACTGCAATAAGCACAAAAATTGATGTTTCTCATTTGACAAAGGCATGAAAAAGGTCTAATGAAAAGGTGAGAAAGAAAAGTAGAAAGGTAGAAAACAGGAAAGGTTAAAGGAAGAGGGACATACAAAAAAGGCCCCATTCTATACTGAGGTGGGTACAGGTCCCAGTCCTATCGGAATTAGGGATGCACTGATCTGGGTCATTAATAATAACTGATATTTAACCTTCTTTTGGCTGATATCGATCATTTTACAACTAGTTCACACTATACCCTCCACAAGTGACTATACATGCGAGCAAAGATAGGCCGCCAATGGTTTCGATTATTGGTAATTCCAGTATCGGACCGATAATAATAATACTCTCCACAATTATTGGTATGCCGATTTATCGTGCATCCCTAAAGAGAACATGTTTAATCAGTGTTAACCCTCACACTACAGTATATCTGCATCTCAAGCCAGGATCTGATTTTTCCAAACGAAAGCAAAGATCACAGAAAGCTACGTTTTTGTAGGACAGAACTGTAGATCTAACGTGTCATTGTTACAGTACCAAAACTGGCCTGCCAGCTGCACCAAGACTTTTACTAAAGCTCAAGACTCAGATACAAACACACACAGGCTTTCAGAGTTGACCCAGGCTCTATTCCATATGTCCCGTATCTGACCGGACTTCTCTTTTAAGCCTGGATTAGTTCAACTCCAAACTTGGACCACAGGAAATGATCACGTACCTATAGCTTATCTAAAAACAGGTTTAAAAAAAGCTGGTTTAGTTCTGAGCTGTCTAGCCATAAAGCAGGAGGTTTCACCACGACAGGATTTGGCCATCAGTGAATTCATTCTAGACTCTAAACACACATCTATATACAAAAAAAGAAAACACAATCATCAGACTGAGGGAGTCTAAATTAGTCATAAAAACATCTTATCTTACAATAAAAGCAGGTCGGGATCATTTCAGGGTTCTTTATAGTTAAATTACTATCATGGCTTTTCCCAGTAGTTCCCAGAATTCCCATATTCCTGTGGGGGTTTTCACGAGAAAACCTTTGAGCAGCTTTTCAATTTTATACGAGGACAGACTTCCTCTCAGGGGTCCTCAGACGACTTCAGTAGCTCCAGGAACGCACCAACCGCTCCGAAGTACCCCTAAAAACACAAACGCACAGAAAAAAGATGTTTAATTGTTTACTAAGGGAACTGCGGCACTACAGCGTTGACATAATACCAGAATTTTTATCTTCGATACTGATACTGAAGTCCTGTTGGATGGAGCTGGATTAGTTTTACAGGGGGAGGTGTTGTAATTTGAGTGATTACTGATAAAACACATGATTTTTAAACCAGTACGAATTTGCTGTGTCCGTAGTTTACTGCAAAGTAATAATTTGAGTGAATTATTATTTTTTTTTATAATTAACATTTTATTTGCACGCACAATCAGGTTCGCAGATACAGTTAGGACATACATACCCATGGTTAACAATGGACATTATAGAGTAAAGGAGGGAGGGAAGAAAAATTAACTATTTATAATTAATAAATAATTGACTATGTAGGACGGTCCCTCAAGGTAAGATATTAACAACTGCCGAATTTGCCAGAACCTATACATTTTCTGATTTAAGTTGTAGGTCAGCTGTTCTAATGGAAGCACTGTTGTGACTTGGGACAACCAGAGATCAACAGATGGAACCTGAAGAGTCGACCACACTGGAAGGGGATCATGACCACATGTCACATGACCAAAAACAGTGCATATACACTGATCAGGCATAACATTATGACCACCTCCTTGTTTCTACGCTCATTGTCCATTTTATCAGCTCCACTTACTCTATAGGTGCACTTTGTAGTTCTACAGTTACAGACTGTAGTCCATCTGTTTCTCTGATACTTTGTTAGCCCCCTTTTACCCTGTTCTTCAGTGGTCAGGACCCCCATGGACCCTCACAGAGCAGGTACTATTTGGGTGCTGGATCATTCTCAGCATTTTCTCAGTCATTTTAGATCGGATTACTTGTAGTGAGCATGAAAAAGAAGATTTTCTATCAGATTATTGAGTTGAGTGAGAATAAACACCTCAGCCTTAATCTGTAATCGTGTTTAATCAGATTGGCAAAAATCTTTGCATGTAAACACAGCCAGTGTGCGACTGACTCTCAGCAGTGTCAGCACTCTGGCGTGTTCAGAATCACTCCTGACTTATACGTTTATGCTGGAGGTGTGGTATTGCAAAAGACAGCTTTCCAAAAAAAGCTGCTGAAACTTTTCATTTACACTCACCTCATGTTCCAGGAAGAGCGCCCTCAGTTGTCCCTTAGACCAGAAGTCCATTGCATAGGCCAGCAGCTTCGTCGACACCGTGTTTATCCTCAAGAAATTCCCCACAAAGACCACTCTCTCGATTTTCTGAGGACAAACCACAGACATCCTTCAACCACAAAACCACATGTACTATTGCGCTTTCACCACTAGGGGAAGACAAAAGCCAAGTAAATGAGAACCATCTCTCTGTATCTGCATTTAAAACGAAGGGTGAAAAATCAAATGTACACAATTTCCTGCTTCCATATATTGATACGTTCGGTGTCTGAAGTTTGCTTCTTTAATTTTGCACTAGACAGAATTAGCTTGAAACTGTGGTAGGAGCCATCTTGATGCCAGAAATCAGTCAGTATTTTTTTTCAGAAGATCAGAAGTTCAGTCCCACAGCCATCTGTGACCAGAGGTCCAAGAGAGTAGAACTGTCCTCGCTCTCTCTGGGCAAGTACGATGGTCCTCCCTCTCCCCATCCCTCAGTGCAATGCTGGTTAACATGGGGAGTCTGTTATCTAGTATCTTTAAAACTATGTTCACATTACAAGCCTCACTGCTCAAATCCGATTTTAATGCAACGCTGAATGAAGATGCAGGCAGAGTGGGAAAAAAAACACATGAATTCCGATCTGAACGTTCACACTACCAGGCTGAGGTGGCACAAATCCGATTTTTTGCCCTAATGTGACTCAGATCTGATGTTTTCAGTGCTGTGTGGACGCAAATCTGATCTTTTCAAATCTGACCTGAGCCACTTTCATATGTGGTCCTAGATCAGATGCGTATCCGATTCGCGGCCATGCGGAATTCATGTGCTTTGTCTCCACTGCGCGTGCGCCATCATTCAGCGTTACCATGGCAACAGCGCCGAACAGAAGTTAAAGCCTGTAAACGGTGGAAAAGCAGCTCATCTCACCTTTTTCTCCTTCGTCTCGCTCTAATAATGAAGCTGAGAGCTGATCAGAGTTAATTATCTTCTCAGCGAAGCTCGTTCTGCTCGTTAGTTTGCGCTGATGATGCACGTGATTCATTCACGTGACGTTACTGAGTAGGATGAGCTCATGCAGGTCATTTCAGGACACTGGTTTGTCACATTAATGACAGATTTGAGTCACTTACCTAAACGAGTGTGAACCATCGTGTCAGTGAGATCAGATTTGAGCAAAAAATCGGATTTGAGCAACGAGGCTTGTAATGTGAACGTAGCTTAAGGTCGCATGGCCACAAATCGGATACGTATCTGATCTAGGACCACATATGAAAGTGGCTCAGGTCGGATTTGAAAAGATCAGATGTGTGTCCACACAGCCCTGAAAACATCAGATCTGAGTCACATTAGGGCAAAAAAACAGATTTGTGCCACTTCAGCCTGGTAATGTGAACGTAGCCTAATATGCCTGGTCAACTAGACCTCTGAAGTCATGTGGCACTCACGTCCTGGTGGGCTAAAATGCTCCAAAGCCAATAAGTTTTTCTAACATTTTCTTTAAACTTGACCAGATCCTCTGAATTATGAGGCTGATAAGAAGCCAAAATATGCACGCTAACACTGCTGTGCACTCAACTAACATCAGAATTGGAATCACTTTATTTCGGCAAGTATGTTACACAAACAAGGAATCTGTCACACAAGTTACCTCATAATTCTACGACGGCGTTTCAGGGCCACTGTTAATAAAAATGAAAATAGTAGACTTTGAGAATAAAGTCGTAATATTTCGAGAATAAAGTCGTAATATTTGGAGGATAAAGTCGTAATATTTGGAGGATAAAGTGGGCTGCTGTACTGTAGGGGGGCTAACTGTAGGGGGGCTAACTGTAGGGGGGCTGCCATAACGCGTTGGGGTCTCGGTTGCTGTACTGGCGCCGGAGCTCCACTCACTCCTGTCTCTTTGTGGATCATTTTGATCATCATTCTCACTGTCTGTGAAACTTCATGCCCTCTTTGAATGGGGGGAGATGGAGCCCCCGATAGCCGTGTAGACGACCCTGCCTGAGATTCTCCTTCAACAACACAGACAGACAGTTTCCTCCGAGTCCGTCTGGCTCTTTATTCTAGATAAACACAGTTTCCTGCTCAGCCGTTTCAGCCGGTTCTTACACTAATAACAGGCTGGTGCTGATGTGCAGGAGAGACAGGGAGACTGAGTGTTTCTTTATGGGTGAATCGATATGAAAGTAGAACTCCACCAACTCACCACCCCTCATTTAACACGAGGAGGTGCTGCCTTCACTTCGCAAAGCCTTTGGCCACAAAACTGCGACCTTTTCTGGTATTAATGCCACTTTAACGTCGTAATTCTACGACTTTTTTCTCGAAATAGTACGACTTTTTTTATTCTCGGAGTCTACTATTTTTATTTTTATTAACAGTGGCCCTAAAACACAGACGTATAATTCAGAGGCACTCGGGACAAAACATATCAGATTCGGAACATTTTAGTTGACCACAGGAGGACAGTGCTGAACGCCATTCATTTCTGCAATGGAGAAAACCAGCTTAGACCCAAAGTTGCTATCATGAGCATGAAGCCAACTGCAGAATGACGCACGACTTCAGAAGTGTATTGTCTGCTAATTAAAAGTTCTATGGCTGTGAAAAACACAGCGCTGAGCTGTAAAATAATTGAGGCTGGTCTAAAAGGTCATCCACCAACATCATCTTGGAAAATTGCTCAACTAAGTCTTGAAGTCTGCGTCCACGCTGCTTTGTGATGGTGAACTTTGGTTCCAAGAACATAAACAAACAAACACTTCTAATTCAATGGCAATAAAAGCTTTTGAACAGCTAATGCAGTCAGAACTGATAGAGCACCGACTCATGTTCTGCAGCTGATGTTCTGGACGCTCTGATAGCCCTGTACAATGCTGCTTGATCCCCAGGCTACAAGGCAACACTGTAAAGAAGCTCAGAGAAACCAGACAGACCTAAAAACACAAATGCACATTAATATGTATTGGACAGGCTGCTTCAGGTGGCGGGTCTCATTGCTGATAAGCGATAATAATGTGAGAACTGTCAGTCGGCTGTGCTAGATAGCAATCCTTTCGACTCGTACAGAGAGAAAGCTCTGGCACTTTCCCCTTAAGAAAGTGATATACGGTTACCCAGCAGGCATGACGGCGCCAGCAGAAACAAGCTCAATCTTAAAGCTTTGTTGTTATAACCATTATTAAACATGAAAATCACACAGTTCAGGTTACTCAGCGACTGCAGCCACTAATACTTCCTCCATTACAACTACAAATGAAGGCCTGCTATAGTGGACTCCATTAGAAATATGAATTTAAATGCAAATAATGTGAATTTGAATGTTATTATTTTGAATCAGTAAAATCTGAAATTGAATTTTAAGGTTTGTTAGAAAGCAATATAAAACTACACCGATCAGGCAAAACATTATGACCACCTCCTTGTTTCTACGCTCAACGTCCATTTTATCAGCTCCACTTACTATATAGGTGCACTTTGTAGTTCTACAGTTACAGACTGTAGTCCATCTGTTTCTCTGATACTTTGTTAGCCCCCTTTTACCCTGTTCTTCAGTGGTCAGGACCCCCATGGACCCTCACAGAGCAGGTACTATTTGGGTGCTGGATCATTCTCAGCACTGCAGTAACTCTGACGTGGTGGTGGTGTGTTAGTGAGTGTTGTGCTGGTACGAGTGGATCAGACACAGCAGTGCTGCTGGAGTTTTTAAACACTGTGTCCACTCACTGTCCACTCTAATAGACACTCCTACCTTGTCAGTCCACCTTGTAGATGTAAAGTCAGAGACGATAGCTCATCTGCTGCTGCACAGTTTGTGTTGGTCATCCTCTAGTCCTTCATCAGTGGTCACAGGACGCTGCCCACAGGACGCTGTTGGCTGGATATTTTTGGTTGGTGGACTATTCTCAGTCCAGCAGTGACACTGAGGTGTTTAAAAACTCCAGCAGCACTGCTGTGTCTGATCCACTCAGACCAGCGCAACACACACTAACACACCACCACCACGTCAGTGTTACTGCAGTGCTGAGAATGATCCACCACCCAAATAGTACCTGCTCTGTGAGGGGTCCATGGGGGTCCTGACCACTGAAGAACAGGGTAAAAGGGGGCTAACAAAGTATCAGAGAAACAGATGGACTACAGTCTGTAACTGTAGAACTACAAAGTGCACCTATATAGTAAGTGGAGCTGATAAAATGGACGATGAGCGTAGAAACAAGGAGGTGGTCAGAATGTTATGCCTGATCGGTGTATATAGAAAAGTAAACAAAATATGCCGCAGATCATGCCTCGAAAATCCCTGCAAGTGCTGTGATGTTTTTGTTTTTTACCTCGTTGACGGCACACATGCGCGCGATGGAGCCGATGTTATTGGTGATGGTGACCAGCGTTGCTCTGGCCAGGTCTTCTTTGGAGATGGTGTCCCTTTTCTCCTTACTCATCATGTGACCAAAACTGGAGCGCACCCACACAGAAAGAACAAAGAGCAACCGTTAACTTCACCCACTCACTCTCCGTTACTCTCCATCCCTCTACAGTACAGCTTGATCTTCTCACGCAACACATTCGCTGTTTGGATCACTTTACAAGCACTAGGTGATTCACTATGAGGATGAACTGCATTCCTTGAAACATAGGGAAGCTTTGTTCAGCATGTTCTCTAACACTCCGAGGGTAACGTAGTGACGATTACACAAAGCCGGAGAGCCAAATCAGCTTTCTTGGTGAAGCCGGAGCTTTGACCTTGGCTAAACTTTACCCTACACTCACACAGGCCTCAGACCTGTCTTATTGACACTAAACAACCTCCACAGCCGCGCCTCACATACTCCCTCGGCACATTGTTTACTAACTAGAACAAAGTTCAGCATGTTCAAGCCTGCTTCAGAGAACCAGAATACTCAGGGTGGTGCTTGGTTACAGAACAAGCTTGGTTTTGGACTAGTGGCAATGGAGGCACTTGAAAATGCTAATGCATCATTTCCCAACCCTGGAAACCAAAACCTCTGGACATTTAGTGCACTACCACACAGTAGGGGTTTATTGAGGAGCTGATTAGTGGGATCAGGAGTGTTGGGAGCAGGTAAACACCAAGGGCGCTTTCACACCTACCTTGTTTTATGCGGACCTACTGATTTTTTTTCTTTAATTCGGTTTATTTTCACAGGTGTGAACACAACACTCATACTCAGGTCCACACTAAACAACTAACCCATGGTCTTAGTCTGCTTCTGCAGGTATGATTCAACTGATATGAACCCTGGTGGTCTGTTAGTGCGGTTCATTAGAGCAGTGTTTCTCATCCCTGGTCCTGGAGGCCCACTGCCTTGCACATTTTTGGGCTTTTCAAGCTTTAACTCGCCCAATTTAACTCAATGATTTGCTGCTAATGAGCTGATTAGTTTGATCAGGTGTGTTGGGAGCAGAGAAAACACTGAAACGAGCAGAGCAGTGAGCCTCCAGCGTCAGGGATGAGAGATACTGCACACATGAGAGCGCTGCCACTCAAGAACTCCACACCAAATAAGCGGACCTGATGCAGTTCATTTGAAATATGAATACAATACAGACCAACGACGGATAAATGGACGGTCTAATCTTTAGAACGGATAATTTGGGTTTTAAAACGTTTTAAGTCATTATAAAACACTCAGTATACACATTTGACTGCACACATGATGCGCTGTATTATTTATTAATGTGCCAAGGTTCCTCTGTTTTGTAAAGCAGGAGTCGCTCAAGGCTGTTATAGATTTCCCTTTGCTTTGTGATGTGCAGAACCACAGCAGCGCTGAGAGTCTCATGGCTTATTGCTCTAATATCAGAAGACAGATAAAACAAGAACAATAAACAAGACCAATGAGCCCAGATAGAACAGAGAACAGCGTGATTCAGAAAGTTTGGTGGACATTATCAGACTTATTGTACGTCATAAAACCTTCCCGATCAGTCGTGACCTTTTAATTTGTATGACATCTTTTGGTTCGATGTTAAATAATAATAATCAGCGTGAACGCTAAGCAAACCAGAACTAAAATGGAACAATGTATAATTTTCTGCTCTGGTCTAGACCCCATGTGTCAAACCCAAACGGATCAGACCCGCCATACAATCCTATCCGGCCTGCAAAAGTATTTTCATTATCAATTAATATTAGTTCGTTTCACGATGCGCTGCACTACAGTCCCCAGCATGCACTGCAATGTAAACCCTCTCCTACCCCAACAGCAGTCTATGGGACAGCGGTTACACCTCAGTCCTAAACCAGTCATACCACCAAACACACCAGCTGCAGTTCAGCTGCAGTTCAGCCAAGAAACTGAGCTGAAGTCTTAAAGAACTTGCAGCGAAGAGAGGATGACAGGTGTCTAGTTTAAGGAAATAGGTAGGTTTAAAAGACTGAGTTGGGGACATTTAAACTTTGAATATTTTAAGTCTTCATGTTACATTTCAAGGTCTACTATAAGTGTCTCTATATTTCTGCTAAGGTTTTTGCATATTCTGGATAAACAATGGCCAGTTTGGATTACAGCACAAGACCGATTACAAAATTGAATAAAAACACTTTTTTTTTCTGGCCCACGGATTCGATGAGATTTTTTAATATGGCCGTTTTACTGGTTGAGTTTGATATTCCTGGTCTAGACCAAGCAAACTGAACTACAATTATAAACACGCCCTAAAAGTCATGCATGTTTGCGACAGTCTGCACCAAACGAAGGAATTCAAAATCAAACCATGCACATCAGCACTGTATTGTCTGTATAATCCACCTGTTTTGGTATTTGACTCTTGTGTCGTTCTTGCAGCATGAGGTGCTCTAACACAGCAGACAGGAAATAGTATAGTAAAGCAATGAGTTTGACTTTGGCACATGGATCACGGAACCTGTTTTTAGGCCATTTATGTACATAAATGTAAATAAAAACAGAATGCAATGATTTGTGAATCTCTTAGACCCGTATTGTATTTACAATAGAACACAGAACACATATCAGATGTTGAAAGTGAGACAGTTTACCATTTCATGAAAAACATGAACACATTTAGAACTCAATGGCAGCTACGCATCTCAAAGTTGGGACAGGGCCGTCTCTACCATTGTGTAGCATCCCCTCTTCTTTTAGCAACAGTCTGTAAACGTCTGTGAAGTGAGGAGACCAATTGCTGGAGTTTTGGGAGAAGAATGCTGTCCCATTCTTGCCTGATCAAGAGCTGCTCCTGGATTTTTCATTTCCTGATATGCCAAATGTTTTCTACTGGTGAAAGGTCTGGACTGTAGTCAGGTCAGTTCAGCACCCGGACTGTTCTTCTGCGAAGCCATGCTGTTGTGATGGATGCAGTATGTGGTTTATTGCCTTGCTGAAATATGCAAGGCCTTCCCTGAAAGAGAAGCTGTCTGGATGGCAGCATATGTTGTTCAAAACCTCTATATACTGTTCAGCATTGATAGAGCCTTTCCAGATGTGTAAGCTGCCCATACTATAGGCACTAATGCAGACCCAGACCATCAGAGACGCAGGCTTTTGAACTGTGCGCTGATAACAAGCTGGATGGTCACTCTCCTCTCGAGTCCGCAGGACACGGCATCTGTGGTTTCCATAAAGAATTTAAAATTTTGATTCATCTGACCACAGAACAGTTTCCCATTTTCGCCTCAGTCCATTTTAAATGAGTTTTGGCCCAGAGAAGACGGCGGCGTTTCTGGATATGGCTTCTTCTTTGCATGATACAGCTTTAACTTGCATTTGTGGATTGCAAAGCGAACAGACAGTGATTTCTGGAAGCATTTGAGCCCATGCAGTGATTTCCAGTACAGAATCATGCCTGTTTTCAATGCAGCGCCGCCTGAAGGCCTGAAGATCATGAGCATCCGGTACTGACCGTCAGCCTTGTCCCTTGCGTACAGGGTTTTCTCCAGATTCTCTGAATCTTTTGATGATATTATGTACTGTAGCTTGCGGATATGTAAAGTCTTCACAATTTTACGTTGAGGAACATTTTTCTAAAATCGTCCCACAATTTTTAGATGCAGTTTTTCGCTGATCGGCAAACCTCTTTGCCTCTGAGAGACTCTGCCTCTCTAAAATGCTCTTTTTATAGCCAGTCATGTGAGTGAGTTGCAAACTGGCTCCTCCAGCTGTTTTTTATTAGTACCACTTACTTTTCCAGGTTTTGCTGCCCCTGTCCCAACTTTTCTGAGATGCATCGCTGCCATCAAGTTCTAAATGAGTTAATGTTTTTCATGAAATGGTAAAATGTCTCACTTTCAACATCTGATTTGTTGTATGTTCTACTGTGAATAAAATATGGGTCTATGAGATTTGCAAATCATTGCATTCTGTTTTTATTTATGTTTATTTACATTTTACACAGCGTCCCAACTTTTTTGGAATTGGGGTTGTAGTTCTTTATGGCACTGAGTGCATGTTTTTACATTCAGAGCTGTGTTTGTGACATTTAACACCGTAACACCTTCAGGGGGTTTGAAACTTGAGTAATGCTGCTTACACACGTACACACACACACACGTACACACACTCACACACTCACACGCACATGCACACACCCTTTACCTGGAGGCCACGGCCGAGCCCTGCAGGCCGAATCGCTGGTAGTCTCCACCATAGATGTCCCTGACCAGTTTGTCCACATTGGTGCTGTCCCCTTTACTGGCCATTTCCAGAGCCTCCTCGAACGTTTCGCAGCCCGTTAACAAACAGCACAGCCCCAAAAACGTCCCTCCACCAAGACTGGAGAAACAAAGACAGAGTTTGTATTAAGACTAGGGGGGTTCCTATCAATTGTATTAGTAACTGAATAAACTACAGATTTTTTTTGATGATTGAGTTTTTTAACAAGGGCCAAAAAACAAACTTAGCTAAACAATAACAAACTATGCATGAGCTTTCAATCCCCCATAACACTTCATGAGAAAAAGGTTTCAAAAATACAGCATTAAAACAAACACAAAAACACTATGGGTTGGTTTCCTAGACAGGGATCGAGCCTAGTCCTGGATTACACAGCATTCTGAATGGAGATTCTCCATTAATCCTTGTTAGAAAATGACGATATGTATCCATATGGCTCTGGTTCTTACTGTAAAAGATAACGTATATTTTACAAACTGCCAACAAGTTATTGCCGATTAATCAAGAAGGAATATATCTGTAAAATTCGGTAGTCCAGTTTAATCGTGGAATCATCTAATTAAGACCTCAACAGATACATATCAGCAATTATTATTTACGTCTGGTGGCTAATGGCCACTAATGGTAGTCTTGCCAACCATCCAGAGAGTCTGCTGCGTTTTGTTGCTTAACGTAGTGATATTAACTCTGAAGATGGCGGCGCAGTAACACACACAGCGGCCTCTCCAGGTCCGACAAATGGTGCTGCAGTTCCAAATTATGGAACACTGTATAAATATAGTTACTGCATTTCACTGACTTCATTTGACATGACTGTAGATCTGAATACTCGCATTTTTGCACTTTTCATACTTCACTTGAACAATGTGAGCTGCTAGAATTACTGTATCAACCAAAAAAATCAACCATGCCTGACTTGACTTCGGCCCAATCCCATTTCACCCCTCGCCCCTACCACTGAGCCCTTAGCCCTTTGTTTTGTGCGTTCACGTTTAGGGGCAGGATGTCCCGATTCTTGTTGAGATAGAGGGGTGGGGTGAAGTGTTGGGGCTACATGACCCTCCAAACAGAGGTTTTTCAGAGACTCCAAACAGAGAGTTATGAGAAAAAAAGAAAAACCGGCAAGATGGAGAACAAGAGACCAAAGAAAAATGACAAAACAAAAAAGTTAAAAAATTACAATAATCACTGTTTTATCTTAGTTTAATGTCGTTTTAGTGTATTTTGGTCGTTTTCTTCATAACAAGCATAAAAAAAATCGCTTATTAAATTGCTAATGTCTCAGTAGCTAGCTAGCTAACATTCCCTGTTCCACCTTAAATAGTCCAGCAGTTCTGACGCCTGAAGCGCCAGAATGTAACTGCTGCTCCATTTAAGGTGGAACGGGAAAATTCGAACAAGAAGCTGGTGAATATCTGACTTCAGCTTCATATCACTGAAGAATTAGCGGGTGGGTGATAATAAATAATTGCCCCCCTCTTTGAAGGCATATGATGCCCTAAATGTAACTAAAGCCCAGCAGTGAGGAGCTGAACTTTACCCTCCTCTGCTGTCACTGCAGACGGGCCGGGTCACCTACAGAGCAGCGCTAGTAGCTGTTAATGAAGTAATGTTTTTTCTTTTTTAATTTGAAGGTCCCATTTTGTAGGGCAAGATTTCAACCACTACCCCTTGTAACTCGGTTTCAAGAGGTTAGGGTGACACTCGAAAACAAGCAGCAGGGGTAAAAAGAAGAAATGGGATTGGGCCTTGACCTGACTTAAAGAACCACCTACTTTGACAGAAAGGGGCTGTTTGACTGACATGCAAAATAACTAACCGCAGACCTTTCTTTTTGTGTGATGATATTCCAAACGCAGCTGTAACAAAAACAGACCCACAGAAAACACACCTGTATGGACTGTCAAACTCATGAGGATATCTTGTTTACTAGCTTATAAATGCTTCAGAGAAATATGAAGCTTATTATGTAGCTTATTCCAAAAGACCCGTTATGGGTATCAGGCAACCTTCAGTATTTCAGATTAAAACTGCTGGACAGAAGTGCGTACACATGGACGTGTGGAGAGCCAATCAGAACACTGACAAAATCACAGTAGGTGTGGACAGTTTAGTGTGCAACTGTGGGCTGAGACTAATGGAATGGTGGACCTCAGTAATGTTTTATCCATATTCAGCACTTCAATAATGGAAACAAATCCAAGGACTCACAAAATATGCAAAAGTTTGGGAGGCCATGGTCACGTTTTGTTGAATTTCTAAGTGAAAATATGTACAAATTCTCATTATTTTAATGCACAATTACTGTAAATTTGCTGAAGTGAACATTTAGGGGGAAAAAAAACAGTAACAGTAAAAATTATATATATATATAAAATTATTTCATATTTTTTTCATTTAAAAAAAAGTAAAAACTGCACACAAAATATTGCAGAAAAATGCGGCATCTAAGTTTGTTCCCTGTAGAGGATAATTAACTTATTCTCACATAAAAAAAAAAACAAAACGTGTCATTTGACCAGCATATGACTGTACATGCAAACACACACTGTAAAGTTGTACTGTGACAGAAGCCCATCTCAGGCAATAATTAGCAGTTTGTGACAACAGTGTCAGGTTTGAACTTTGGACCATTCAGTCTTATCTGCGTCTATAGATAAAAGGCCATATCAGCAAAAATTATTCATTAAAAAACCATTGTAACGGCACAACTTCAGTAACCAAAGATAACTAGAGGTGTACCTTGGAGTGCAGCGCTGATAGAAAGTTCTGTATTACGTCACGACCTGAACCATAAACAGGCAGCTCAGCAGACACACGTGTGCATGTACACCCACATGCACACATTTCATGATTGTGGTCAAGATTAAAAGCTTCCATTTCCTGCACTGCTATGGGAAAATTCACAAAAAAGCCTTTTCTTTGCTAATGTAACTACATCTACATCTCAACATGCCAACCTTGGCCGCATCTTACATCAAATGTCATCTAATTTTTACAGAATAACAATATATCATAGGCTATGAACTCACTTGAAAAAATTAGGCTCCCATTTCTGGCCTTAACCTCTTATTGACCAGGGTATATTTTGGTTTTTCCATCTGAATTTACATCCAAATCATAAGGCAAATTATTCAGTAACTGCATGAAATGAATGTAAATTTTTTTTTGGTAAAAGCTTCCCTCAAATTAAAAGGACATGTGTTTTATGATCACACATATTGCTATATGCTTACAATTTACTGCTAAAAGCCAAAAATCTTAGACGCTCTTTGTATTATTTTATAAAAATAATAATTTTTACAGAGCAGATCACTGAAGAGACGCCATCTGTTCATAGTTTATAGCCCAGATTTGTGGAAAAATGGGTCGACTTTCAGTAGACAGTACTTTCTTAGTGTAGGTCAGTGCCATTCCAGTGAACATGTTATCTCTTACGGTGTACCGCAAGGTTCTGTGTTAGGCTCACTTCTATTTTCATTGTACATGCTACCATTAATGCACATTATTTAAAAAAGGATGGAGTCAGTTCTCATGGCTATGTGGATGATGCAGAAGTATCATAAACGTAATGCTTTTATTTGCATGTGCACGAGGATTAATCTTAGCTTAAGTATCTAAACCTGGGTTAAGAGAGAGAGTTTATTAATCAGTCAGCCACTGCTGAATTTTAAACAAACATATTTAAAGCCATTCAACACCACTGCAACACAGCTTTTCTTATGTAATCAATGACAGACGTATACATATTTTGGCCTTAAGTTTTCTATTTATCTTAATGGACTTGTGCAAAATCGCACCAGTGAAATGTGTAAAACGGAAAGAAAAAAAAAAGCATCACTGTAAATTAAAGTTTTGAACGCTAAGTTTCAGAACTTTAATGTTTGACCATATTAAAATTTTAATTTAAACATACAGCTTTAGGATATATATTTGAGATGTTTTATGCATGTGGCCACTGGTCTTTGGAACAATAGCGAGAGATGCCCCCCCCCAACAGAATGGCCCATTTACTGTTCAGGATGTACAGTAAATGGGCCACTCAACCAACTCAAAGTCAGCACAGCAGTCAACTTTGGACGCATCTTACATCAAATGTCATCTAATTTTTACAAAATAACAATATATCATAGACTATGAACTACCGCGAAAAAATTAGGCTCCCTTTTCTGGCCTTAGAGGGGTTGGACACAAAAAAAAAAACAAGTAATTTCTTAGTGTAGGTCAGTGCCACTCTCGTGAACATGTTCTCTTACGGTGTACCGCAGGGTTCTGTATTAGGCTCACTTCTATTTTCATTGTACATGATACCATTAATGCACATTATTAAAAAAAGAATGGAGTCAGTTCTCATGGCTATGTGGATGAGGCACAATTATCATAAACGTAATGCTTTCAAGTTTCAGCACTTCAGTGTTTGACCATTGCAAAACTTTAATTGAAACATACAGCTTTAGGATATATACTTGAGATGTTTTATGCATGTGGCCACTGGTCTTTGGAACAATAGGGGGAGATGCCCCCCCAACAAAATGGCCCATTTACTGTTCAGGATGTACAGGTTTTTGATGCATAAACCAACTCGCAGTTAGGGAACTGACTGGAACAGCAGTCAACTTTGGGCACATCTTACATCAAATGTCATCTAATTTTTACAGAATAACAATATATCATAGACTATGAACTACCTCGAAAAATTAGGCTCCCATTTCTGGCCTTAACCTCTTATTGACCAGGGTATATTTTGGTTTTTCCATCTGAATTTACATCCAAATCATAAGGCAAATTATTCAGTAACTGCATGAAATGAATGTAAATTTTTTTTTGGTAAAAGCTTCCCCTCAAATTAAAAGGACATGTGTTTTATGATCACACATATTGCTATATGCTTACAATTTACTGCTAAAAGCCAAAAATCTTAGACGCTCTTTGTATTATTTTATAAAAATAATAATTTTTACAGAGCAGATCACTGAAGAGATGCCATCTGTTCATAGTTTATAGCCCAGATTTGTGGAAAAATGGGTCGACTTTCAGTGGACAGTACTTTCTTAGTGTAGGTCAGTGCCATTCCAGTGAACATGTTATCTCTTACGGTGTACTGCAAGGTTCTGTGTTAGGCTCATTTGTATTTTTCATTGTACATGCTACCATTAATGCACATTATTACAGAAGCATGGAGTCAGTTCTCATGGCTATGTGGATGACGCACAAATATCATAAACGTAATGCTTTCATTTGCATGTGCACGAGGATTAATCTTAGCTTATGTATCTAAACCTGGGTTAACAGAGAAAGTTCATTAATCATTTAACCACTGCTGAATTTACTAGGTTTTTGTGAAGCTGTGAGTCAGGAACGCTGTCGAAACTGAACGAGTTTTGTGAGACAGACTTCTTGTGTGTCACGCCAGGAAAACACAAAACGGTGCGAAACTGGTAATGTTTATGAACGCTCGCTGTCTGTAACATTTACCTGGTTCCGGTGACCCGTTTGTAGTTGTCTTTCGAGTAAACGGCCAGTATGCTGACCCCTGAGCCGATGTTGACCAGCAGCATGGGGAAGGGGTTGTCCAGGCTGCAGGGCCGTTTGACGCAGTGTTGCGTGTCGGAAGGGTTCTCAAAGTAGTAACACTCCGGATGGCCGTTGAAGCCCACCGAGTCCACATAAAGCAGCCCGTGGATCAGACAGTCCAACTCATCTAACTTCAGCAGTTCCAGATCAGCCATCTACGCAGAGAAAGAGAGAGATGAAAAGAGAAAGGATGGTTAATAGGTTGAAGCTACACTACATAAGTTTGGTGGATTCGGAGAGCTCTCTGGTGGAAATAGGTAATTTGACGCAAACGTGTGGAAAAACATTTTGGTGCTTCGGACCCCTTCCTTGAGGAGATGAATCTGATGATTGCAAGTGTACTGAAAGAGTATTCTAAGAGAACTTGGTGAAAGACGCGTCTTCTGAGGATGTAAGTCAAATACCTACTATTGTCATCATACACAGATCAGGCATAACATTCTGACCACCTCCTTGTTTCTACGCTCATTGTCCATTTTATCAGCTCCACTTACTATATAGGTGCACTTTGTAGTTCTACAGTTACAGACTGTAGTCCATCTGTTTCTCTGATACCTTGTTAGCACCCTTTTACCCTGTTCTTCAGTGGTCAGGACCCCCATGGACCCTCACAGAGCAGGTACTGTTTGGGTGCTGGATCATTCTCAGCACTGCAGTAACACTGACGTGGTGGTGGTGTCTTAGTGTGTGTTGCGCTGGTCTGAGTGGATCAGACACAGCAGTGCTGCTGGAGTTTTTAAACACCTCAGTGTCACTGCTGGACTGAGAATAGTCCACCAACCAAAAATATCCAACCAACAGCGTCCTGTGGGCGGCGTCCTGTGACCACTGATGAAGGTCTAGAGGATGACCAACACAAACTGTGCAGCAGCAGATGAGCTATCGTCTCTGAGTTTACATCTACAAGGTGGACAGACGAGGTAGGAGTGTCTAATAGAGTGGACAGTGAGTGGTATAAACCTGAACCTGAAAGCCACATTATTGTTAAAAACATATTTAAAATCACTGGTAAAAATCTGACAAATGCATATATCTCCACAACAGGAGACGGCTTAATCCTAGCGAGCTGATTGGCTCTTTCCCCAGAAGCAGTTGCCAGATTGAGCGTTACAAGCTTTCTCATTCATTTTCCAACCAGTGAACTGTCTCCTCCTCCTTTATAATTTTCTTTGGCTCATTTGAAAAGACTTTGCTTCGGACTGTGGCTCACATAAGCCAACAAAAATATGCCCTGACCGATTATACGTCTTCCAACTTAAATCCAACAGAGGAAATAATCTCTCAATCAAAATTCTCAACATTGTTCTTTCTTTGAAAGTCAATTACCAAGTACATTTATTCGGGACCCTACAGTCAACAGTGAAGAATGGATGAAAGACAAAAGCTGACAGCCGCCTTAAAGGAAACAGAGAATGAGGGCATGTGCTCAGCTATCACTGAATCACCGCTTCCAGTGAATGCGCACACAGCGTGTGGGTGATGTAAGCAGAAGACACTTCATTAGGAAGTAGCACTGCATTAAAGCAAAGACTGCAGCTAAAGCCTTGCCCCTGTTTTTGGACAGTGTTTTGACCTCATCCTAGCGCCGTGCCTTGCAGCCTTCCAGGAATTAAGCTCTATAATGTGGGCACCGCCTGCTAAATCTCATCCTCATCGCCTCCTCTGAGATAATCTTTTGGGCCTCTTTCGTTATACTGTGCACGGTAGCCTCCATTCCATCCCTGGCTTTTTGTAAATGTCGTAAAATATTATACAAAAAAGGCGGATTTCCATCCAGTTGAATGCACCTTCCTTTTACTGCATTGGTTAATTTGTTGGCTGTGTTTTACATCCGAAGAGTGCAGAGAGAAAAGGCAATGACTCAAGATCTGTGGCAAACACCTTTTACCTGTTTACCGTCTAATATCACCATTACATTTTTTTTTCCCAATAAGATATTCCAAAGGTATGTTTAGTAAATGGGTACCTGCTACCTTCTGTCATGTTTCGTAGCTGTGACTGGAGACTAAAACGAAACCCCAGTGACTTTTTTTATTTGCATTGACTCATTCCGAAAATGCGTTCCTACCATTATTTACTGAACACACCTTTTACCAGGAAAAAAAGATCCACCTGAAAACGTTTATGCAAAGTTTCCATCAAGTCTTTATTTATTTTATGTCAAATTATGCATAAAAGACACGGAGGGAAACCTAGCTGGAGTGTCATACAGTGTCAGAAACCACATAAACAGGTTTATTTGAGATTACTTAACAACTCAACACAGTTTGAGTTAGGGCTGGGCGATTAATCGAAAAGTAATCTAAACAGACATTCAGAACCTCTAACTGATGTAATCTTGCCCATGTCTGTTATTTTGATTTTCTTTATTCTGTTAATCCTTTTCTCACTCTGTGTGTTCATGTACTGTCCCCTTAAAACGTACTACTACGTGTCGTCACGTGACTCCGCCACATCCAGACTGCAACTTTTTTGTTTGGCCGTTTACATTATCTTTTAAATGTGATCTGTATGAGACATCAGTCTGAACAGATCAGCTCCTAAACTGACCCACATGCTAAAAAGAACAGAGCGTCACGCTGCTTCACGGCTCATCCAGAGGTAAACAATCACGGCTGCCAGTGAACGCCAGTCGCTCCCGGAGGATCAGCTTCATCTTCTCCAGCATCACAGGAGCCATCATGAAGCTTCACTGACTGACAGCTGGGCTCATCACCCAGAATGTGTTCGAGCCGTAAAAAGGGCGCGGTCACTTCTTTGGTTCGCGTCCTCGGATTCTTTAAACTGTGCTTTCAGACTTTTAACTGTTCTTTGACGCTGCAGCCTCGTTCTCCTGCGGCCGCGATCGGACATTTCTTTCAGAATCTCTTCAAACACGGAGGGTTTTGGATGAGTCTCTTCTACTGTTTGTACAGAAACATCAGCCCAAATGTTTATGAGTCTCAGCAGCGCAAAATTATGATGAACGTTGAGTTGGATTGACGTAAAAGCCGCGTGAATTCCGATCTGGCTGTTGAGATGATTTACATTAAGATATGCAGAGCAAATTTACAGTACAAACCTTCAGTGAACTATGAGGGCAAAAAAAACAAATAAAACCAAAAAATAATCATTCATTAATCATAATCGAGGTAAAACATTCAATTAATCGTGATACTGATTTGAGGTCATATCGCCCAGCGCTAGTTTGAGGCCACTGTGATGATTTAGGTATGCAATTTGCATAATGTTCATTGGTGGCTTTAAGCTTCCATTACTTTCAGTGTCTTGAATATGGCTGACTGACCTGGTGTACGAGAAAAATTGTGTAAATGGAATCTATTTTAACTTTTCCCTTTATTTTTCTCCAATTAATTGGATCCCATGTTTGGACAAAAGAGTAATCCTTCACTCCAACCTGCTAAACCTGCTCTGCTCACCATCACCGTGACCATTTTTTTAAGAAGTCCTCTTGGTAACCCAGTTTTCTGACCCCTTGCCAAGTTTCAGTATTTGATCTTTTTTGCTCACCGTCCTGAAGTCGCTCTCGAACTTGTAGGCCCCGCCCCCGGTGGCGCAGAGCGTGGTGTGCAGGCTGGAGAAGTTCTTGTCGCGGCCCATCTGGATGAAGCGGTGCATGGCGGCCGTGGGGAAGCGGATGAAGTGCAGCGTGCCCGTGCGGCCGCAGATGCTGAGGTTGCGCAGCTCCAGGTGCACGTCTCGCACGCCCGTCTTGCCGTAGGCCGTGTTGGAGGTGAGGTAGCGGCGGATGCTCTTCAGGTTCTCCACCTCCTCCTGCTCCTCCTCTGCCGTGATGTCCTTGGGCTCAAAGTAGACCAGCTTGACCAAAGTGCCACCGATGTCCATGCCAAACCAGGGGAAGGCTGGAGGGGAGAGGTGGAGAGAAAGAATGGGAGAGGATGAAGTCAAAGACAGTAGTCTGGACTAATTTAGAGGGCAAAAAGAGCCAACACTGCTAGGCAGGCCTGGCAACACACTGGCAAATATGGCTGCAACTTTGATTATTTCTATAAATGATTAATCTATTGATCACTTTTCGATTAACTAATTGGTCCAAATGCCTCATGCTGATTCCCCTCACTTTGCCTTTACTACAGGGCTTAAGTTTGATCCAGGCAACAAGCATGTTTTGTCTTCTATGGCACAACCGAACAGAAAGGGTTATACTGCCACCAGCACTTCCTGTAGTGTACTGCAATTGAATGGAAGGAGTGTGTTTAGAGTTTAAGGCCTGAAATTTTGGATTTCGTTTTTTTTCCCCCAATTTTGTCATATCCAGTTCCACCTGCTAGTTAGGATTCCCCCAGTCACACGATACCCTCAGCGCTAGGAGGGTGAAGGCTAACACAGCCACCACATCTTTTCGAACTGCCGCTCACGCAACGTCACTGGACAGCCAAACGCGCTCGGAGGAAAGCGCCAACCGCCAGATCTGTTACGTCACCTAACAGGTGCCTGTGCTGACCAGCGTCGCGCTGAGTGATGGGGCGGGGGGCATCCTATTCATCCAGAGAGAGAGGCCAGTTGTGCCCTCTAAGACTCCTGGCCCCGGATGACTGTAGCGTCACCAGGGATCAAACTCGTGATCTCCTGATGATAAGTCTGAAATTCAACATCAAACCTCAACAACAGAGAAATTTTTGTCTGCACTGCAAAAATTTAGATCTTGGTAAATGAAATAACTAAATACAAATGATATATATATTTCTCATTTGGGGATTTTTGTGAGAATATTATGGGATTATTTAACTCATTTTGTAGCCATTTTCTTGTGCAGCTGGAAAAATAGTCTTATTCTTTTGGCAGATAATTTTGCTCGTTTTAAGAAATATTTTTTGAAATATGCAAAATTATTTGCCAATGGAAAAAAGACATTTTCTCTAAATAAAATTTCTTACAAAAACAGAAATAAGTTAAATCACTGTATACTATTCTTACAGCGATTTCCTGATGAGAAATATCACCTAGATTTAAGATGTTTTCACTTGCGAAGATATCATTTTTTGCAGTGCGAGAACAAACCAGACCTGAGCCAACATCAGCGTTTTCCCATAATCACTGACGACCAACCAACCTGCCCTGATTGTTGAGGGCTGAATGATCTGGAGAAATTATATAAATGCGATTTTTCCAATTAGTATTATGACTGTAATTTAAATTGCAATTATTTCATATTAGATTCAGGACTATATTTTGGCCAAGAAAACAATATAAGTTGAAAAAAAAGTTTTATTCAAAGACGTTTTGGACCATTTCTATTGGTCTGTTTGTCATGAACTTCCAGACCTAAAACTTGTTGATAAAACTGCAACTCTTGTGATTTGAAAACTGCATGCTGTAAATTTTAAATTGCAGTTTCTACATAAAAATGATTGTTCAGTTCTGCTGGCAAACCTAACGTTTGACAGGACGTGTTTTTATCTAGGTTATACTGGAGTAAGACAGATGCAGCAGCTCACTTCTAGACAAGATCTGATGTCCTGTACTAGAAATCTGACGAGGAATCAAGCCTCTATGGAGATAGACATGGGTGGCATAATCTGTGGAGATGTATGTGCATGATTTTACCCTCAGTCCATGGGTAAAAAGCCCACAAGAGTCCTCATCAGTCACTTATGGTGCAAGTAAGCTACACTACCAGTCCGGTCTGAAGTGCATGCTTCTGAAACACGTGCAAGCGTCACTCTGTGTTGATGAAAGCCCAGCAACCACACGCGAGTCAGTGAAAGCGAGATGACTAAAGTGTCAAGAATGCAGCCCCGAGCCAGCTGGCTAGAGCTTGAGCCGGTAAGCCACTCTTTATGACCACACCGAAATCAGCCAACATACAATAAACACACAAAAGTCCTTCTGTCAGATCTTTTGTTGTTTTTTTGTTGTTTTTTTTTTTGAGGAAAAAAAAAATAAAAAAAATCAGCAAAATCACAGATTAACTCTGTGATTGTGGAATATCAGGAAGTAGGTTAATACACACAATAACACACTTTGTGGTGCATTTCATGTCGTGGGCCGGTCATTCGGGGAAAGGAGTGCTGTAAGAGTAGGCCAGTTGCCATGGAAACAGTGGAGCTGAAAATGGCTGGTCGAAGACTCTCAGCAGGAGAGACATACAGACCAGTACATACTGAGATATACACACATACAAGCGACTGGCATCGGCTACTTTCCAAAACCGGCTCAATTAAACATTGATCAAAAAAATAAATAAATAAATAAATAAAAATACAAACTATGCAACTAAAAGTGTCTCCATAAATGGAATCAGTGTTCACTACAGATTGAATATCTGGCAAAGAATTTTAAATGAATAATTACAAACCTCAATTCCAAAAAAACATGGGAAAGTATGTGAACTGCAAACAGAAAGCTGTGATTTGTGAATCCACTTTGATGGTAATTTAACAAAAACAGTATCAACTTTTTTTCTAAATATATGCTCAATCTAGGACAGGGGCTATTTAAGACTATGTGAAACATACAGAAAACATCCCAAACAGGTGATGCGGTCACGTTTGGGTAAAAGAAAGGCCTAGACCTTTATGAACAAGGAAGGGTCAAGATTCGCCACTTTGCCAAAAATTGCATCAGCAAATAATTCAGCAGGTTAAAAACAATGGGCTTCATTCATCAAACATTCTTAAATAAATTCTTCTCAAGAGCAGAAAGGTGAGAACAGTTCTGCGGTTTAAGAACACGTCATGAATCTGACATAGACTTTTTCTTAGGACCTTTAACAAAAAATAAATTTAAGAAAAAAATTAGGAAGATACTGGAGAATGGTCTAAACAAGTCCTACCAAGGACTTCATCTACTCTCTGCAGTACATAATATCATCAAAAGATTCTGGGAATCCAGAGAAATATCTGAGTAAAGGGCAAGGCCAAAACATAGCTGAATGTCTATGACCTTCGTTCCCCCAGACAGCACTGCAATAAAAACCGCCATGCTTCTCTGATGAGTATCACCATGAGCTTTGGCAATACTTAAAAAAGTTCAAAAAACACCACAAATATGCAAAATCCACAAATATGAGTTAAGACCATACTATACACAGCAATGTCCAGAAACACTGCCGACTTCTCTGGGCTCAAGCTCATCTGAAATGAGCTGACGTGAAGTGAAAACACGTATTGTGGTCTGACGAGTCCAGATTGTTTATGCAAAAAATGGATGTCCTCTTTTCCCAGGCCAAAGAAGAAAAGCACTAGGCCTATCCAGAATGTTACCAGTGTAAAGTTCAGGAGTCAGAGTCCATCATGGTATGGGGGTGTATTAGAGCCCATGACATGGATAATTTGCATGTCTGTGAAGGCGCCATTAATGCTGAAAGAAATACACACATTTTGAAGCAACATATGCCGCCTTCTAAACAACGTCTTTTTCAGGGACGTACATGCTTACTTCAACATGACAAGGTCAAGCCACATTCTGCATGTGTTGCAACAGCATAGCTGTATAATCAGAGAATGCAAGTGCTAAACTGACCTTCCTACAGTCCAGACCTGTCTCCATTTAAAAATGCAGAGTGTATTATGAAGCAAAAAAACAACAATTAAGGTACAGCTGTGCAGACTTGTATTACAAAAGAATAGCAAAAAATTCCACTTTCAAATTTGGGTCAACTAAAGGTCTACAAATGATAACGTGCTGTTAAAGGAACATGCTGCAAGAATCAAGTTTAGAATATTTATAAAAACAAACAAAATCAATAATATTCACAACATAAAACATCAAATATTGCAATCAAACATTAATACAGGTCAAAGCATAACTTACTAATAATCACTGCTTTCTGTTTTCATTAGCATTTCACACACTGTCCCAACTTTACATACCAGACTTCCTCCCTCTCGCGCTTCATCTGGCCACAGTGTGTTTAAGTCATGTCAAGCCACAAGATGTTATTAGTTATAAAGACAGACGTTTCAGATTGAACTGGACATCCCAAGGTCAGACAGGCAGTGTGCTCTTCCTTATGCAAGCAGCTGAAATTATTACACAACGTGACATAAATGGGGAAAGGTCACTTGGCCGAAGCCAGACATAGCTGAGCGAAATCAAAGTCCAGCTTCATACTGTCCCTGGAAAACCTGAACTCAAGTAACCCCACATAAATACGCTTCATTCACTGTGGCACTGTGACGATTTGATCAACGGTGGTGAGGCAAATTTACATCAACCCAGCTCCAAGCGCTCCAAACTAAACAGCTGATGAAACACTATTGATTACATTATTAACAATGGAATATTCTTCTGATAATGTTGACCGATATTTAAACATTTCTGCAGATATTAATTGATATTATTAGTTGAGATCTATACAGCATTCAGAATGGTTTGATATGTTTAAAAACTGACTACGATTTCTTTACCGGTGGTGAAAACCAGGGGTTGCAATGTTTCAACACAGACATACACCGATGTGGTGGTGGTGTGTTAGTGTGTGTTGCGCTGGTCTGAGTGGATCTGAGTCCATCTGTTTCTCTGCATACTTTGTTAGCCCCCTTTTTCCCTGTTCTTCAGTGGTCAGGACCCCATGGACCCTCACAGAGCAGGTACTATTTGGGTGGTGGATCATTCTCAGCACTGCAGTAACACTGACGTGGTGGTGATGTGTTGCGTGTGTGTTGCGCTGGTCTGAGTGGATCAGACACAGCAGTGCTGCTGGAGTTTTTAAACACTGTGTCCACTCACTGTCCACTCTATTAGACACTCCTACCTTGTCAGTCCACCTTGCAGATGTAAAGTCAGAGACGACAGCTCATCTGCTGCTGCACAGTTTGTGTTGGTGGACTATTCTCAGTCCAGCAGTGACACTGAGGTGTTTAAAAACTCCAGCAGCACTGCTGTGTCTGATCCACTCAGACCAGCGCAACACACACGCAACACATCACCACCACGTCAGTGTTACTGCAGTGCTGAGAATGATCCACCACCCAAATAGTACCTGCTCTGTGAGGGTCCATGGGGGTCCTGACCACTGAAGAACAGGGTCTGTAATTCTGTCTGTAATTGTAGAACTACAAAGTGCACCTATATAGTAAGTGGAGCTGATAAAATGGACAATGAGTGTAGAAACAAGGAGGTGGTCATAATGTTATGGCTGATCAGTGTGTGTACATATATATGTGTGTGTGTGTTTGAAAATATATGATAAATTTGAGAAAACAAATTATAATTAATAATTATGAAATCACACTCTACTCTTAACAGCCCTGGACAATTGGTGAATAAGGAACCATAACAGTGAAGGATCATCTCCTGTCCACTTCAAGTCGGACAGCTGACAGGCTTCTGTCCGACCTCAGAGCTATCCCATTTCAGTAGCATCTCAAATATCACTGCTTCCTTCACTCCTTACATAGGAGGTGGCTATTCCATGACGACAGACGGCTGTTATTTTGGACACCACAACACAAAACGCTCCCAACCGCACTGCAGGCCATTGTCTGAATAGCATGTTGTGTTCCAACACACTGAGTTTACTTCATATTGTCCAGCCCGGTCTTGTGTAAAATAACTTGACCAACATAGACACAAGGGAAAAAAAGCATGCAGAAAAACAAAGAAAGACACAGAAAAACATTGACCTTGATATGACTGATATAATCAATATAACTGATTAATATAATTCAACATCTGACTAAAATAAAGTATGTTTAATTTCATATTATTAAAATGCATTAAAATAAAACAGTAATACGTTTAGATTTGCATTTAATATAATATTTTGTTTAGAAAGCGACCTACAAAATTTTAAATATTCTTGATAAAAATGTTAAATATATCAGGTAATTTCTTCCTATAATCTCTCTTTTTGCACACACAGACCTAAAATTGAGTATCAGTATGACTATAAATGTTTAGACCTTTAACTAAATGGTCAGACGTCCAGACGACCTTGGGCTGTTATGGTTTAGAACGTCTGAACTGCTGTAAATGTAAGGAGCTGCAGAGCTGACAGGAACATCTTTGCGCAACTGGAATAATGAAGCAATCACATGTGGCTTCAGTGTTGTGATAACAATGTTCAGAGTAGCTGCAGCAGGTTTGGAGCGTGTGGGTCAGGCTGGGGGGTCAACGGCCTGAAGCCGTGGAGAGTGACCTGGCACAGGGAGCATGGTGGTGTGACACGCTGACGATGAGACGAGGCGCACCGCCCATGTGGGTGAAAGGTCTGTTTACACCCCCACCCCCCAAATTGGCGAGAGAGAGAGAGAGAGAGAGAGAGAGAGAGAGAGAAACTGGCAGGAGTCTGTGTTCATGCCAGGCACAGAGTGTTGGAAAGCACTGCAACTGCTTACCCAGAGAGAGAGAGAGAGAGAGAGAGAGAGAGACAGAGAGAGAAAGAGAGAGAGAGAGAGAGAGAGGCGGACAGGGGGTGGGAGGGGGGTGGGTACGAGAGGTAGAAAAAAATGGGTATGAGCAAAAAAAGAAAGAAAGAGAGAGAGAGAGAGAGAGAGAGAGAGAGAGAGAGAGAGAGAGAGTGAGTGAGTGAGTGACAGAGAGAGAAGGCATGAGAAAGAATGAAAGAAAGAAGAACAGAACAAAAGTAGAAAGAGAAAGTAAGAGAGAGAGAGAGAGAGAGATATGGTATTGGGGAAAGTACGAAAAATAAAAAAGAAAGAAAATATAAGAGATGATGTATTAGAGAAAGAAAAAGAAATAGAGAAGCAAGACAGGGCATGAGAAACGAAAAAAGGAGAGAGAATAGAAAAAAAGGAGAAAAAGAGATAGAAAAAAACAGAAAGAAATAGAGACAGACAAAAAAGACACACAGCATAAGAAAGGAAGAAAAAGAAAGAAAGAAAGAGTTGAAGATTCCGAATGAAGCACACACAATAACTGAACTCTGCCCAATTAAAAGATGTAATATGTTAACATGTTGATGTTAACAATACTTTAAAGCTTTTATCCCATTTAAATTATATATTAATTAAGTAAGTAATTAATTGACCCTTATTAGTCCCACAGTGGGGAAATTTCACCTCCGCATTTTAACCCATCCGTGCAGTGAAACACCACATACACTAGGGGGCAGTGAGCACACTTGCCCAGAGTGGTGGGCAGCCCTATCCACAGCGCCCAGGGAGCAGCTGGGGGTTAGGTGCCTTGCTCAAGGGCACTTCAGTCACGTACTGTTGGCTTAGGGGACCAAACCGGCGACCTTCCGGTCACAGGACTGGTTCCCTAACCTCCAGTCCACGACTGCCAGAATCGGTCTGGGCTCTACACTATTAACTATGCCTTCCTGTGAAACAAAGTTTTTCTGTGTGAATGGATGTGGTCTGAACATCCTTGGTAAGGTTCACAGGAGCTGTAAAGACAGAGCTACTTAGATCTTGTCAGTGTTCTCTGCAAGAACAGTACAACTGACCGACGTCCTACCTTGGGAATAAAGCCAAGAGCCCCCTATTTTATCTCCTTGCTGTCGCAGGACTCACAGTTTACCTGTTTAAACCACCTTTGGGCCAAACGAGTTCCAATATGTTAATTCAGAGCCGTTTGGCATGAAGTGCTCCATACTGCTGTTTGTCTTTAAGATGCATGGAAAGAAAGAGGTGCTACATTTGTTCCATTATAACACATTAATTTTTGGACGCGGACAAAAATCATTTACTAGCCTTTTCACTTTAAGGAGGAATCCCACCGATTTTTTTAATTTCCTCATAATTAAGTAGCTGAGACGCAAACGAAGTCATTCAGAGTGGTCTGGTGTGAAACGCTTCATTCTAGAGAAATTTACCAGGTCAGAACTGTTCACAGTGGCGGTGATAGGAACCAGACGTCCAAAGTGTTTAATGCCACTGAAAGCTAGAAATCTGTTAATGGAAATGGTAGCAAATGCACTGCATGACAGTCGAGACATTGTTTAGCGATAGTTCTGAGCATTTTGGGCCTAAAATGTATTTTTTTAAATACATGGCAGGAGAGCTAGATGGAAGGGGTTACAGAGCAAAATAGCTCCAAAAGAAAACCTCTTTTACCAGGTTTATCAGTGTTTTACAGTCATCAACACTACATATATAAACTCAGAAGGCTCGTGTAGGTTCACTGGTGGCTTTGGATAGTAAATAAAATGGCTGTAACTGTGTTGTAGACATTGTGACCCCTGGTTCCCATCACCACCACTGTAAAGAAATATGAGGTGGCAAGTTTTTCAACAGTGGAAAACACCCTAAATTACCTTGTTTACATCTCAACAACGGAATTAGGCAGAAATGCTGAAAGGTCTAAGGAATTCAAATCAAATCAAGTGTCAGAGGGAGACACTTTGAGCTCACTGTGGCAAAATATACTTAGGTGTTTCACATTCATTAGTCGTTTAATTAATTCATAGAAAATTAACAGCAAAAATGAAACATCAACTTCAAAACAAGGCCGTCTCCCCAAAGTTCTGGCGGACCTCTTTGTGTGACCCAGACTGGCCACGAGCAGAAGTGATTTTAGAATTAGGTTAACCGGCGAGACTTGAGCAGTTACACTGAGGCTCGGACGCCATGCCTTTCGTAAGTGGACGCTTTCACAACCCAACTGCAGGATTGCTGGTGACATGACAATCTGTGCCACTGTAACCCGTCCAGTTAATCTATAACTGCTAGAGACTTGTCAGAAGCAGAGATTGAGACACTGATAAATATGCTGAACGGAGGAAACTCATTTTAAACAAAGCTACTCGGACAACTTTGAACAGAAAAAAGTTCAATCACGCTTTACCACTCAGGTCCAAGTCTCTGGATTGCACAATAAAAAGGAAACAGCAGTAATTCTCACTGCGCACACAAGCCAGTAAAGTTAGGAGGCAGAGGAAAGCTGGTCAGCTGGCTTGGCCCATAGGCTTCTACCAAAGCGACCACTATTCTTCTAAAGAAACTAGTAATTAGTGGCAGTGCTTGGGCAACGTTTGGCCACTGGCTGCCTCTTGGGACGCGCCAAGTGACATCAGTCTGTAGTGGCACTGTGGGAGGAAAGATGCAATACCACATACTTTGCTGCAAACCATGACTTTAACCACAGTATTAAAAATGAATCCACTAATTTTTCAAATTCTACATAATTAAATGGTTGAGATGTTAACAAAGCTTTCAGAGTGGTCTGGTGTGAAACTCTCTGTTCTAGAGAATCTTGCACAGTCAGAATTGTTCACAGTGGTGGTGATAGGAACCAGACGTCTGAAGTGTTTGAACATCTCTAATAGCTCCTTTGCAGAAAGTCATTAAGTGAAATATGCTGTCTGATGTCTGATGTCTGACACACCGTCTTATGATACTTTTGTGGTCACATTTTGGCCTAAAGCTTATTTTCATCCACTTATTTCAGCCCATGCATGGCGGAGGAACACCTGCAGTGCATTGTGAGGCAAAAAGGCCCCCAAAGAAAACTCATCTTTTCAGATTCCCCTCTATTTTTCCATCATCAACAGTACATATTAAAACTCAGATAGCATGTATAGGCTCACTGGTAGTTTTGGACAGTAAATAAAAAGGCTATATTTGTGTTGTAGTCATGGTGACCCCTGGTTCCTATCACCACCACTGTTAAGAAATCAGAGTCTGTAAGTTTCTCAACATTGAACCATCCACATCAAACCACTCTGAACAAATCTGTTTACCTCCCAAGGACTGAGTTATACAGAAATGTTGCAAAAATTGGTGGAGTTGCCCTTCAAGCTAATGAGGAGCATCAGTTCAGTTCAGATCAACTTACCTGGCTTCTTAACGCTTTTCAGCTTCATAGCGAATCGCTGCTCAGGTGTGAGCGGATCTAGCGTCCCAAGAAAAGAGCTAAAAAGCCTCTCTGGAGAAAAATAAACCGTGTCGCGACGAAACCCGTAGCCTCTGCTAACATCGCCCGGCGGCTGAGCGGGACTTTAGTTTTGTTTGGAAGGAGAAAAAGGGGCAGAAAATCAGGAGATATCCTGCATAATTCTGGAGGCGGTCCAGGCTGGCCCTTTAACAGCCGAAGTCGAGCGCTGATTGGCCGAGCGCGAAGAGGAGCCATATCGACGACACCTCCTGACTCGGCGCCGGCCAATCAGAGAGCGCGGGCAGCGAGATCAAACGCTTTCATAAAAACAAAAGGGGAGAATGACTTTCACACACACAGCTTACAGTACAGGCCAAACTGCCTCCACCAGCCGTGACACCTCTGACCAAAACAACGACACAGAAGTAGATACGAACGAAACCGATTCGGATTAATGACCTCGGTTTTAAAATGAAGTGAAATTTGGTTCTCGGTTAATGTTTAATGGAGCCAGATTCACGGTAAACCGGTAAAAGTGTAACCCGAGTCATTCAGTAACGTTTATGACTGGTGGTCATAAAAAAAGGACATTTAAACGGGAACATAATCGATAAAACTGATAATTATCCAGTCGTACGGATTAACATTTACATTCGTAGCAATAAAGCACACGCAGGTCGTGCAGTGTGACAGGTTGCTTATTCGAATTCTCCCGTTCCACCTTAAATGGTGCAGCAGTTACATTCAGAATGTACGTACAGAATGCAGCTGCTGCACCATTTAAGGTGGAACGGGAGAATTCGAAAAAAAAAAGAGGCTGGTGAATAAAGAAACAGTGACCTGTCCAGTGTCCACTTACGTGGTCTGTTCTTCCTCAGCGAGTCCAGCCGTCTCCGTAGCCGACACCGTTTGGCGGGGGACCCGTTTGTACCGTTCGTCTGGGGGTCGTAGTGAAGGTGGTGGTAACCGTCATGACTGCCGCCGCCGCCGCTTGGGCTGTGCGAACCTCCATTGCTCAGCTGGGACCGAAACGCCTTGTGCAGTCCGTTTGCGCAGCACGGACCGGAGGAGCCCTTCTGGTCCATCATCGGCTTGGCCTGGTCCATATGTCTCGGAAAGACGAGCGGCTTTGGGCGAGATTACAGCCGAGCCGAGCCACGCGCTGGCCGGCTTAATGACGACGCGGCTCTGCTCTGCTCGAAGACCAGGCGGAGCTAAGTCACCTAGCTGGCTCGGAATCTGCTTACGGGGTGAACAAAAACAAATAAACAGTACGTGTACGTGTAGGCGAAGGTGAGGGGGGTCGGTGGCTACCACACAGGGTCACTGGCGGTCATATCTTCGCTGTCTTCACCGAGGTCCGCTTCTGCAGCAGCTACAGCAGCTCCCCCCTCTCAACAGCCGGCTTCTGACGTCACTGACAATGGCTGCTGGAGCCAGGCTAATACAGAGCATACATACTGCACGTATGGAGGCCCAATATATATATATATATATATATATATATATATATATATATATATATATATATATATACAGCCGTTTAATAAGTCAGAATAATGAGAAAGATTACCATAATTATGAAATAGCATCTCATATTTATGGCTTAGTATCTCATAATAATGGGATCCCATCTCATAAATATGACTTAGCACCTCATAATAATGAGATTCTGTCTCATAATTATGACTCAGTATCTCATAATAATGAGACTCTATCCCATAATTATTACTCAGTATCTCATAATAACGAGACTCTATTCCATAATTATGACTTAGTATCTCAGAATAATGAAATTCTATCTCATAATTTTGACATAGTCTGTCATGATGAAAAGGTTCTCTCATAATTATGACTTAGGGTCTATATTTACGACTTAGCATCTCAGAATAATGAGACTCTCATAATTTTGACATAGTCTCTCATAATAATAAGATTCTATCTCATAATTATGTCTTAGTATCTTATATTTATGACTTAGCATCTCATAATAGTGAGATTCAGTCTCTTAATTAAGACTTATCTCGTAATTATGACTTACTCTCTAATAAATGACACACCCTGTCACAATGTTTGTGTTCCCAAATCACACCACCGTGTCACCTGCCTCAGGAGCCTCAGGGCAGAAGACATAACTCATTACACTTCCTCATAACATTAGCAGTAGAGTATCCTCCTTCAGAAAGTATTAGCATTGCAAAGTAGGTGGCAAGAGAAGCTTAACAAGGCCCTTGAATGGGGAATCTCACGAAAGTTTCGTAATAATTAAGCCATTAATGTGCAAACAAAGTCATTCAGAGTGGTTTGGTGTGAAATGCCCCGTTCTAAAGAAACTTACTAAGTCACAATTGTTCACAGTGGTGGTGATAGGAACCAGACGTCCAAAGAGTTTAATAGCTCTAAAAGCTACTTCACGAAAAGTCACTATACCTGAACGTTATGAGTATATAGTCGCCTAATGTCTGAGACACAGTTTTGAGATAGCTTTGGCCTAAAACATACAATCATGGAGGTGCGTAGGGCACTGAAAGGCCAAACAGTACACAAAGTGAAACCTTTTCTCCCAGATTTATCACTATTTTACATATAAAAACTCAGAAGACATGTAGGCTCAGTGGTCATTTTGGATAGCAAATAAAATAGCTTTATTTATGTTGTAAACATTGCGACCTCTGGTTCCTACCACCACCATTCCAAGCAGAGTCCGAGTCAGTATGTTTCTCTACAGTCCACCATTTCACATCCAAATGCGCTGTACGACTTTGTTTACATCACATTCACTAATTTATGCAACTAATCTGAGAAATCAGCAGAATTCCCATTTAAATTAGAGCCATGTTCATGAAATAACTTGCATAGAGGTTTTAAAGAAAGTATAAGGCCAAACAGGCTCTGCTCTTCTCTTTTCACGATGCTTTCATCCACAATAAAATGCTAAAGGTCAAAAGTGAGCAGCAAAGCAAAAGCCCACATGCTGACCAACAGCACAAAATTATGGGCCGTGGTAAAAAAACAAGTTAATGACATTACATTCTCTCGCAAATGTTTTGCATTCCCTTGCAAAAAATGTGTTTTCTCGCAAATGTTTTGCATTCCCTTGCAAAAAAAATGCATTTCCCTCGCAAATGTTTTGCATTCCCTTGCAAAAAAATGCATTCCCTCGCAAATGTTTTGCATTCCCAAGAGGTGCCCAAAACATTGCCTATATTAGAGCTTTGTTTTTAACATAGCTAACGTTAAAAGCTGTTTCCCCTAGTTTCGCCTGTTTCAATCCAAGATCAACGTAAAATTCAATGAGCTGCTCCATCTCTGAGATTAAGCAAAGCACAGCTTTTGCAAGCGAACGCAAACCGTTTGCATCGTAATGCAAAACATTTGCGAGGGAACGCAATGTCATTAACTTTTAGCCATGACCCGTAAGGGCTCCGTACAAAATGAAAAAAAAAGAGAACACTTAATATGTAATGTGACTAAAATTTAACTGAGTTAAAAAAAGTACACATAGTAAACTATACATATGAACATTTACAGAGTTTCTCTATAAATATAATCAACTGGTAGAACTAAACTGCATTCTGAAATATTCAAATGAAAGCTTACCTCAGGTATCAGTGAAAGGCGGGCAGGCTGAGTTTGCATGCTGCTTTATGTTAACGACAAAGAGAAAGGCTCGGACAATCTCTGCTGGGTTGACCTTCTCATGGAATATCACTCTCACTGAAACCAATCAGTTTAACAATGGTCCAAAGACACTTGATCCTCTGATCGTTCTCACATGCAAGGATCTGATACTGCTTTTTATCTTTAAGATGCACAGAAAGGAACAGGCACTACATTCATTCCATTATAATACATTATTTTTTTGGATGCAGACATTTACTAGCCTATTCACTTTAAAGAGGATTTCCACCAATTTTTCAAAATTTCTTCATAATTAAATGGTTGAGATGTAAACAAAGTCATTTGGAATGGTTTGAAATTAGCCAAGGCAGAATTGTTCACAGTGGTGGTGATAGGAACCAGACGTCTGAAGAGCTGAATGCCCCCCTCACAGAAGGTGCCCGAGACAGTGTTTTACAATAGTTTTGCAATGAGTTTTTGGCCTAAAATGTTATATTTGAATCAGTTCATGGTGGGAAGAGTACGTGCAAGATGTTATAAGGCAAAATAGTTCCCAAAGAAAATAGACTTTTTCAGATTTACCACTGTTTTACCATCATCAACATCATGTATAAAAACCCAGAAGACACGTGTTGGTTCACTGGTGGTTTGGATAGTACATATAATGGCTGTATGTGCTGTAGACATCGTGATGCCTGGTTCCCATCAGCACCACTGTAAAGAACTTCAAGTCAACAAACCACTCTGAATGACTTTGTTTGCATCTCAACGACTGAATTACACCGATCAGGCATAACATTATGACCACCTCCTTGTTTCTACACTCATTGTCCATTTTATCAGCGCCACTTACTATATAGGTGCACTTTGTAGTTCTACAGTTACAGACTGTAGTCCATCTGTTTCTCTGATACTTTGTTAGCCCCCTTTTACCCTGTTCTTCAGTGGTCAGGACCCGCATGGACCCTCACAGAGCAGGTACTATTTGGGTGGTGGATCATTCTCAGCACTGCAGTAACACTGATGTGGTGGTGGTGTGTTAGTGTGTGTTGTGCTGGTCTGAGTGGATCAGACACAGCAGTGCTGCTGGAGTTTTTAAACACCTCAGTGTCACTGCTGGACTGAGAATAGTCCACCAACCAAAAACATCCAGCCAACAGCGTCCTGTGACCACTGATGAAGAACTAGAGGATGACTGACACAAACTGTGCAGCAGCAGATGAGCTATCGTCTCTGACTTTACATCTACAAGGTGGACTGACAAGGTAGGAATGTCTAATAGAGCGGACAGAGAGTGGACACAGTGTTTCAAAACTCCAGCAGCGCTGCTGTATCTGATCCACTCGTACCAGCACAACAGACACTAACACACCACCACCACGTCAGTGTTACTGCAGTGCTGAGAATGACCCACCACCCAAATAGTACCTGCTCTGTGAGGGTCCATAGGGGTCCTGACCACTGAAGAACAGGGTAAAAGGGGGCTAACAAAGTATCAGAGAAACAGATGGACTACAGTCTGTAACTGTAGAACTACAAAGTGCACCTATATAGTAAGTGGAGCTGATAAAATGGACAATGAGCGTAGAAACGAGGAGGTGGTCATAATGTTATGGCTGATCAGTGTATGTAGTAATTTTGAAAAGCAGTGGAAATTCCCCTTTAAAGAATCTTCCTAGTGAATAATTAATAATTACATTATTCAGATTCTTTTTTGTGCGTGTAAAGCAGGAAAGGTCATGTGGGTCGGATTCAATTGCAGCACCTGCTGACTGTGCTGTATTGTCTGCCGTTGTGAAAGAGCAGAATCTTGAGCAGAACCGATAAGCATTCAAAACAAACACTGAGATAAAAGTTTGCTTTTTCAGATGGTAGTAATAGGTAATACTACCCCCACTCAACTACCCTTAATATTACATAGATAAAAATAAAGAAAAATCAGTTATTGTGATACATCAGTTAGTATTTTATGGCCATCTAGTGGACAAAATGTAAACAAGACCAAACAACTGTCCAAGGGAGCCCCTCGCCAAAGGAATTGCCAAGCAGCGACCTTGTATTTGAGTCCAAAGACAAAAAGGATTTCAAAATTATGGTTTAAAAATTGTTGTGATGTACATTTTTGTATCTGCAAGAATCTATTCAATGTTGTGATATTTGTTATATTATATAAAATATATAAATTATAATTATTTCATACATTTGGGAACTGAGGAGACACTGCTGTAGTTTTGAAAGTGAAATGTTTTCCTGTTCTTGTTTGATACAAGATTTCAGCTGCTCATCAGTTCAGGGTCTCATTTGTCGTATTTTTAATTACATAATATGCGAAATGTTTTCAGCGGTGACAGGTCTGGACTGCAGACAGGTCAGTTTAGCACCCGGACTCTTTTAATACAGAGCAATGCTGCTGTAATACATGCAGAATGTGGTTTGACATTGTCTTGCTGAAATAATCAAGGCCTTCCCTGAAAAAGACGTCGTCTGGATGGCAGCATATGTTGCCAAAACATGTATATATCATTCAGCATTAATGGTGCCTTCACAGATGTGCACGTCACCCATACCATGTGCACTAATGCACCTCTATACCATCATGAATACTGGCTTTTGGACTGTGCACTGATAACAAGCTGAGTGGTCTTTAGCCCGGAGGACACAGTGTCCATGATTTCCAAAAGGCTTCTCAAAGGCTTCCCCTCAGTCCATCTCACATTCAAAATGGGCATATATTACATTCCTCATTTTCAACATTTGATTTGTTGTCTTTGTACTATTTTCAATAAAATATAGGGTTTAAATAATTTTCATATCATTGCAATTTGTTTTCATTTACATCTTGCACAGCGTCACAACTTTTTTGGAAATGGGGTTGTATATATTATGTTGTACTTGGACACTCATATAAACCACACACACACACAAACACACACCTTTTCTAAGCCGCTTATCCTTCTGGGTCACGGGGGGAGCTGGAGCCTATCCCAGCTGTCATTTGGCAGAAGGCAGGAAACACCCTCGACTGGACGCCAGTCCATCGCAGGGCAGACAGACAGACAGACAGACAGACAGACATACACATTCACACACACTTTCACATCCAGGGGCAATTCAGCATGTCCAGTTAGCCTGACTGCATGTCTTTGGACTGTCGGAGGAAAACAGAGCACCCGGAGGAAACCCACACAGACACAGGGAGAACATGCAAACTCCACACAGTAAGGACCCTGGTCGCCCGGCCAGGGAATCGAATCGGAATCGGCCCTTCTTGCTGTGAGGCGACAGCGCCACCATGCCACCCAATAAATAAACACAATTATAAAATTAATATAATGTCATGCTTTTCCTGGGGTCTTAAAACCTGACTTGGTAACCTAAACCAGCCTAACCATGATTTAAAAAAGACAATTTTTTCAAAATTTGTGAAAAGGCTGCTGACCTCAGCACCATGAAGCTCACTTGGAGTCTTTATGGCGCCCACTTCCTTAAAAGCTTGTCGGTATGAAGTTCTTTTATGTTGGTTGTGCCGTGTGACATTTGAAGAAATAAGAATTTACTGACAAGAGTTTTTTATTGAGAACACTTTTAAAGCTGCACTATTTTGGAACATATTATGATTTTTAAGGTTTCAAACATCGAATCATGTCAAAATACTTTATTATAATGATAATTATAAATATAATGATAACTTATTAGCACTAAATTATGACTTAGCATCTCACAATTATGACTTTCTTTCTCATAAATCATAATAATGAGATGCTATGTCATAACTATAGAAGACACTTTGTAAATGGCTATTTATTTGTCCAGTGGCAGAAATGGGCTTCCATACTATACAGATCTGCTAATATCAATTACACCTTTTTTATTTAGAAATGAATTACATTTTTTAAAACTTTTTAAATATTCACTTAATCCACACATAAGGTTGGATTTCTGCACCAGCTGACATTTTTATATTCTGGGAGGCATAAATACATACATACATACATCATCTAAACCGCTTATCCTTCTGGGTCACGGTAGGGTGCTGGAGCCTATCCCAGCTGTCATTGGGAGGAAGGCGAGGCATAAATAACTAAAATGAATTTTGATGCACTTAAAAAGTATTCCCATAAAAGAGAATAATAATTGTAGAATAATATGACAATCCTCATGTAGTTTTTTTAATTATTTAAAACTTAAATATGGGACAAAAATGCAGGTATCACTGATATTTATGGTAAATAAAGAAAAACACACACTTTGGTGTGAACCATTAGTTTTACTCTATGTAATGGCAGTATGCTGCATATGAGAGTAACCATGTAATTAAATGGTAACTGTAAGAATTTAGACTCTCCTGTTGTTGTAGGAGGGTCATTTTTTAGCTGCTGGCAGAAATAGATACAAACTGCAGTAAATAGGTGAAAATAAGGGTAAAATAAGAGTAGGACAACTGCGAGTCAGTTAATGTGACATTACCGCCTCCATAAAGAGTCATTAACTACTGCTCCTTAGCGTCCATGGCTACATTAGCAGCACTGGAGAAAGGTGATATTCGCATATAAAGGGCCCATTCAAGCTCCTTTTCAGGTGAACAGTTAACTCACATGTACTCTAGCCTGACCTACACTCAAATAAAAGCTACAAAAAGGGTTCTCTGAAGCTGCACCATAGCAGAACCAATTTTAGTTCTCCAAAGAACCTTTGTGTAAGCAGGAAAACCTTTCACTTTAAAGCTTACAGCTAGAATTAATGTGATATTTCATTCAGTCATGTTATCAATACTCTGCAGCGTAGCAGTATATCAGCCTCATCAGTTTGACAGAATTCAGGATTATAATTTGCTTTTGTGTTGTTTTTTTTCATAATATTCTCTCACTACAATACCCAGCATGCAACACACACACATCTGACCGTAGATTCACTTACCTAGATGCTGCGTTGTCTACGACGGCGTTTTAGGGCCACTGTTAATAAAAATAAAAATAGTAGACTTCAAGAATAAAGTCGTAATATTTCGAGAAAAAAGTCGTAATATTTCGAGAAGAAAGTCATAATATTTCGAGAATAAAGTCGTAATATTTCGAGAATAAAGTCGTAATATTTCGAGAAGAAAGTCATAATATTTCGAGAATAAAGTCGTAATATTTCGAGAATAAAGTCGTAATATTTCGAGAAAAAAGTAAATATTTCGAGAAAAAAGTCGTAATATTTCGAGAAAAAGTCGTAATATTTCGAGAATAAAGTCGTAATATTTCGAGAATAAAGTTGTAATATTTCGAGAATAAAGTCGTAATATTTCGAGAATAAAGTCGTAATATTTCGAGAAAAAAGTCATAATATTTCGAGAAAAAGTCGTAATATTTCGAGAATAAAGTCGTAATATTTCGAGAATAAAGTTGTAATATTTCGAGAATAAAGTCGTAATATTTCGAGAATAAAGTCGTAATATTTCGAGAAAAAAGTAAATATTTCGAGAAAAAAGTCGTAATATTTCGAGAAAAAAGTCGTAATATTTGGAGGATAAAGTGGGCTGCTGTACTGTAGGGGGGCTGCCATAACGCGTTGGGGTCTCGGTTGCTGTACTGTAGGGGGGCTGCCATAACGCGTTGGGGTCTCGGTTGCTGTACTGTAGGGGGGCTGCCATAACGCGTTGGGGTCTCGGTTGCTGTACTGTAGGGGGGCTGCCATAACGCGTTGGGGTCTCGGTTGCTGTACTGGTGCCGGAGCTCCACTCACTCCTGTCTCTCTGTGGATCATTTTGATCATCATTCTCACTGTCTGTGAAACTTCATGCCCTCTTTGAATGGGGGGAGATGTAGCCCCCGATAGCCGTGTAGACGACCCTGCCTGAGATTCTCCTTCAACAACACAGACAGACAGTTTCCTCCGAGTCCGTCTGGCTCTTTATTCCAGATAAACACAGTTTCCTGCTCCGCCGTTTCAGCCGGTTCTTATACTAATAACAGGCTGGTGCTGATGTGCAGGAGAGACAGGGAGGCTAAGTGTTTCTTTATGGGTGAATCGATGTGAAAGTAGAACTCCACCAACTCACCACCCCTCATTTAACACGAGGAGGTGCTGCCTTCACTTCGCAAAGCTTTTGGCCACAATATTCCGACCTTTCCTGGTATTAATGCCACTTTAATGACGTAACTCTATGACTTTTTTCTCAAAGGCTACTATTTTTATTTTTATTAACAGTGGCCTTAAAACGCCGTCGTAGTTGCCTGTTATTCTCTATGTGAGCCGATACGTCTGCGCGTCCGCCATGTTGGAGAGGTCAAGATCCGCTTGTAAGCAAATTCCCTTGTATTGAGAGATGAAGAGTCTCAGGATTAAATTGACCACAACTTCCTTATTACTCAACTGGTTTTCACCAAATTTGTTTTGTTATAAACACAGATTAATCTGGGCTGCTCGAGCAGGAAAGTATTCAGTAATCAGCAAATCCATCAAAGTGTGAATGACTTCTAATCTTAATACACATTATACAAATAAAATAACCCCCAAAACACAGTTAGAAGGACGAAGCTAAAGCTGGCTTTCTATTCGCCATTTAAGGTGGAACGGGACAATTCGAACAAGATGCTGGCAAATAAGAAGCTGACTTCAGGTTCATGTAAGAAGGTTTTATTGTTAATCTATTATGAATATCTACACAGATTAAGGAATATAACTTAGCAACAATTATTGTAATTATTGTAAATAAATAACTACTACATAACCTTAGAATCTCCTCAAACTGTTAAATGAAATAAGCTTAATATAAAACCTGAGGCAAAACCATCACATCAACAGGTTATTTGACCAGAATAGGTTCTTTTGCCATGTCTACACATAATCATCACACAAACAATACACATCACACAAACCTGAGTGTGGATCGCTGTGTTCCCTCCGTTATATAATCATATCCCGCTTTCTGAGAGCGATATTCTAGAAACAGTATAATTTTGGACAGTATCTTTCTCAAACTGCTGCTCTGTAATGGTACTGAATGCAGTCCAGGAGCGATGTTGACCGCCCCAAAATGTGTTAAATATTTTTCAGTGAGAAAATCAACAAAACCATGAGTGTTCAAACTTTTATGACTGTACATAGTCCTGCACAGGACAGTCAACACAATAAATACGGTTTAATAATTTGATTGAGTTTTATTTGTATAAAGCTTCTTTAAACAGACATTGTGACAAAGCAGCTTTACAGGTCCTTGAATGAGGAAGATGAAACAGTGGCATTAAAAAATTCCCTGAGAAGGCCCGAGGAAGAAACCTTGACAGCAGACTCAGAGGAGGTCAATTGAGGCCAAAGACAACTGGATCCGTTTCGATTAGTGCAGTGCCGTTGACAAAATGTGCTGGGTTAAAGGGGAATTCCACTGATTTTTAACACTTTCTGCATAAATCAACTGTTACAACGTAAACGAAGTCATTTAGAGTGGCCTGGTGTGAAATGCTCAATCCTAGAGAAACTTGGCGAGTCAGAATTGTTCACAGTGATTGTAATAGGAACCAGACGTCAGAAGCGAAAAGCTACCCCACAGAAAGGTATTACATAAAATGTTTCCAAATTAGAGCTGAGCAATATGACAATATATATCGTTATCATGATAAATTATGTCACAATACTAAGCAATACGGTTTTCTGAACATATCGGGATATCGTCAGTACTTATACACAGTCGAGTCGCATTATTACGACCACTTCCTAGCTTCGATGGCACTCTCAACCGATTTGGGTATGAATCCATCCTTGCAGATCACGTACACCCATACATGCTGATTGTCCTCCCTGGTGTCCTCCAATGCAACATCGCAAGGCTACAAATGTCCGACGTTGGTTTGAAGAGCATGACCAAGACTTCTAAGTACTACCCTGGCCCCCTAATTCCCCAGACTTGAACCTAATTGAGCATCTGTGGGACCACCTTGATCGTTCGCTCTATGGATCCTCCCCCACGCCCCCTCCAGCAGCTGTGGGATGCACTGCAGTCAGCATGGCTCCAGATACCTGTGACAACCTACCAGGACCTTATTGAGTCACTCCCAGCCCGTCTGGCTATTGTCTGTGCTGCACACGGCAGTTATTGGATATTAGCTGGTGGTCATAATAATGTGACTGACAGACAGACAGACAGAAAGACAGACAGACAGATATAGACAAATAGATATATCGACAGATGGAAAGATAGATAGACATAGACACACAGACAGATATAGACAGACCGATAGACATATATAGATATAAATATAAACACAAAAGCAGTGATGGCTGAAAATATTAATTAAAGATGATAAAAATACTGTAAATTTTACATATTTAAAATGTAAAATTTTAAAATTTATTACAATGTGTAAATATAGTGTAAATTACACCTTGCAGATAACTACACACTTAAAAAGAGGGTTCTTCAAGGGTTATTTTGTAAAGAAAATGGTTCTATATAGAACCATGAACCCTTTGATGATTAAAGGGTTCTTTGCATTATGAAAGGGTTCTTCAGGTTGATGGAGAATGTGTTTTGTATGGTTCTATATAACACCAAAAAGGGTTCTTCTACTGTTACAAGCTTGACATCATAACAATAGCAGAACCCTTTTTAGTGCTATATAGAAACCTTTTCAAAAAGGTTCTATATAGAACTATCTACAGCACATTCTCCATCAATCCAAAGAACCCTTTAACGATGCAAAAAACCCTTTAATGATGCAAAGCGTTCTTTGATTGTTCATGGTCCTATCTAGAACCATTTTCTTTACACCTGAGGAACCGTCTTTTATAAGAGTGTAATGGAGTAATTGAAAGTGTTGCGTGTAACTCTGCTTTCGAATTGCTTCATGCAACTGTCATGTTGCACGGAAATGATGTTGCAGGCAACTCACAGCATGCAACTAGTTGCATGAGAGTTTCTCTATTTAAAAGGGAGCTTTACGCTGTTATCTTGCTACGGTTTGCCCCAAATAAATTACGTTGTTTTCATCATCAGAGGGGTCTGTTGCCATAGTAACTCTGTCATTGACACCAGGCACAAGCACTTGCTTCGTTAATATTAAAATAGCATTTTTAAAAGGTTTGACTGACAGCACTAAATTCCACCTCCTCTTAAGAACTGATCGGTATTAAAGCAGTAAGCCATGCGCCACTGTGATTTTATTAAGGGGTGTTGTTAGGCACTGTAGGAAGAATTTAACCCCTTACAATCCAAAGCTTATTACATACTAAGGCTTATTATTCAGTAACAACATGGACTTCAATGCAAACTAGCTGAGCTATTCTTAGGTTATAGAAGTGTGTAATAAAACTGGGCCCACCAGTCGGCCCTGGCCATGTAAGGGGTTAATTCAGAATTTGGTTGTGGTGAGGTGGTCCTGGGTGTACATATATGGAGAATTTTACAACAGCTTCGAACACAGATCACATTTTAGCAGCTAAATTATGTTTTATAGTCGTCTTTATAACATTCTGGCTTTCTAAGGACAGAGATAATAGCGAGGGTTGTCTAGACAAGATAATGTAAAATGGATACTGGAGTTCCAGTCTCTTGAGGTATTTTACGTGTATTAGGTACGTTATTTGCATTTTCCTAAATGTGCTCAGGACACCTTTGTGTGTTCACCAAGTGTTCAACCAGTAACGTTCAGCTAAATTATGTTTTACAGTCGTCTTTATAACATTCTGGCTTTCTAAGGACAGAGATAATAGCGAGAGTTGTCTAGCCTCTTATGCTCCTTGGAACCACCGGTGGTTTCAAAATGCACACTTGTCATATTCTTCATAACTTTCATATTTCATAAGCTACATTCTAAAGGTGCGGGTCGTATGAGGCTGTAACTGTCTTCTTTCCAGTCAAATAGATGGGTGATGTCATTTTAAACCCTTATAATAAAAGAAGCTGAACTCAATTTTTTGTCTGCTGAAAGTCGACCCATTTTTCCACAAATCTGGGCTATAAACTATAAACAGACGGCGTCTCTTCAGTGATCTGCTCTGTAAAAACTATTTTTATAAAATAATACAAAGAGCGTCTAAGATTTTTGGCTTTCAGCAGTAAATTGTAAGCATATAGCAATATGTGTGATCATAAACAAACATGTTCTGTTAATTCGAGGGGAGCTTTTACAAAAAAAAAATAAATAAAATAAAAATTTGCATTTATTTCATGCAGTTACTGAATAATCTGCTTTATGATTTGGTCATGTAAATTCAGATGGACAAACCAAAACATACCCTGGAGCATAAGAGGCTAGACAAGATAATGTAAAATGGATACTGGAGTTCCAGTCTCTTGAGGTATTTTACGTGTATTAGGTACGTTATTTGCATTTTCCTAAATGTGCTCAGGACACCTTTGTGTGTTCAATCAGTAACGTTTGTTGAAAAAAAAAAAGAATTAACACTAAATGTCAGTGATGGATTTCAATTTTCAATACAAATTCTTTCTTGCTTTTCACAGTCAGTCCTTTAAATCCACCACCAGATGGCACAGCAATTGTAAATGACTTTTTTTTTATCCAGTTGTTTACCAGGGAATCTCAGAGCCGTCCCAGGCGTAGGCCTTCCCGCTTTTATCCATACTGAGGCTGTCTATGATCTCCATGAGGCGCTGTACAGAATACTGTGTGCTGAACAGCTTGTGTTGGGGGACATTCTTGTGGTAGGGGCGAGAGAGGTCCGTGTCCACCGTCCCAGGGTGAAGAGACACGCACACTATTTTTGGCCGACTGCGGCCCAACTCTATAGACAGGTTCCTGGTGGCCATGTTCAGAGCAGCTTTGGACATCCTGTAGCTGTACCAGCCACCTAGAGCTGGACATACAGACAAAGGAAGACATGAAAAATGGTAAAAAAAGCCATATGTAAGCAATAGAACACGAGAGGGAGTGTTATTGCGAAATAACCTCGAGTGTTCTATTGCTTTTATACAACAGTTAATAAATAAAGTAGTAAATTAATAAACTGGGCCGTGAACGCGGCGTTTAATATGTTTTAATGTTCGCAGTTCCTTCACCAAATTATAGTTCCTTAACGAGCAGCTTGTTGCTCCGTCAGAGTAACGAGCTCCGCCCACTCGCTGCACAGCCGGCAGTTCGTTCTCCAGCTCCTCACACTAAATTCCCAAACTGTCATCACCACTGAGCAGCTTTTCAGTCGGCAGCTGTGACAGAAGAACAGCTAAACAACCTGGAATCTGCCAGAAATGAACCCAATACCATTCGCCAAACGTGTAGTCTGATCTTCAGAGTCTGACCAAATCAGACTGAGCCATAAAACTGCCGCAATATCAAGTTTAGCTCAGTTTTGTCAGTTTTTGCCAGATCAGTATTAATGTTGTTTTGTTCCAGCCAGTCTGTAAAGCATCTTACAGCCCATTTAGTTTGGCGAATGGTGTTGGGTTCATTTCTGGCGGATTCCAGGTTGTTCAGCTGTTCTTCTGTCACAGCTGCCAACTGAAAAGCTGCTCAGTGGTGATGACAGTTTGGGAATTTAGTGTCCTCTCATCTTCAGAGTCTGACCAAATCGGCTGTCGGTCAAATGTGATCTTAAAAGTGTCCATTTTTTGTTTGTGGCAAAGTAAGAAGTAAAAACATTTAAATGTCTTGAGCATCTCCTCCAGCTGTCAAAGTCGTTGCTTAGCAACAGCATCTCAGCGGACTGATACAGTGTTTGTGAAAAACCTTACTGAACTAACTGTTGTATAAAATAGCATCTTGGATTGGATGAAGTCAGATGAACGTGTGCACGTTACAGCAGTGCAATAGAAATGCATGTTTAGAGTGATGTAAAAATGAGAAAATATCAACATTAAATCACCGGCGACTATAATAACATTTAAAATGTGCAGGTTACTGAGGGGTCTTAGTTGGCACTTTGCACAATATGGATTTCGAAATTCCTATTTACTGTAAAACACTTTCAGCTGATCAAATAATAGGATTGCTATAAGTAGTGGGCAGTGTGGTCAAAAATGTACCTGGACCATTCTACTGAATTAGCTCAAACTGCAGTCCCACAGTAAAAAATAAATAAATAAATAAATAAAATTTTAAAAAAAGAAAGAAAAAAAGAAAATGTAAGTTTTCAGACCAGGGATGTTTCCAAGTGTTATGATCGAGTTAAACTCAAGGCATTAATTAAGATACTAATAAGCTAAATATATACAAAATCAACATTCTTAGGGCAGTTTCTGTTGGGAGGTGTCCGTCCCAAACCTTAATTCCTAAATTTCAACTTGTGAAAATAATACTGACATATAAATTATACTTTCTGTATTTTTATTATTTTTTTAAAGAATTTTTTGGTCTTTTTTTTTAAAGCGGAGTTGAAAGATTTAGATTCATTGAGTTTAATTTTAAAAACTGATAAATGCTGTCCCATGTTTTCACGTCACAAAGCGTTTTAGTCCATAGGCGGAGCCTTTTTTAGCCACACCCTTACATTTCAGAGCAGGAAGTGAGGCTGCATCCCTGCCCCTTATGGCCACATGGTGAGCAGTTAGATCCCATTGTTTTAAGGTAAATGTCTCCCAAAGTCTGAAAATCAGAACTGATTTTATGTGTGTGCACATAAACACTGGACAGCCACAGAGCTTATTTGTGCATGTAAGTCTTAAAGGCACTAAAGGATGAACAGAGACTGGAAATGACCATAATAATAAATTATAACTGTTTTGGTACATAAAACCACACAAACATTATAAGCAGACCGACAAAAATAAAATACAAAGATAAATGTAGGATGTGGGCCCATTAAATTGTGACCACTAAAGCGACGTGCATGCTAATAGTGCCCCCTGCTGGAGAAACTTCAAACCAATTACTTTAATCAATTACAAAGTAACTGTGAATTAACACTTGCAGGAAAATGATTATAATGATACAGTGAAACAACAATCATTACATCCCTACCTATAGGGGCAGTCGTGAGCTGGAGGTTAGGGAACCAGCCTTGTGACCAGAAGGTTGCTGGTTCGATTCCCCTGAGCTGACAGTACGTGACTGAAGCGCCCTTGAGCAAGACACCTAACCCCCAACTGCTCCCTGGGCGCTGCGGATAGGGCTGCCCACTGCACCGGGCAAGTGTGCTCACTGCCCCCTAGTGTGTGTGTTCACTAGTGTGTATGTGGTGTTTCAGGGGAATGGATGGGTTAAAATGCGGAGGTGAAGTTTCCCCGTTGTGGGACTAATTAAGGTCACTTAGTCTATTAAAAATCATGCTTATTACAAAATTCTTGACTCTCCATCTGCGGTAAATGGACAGTGCTTACCATTGTCGCCGATTGAGCCGACCCTTGCTGTCATGTTCACTAAGATGCCATTGTGTTGCTTTGTTTTCTCAGCAGGCTGCCGACCAAACTGTCCGGTTCCCTTCTGCAGTAAAGGAGCAAAGTACTTTGCCATCAGCAGGGGGCCCACCGTGTTGGTGGCTAGTGTGGAGGTGACCCCCTGTTAAAAAAAAAACAAAAATATATAATCAGACCAAAAAGGTAAAAATAGAACAGTGTTTCTCAACTGCAGTCTTATATTAGGATACAATAACTGCTGGGGTTCTCAGAACAATGGACTGACCACCCCAGAGTCCAGACCTCAACATCACTGAATGTGTTTGGGTTTACTGGGATTATGAGAAGCAGAAAATGCAACCAACTTCTAAGACTGAACTTTGCAAGGGTGGAAAAAAAATCTTTGCAGATTTCCTTGAAAAACTAAAAGGGATTCTTTGGAAAAGAATGAGAGCTGTAATAACAGCAAAGCGTGGACACATTAAATACTGACGAATGTGATATTAAACCAAATCAAATCATGTTTACACATTTATACAGGTGAGAAGGTGAGTGGAAATCTGGTGCGTAGCCCCCTTGTAGTACTTGAACTAACAAAAACTAAAAATATAAGAAAAGAAACACATTATATATATATGAAACATATATACACCCCCCCACACACACACAGTGACAGGCATAACATTATGACCACCTCCTTGTTTCTGCACTCATTGTCCATTTGCTCCACTTACTTTTACCTTTTACCCTGTTCTTCAGTGGTCAGGACCCGCATGGACCCTCACAGAGCAGGTACTTTAAAATGCAAGTTGTATTGAATTCGTCTTCTTTACCTTATAAAGTGTAAAATGTTGATTAAAGCGTTCGTCCATTTTAATCAGAAGTGTTTGTATATACACAGGTCAGGCATAACATTGTGACCACCTCCTAGTTTCTATGCTCATTGTCCATTTTATCAGCTCCACTTACTATATAGGTGCACTTTGTAGTTCTACAGTTACAGACTGTAGTCCATCTGTTTCTCTGCATACTTTGTTAGCCCCCTTTTACCCTGTTCTTCAGTGGTCAGGACCCCCATGGACCCTCACAGAGCAGGTACTATTTGGGTGGTGGATCATTCTCAGCACTGCAGTAACACTGACGTGGTGTTGGTGTGTTAGTGTGTGTTGCGCTGGTCTGAGTGGATCAGACACAGCAGTGCTGCTGGAGTTTTTAAACACCTCAGTGTCACTGCTGGACTGAGAATAGTCCACCAACCAAAAATATCCAGCCAACAGCGTCCTGTGACCACCGATGAAGGACTAGAGGATGACCAACACAAACTGTGCAGCAGCAGATGAGCTATCGTCTCTGACTTTACATCTACAAGGTGGACTGACAAGACAGAAGTGTCTAATAGAGTGGACAGTGAGTGGACACAGTGTTTAAACACACCAGCAGCACTGCTGTGTCTGATCCACTCGTACCAGCACAACACACACTAACACACCACCACCACATCAGTGTCACTGCAGTGCTGAGAATGATCCACCACCCAAATAGTACCTGCTCTGTGAGGGTCCATGGGGGTCCTGACCACTGAAGAACAGGGTAAAATGTCTGATAAAATGGACAATGAGCATAAAAACAGAGGTCATAATGTTATGCCTGATCGGTGTATGTGATGCTGATGATGGTAAAATAACAGCCAGTCTGAAAAAATAAGTTTTCTTTGAGGACTATTTTGCCTTAGAACACCATTCATGTATCCCTCCACCGCGAATAGATCAAAATAATTTGATTAAAATACATTTTAGACCAAACATTGATCACAAAACTACCATAAAATGCCTCAACCATCAGGCAGTGCATTCATAACCATTTAATGTAATAACTTTCTGGGGAGCTTTTAGAGGTGGACGTCTGGTTCCTATCACCACCACTGTAAACAGTTCTGGCTCTAAGTCTCTCTAGAACAGAGCGTTTCACACCAAACCACTCTGAATGACTCTGTTTACATCCCAGTGAAAGAATTACGCAGAGATTTTGGAAAATCGGCCCCTTTACGTAGTTTTTGAGCTGGTATATTTGTACTTCTACTCATAGTAGCTCGTAATACCGTAGTTAGCAGTTAGCACAGTTAGCGGAGTCCAGTCTGAGCCTCACCTCCGCGGACACGTCCCGCAAGCTGGTTTCTCCCTTTGCCGGACGGGTGAAGAACAGCCGAGCAGTTTATCAGCAGATCGACTCCGCTGAAAGCGGACCGGACTCGCTCGGCGGCTCTCTGGATTTGCTCCTCCCGGGTTACGTCCAGCTGCAGCACGGTCACTCTGCTCGGGTTCCCGGCGGCGAGAGCAGATAAGGCTGGAGCTCCGTCCGGATCTCTGCACGTCGCTATCACGGCCACGGGAGCTCTGTGCGATAAGAGGTGTTGACAGAACTGCAGTCCGAGCCCCCTGCTAGCCCCCTGGACCAGAGCTACAGCAGCCATAACACAACCTGGACACGCTGACGGTGAGTGTGTTTGACTGCCCTCCAGCGGACAGAAGGACAGTTACACAACCGCGCAGGCGGAGTTTCGTAACGAGGTTGTCCACAATGACGAGCCTGGACTTCGTTATTAGGTTATTAACCCTTATGTGGTGGTCAGATCTGTGGGACCCATTTTTAATGTTTACCAAAAGAAAAAATGATGCGATATATTATAATTACAACCTCAAATTTCTTGGCATAACATTCTGACCACAACCTTGTTTCTACTCTCATTGTCCATTTTATCAGCTCCACTTACTATATAGGTGCACTTTGTAGTTCTACAGTTACAGACTGTAGTCCATCTGTTTCTCTGATACTTTGTTAGCCCCCTTTTACCCTGTTCTTCAGTGGTCAGGACCCCCATGGACCCTCACAGAGCGGGTACTATTAGGTGCTGGATCATTCTCAGCACTGCAGTAACACTGACGTGGTGGTGGTGTGTTAGTGTGTGCTGTGCTGGTATGAGTGGATCAGACACAGCAGTGCTGCTGGAGTTTTTAAACACCTCAGTGTCACTGCTGGACTGAGAATAGTCCATCAACCAAAAATGTCCAGCCAACAGCGTCCTGTGGGCAGAGTCCTGTGACCAGTGGACCTGTGGAAGTTGCAGATGAGCTGTTGTGGCAGTTTGACTCTCCCCAGCCTTCGGAGGAAGTAGAGGCGACAACGTGTGATGTGTTGAGTGACCATGTGAGATCCTTGGCTGTGTGGACACTGAGGAACCTTAAGCTGCTCACCTTTTCCACCATCCCCCTTTAGATGCTCACTGGTGCGCGCACTCTGCTCCCCCTCCTGAGGTCGACAATCAACTCCTTGGTTTTGCCAACACTGAGGGAGGGGTTGTTGGCGGTGCACCACTCTGTAAGGAGCTTCACTTCCTCCCTGTATGGTCCCACATCGTTGTTGGCGATGCTGCCAATTATTGTTATGTCGTCAGCAAACTTGATGACGGTGTTGGAGCTGTGTTTTGAGATGCAGTCGTAGTTGTAAAGTGTGTAGAGGACAGGTGAGAGGACGTTGCTCTAAAGGGGGGGGGGTAGGGGTGGTCACCCATCCTAATTGACTGTGGTCTGCAGGTGAAGAAGACCATGATCCAGCTGCACAATCAGTGACATATTCCAAGAGTGTTTAGTTTGGAAACCAAGAAAAGGCAAGGCTGAAGTAAATAAACAGCATTCTGACATAGAGTGCATATGCACCGCCAGGCAGACCTCATCATCAGTAGATCTGTTTGCGCGGGGGGCTAACTGATGGGGGTCCAAAGTGTTAGACAGAGTGCTCTTTCAGCGTCTCGAAGCACTTCATCACTACGAGTGTGAGAGAGATGGGACGGTACTCATTCATGCATGGGGTTTCTTTGGTACTGGGATGATGCTTGAGGCTTTAAAGCAGGTGGGAACGGTAGGCTGTGCCAGGGAAATGTTGAAGATGTCCGTGAAGCTAGCAGCCAGCTGGTTGGCACGCGCTTTAAGGACCCGACCTGGGACGCCATCTGGACCTGCTGCTTTCTGTGTCGAGACCCTCATCAGTGCTCTCCTCACCTCATCTGTAGCCAGTATGAGGGCTGGCTCTTCTGTGGAGGGGGGCAGGGCAGTGGTGGTTAGCTGAGCCTGAGCATTGGCCTCAAAGCTTCCACTGTTCTAACCATGGCGACGTTTGAGTTCAGAATACCGCCACCATTTAAGGTGGAACGGGAAAATTCGAACAAGAAGCTGGTGAATAGGAAGTCAACTTCAGCCTCGTCCTCTTGTGAACCTAAATATAAGATAACCTGTATGTTTTGGTGCTTAGTACTAGTCAGTACTACCAAATAATAGACTAAACATCTTACATTTAGGAGATGTTCATTGTTTATTTAACAAATATGCGTTTCACAGTGAAATATTAGTGTCTGTCAAAGCCGAAGCTCCTCGAAGTCCATCTTTGTTTTGAGCAACAGCACTTTTTTCCCAGCAAATGGGAGGATTTGTCGTGAAGCGTCTTCGTCCACAGAGTTCGCCCAGCTACCATGTGCGCGGCACGGCGAACAAAGCCTCCGCGCGACATCTGCGGTTGTTTGTTTTCTCCGCAATTACATCATATTGTGACTGAAGCCAGGCGAACGTCGTCTCCACAAGAAGTCTGCTGAGGCCTTAAGGTTTCTCACTGCCATGTATTGTTGTTTACAGTAAGTTAATGTTGGTGAGTGTTGATCATAATGCAATTTTATATCTCTCGATTATTCAACCTGTAGATGGAAATTAAGAGGTGGCAGCTCAAAAAAATGAATCGATTGATCTCCGATTATTTCCTTGAGTTCTTGTAAAGCTGAGTTTAATAAATGAATGTATTACTAAACACCGGAGCAGAGGGAGAGAGAGAGAAGCCGAAAGAGACTGAAGGAGCAGATCTGATGGAGGTTAGGGGTCAAGAAGAAAGCGAGGGAGAGGTGTGTGAGCTATCGGTCAAAATTAATACTGAATTTTATTTATTTATTTATTATTTATTATTTATTTTAACTTAACTGAGAAAATATTATATTTGTTACCATGACTGTGAAATTCTGTCACCTAGCTTATTCAACACGCCTACAGAGCAGAATCAGGATCTTTCTGAGACCGAACTGATCTTTAATCTGTGTGTTTGAATAATATGTTTAGGATCTTGCAGCTTATCTAAGAGAGGAGATAGCATTGCTTGTCCTCAGTACCCTTGCTTGACCGTTGCCTGTTGTAAGTGGATGGATAAAGTGTTTACGTCATACAAACTCTGTGCTTAATGAAAACTACAAAGACCCAGATTTACTGTGTGCCTGTTTGACCAAATAACCACTTTTTAATGCATTCCTACTCTAAAAGTTCATGATGAACATTTTGGGGTCAAAAAAAAAACTCTGGGGACCATGCCCCCAGACCCCCCCAAGTACAGGCTTAACCCCCCTATCTGTGAACCTTTAGTGATGCCCCTTGTTTAAACCATATATGGCTGTTGTCAGAAGAAAACCTTGTCGTTATTCAGTTTTTGACATAATTTGAAAATGCCTGTTGTTCTTTACATTGTCTGTAAATTTCATGATGAATGGACCAAAAGAAACGGCCCAAAATGACTTGGAAAACATTCTGGTTCCATTGACTTACATTAAAAGTAAAGTAGGTTTTTTCCTTCTCCTGTAAAGTTACCGTTTTGGAGATACGAGGTTTTCTTCCAACAACAGCGATATATCCAAATGTCCTCCACAGCAAAAATATAACTGAGGAAAATGGGAGGAATGACCCCTTTTACAACTAAATTGCTCTTCAGACGGATGGAGAATGTTATATATGGTTCTATATAGAACCTTTTTATAAAAATGGTTCTATATAGCACCAAAAAGTGTTCATGATATTGTTACAATGCCAGGCTTAAAACGGTAACCCTTTTTGGTGCTACATAGAACTCAGAAATGTTCTATATAGGACCATATACAACACATTCTCCATCAGTCGGAAGAACCCTTTCACCAGAACCGTTAGAGCTAGTTCTTTGAGTGTTCACGGTTCTATAAAGAAGCCCTCATAGACTGAAAAATATACTCTTCTCTCTGACGTCCCAGACCATTCTTTAATGGTCAGGACCCCAAAAGGACCAACAGAGCAGGTATTATTTGGGTGGTTGACCACTGGGTGGTGCTGCTGTCACTCTGCTAAGTGGGCAGTGAAAAACCCTAACCATTGCGGCGTTTCCTCACCCCACCCATATTCAGACAAACCCCACCTAATTTAAAAATGTCTGTCAATCCAAAAGGAAAATAGTCTATTATAATTCCTCCATAAACAGCCTTATGGGCATTGGAAAATCGGAAAAGCTGTACCATAAACATTTCCTCGTCAGAACAGTAGATTAGACCAAAGTATGTTAATTAAAAAACAACGTTAATATCCATTTTTAGGAACACTGTTTTTTTTTCTGAAAATAAACAAAACTATCCTTATTATTGTGCAGTATGCTGCTGTGTGTACACTGTAACAGGTTAGTGTAATATTTAAGTAGGACTTATGATTGAACTGAATCTGATTTTTCTTGCTTTTCTGTTAAGCCCAGCTCAGCTGTGATGCAAAAACAGAGGCTGTCTTACAAACATGGAAAGCTTAACACTAACATCTCATTCGAAGGAGTCTAACTTAACTTAAAATGCCCGAACGCAGAGAATGTTCTTCAATTTTTATACTTGTATGCAAATTATCCCCCTAAGTTAACACTTCCTGTGCAGGTAACACACTTAAATATGGCATATTTTAGTGAGCAATTTCTGTTTATTTGCTGAGTTTATCAAATAGGAAAAATATAATACCTGAAATGGGTTACAAAATGTGCCATAACTTTTTCACAGGCCACATTATTTTTTTATTTTTCTATGTTAAATTCAGCACAGTAATAAGTAATTGTGCATTAAAATGTGCAGAAGTGTGTTCTCTGTAGAGGATGTGTTTATATGTGTATATATACTTATTTTCACTTAGAAAACAAAACATTTGAATTTGACCAGGGGCGCCAACACTTTTGCATACAGCTGTAATTTATTCGTCGTCTACACAGTAAAGGGCCACTTGTTCATCTAATGTTTACATCTGCAATAGATCCTGAGTATTTCATCCATTTCAAGCATTGTGGTCTAAGCAAACCCACCCCAACCTCCACCCTCCGAGACCCCTGGCGGTCAGAGACCCCTGGGCTCCGGCCGCGCTGGCCCGGTCAGTAATCTATCCCTCACCACTGTTTGAGGGAGGAATCTCACTCACTGTCAAATCAGGCGGGATTTGTTGAAATACAGGTGCAGCCAAAACCCCTGAGTTTGAGCTGAGTTCATCTCTTCAGTGTTTATTATATAAACACGTTCCCTAAAACAACTTGCAGTGTCGTTTTTCCCACTTGTATTCCGGAAAATCCCACCTGATTTGATAGAGGGATAGTAAAACAGCACTTCAGCTCTCTAACGGCTCCTCTCCAGCTGAGAACACGAGAAATCCTCTTTGAGAGGACTTAGCAGTCGGTGGTAAAACAAATAAGACGTTTCAGTACAGAAATGCAGAAGAGCAGCCATTCAAAATAAACTAATAGCACTTGAGTTACAGGCATGGACACAAATGAATATATTGAGGCCATGAGTTAAGTTTCTCATAACTTGTGGCCTCAGTATGTTAATTTGTAGCCTCAATGTAGTAATTGGTGGCTTCAATAAAGTAAATTGTGGCCTCAATACAGTAGTCCATGGCTCAGTATAGAACTTTGTGGCCTCTGTATGTTAATTTGTGGCCTCAATATAGTAATTTGTGGCCTCGATATAGTAAATTGTGGCCTCAATAAAGTAAATTGTGGCATCAGTACAGTAATCCATGGCTCAGTATAGTAATTTGTGGCCTCAATATATTAATTTGTGGCCTCAATATAGTAATTTGCGGCCTTAATTTGTGGCCTCGATATAGTAATCCATGGCTCAGTATAGTAATTTGTGGCCTCAATATATTAATTTGTGGCCTCAATATAGTTCTTTGTGGCCTTAATTTGTGGCCTTGATATAATAAATTGTGGCCTCAATATAGTAAATTGTGGCCTCAATACAGTAATCCATGGCTCAGTATAGTAATTTGGGGCTCAATATATTAATTTGTGGCCTCAATATAGTAATGTGTGGCCTTAATTTGTGGCCTCGATATAATAAATTGTAGGCTTCAATATAGTAAATTGTGGCCTTACAGTATTCCATGGCTTAGTATAGTAATTTGTGGCCTCAATATGTTAGTTTGTGGCCTCAAAATAGTAAATTGTGGCCTCAATATATTAATTTGTGGCCATGCTTTATTAAAAAATAATCACCATGTCACCTTCGGGGCTCCGTACAGGTGATTTTGATGGACTATTTAAGTGTCTCTGTGGCTCTTTTGTGTGGAGAAAGAAAGATGAACATAGTCTACCGTCATCCATATCCATATCCTACCATTTTGTATTTTATTTTTTCCATTTATGACATTTGTGTGGGTTTATGCACCAAAATCAGCTGAAATTGTTTTTGTTACTGTAAGACTGATATATGTAAATGAGCTCTATCTTGATTGGCTGTCCTCTATTGTGCCTCACAGCGTCCTGTGACCACTGATGAAGGACTAGAGGATGACCAACACAAACTGTGCAGCAGCAGATGAGCTATCGTCTCTGACTTTACATCTACAAGGTGGACTGACAAGGTAGGAGTGTCTAATAGAGTGGACAGTGAGTGGACACAGTGTTTAAAAACTCCAGCAGCACTGCTGTGTCTGATCCACTCAGACCAGCGCAACACACACTAACACACCACCACCACGTCAGTGACACTGCAGTGCTGAGAATGATCCACCACCCAAATAGTACCTGCTCTGTGAGGGTCCACGGGGGTCCTGACCACTGAAGAACAGGGTAAAAGGGGGCTAACAAAGTATGCAAGAGAAACAGACGGACTACAGTCTGTAACAATGAGCGCAGAGACAAGGTGCACTTAATGAAGCCGGTGTGTGTGTGTGTGGGTGTGGGTGTATGTGTGTGTGCCAGGGTGTGAGTGACGTCACGTTAATGATATAAGGCCCCCCGCGCTCTTTCACCCACTCTCTGCTCTGAGCTGATCTCTCCACGCTGCGCACGCGGATCGCTCTTTCTGACTCTCCCTTCCTCAAACTCTCCTTCTTCATCACTGGGACGGGCGCGTGGATGCGCTCGGCGGCTACGGAGGCGCGCGCGCGCGAGGCTGCGTTCCGGCGGTAAAGAGAAGAGCGCGCGCGGCTTCCATGGTGCTTGGAGACGCGAACAGGACCGCGAGCTACGGAGAGAGCGCGCGCTCGCTCATGGCGGAGGCGCGCGCGCGGGAGCCTGGCGCGGGCGCTGCGAGCGTGAGGATCTCGGAGGCGCTGCTGCTGCCTCGGCTCTTGGGGCTCGCGCACGACGGCGGCGGTGGCGGGGAGCGCGTGCCCGCCGTACACGTGCCCGCGCACCTGCCCGGTTCCGCGGCTTCGGACATGCTGGGACCCTCGGCCCTCGAGCCGAGCCTCGTGATGGCAGCGGCCAACCGCACGCGCTGCGCCGAGCACATCCTGAGCTACGGCGGCGCGGAGAAGGTGCTGATCGGCGCCGTGCTCACCGCGCTCACGCTCAGCACCATCTGCGGAAACGTGCTCGTGCTCGTCTCCGTGTGCTTCGTGAAGAAGCTACGGCAGCCCTCCAACTACCTGATCGTGTCGCTCGCGCTCGCGGACCTCTCCGTGGCGCTCGCCGTCATGCCCTTCGTCAGCATCACGGACCTGATCGGCGGCCGCTGGATCTTCGGCCAGTTCTTCTGCAACGTCTTCATCGCCATGGACGTGATGTGCTGCACGGCGTCCATCATGACGCTGTGCGTGATTAGCATCGACAGGTGAGAAACACCCTCAAAGATATTCGACAAATATGAGGTTAAGAAGTCAGTACTTTACATTTAGTTTTGACTTTCTGAAGTCTGTGGACACTTTTGGACACCAAAGTCAGTACTTTACATTTAGTTTTGACTTTCTGAAGTCTGTGGACACTTTTGGACACCAAAGTCAGTACTTTACATTTAGTTTTGACTTTCTGAAGTCTGGGACACTTTTGGACACCAAAGTCAGTACTTTACATTCAGTTTAGACTTTCTGAAGTCTGGGACACTATTGGTCACCAAAGTCAGTACTTTACATTTAGTTTAGACTTTCTGAAGTCTGTGGACACTATTAGACACAAAAGTCAGTACTTTACATTTAGTTTTGACTTTCTGAAGTGTGGGGACACTTTTGGACACCAAAGTCAGTACTTTACATTTAGTTTTGACTTTCTGAAGTCTGTGGACACTTTTGGACACCAAAGTCAGTACTTTACATTTAGTTTTGACTTTCTGAAGTCTGTGGACACCAAAGTCAGTACTTCACATTTAGTTTTGACTTTCTGAAGTCTGTGGACACTATTAGACACAAAAGTCAGTACCTTACATTTAGTTTTGACTTTCTGAAGTCTGTGGACACTATTAGACACAAAAGTCAGCACTTTAGATTTTGTTTTGACTTTCTGAAGTGTGGGCGCACCATTAGACACCAAAGTCAGTACTTTACTATGACTTTCTGAAGTACAGTGAGACACAAGTAAGTACTTTACAGTAATTTCCCTCTATTTTTTAACTTTCTACAAATGTTTAGATGCGGTTCAGTACTTTACATTCAGTTCTTTCTGACTCAAATTTGTGAACACTTCAGTACTTTATGCACAGTTTTCTTTGACAGTCAGAAGTCTGGTAACAGATTTCAGTACTTTGCATTTAGTTTTTTGACTGTCTGAAGTCTGTTAAGAGAATTTAGTACTTTACATAGTTTTCTTTGACTGACCAAAGCCTGTAAACACAATTCAGTACTTTGCATAGAATTTTCTTCTGAAATCTGTAAACAGAATCAAACAGAATCAATGTAAACAAAAACCAAATCTTTACATATAGATTTTTTGACTGTCTGAAGTTCACAAACACAATTTGATACTTTACAGAGTTTAGACAGTCAAAGAACACTGTGGGTAAACATGATTCAGGACTTTACATAGAATTTTCTTTGACTGTCTAATGCCTGTAAACACTAAAAGGCACATTTTTTGAAGTCTTTAAACACTAGATACAAGTCAATATTGTACATAGTGTGAAATTCCAGCCCTAATTCCCCTTCTCCTTTTTTTGACTCCCTTCCTTCTTTACTCCAAAACCACACAAAACTACTGTTATCATAGTCACACAGGTATTACACAGTTTACGGGCACAATCAGTAAATTAAAAGTTACTAGAATGATTTATTAATGTTGCCTCATAATCCTTAGTGATCCTTAGAAAGATCTCAAAACTCCTCTAATAAAAAGCTGGAAGCAACACCTTCTCATTATCTTTTATTTCAGGTATCTGGGCATCACCAGACCCTTGACGTACCCGGTGCGACAGAATGGCTGGTGCATGGCCAAAATGGTTCTCTCTGTGTGGCTTCTCTCCGCGTCCATCACCCTGCCCCCACTCTTCGGGTGGGCGCAGAATGTGAATGATGACAAGGTGTGCCTGATCAGCCAGGACTTTGGCTACACCATCTACTCCACTGCTGTGGCATTCTACATACCTATGACTGTCATGCTGATCATGTACTACCGCATTTACCGGGCGGCCAAGCTGAGTGCGGCAAAACATACCATCACAGGTTTCCCGCGGCCGGGCGACAGTCGGCGAGATGAGGACAAAGAGGACGAGGAGGACCCTGGGGATGGTGCCGAAGAGACGACAGGCGTGGATTGTGTTACGGTGGCGATGAAGCTGCACAGAGAGGTGGAGGAGTGCACCCGGTTGCCCCGACTCTTGCGGGGAATGGCCGGTGGTGCCTCTGACCGCAAGAGCATCTCCATCTTCAAGCGGGAACAGAAGGCAGCAGCCACTCTGGGGGTCGTAGTGGGGGCCTTCAGCTTCTGCTGGCTGCCCTTCTTCCTGCTGTCCACAGCCCGACCTTTTGTGTGCGGGACAGAGTGCAGCTGTGTGCCACTGTGGGTGGAGAGGACGCTACTATGGTTGGGCTATGCCAACTCGCTCATCAATCCTTTCATCTACGCCTTCTTCAACCGAGACTTGCGCACCACCTACCGCAGCCTTCTCAGCTGCCGTTACCGCAACATCAACCGCAGGCTGTCGGCGGCTGGCATGCACGAGGCACTCCGGCTGGTGGAGAGGCCCGAGACCACAGTGTCGGGATGACCCTGGCATCCAAAAATACATGTGTGAAGCTGTAAACCTCAAGCAGGATAATCCCTGAGTGACCTTGGGAACCCTAATATACACAGGGCCCTTGGAAGGTGTGCCAGGGATTGTAGATGCCGTTTTGAAATGTCCCTTTTGTTAACCTTTATCGTGGGGCCAAGGCTTTGTAGTCACCTGTGAGCTCAAACGTTTAAGATTTAATTCAGTCCAATTAAAGATGTTCAGAAAACAGCTTTCCAGAGACCCTCATTGAGCAATTCCAAGGTGACAGTGGCACTGAACTACTACAACTAAGACTCAAAACAGGAACCCGTCCTTCTCTGTCGACACCGGATAGTAGAATATGATAAGAGATATACCACGGAACTAATAGTCTCTGAGCACTTAGGATTTCTGGGTTGTCTTTCGAAACAGGGTCACCTAACAAGGATGCAAATGCTGAGTGTTGTCATGAATCAAAACAGTGCCATGAATAATCATGAAAAGACTTGATTCTCCGGTCATATAGATGGTAGATGTGCAAGCCAATGGACCTGATTACCCAGATTTAAAATGTTTTTCTGTGAGGAACATCCACAGCTCCTACAGACCTGGCCTCGTACAGTGTAAAAGCAGCTCCAAGGATATTCACGTCAGTTACCCGGCCAGGTATTGACACAATATTCTCGTAAAAGGTGTTTAAAAGATGTTAAAAGGGCACTCTGGCCACTTGTTTCCTACAGTAGTGCCCCAGTAGTCCCAAGAGTGAGATTCTGATGATGTATCTTGAAGGTGGAAGGAGTTCTTGAAAAACTACAAGTGTGAGGAGGGTTGTTTGAAGCTAGGAAGCCAGATAACTTTACACATAAAACATCATGTTTATTTATTAACCTCTACATCAGTGGATTTCTCGATCACAGTGGTGGGGTTCCCAGTGGCCATATAGACGTATTTTGTGCAATGTGTACTGGGTATTGTAGCGGGAGAACACACAAAACGAATCCTGTCAACCAATGAGGCGGGAGGGTGCAGTGCACTTCAGAATCTTACATAACTCGACAAATATTATATGAAATGCTAAGTTTAGGCCTGAATGTCCATTTGATAGTTGCTGGAACTAATTATTCTTGGACAAACAGGCAGTTTGTACCGTCTTCTCTGGCTTCAGATCAAAAGACTCACTATTCAGAGAGCCACACTCATGAAAAGATCGGATCATATATGGACCATTGATGTGCTGTTCGATTCTCCTGGTGGGAGGGACCTCTTGTACACGTTTTAAAGGCAGGACGTTGTGACTTTTCTTCTTAAAAATAGAAAATCGTTGCGCGCAGGACTGTTTCTCCCCTGTGAAGCGTTTATTGAACCATGAACGGCTCGTTTGTCAACTGCCGCCATCGGTTAGTTCAATGAGAGCGATTTATCAGCGTCCATCTCCAAAAGACGTTTTGCAAGGACTTCAAAACTCTTTCTCCTAAAGACAAAACAGGCCTGCAGCACTTTCTATAATCCCCACCTTCCGCATCAGCTAAAAGGCTTCTGCGACAACTGGCTCGTTTCTTTTTCTTTTTTTTTTTGCTTCGGGGGGAAAAACACATCAGAGTGTAGAGCTGATATTGGTGAAAGCTGCTGTGGTTAGAGTTAAAGGAGGAATAAAAGGAATTTGATACAAGCTCTGCAATCATAAATCCCTGATGGTAAAAATAACTCACCTCCTCGCTGGATCAGCTGTATTCGGTCTGCCTTTGGACGGACTGCATTAACCTTTATTAAAGGGTAATTCAACTGATTTTTCATGAGTTCTGTATAATTCAGTGGTTGAGATGTAAAGTCATGCAGAGCGGTTCGATGTGAAAAGGTGCATCGTAGAGAAATGTGCCCACCATGGTTTCTTTACAGTGGTGGTGATGGGAACCAGGGGCCGTATTACAGAAAATTCTTAAGTCTGAGATCTGCTTTGTTGTCATGGCAACTTCAGTTAAGACTGAATTTAGGACAGAAGCTATTACAGTTCTTAAGTCTATAATCGTATCTTATTTCCAGAAAAGAAAACAATATTACAGAAACATCCTAAGTTGCCAAAATATCCTAAATATTGAATTTAACTTTAAGATAAACCCCAGAGGGTCTTAACTTCTGTTTAACCGTCTGTTTCTGTTGTTTTATGCAGTGACAGGCAGCACAGTTCACTATAGCCAGCATAATGACGCCACATTTATCTGCACTGAAAACTGTGCTTTGACTTGATTTGATGCTGCAGACATGATTTCCACCATCTCCTCTTATTTCCTTCGTGTGTTAATGTTGATGATGAAATATTACAGTGATGGTGGTGAATAATGAGGGGACAGAGCTGAACGTGTGTCTGTTTATTAGGAGGAATAACGTTAGCGTGCTCAGCTAAAGCGTTTAGGAAATGGAGACTGAAACTGAAAACGGTGACGCTCTAAAAAACAGCAGGGGGTACTGACACAATATTCTTAACTCTCAGTTTATCACGCTTTAGTTTTATTTGACTTTCTTTACCTCAGTAACGGTAGCTAACGTTAGCTGTCTGGCAAACTAACTTGATTACATGTTTACGTTTCAGCTGTGTGTGTATGGTCGGTTTCTAGGTAACAGACACGACAGTTGATTGTCGACTTCAATCGAGTAAGTTAAGATTTGAGATAAGAAAAGATGCTGTAAGATAAGATGCTTAAATTAAGATCAGATTTGCTTCTGTAATACGAATTTGTGAAAAATCTTATCTTGACCTGTCAGATCTTCAGTTAAGAGAAGAAGATAAGAATTGTCTGTAATACAGCCCCAGGGGTCTCGATGTCTACAATAGAAATATAGCCATTTTATTACTATCCAACGGCCACTGAACCCACATGTGTTTCTTAGATTTTATATGCAGTGTTGATAACGATAGTAGTAAAATAGCACCCTGCATGTATCTTTCTGGCAGGAATGTATTCAAATAAGTACATTTTAGACGAGAATCTTACCTCAAAACTATTGTAAAACAATGTCTCAGGCATCATGCAGTGTATTTGTTACCATTCCTTGTAGTAATGTTCTGTGAGCTTTTAGCGCCATTAAACTCTCCAGACGTCTGGTTCCATTCTAAATGACTTTGTTTACGTCTTAACAACGCACTCTTAAAACTGGTGGTTCTTTAAGGGTTCTTTAGTAAATAGAATGGTTCCATTTAGAAGCATTAGTTCTACATTAACCCATTTCATGCAAATGGTTCTTTGCATGGTGAAATGGTTCTTCAGGTTGATGGACAATGTGCTGTATATGGTTCTGTTATGTTCTACACCGATCAGGCATAACATTCTGACCACCTCCTTGTTTCTATGCTCATTGTCCATTTTATCAGCTCCACTTACTATATAGGTGCACTTTGTAGTTCTACAGTTACAGACTGTAGTCCATCTGTTTCTCTGATACTTTGTTAGCCCCCTTTTACCCTGTTCTTCAGTGGTCAGGACCCCCATGGACCCTCACAGAGCAGGTACTATTCGGGTGGTGGATCATTCTCAGCACTGCAGTAACACTGACGTGGTGGTGGTGTGTTAGTGTGTGTTGTGCTGGTCTGAGTGGATCAGACACAGCAGTGCTGCTGGAGTTTTTAAACACCTCAGTGTCACTGCTGGACTGAGAATAGTCCACCAACCAAAAACATCCAGCCGACAGCGTCCTGTGGGTAGCGTCCTGTGACGACTGATGAAGGACTAGAGGATGACCAACACAAACTGTGCAGCAGCAGATGAGCTATCATCTCTGACTTTACATCTACAAGGTGGACTGACAAGATAGGAGTGTCTAATAGAGTGGACAGTGAGTGGACACAGTGTTTAAAAACTCCTGCTCTGTGAGGGTCCATGGGGGGTCCTGACCACTGAAGAACAGGGTAAAAGGGGGCTAACAAAGTATCAGAGAAACAGATGGACTACAGTCTGTAACTGTAGAACTACAAAGTGCACCTATATAGTAAGTGGAGCTGATAAAATGGACAATGAGCGTAGAAACAAGGAGGTGGTCATAATGTTATGGCTGATTGTTGTATATATGTTTATAATTATGCAGAAATTTTGAAAAATCAGTAAATTCCCCTTTAAATCTATCTAAGCCCAGAGCATTTCACTCTGACACTAGCTAATGTGTTTGATTACTTATTTATTTTGTACATAAATGTATTTATACTGTAAAATATACCATGCATGACTTGAATATATGAAATATCATTGCTTTCTGTTTGTCAGTAACAGCCTTTTGATCTTTGCTGCATCTCACCATTGTCTGAATTATGTAAAATATACTGAAATGACCAACAAAAAATTTGTACTTTTATTTACATACATGTAAACAGAATTTTGTAAAAAAAAACAACAAACAAAACGAAAGCACCAGTATGCACAGTGCCATAGTGTTGTATTGCATTCCTTTCCATCATAAAAAAGCATCTGTGTACACAAGTTTTCGCTGTTCGTTTTCCTCAGGCCAGCTTTTTGAATAAATACATGTTGATGAATGCTGTGTTTTTGCATATCTGACAGATGCATATTTGGAGCAGCACCTTACAGGGCAAATCACCATACTGGAGCCCTGAGAGGGGCTCTAGCTTTTGTTGGCAACTTGTAAACTAGGGCTTCAGCCAATTAGCAACCACTCGCATGTTGGTGACTTTATGAAACTCAATTTTCAGCACTGATTCTGCTCATCAGTGTTGCTTCTGCAAAGAACAACAAAGAATATCTACAATATAGTTCAATATAGAGGTGATTTTTAACCCACAGTGAACTCAGTCAGTATCCTTAATTAGGATGCACTTAGCGGCCACTTTATTAGAAACCCCTACCTTGTGGTCCATCAGCTGATGCACAATTTGTGTTTCTCACTACAAGAGCTGCTCTTGGCTGGACGTTTTTGGCCGCTGGACGACTCTCAGCCTAGCAGCGGCAGTGATAAATGATAATATCGGACAATATGCAGTACTTAGCAAAGGACACCCATCAGTTATTTGATTTGCAGTCAAAGAAAGCAGTTCAGTTTATTCATTTTCCACCATCAGATAAAAAGCAGAAAACATTTAACATAAAATTACCCACAAGACTTTTTTTTGTATTTAGTGTTTCCTCTCTTTACGTTTTTTTTTACAGCTTTTACAGATTCTTTTTAGGAGATTTGCTCTCAGTTCTTCAAAGAAACCTGCAGGGATATTTTCCCATGCCTCCAAAGTTCAGTCTCAGAAGTTGCTTGCATTTTCACGATCCTAATAATCCCAAAAACATTCAGTGGTGTTGAGGTCTGGACTCTGGGGTGGTCAGTCCATCGTTCAGCTTCTTTGTTTGATGTGTCCGTCTCCTTTTCTCAGTGAGGTTCTTCTTGATCAGCTACACATCCTTTCAGACCCACAGCGCTGAGTCGTCTTCTCACAGTGGAAGGATGGACAGAAACACCTGTGGATGTTTACAGATCTGAAGCAGCTTGATTTTCTCCTCTCTCTCAAAGATGAAAGCTTTAAGTGCTGTTTATCTGATGGGGGCAGTTTTCTTGTCTACCAGGTCTTCCAGGTGGTTGTTAGGCGCCTCATTTTCTCTATAGCTTTTAGTCATTTTTGTGAACTCCAGTTTTTCATTTATTTTTCTTTGACTTTCTCCTTCTTTAAACAAGTGGATTATCTTGTATGTGATCTTTTCAGAAACACCTGAGAAATACCAATAAATGCTTTATATTTAGCGGTCGTTTTGATTAGAAATGAGAGAAGTGAAGGGTGGTCTCTGACTTATGCACAGTACTTTTTCTTAGACTTTAGATTTTGATGTTGTACTCATTACGTTTTAGTTATAGTGCTTTACTCGAGTCACATTTCTTAAACTCAAACAAACAGCCGAGTCATAAATCATATGAATAGTGTACATACTTAAATACAAAGGGTTTTATGAGTGATGCCATTGAGGAACCCTATTGGTTCCCTAAAGAACACTTGTCTTACATAGAGAGCTGTGAGTGTGAAGAACCTTTGTGAACAACATAATATACCATTTTAATTCCACCTTTACATTAAGGCTCATTAAACTTTCCAAAGGTTAATCTCATTTCAGCTTTTAACATGTCTCCACCTGCTAGGATATCAGATATTTTTCAGCGAGCGCTGTATTTTCGAGAGTGTAGAGGAGGGCTGACCAATTGCTCATGACAACAGATGGGCCACAGTCTGTAACTGTACACCTACATAGTGAACCTGTGAGGTAGATGGAGCTCATAAAGTGGAAGGTCTTTCTAATAAAGTGGCCAGTGAGGGTAAAGGTAGTGTCACGTCCCAACGAAATAGCATGATTAAATTTAGAGGATGTTACCTTCTTATTTAATAAGACTATATTGTTATACGGAACACCTATCATCATATATAAAGATGATCATATTACATATTATCTTTGGACTTCCTGTAGGCAGGGCCAGTGATGATGCCCAGACAAGGAGGCAGAGGGCAGTGACTGAGCACGCGAGAGAGGGAGAGGATGAGGTGGAGAAGAGTTGTGAAGGAAGTGTTCTCATTCCACTCTGAGTCACTCGGCATGACTCAAACCCAATTAGCCGCCCGTTCTTTGAGCTCTTACAGAAGTGGGTGGGTAATTTTGTGTGAATGTGTGAGCAGAGGGTGGAGGGGGTGGGATGCCTGGCTTGAGCACCTGTGAACGCAGGTAAGGAAAAGGCCTGTAGTAATAGACTCAACTGATGATGATGATGATGATGATGATGATGGTGTAGATTTGCATTGAGCCAAAACGTAGGGGTCCAGTGAACACAGTTACAAATGATTTTTGTCCATAATGTTCTGAGATACGATATATGGCCAAAAATATGTGGACACCCACTCTTAATTATTGAGTTCAGGTGTTTCAGCCACACTCATTGCTAATAGGTGGATAAAATCAAGCACATAGCCCTGCAGTTTCCATAGACAAGCACTGGCTTTAGGGGGTCGTACTGAAAAGCTCAGTGACTTTCAGTGACTCATGACTCAACATGGCACTGTCACAGGATGCCACCTCTGCCAGAAGTCAAATTTCTGCCCTGCTAGATCTGCCCCGGCCAACTGTAAGTGCTATTATTTGTCAAATGGAAGAGTGGTGTAAAGCATGCTGCCACTGGACTCTGGAACAGTGGAAATGTGTTCTCTGGAGTGATGAATCATGCTTCAATATCTGGCAGTCTGATGGATGAATCTGGGTTTGGCGGACGCCAGGAGAACTCTACCTACTGGAATGCAGTTTGGTGAAGGACGGATAATGGTGTGGGGCTGTTTTTCAGGGTTTCAGCTACGCACCTTGGTTCCACTTAAGGGTTTTGTTGATACTAGAGCAAACAAAAACATTTTAGACATTTATATGCTTCCACCTGTGTGGCAGCAGTTTGGAGAAGACCCTTACCTGTTCCAGAATGACTTTGCCCCTGTGCACAAAGCGAGGTCTTTTCAGTTCCTAGAGATGAGGATGATCAGTCCACAGGTAAGTATAGGTAAGTATATACAGTAGTTTTTACTTGTGATGTGTAAGGAGTACCTTACATCATCACAGCGATGTACAGGTGTCCATAAACTTGTGGCCATGTAGTGTAGACGTCTCCATCCATCTCTTTGCTGGTCATCCTCTTTTTCTTTTTTCTTCATCACTTTTAAGCATAATTTGTTTTTGTCAGTGAACCAGTTCTTCTCATAATATATCCCAAATAATTTGATTATCTGAACATATTATAACAAAACAGTTATCTCAATTGGGAGAGATAATTATGCTTTTCTCGAGATCACAACTTTTGTCTTATGATCTCAAGATAAGTTGTAGGACACCAGATGTGTGAATCAAGCAAAAATTTATATAGTACAACCCCATTTCCAAAAAAGTTGGGACGCTGGGCAAAATGTAAATAAAAACAAAATGCAATGATGTGCAAATCATTTAAACCCTATATTTCATTGAAAATAGTAGAAAGACAACAAATCACATGTTAAACTGAGAAATTTTATAGTTTTTTGAAAAATATTTGCCCATTTTGAATTTGATGCCAACAACACATTCCAAAAAAGTTGGGACAGGGCAAGAAAAGGCTGGTAAAGTTGTGTAATGCTAAAAAAAACACCTGGTGGTTGATTGGCAACAGGTCTTTAACATGATTTGGTATAAAAAGAGCATCTCAGAGAGGCGGAGTCTTTCAGAAGTAAAGATGAGGAGGGGTTCACCACTCTGTGAAAGACTGCATGATCAAATAGTGCAACAATTCAAACATAACATTTCTCAACATAAAATAGCAAAGAACTTCTGCTTTTCATCATCTACAGTACAAAATATCATTAAAAGATTCAGAGAATCTGGAGAAATCTCTGTATATAAGGGTCAAGGCCAAAAACCAGTATTTGCTGGCCGTGATCTTTGGGCCCTCAGGCAGCACTGCATTAAAAACAGACATGATTCTGTAGTGGAAATCACTTCTGAAAACACTGTCTGTGAAAACAGCCAATGGACTGAGGCGAAGTGGAAAAGTCTTCTGTTGTCCGACGAATCAACATTTGAAGTTCAGTTTGGACACTGTGTCCTCCGGGCTAAAGACCACTGAGCTTGTTATCAGTGCACAGGTCAAAAGCCAGTATTCATGATGGTATTATTACAACAGCATTGCTCCGTATTAAAAGAATCAGAGTGCTAAACTGACCTGCCTGTAGTCCAGACCTGTTACCACTGAACTGTTGAGCAGCTGAAATCCTGTATCAAACAAGAACAGAAAAACATTTCACTTTCAAAACTACAGCAGTGTCTCCTCAGTTCTCAAACTCTTACAGAGTGTTGTTAAAGAAGAGGTGATGTTGTTGGCATCAAATTCAAAATGGGCATATATTTTTCAAAAAACAATAAAATTTCTCAGTTTCAACATTTGTTATGTTGTCTTTGTAGTATTTTTCCTTTAAAAACATGGTTTACATGATTTGCACATCAATGCATCCCACAGCATCCCAACTTTTTTGGAAATGGGGTTGTAGTTAAATATAGGCAATAAAGCAATGTGCCTTTTTATTTAGAATATATACACTTTCTGGCCAGAACCTGAGCATGTAACTAATACTATATATAACAGATATAAGTAATCAATACTGACATTCCAAAATCAATACATCTGAACAGGCACCTTCAGATCAAGGCACCACAACACTGATGTATCTTTACACCTCTAATTTTCAGCAGATTTGATCTTGACATTATTTCCTACCATGCTGAGAGCTGACAATGGATCCCTTGATCTTGCAAAAGCTCTTCAAATGATTTCTTCAGCCTCAGCATAAGCATGTTTGTGATGTTTGCTGAAGCAGTGTATTCTTCAACAAGCCGCATATCATTAACATACGCAAAAGCTGTAATGCTGAAAATATACCTTCTGGCAGCATCATATCACGGGCCACCTGCTAAGAGAGAGAGAGAGAGAGAGAGAGAGAAAGAGAGAAAGAGAGAGAGAGAGAGAGAGAGAGAGAGATAATGCTGTGCATGTGCACTTTCATCTTTAATCTTCACAAGTTCAGCAAGTGTTGCATGTCAGAATGGCAGAACGCTGCTTCTCAGAAATTCTAATGCTTGCGGCACTGATCTGTGCTTAAATACATGTTTATACAGCCGATATTTCCCAGTAGCCTCTCTCTCTCTCTCTCTCTCTCTCTCTCTCTCTCTCTCTCTCTCTGTCTCTCTCTCTCTCTCTCTCTCTCCCCTTTCATGCTGAGAAACCAGCTGTTCATGCATCTCAGGACTTCCTGATACAGCATGTTCATTCATGTGATCAACCATGCGATCACATGGGTCACTGGCAGTGGACATTATTTCACATATAGTTCTCTACAAAAGTCTCAGGCCAGCCAGGAAAATTAATAACGCAGCTGACATGAACATGAGCATAAAATTCTCCTCAGAGTGGACGCAGTTTCCAGTTTTCATCACCAATGTCCAGTGAGCGGAACAGTGACCGCATGTTCCAACTAATGAGCGCATATATCATACACTTGTTGGAGATCCCATTCCAAATTCATAGGCCCCTCTCCTGCGCTTTGTGGCTATCACAGCCTCTACTCTTCTGGGGAGGCTATCCACCACATTTTGGAGTGTGTCTGAGGGAATTTGTGCTCATTCAGTCCAAAAAAAATCATTTGTGAGGTCAGACGCTGATGTTAGACAAGAAGGCCTGGCTCACAATCAGTGTCATTCATCCCAAAGGTGTTCACTGGGGTTGCGCTCAGGGTTCAATGCAGGCCACTGGAGTTCCTCCACACCAAACTCGTTAAACCAGGGGTGTCAAACTCAACCACTAAATGGACTATATTAAAAAATCTCAGCAAATCTGTGGGCCAGCTGTGTTTTTATTTTGTTTTTACTTAACATTTTGCCATGACCCGAACGGTCATGCTGCCGAAACTGCAACAGCAAAACCGGCACTGGATGCTTTTTCAAAAATAATTCTACACGTATGCCATTTGGTACACATTCTTATCCAGTGCGGCTTACAATTTGATCATTTTTACACAGGTAGGCAAAGGCAGTGTTAGGAGTCTTGCCCAAGGACTCTTATTGGCATAGTGTAGGATGCTTGCCAAGGTGGGGGATTGAAACATAGTCTACAGCATAGAAGGCAGAGGTGTTAACCTCCACACTATACCAACCAATTCTAAATAAAAACAATTTGTTTTAGGTAGTCTTTTTTCTTTCTGTCCATATATTGTGAAACGGGCTAATAAGAATAGAAAATTAAGATAATTTCACGGGCCTGACTTGGCCAGCGGGCCTTTTGTTTGACACATCATGTCTTTACGGACCTCACTTTGGGCACAGGGGCTCAGTCATGCTGGAACAAGAAAGGGTCTTCCCCAAACTATCACCACAACATTGAAAGCATATAATTGTCATGTCTTTGTGTGCTGCAGCATTAACATCACCCTTCACTGGAACTAAGGGGCCCAAACCATGAAAAACAGCCCCAGCCCATTATCCCTCCTCCATCAAACTTTACTGTTGGCACTGTGCATTCTGGTAGGTAGCATCTACCAAACCCTGAAGCTGATTCATCTCTCCAGACTCCAGTGGTGACGTGCTTTACACCACTCCAGCCGACACTTGGCATTGCACATAGTGTTCTTAGGCTTGTGTACAATTGCTTGGCCATGGGAACCCATTTCATTAGGCACAGTTCTTGTGCTGATGTTGCTTCAAGAACCAGTTTGGAACTTTGTAGTGAGTGATGCAACTGAGAGTTTGCATCGTCTGTTACTCTGTGGCTGAGCTGTTGTTGCTCCTAGATGCTTCCATTTCACAATAATAACACAGTTAACTGGGGCAGATCTAGCTGGCCAGAAATTCCACAGACTGACTTGTGGCAGAGGTTCCATCCTGTGCCATGTTTGAAGTCACTGAGCTTTTGACCTCTTATTCACCAGGGTATATTTTGTTTTTGTCCAACTGAATTTACACAACCAAATTATACAGCAAATTATTCAGTAACTGCATGAAATAAATGTAAATTTTTTTTTTTTTTTTTGTAAAAGCGATGTTTTATGATCACACGTATCGCTACATGCTTACAATTTACTGCTGAGAGCCAAAAATCTTAGACGCTCTTTGTATTATTTTATAAAAATAATGTTTACAGAGCAGATCACTGAAGAGACGCCGTCTGTTTATAGTTTATAGCCCAGATTTGTGGAAAAATGGGTCGACTTTCAGTAAAAAAGAAAAATTATGAGTTCAGCTTCTTTTATTATAAGGGTTTAAAATGACATCACCCATCTATTTGACTGGAAAGAAGACAGTTACAGCTCTCATACGACCCCCACCTTTAGAATGTAGCTTATGAAATATGAAAGTTATGACGAATATGACGAAGTGCGTTTTGGAACCACTGGTGGTCCCAAGGAGTTGAAAAGTATGACTGATTCTACTGCCAATGTCTGTCTAAGGAGATCACATGGCTATGTGATTGATTTTTTACACCTGTTCGCAGTGGGTGTAACTGAAAACACCAGAACTCAAAAATTCAGAGAGGTGTCCACATACTTTTGGCCACGTATAAAGTCAGTGGTTCGAACCCCTCCGTGATTGTAACTGCTCACTGAGGGCTACAGCCATGGATCCTGTCAAAGCAACATGCAGTGTGTGAGCAGCTGGGCTTCAGCCTGCGATACTGCAGATGGTTTTAAGAGTCAAACTTGGGAACTGCATTAATGGGGTTAAAAATGTGTGGAGCATAAATAGATAAATTATGATGTTATACAGAACAAAGTAATGATTTGTTTCATAGTTTATTCCCTTTAAATGATCACTAAGCCACTGTAAAACAATGGGCAGCTTGAAGTATTTGTTCTTGGCTTTCACTTAGCCCGAAATAGTCTTAATCCGTTTTTTATTCAATTACTATACAGGGTGCAGCTACAGCCCTTATTTAGCAATGTCAGGGTCCAAGCGCTGTTTCGGGAGCAGCATGTACTCACTAATGAGTTTACTGCCAGGAGTCCTCTGCCCTTAACCTGAAATGGATGGTCTCTGTCCGTATATCCATATCACTAACTGTTTCACAACAGAGCTTTTTATTAAAGGAATAATTCAGACAAAATGCTAATGTTAACATGTCTGGAGTCTAGCAGCTGCCAATTAGCAACATCTGGGGGCTGCTAGGTTGTACTGCGGGAGTTTATTTTTATTTTGGTTGATCTGTGTTGCGATTTTTCTGACGTATGTTAATGTGAGCCAGCTAAGTACACGGGCCATGCGTTTGAAATCTGTTGCTATACAGATTGTCAAAAACATTGAGTTACTTCTTCCTTTAGATTGTGAATTATGTAATTATGTAAATAATGTAATTTATTATTTCTGTTGCTAATGAAAAGTACTAGAAATATGCTTGTCTGATATATTGCATAACAAAAAAATTCACATAAACAGGGAATTCTGGGCCAGATGAGTGTGCCACTGCAGGCACAGTGCAAAATGTGCCTTGATGTGACTGGAAAATTCACACGAATTTTTCATAGAAATCTACAGGGATGTTTTTTTTTTTACACCTCCCAAGTTCAGTCTTAGAAGCTGGTTTATTTTTCCACATCTCCAAAGTTCAGTCTTAGAAGCTGGTTTATTTTTCCACATCTCCAAAGTTCAGTCTTAGAAGCTGGTTTATTGTTCCACATCTCCAAAGTTCAGTCTTAGAAGTTGGTTTATTTTTCCACACCTCCAAAGTTCAGTCTTAGAAGTTGGTTTATTTTTCCACACCTCCAAAGTTCAGTCTTAGAAGTTGGTATATTTTTCCACACCTCCAAAGTTCAGTCTTAGAAGCTGGTTTATTTTTCCACATCTCCAAAGTTCAGTCTTAGAAGTTGGTTTATTTCCACACCTCCAAAGTTCAGTCTTAGAAGTTGGTTTATTTCCACACCTCCAAAGTTCAGTCTTAGAAGTTGGTTTATTTCCACACCTCCAAAGTTCAGTCTCAGGAGTTGGTTCTAAGACAGTGTTCCATTTTCTCTGTAATCTGTTCATAATTTTTTGTGACGGCTTTGTAGGAGTCAGATGCTCGCAGAGCAGGCTGTGGTTAAAATGTTTGATAAAGTATAATCTAAAAACGAAGTACCAAAACAGGCAAAGGGTCATACACAGGAAAACGGGGCAATACAGGCTGAGCTAAGTCAGAGTGAAAGACACAAGCAAAAGGTCACAACACAAAAGAGGCAAACAGAGTCAAAAAGCTAGAATCGTCAGCGACAAAAACGAGCGAGAAAACAAACCGGGAAGTCAAACACTGGAACAAAAGGCTCGTGAATGCACAGTAGACTGATACAGTACTTCACAAGGAGACTATGGAAACAAACAGGTTATATAGGGACAGAAACAGATGACAACAATCCGTAATCAGGTGAACTGGAGTGTGGATAGGTAGATGACTAACAGTCCATGGTCATCTGATCCCCCAGAGGATTCTGTGAGTTTGAATTCTGGACGGAGTGAGGGGTCTCGGCTGAGCCGGTGGGTGGCATGACATTTTTTGAACTCCAGTTTTGGAAACTCCTGTTTTTTCACTTAATTTCCTTCCTTATGCAAGTTTGTTATCTTGTATCTAATCTCCTCAGAAACATCTCCTGAAAATGAATATCTTGTACTTAATGGCTGTTTTGACTGGAAATAAAATAAATGAAGGGAGGTCTTTGACTTTTTCACAATACTGTATATTGTATCGTAGTTTCATAGTTTTGAAAACATTGATTCCAAACCTTTGAACAGTGGTGTATTTTAATATATGGGTCATTCTACAGAAACGTCTATTTTTGTGTCCCTGGTGTTTACAGGTATATTACACTTGAAAAACATGTTAGCGTTACAATTTATTTATATTTTAAAATAAAACAATAAGTTATTTTAACAATTACACCTTCTTGAGCCTCAATTCAGCAATATTGGTTTTTAAATCAGTTATCTAGAATTCCAAGCACCACAGAAGAGCTCGTCCTCACAGTCATGTGTGAAGGCTGAGGCCATATTTTGAAGAAAAAAACACATTTTTCTGCCATTTTAACTACAATAATCTATACATGACTATGAAATATGTAAATTAAGTGACATAAAGAAAACAAATGTCAAATAAATATTATAAAATATATAATGAAAGTTGTTGTCCCCAGGAGTCGTGTCACTGGTGTTACTGCGTAACAAAAAAAACTCTTATTCTGAAATAAAAGTCACACTGATGACATCACTCGACTTCCTTTTACCTGTTTTCTGAGGATCTATGAAGAAAAGCTCATGGTGAGTCCACTGTGTCTTTCAGTTATCAGAGATTTTCTCATTTAGCTCATGATTTCATATGAAGCCTTTAGCTGAAGTTACTGGGTGTGACCGACTTTATTCTAAGGTAACTGTGAAAAAATAGAATACAAATGGATTAAATTCCATATTTTAGTGGATATTCCATGATTGACAACATGTGGTTTGATGCTCTGTAGCAGACATTTAGTAAAATGCATTGTTCATTAAAAATGTCTCTGGTGTTCCTTTATTATGTGTAACACCAATGAGGACCAGTAACACCAGTGACTCCTATGGAGAGATAGAAAAGTGGACGTTTCAGTAGAATGACCCTTATTTGTATAGATATTGTTATGAGTGGTGCGTCAAACCATTTTAAAATGTAGTGAGTGTATCCTTTATGAAAGTTGGGACAAAACTGTACTCAGAATTGCCGTAAAAATTCACGCTCAGTGCACCCCTACTAGCTTTTACTCATGTACAGCGAAACTATTCCTTTAATCTCGCTTCCTTTAAGTATTCAGCAGCTCTGCTCTTATATAACAGCGTGTCTTCTCTTAGGGAGGCTGCGCTGTGTGCATTTTTGGACTTTTTAGAAGCACCTGACCTGAACTCTCTGTTCTGGGCCGAGGCTCCGCGCTGGCATGCAGCCAATTTCAAGAGATCCAGGCGCTCAGTGGGGTAGAGTCATATGCAAAAACAAACAAGCTAGAGAGCAAACAACAACAACAACAACAAATAGGCACACAGCATGTGTGCAGCTGTCCCATGACGTTTTGGGTAGCCGCCCCTGACCGCCCACTCCCTCCTGAGAGAATGATTAAAGAGGGCTGCTCTCTCTCCAGGCAGCCCATAATTCCACAGCACAGACACACACAGGGCGCCCCCATAATCCCTCAGTGCGGCCCTACTGTACATGCATTAACATATGTACGCACACCTGCTCATGCTAACGCATACAGACATGCACACATGCACATGTACTAACATATGGGGATGCATATGTATCCCTCCCAATACAGCAATAGTCATACATACGATGGGTGCAACCGTTACCTGTAAACAGACTCAGTCATAGTGCACTAGACGCATGAGAGGATGATGAAGTAGGCAGTTATACAAACCTCAGTACCAAAAAAAGTTGGGACAGCTTGTGAAACGCTAATGACAACTGATTAGTAAATTCTATTTGATTTGTATTAGATTGAAAAACAGTACAAAAACATGATATTTGATGTGTCTTATGAACTTCACTCGTTTTTGTTTTGTGTTGAGGTTGTTTTTTTATTTTTTGTTTGTAAATATACATTCGTTACAAAGTTGATGCCTGCAGCATGTTCCAATTTTTTTTTTTGGCCATTCTTCAATTAGGCCCTCAGCTGTGCAACCCGATGGGGCCACATGGTAGTCAAGTCTGGACTCCAGACAGGCCAGTCTATGATGCAGCCATGCTGTTGTAAGATGTGCAGAATGTTTCTTGCCATTGTCATGCTGAAATAACATAGACATCTCTGAAAAAGACGTCATCTAGAAGGCAGCATATGTTGTTCTAAAATGTGTATGTATCTTTCAGCATTAATGGTGCAGTTTACCCACTAATACCCCCTAAATATCATGAAAAACCCTGGCTTTTGAACTTTATGCTGGTAACAATCTGGGTGGTTCTCTTCTTCTTTGGCCCAGAGAACATGTTGTCTTTATTTCTATTCACAATCTGAATGGTTGACTCTTTAGGAAGTATGGCTTTCGCTGTGCAGTCTGTAGTCTTAGTTTGCATTTGTGGATGCAGGAATGATCTGTGTTTGCTGACAGGGGTTTGCTAATGCCCATTTGGTGATATCCATCACAGAAGTATGCAGTGTCATCTGTGGGATCAAAGTTGCATAGTACATTGCATAGTTATGTAATGAATTATGGGCTACTAAATGATAGAATTGATATGTAATTAATAATTAATCACTACTAACCCAGATAGCGAGCATATATTGGTCCATAGCTTAATAAGGTTGGCACCCCACTGACTGTTTGCCACTGCTGGTCCACCCTCAGACCACCCAGATTACTGTCCTGCATAAAAGCTCTAACTAGTTTTTAATCTCCTCAAACAGATTTAAAAAAACTCCGGCAGCACAGCTGTGTCTGATCCACTCGTACCAGCACAACACACACTAACACACATCACCACCACGTCAGTGTTAATGCAGTGCTGAGAATGATTCACCACCCAAATAGTACCTGCTCTGTGAGGGTCCATGGGGGTCCTGACCACTGAAGAACAGGGTAAAAGGGGGCTAACAAAGTATGCAGAGAAACAGATGGACTACAGTCTGTAACTGTAGAACTACAAAGTGCACCTATATAGTAAGTGGAGCTGATAAAATGGACAATGAGTGTAGAAACAAGGAGGTGGTCATAATGTTATGCCTGATTTGTGTATATAGTGATATCAGCAATCTAGTTCTCTCCACCCCATCCTGGCTCTGCTCTGGCACCTTTGCTACCTGTTATTGTTGTCACCTGTGTTTAGTTTGTAATCAGATGGTCATCATGTTATGCCTGATTGGTGTGAATAATAAATGAGAGATGAGAGCAAGAAAAGACAATGAAAATGTGCAGATATTAGAAAAAGCAATGCTGTGTGTGTAGCAAGAGAAATACGGTAACACTTTCTATGAATGTCACCTTTGTAAGCATCTATAAACACATTCATAACATGTTATAATGCATTCATAAGACACTATAAACATAGCTATAAATATTTATAAAAATGCATTACACGTTATAGCCATGTTTATTATGCATTATGAATTGTTAACATAATACATTATAAGTACTGATCATAACAAGTTATAAGAGCTCATAAGTCGTATTTGTCCGCTCTAAGTAAAGTGAAGCGTACTGTACTAAAGCCTCCTCCAGTGTTCAGAGTGAGGCTTCAAGTTGAAGTATTTACTGAAGGATTTACTGAAACACTAAAACATACACAGTAAAGCACATTACAGGCTTCAAATGTCAGAGTTTAAACTAGTGCTGCCATCAGTGTTTTACCCAATGTGGGAAAGGTAATGTACACCACCGTTAGCTTGGTATTTGTCTTTACGCTCTCCAAGCTGGGACTGACTTCTTTGGCACTGACAATATAACACGTTATTAACACTATTTATAATGCATTATATTAACAATTCATAATGTATAATAAACATGGCTATAAAGTATAATTCAGTGTAATTATAACCACGTTTATAATGCCTTATGAATACACTATAACATGTTATAAATGCGTTTATAGTTGCTTACAAATGCGACATTCATAGAAAGTGTTACCAGAAATACAGTTTAAGATGGGCTGGTCTGCATCTTATAACTCCGGCCCTGCTTTTAACAGAATTTCCCTGCTTGTTCTCAATGAGTTCTGAGTGAAAAATAATTCATATCAAATTACAGCATGCTTTTGTTAACGCTACTGACTTCTGAGGGTTAAAAACAGTAAAAAAAAGTAAATGAATGTTATTGGGAGGGAAGAGACTGCATGAAAAGAGGGAAGGAGGGAAAGGAAAACAGACTTCACAGCATGCACGTTGATTCCCGAGACACTGCTATTGTATGTCGTACCGTGTGTTTCGAGGGTGGTCTTCATATAGTCCCTGCCATGTCACAGAACTGCCAAAGAAGCAGCGTGATGGCAGAAACACTAACAGTATTTAACTTCCATTAAGCTGTCAGCACATCTAAAGCAATTTGGCTTCAAAAAGCCTGGCCAGAGCGCCTACAGCTTCCCATGGCCGGTAATAGCTTCACTTCAAGTCAAATCGCTTTTACATAAAGACGGTGTATTGTTTGCATGTTCTGTTTGACAGAGAAGTGCAGTGGATGGTTGTCAAAGAGAAAGTGGAAACACGGCTTCTTCTTTATTCACAAGACGGCAGCAACATTGATGTTACAGAACATGCGCTTTACTCACGCAGATGCTTGTTGAGGGCCCTATGGTGAAGTCAGAGAGACAGAATGTGGTGGAAAAAGGTGCTTTTTGTATATCTACTTTGCTGCTCCTGAAAAATGAGGTTTCATTGTGATTGTCTTGGTGATAGTTAATAAGTGCCCATCACTGAAAGCCAAAATTTCCCTGCTTTTTTCCAATAAAGGTGTTTTATGTACAATTGTAGACACTGTTCACTATTCACTCTATGGTCCATGCAGACTATATAAGGAAACTAAGCCCATTTAGCAACCAATTGAATGGAGTGATAAGGAGTGTTGCTTATGGAGTGGAAGATGTGGGAAAGAAGTAATTAAACGTTGTACCGTTCCTGGCTGTCAGAAAACAAATATACCACTGTGTAGTTGTCCAGAGGTTCCTAATATCCGTAAGGAATGGAAAAAGATGTCTGTCTGAATGTAAGAGGCCCATATCCTACATTTTGTCTTGTATTTAATTTTTTCCCCTGATGTCCACTCATAACATTTATGTGAGTTTATGTACCAAAAACGGTCATCATTCATTTTTACATGGCCATTTTCCAACATTAAGTACAGTGTGTTGTTTGCCCACAAGAACAAGATTAACCCAATTAGAAAGAAAATGCAGTTTTAGGTCCCCTGGTGCTTTAAAGGCACCACAACAGAAGCCTTCTAATTCAAAGTAGTAAAATTAGGTTGGGCATGGTCATGTAAAATGAATTATTGTTTTGATAATAAACATAACAACACAATAACAACACAAAAACATGCAAGAAAAATGTAGAATATGGCCTTTTAATATAATCTAAATACTGAAATCCACTTAGAAACATGGCTTAAACGGCTGATTATGATTGTATAGATTGGAATTTGTGCTACTATAGAGCATAAGTCACATTTTTCCATCTTTTCAGTACATCTGTATTCTGATTCATGGGGCACTAAGCAGCAGATTAGTTTTGTATGTCACAAATGAGCTTAAACCATCACAGTCCAATATACTAAAATATGCTAGTGATAGGATTACAACTGGAAACCTACAGTTGCAAAGAGCATGCACTAACGTAGCTAACTTAATGTTTGAGATGTAATTAATAGTTAGCTGAAATAAATAAATGATAGTGGTATTTAAAATTAGGACAAATTGTTAGATAGATGTGGAGTATATGGTGTGTAAAACTGTCCTAGTAGCAGGTAGGAGTAATTCAGCATGCTACAGTTTTCACTGTCCGTGTTAAAACTAGAAACTAGACATTGGCTTAGCGAGCTGGCCAAAAAATTCACAACACAGGCTCAATTTCAGCTCTTTGAGATTTCATGGATGCAACTTTTGAGGTTAAAGACTAAAATATGAGACAGCAAATTGTTTTTGTGTGTGTTGAGTTGTTTGTTATGCTAATCTTGTTCTAGGAGGACACAGCATCCATGATTTCCAAAAAGAATTTCAAATGTTGATTCGTCAGACCACAGGACACTTTTCACTTCGCCTCAGTCTATTTTAAATGAGCTCGGGCCCAGAGAAGGTGGCAGCATTTCTGGATCCTGTTTATATACAGTTATTTCTTTGTGTTTTAGAGTTTTAACTTGCATGTGTTGCATCATGCAGCACCAAACTGTGTTCACAGACAGTGGTTTTCAGAAGTGTTTCTGAGCCCATGCAGTAATTTCCACTACAGAATCATGTCTGTTTTTAATTCAGTGCTGTCTGAGGGCCCAAAGATCACGGCCAGCAAACACTGGTTTTTGGCCTTGTCCCTTACATACAGAGATTTCTCCAGATTCTCTGAATCTTTTAATGATATTTTGTACTGTAGATGATGAAAAGCAGAAGTTCTTTGCTGTTTTATGTTGAGAAACGTTATTCTTGAATTGTTGCACTATTTGATCATGCAGTCTTTCACAGAGTGGTGAACCCTCCTCATCTTTACTTCTGAAAGACTCAGCCTCTCTGAGATGCTTTTTTTTAACCTGTGATGTTACTGACCTGTTGCAAATCAACCACCAAGTGTTTTTTAGCATTATACAACTTTATCAGCCTTTTGTTGCCCCGTCCCAACTTTTTTTGGAACATGTTGCTTCCATCAAATCCAAAATGGGCAAATATTTTTCAAAAAACAATAAAATTTCAGTTTCAACATCTGATATATTGTCTTTGTACTATTTTCAAATGAATCTAGGGTTTAAATGATTTGCATATCTTTGCATTTTGGCTTCATTTACATTTTGCAGTGTCCCAACGTTTCTGGAAATGGGGTTGTATTTAATCAATGGTGATTTGAAGATTTCAGATTATTAATGTTACAGCAGCAGCGTTTCTGTTGTGCTTCGTCTCATCTGCTCAGTCTGTTTGAACATAGAGGGCTGTGTTCCTCATTCGCCGAAGGTAAAAAGCACAGCGTGCCTGGCAGTGAAGGGAAGGGGCGCGGTTTGGGAGCCAGAAGGCAGGGGCGTTTACAACATATTCATAAATCTACGCATTCTTTATGAGTGCTAAGGTTTAGGGACACTCCTACACCCGGCGAATAAAGATTCTGATGCCATTTTTATCAGTTTCCTGACTTGAGGGGTACTTTGTGTTGACCTATGAAAAGAAAGAATATAGAGATTAGAAACCAAGAAGACGTGACACATTTAGAGACGAAAAGAAAGGATGAAACATCAAGAAGGCAGTGAAAGAGCTAATCGGAGCCAAAGAAACGTGATGAGCAGCTCTGAAATCAAGCTAAGAAAGGAGAAAGGAAATGGATACGGGATAGTGTTAGTGGGGTGCATTTATTAATAAACAATGGCAATAATGGGTGATGGAGTGGTTATTTTTACAGCTCAGGGCATCAAAGGATGAAGTATCATTTCAGGAAGGCTATGCCGAGAGCAGAGACTGCGGAAACATGATGGATATCTGGATCGATTTTGTGACCTCGGGGTCAGGCACATTAGGGACTTAGTGTCACATTGTTTCAGTGGTAGGGCCAATTTAAAGGGGGGGCCATTTTTGGCATAAAGGGGGGGCCATTTTTGGCATTCCTGTAATATTCTGCATGACTCACAGCACCTAGAAAGCTTTTGAAACATTTTGCCAGCACGCTGGACGCATGTAGGCTGTTGCTATTCTTTCCCGCTTACTGCCAAGCATAGATTGTCCACAGTGGGGACAAATGGCCCGTGGAGCCTATCATCATGACGACAGTCGGTTCATTCAGTTAGCTCAATATGCAACAGAACAAACTAACACATTTAATTGCTCACATTCTGGAAAGCTCGGCCTGAATGTCTATTTTTTCCATTTTTTTTTTGTTACACTAAGACATTCTGAACTGCCGACTGAGACAAACACAAAAGAACTTGGTTTTAAACGCAGAAAAGGGTGAACGACCGTCATGAGGCTAATTGTAGGCTGTAATTAAGGCTATCTGGAGGGTTTGAATAGCTACACTGGCAGCCTCATGAAAGCCAACGCTAGCTTTCAGCTCAAGCGAGAGAGGCTGGCTAGGCTACATAAAACAGGTTGCTGCCTACAATCCCTGCCCCACTCAGGAGGGGACACATGCCTACGCCTACGCCTCTCCTCAGGTGTTTTCCAAACTCGCTTTAACGCTAAAACGCTAAGCACAAAGAACTCGTGTTCGGCAGGAACTGACTGCCCTTTGTGGACTTTTCCTCATGACTTCAAAGTGTGAACCCAGATAGCATTGAATTTTTGGCCCAAATGTGGCCCACATCCACTGTTCTCTTTTGGCCCACATTTGACTGTGATGTACAGTGTTGGGTCAGGGTTGGTCTGGCTGCCTCAACTCAGCCTCAGGTCCACCATATATGGGCCAAATTTGGGCCAAATAAATTTACCATATGGTCAACTTACATGGGCCATATCTGGGGTAAATCGGGGCCAAAGGACTTAACCTCAGCTTTACCTTATATTAGTCAGATGTCAGGGGTGTTGTGGACCAAATGTACGCCAAATATATTTACCATACACTCACCTAACATGGGCCATATCTGGGCCAAATCAGGGCCAAAGGACTTAACCTCAGCTTCACCTTATATGGGCCAGATGTCATAGTGTTGTGGACCAAATCCGGGCCAAATAAATTTACCATGCGCTCACCTAACATGGGCCATGTCTGGGCCAAATCAGGGCCAAAGGACTTAACCTCATCTTCACCTTATATGGGCCAGATGTCATGTGTGTTGTGGACCAAATCTGGACCAAATAAATTTACCATACGGTCACCTAACATGAGCCATATCTGGGATAAATCAAGGCCAAATGACTTAACCTCAGCTTCATGTTATATGGGCCAGATGTCAGGGGTGTTGTGGACCAAATCTGGACCAAATAAATTTTATCATACGCTCACCTACATGGGCCATATCTGGCCCAATTAGGGCCAACAGACTTAATCTCAGCTTCACCTTATATGGGCCAGATGTCAGGTGTGTTGTGGACCAAATCTGGACCAAATAAATTTACCATACGCTCACCTACCATGGGCCATGTCTGGGCCAAATCAGGGCCAAAGGACTAAAGCTCAGCTTCACCTAATATGGGCCAGATGTCATGTCACCACTATTACTTTCTTTTGATTTGATTGGCCTGAATGAAATTTGGTCAGTATTAATGTGCTTAATATTTTAATAACCAAAAATATCAGCCAGCAGTCGTAGCCAAAATTTTAGCAGGTAGTCATAGTTAAACAGATGTTTACTTTCATTTCTTAAACACAAACAGTAGAAACTCACAGTTTAAACCACTTAGCCTTAAAATGTAACCTCAAAACAAGGAAATATCCTGTTAAACAACCCAGACATTATCAGCGCTTTATTACCGGGTCAATAAATCCCAGTGGTGGACAGTAAAGAAGTAAATGTAATTGGTTGCTGTACTTAAGTAGTTTTTTTCGTCTATCTGTACTGAAGTATTTCCATTTTGGGCGACTTTTTTCACTTCACTACATTTCAAAGTCAGATATCTTATTTTTCACTCCACTACATTATGAGAAATCTGTCGTTCCTTTTGGTTTATGTGTCTATAAAAACGTAACATGTCAAAACGAAAGAAGCACAAAGCAAGAACACCAATCAGGGCACAGCGGTCACTTTGTTTTGAGCTTGTCTTGACCTGTTGGTCATACCGACCCAGTGCAGCACACGGTTCAACGTCAGTGCAGCAGCATAAAATTTTAGGAGAGTCTATTCAACATAAATGATGAACTAACCTAACTTTGTGTAAACAGACCACAATATAGAAATATGTACACATATGCAGTTGTGACTGACGTGTCTTTATTCTGAATTTATACAAACACATTTCATTTTATAGTAAATTAGTTTTGGCTGGTTTATGTTTATGAACAGAGACCTACAGATGCAGTTTAGTAAAGGAAACTCATTTGTGAATCTGAGTTTAAAGTTTTTATCAAACCTAAACTTGTAACTAAGCTGCATTAAGTTAATTAATCTTTTAGTACTTTCACTTTTGATACTTAAGTACATTTGAAGGCAAATACTTTAATACTTTTACTCAAGTGGAGGTCTAAAGGGAGGAACTTCTACTTTTACTGCAGTAATATTTTACCTTGGGTCTCTCTACTTTAACTCCAGTACATGGTTTGTGTACTTCGTCCACCACTGATAAATCCAGGGAAACTTAGTATTATTCGATTTTATCATCCAAACTATACATCAGTAGGGCCTCACGCTCCAGTCTGGACAATCAACGAACGATAAGAGCAACACCACACACAAACTGAGCGCCGGTGGCCGTTATCTTTATCCGCTGGCTTGGCTACGTCACCGCCACGCACTCATTTCTCCATCATCTCACTGATCTGATTAGACTCTCCATTGCTTATCATTTATCCCCACTTTCCCCTATGCATTACTAATCCCATTACAGAGGCAGCATCCTATTCACATAGAATAAATTGCATTAGAGCAGCTGATTTGGAGCCACACAAAGCTGCACAGACTAAACAGACATATAAGGCCACGCTGCTACAAAGCGCTTAAACTGGCACTGACTTTAAAAGGCCGAAGTTGGTGTCTTTTTTTATTAGAACCACCCACGTTTCCCATGTATAAAGACCACTAAACAACAATTAGTAATTACATAAGCGCGAATCTATTTCGGTCACGCACGCACACGCAAATTCTCCCCAGAGCAACGAGAATTTCAAAAGATTTGCAGATATGTGCAACTTCTGGCACAAAGCTGTGGGTCTATTTGAAGCTCTCTGTACTGCCAACCCAGCCTTTTGTTTGAAGTTAACACCTAGTTTTGGATAAAAGACAGCAATTCCTTATGGAAATCAGTTCCTCGTGATCACAGTGCTTTCCTCTGATATATAAGCTATATGGCCAAAAGTATGTGGACAGCTATACATGGCATACACATGAGCTTGTTGGACATCCAATTCCAAAACCATGGGGATTAATATGGACGTGCCTCCCTTTTTGCGACGGCAAAGACCTCCACTTTTCTGAGAAGGCTTTGCACAAGATGTTGGAGTGTGTTTGTGGGAATTTGCGCTCTTTCAGTCAAAGCATTTGTGAGGTCAGGCGCTGACGTTGGATATGAGGGCCGGCTCACGATTGATGTTCCAGTTAATCCCAAAGGTATTCAGTGGGGTTGAGGTCAGGGCTGTATGCTGTAGCATTAACATCACCCTTTACTGGAACTAAGGGGCCCAAACCCTGAAAAACAGCCCCAGCCCATTATCCCTCCTCCACCAAACGTTACTGTTAGCACTATGCATTCAGGTAGGTAGTGTTTACCTGGCATCTGCCAAACCTGGATTAGTTTAGCCAACCAGCTAAGGCTGAATTGTAAAACCCTGCTGAAAAAAACACCACAGACCAGCATGAATTTCATATGCTGGTTTTTGCTGGTGCCCACTCATGCTGATCTCCCCTCAATGCCTGGCATTGTGCCTTTTGATCTTAGGCTTGTGTGTAGCTGCTCGGCCATGGAAACCCATTTCGGGAAGCTCCTAACGTGCAGTTCTTTTGCTGATGTTACTTCCAGAGGCAATTTGGAACTCATTAGTGAGTGATTTAACAAAAGATAGGCACTGTGCACTTCTTCTGTGGATTTGCGTGGCAAATGGAAGTTAATATGCTGATCACGAGCAAAACCAGCATATCACTGTTGTCAGAAGAAAACCTCGTATCTCCAAAATGGTAACTTTACAGGAGAAGGAAAAAACCTACTTTACTTTTAATGTAAGTCAATGGAACCAGACTACTTTCTGAGTAATTTTCGGTCATTTCTTTTAGTCCATTCATCCTGAAATTTACACACAATGTAAAGAGCAACAGGCATTTTCAAATTATGTCAAAAACTGAAAAACGACAAAAATGGAGATACGAGGTTTTCTTCCGACAACAGCGATATGTTGTGTTTTGATGCTGATATGCTGGTCATGATAAGCTTAACCAGAACCAGACCAGCTTTAGGCCGGCATAAAATGTTTGTTGATCCGTGCTGTTTTTTTTTTTCCCAAAGGGAATAAAGGATACATCTATACCGCCTTCTAAACAGGCCATGTAGAGGAACCTCAGCAAGCAGTGTTTTATATAAGCATTCAATCGGGACAGGAAAGTCTCAGAATGCTGTCTGAGTAGGTGTTCCTTACTGTCATGCCCCCTATTCGTAACACCTATCAGCGCTCCACTTCTCCAGCCTTCCAATCACCAGCCCACCCAAACATACATCTGAACTGCTTTTCCTTATTCATTCAGGACTTTATGTACCTGTAGCCCTTTATTCAGTCTTAGCGAGGTATTGCCATTGCCCTCCAGCTTCAGTTCTGAGCCTTCGTGTTCTCATTTCCTGTGTTTTTTTAACTCTGATTGCTTTCCAAGTTTTGCCTTTGTTTCAATAAACTCTGCTTCTCATCATGAGTCTGGAGTTTCAGACACAGCCTTGCTTACTTATTGCGGATGATGAATTCTGTTCTCGCTTTGTTCCGAAGTTCATTAGCGAAGAGAACAGAAGCGTTAGGGTCAGAGATCAGTCTCTCTGGAGTGGCCAGTATTATCAAGATGTTCAATGCGCGCTAGATTGGCGCAGGCAATTAAAGTGATTTATGGATTTAGGTGTAAATCACACACATAAGCAGTGGGGATCGTCTCTGTAGCTAAGTAGATTAACTTAATTTGTCTGGCCAGCGATGTCGTGATTTCGGCAGAGGAACACAACATCGGATTTATAGAGCAGCCAATTCATTTCAGTTCTCGCGCAGTGCTTAGGCTCATCACGTAGATATTTCATCTTCATGGTCTTTGGAAGAATTTAAAGATTCCACAGAAAGGCTTTGAATGGAGCGTAACTCCGCTAAAGGCGGCGTGTTCGGTCGAAGGCCAGATGCATACTTCGTTTCACCAAAGTCGCTAAATCTTTCTCATTTCTTCATGGCTCGCCTCGCATTCTCCGTCACTTACATCCCTCTTCCACTCTTCACTTTTCTCTGTCTGTCTTCAAATTTACCTATTCATGCTCCACCCTCACATGCATTCTTTCACAGCGGCTGTTGTGAGTTTGGAGTGATGGCAAAAATCCCATTCTGAACTGATGAAGAATGCAGTGGAGAACCGTGAGGCCTTTAGCTCAGGACTTAGGGTGCAGTCAGACTTAGATGGTTCGATTAAAACAAACCCCGGTGGAATTGCTCTGTTAGCCCTTAGAAACCTAAAATTTTGGGGAATGTTTTTGGTATTTTTTGGGTCAATTACAATTATGAAATATTTACATGTGACAGTTACACAGGCCATATGTCATTATTTTCAGGAGACCCTGGGCTGCTCAGATATGCCATTGTTTGAGATGTAAATGCTGACAGAAATTTGATATCTTTATGAATTTGGGTCGTTTCTGATCAAAAATTTACAGAGCGCCTGCTAAATTTTGTATTTTTTTAATAAAGAGATCTTGAAAACAAGTGCAGTTGTAGTTTTCTTCTCAGAAATTGTTAGTCTGGAGTGTCTGTGAGCTGAAAGTGCAATACTTTGATGGTGATTCATTCTGTTGGTTATTATGAGTAAAAATAAACAATAAGCATTAAGCATAAGACGGACATGTTTTTATTGATTTTCTGTCCTCTTGGATTCATGCTGAGTGCTAAAACTCTGATACACAGCAAGACTGGCTTTATTTTTAATTACAGATTGAGCTGCATATTTAATATCAGATATTTTTAATACTCAAAATCAATGTAAACTGAAAGCCCTTTGTTTATAATATGAAGGCTAAAAGCAGAGATGTAGTATAACAGTAGCGAGTGGGTTGTGGGTGATTTGGGTGGATCTCTGGCTGATGGACGGTCACAGGTGGATGAAATCACTCTGGTTGGTGAGGCACAGTCTGATAAGTGATCTGATGTGTGAATCATGCCGCTGTTTTAACCCTTTGTTGGAATATGAAGGCCAAACAGCCGAGTAATAATATCAGGATTTTGGGTGAATTACCAAGCCGAATTACTCACTGATGCTGACGTCACAGCTCGACGACGTCATGCTTGCTACTTAGGGGCGGGTCGGCTGAATGTCCTGATATGTGGATCATGTTTGTATCTTAAACCGTTCTGAAGTTATGAAGGCTAGAATTGACCTATCATTTGCTCCGGGGCCTAGGGGGTAGTGCGGTTTGTTAGAGCAAATGACAGCGATGCCATCCGAACAGTTGTGTGCACCAAATAAGTGGACCGAGATCCCAACTCTGGTGCGGTTCTTTTTAAGTATGAACGCTAAATAGACCAAAGACGGAACAAAGCATCTTCTCTCTGCAGAACTTCTTGGTTAAGACAAGTTTCTGATGCTGTTTTGACACCTGCATGTCTCATCATCTCTCCATAAGCTCTGAACTGGTAATTACAGAATGGATAGTTTCAGGTTTAAAACGAAGCTGAGGCGCATTTGCAGTCATATAAAATACTCAATATACACATTTGACTTAAAATACGTATTAAGGCATCAAGGTTTCTCTGTTTTGTAAAAGCAGTGAGCCACTCGAGGCTGTTACATGGATTACACCCTGCTTTGTGTCGTGCAAAACCAGGATGGAAGTCTCGTGGTTTATTGCTCTAATATCACAAGACAGATAAAACAAGACCTACATAAAACCAATGAGTCCAGCTCGAACAAAAAACAGCACGATTCAGAAAGTTCACAGTTACTGTAAGTCTCAATCTCTTTCCAGTCTGTTGCTTTACGCATATGGATTTTGTTACATGTTTTGGTTCAATGTTAAATATTGTCACTATCTTATTGCACTTTTCACTTTTCTACATCTTTTGAGCACGGCAGTCATGCTTTACAATGTGTGAAAATTTCATGATGAATTGATCAATAAAAATGCACCAAAATTGCTTGGAAAAAATCTCTTTCCATTGATTTACATTAAAACTAAAGAACTTTTTGCCCTCTCTTGTAAAGTTGCTATTTTGGAGATGCATGGTTTTCTTTGGACAGCGATAATATGTTAGTGTGAGGGCCTTCCCTGAAAAAGACGTCGTCTGGATGGCAGCATATGTTGCCAAAACATGTATATATCATTCGGCATTAATGGTGCCTTCACAGATGTGCACGTGCCATGTGCACTAATGCCCCCTATACCATCATGAATACTGGCTTTTGAACTGTGCACTGAAAACAAGCTGAGTGGTCTTTAGCCCGGAGGACACAGTGTCCATGATTTCCAAAAAGAATTTAAAATGTTGATTCGTTGGACCACAGGACACTTTTCCACTTCCCCTCAGTCCATTTTAAATGAGCTCAGGCCCAGAGAAGGTGGCAGCATTTCTGGATCGTGTTTATATCTTTTATCGTTTTAACTTGCATTTGTGGATGCAGTGATGAAATGTTTTCACAGACAGTGTTTTTCAGAAGTGTTTCTGAGCCCATGCAGTGATCTCCACTACAGAATCATGTCTGTTTTTAATGCAGTGCTGCCTGAGGGCCCAAAGATCACGGACAGCAAATACTGGTGTTTGGCCTTTTCCCTTACATACAGAGATTTCTCCAGATTCCCTGAATCATTTAATGATATTTTGTACCGTAGATGATGAAAAAGCAGAAATTCTTTTCTATTTTATGTTGAGAAACGTTATTCTTGAATTGTTGCTCTATTTGATCGTTAAGTCTTTCACAGAGTGGTGAACCCCTCCTCATCTTTACTTCTGAAAGACGTTTACCAGCCTTTTGTTGCCCCTATCCCAACTTTTTTGGAACGTGTTTTTGGCATCAAATTCAAAATGGGCATATATTTGCAAAAAAACAATAAAATTTCTCAGTTTCAACAATTGATATGTTCTCTTTGTACTATTTTCAATGAAATATAGTAGTTGCACAAGATTTGCACATCGTTACATTTTATTTTTATTTAAATTTTGCACAGCGTCCCATCTTTTTTTGGAAATGGGGTTGTATAAGCATAGCCTTAGTCAAAAGATAAAAAAATCCACCTGCTAGCACCTCTAAGGGATTTTTAGTAGTATGTTAGTGCTAAGCCAACACTGCACATGGACATTTTTTGGCCTTTCTGGATTAAACACAGACATTTTAAGCTTGTAAAAGACATTCAATGTTTTAATTGAAGCTTTTAACAGACATTTTAATATATATTTGACCTTGTACCTGCTGCACGTGTTTACAATTTCCTATAGTCAGTCGTAATTAATATTTTGATACACTGGTTGCTAAACAGCCATTTTTCTGTTGCATGTGGGATGTTAGACTTACATCTCAGTGTTAGATTGAAGGAGTTTAGTCGTTGTGTTTTCAGTGTTGTTGGTGATTTTTCAAAATGTCAGAAAGGCCAAAATTGCATGCATGTACTTTTGATCTGTTCGTTCTGCGTGAAGAAAAACATACACTGTAGCCAAGCAATGTCCATAGGTGGTCCAGCAAACCTGCAGCTTTCCTACAGTGGTGAACAGAAGTGTGTGGTGATAGGGCTGCCAGTCACTGAATAATAGGCCTTAAGATTAATAACTTACTAATAAGCCTAGAGTTTAAGAGGCCAAATATTCTTTACGTCACTTTCGTCACCTTGCTCTGCACTTCCGCTAAAAATGAGCGTCCTTCTCCTTTCAGCATTAACAGTGCTGGAGGTGATGATGATGACAGCTTTATTGGCCCATTAGAAGATCCTGTGTGAAAATGATGACAAGGAGACCAGACTGTGATACATAGCCGGGATACAAGCAAGAGGGAGATGGAAATTTGACCCTTTGAAAGAGAGAGAGAGCGAGAGAGAGAGAGAGAGAGAGAGAGAGAGAAGAGGGGGATACAAGACAAGATACATATGCTCCTTCTCCCAGGTTTGGAGTCACATTGAGACTTTTGTTGTAACCTTATCAAATATCTCACTATAATGAGCGCTGCAGCCAGACAGCAAACGATATTGATGAGAATGTGATAAAGTACATTAGTGAAAACACATTTACTCCACAATTTTTCAAATATTTCTCCATAATTCAATCAGATGTAGAATCATGCAGATGCAGAATTCAATAAGAAGTAAACAAAGTCATTCAGAGTGGTTTGGTGTGAAATGCTCTGTTCTAGAGAAGCCTAGAGTCAGAAATCTTCACAGTGGTGGTGGTAGGAACCAGACGTCTGAAGCATTTAATGCCTTTAAACGCTCCTTCGCAAAAGGTTACAGAAAGCGGTTGTGAATACGCTGCTCGATGCCTGAGACATTGTTTTACGGTAGTTCTAAGGTAAGACATTTTTTAAAACATATTAATGGCAGAAAGGTACATGCAGGCTATTACTGGGTATTAAACACCGACATTTTAAGCTTGTAAAAGATATTTTAATATTGACCTTGTATATGCACATGATAACACTGTTATAAGGCAAAATAACACCCAAAGATTTCAGATTCACCCCATTTCACCATTTTCAACAGTACAAATTACCTATAAACAAACCTCAGAATATATGTTTAGGCGCACTGGTCTTTTTGGAGAGTGAATAAATTGGATATATTTGCATTCTAGACGTTGTGACCCCTGGTTCCTATCACCACCACTGTATAGAAATCAGAATTGGTAGGTTGTTGCTCTTGAGTGGCGCAAGCGTGTAAGCATCAGTCCTATCTTCAGGAGATTGCAAATTCAATCCCTGATGATGCTACAGCCATCCATGGCCGGGAGTCCAAGAGAGCAAAATTGGCCTCAGTCTCTAGGTGGGTAGTGGGTGGAATTGGATATGACTAAATTAGGGAGAAAATTGGGGGGGAGAGAGAGAATTGGTAGGTTTCTCTACACCGAAACGTTTCACATCAAACCACTCTGAATGACTGTTTACATCTCACTGACTGAATTTTGAGAAAGCAGTGGAATTCCCCCTTACATGCCGGCCCTGGTGACTAACAGGTAATGGGAACTTCTGACCCACCAGTGAGCAATATGGAAACTTCATAACTTAAGTAAAAGTAAAAAACAAAAGTAGCAGCCATCCTGAAACCTGTCTGTATTGTTGTACTGCACTGTAAATTCTCTTAAAGCCCCATTCAGAGTTTGACCTATATGACTGCAGCCCGTTGGTCACTGAGTTCCAGGCTTGATGCTTTAGCGCTTTTATGCTTGTTCTTGTTTTTAACATAAGAAATGACTTTCAGTTAAACCTGCCTTCCAAAATACATCACCTTCATAACTGGGACGAGCACAGACTGCATCAGCCTTCTGCTTGAAGTCTGAGGCACACACCATCGATCCCTCCAAACGTGGCCTCTTCTGTCTGCTGAGGTCATGCTCTTTAAAAAAAAACGAAATTCCATATGAGGCTTTTATTGAGTGACCTTAAGAAAACGCTACAGAAAAGCCAGAAATAGCCTTAACGTGGCCGTGCTGGTGCCGCTCATGCTTCATGGAGCATGGCTAACGAGAGCGAGGCCCAACCAATATGATACAATAACTCCCTACGTTAAGCCCAGCGCAGCGGTAAAAACGCTTGAGAGAATAGCATAAAACGTTAATGAAAGAGAAGAAAGAAAATTGGGGATTAAGAAACAGTTGTTGCTCTAATGATGTTCTATATTTGGTACAAAAGCAAGCGAAATGTCTTACAATCACTGTCTGGACCCAAGGTCATAGTTTTAAAGGTGCAGTTCAGTCAGGAAAGGCTAACAATGTTGCTAATATGAAATGATGACTACATAACTTTTAGCCACGCTAGCATGTTTGGCCAATGTGTTCCTTTAAAAGAGACTATGGTTAAATGAGAAATCTCAGCAGCCAGAAAGCTTCTTGGGTCATTCTACAGAAACGTCCATTTTTGTGTCCCTAGCGTTTACAGATATATTACACTTCAAAAAACATGTTGGGGTTACAGTTTATTTATATTTTAAAAATAAAACAACACGTTATTTTAGCTATTACACCTTCTTGATCCATCAATTTAGCAATATTGGTTTTTAAATTGATTATCTAGAATTCCAGGCACCACAGAAGAGCTCGTCCCCACAGTCGTGTCTAAAGGCTGAGGCCATATTTTGAAGAAAAAAACATTTTTCTGCAATTTTAACCACAATAATCTACACATGACTATGAAATCTATGAATTAAATGACAAAGAAAACAAAAGCCAAATAAACATTATAAAATATATAATGAAAGTTGTTGTCCCCAGGAGTCGTGTCACTGGTGTTACCGCATAATAAAAAATCTCTTATTTTGAAATAAAAGTCACACTGATGACATCACTCAACTTCCTTTTACCTGTTTTCTGAGGATCTATGAAGAAAAGCACATGGTGAGTCCACTGTGTCTTTCAGTTATCAGAGATTTTCTCATTTAGCTCATGATTTCATATGAAGCTTTTAGCTGACGTCACTGGTGTGACCGACTTTATTCTGAGGTAACTGTGAAAAAATAGAACACAAATGGATTAAATTCCATATTTTAGTGGATATTCCATGATTGACAACGTGTGGTTTGAAGTTCTGTAGCAGCCGTTTAGTAAAATGCATTGTTCATTAAAAATGTCTCTGGTGTTCCTTTATTATGTGTAACACCAATGAGGACCAGTAACACCAGAGACTCCTATGGAGAGACAGAAAAGTGGACGTTTCTGTAGAATGACCCTCTTGTGAGGTTAGCTGTGGAAAACTACTCTGAAGGCTAAGTCTAAGTTAGCCAATGCAGTGACCGACTTTCTGCAAGTAGCATCCTACATGCTGTTACACTATGAGCGAGTCAGAAACACTCTAATTTCAAGTCTAATGGTCATCACATTTTCCTATACTGCAGGTTTTGTAGAGCAGCTTCACAGCAAAGAGTCGGCAGGCATTACTTTCAGCAGGCTATTTGTGTTTTACTATGAAACAAAACCCAATTATATCTGGCCATTAAAAGCCCGCTTTAATTGGGACGGACGGAAATGGGTGTTTTTGTTGATTCCCTGCCATCTTGTGCTAAATCCTCTTTCAAATCTTGTAAAACGGTAATTACGACGCTGCGGTGGGGAGAACAAAAGACAGGGTTTGGCCAGCTGGACGTCGGCACGCTCAGGAAGAAAAACTGCTGCCCTGTTGTTAAGTAAAGCTAGACTGCAGTTTTTTCCCTTAATAGCCAATCCTTGTGTAGACTAATGCTAAGTGAAGGTGAAGTGTGCTAATGGACAAGTAGTACAATCAGTACCATCAGAGACAGAACAATTAGAGAGCTATCTACACGACTCTGCTGCGTAAATGGCACTTCCTGCAGCACAGATTAAAGCAATTGTTTGTACAAAGTAGATTTGCACAGTTTTCTGCGTGTCTTAAGTGCCACGCAAGACAAGTTTGGTTTGCGAAGGCTGACTCTTTAGTTTTGCACTGGAGCTACAAGGCTAAGGATTCTCTGGGTACTTTGTTAGCCCCCTTTTACCCTGTTCTTCAGTGGTCAGGACCCCCATGGACCCTCACAGAGCAGGTACTATTTGGGTGGTGGGTCATTCTCAGCACTGCAGTAACACTGACGTGGTGGTGGTGTGTTAGTGTGTGTTGCGCTGGTACGAGTGGATCAGACACAGCAGTGCTGCTGGAGTTACCAAATTAGTTCAAACTATGGTGCAACAGTAAAAAAAAATATTTATAACAATAATTAAATACTCAGAGCTTAAACATTTACAAGGATTATGATCTATTTAAGCCAAACGCTTTAATTGAGACGGTGATAAGCTAAATATATACAAAATCATCATTTATAGGGAACCTTCTACTGGGAGGTGTCTGTCCCAAACTTGAACCTCTAAATTAAATGTAATGCTTAAATATTTGTTTGTATTTTTTCCAGTGTTATTTACTATAAGATCTTTTTTGATTTGTTTTTAAGTGACGGTAAAAGATCTTTAACATGATTTTACATTTTTAATTAAAAAAGCAAAACAAAAAAACAGAAAATCCTGTCCCACATTTACGTCATTACCGAAACAGAGTTTTAGTCAGTAGGCGGAGCCTTATTTTAGCCACACCCCTGCATTTTAGAGCAGGAAGTGAGGCTGCATCCCTGTCCCTCAGGGCCACATGGTGAGCAGTTAGAGCCCATGGTTTTGAAGTAAATGTGTCTGGAAATCAGTGTGGAACATTAAGAATTGTCACTACCAAAACAATTTCTGCAACTAAGTAGGTCTTTTTTGTGTTTTAATGAAAAGTATTATGATTTTATACGTGTACAACTGCTCAAAGCCGTGGCTGCTAGTCATGTACTGGCTAGCGTTTTTGAGTTCTGCTCAAAATGAACTAAAACTGTCACGACTGAAACATTTGGTAAAGTTTCTGTAGCATTATGGTTATTCTGTTAGTGTCAAAATGGAATGTTCAATCATTTATTCTAATAAAGTAAATGCTATTAAGATATAGGGCCACTCAAAGCAAAAGGATTTTAGGCCCAGTCCTATTTCACCCCTCGCCCGGACCTCTTAGCCCTCTGTTTTGTGTGTTCACGTCTAGGGGCAGGGTGTCCAGATTCTTGTTGAGATAGAGGGGGAGGGTGAAGTGTTGGGGCTACATGACCCTCCAAACGGAGGTTTTTCAGAGACTCCAAACAGAGAGTTATGAAAAAAAAAGAAAAACCGGCAAGATGGAGAACAAGAGACCAAAGAAACCCACAAATGTGAGAATTTTCTCTGTTAAAAAATTACAATAACCACTGTTTTATCTTAGTTTAATGTCGTTTCAGTGTATTATGGTCGTTTTCTTCATAACAAGCATAAAAATCGCTAATAGCATGCTAATGTATCAGTAGCTAGCTAGCTGACTTTCCCGTTCCACCTTAAATAGTCCAGCAGTTCTGACACCTGAAGCGCCAGAATGTAACTGCTGCTCCATTTAAGGTGGAACAGGAAAATTCGAATAAGAAGCTGGTGAATATCTGACTTCAGCTTCATATCACTGAAGAATTAGTGGTGGGTGATAATAAATAATTGCCCCCCTCTTTGAAGGGATATGATGCCCTAAATGTAACTAAAGCCCAGCAGTGAGGAGCTGAACTTTACCCTGCTCTGCTGTCACTGCAGACGGGCCGGGTCGCCTACAGAGCAGCGCTGGTAGCTGTTCATGAAGTAATGCTGATTTTTTTTTATTTTGTCCCATTTCTTAGAGAAGATTTCAACCACTACCCTTTGTAACTCAGTTCCAATGGGTTAGAGTGACACTCAAAAACAAGCGGGTAGGGGTAAAAAGAAGAAACGGGCCTTAGTCTTAAGTCTAAATTAGTTTACAGTCTGAAGTGTTTTCAACTCTGAACTGAACTTTGAACCAATTCGGTAACCGGTGATTTAAATATACGCCAAGATATACACTTCATTATATTGACATATATATATATATATATATATATATATATATATTATATATATATATATATATATATAGGAATGTACAGGAAACTTATGGACATATATTGCAGATGTGACCATTTTTTGGGGAGGGGGGTAATATAATCATAACAACTTTAGTTAATAGACAAAATGAACCTGTGTTTCTATTTTAGTGTCATTTGTCTTTTGTTAGAGTTTATTATAATGAAGTAAATTGATAAAAGCCTTAAATTGATGGAAGCTTTCATTTCAGACATCAATTAAGATTCACCAGGGGTCTTCTTACCTCAGGAGAGGGCAGAATGCACTGATAGTGGGGTAAGATGTTTAGCTTTACAGTAAACAGGCCAGGCCACCTTTGTAAATAAGAATATCGCTGTTGTTGGAAGAAAACCTCGTATCTCCGTTTTTGACGTTTTTCAGTTTTTGACATAATTTGAAAATCCCTGTTGCCTTTTACATTGTATGTAAATTTCATGATGAATGGACTAAAATAAATGTCCCAAAATGATTTGGGAAAAGTTCTGGTTCCATTGACTTACATTAAAAATAAAGCGGGTCTTTCCTTCTCCTGTAAAGTTACCATTTCAGAGATTTTGCTCCATTTTCCCCAACCACTGGTAGTAACACTACACAGCTCTGACCTGATCAGTATCCAGACCTTGTTACCTCATCTTAAACTAGAAATAGCTAATAGATTAGTTCATTTAGCCAAGCTACTGGACCGTACACCCCACAGAGAGAGTGAGCGAGCCAGGAAAGCACAACGGAAAGAAGGGTGGAGAAGGATAACGGGGGGTGAGGTGCATGGCTGGGACTTTTGAACGACATTCAGGATGAAGTGAAGGAGAAAATGAAAGGAGACACTACACCATGGCGTGCCACTCACTCATTGGCCTGTGTGGAGGAGCAGCTTTTGGATCCGGAGTTCCGCTGCTCACACTTAGACCCGCACTCTCGCCAACTCAGTCCCATTTCACTAATTAGCTAATGCCTTCAGCCATGGAATCGGGCTAATTGGATTGGTCAGTTTCTGGCTGGTACCAGTGTGAGTGCAGTACATGCAGCCTCAAGTTGAACTATCTTGATTTACATTAGGCGCCGTAGGTGGACGGCTAGGGTGTCGCTGCGGAAAAGCTAGGGCTGGAGATGGAGTGCCTCCTGTGCATAATGAGTCCATTATGCATATGACCGTTCTGCCATGCTAAGAGAGTGTGAAGCGCTTTAGGCGCTAAATGCAGGCAACACTAGGGGTGTAAAAATGCATCAAATGGAACGTTATGATTGAGTATAATATATTCGTGAAAGTATGTGTTCATAAATAGAATTATTGGGCTAAAAAGCATTAAAAATCAAAAAAGTTTGTTTTATTGTTTTCGTTGTCTACAGTACTACAGTGTAAACCATTTTTTTAATTATTCAGAATTGTGTTCAAAAAAAGAAATAAACATAAAAAAATGCCACTGGTAAACTAGCAAAGGGAAAATGTTGTATTTATTGTATTTGTTTATTTATTTTAAAGCTAATTATTCCGAGTATTTTCTACTTTTCAATTTTTTTTAATTATAATTTTTTCCATTTTTTAGCAAATTTTTTCCACCTGCTACACTTTACGTCTCGAAGCCAACTACTTTTTTTATTACCGGTGGCCCTAAAATGCCAGTGTAATTTGCTGAATTTAACATACTGGGGAAAAAAAAACGTTTGCATCACGCTGAGTGATGGGGGACGATGGGGGACGATGAGGACCAGTTATCCTCTCTTAGACCCTTGGCCATGGATGGCTGTGGCAGCACCCGGGTATCAAACTCCTGCTGATAAGGCCACCACTTAAACAGATCCACCACTCTGGACATTCACAAATGATGGGGGACGATTTCACCAATTCACCATTGCACTAAATTATGTCCTATATATTGTAATTGAATGGTTACAGAGTCAGAGAGTTACACCCAGCAGCGACATACAAACCGAAACACAGAGACTCTCAAGGTTCAGTCCAGTCAGGCTGCAGAAGCAGAGAGACCTGTGATGAGGATATTTTAACTTGACCTGAAGCATTTAAGGGCACGTAAGGCCCCTGACTCTCCTTCACGCTCTCATCCTCCCCTTTCGCCTCTGGGTAACTTCTCTCTCTGCATCTAATTTAACAGTCTTCAGCCGAGCTCCAGACGCGGCATCTCACACCAGCTCCTCCATATTTTAGCAGTCTAGCGGAATCACTCGCTCCTCATCACACAGCGTTTGGAATGGCGTTTATTTCCACTCCTCTCACATAGGCTACCACAAGTGAACAACACGCAGGACAGTACGCAGTGATAAAATGATACACTAGCAAAAAAATCTGTAACACTTTCTATGAATGTCACGTTTGTAAGCATCTATAAACGCATTCATAACATGTTATAATGCATTCATAAGGCATCATAAACATGGCTATAAATGTTTATAAAAATGCATTATACATTATAGCCATGCTTATTATGCATTATGAATTGTTAACATAATACATTATAAGTACTGATCATAACGAATTATAAGAGCTCATAAGTCGTATTTGTCCGCTCTAAGTAAAGTGAAGCGTACTGTACTAAAGCCTCCTCCAGTGTTAAGAGTGAGGCTTCAAGTTGAAGTATTTACTGAAGGATTTACTGAAACACTAAAACATTCACAGTAAAGCACATCACAGGCTTCAAATGTCAGAGTTTAAACTAGAGCTGCATCAGTGTTTTACCCAATGTGGGAAAGGTAATGTACACCACCGTTAGCTTAGCGCTAACTTAACACTGCATATCCAATAGAGTGCTAGCAGAAATCAGCCTTACTGTACTGTAGTGTAGTGATGTTACAGAGTGAAGGGTTCTAGGACTTGACGTTAGAACCAGTGAGGGAACAAACTACAGTGACAGCGCTCTACTATCTCACCTCTCCCTCTCCAGGCCTTCACTCCACAGTGACTTCACGCTCAGTGTGATGTCAGAGGGGGTTCAGGGGAGGGGCTGATAGGTACTTGGTTTGCTGTAATGTAATGTAACATTTAAAGTGGGAGTGCTGGGTAAGAAAAGCACATTATGGTACTAATTCTAGGCTGGACAGCCTGTTTGGAGCATCTGAATATTCAGGACTGAAGCCCCGAAGATGCAGCCCTGACAGCACCAGCGCTGAGGAATAAAATACTGGAGATCTCAGAGTGTAAATAAACTTTATATTTGTGTTTACTTTACGCTCTCCAAGCTGGGACTGACTTCTTTGGCTCTGACAGTATAACATGTTATTAACACTACTTATAAGGCATTATATTAACAATTCATAATGCTATAATATGTGTAATTCAGTATAATTAAGTTTTTCTGAACATTTATAACCATGTTTATAATGCCTTATGAATGCATTATAACATGTTATAAATGTGTTTATAGATGCTTACAAACGTGACATTCATAGAAAGTGTTCCCAAAAAATCTTTTCCTCTTCCCCTAAAAACTTGCTTTTAGCCATCTTATCTAGCATTATAAAAACAAAGTAGTTTGTTTTACATGGTCACCAAATAAGTGAACATAGTGCACGATTTTCAAGCTATTACTCGATAAATGTCAAACCGAAACGGTGCTGCTAACTAGGAGAGCTAACTAACTAACTAACAGTTCAATTCTGGCTAAATGCACTGATAAAAGTTTAGATGCTTAAAAATAATCACTAAAATCTGGGAGAGTAAAGTCGAGCAACCGCTGAAGGAAAGAAAGGCGAATTTAAACCTGTTCTGTTGTGTTTGGATCTGTAGAGGCTACCTGAACGTTAGCTTAGCAAGCAGGCCACAGACCCAGACAGCGCCACCCATCGCAGCCACCCAAGTCTGATTCCGAAAATTCGTGCTCTGCTGACACAAATTTAGATGATAAATATGTTTGCAGCAAAATGGACCCCAACTTTTGGGCGTCTCCAGGACCAAGAGGAGTACTGGGAGATTTTGTGGCTGGTAGTCTGGGCTGTCAGACGGACTGTCCAGGGCAGCTGCACTAAAGATGAACAAAACTAGAGCACAGTGCAGCCACATGCATTAATACGTGCAGCACTGCTGTGTCTGATCCACTCGTACCAGCACAACACACCCTAATACACCACCACCACGTCAGTGTTACTGCAGTGCTGAGAATGATCCACCACCCAAATAGTACTCTGTGAGGGTCCATGGGGGTCCTGACCACTGAAGAACAGGGTAAAAGGGGGCTATATATATTTTTTTTTGTATTTAAATTCTATAAGGGGCCTAAACACCTAAGATTTTCACTCACCTTGCACCTGTGTAAATGTGATGTGACAATAAACGTGATTTGATTTGATCAACCTGTTCCCAAGTCCCTGGTTGGCTGGATCAGCTGTATTAGAGTTAAGTAAGGTGCAATGCAGCTTAGAGGATACAGGTTGGGACTAAACTCTGCAGGAAAGCAGATCTCCAGGAGGAGGGTTGGTGTCCATTGCTTTAAAGTGATGCGGAGAGACTGAATGAGTGGGAGAGAAAATATGCGAGACAGAGCGAGAGAGTTAAGAGGAACAGAGAGAATTCGAGTTCATGCCTGCTGAGATGTTCACACTCCCGGCTTTTAATCTGAAGCTCTGTTTAAAGCGCACGTCTCCTGATGAGGAGCAGCAATTACACTTTCCCCCGCGGGGTTTCGGCGTGCTTTTGTTTGCTGCTCTTCACAACACAGCTTTCTGCGTGTTCATCTCCTTTAAACGGTGCGGTCATTTTCTCCAGCAAATTGCAGGGTGCTGCGGGCCTTTATTTCGCGGTTGTTTGCCGAGCTTTAGATGCCCTTCATCAGACTGATGGCCATGTGCTTCTCCGGGGAGGGGGTGCTGCTCACAGAGGAGGTGTGATGGAGGGAAGGAAGGAAAAAGTGAGGAAAAGATGGCAGTACATTACTCATGTGACGCAATCCAGTAAGAGGCATGTACAGTACAGTGAGTCACCTCGTAACCACACACAAAGAAACTAACTGGAAATGATGCCGGAAACGACAAAATAACGGCTCTGTCTAAAATCACATATTATACCTGGACAAAAAAGAAAATGCTGGAAACATACACTGACTGGCCACTTCATTAGGACCACCTCCTTGTTTCTACACTCACTGTCCATTTTATCAGCTCCACTGACCGTACAGTTTCACTCTGTAGTTCTACAGTTACAGACTGTAGTCCATCTGTTTCTCTGCATACTTTGTTACCCTGTTCTTCAGTGGTCAGGACCCCCATGGACCCTCACAGAGCAGGTACTATTTGGGTGGTGGATCATTCTCAGCACTGCAGTAACACTGACGTGGTGGTGGTGTGTTAGTGTGTGTTGTGCTGGTCTGAGTGGATCAGACACAACAGTGCTGCTGGAGTTTTTAAACACCTCAGTGTCGCTGCTGGACCGAGAATAGTCCACCAACCAAAAATATCCAGCCAACAGCGTCCTGTGGGCAGCGTCCTGTGACCACTGATGAAGGACTAGAGGATGACCAGCACAAACTGTGCAGCAGCAGATGAGCTATCGTCTCTGACTTTACATCTACAAGGTGGACTGACGAGGTAGGAGTGTCTAATAGAGTGGACAGTGAGTGGACTGAATTGATGATTAAAATGAAAACAAAAAAACGAAGAGGACTGCCAAATTAAAACTTTTAAAAATGCTTTTTAATACCTTTTAAGACCCCAACGTTTCAAATCTAAGTGTTCACTGCATAACACATATTAATAATAATAATATTTATTAGTCTTCATTTTATTCAAAAAGCTGTTTGAGACAAATTGAACAGGATTTAGGAATCATGTTGCAATTTAAGAAGGAAATAAATAAGCTAAGAATATTTTTTGAGCCACGTCAGAGTCAAAAAGATGGCCTGGCTCGATGTTTAGGTCTCAAATGCAAATCAACATTATATTGATGAAGAAATGGTTACAACAGTAGATAATCCACTTACATCCTCAGGAGACATCGCTTTGACTGAGTTTTGATCTCTTTGAATTCTCTTTCGATGCTCTCGCAATCATCAGATTCATCCGCTCAGGGAAGGGGGCTGAAGCACAGCCAATGGTATAAAATGTAAAATGAGTGCAATTAGACATTTCCACCAGAGAGGGCTCCAAATCCCCAAAGCTTACATGGTGCAGCTTTAATCCTGCAGAAATTTGGAAAAACTTGCTATAATTCTCCTCTAATGTTGCACATTACAGAAACACATGGTAACATTATATTTTGAGTCCTTTGTAGATGCTTTGAAAATGGTCAGTCTGTCTTTAACTAACACTGAAGTAAATATCTATTAAATGCAGCTGAACTTGAAGTGTGATAGATTCTATCAAATCAAAGACTTTACCAAAACATAATGTCCAAAAAGAAAACACACCGTTACTGTGCACAGTAACACATATAGTTCACATGTGAAGCAACGAAGAGAAAGAAGCTCTGACAAACGCAGATCTCTCCCACTGCCGGCCGCTTTGCACAAGCGAACACATGCAGACCCACGCAGGAACTTTCTCTCTTCAACGCGCACACAAAGCTGTGAATAGCATTCAACCACCGAGTCCATTCAGCGCCTGATGGCTACAATTATGACGTCAGCAACACGTTCGGCAACAAAACCCTCCACAAACACACAGCTGTGCACGCTCATGCTTTAACTGCCATGTTTGTTTTTGTGTATTATTAGGTCAAAAATATCTTGAAACAAAAAAAAACAAAGCATTTCTTTTCAGTCACCACCGTTTCTTTATGACCACCTCCTTGTTTCTACACTCATTGTCCATTTTATCAGCTCCACTTACGATATAGGTGCACTTTGTAGTTCTACAGTTACAGACTGTAGTCCATCTGTTTCTCTGATACTTTGTTAGCCCCCTTTTACCCTGTCCTTCAGTGGTCAGGACCCCCATGGACCCTCACAGAGCAGGTACTATTTGGGTGGTGGATCATTCTCAACACTGCAGTAACACTGACGTGGTGGTGGTGTGTTAGTGTGTGTTGTGCTGGTCTGAGTGGATCAGATACAGCAGTGCCGCTGGAGTTTTTAAACACTGTGTCCACTCTATTGGACACTCCTACCTTGTCAGTCCACCTTGTAGATGTAAAGTCAGAGACGACAGCTCATCTGCTGCTGCACAGTTTGTGTTGGTCATCCTCTAGTCCTTCATCAGTGGTCACAGGACGCTGCCCATAGGACACTGCAGTGCTGCTGGATATTTTTGGTTGGTGGACTATTCTCGGTCCAGCAGTGACACTGAGGTGTTTAAAAACTCCAGCAGCACTGCTGTGTCTGATCCACTCAGACCAGCACAACACACACTAACACACCACCACCACGTCAGTGTTACTGCAGTGTTGAGAATGATCCACCACCCAAATAGTACCTGCTCTGTGAGGGTCCATGGGGGTCCTGACCACTGAAGGACAGGGTAAAAGGGGGCTAACAAAGTATCAGAGAAACAGATGGACTACAGTCTGTAACTGTAGAACTACAAAGTGCACCTATATAGTAAGTGGAGCTGATAAAATGAACAGTGAGCGTAGAAACAAGGAGGTGGTCATAATGTTATGCCTGATCGGTGTATATATGCACCGTATGTGTGCGTATAGGTAGAACAAGACATATGTAGGCATAATATATATATGATGTGACCCCACAACATCCTAAAAGATATGAAAACATTTGCGAGAGCAGGCTTTGCTCTTTTTCCTCCACTGTTCTCACTCGACAGCTGTCCCTCATCCTCCTCTTACCGTCACACATACACACACACAGATATCGCGCCTCCATTTTGTCCTTCTCGCCCGACCCCACACTTTTGACACACGCCTAAAATCCGTGAGTCATCTCAGCCGCCGACAACTCGCTGTCCCAACCGGCCCACTTCCTGTCGCCCGTCGCAAGCCTTCCCTCATTACATTGTCCCTCTCTGTTCAGCCTGTCTGCACTACTTGGGCTCTGAGTGCAGCTCCACTGTCTGAACTCTTAGTCAATCTGATTATCCCTCCAAGTTGCATTAAGCTCGTTGCTCAGAAATTCAAATGAAGAGTCGGCTGGGTGCCATTCTGGATCTGGCACGAAGAGCCTCGCCGACATGATAATAGTGGTGGGTTGTTTTTTTTTTTTTGAGAGACATTTAAAAGACCCCCTTCTTCACAGCCAATGATAACACAGCGGCAATTAGTGTTTAACCTGCTTTCTGATTGGATAGCAGGGCTTGCCAGCTTAAATTGGATTGGCAGGGAGTCCTTACTGCAGGCAGGCATGCACTAATGTGTTTTCGCTCAGGCTGGCCAAAGCTGCGAAAACAAAACAAGCAGTTTCAAGAACATCACAGAGGTCTCAACTCTTCTACTGCAGTGGTTTGCAAACCGTGGGTCTCAGTATGGGAATGACAGGGTTGCGAGTGAGAACCCATGTGTTTCTGCACAACTTCTAAATGTTCACAAGTTAGTGTGGTAACATGTCGCTGTCGTCGGGAGAAAACCTTGCATCTCCAAAATGGTAACTTTATAGGAGAAGGAAAACACATACTTTACTTTTAATGTAAGTCAATGGAACCAGACTTTTTTCCAAGTCATTTTAGGTCGTTTCTTTTAGTCCATTTATCATGAAATCGACACACAATGTACAGGGTAGGAGGTATTTTCAAATTATGTCGAAAACTGGAAAACGTCAAAAATGGAGATATGAGGTTTTCTTCCGACAGCAGCGATATACCCGTGCCTACCTGTGTTACTATAACAACTGAAAGCATGAGTGGTTGGCACGCTGAAAATTACTTGCAGCTAGAAACATACACTCACGTTCGACACACGACTAGTAATTTTCCAGTGAAGCTTCAGTGATGGGAAAGTAGCGTCGATCACAGCACAGTGCTAATTTACAAACCTCAATTCCAAAAAATCCATAAACCACCTTTGTTGTTGCCTCCACAAATTCAAGTTAAGACTACTGTGCAAAATTGGAAGACATACATTTACCGAGCGCTTTATGAGGAACACCAGTACACCTACACATTCATGCAATTATTTAAACAGCCAATCATGCAGACACGGGACAGAAGCTTCAGGTAATGTTCACATCAACCATCAGAACGGAGAAAAATTGTGATCTCTGCAATTTTAACCATGGCATGATTGTTGGTGCTGGTCAGACTATTTCTATAAACTGCTCATCTCCTGGGGTTTTCACGTACAGCAGTCTCTGGAGTTTAGTCAGAATGATGCAATAAAGAGGAAACCTCCAGTGAGTGGCAGTTCTGAGGACAGAAGCGCCTTGTTAATAAGAGAGGTCAACGGAGAATGACCAGACTGGTATCAGCTGACAGAAAGGCTACACTAACTCAGATATCCACTCTGTAAAATTGTGGTGAGCATATCTCAGAATGCACAACGCATCAAACCTTGAGGTGGATGGGCTACAACAGCAGAAGACCACGTCGGGTTCCACTTCTGTCAGCCAAGAACAGAACGCTGAGGCTGCAGTAGGCATAGGTCACCAAAACTGGCACCAACAGCATGAATCCATGGAACCAACCTGCCTTGTACCAACAGTCCAAACTGGTGAAGGTGGTGTAATGGTGTGGGGAATGTTTTCTTGGTGCACTTTGTTAATACTTATCAATAATTGTTTGGTTGCCAGTGCCTTCATGGCCACACTTTACCCATCATCTAAAACACGTGTCAGGCTCCAGTCCTCATGGGCCAAAACACTGCCCTCTTCAGCACACTGTCTCATTAAACACACCTGATTCAGCTCATCAGCTAATTGGTAAGGCCTTCATGAACTGAATTCAAAGTGTTAGATGAGGGTGAACACCACAGCACTCTAGAGGCCCTACCCAGTCTTAGGCCCAATCCCATTTCACCCCTCGCCCCTACCACTGAGCCCTTAGCCCTCTGTTTTGCGCGGTCACGTCTAGGGGTAGGGGTGTCCCGATTCTTGTTGAGATGGAGGGGTAGGGTGAAGTGTTGGGGCTACATGACCCTCCAAACGGAGGTTTTTCAGAGACTCCAAACAGAGATTTATGAGAAAAAAAGAAAAATCAGCAAGATGGAGAACAAGAGACCAAAGAAACCCACAAATGTAAGAATTATCTCTGTTAAAAATTACAATAATCACTGTTTTATCTTAGTTTAATGTCGTTTCAGTGTATTATGGTCGTTTTCTTCATAACAAGCATAAAAAATCACTAATAGCATGCTAATGTCTCGGTAGCTAGCTAGCTAACTTTCCCGTTCCACCTTAAATAGTCCAGCAGTTCTGACGCCTGAAGCGCCAGAATGTAACTGCTGCACCTTTTAAGGTGGAACGGGAAAATTGGAACAAGAAGCTGGTGAATATCTGACTTCAGCTCATCTCAAACAGACTGATGCACAGTGAAAAAGTGTATTGTGGTCCAATGAGTCAAACTCTCACACTGTTCATATTAAAAATGGACATCGTGATCTCAGGGCCAAAGCATAAAGGGACCATCCAGACTGTTACCAGCGTAAAGTTCAAAAGCCAGGGTCTGCCATGGTAAAGAGTATATCAGTATACGTGGATCAAAACAAATATAAATAAGTCCAACTGACATCAGTGCTATTTTACATTTATTTGCTTGACAGCATATTCATACGGTGGGCTGCTTGAGATACAGTAGTAAACACAGCATGAAGTAGTGTTGATGTTGATCCATACAGCTGAATCCCATTCTGCAATTTTAGCAGCAAAAAATCTACCTCATTATAACTTAAGAAAAAGTGTCTAATTTGTGATCTACAACAAAGTTCTAACAGTATTTTACATTACTGGACGGTTACACTGGATAACATTTAATACAGCATGAACTAAAATAAGGATAAATGTGTGCAAAAAAAGATAAAAAGTGCAACTGATTAAAAAAGGATGGAATGCTTCATTTTAAAGGAAAAAAAGCTTATAGTGATATACATTGTATGACATTCCCGTTCCACACCAGATCCTATTACTTCGGAGTTCTGGTCCGTAGTCGCTTCTTAATGATGAGATGGTCGCTCTCTTTCTCCTCTGCATCTTGACTAATGATCTGCAAGAAAGATATTATTATGGTTTTACTTTTCTTTTCCAGAAGGAAAATCGACAGTCATGATGTCAGCAAAACTAACAAAGGATAAAAGACAGATGATCAAAAACAGAAGTAAGAAATGCATCATACTTTTACAGAAACGAGACTCGCTTTCAGTCTTTCAAAGAAATCTGCAGGGATATTTTTCCACACCTCCAAAGATCAGTCTTAGAATTTGGTTGCATTTTCTGCTTCTCATAAACTAAATAATCCCAAACACATTCAGTGATCTGGAGGTCTGAACTCTGGGGAGTCCAGTCCGTTGTCCTGAAACCACCAGCAGCTTCTTTGTTTCATTTGCAAGTTTTCTTATTTTTGGTCCATTTTCTGTTCTCAGAAATGGCTTCTTGACAGCTACACCTCCTTTCAGACTAGGGTTGAGGTGCCTTCTCACAGTGGAAGGATGGACAGTGTTGTACTGTTGTTAAGATGGTGAAGTTTTGGTGGTCTACTAGATTTTCGAGTTGTAAGGATTCTCATTTTCTCAATATCTTTCAATTGTTTTATCAATTCAAGTTTTGTAAACTATTTTTCAACTTGTTCTCCTTTGAATGAATAACGCAAAGCTGTTTCAACTGGAAATTTAATTAATGAAGGTTGATCTCTGACTTTTGCACAGTCCTGTATCATTTATAATTTGCATAGTGTTCATCTACTCTTTCACGCATGCAGAAAGGAGTTGACAGCCAGATAAAATACCATATTTGAGCGAATTTTTCTCATTATACTTGCTAAGGCTATAGAGTGGCCTGGGCGAATCAAAAGTGGGATGGGAAAGTGTGTCCGTGAGTGAGTGAGAGAAAGACCTCGTATACAAGATGATGAGTCTGTCCATATAACGTTGCACAGATTATTGCCAGTGTTGGCTCATCTGAAGGGGCAGCTTTCATTGCTATAACCCCTCCTTATTAGATAAGAAAACCTACCATTTTAACATTCAGTGGCTACACGACTTCCCTTGTGGAAAGCCTTCCCAGAAGAGTGGAGTAGCCACAAAAAGCAGGGGGGATGAGGGTGTGCTGGGGTGTTGAGAACCCTATATTAATGCCCATGGGTTTGGAATTTGATGTCCAACAAGCACATATAGGTGAGATGGTCGGGATGTCCACATACTTTTGGCCACATAGTGTACATACATTTTTGCGTCTTGCAGCTTAGATCCATTTCAGCATCTTCCAGTCGCTACAAAATCTGTAATTTGTTATTATCGAGGAGGTTTTGAAGAGGTTTTGTTATTAGCAGGTTTCATCAGTAGTTGCATGTCCAGGTACGACAAGTCCATCTCCAACAGGGCTTAAGATGATGGAAGAACGACACTATGTTAACATAACTACATAAAACAAATTGATTTCGGGCTGGATTTGCGACAGGACTGGATCAGATTCATTCTTTCATTCAGACCCAGTATCGAATCTGTGCCTTCCTTCTCTATTTATGCAACAATTAAATATGAATAGACTCAAACAAGTTCTATTAAAAGTCATTACTAACATGTGTTGCTATAAAAGGCATTTAAAGGTCTTTTTATTATTTTACGATGTGGTTCACTGAAGCAGCATGAGTCACTTAACAGGTCGTAAAAGTGGTCCGACAGCAGGAGCTGCAAACTGCCCATGTGCCAGTCACAGAAACAGCAAAAAATTTATATAGTGTCAAGTGGGACGATGTCACAAATCATGACAGCATATGCCTAACAAGGAAAAACTGCCTCAGGAAAAAAAGGGACAGTGGTTGCAACGTGAGGCTCACTAACAGGGATGGACGAACATAAACAGCAGAGCTGCTCTTTAAAAAAAAAAAACTGAAAAAGAGCCAAAAAACACCGACACAGAATCCTCAACATAGTTTCAATGAAGACACAGGCAAGCGTCAGTAAAAGCTGCTATTTAAATGCCTTTAGAAAAACCAGCGTGCAAAAATAACATGAAAAATAACCTATGAATCAAAAAACCTGAATCTGGACCTCAAAGAAGACAAAGAAAATAACACTGACTCATGAGTACTATTTTCAGCCCTCTACACCTGGATGAGTTTGTGTTTAGAGGAAACCTACAGAAGCTTTGACCCTACACCGCCTGTTCCGAAGTGATTACAAGCCTTTTTTTGGAAAAACGGTCCAGTTTTCTAGTAGATGTTGTTCAAAATGGGCCTAACAGCTTTCCAAGAAGCAGCAAAGCTGTTCTGAAGACACAAGGCAGCCTGTCTTCCGTGTAAATGCCGGCTCACTGTGCTCATCACTGGCCACTTCGGACACGTTCGGGGTTTGCAGTGCGGATTGTGGGAATTTACTCAGCCTCCATTCTGGACTTCTCCAAGAACCAGACACGCTTAGAATTTTAATCAGTGATGAGGCTGCCTCTTTTGGGTGGGCAATTATTTCTGAATGACAGAGAAAATGTATTTGACAGGGCAATGGTTTTGACTGACCGAGAAACTCTACAGTGACAAATCGCATTAATAACAGAGCCAAGAAGTCGGAGCATTGTTCCAAAAAGAAAAAAGCACTTTTACTCACAAACACAAACTCTTCTACCTCTAGAATGGCAACTTTATATGAGAGAAAATGTTGTTAACTTTATTATTTCATTCCAGTCAAAACAGCCATTAAGTACAAGTTATTTTTCAGTGTCAGATAAAAAAAAAAATCTGAAAATATATCATACAGAAGAAGACACAGCCTGAACAACTAAACATGATGTTAATGCTGTCGGTATTTAGTTTATCCTCTCTTTGCCTTTATTTACAGCTACCAATCTTTTTGGGACACTTGCTTTCAGTTTTTCAGAGAAATCTGCAGGAATATTTCTCCACACCTCCAAAGTTCAGCCTTAGAAGTTGGTTGCATTTTCCCAAGTAATCCCAAACACATTCAGTGATGTTGAAGTCTGGACTCTGGGGTGGCCAGTCCACTGTTCTGAGAAAACATCCTTTGTTTGATTTTTAAATTTTCTTCCTTTTTTGTCTATCCTTTTTGCAGTAACGGCTTCTTAACCTACCTTGACCTACACATCCTTTAGACCAGAGGTAACTAATAGGTGGACCGCGGTCCAAGTCTGGACCCAGATGCTGTCCTATGCTGACCTCGACCTTTAACCGATAAACTATGGAGAATTATTTAATTTTGACGGGGTGGTCCTGTTTTAATTGGCGTAGCTTTTCAAGCCTTTACGGTAGCTTTAGCGGCCCAGGAGACTCACAGACCAATCGCATGCATTGTAAATATGACACGTGACGCATCTCAGCCAATCAGTTCTGTGCATTACGATGAGCACTGACGCACACACGAGGCAAAAAACAGCAGTCGGAGAAGAAAGTGAGTCAGAGGGAAGTTATTTCACATGTTGTGATCTAAAAAGAGAAAACTAACAATAAATATTGTTGAAATATGACTGAACTGTACTTTATTTGATTTGATATTCAGTTGCTGACTGTATAAGATGTTGATATACCTACTAGGCTACTTCAGTAAACAGTATATGGCACTGAATCATGATGCAAGTTAGACATTATGATGTTCTGGACCTTTGCTTGAGGAAATTTTCTCTAACTGGACCTTACTGAATTTTAATTAAAGTCCCCTGCTTTAGACCCACAGCACTGTCTTCTCACAGTGGAAGGATGGACAAAAACATCTCTGGATTGTTTCAGATCAGGAGCAAGAGTGGAGCTCGATTTTCTCCTCTCTCTGGCGTCACCTTTGCATCTATATCTTTTAATCATATTTTAACTCCAGTTTTGGAAATTCCACTTATTTTCCTGTGACTTTCCTCTTCCCTCCCTGAAAGTGGATTATCTTATATCTAACTCACTCAGAAAAATCTCCTGAAAATGAGTAACTTATACTTAATGATGGTTTTAACTGGAAATTAAATAAATGAAGGGTGGTCTCTGAGTTTTGCACACTACTGTATGTTTATGTAAAAAGATCGCATTTCCAGCTATTTTGAATCACCTCTATTAGTCCAATCATCAGGAAATGTCCACACAATATAAAGGGCAGCTGCCATTATCAAATAGTGAAAAAACAGCACAACAATCATTCAATTATATATTCCTTTTTTGAAAATGAAAAGAACAGTATGGAGTTTTATGAACCCATCTGGTACAATCAGGCTTGCAGTATTTACATAGAGCAGTGTGACTGGACTGCATGCCAGCCTCAGCTCTGAGGTAAAGAACCCCAGAAGAGCCAGAAGGCTCTAAGCATTAGGCGAAAGCTATTCAAGATTAAGATCAACAATCTGAGTGGCACAAAGGCTCAATGGCCCTGGAACATGATGCTTCATACTAGTCATCACTGGAGAAATAGCTTCCAGGAAAACGATGAAAGGCCTGTGAAAATCTGCATGCTGTGTCAAATCTTTCTCCTACAATTTCCGTACTTGCGATGGTTTGTATCTGTGGTTAAACGTGGCACTGAAATGCAGCATATGAAATGAAGGTATACCTGGTGAGCTGGTATGTCCATAGGAGAGGAGATATTGGGCCTGTAGAGTTTCCTTTTGTGGCGTTTAAGACTCAAGGAGCCACCCTCGTCTGGGGATTTCCCACTCATCAAGCCCATGATCTTCTTAGCTACACAGTAAAGGACAGGACAGAGAAAGAGAGCATGAGGTGAAGCAGAAAAACTAGAATCTTGAGAACTTTTACATTCATTCAGCCTCAGATTCCGTCTGTTCCTGGTTCAAATATTTTCACATATGGGTTCGTAAATTAAGGAAGCCTGTAACAGCCAATCAATGGCACGGACAGAAAAACACAGCTGCCAGTATCTTTACTGATTAGTTCGGTTGCTGTGTAGCAAGCAACATCATTAGCATGAACAACTCTGGGAGTCCCAGTGGCTGTAAATTTGAGCCTTTTAAATTAGACAGTGCATTTAAAAATAAGATCTGACGCAAACAGGAACCAACAGAACTTACGGTTCTAGTTCTAGTTCATTTTCCCAAACATGTTCCCCCGTCTTTGCTGACAGTTGCAGCTGAAGTTAACGTTCAGCGTAATTCTTTACTGTTCCAGGTGAAAAAGACACGAAACAATATTACATCTCCTGCCCGAGAGACAGATAGAACAGTCATAATATCAGCGATTAACAATTTAATTGTTTATTTTTGGTCATTTTGTCCCACTGTAATAGCACAAATCTAAAGCATTCAATAGGCTACACTAGACTGACATGAAATGATGAACTGTAGACGGCGTTTTAGGGCCACTGTTAATAAAAATAAAAATAGTAGACTTCGAGAATGAAGTCATAATATTTAGAGAAAAAAGTTGTAATATTTCGAGAAAAAAAGTCGTAGAATTACGACATTAAAGTGGCATTAATACCAGGAAAGGTCGCAATATTGTGGCCAAAGGCTTTGCGAAGGGGAAGCAGCACCTCCTCGTGTTAAATGAGGGGCGGTGAGTTGGTGGAGTTCTACTTTCATATCGATTCACCCATAAAGAAACACTCAGTCTCCCTGTCTCTCCTGCTCATCAGCACCAGCCTGTTATTAGTATAAGAACCGGCTGAAACGGCTGAGCAGGAAACTGTGTTTATCTAGAATAAAGAGCCAGACGGACTCGGAGGAAACTGTCTGTCTGTGTTGTTGAAGGAGAATCTCAGGCAGGGTCGTCTACACGGCTATTGGGGGCTCCATCTCCCCCCATTCAAAGAGGGCATGAAGTTTCACAGACAGTGAGAATGATGATCAGAATGATCCACAGAGAGACAGGAGTGAGTGGAGCTCCGGCGCCAGGACAGCAACCGAGACCCCAAAGCGTTATGGCAGCCCCCTACAGTACAGCAACCGAGACCCCAACGCGTTATGGCAGCCCCCCTACAGTACAGCAACCGAGACCCCAACGCGTTATGGCAGCCCCCCTACAGTACAGCAACCGAGACCCCAACGCGTTATGGCAGCCCCCCTACAGTACAGCAGCCCAGTTTATCCTCCAAATAGTACGAGTTTTTTCTTGAAGTCTACTTTTTTTTTTATTAACAGTGGCCCTAAAACGCCGTCGTAAAATGTGCAGGGTGCAAAATGTCTACAATCATACAGACTTGTGATTTTCAGTCTGGCTGAGTCTGTGCTGGTTGGCTCTAGTCTGCAGACTTCTGGTCAGAGTCAACAATTTTGGTCTCCAGATCACGGTTCAGACCAGTCTGAAGAGACCAAACGTTTGATTTTTTTTTGGCCCGACTCTGACTGTGAACGAATTAATCTGAACAGACTCCTGCAACAGCCAGTAAGAACTTACGAAAAGAAGAAAATACATCAAGTAAACAAAGAAAAACGGCGAAAAGTCACATGTGGAGCGACGCTTTTTAATGAGCTGAGTTTAAAGCATGAGCACGATGGAGTTTATGTACATTTAAACTCAAAAAAATACCACACTGATCACATTTCTTAATCCATGAGCCTCACGTAAACATGTTTACCTGCTGCTTTTTTATTGTGTCAGTGCAAATGGCAGAGGAAAACACGTGAGGTTGCGGAAAGTTTCCGCAAGTTCAATGAGTTGTTTGATTCAGTTGAGTATCCCCAATATTTTTACAGCTGCCCAAAAAAAATCTGCAGAAACCAGTTAGATAGCGTGAGATATCCAGTCTTTTGTAATCTGTTAAGACTTTACAAGATATATACTGTCCTCTAAAGTCTTAAATTGACAATAACTTTAGCTGCAAGAGTTTGCAAAGACAGAGGGGATCAGGCTTCACCAATAATGAAATAAAGAAAGAAAAAAAAACATGAAACTGGAACTGTCTGTACTGGACTGACAGCTGATGGAAAAAGCACAGTTCCGGTTTTCTGATCCCAAAGGTACGGTAGGTAAGGTAGGTGTGCATCAAAACAGGGCTATTTGAAAACTCCTCAGTTTAAAAGATTCTCAGGAGAGCCACAGAGGTACAACTGCTATGTGTGATGGTAAAGATTTACAGACCAAATTTATCTGAAATATCCCTTTTTCTTTTGAAGGTCATGCTATGGGTTTCCCCCAGTTTTCCCATCTGAACATGCCTGACAATGGTCTCTGAAGTAGAATTCCTTCTTCTGCTGCTTTGTGTCCAGCACACTCAAACTCCTATGGTCTATTAGTGGCAGAGGGTACAGCTCCAGAAGTTCACATGACCTTTATGGAGAAGCTCCCTGCTGAGGAAGAAAACTCCTTACAGTGGCAGAAAGCCATCACGGTTATGACCTTTACGTTTCTGTAGGTACAATTTACAGCATAAAAATATGCAGCATAATCATCTTTTCCTGTTGTTCTACACAACAGTTGTTATTATCTAAAAAAAATCTAGCATAAATATTCATTTTATTCGTTTTATATAATTGTTATTTCAGAGAATTTTTTGGCCAAGATGGTAATAAAATACTTAATGTTGAAGATAAATTTGAAAAAAAGAACAACTGATTGAAACAGTCAAAAAGAGATTAATCCGTTATCAAAATACTCTTTGGTTGCTGCTCCAAAATCAAGCTCTTGACAAACCTACTTAGGAGAGCAGCAAAAGAGAACTGAGTTTTTCTTTCTTTATTTATTTTTTCTTCAATGATGCCGTCTGATGTTAACATATCAGCAACAGTTTCAATCTTAGGAACTCTGGCCGCTACTACAGCTTCCAAGCTCTGTATTTCAAAGTCAAGTGACTAATAGGGGTGTGAATCTCTAGGCACCTCACGATTCCATTGCGATTCAGAGGCTGCGGTGCGATTATAAAATGATTATCGATTAGGGCTGGGCGATAAAACGATAACGATAAGTATTGCGATATAACTTTTCCTCGATAGAGCGATAAGACAGGTTCGATAAATGTTCGATATAATACACCATTCTCACACTTCCACGTTCAGCGAAAGCCCTGGCGGCGTTTTCTACTGCAAGGAAAGCGACACTACTCTGCTGTCGCCAGGAGAGGGCGCACTTCCGAGTTTTTCGACTTGATTAGAGAGGGAGGAGGGCCACGAGTAAAAAAAGAGTTGCCAAATATACTTTAGCAACGTCTGAAACGCGGAGTTATACAGTCCCTGTTTGAGTGGAGCGACCGGCGATCTGTTCTCCTGTGACCGAGTGTGAGTGACGAGGTCAGTGGTGTAACTGTACTGTCCTACAGTGAACTCACCTCTTTCCGTGCCTCCTAACGCCGTGTTACAGCGCCAAACCGTCATATTTTAGTATTTGTGCATTCTCGAGCAACGAAAGTGAAAGAAAGAAGTGGTTCATGTTCGAAAGTAAACTGAGGAAGCTGTGAGGCAGTGGAGAGCGGGAGAGCGCTGTCTTTCCAGGCTAGCTGTTTTTAGCTGCTGGCTAACTTGAAGCAGAGCTCTGGCATAACACGGTGAATTGATGATACTGTAGATCAAACACGACACAAAATCACCGATTTCAGTTTAAACATGCCTAAAAGGAGGACTCTGTGTCTGGTGTGAGAGATTCACACTGCAGATAATGCTTTTACACAGCGAGCGTCAGATATACTGCGGTTCACCCCTTAAACTACTACGATAGCACAGAGAAACCCAGACGTCTAGCTGGTGTCTGAATACTGTGATCTGCTCTGATATGGATGTGGTAGGAGTGACCGCAGTGACCTACCGAACCGGGTTGACGTTGTTGAGAAACTAAAGAGTTTAGCGCTGTTGTTGGCCACTTATTTAGCATTTGTAGCGGGGTAGCCGAGCGCTCGTCACCAGACAGCTAAAATAATCTGTTTTCTTTCTTAAATCATGACTATTACAAAAATTGCAGCTGTGCATTTCAAGCTGATAAAAGCAGCTCAGAAACTTTCTCCCACTCTTCCATGACAGATTAGTGAAATGTTCCACTGTTTGCCGAGTGTTTGTCACGATCAGACCATAAGTGATAGTTTAAAACCACAGTTAACCACCCAGGAGCAAAATCAGCCTTCAAACGTGAAAGAAATCATGATTTGACATTTATCGCAATATGTATCGATATCGAACGATATGAATTTTGTTTATCGTGATAACGTTTTCGGCCATATCGCCCAGCTCCATTATCGAAGCATCTTGATGTATCTTTTTTTCTATACAGGATTTCTTTCTTCTTACTGTGTGAGGACTTTTAAAGCAAAGTATTTGTAATGAACCGTAATGAATTTACTTCCAATATCTTTTACTAAAAAAACAAACGGAAGTGATGTGACAAGTCAACTGGAAGGCTGTCAATCACTGCTCTTGTTTGTCGCTGTGTCAGTAAAGTATCTTCGAGACGGGATGCTGTATCTCGGCTCCAACATAGCGCGAAAGCCCTGGTTCTCAATGACTGAGTACCGACGCAAATCCTTGGCAATAAAAGTTGCGATAGAGTCTGTAATGCACTTCGTTCTTTCTTTTTTGTGTGGAAGCTTTGACATCGCTTGCTCGATGGTCCTCTGATTGGCAGCAAGTACAACCCGACGGAAAACAGGTGGAAACGTGTAACATGGTTTCTCATGTTTATCATTTCCAAAATAATTTTGTTTAGTGTAACAAAACTTGCATATAGTACGGCTCCTGTCCAGGTCCTTCAACTTCATAGAAGCCAAGTGAAGTCAGCTTCTCTTTATAATTTTCCCACTCCACCTTAAATGGTGCCACATTTACATTCTAGCGCCTCAGTCAGAATTTAAGGTGGAATGGGGAAATTCGAACAAGAACCTGGCGAATAAGAAGCGACTTCAGCCTCATAAAACAGTCGAACGTTGAGAGACATTTTACAAGAAACTGCTCTACGTTTGAGGAAAAGGTTCCTGGTGGAGATGGGAGGAAAGCGGCTGTAGCTAAAGCTTAAAGCAGAGCAGAGTAAGTACGCGTTTTTGTTTATATTGTTTAGTCTATACTAGGACATCAGCACACACTGAGACATACTGGACATTAAATGTTGTGGCTCCCAAGGTGGTTTGATTTTTGTTGAAAGGACAAAATGGCTCTTCTTAACATTTGGGTTGTGACTCCTGACCTAATCTGGCTTTAATGCAGAGGGAGCCAGTCTGATTTCTCACTCATCCAGTTGTGTTTTTGTTATGTGCCGCCACAGACTGTCCGGACGCTGCACTTCCGCACTTCCAAGTTCTGCCTTTTGCGATCCGTCAACGTTACGTTAAAAATTAAATATTTCGAAAATCGATTTTTGACATTTGTGAATCGATTCAGAATCGCCCACGTCGGCATCGCGACGCATCTAAGAATCAAGCCTCCCCCCCCACCCCTAGTGACTAATTGGTCAAAGCAAAAGGAAAAAAAGGCTGGTAAATGCGTCAGTATTACATCGGCCTGTGGAGGAAAACTAATGAAACATCTCAAAATTCAGAATATTAATCAGTCTAGGAAAGGACTAAAAGGTGGATGAATGCTGGAGGAAAGAGAAAGCTTTTTCCATTTCATTATAGAGCAGTTCATTCTATTCAGACTGATGTACCTTTGCTGCCCAGAAAGGTGGGTGAGCTGTGCAGGAAGCCTCCGATTTTCTGCAGCGTCCCCTCCTTCTTCCCCCGCAGGCTGGACGGGGAGTCATGAGAATTTTTTGCGACCAGCGCAGGGGACACCTGAGAGGAATCAATTAAATGTACGAAAAAAAATCGAATTTAATTGACTCTCAACTTCACCCTTTTAATTAACTCAGCCTTTTTTTTCACCTTGATGTTGCTTTTAATGGACAATCAATCGTAAGTAGACATTTCATACAAGCGTCTGGAACCCCCAGCATTACAGAGGTCATTCAGTTTTATATAGTTTGACATTTTTATGTATTACATGGTTTTATATCTTGATGTACACTCTTTAAAATGATGGTTCTTTTAAAGAAAATGGTTCTATATAGAACCATGAACGCTCAAAGAACCCTTTGCATGATTAAAGATTAATGGTTAAATGTTTTTACTGATTGATGGAGAAACGTGCTGTAGACAGTTCTGTATAGAACCTTTTTGAAAAGGGTTCTATATAGCTCTATGTATAGGGTTCTACCATTCAAAAGGTTCTTTCAAAAGGTTCTTTGAGTGTTCATGGTTCTACATACCATTTTCTTTACTGAAAAACCTTTGAAGAAACAACGTTTTGTGTACTTTCAAATTTTATTCTCACCTCCTCCTCCTGGTGTGCAGGTAGCCTGGGTGTATTCTTGCACCTCAAATTCCTCCTGTTCTCCATCTCCACTCCATCCTGAGAGAGACAGAGAGAGACAGAGAGAGAGAGAGAGTAAGAGCAAACAAGAGAAAGAAATAAAGAGAGAGATAAAGACATTTTTGAACGTCAACTCAATTATTTAAACGTATATTGTGGATGAAGCTTGGGTAATCAGAGATGACAGAATGGACATGATATAATGGATTATTAAGCCAAAAAGAAATGATTTTGCTCTTTTTTTGCGTTAGAAGTTGTCATGCACAGAAACTCCTGGCTGAATCCAAAATTCAGGACACACTGAGAACAAAAACAATTCATAAATAATCTTACTAAAATGATTACAGTATGTACCAAAGAATTTAATCTCTGTGACTACAAGTCATCCAAGGCAATGAATTCCATTATTTTTTGGTTATTCTTTGCACTTTGATTTGTGAATTTCTTTGTTATTCAAAAACTGTGGCTGCAGATAGTGTCACTGGGCTGGTGGGGAATTTCTTATCTTGCTGTTTTGCTGTTTGCAGAGCATGCAGAGATATCGAACCTGCAGAGGAAAACAATCAGGTGTTGTATCCACTCTTACTACTCACCACGAAGGGATTATGAACTGCTTTTGTCTAAAAGGCCAGATCTTTTTTTTCCTGTTGAACTGAACAATATGTGAAGGTGTAATGTGCAATGTAAGTTCTTTAGAATGTAAGGTTCCCTTAATATGTTCCACTGTAAATAGTCTTGTTTTAAAGGAACATATTCCCGAAATACTGGAAAAGCTGTCATAGACTGGACTTTGTCTATGACAACCCATAGACTGGGTTTCATTATATACTCACTTTTTCATATGTTAAGGTAGCATTGATGCATTTTGTCAATGTATTTCTGTGAAACTAAACAGCAATTTCCTAATAAAAATAAAATAAAATAAAATAATTGCTTTTGTTTTCCTTCAGAGAAACCTGAACATGTCTGACATTTTCACTCTTTATCTGCTGCCACTTTAACTGTTGGATCGCGCTGACCAGCGCAGGAAAGAGAAATGAACAAACAGCGTTTTAATTACTATTTCTCATTCTTATTCGCATTAAAATGATTTGAAAATTGTTAGGTTGGCTTTAAATGGTGAAACTTTTGAGCATGTTTATTTGCTTGAATCCTACTGGGAAGCTAGACTGCAACGTGCTTTCAAAAGATTCATTTTACCTGGCCAACTGACCAGCAAATAAAACAGAAGAGAGTTACTGGACAGCTGAAAAGGAGATTCTCCTGATCAATATTATGCAAGGATGGTAGTTTTTCATTTTGTCAGATTCCTGAGTTATTACAACACGCAAGTTTACGATAACGTTTCTGTAACTAGCTGCGTTAACAAACAGCTGCTTCTGCTACCACTTATACCGATATACGCTGCTAGATTATCTTGATGCCCCCCTTTAATTTACACAAAGCTCTGATTCTTTTGGGATTGAAATTATAATTATTACAGAAAAGGAGACAGACATTGACTGAGTGAACCTCTCTGATGACTCTTTATAGTGAGAATGATACAGTGCATCAAGAAATACTAGCTAATTTGGTAATAACTAGTGGAGTAAATGAATGTGTTGTGTGCAACTTTGTTTCTGAACTGCTGCATGTAACGATCAAGTGCACAGAATATTATGTTGGTCTTTAGGCCCAATCCCACTTCACCCCTCTCCCCTACCACTTAGCCCTCTGTTTTGCACGTTCACGTCTAGGGTTACGGTGTCCCAATTTTGTTGAGATAGAGGGGTAGAGTGAAGTGTTGGGGCTACATGACCCTCCAAACGGAGGTTTTTTTCAGAGACTCCAAACAGAGAGTTATGAGAAAAAAAGAAAAACCAGCAAGATGGAGAACAAGAGACCAAAGAAACACACAAATGTGAGAATTTTCTCTGTTAAAAAATTACAATAATCACTGTATTATCTTAGTTTAATGTCGTTTCAGTGTATTATGGTCGTTTTCTTCATAATCGCTAATGAGCATGCTAATGTCTCGATAGCTAGCTGGCTAACTTTCCCGTTCCACCTTAAATAGTCCAGCAGTTCTGACGCCTGAAGCGCCAGAATGTAACTGCTGCACCATTTAAGGTGGAACAGGAAAATTTCGAACAAGAAGCTGGTGAATATCTGACTTCAGCTTCATATCACTGAAGAATTAGGGGTGGGTGATAATAAATAATTGCCCCCCCTCTCTGAAGGCATATGATGCCCTAAATGTAACTAAAGCCCAGCAGTGAGGAGCTGAACTTTACCCTCCTCTGCTGTCACTGCAGACGGGCCGGGTCGCCTACAGAGCAGCGCTAGTAGCTGTTAATGAAGTAATGTTGGTTTTTATTTGAGGGTCTCATTTCGTAGGGCAAGATTTCAACCACTACCCCTTGTAACTCAGTTCCAAGGGGTTAGGGTGACACTCGAAAACAAGGGGTAGGGGTAAAAAGAAGAAATGGGACTGGGCCTTATATTTTGCTACTATGTTGTAGGCTTAATCTTAATCATGAATTTTTTTTCTGTAAAAACTGTGCTGTTTTTTTCTCTTTCCGCAGCTGAACAAATGCCTGTTTTGACCATTTTTGGTCATCGGAATGTCTGTGCATCCCTAGTCAAAAGCACAATTTGGCTGGTCCTAACATCGTAGGCTAGCCTGATTCTCCTATATTTTGTCCTGAAAAAGCATAAAAACAAACACACACCCTCCCATATGCGCACACCTGGAGTCTCATTTTCGACATCCTCACCAATCATAAGTGAGAAAGGAGTCAGATGTGGTCAATGAATGAAATGACAGGGGATGAAAGGCAGCTTAAGCTGAACTGATTAGCTGCCTCACTGACTCATCAGTTTGGCTCCCTTCTTCTATCCGTCTTCCTCCCTGTCCCTCCCTCTGCTGACAGTGGGCCTGCAGCTGTGATACGGCGTGTGAAAGCCGATGACACGCTGCAGCTCCGAGCAGGCTAAATGAAGGGGACTGAGCGAGTCTTTGCTGTCAGAGCTGCCTCCTGAACTTATTCCCACAAAGAGGTGTGCTGCCCTTTAGTAACAGAGACCAGACTGGTGTTCTAGCTATTTTGAGGGTTGTCCTGGAACTAAGAGGGGGAGCGCAGGGGACACCTGAGAGGAATCAATTAAATGTATAAAAAGACTGAATTTAATTAACTCTCAACTTCACCCTCAACCTTTTTTTCAACTTGATGTTGCTTTTAATGGACAATCAATCATAAGCAGACAGTTCATACAAGCGTCTGGAACCCCCAGCATTACAGAGGTCATACAGTTTTATATAGTTTGACCTTTTTATGTATTACATGGTTTTATATCTGATGTTCGCTCTTAAAAATTATGGTTCTTTTAAAGAAAATGGTTCTATACAGAACCATGAACCATGAACCCCCTGGAACTAAGAGGGGTTGAATGCTTTGTTTGAACCTCAGTTTTGAGTTATTATTGTCATTTTGCTATGTCGTTCAAAGATACACTATGTAAGATTTGGGGATTTGGAGACCTCTCTGGTGGAAACGTGTAACTGCATATAATGTGCAGAAAGAAAAATGATTTGTAACGTCAGAGGAGATGAATCTGATGACCGCACTGAAACTTGGTGAAGGATGGGTCTTCAGAACTATCTACTGTCATCATATCTTCATCAGTATAACGTTGATTTTGTATTTAACCCAAAAGCTGAGCTAAAAACTTCTTTTTGCGTCTTTGTGCGTGACAATATAGACTCATTTATGCTTAATGTTAAACACATCAAATGCCAAATATTAAAAACATTAATGCCAGTGTAAAGGACGCATGAAAATATGTGGGGAGTGATGGTTTTATCTTTTTCGTACATAAAGGGAGCTTTAATACGTAAAGATGTATGACATGGTCTGAAAAACCCACACAATCTGGCCCAATACATCTGACGTTTAAATTATTATTTTAAGCTTCATATTGTCACTTTTTTTTTTGCTTGAAGAAAAAAATCTGACAAATATTAAAAACTTAAATCTATATGTGCTACAACTGTAGGCTCCCCTTCATTTAATGCCTTGCAAAGCTTCCCTTTGCAAAGATAGCAACTCTAAGACTAGAACACATGCCAAGGGATCGGAGATCATTCCTCCATACAGAATCTCTCCAGATCCTTCAGATTCCCACATTTCAGGTTTGTGGACTCTCCTCTTTAGTTCACACCACAAATTTTCTATTGGGTTTAGGTCAGGGGTCTGGGATGGCCACAGCAAAATTTTGATTCTGTGGTCAGTGAGCCAGGTCTGTGTTGATTTTGAGGTGTGCATTGGATCACTGTCCTGCTGGAAGATCCAACTATGGCCCAGCTTAAGCTTTGATTTAATATCTTCTTGTACTTGACGGCGTCTGTGATACCATGTCTCTGAAAAGTTGTCCAGGGCCTCTGGAAGACAAACAGCCCCACATCACAGACGGTCAACCATACTTCACACCAAGGATGAGGTACTATTCTGCATGCTGCTCTTTGTGTTGCCAAAAAACTCTATTTTAGTCTCATCTGTCCACAGAACCCTCTCAAACAACCTGTGGTTATGTAGGCATCTGATTGTAGTTTGGGAGACATTCTGACCCCAAAACCTAGTGTCTGAAAAAAAAGGCTGTGAAGCTGCTACTAAGCTGTGATCCGTGGAGATTCTCTGGACACTCAAACCGTCCTTCTCACTGTGCATGGGGTCAGTACAGATATACATCCTCTTCCTGGCAGATTTAACTCCAGCTGCGTAAAACCTCCTAATTATTGTCCTGACAGCGGAAATGGGCATTTTCAACTGTTTAGCTATTTTCTTGCAGCCATTTCTTGATTTGCACAGCTTAAACCTTTGGCCGCACATCACTGATGTATTCTCTGGTCTTTCTCATAACGATGAATGACTGGGGGAATTTGGCCGGTGTGTCACCTAATTTTTATACCCCAGTGAAACAGGAATGAGCATGTATTCCTAATCGCTCAAGTGAACTTTAAAACATGAACATGAACTGGAATATACTTCAGTTATATTTCACTCATAATAATTTCTAAGGGTACCAACAATTGTGGCGCACATACATTCGAGAAAAACATTTCTTTCATGTTAATATTAAGGTTTTTTCATTTAATCAAAGTACTTCAAATAAAGATTCGATTTTTAATATTTTGAATGAAAGATCAAAATGACAAGCAATAAAGAATGTTGTTTACAGCCTGTTTTTCTCTATGTTTACCGAGTGCCAATATTTGTGGAAGGCGTCGTATATAATTGATCAATATTTAAGTAATACATTTCGTTAACACTCATGGTACAGTCTATACTGACAGGATCAGGTCAGCTTTTGACTTTTTTCCCCATTTGCTTCAATGTCAAACCATGACAAATACAGCAAAAATGTAAAGGATCTGTTTTTTTCCTGCAAAAAAGGGTATATAACTTAATACAACAATAATCTTACATCAAATTCATATCAAAATGTATCCTTACAAGCACAAATGTGGTACTTATTGAAAGTTTAGAATCAGCACAATTTCAGCTTATTTAAGAGTTACGAGTGGGAAACAATTAATATCAAATTACAGAATGCTTTTGTTGTCACCAGCTTAAGCCCAATGCTGGTCATTTGACCTTTACATAGATATATTTCTACTATCCAAAGAAAAACAAGTATCTCCAAAATGAAAAAACTTTCCCCAAAATGGGAAAGGAAACTACAGTACAGGGTAAAAACGTTCTTTACCTTAAAAGTAAGTTAACGTAAAGAGTTTTTATTTGAAGCAATTTTGGAGCATTTCTACTGGTCCAATCACGAAATGTTCACATAATGTAAAGCACAGCTGCTGAGTTCAACTATGCTGAAATCTAAAAATAGCAAAAAATGGAGATTCTTGTTTTTTTCTGGACAGCGACGAGTTTAGTTTATATTTTTCTACATATACTGCACAAAAGTAAGAATCGCCTTAAATTAATTTTTAGTCAAACATCTGTTAAGTACAAGTTTTTCATTTTTCAGCAACAGAAAAAAAGCAGGAACATATATTAACAGAAAATTACACAGAAGCCTCCAACACTAAGTATACCATCAAATCTATCAGTATTTAATTTGTGCACTCTACTGCCACTTTAACACTTCCATCCTTCCGATCTTAAATGTCCGCCCTAACAAAAGCTGCTCCCAAACGAGTCACTAAGGCTACGTTTAGACGGCAGGTAAAAGTGGCCCAAATCTGATCTTTTTCTTCATATGCGACACAGATGTGTGTCTGTGTGTCAGTGTGAACAGATAAACACACTGAATCGGACATTTTCAATTCCGATTTGAGACGCTTTCATACGTGGTACTGAAATCCGATACGTATCCGATCTGTGGCAATGTGACTCAGTCTGAACAGCCAGATCGGAAAATTAACGACTTTTAAGTCAATACAACTCGACATTCGTTATAATTTCACGCTGCTGAGACTCAAACATTTAGGCTGATGTTTCTGCACCAAAACATTAGAAGAGACTGATCAAACCGCTCCGTGTTCGAAAAGGTTTTCGAACGAAAATCCGAACGCGGCCGGAGGAGCCCGAGGCTGCAGCGTCAAAAAAAAGTTCAAAGAATCCGAGGACGCCAACCAAAGAAGTGGCCGTGGCCGAATAACGTGCGCTTTTTAAGGCGAACTCGAAAACACCGTGGGTGATGAGCTCAGCTGTCAACCACTGGAACTTCATAATTGCTCCTGTGATGCTGGCGAAGATGAAACTGACAGCTCCGGGAGGGACTGGCGTTCGCTGGCATCATGACTGTTTACCTCTGGACGAGCCACGTGAAGCACTGTTCTTCTGCGCATGTGGGTCGGTTTAGGAGCTGATCTGTTCAGACTGATGTCACATTTAAAAGATATTGTGAACAGCCAAACAAAAAAAATCTGATTTTATTACCTGCTGTGTAAACGTAGCCTAACATTACTCTCCTTCAAAAAGCAGCTACCCAAACTCACCTCAGCTGCCTTCAATTTCCTCTCATATGTGCCTCAAGAATGGCTAAAGGAGATGTTTGTGAGGAGATAAGATATAAGATAACCCACTCGCATAAGGAAGGAGATCATGAGAAGGAGAAAATGCAACCAACTTCTGAGACTGAACTTTGGAGGTGTGGTAAAATATCCCTGCAGATTTCTTTGAAAAACTGAAAGCAAGTCCCCAGAAAAAGTGGAAACAGCAGTAAAGGAAGAGTGTGAACACGATTAACACAAACAAATATTATATTTAGTTGATGAGGTTGATGAGCTTTCTGCTTTTTTTTCTTCACACTGAAAATAACTTGTACACTTAATGTGCTTTGAAGCAGTGAAAACTGCACAGCACCTCATGTTAGATGCACGGTGGTTACATCACTTCTGCCTGCCATGGAAAAGCAGAAGAAGTAGGTCATTGATGGTTCCAGTGATTTCAGGTCTTTGCGACCAATCTCGGCGCAGACCTCATGCAATTCACACAATTATCAATGATTAAAAATGATCAATGATGAACTGGTTGAGAGTGAGAGGAGTCTGGATTATGGTGTGATTGATGGTTTATGGGATGCAAATGGAACGTCCTATTTCTGCAGCCGAGGAGTGATTTCTCCTGAGTGCTCAGCGGTTTGGTGCAGTAAGTTTCATTATCTTTACCACTGAAGAAAACCTCATGAAGCTTTTGTTATGCACATCTTTCGATGTATTTCTTATATTTGATTAGTCAAAATTATGAATAACCTTTTATTTCTTGAAAAGATCCTCCTGAAGGCTTGCAAAACATCACAGAAAGTCTAACTCAGGAGCCAATAATGCCTTTTTGAAAGCAGGACTGTCAGGATTAAACTTGATTACTCAATACAAAAATAACTTGACTATATCAACTAACCGCCAATGACTAGTAGGCAATGTGCATCATGATAATGCATATTTTAAATTGTACTAGTTTCTCTTAGAGTGAATGATTTAAACTCGCTTACTCAGGTTTAGCAGGCTGAAGACTCTCCACAAGGGGGTGCTATTAGCACACAATTTAAACATGCAGTTGCAGGTGACGATAAAATTGATTGCAATTTTGAGCTAATTTTTGAATTTTACCAAAATATATGTATTAAAAAACCTACAAAATATCAATATCAATAACAATAGCAGGATGGACTTCTAAGGGTTTGGTTTTAAGCACACTTACGACTTTATTTTTTCTAGACATGGCAACCCTACAAAGCTATGTGACATAGCTTTAAAAAAATGTGTCTTTTTAAAGACTTCTCGATTTATTTTTATATATTAAATCAATTTGGAATCTTTGAAAAATGATTTACGGTCTTAAAAAACTGGTTACTCATCAAAATAACTGGCAGAACACTTGATTGCTAATATAATCTACTGTGACAATCCCGTTTTGACTGTGTGTGGGAGGTGTTTTCACCTGACTGGTGAAAACACCTCAGAAGCGCATTTGCATAATAAAAGCTTCAGGAAAAATCACTCCCGGTCACTTTTAAGCGGACAGGATACCTGAGAACTGGCCTGTGGTGCTGGGTTGGGTTTGGTCTTGCTGTTTCTGCTGCTGCCTCTTTTCTTGAAGAACATAAAAGCAGCCAACAAAACACAGAGTCTGAGTCACTTCATTAAAGGCACAATTGGACACTTGGTTTAACAGAGCGCGTGGCGTTGTAGACTCGGTTGCCAGGGACAACCACACCACGGAGGAAGTGCAACACTGAGGATTCAGAAAAGTGGAGATAAGCGATGGACGCGTCTTCACTCCCACAGATGGAGAGCACTGGAAGACGTGTCCACGTTAGATCTCAGCAGTGTAATTAACAAAAAGCACAACGGACACCAAACTTACCTCACTGCGTAAATTACCTGACCTGCGCGTGTGTATTGTGTGTGTTCCTGTGTGTATTGCGTGTGTTCCTGTGTGTGTATTGCGTGTGTTCCTGTGTGTATTGCGTGTGTTCCTGTGTGTGTATTGCGTGTGTTCCTGTGTGTGTATTGCGTGTGTTCCTGTGTGTGTATTGCGTGTGTTCCTGTGTGTATTGCGTGTGTTCCTGTGTGTATTGCGTGTGTTCCTGTGTGTGTATTGCGTGTGTTCCTGTGTGTATTGCGTGTGTTCCTGTGTGTGTATTGCGTGTGTTCCTGTGTGTATTGCGTGTGTTCCTGTGTGTGTATTGCGTGTGTTCCTGTGTGTATTGCGTGTGTTCCTGTGTGTGTATTGCGTGTGTTCCTGTGTGTGTATTGTGTGTGTTCCTGTGTGTATTGCGTGTGTTCCTGTGTGTATTGCGTGTGTTCCTGTGTGTGTATTGCGTGTGTTCCTGTGTGTATTGCGTGTGTTCCTGTGTGTGTATTGCGTGTGTTCCTGTGTGTATTGCGTGTGTTCCTGTGTGTGTATTGCGTGTGTTCCTGTGTGTATTGCGTGTGTTCCTGTGTGTGTATTGTGTGTGTTCCTGTGTGTATTGCGTGTGTTCCTGTGAGTGTATTGTGTGTGTTCCTGTGCGTGTATTGTGTGTGTTCCTGTGTGTATTGCGTGTGTTCCTGTGCGTGTATTGTGTGTGTTCCTGTGTGTATTGTGTGTGTTCCTGTGTGTGTATTGCGTGTGTTCCTGTGTGTATTGCGTGTGTTCCTGTGTGTGTATTGCGTGTGTTCCTGTGTGTATTGCGTGTGTTCCTGTGTGTGTATTGTGTGTGTTCCTGTGTGTATTGCGTGTGTTCCTGTGTGTATTGCGTGTGTTCCTGTGTGTGTATTGCGTGTGTTCCTGTGTGTATTGCGTGTGTTCCTGTGTGTGTATTGCGTGTGTTCCTGTGTGTATTGCGTGTGTTCCTGTGTGTGTATTGCGTGTGTTCCTGTGCGTGTATTGCGTGTGTTCCTGTGCGTGTACTGCGTGTTCCTGCGCGTGCATTGTGTTCCTGCGCGTGCACTGCGTGTTCCTGCACGTGTATTGTGTGTTCCTGCGCGTGCACTGCGTGTTCCTGCGCGTGTATTGTGTGTTCCTGCGCGTGCACTGCATGTTCCTGTGTGTGTACTGCATGTTCCTGCGCGTGTATTGTATGTGTTCCTGCGCGTGTATTGTGTGTTCCTGCGCGTGCATTGCGTGTTCCTGTGTGTGTTCCTGTGAGTGTATTGTGTGTGTTCCTCTTCGTGTACTGTGTGTTCCTATGCGTGTATCGTGTGTGTTCCTCTTCGGGTATTGTGTGTTCCTATGCGTGTATCGTGTATGTTCCTCTTCGTGTATTGTGTGTTCCTGTGTGTATTATGTGTGTATTGCGTGTTCCTGTGCGTGTAGTGAGTGTGTTCCTGTGTGTATTGCGTGTGTTCCTGTGTGTGTATTGCGTGTGTTCCTGTGTGTATTGCGTGTGTTCCTGTGTGTGTATTGCGTGTGTTCCTGTGTGTGTATTGCGTGTGTTCCTGCGCGTGTATTGCGTGTGTTCCTGTGCGTGTACTGCGTGTTCCTGCGCGTGCATTGTGTTCCTGCGCGTGCACTGCGTGTTCCTGCGCGTGTATTGTGTGTTCCTGCGCGTGCACTGCGTGTTCCTGCGCGTGTATTGTGTGTTCCTGCGCGTGCACTGCGTGTTCCTGTGTGTGTACTGCATGTTCCTGCGCGTGTATTGTATGTGTTCCTGCGCGTGTATTGTGTGTTCCTGCGCGTGCATTGCGTGTTCCTGTGTGTGTTCCTGTGAGTGTATTGTGTGTGTTCCTCTTCGTGTACTGTGTGTTCCTATGCATGTATCGTGTGTGTTCCTCTTCGGGTATTGTGTGTTCCTATGCGTGTATCGTGTATGTTCCTCTTCGTGTATTGTGTGTTCCTGTGTGTATTATGTGTGTATTGCGTGTTCCTGTGCGTGTAGTGAGTGTGTTCCTGTGTGTATTGCGTGTTCCAGTGAGTGTAGTGCGTGTGTTCCTGTGTGTATTGTGTGTTCCAGTGAGTGTATTGCGTGTTCCTGTGCGTGTATTGTGTGAGTTCCTGTGCGTGTATCGTGTGTTCCTCTTTGTGTATTGTGTGTGTTCCTGTGTGTATTGCGTGTTCCAGTGAGTGTATTGTGTGTTCCTGTGCGTGTGTTTTTGTGTGTATTGCGTGTTCCAGTGAGTGTATTGTGTGTTCCTGTGCGTGTAGTGTGTTCCTGTGTGTATTGCGTGTTCCAGTGAGTGTATTGCGTGTTCCTGTGCGTGTATTGTGTGAGTTCCTGTGTGTATTGCGTGTTCCAGTGAGTGTATTGTGTGTTCCTGTGCATGTAGTGTGTTTTTGTGTGTATTGCGTGTTCCAGTGAGTGTATTGTGTGTTCCTGTGCGTGTAGTGTGTTTTTGTGTGTATTGCGTGTTCCAGTGAGAGTATTGTGTGTGTTCCTGTGCGTGTATTTTGTGTGTGCACGTTTAACAGCAGACAGCACCTTAATGTGCTGCCAACAATAACTCTCTCCAGTTGAATGTGCCGTCACAGTAAAGGCCATTATCGTAATTGCCTCAGTACACCGGTCCATCACCTTAATAACTTCAAGCTATTATATTTGAATCGTATGTGCGCATTACGATCACTCTTCATTCGGTTATAGGCACAATTTCTTTTCACAGTCACACAATAAGCACCGTATTACTGAACATCATTTTACAGGCTTCAAATACCAAGATACGGATATTGGTATATCTAAACAAGTACCCGAATTCTCACTCTCAAAAATATTTGTTTCACAGTTAGCCATAATTTTAAGTATTTTCATTACAGTTCAAAATAAATCCAACAGGTGGCAACAATGTATTAAGAGTCAGTTTAAAGCCCAGCTCCTCCTGGTATGTTGATATAGAAGCTATTATGAGTTAGAAGGACAACAAGAGTTTAAGAAATCAGCATTATCTGTTTTAATTTTAGTTAATTGCTTTTATTTACTTTGAGTTATTTTATTCGGCCAAATTGAAGATTGTTTTTTTTATCATGCAAAGCAGCAGTGAGGATAACACAGCCAGAACTCACCACAACAATCAAGTTTAAGGCACCCCGGTTTTAGCATCAGCCCTCACCAGAGACTAGTGTTACTCTGATAAGTATCAGTGTACATATCTGAGATGATTCATCAAACTTGTCGTGCCTTCATACCAGCCACTAATTGGAAAATTAGCATTTTTTCTTATTGTTTGATGATTTAAAGCGTTCCTACAAATGCTTTTTGTGTGAGGCAGCTTCAACGGCTGCATGGAAAGCAGTGAAGTTGCTCTGTGTTGAGGCGACGTGGTTGCTTGGCATTAGGGGTGGGAATCTTTAGGCACCTCGTGATTCGATTACGATTCAGAGGGCTGCGATGCGATTATAAAACGATGCATCTTTTTTCTCTATACAGGATTTCTATCTTCCTACTGTCTAAAAACTTGGTAGTTTTAAAGCAACGTATTTGTAATGATCCATAATGTAAATGGAAGTGATGTGGCAAGTGAACTAGAAGGCTCTCATTCAGAGACGCTGCTGCCACTCATCTGCGATAAATGCGCTGTTACCCTGAAATAAGATCCAGTGGCAATGGGTGTCCGCGCAGCACGTTACAGCCATCCTTCCCGTTTTCTTTAGTCATTTTATAATTTCGGTTTTGGGGGGGGGGGTTTGTGGGGGAGACTGGACGCTGAATCTCGGCTCCAAAGTATGCAGCATAGCGCGAAAGCCCTGGTTCTCACCGGCTGAGAACAGACAGCAGGTCACATAGCCCCGAGGACTGGCCTTTTTAGTAGCGAACTAAAAAACAGAGATTAAGACGAAACATTTGGAGAACTTATTCGCATTTATAAGCAGCGCGGTTGGTTAAATCTGCTGGGAGACTGTCTTTCTCTAAAAAGTTGCGAAAATGAACTCGCCTCTCTTTCGAATTTTCCCGTTCCACCTTAAATGGTGCAGCAGTTACATTCGGCGCCTAAGGCAGAATTTAAGGTGAAACGGGAGAATTAGAATGAGCGACTGGCGAATGAGAAGCGACTTCAGCCTCGTAAAACAGCCGGACGCTGAGACATTTTACAAGAAACTCTTCTAGTTTTGAAGAAAGGTGTTCTGGCGGAGATGGGAGGAAAGCGGCTAAAGCTGAAGCTTAAAGCAGAGCGAAGTAAATCTGCGCTCTCGTTTATATTGTTTAGCCTTTACTAGGACATTAACACACACTGAGACATACTGGACATTAAATGTTGTGGCTCCCAAGGTGGTTTGACTTTGTTGAAAGGACAAAATGTCTCTTCTTATCATTTGGGTTGTGACTCCTGACCTGACCTGGCTTTAATGCAGAGGGAGCCGGTCGGATTTCTCACTCATCCAGTTGTGTTTTTGTTATGTGCCGCCACAGACTGTCCGGACGCTGCACTTACCCACTTCCAGTTCCGCCTTTTGCGTTCCGTCAATATCACGTTATAAATTAAATATTTCGAAAATTGATTTTTGACATTTATGAATCGATTCAGAATCGTTCACGTCCGCATCGCGATGCATCTAAGAATCGAGTTTTTCCCGCACCCCTACTTGGCATGAACTTATGATTTATGACACACTCAACTAAACCAGCTATATATATTTTTGTAATTTTTAACATTTTCCATAGTTACACACGGGGATGGGCACAGGTACTCGAGTGCCTGGTTATCCGCTCAAGGTGCCAGTACTTATTGCGTTTCATTATGTAAAAACGGACTAGAGGTGGGAAATATGAGGGTATTTTAGTGTTACTGTAATATATTTTTTATTGTGACACACAATGGGCTTTTGTGAGCATATTGTGGATATTGTCAGCACTTAAAGAAGCACTTGAAAGACCAACTGCGTGTTTCATTAAAAAAGTCCTGCTTAATTGGTTTTAGTGTTGTACAGAAAGTGAAATGTTGAAATGTTGAATAAAAACACTGTTCAACTTAAAGGTTTTAAGTTCACTGAATGTCAAATAACAATTTAACAAATATAAAACAAACGATTCTTCTGTTAATATTAGAAATTTAATGAACTCAAAATTAAGTGGTTACTTACTTTAGTAAGTTAAAAAGTCGCAAACGTTGGATAATTTTTTAGAGTGCAGTATTTAAATGTTGACACTATGACACTATTAGTCCATTGTATCTATGTGCCAAAATATCCTGATATGTATAGCATTTGGTGAAAATGAGATACGATATTCTTGTCATATAGCCCAGCACTAATACAGACCAACAATTTAGTGAAACCCAAAATGCCGTTTTTGTGTTAACAAAACTTTAAAATGTGAGAATTTAGTTTGTATTTGCGAGTAAGCCTGTTATTTAATACTTCACTACTCTGAAACATGAGAGCCTTAAGTGGGCACATTGCCAAGGACACATCATTAAGAATGTGACGGAGAAGAAATATGTTTCTCTGACAAAGTAACACGCTGGCACATAAAACACCTGTAGATGATGAGCTTCCATCAGCATCCAGCATCGGTTGTAGTTTTACCTCATTAGCTCAGAAGCCATCATGTCACACTTTCGACATGAAAACCTGACTTTTCTTGGGTATTTAAATATGTTTCAAAACGTGTTCCTCCGTATGTTGTCCAATTGTTGTGCAACAGCAGTGCTGTCACAGCTCTACATCACTGAGCGTGTTTACATGCACTCAATAATCCGATCATAATCGTATTTCTGCAGCTATCCGATTATTTAAATGGTCATGCAAACACCATACTCTGATCTAGAAATCCGATTAAGAAATCTGATAAAGAGAGCTGGATTTCAGCTCAGTAGTCTTACTCTTACTCTGATTTCTTTCGGATTTTCTCAGTCTGCGCATGCACGATAAACCAAATACATTCTCGATAAAATTAAGCATTTAAATATTCTTCATCTTCTACATGATGTATGGTCATATTTTCAGGTAAAGCCACGGCTTGAAGTTCGAGTTCTACATCACATCTTCTTCTGCAAGTTTACTGGCTGGTAACAAAGCAGAAATCCAATAACTGCCCAACGCTTTATCTGATTACTCAAGTGCATGTAAACGCACTTAATTTTAGTCTAAATCCATTTTTTCTTTTTTCGGCATTGCTCCTTTCCTTATACACAGTTATCACTGTACGCAGATATCAATTTGAGAACTCTTACCGATATTTGTAAATCAAAATTAGTCAGAATGCACATCCCTAATAACAAACACACCTTTTTAAAGGCCTTTGTTAATGAAATGTGTTGTAGTTAAGGATATATTTGTTGTGGCTTGAAAAACTTGGCTGTGGCTGAACATACATCTACTCTACTATGTTTTTATTTATTTATTTATTATATATATTATATTATGTACACATTTTGTATGTCACATATATATGGTTTTCCATTACACTATCATCGTTCCCACTAACAACCAAGAAAAGCGGTCAAACCCTGTTCCTTCTGGGTCTTAAATTTTATGTACGCGTCGGTCTGTGGTGCCAGCTGCCCAGTGTGAGTAATGCAGAGTCAGTTCTTTTTACTGGACGCGCCAGTGCTGTCTGCTCTGCCCACCAAACACACACAAACCCCAATCTGCTTAATGACATTGCCATTACGCTGCTGTTGCATAATGAATTTTAATTGTTAGTTTAAGCGAGGCCAATTAAAGCTTCGGTAATGACTAATTAAGGCGATTAAAGGGCCTCTAGCTGGACAGGCTGGGTCAGAGGCTGGTCTGTACTCAGCTCATAGACAGACACAGTAAAACAGTACTGTGGGCTGCTGCTCTGGGAAACTGTCAGGAGAATCCACTGAGAAAGAAATAAAATAAACCTTAATCACACTAAACAGTGATCTTTAAATCCTGTTGCCCGTGAGTAAAATGGGCAGTGACTGCCATCACATCAGACATCACAGACAGAGCTGCAACTCACTTTTACTTCAATAACTGATGAGCCTATCAATTATTAATTACTTGATTAATCTAATTACAGTGCCTTCCTGGTTCTGCCTTTGCAGTCAACAACATTAAGCCATATCGCCCTCAACATTTCATGTAATCGGACAGAATGACTGCTGTTAGTAAATGACATGTAGACAAAATTCCTCTAAAATAATCAATATAGTCAAATTTGTTGATTAATCATAGCAGCGCTAATCGTTTATATAATGAAAATAAAAGGGGGAACCTACTGAGTTTTCAAAATTTCTACATAATTTTATCATCACGATCCAAACAAATTCATTCACAGTGGTTTAACTGGAAATGCACCATTCTGGAGAACCTTGAGGTCAGAACTGTTCACAGTTGTGGTGATAGGAACCAGACGTCTGAAGTGTTTAATGCAAGTTAATTACAATTGGGTACAAATGGTTACAAAAATAAACCCTGGTGCCTGAGACATTGTTTAACAGGAGTTATCACTGGTTTAAAACATATTTTTTTAAAACACACTGTGTGTAGGTTCACTATATTTTTATATTGTGCACATTGTGATGCCTGGTTCCCATCAGCACCACTGTAAAGAAATCCAAGTCTGTAAGTTTTATACCATTTGAAAATGATCTAAATGATTCACAATATTACCACTAGAGGGTCAGTGTAGTTTGATGTTCTGGCTGATTTCTTACCTTCTCCATCTCGCCGCTCTTTCTCTTGCGAGCTGTGCGGGAAATTTTAACGGTGACGGCGGACTCGTCGCCATGCCGCTTGAGGGCGAAGCGGTCTGGCTGCAGCGAGCTGAAGGCGATCTCTACCTCAGGCCTCGGGAACCGAGAACGTCGGCCCATCTCCGTGGAAACCTCAGACGAGTCGAGCACAGACGGATAGCTGCCACAGGAACCCTAGGGGGGGAGATATCAGCAGCTTAATTATCATTTTCAAAGAGGCGAGATGCTCCGCTTTTGGCTTTAAGGTGCACATCAATCTGTGACTGAACACATCTCACCTGCCAGTGACTGCAAACTTTCAAGTCTTTAATATGGCATTTCCTTTTTTTCATATTCAGTGCAGAGACATTTGCTGCTGTTACCAGCTCTGAAAGGAATGTATTGGCATCTTTGACAAAAATGTGCCAAAGTAATAAAATTCCCCTTTAACAAAGCCAAGATAACAGACAACATACTTGACACCAACTGATTCAACTTTGTAGAACATATTTTCTAAAACCATATTTTCTAAGACCTGTTGGGTAGATAATAATTTAACTGTCATACGCTTACCTGGTTACTGTCATCCTTAGGGAGGTCCATCAATTTTTGTTTAGTAATTATTAACTGTCATATAAATAATTACCATTAACAATTGTCTTAGGCTACGTTTCACATTACCAGGGTGAAGTGGCACAATTTTTTTTGCCATAATGTGTCTCAGATCTGATGTTTTCAGGGCAAATCTGGACACGCAAATCTGATCTTATCAAATCCGATCGGTCCTAGATTGGATACGTATCCGATTCGTGGCCGTGCGACCTTAATGTGACGCTCAGTTCGGAATTTATGTGCTTTTTTCCCACTGCGCGTGCTCCATCATTCAGCGTTACCATGGCAGCAGCGCTGAACAGAAGTTAAAGCCTGTAAATGGTGGAAAAGCAGCTCATCTCACCGTTTTCTCCTTCGTCTCGCTCTAATAATGAAGCTGAGAGCTGATCAGAGTTAATTATCTTCTCAGCGAAGCTCGTTCTGCTCGTTAGTTTGTGCTGATGATGAACGTGATTCATTCACGTGACGTTACTGAGTAGGATGTGCGGATGAGGGTCATTTCAGGACGCCGGTTCGTCACATTAATGACAGATTTGAATCACTTACCTAAACGAGTGTGACCCATCGTGTCAGACAGATCGGATTTGAGCAAAAAATCATATTTAAGCAATGATGCTTGTAATGTGAACGTAGCCTTAAAATACAAACCTAAAATGGCCCAACGATACTTTGTTACTCATAGCTTACGACAGAATCAGCTTGAGTTCAACTTAACAAACTGCACGAGCCGCTGCCCTCTAAAGACGATAGCCTCAGTGGTTACATGCCTCATGTCACAAGTCTTGCTTTCTTTTATTTATATACATTTGTCTCAACCCCATGGATGAAAATGCACCCGTTCACATTCTGTTGGCTGGAATGTAAACAAATAGCCTACATGAAGCCAACAACTGTAGAAAATAAATGCAATCAGCTCAAACAACTGCAATCAGGCAATAATGTAATAACTGTGAAAGGCCATATGGTCTTACCTGGCTGGTGACAGATCCTCTAGTTTTTCTTTTGAGTTTAAGAGTGCTGCTGTCCAGAGGCCGCCCCATTTCCAAGTCATCCATTGTCTAACGAGTTGAAAGAGACAATCTCAAATGTTACAAAGGATATTATACTACAGTGAGTTCCGCCCACGCAAGCTGATTGGTTGAGAAGCGTCTCTAACTGTGCTGTTATTTCACCATAACATCACAGGTTTTTCACAAACACTGTATCACTCCGCTGAGACGCCGTTGCTAAGCAACGACTTTGACAGCTGTAGGAGACGCTCAAGCCATTTGAACGTTTTTTACTTCTTACTTTGCCACAAACAGAAAATGGATACTTCTAAGATCACATTTGATCGACAGCTGATTTGGTCAGACTCTGAAGATGAGACGACACTAAATTCCCAAACTGTCATCACCACTGAGCAGCTTTTCAGGCAGCTGTGACAGAAGAACCTAAACAACCTGGAATCAGCCAGAAATGAACCCAATACCATTCGCCAAACGTCTGACCAAATCAGACTGAGCCATAAAACTGCCGCAATAAAAAACAAAAAAGCTGCTCAGTGGTGATGACAGTTTGGGAATTTAGTGTAAGGAGCTGGAGAACGAACTGCCGGCTGTGCAGCGAGTGGGCGGAGCTCGTTACTCTGACGTAGCAACAAGCTGCTCGTTAAGGAACAATAATTTGGTGAAGGAACTGCGAACATTAAAACATATTAAACGCCGCGTTCACGGCCCAGTTTATTAATTTATTACTTTATTTATTTAACTGTTGTATAAAAGCAATAGAGCACTCGAGGAGTGTGTTATCGTGACCAAATTACAGCCGTGGTGTTATTTCACGATAACACACTCCCTCTCGCATTCTATTGCTTAAATAATGAACAGCTGATGGAATCCAGCAGTTAGCGTTCTGAATTGTGGTGATCTTTATTCATTAGTAACATTTTGTGTCAAACTATCCTTTAAATTAATATGTAAAAGTAAAGTAAAACTAGTCATCTTGACAATATATTAGTTCAGCAGCACAAATAATGTTAATAGTGTAACATAAGCATTAAATCAAACGTGTGATCATGGTACTTTACTGTATTTGTGAAGGTCTGTACTTTGTACATGCCGTTCCTGTTTGTTTAAATCTAAATTTATCTTTAAAGTCTGAGAAGCAGAAAATGCAACCAACTTCTGGTGTTGTCAGAACAATGGACTGGCCACCCCAGAGCAAATATGTTTTCTGGTATCTGACTTTCGTACCGTGGACAATGCAACTCCCGTTTTCTGTTGTCATCACTGTAAAAAAAAATGAATGGGCAAGTCTAGAATAAGCCATTTCAAATCAAACTACTCCAAATTACTTCATTTACATTCTCAGTGGTTGAATTACACTTATTATTTTTTAAGGTGGAATGAACTGCAGGAAAACTTTCAGAGCAGTAACTGAACCGCGAGAGTGATATGGTATGAATAAGTCACAGCTGTGTAGGATATGACAGACAGATGCTTATGTGGGTTAAGGTATTAGAGTCTTTGCATCTGTGTGTATGTGACTGTCTCACGTGACCTGTAGGGATGAGTCTCTGTACGCTGTGTCAGGCGATATGTTGTGTGGGTGAGTCTCTGCACGCTGTCTGTGATGGGGAGTGTGTTGTGTGGATGAGTGTTTGTGCTGCTGGTCGACTCTGTGTGTGTATTTCTGAGGCGTGACCTGCGAGTACACGTATGCTGGGTGGCCTTTAATACTATGCATGAGGACCAAACGTCTCCAGAAGTACCTAAATGTGGAAATACAGACTTGTGAGGTCACATTTACAAGTCCAGAAGCGTTGTTCATGTTGACTGAGCTGTGTGGATGAGTCTATGTGGGCTGGCTGACTCTTTGATGCTGTTTATAAAGACCAAATGTAGTAAAACACAATTATACGCTCATATTTTCTAGTTATGACCAGTTAACATCTGAGAAATCAATACAAATAAAAAGAAATAAGAAAAAAAAAAAACATTTCTTTGTTTAAGTGGCTAGATTTAGTGATTGGCTGGACAACATTAATCTATGCCCTCATTTACAGTGCCATTCAAAAGTTTGGAATTACTTTTCATATTAATAATTAGTGTTATTTCCTATTCAATAATAACATTTACAGGGTGTAGTAGAGCCGCAACGATTAATCGATGAATCGATTAGGTGTCAACTATTAAATTAATCAGCAACTATTTTGGTAATCGATCAATCGGTTTGAGTAATTTTTTAAGAAAAGTAAGTAAAAATTCTGATTCCTGCTTCTTAAATGTGAATATTTCTTGGTTTCTTTACCCCTCTGTGACATAAACCTGAATATATTTGGAGTGTGGATTAAAAAAAACATTTGAGGCCATCTTCTTGGGCTTTGGAAAACACTGATTGACATTTTTCACCATTTTCTGACATTTTATAGAACAAACAACTAATCGATTAATCGAAAAAATAATCAACAGATTAATCGACAATGAAAATAATCGTTAGTCGTAGCCCCAGTGTGTAGTTACAGTCATTAAGTTACTCATTTTTCAGCACTGGGGGAAAAAAAACAGAATTACACAAAAGCTTTAACAACTACAAACAGTCACATTTTTCGGTATTTATTGTCCATTTTTACACTTATTACAGCTTCCATTCTTTTTAGGAGACTCGCTTTCAGATTCTCAAAGACATCTGCAGGAGAGTTTCCCACATCTCTAAAGTTCAGTGTTAGAAGTTGGTTTTATTTTGTGCTTCTCAGAATTCTAGTAATTCCACCCAAACACATTCAGTGATGTTGAGTTCTGGTCTGGTCAGCCCATAGTTGTGAGAATACCAGCAGCTTGTTTGTTTCACCTGCAATTTTCTTCTGTTTTTGTTTATTTCCTTTTTCGCAGTAACAACTTCTTGACTACTACATATCCTTTCAGATATAAAGCAAAAGTGGAGCTTGATTTTCCTAAAGCTATTTCTAGATGTTTTATTCAAAATTTGAAAATTTGAACGACCAGGGTCGTTTCTGTGTGGAGTTTGCACGTTCTCCCCGTGTCTGCGTGGGTTTCCTCCGGGTACTCCGGTTTCCTCCCACAGTCCAAAAACATGCAGTTAAGCTAATTGGACTCGCTAAATTGCCCTTAGGTGTGAATGTGTGTGCGATTGTGTATGTCTGTCTGTCTGCCCTGCGATTGACTGGCGACCTGTCCAGGGTGTATCCTGCCTTCCGCCCAATGACAGCTGGGATAGGCTCCAGCACCCCACCGCGACCCAGAAGATAAGTGGTTTAGATGATGTATGTATATGTATACTGTAATGGTCTATTTACATCATTTTTGTCAGGTTATCTGCTTTCTTAACAAGTGGCGAAAAGGGACGAAATATGATCCCACAGAAACACACAGGGATAAACATACATAAATGCAAAGATACTTGATACTTGTTTTTCTGCTACTTTTTTGAAATCTCTTGACTTTCACAGGACCAGCATATTAGCATCATTTTATACACTTGTCTGCAACTATATTGCTGAAACCATTGCAAACCTTTGAACAGTGGTGTATAAAATGTGGTGTAAATCGATGCTGACCTGATCAGCACAAATGAGTCTCTGTTTTAGTCAATGATGTTCTTAAGGAAAATCTACACAACATGATTTTTTTTGCCTGATTTTAACCCAGATTTCAATCTTCCAACAAATTTTCTCAATCTGAAGTGATTTTCCGGGTCGGGAGCTCAACTGGAAGCGATTAATGGCGCAAACGATCTGGTCACCACCAGAGGGGAAACTAATCAATTCTTAGCCTTCAGATTGAGCTCCAGCATGACTGGAGGCCTCCTGACATTTTCAAACCTATTCGATTTTTATGACTTAAAACGTTTATGAGTCTGTAGCGTGAGCTGGTCAATGAAGTTACTGAACGAGTGATTTGAGCAACAGCCAATGAGAGAGCGAGCAGATGGAAAAAAGGCGAAGTGTGGAGAGGAACTGCGGAGAGGAACTGCTTGCTCCAGATAAGAGGCTTTATAATGTTTATAACCTACGGATCCAGGCATAAAGGCTGTCTCTTCACAATGTCAAGTCAGTGGCCTGCAGTAGTTTTGTAGTAAAATGACTGTCCAGCTTTTTATGAGAAATCTACATTTCCCAACCAGATATTTTTACTTATTTCATGCTTCTTCTGGTACATAAAAGCACAATCAGGTCCACTCCAGTTTATATTTGTTTGTATCATATGATAACAGTGAGATTTGGGGGTTTTGAGTGCTTTTTTGTAGCCAAAACCTGTGTATGTGTGTTACCCTTCTGCCTTGTTGTATACTGTGTCAGCCTTTACAAGAGAGAAAGGCTGACGTTAGGTGTTTGATGCTCCCCATTTTCTAAATTTGTTACAATCTTAAAAGTGGTGTAGCGGACGTCTGTCTTTTCTGTAATCTAGGATCAGTGTCTACGATGCTGTGTGCGTTCGTGTCTGACCTGTGTGGAAGAGTCTCTGCGTACGCTGGCTTCAGTCTCTCTGGTGCCGTGCGTGTGCACCAGTTTGCTGAGCTGCTCGTTCAGTCTGTGGATCTCAGCCTCTTTCTCATTCAGCAGAGCCTGCAGCTCCTCAGCTCTGCCCTCATCAGCCCCCTGAAACAAGAGTCAGAAAGACAATAGCACCGATATAACCCTGATATCCAAGAGCGTTCTCTATTCACAAGCACAGAACTGAGAGTCCCCTTCTCGTGTTACTTTTCTGGGGTTTTAACCTCAACTGCATTTCTTCTGTTGCCCTAACGTATCCATGAAGTTCATTTGATGCTGGTTCACAACGGCACACGCAGACACTGCGGTGAGCATCCGCTGCTGCTTCACTTGATGTTATAGAGGGCTATTAAGCAGCGCAATAACTGGCATTGGTTGGTTTCACACTGCGGCTAGAGCACGCCAATTTACGTACGTGGGGTTTGATTGATGAGTAATTTGATGCAGATCCAAGCGCTCTGTTACTTTCACATGTGCCTCCGTTTGTGCCAAATATACGATCGTTTCTAAACTCCCACTACCCTCATTGTATGAAATCCATTTCTAATTCTTTCATTTTCATATATATATACATATATATATATATATATATATATATATATATATACATATATATATATATATAAACACACCGATCAGGCATAACATTATGATCACCTCCTTGTTTCTACGCTCATTGTCCATTTTATCAGCTCCACTTACTATATAGGTGCACTTTGTAGTTCTACAGTTACAGACTGTAGTCCATCTGTTTCTCTGCATACTTTGTTAGCCCCCTTTTACCCTGTTCTTCAGTGGTCAGGACCCCCATGGACCCTCACAGAGTCTGAGACGATCAGACACAGCAGTGCTGCTGGAGTTTTAAACACCTCAGTGTCACTGCTGGACTGAGAATAGTCCACCAACCAAAAATATCCAGCCAACAGCTCCTGTGGGCAGCGTCCTGTGACCACTGATGAAGGACTAGAGGATGACCAACACAAACTGTGCAGCAGCAGATGAGCTATCGTCTCTGACTTTACATCCACAAGATGGACCGACAAGGTAGGAGTGTCTAATAGAGTGGACAGTGAGTGGACGCAGTGTTTAAAAACTCCAGCAGCACTGCTGTGTCTGATCCACTCGTACCAGCACCATAACGTTACATTAGCCAGGGGTTACGGTTAAAAAAACAATTTGGCAAAATCTAGTGTGATGCACTTAGCTCTGTGTCTGAACAGGCTACTCAAAAGGGAAAAATAATGCAAAAAACCTTCCAAGGCAAATGGCCACTCGGGCCACATATTCTGCATTTTTGTGGCCAAAATGCGAAACGTGGCCACGGACGCTAGACAATAGTCTTTTACTGAACGTAGATATTCACTGACTGGCTTTACATTTACGTCACTTTTCTCATCTGGAGATCAAAAAAACAAATCCTCAATATCATCAGTGAACAAAATGAGGAGAGACATCAACTTTATTATATAAACAGAAGGCCATCAGTGACCCGCTGTCCTCTTTGCACTTTTTTCAATACTCCTCTGTCCCGATTTAGCAGCACAACAGTCAGAAAAAAAACCCTGCGACTGTTCACCCGAGCCCGTGCTGGCACGTAATGGAACGATGAGGCTGTGGTTCATGGTTTAGCCCGACAGTGGAAAAGAGGCTATAGATCCCCATGGGGAAAAGGTTATGCAATGCAGTAGAGGCAAACACAAATATAAACACACATGCACTATTTCTCCATCCCAATCCCAGACCTCTAACTACATCAGCATTTTTTTCGGGTGTAAAACACCTAATTTGATTCATTCTTAAATAATCTATCCCTTTGTAAACTGAGTCGGGTGTGTTTTAGGAGGGAAAATGGTTCACTACATAGTGAATAACGGCTAGAATGGTAAAGGCTATACTGCACTGACCTCTGGTGTCTGGGAGTGGTCACTACGCTGCAGTTCCTCGATCTTCTTGTCTTTCTCTGCAAGTGAGGAGATGAGTTTCTTTAGCTGAACCTCCAAAGCAGAAACGAGCGAGTCTCTCTCTTTCCTCCATCTCTCCATCTCCTCCTCGCGTTCGGCGAGCCTTGCAGTCAGTGACTCCTGATCCACACAGAAAGGGAGACAGACTCGCATTGTGAAAGGCTGTTTTAGCAGAGAATTACAAATTTTAATCTCAGCTTCTTAAACTGTATGGGATTCCTTCAATTGCTCACTTGCATAACCACATAACTTATAAGTTTAATAGTACTTATTGAATTATTTATAGTAGTTAATAAATAATAAGTCTGATTACTAATAACTGAATTATAATTGCACTTTAAGGATCAGGACCCAGGATTTTCCTGGGCAGCAGACTGTCAAAATATTGACTTAGTATCTCAATAAATCACTCATTATTTTTAAATGTTGACTCCTAACACTTCTACCTTTCTAAATTTCTCCTAATTTTCTCAGATTTTTTTTGACTTACTACATCAAAATAACGAGTTATTAAATTTCAAGAAAGGCACTGTTTTGAGATACTAAGTCAATATTTTGAGAAAGTAAGTCACTATGAGGTGCTAACTAAGGCATTATTTCAAGATACTGAGTTCTTATTTCAAGAAAATGTGTTATTTAGAGATACTATGTTATTGTTGTGGGATAATTATTTCAAGATACTGAGTCTTTATTTTTAAGAATAAATAAATAAATAAATCATTACTTCAAAACACTGAGCCAACATTTTGAGAAAATAACTCATTATTTCACGATACTAAGTCAATATTTTTCAGTAGGGCTGCCAGAAACAGAAAGGGGGGGGGTATGACTTGTTTCTCTTGTACTTGGTGGCAATGGGCTTCTATACATTCACAAGCAGGAACACAAGAAATGACAGAAACAGAGACGCAGAATGTGGGAGGCTCTCTGTACCATCTCAGTGTGCTGGCGAGTGTGACGCTCTCTGTCATCAGCGTATCGTCTCATGTCCTGGTTCCTCCTCTCCTCCGCCTCTTTCGCGTGAGCAATCAGGACCAGCTTCTCCTCCAGCCATTTCTTACGCTCAGCCTGATGCTTCTCAGCAGCCAACTACACACCAAAACACACATACAGACATACACTACTGGTCATCTGGACAAAAAGCAGTAATTTATTAAAAAACAACAAGAATAAAGAGCAATTACAAAGAAACAAATAAACAATACACTGTGATCTGATGTGTGCTATTTCCAAATGTCGCCGTGAGGAAGTCCAGTATCTACAGTTACCATCCAATATCTATTTTCTAGAATCAATTTATCATTAAATTTAATGAAATGAGGTGTGCTGCTGATTTAACACATCCATCCAAGCTCATCTGTCTCGGCCTCTAGCTAGAAACTTGTAACACACATAACTGTGTGGGAAATAAATACCATAAATGGTTAAACCCACACACTTCAGAGTTAGGAACTGTCTCAAAATTACCAGTGTTGCTATTACTTAGGGGTGGGCCATGTAACAATATTATACTGTTACCGTGATAAAATGTCACAGCACATTTTCCTGAGAATATTGTGGATATCATCAGTAGATCACAGACCAACTTACAAAAACAACATAACTTATTCTACTGAATTTTATTTGATGTAGTGAAGTTTGTGAAGTGCTGAATAAAAGCCACTGTATTCTAGTTTTTGATAGTATTATTTAAAAATACTGAGGCTTTTTTCTGTTCCACCTTATCAAGCCTCAGAAAAATGACAAAGATTGTGATTTTGTGTCAGGTACTGTGAAAAAGTCTTCAAGTATTATGATGTACTATTTTTTCCATATTGCCCACCCCTACTTACAGTTACTTCTAATACTAGTACCACGTCAATACTGCTACTAATAATAATAATAACAATAAGGTAACACTTTCTATGAATGTCACCTATAAACACATTCATAACATGTTATAATGCATTCATAAGACATTATAAACATAGCTATAAATATTTATAAAAATGCATTATATGTTATAGCCATGTTTATTATGCATTATGAATTGTTAACATAATACATTATAAGTACTGTTCATAACAAATTACAAGAGCTCATAAGTTGTATTTGTCCGCTCTAAGTAAAGTGAAGCGTACTGTACTAAAGCCTCCTCCAGTGTTCAGAGTGAGGCTTCAAGTTGAAGTATTTACTGAAGGATTTACTGAAACACTAAAACATTCACAGTAAAGCTCATTACAGGCTTCAAATGTCAGAGTTTAAACTAGAGCTGCCATCAGTGTTTTACCCAATGTGGGAAAGGTAATGTACACCACCGTTAGCTTGGTATTTGTCTTTACTTTACGCTCTCCAAGCTGGGACTGACTTCTTTGGCACTGACAATATAACATGTTATTAACACTACTTATAATGCATTATATTAACAATTCATAATGTATAATAAACATGGCTATAAAGTGTAATTCAGTGTAATTCTTTTTTATAAATATTTATAACCATGTTTATAACGCCTTATGAATACATTATAACATGTTATAAATGTGTTTATAGATGCTTACAAAGGTGACATTCATAGAAAGTGTTACCAACAATAACAACAATAGTAATAATAACAATAATAATAATAATAATTTATACAATAATTTAATAATTTAATAAGCAAACCCAGTGATAGCATATGAGTGTAATCTTAATGTTCGTTAAATAAAAGAACATAATAAGAGCACAGATCAGTAAAAGTCGTGGCTGTATCTTTAATTCGGCCACAAAACTGTATTTAATCTAGTAAGAAAGAAAGGAATTACGAATGTCACATGAACAGGCAATGCATTAGTGACGAGAGCTGAAACATGAGTTTTTATCCAGAGATCTGACGTCGTTTTGTGTGTCTTAAACTTGATCCTATAGTCTCAGGATGCCTTAACAGCTTTTTTGGTACAGGTATGATATCCACTGCGTTTCTAGAACCATCTCATCTGCTAGGTACTATAAATGTGGCATTAACGTATTAATGTAACCTTTTTCAGAGTGCACCCTTTTTAAGGGTTAAAAATATGTTGGTAACATGACACTGTTATATTAATGGACGTTATCATAAGTCATGACGCCATATGACATCTTTTATGGTGTGTTAATACTGGCTTAACCACGCCATAATGTCAAGTAAAGCTTTACCAACTTTTGCACTCTACTGCAAAGAAACAAGGGTTAGTATCTTACATTCAAGCTTTCCTGTGCCTGGGCAGCCTCCTTTTTGGCCTGAGCGAGCTCATCAGTGAGTGCTGTATCATTGTGGGGTAAGGAGTCTTTCTTTCTCTGCTTCAGCATCATCTCTTTTAGGTTCTCCAGCTCTAAACAAACCGACACACACACACACACAAACATTAGCACCTGGAAACACAACAACCTCTTTCTGCACACCCAAAAACGCCATCAAACCCAAGAGGACAGATTAATTTACTTATTATCCGACATGCTCTGGGTACATTTTTTTAATTAGTTTTTCGCTCAGCTTAATTGCTTTTGTAAGTTAATTTTTCATTTCCAATTCCCAGAACTTGCACTTCACGTCTGTGCCAGCAATCTAGAAAGGAGAAGCTTACACATGCTTTGAGGCTGTTCTATATTTTAAGACCACAGCACTGCAGAGTGGCTCAAAGTGCTTAGAGGAAAAAGCTGCACACTTGACTATGTTCCCATGTTTATGCTCGAATGATCAATACTTCACTCCATTAAGGAGAGACTGACTCCCTACAATTCAATCTAGGAATACAGCCAACTTCAGGCCCCTGGGGCTTGCTAGCACTAACACTACATACAATATGGCACAGCTTTATAGCTTTTTAGCAGTATTTTTAAAAGCACAGGGTATTATATAAGCTAACCTGACAGCAAAGATTGCAATTGATCACAAATTACCCACCGGAATCAACGGTGATAAAAGAATAGTTTAGAGTCCAAATTTTGCTTATTTAGTTTAGAACTGGAGCTAAAAGTAGGGCTGGGCGATATGGCCAAAGATGTTATCACGATAAAAAATGTAATATCAGTCGATATCGATACATATTGCGATGTCAATTATTTCTTTTCGGTTTAAAGGCTGATTTTTGCTCCTGCGAGGTTAACTGCTGTTTTAAATTATCCTTTATGGTCAGAACAGGACAAACACTCACCAAACAGTGCAACATTTCACAAAACTGTCTCTAACCAGAAACTTTCTCAGGGAGAAAATTCCTGGTTAGCTGTTTTTACCAGCTGGAAAAGCAATTTTTGTAATAGTCATAATTTAAGAAAGATAACAGATTATTTTAGCTGTGTGGTGACGAGTGCTAGGCTACCTCGTTACAAGTACTAAACTGTTTAGAATCTCAACCATGTTAGCTTAATACGAACAGCAAACATTATCTGGCTCGGTAGGTTAGTGATGGATCACACCGCCTTACTGCCGTCACTCCTACTGCATCCATGTCAGAGCAGATCACAGTATTCAGACACCGGCTAGCAGACGACTGGATTCTCTATTATATCATAGCAGTTTGAGGGGTGGAAGAATCTCACCAGACAAACTGAGTCCTCCTTTTAGGTACATTTAAACTGAAATCGGTGCTTTTTGTCTTGTTTGACCTGCAGTAACATCAATTCGGCCGTGCTGTGTGAGTGACGGAGCGCTGCGTCAAGTTAGCCAGCTGCTGAAAACAGCTTGACGTTGTTGCTAAACTATATGTGGCAAATCATTTCACTCCTTGCCCCCCTCTCTAATCATGTTAAAAAACTCGGAAGTGCGCCTACTTGTGGCGATAGCACAGTAGTGTCGCTATCCTTGCAGTAGAAAACACCACCAGGGCTGTCGCTAGAACGTGTAAGTGTGAGAATGGTCTATTACAGGGATATTTAATTACAATTCAATAAGATCCAGTTAAAGAAAATTTCCTCAAGCAAAGGTCCAGAACATCATAATGTCTAACTTGCATCATGATTCAGTGTCATATACTGTTTACTGAAGTAGCCTAGTAGGTATATCAACATCTTATACAGTCAACAACTGAATGTCAAATCAAATAAAGTACAGTTCAGTCATATTTCAACAATATTTATTGTCAGTTTTCTCTTTTTAGAGCACGACGTGAAATAACTTCCCTCTGACTCACTTTCTCCTCCGACTGCTGTTTCTCGCCTCGTCCCTCCTGTGTGTGCATCACTCACTCGAGTCTCAGTGCTCAGTGAAATGCACAGATCTGATTGGCTGAGTAGCGTCACGTGTGATATTTACAACGCATGCGATTGGTCTGTGAGTCTCCCGGGCCGCTAAACCGGTACCATAATGACTAGAAAGGTTACGCTCGTTAAAATAGTTTATCGGTTACAGGTCCAGGTCCGCATAGGACAGCGTCTGGGTCTGGACTCAGACCGTGGTCCGCCTATTAGTGACCTCTGGTCTATTATGTTGAACAATTATCAAACATTTCTTATATTTCTATCAAGGAAAGTTACATCACAATAATTATCGTTATGGCTTTATCGCCCAGCCCTAGCTAAAAGGCTATCATCGCTAACAAATTATCCCAAACCGTTTCTGTAAAAATACATGCCCAAAACATCTCTCAACCAACTCAAGTCACATCTGAGTCTTCCTTAAGGCTGTCAATGTGGTTTAACGGACAGTATGACGTACACGGAGTCAGAACTGTTTACAGTGGTGGTGATAGGAACCAGACATCTGAAGCGTTTAACATTAATTATCAGAATGGGGCTGTTACATTTGCTGTATTACCCTGGGTGAGATCATGGATCTGAGCCTCTCTATTGTCCAGCTCCAGGTCCAGCTGAGTCTGCGTCTCCTCCTGCTCCGTCAGAGCCAAACGCATGTCCTCTATAACACGCTCCCGTGCCTGCAAGTCTGCACACCAACAATCAAACAAACAGAGAATGTATGAATAAGCATACAGTTAGTATTTCTGAATGCATAAACACGTCTGCCATAGCACTGGATGATATATTGTTTGCTAATTGCTATTGTGATATTGGCCTTTTTGTGGGACTGACATCACTAAACGCTGCAAAATGCAAAAGAGCCTTTAATTAACTGAATATCTCGCTGTGTGCAGTGCCAAAAGCCAATCATTAATTACATAACATTCATAATCTTTTGTTTCACCTTAAGATACATCCTAATTACAACATGGAATTCCATTCATATCATGCAGCTCTCGTGAGTACAGGTCTATATCTCCCATCTAAACACGGTCAGGTTGATGTACTGCACCTTTAAGGGTTTTCTCATAGCGCTGGACGTATTCTTCTGTCTTGGAATCAGACGAACGCTGTTGGAAAGTATTAAGAGAAACAATCAAAGACCACAGGGCACATACTAACATTTCCTAAGGTTATTATATAATATACACCGATCAGGCATGACATGATGACCACCTCCTTGTTTCTACGCTCATTGTCCATTTTATCAGCTCCACTTACTATATAGGTGCACTTTGTAGTTCTACAGTTACAGACTGTAGTCCATTTTACCCTGTTCTTCAGTGGTCAGGACCCCCATGGACCCTCACAAAGCAGGTGCTATTTGAGTGGTGGATCATTCTCAGCAACACTGACGTGGTGGTGGTGTGTTAGTGTGAGTTGCGCTGGTACGAGTGGATCAGACACAGCAGTGCTGCTGAAGTTTTTAAACACTGTGTCCACTCACTGTCCACTCTATTAGACACTCCTGCCTTGTCAGTCCACCTTGTAGATGTAAAGTCAGAGACGATAGCTCATCTGCTGCTGCACAGTTTGTGTTGGTCATCCTCTAGTTCTTCATCAGTGGTCACAGGACGCTGCACACAGGACGCTGTTGGCTGGATATTTTTGGTTGCTGGACTATTCTCAGTCCAGCAGTGGCACTGAGGTGTTTAAAAACTCCAGCAGCACTGCTGTGTCTGATCCACTCAGACCAGCACAACACACACTAACACCACCACCACCACGTCAGTGTTACTGCAGTGCTGAGAATGATCCACCACCCAAATAGTACCTGCTCTGTGAGGGTCCATGGGGGTCCTGACCACTGAAGAACAGGGTAAAAGGGGGCTAACAAAGTATCAGAGAAACAGATGGACTACAGTCTGTAACTGTAGAACTACAAAGTGCACCCATATAGTAAGTGGAGCTGATAAAATGGACAATGAGCGTAGAAACAAGGAGGTGGTATGTCATCTAATATTTCAAAGTATATCTCAAAGTAAAAAGTGGTACCATTTTGTATTTCATATTCAAATGCATATACAAAAATGATGAAAAGCATTTGGATAAAAACTTACATTTTTTAGCTGCTGAATGGTGCGGTCACGATTCGAGAGCTCGTTCTGCAGCTGGGTTTTAGCCTTCTCCAGATCGCTCGATTTCTGCTTCAGAGTTTTCTCTGCATCACGCATGGAAGAAATCTGCACAGGAGGAAGGATCAGTGATCACCACAGTCAGAGGTGTAAATGCAAATTTTGTAAACCATAGCCTACTGTAACCTAACATCCTTAGCCACTGTTTCTACTGGACAGGTTTGACTTTTGGCTAACCTGCTTTATGAAAAACCTCCCTGTTTTCCTAATCAAGAGGACGTTTAGGAAACAGAAGTGCAGTCCAGAGCATTTCGACCCACCTCCTTCTGCACCTGCTGGATCTGTTTCTTCGAGTCCACGAGCTTCTCTCTCAGATCGGCAGTGTCGTCTTCTCTTCTCTGCAAGTCCACAGACAGACTTTTCACTTTTTCGCAATTGCTCTTCATCTCCTCCTTCAACCTTGGGACAAAGAGAGAGAGAAAGTGAGTGAGAATTAGGAAAACAGAATGTATCACAAATGCTACATCAGGAAAAACAAACACGTTTTAAAGTTAATGGGCAACATAATTCTGTCGGTTCCCTCAGTTTCAGGATTATTCTTCATCAATGTATAAAAATGTGTAGATTTTTTTAAATGATGAGTTCCACTGGTCCCAGTGCTACTGTATTTACAGGGCATGAGGAGCTTACTGCACACATTACAGGAAGCTGAACTAACCTGCTCATCAACTAACCTGCACAGATGTCAAGTCTCACGGTTTTGCTAAGAACTGCTGGTTTACATTAAGACTGACCTCTTTTGCCTTTGCTGTGGTCTCATGCCAGCGAATGTAAATCTCAGGTCATCACAGATTCAGCCAGTACCGTGTTGCATATTTGCAGTGCACTGCCCAGCGTTATCAACCGTTTATTCGTTTACAGCATTTGGCAGACGCTCTTATCCAGAGCGACACAGGTACACATATTACACAGGTAGGTGAAGGTAGTGTCAGGAATCTTGCCCAAGGACTCTTACTGGTATAGTATAGGGTGTTTACCAAGGCACGGACTGAACCCCAGTCTACAGCATAGACGGCAGAGGTGTTACCCACTACACTATACCAACCACCACTACAGCAACCATAACAGACTGTAGTCCATCTGTTTCTCTGATACTTTGTTAGCCCCCTTTTACCCTGTTCTTCAGTGGTCAGGACCCCCATGGACCCTCACAGAGCAGGTACTATTTGGGTGGTGGATCATTCTCAGCACTGCAGTAACACTGACGTGGTGGTGGTGTGTTAGTGTGACACCTCAGTGTCACTGCTGGACTGAGAATAGTCCACCAACCAAAAATATCCAGCCAACAGTGTCCTGTGACCGCTGATGAAGGACTAGAGGATGACCAGCACAAACTGTGCAGCAGCAGATGAGCTATCGTCTCTGACTTTACATCTACAAGGTGGACTGACAAGGTAGGAGTGTCTAATAGAGTGGACAGTGAGTGGACACAGTGTTTAAAAACTCCAGCAGCACTGAGCGTAGAAACAAGGAGGCGGTCATAATGTTATGCCTGATCAGAGTTTATTTGCTAATTCAGTAAATGTGAACAAATATATAAGAACTGCTGGTACAAAGATATACTCTGTATAAATTGGATTAAAAAACAAAAAACAAAACACAACTGAATTTGAAGAAATTGCAAGAACATAATCAATAAGAAATGATTGGAAACCATTGTTCTGTTGCTCCTTGGGAAAAAGCTTACGACAGAACCCTGCATAACAACATGTTTAACCTCAGGTATGACTCACCTGTTGATCTCCTCCTGCCGCTTCAGGAGTTCTGCGTCTTTCTGAGCAATAGCCTCTTCAGCAACAGCTAGCAGCTCCCGTCTCCTCTCCGCCTCCCTCCTGCGTGCCTCCTGTACAGCCTGTGTCTCCTCCTCCTCCAGCCGTTCCTGCGCTTCCTTCAGGCTCTTTTGCAGGGCAGAGAGCTGCGCCTCCTTCTCCCGGCCAGTTCCGCCTCCTTACTGGCCAGCCTGGTGTCAGTCTTCTCTGTGTTGGATTCAGGTTCCTTTAGCTGTTCTTTGCCAATCAGCTCCGCCTCCCTCTGAGAAAGCTCTGCCTCTTTCTGTTTCAGCGCTCCCTCTTTAGCTAGAAGCGCAGTTTCTTTCTCCGCCATCTCTCTTGCTTTCTCATCCTCCTCCTTTTCTTGTTGCACCTGGCCAGTCCTGACCTGACCCTTCAGTTCTGTGACAAGGTCATTCATGGATGCAACCTCAGCCTGGAGGTCCAAGTTCACTCTTTGGAGATCGTCATGAGAAGCTTTGTGCTCGGCCAGCTGTTGCTCCAGAGCTTTTACTGCCTCTTCTTTGCTGTCGCTCTCCTGCCGTAACTTGGAGCATTCCTGACACGAGGAAAAGTCCCTGAACCTTTCCGTTTCCTCTTTCAGCTGGGCCAATTCTTGCTCTAGGCTCCCAATAAGGGCGATCTTCTGCTTGATTTCATGGTCCTGCTCTTCCAGTCGGCATTTGACGGCATTCAGCTCCTCTTCCCCAACTGAACCTGCTGTTCTGGCTCCACAGTTGGTCTCCAAAGAGGCCTTTAAGTTGCTACAGTTTGTCTCTGCAGCACTAAGTTGGTTCTCCATGGCGAGAAGCTTCTGCTGCTGTTCCTCCATGGTCTTCTGAAGGGCACTAAGCTCAGCAGCCAGGCGCTCTCTCTCTTGTAGAGTGTCACTACGGGATTGCTTCTCTTCTTCTAGTTGGGATTTTAGTTCCCGGATACAAAATTCCAGAGTTTGGCGTTCCCGCTCCAGATCAGCGATCTGCTCATCTTTCTGACGGGACTCCAGCTGGCAACACTTAAGCTGACCTCTGACCTCAGACAAAGAGTCATTACTGAGGTCTTCAGGGAGAGAAGAGTCATCCAGGGACCCTACAGATGGAGATTCAAATGAGTTATTCCCAAAACAACACAAATTTCATTATATATAATTTAATATATTTAATTCAAGTCATTCTAAACTACAGGTCAGGGGTCATCAGGTCCATTCCAGTCACAGTTTTGTGATTTCCCTGCTCAAACACACCTGATTCAATCAATTAATTACCATTTTTTAGCACCACCAAACTGTGGTTCATTCCTGCAGGACTTGAACTGATGACCCCTGTTGTTGGCCTTCATCAGTAGCAATATGCATCGTTTCACAATGAACTGATATGAACTACATGAACATCATTCATCTAAAACATAACTCAGCATTTTCCTATTTAGTCTTTCATTATGAGTCTTCCATTTCATTTTATCTGGATTTATGTCATGATGTGACTTTGCATTGTGCCTGTTAAGCATGTCATACAACAAATCCACAGAAACGTATTGGTGTATTGGTGAAAATGCTGGTAGCAGTGGTGCCCAAATGTTTTCTCTTGGGGAGCCAAAGTGGAATTTTTGTGGTGGTGGGCTGAAGGCCAAAAGCAAAACACAACAAAACACAAATAAAGAAGGCAGGTGGGTTTCAAATCAAGTTTTTGAAAATGTATTTTATAACATTACACTCCACTTCATTACTAAAATACTTAAATATAATTTTAAAGGTAAAAACAGAAATTAAAGAGCTGTAAATTGTCACTGTCAGAAACTTTATCTCCAAAATGGAGATGATAAAAAAAACAAAACTTTATCTCCAAAATGGTAATTTTTAATAGAAGTCAATTTAATTAGATATTTTTTAGAAGTAATTTAGGACTGTTGATCATGAAATATTAATACAACGTCTGCTGGAGCTTTCAAAAAAAAATATATAAACGAAACACAGAGGTTTAGTCCTGACAGCGATTATATGCATACATAAATGATATATATATAAAACCACCTAGGCATGATACCAAAATGTCCTCATGGGCCAACTTTGGACAACCTTGGCCTAGAACCCTACCTTGGAAGGCCTATTTCAAAGCAGTCTGCAAGAAAAATGTTCACATCCAGGAAACGTATTAACCTTAATTTGAAATGAAGCAGATTTATACAGAAATCTATGGACACATTGCAAATAAGATATCAGTGATTAAATGTAATTAAATGGAATTAATATGTTTAAACTTGTCTATTTCACTGGACTGAAAAAGTGCATGAACCTAGTTCATATTTCTCATGACTCCGATTAGAATCAGAGTCATTCGTTACCTGAGGTGAAAAGTCTCACAAAGCATAGAAGACAACTCAACCTTTGGTGTTTTTCTTGTAAGAGACAGCATGAGTGACAAGCTCCTCAGACTGAAGGAGTCTGGGAACACCTGATGTAGCCCATGTGAATCAAAGCGCTTTGGTATTTGTGAAATGTTCCCCATGAACATATAAATAAATAATTCTTTATTCACATTCACTTACATCAGAAAGACAGTTTAAAATAGCGTGAACACTTGGCTTTTCCTGGGCCTTGTAAAACAGTATAGAGCTGAGCTACTTCTTTACTGAAGACAGCCTTTTTCTGCTGCGCAGGTATCGCCGCCCTTTGAGACGATTCTCTTTCCCTGCCCCTCTGGTTGAGACAGAAGCTGGTAGGCCTGTTTCAGCACGAGAGGCGGAGGTAGTACCTTTCTTTAGAGGGGGCTGTCCGTGAAGCTCCTGCAACCCCTCTTCTTGTCGCCGCTTCCGCGTTTCCATCTTCGTTCTGCTTTCTGAGCATGTGCAGTTACGCTTAAGCTGCAGAAGTTCCTTGATTGTAGCATGCTGTGAATTAGTAATGAACACAGTTTATGCGAAGCTGTAGAGTACAGCACTACACGTATCCACAATCCAAAACACTCAGGTAGTTCCAGAGTAGTAGTGAACTGCACAAGCTCAACCGTAATTCAGAGAGATCACTCCCTGTAACACTATAAGCTCGGCAAATTTATCAAAGTCATGCACATCTCATTTTAACAAACCTCAACTTCAAAAACGTTTGGACCGTATGTGAAATGCTAATAAAAACAAAACGCAGCGAATAGTTAATTCTGTCTCACTTGTATTAAAATTAAAAGAAAACCTGTACAAAAACACAATATTGTTTTACTTTATGACTTTTGGAGCTGTGTTAGATCATCTTTTCCTTTCACATTTAAGATTAAGATTAACCTCTTATTCTCCAGGGTATATTTTGGTTTGTCCATCTGAATTTACATGACCAAATCGTAAGGCAAATTATTCAGTAACTGCATGAAATAAATGTAATTTTTTAATTTTATTTATTTTTAAAAGCTCCCCTCAAATTAACAGAACATGTGTTTTATGATACACATATTGCTATATGCTTACAATTTACTGCTGAGAGCCAAAAATCTTAGACGCTCTGTGTATTATTTTATAAAAGTAATGTTTACAGAGCAGATCACTGAAGAGACGCCATCTGTTTATAGTTTATAGCCCAGATTTGTGGAAAAATGGGTCGACTTTCAGTAGAAAAAAAATTGTAAATACAGCTTCTTTTATTATAAGGGTTTAAAATTACATCACCCATCTATTTGACTGGAGAGAAGACAGTTACAGCTCTCATACGACCCCCACCTTTTGAATGTAGCTTATGAAATATGAAAGTTATGAAGAATATGATGAAGTGTGTTTTAGAACCACCGGTGGTCTCAAGGAGTTGAAGAGGTTAAGAGACTCTCGTTAGTCCCACCACGGGGAAATTTCACCTCCGCATTTTAACCCATCCATTGCAGTGAAACACCACATACACACTAGTGAAGACACACAGCGGGCAGTGAGCGCACTTGCCCGGAAATGTGGGCGGCCCTATCCGCAGCACCCGAGGAGCGGTTGGGGGTTAGGTGCCTTGCTCAAGGGCACTTCAGTCACAGTCGGCTCAGGGGATCGAACCAGCGACCTTCCAGTCACAAGACTGGTTCCTTAACCTCCAGCCCACGAGCGGACGGAGAAAGCTCCTCTATCAGATATTAAACTGATAAGAACAGATGCTACGCTTGATCTTAGCCAAAAGGCAGAGAAGCGATTTAGGTACTGAACAACTGATCCAGTTTTGAAAGCAGAATTTGCCATTATTCCACTGTACGAGTCTTCAGCTGCACAACCATTCCTCTGTATTTTGCACTTCATAAACGTGTGACATGTTTTCAATAGGAGACCAGTCTGGACCCGCGCTCTCTGATCATGCAGCCATGCTGTTGTAACATGTGCTTAGCTTGGCGATGCCTGGACATCTCCGAAAAAGAAGCTGTCTAAATGCTGTTTTTGACTACATTCATATTACAAGAATGAGGTGGCACACACGATGTTTTTTTACCCTAATGTGACTCAGATCTGATGTTTTCAGGGCTGTGTGGACACAAATCTGACTCGGATTTGAAAAGATCACTTTCATATGTGGTCGTAGATCGGATACGTATCCGATTCGTGGCCGCGCGACCTTAATGTGACACTCAGATCGGAATTCATATGCTTTTTTCCCACTGCGCGTGCGCCATCATTCAGCGTTACCATGGCGGCAGCGCCGAACAGAAGTTAAAGCCTGTAAACGGTGGAAAAGCAGCTCATCTCACCTTTTTCTCCTTCGTCTCGCTCTAATAATGAAGCTGAGAGCTGATCAGAGTTAATTATCTTCTCAGCGAAGCTCGTTCTGCTCGTTAGTTTGTGTTGATTCATTTCAGGACGCCGGTTCGTTCACATTGACAGATTTGAATCTCTTACCTAAACGAGTGTGAACCATCGTGTCAGAGAGATCGGATTTGAGCAATGAGGCTTGTAATGTGAACATAGCCTTTGTGTTAATGGTGCCTTCAGAGATGAGCCCATGCTATTGGCACTAATATACCCCAATGCTATAACAAACCCTGACTTTTGAACTTTACTCTGTAAACAATGTGGATGGTCCTTTCTGTTGGCCCGAGAACATGATGTCCATTATCTCCAAAAACAATATGCATCACTCTATTTCAGCTTGAGCCCAGAGAATTCAGCAGCGTTGGACGCTGTTGATGTATAGTTTCCTCTGTGCACAGCACATTCTTAACTTGCATTTATGGATGCAGCTAAGAACAGTGTTTGCCAACGGTGCGTCAAAACATCTCTAAACCCCTCCATCACAGAAGCATGGCAGTTGTGTTTTTTAGCCTCGCCCTTTACGCACAGATTTCTCCAGACTCCTTAGGATGAAACTCTTAAAATCCATGCAATTCACTTGTAAAGGAGTGTTGCTCTTATAATGTTGGATTATACATATTTAACATAAATAAATAGCTGATATGGCAAAACATTAAAAAAAACTTTTTACATTTAAACCTGCTTACATTTAAATACAGGTTGAAGTGGATATACTAATCCCTGCTTTCTGTTTTTGCTTGCATTTCACATTCTGCCCCAACTTTTTTTGGAATTGAGCTTTGGTGTTTCACATGAGGACATACACTCACATTTTTGCCAGCGTCCTCTACAGCCTGGTCCAGTTCTGCTTGGATCTTGGCATTCAGGTCATCCTTCTCCACGCACATTACCATCAGATCGGTTAACCTTTGCTCACGACTCTCCAGGGTCTTCAACAGCAGCCATGCAGTCCCACAAAAAAAAACAAAACTTTTTTTTACTGCCAATTATAATGTAACGGCCGATTAGACCTCTGTGGTTTTCAACTCCAGTCCTCAGGCCTCCTGGCATGCAAAGCCTTCGGTATTCTCTGCCTGGATCAGCTGGGTCTGGAGCTTAAAACCACTGGTCTAACTTACTTAGCTTCACACGAAGCCTAACCTACCTCATAACTATAATCATAAACCTAATTCTAAAGCCAAATTCTCTCATTCATTTACATAACAGATATATGGCCTTACAAGTACAGAATAAATGTTAGGAGTCTGGAATTTCTAAGCCTTCAAGAATACATGTAAGCAAAGCTGGCCCACAGTAACACACTTTGATGCTGTAGAAATTCTTCCTGCAGTCTACCTTTTTCATTTCCTCCAACTCCTTTGACAAGTTGCTCTGAGCGTCCAATTCTGTGAAAGAACAAATAAAGTATTACATTTTGAACTGTTTCTCTTCATTGATGTTAAAGCAGAATTCCACCAGTTTCTCAAAATGTCTGCTTAACTAAACAGCCAAGATGTAAACAGTCAGTCATTCAGAGTGGTTTGACGTGAAGGGTCAGAGACACTTGGGATCAGAATTATTCACAGTGATAGTGATAAGAAACCAGGCGTCTGAAAGCTTCCTAATAATAATAATAATAATAATAATAATAATAATATTAATAATAATAATAATAATAATTATCATCATCCCTGGGTCCCATCAACACCAGTGAAAAGAGATCTGAGTAAGCTTCTCTACAACAAACCATTTCACATCAAACCACTCTAAATTACTTTGTTTACATCTTAATGATTGAACTGTGGCGGGAAAAGAATTTGAAAACTGGGTGGATTTCCCCTTTGAGTTGAAACAAAGTGTAGCTAATGTGCAACAAACACAAGCACTGCTGCTTTACTCCAAAAGTGGCTTTTTAGAGGTAAATTAAAACACAGTGCTTCAGTAAAAACCTCTATTGTTTGTCCTCACCAATCACAGAACGTATTAAAAGCCCCAATTTTCACCTTGAGATTTGAGCATCAGCTGTTTCTGCGTTTCACTGAGCTGCTCTGTCAGTTTTATGACCTTTTTCTCCAGAATGCTTTGGGCTGCAGAGAGCTGAGAGTCAGAGGTCACCAGACAGGACTGAGCCGCCTCAGCATCCTGCCTGATCCCTGCTAGGTCGCAGCACATGGAATCAAGCATCCCATCCAGAGATGGAGGCTCGCTCTCCTGTAAGAAACAGACAGGCAGGTGTGAAATACCTCTAGAACATACAGAGAAGATGGAGAAGAAGGAGACAAGCACTCCGTCCAAAACCACAACTACAACCCTACACAGACTATACTAACGAACCCTGTTCTTAAGGTGGCGTATTTTCAACATACTATTTTGTATGATAGTAGGTAGTTCTGGACGCCACCAAAGAAGAGGAAGATAAAGACAAAGAAGAAAATAACCAAAAAATAAAACAAAAACACACACACACACACACACACACACACACACACACACTTCACGCAAAGACGCGAACGTAGACCCCTTGAGCTACACAGACGGGGTTTCACGTGTAGTTGCGTTCAAAAATGTGTCAACGCATTCCATAACGCAACACAAGCAGGGGGCGCTAAAACAACAGCCAAGCCTGACCAAGCGTTCTCGTACCACCAGCGTGTTTTGTCAACTGCCACAGCAGACGAGCAGTTGAGTCTCGCGCAAAGACGGCATAAAAATATGCTTAATTATCTCATTTCCAATCCAAGTGAAGAGGTAAAGCAGCTCACTCTCCTCTACTGCCCACGTTTAGCTGTTGAGGCTGTGGGAATAACAGTAGATCCCTCTCTGATTTGTCCTCTATCACCCCCTTCAGTACTGAGTGTTTTAACCGTGAGAACGCGCTGAGAGTTTGTACAAAACGCGCTGAGAGTTTGTACAAAACGCGCTGAGAGTTTGTACAAAACGCGCTGAGAGTTTGTACAAAAGGACCGAACGTTTGCGGTGCGTTGGCCGAACGTTGTTGTTATTTACGTTCACGTCCTCTCTCTTTATTTCGGGCCTTACTAAACAAAACAGTTAAAACATAGTGACAATTCCAAACTTTTACGAGTTTCTTGGAATATTACCTGCTTTTTGGCCTCTTCACCACCATCACAATTAGTGTCTTGAGCAGATTTTCCCACCAAACTTTTGAAAATTTCCAACCGTCGCTCACACCTCTCCTCGACAAGCTCCCTCTCTTTGGAAATGCGATCACTAGAGAGCAAGAACAATAGAGAATATCCCCATAGGACAGAAGAATAAAGGCATAAGAGATAAACAAAAGTACAAAAGAAAAGACGGACATCAAATCACATATGTAAACATATCAATTGCTCATTCTAAACACCGCTTTATATGGAACTCTTACTTGTAATCTGTCTGCATTTGGGTAAACAGCTCCGAGAACTCTTTCGTGACTTCCTCACGTACACGAGACTCCAGAGCCGCGTTTTCTGCTTTCCACGTCCTCAGCTGTTCCTGAAGATCCTCCAGCAACATCAGCTGATTCTGACATGAACAGAATAAAAGCATGTAAATATACAAGAAAAAAAAATGTAAACAGCAAATCTGTTGACCCACAACATCAACATCTTGCTTTAACAGATCAAGACTCATCTCCTAGAACTAAAATAAAAATGATTAAAATTAGGATCTAAAGCTCACCTCATACGACTCTTTATCCAGTAGCACTGTCTCTTTCCCCTCATCATCAGAGTCTTGCAGGGTGTCCTCCATGATGCTCTCCTCTTCCTCCTCCTCGTCCTCCTCGGAGTCTGCGTCCTCCTTGACGTCCTCCAGACTGCGCTCCCAGCGCAGTAGAGAAGTACGCCGCGACCCCCGCTGTGCTGCCTTATTGATGATGAAGGACACCTCCCGTGCACTCCTCTTCACCACCAATGGGAGGACGGTGGCAGTGGTAAGGACCACCACCTAGGAAAGGAAGGAGAGGATAAATAGAAAAAAAAATGAGCATTTGGAAAGAGACTGATTTCAAATCATAGGGCTGCATTCCAGCCTATTTGTGACATTATGCAGTATTCTGTAGCATTATATCATGCCTATGTCTGACATAATTCAAGACTGTATATCATTTTTGTGTTTATTATTTAATCAATGTTCTCTCTCTACAATATGATTTATGCAAATACATGCAAATACATCCTGACTGCTAGCCACTGATCTATAGGCTTGTAAGTACAATTAGTAGTGCAACTATTACCTCAGTTGTTTTTGTTTTTTTTTTACCCTTTTAGGCAAACAAAAGAAGCCAAAATAAGGTGAGGAATATAACTAGCTAGGCAGCTACCTTTTTACTCATCCTGCTCATCTGAGGAGTCATTTCTGTAGTTCGAGTAATCTGTTCTCTCCTTTTGTAGTGATTTACAGTTACAGGTTTCAAAAGATATTTGGCCTCCTAGTAAGTGTGTTAGTTAACTGAGCATTCAACAACCAACAACAAAAGAAATAATAATAATTATAAAATACATTTTCCTCAAAACAGCCTGCTTCAAAAACCCAAACCTATGTTTTTGTTCTTCAAAGTTCCTCTCACCCTTAACACGCATTATCAGAAGGGGGTTTTCCTAGCGTTTAAACCGGAAATTCTCGCTCAAGACTACTGCGGCTCTGCTGTAGGATGTGAGTAAGAATGTGTACAGATGTAGCGCTGGTTATGTTTTCCACTTTGGCCAAAGTGCATCTTAAAGTTTCATCTCTGCAACAGTGATTTCTCTATGGTGCAACAAAACAGCCAAAGCCATACTGCCCCCAACGTGTAATGAATACTGTCAGTATGTACAACTCATTATATTACAGACCATACAGAACAGTTCTGTTTATAAGTAAATTAATATAGATTTTTGCTCATAAGAAAAATGACATTTTCCCTAAAATCAACCTGAACAACTAATCACCGCTGTTGACCAATTGCAACCCTACTGCGGCACGAGATTGCTTTACAAATTCTGAGAGCTTGGTGGGGGGGTCGGGGTGGGGATTACACAATTTGTCAGGTGAAGTGATCCGAATACACCAGTCAGGTTTCAGTCAGATCCCCCATATCAAGTCTTGCCGCATTCCACGAATGCTGATCACCAACACATTCAACTCAGACTAGCCCCCTGGCCCTCAGTGAAAGGGAGGACTTTCTTGCACTATGTAACCTGATGGGTTTTGCAGGTTTAACCTCTTATTCTCCAGTGTACATTTAGATTTTTTCATCTGAATCTACATGACCAAATCGTAAGACAAATTATTCAGTAACTGCATGAAATAAATGTAAATATTTATTATTTTTTGTAAAGGTTCCCCTCAAATTAACTGAAAATGTGTTTTATGATCACACATATTGCTATATGCTTACAATTTACTGCTGAAAGCCAAAAATCTGAGACGCTCTTTGTATTATTTTATAAAAATAATTTTTACAGAGCAGATCACTGAAGAGACGCCATCTGTTTATAGTTTATAGCCCAGATTTGTGGAAAAATGGGTCGACTTTCAGTAGAAAAAAAATTGAGCATTCAGCTTCTTTTATTATAAGAGTTTAAAATTACATCACCCATCTACTTGACTGGAAAGAAGACAGTTACAGCTCTCACATGACCCCCACCTTTAGAATGTAGCTTATGAAATACGAAAGTTATGAAGAATATGACGAAGTGCGCTTTGTAACCACCGGTGATCTCAAGGAGTTGAAGAGGTTAAAAAAATAAATAAAAAGACCCTCCCACAAACATACCTTCTGTGCCACAGCAGAGAACTTGAGCACATTGAGGGTCTCGTCATACATGGAGGCGCACTGGTTGATGTTGACAATCATGCCAGCCCTTCCTCGGCCAGTGAAGTAGCCCTGCAGGTAGTGTGTGAGCTTGCTCTCTCGGAACGGAACGTGGTGCCTGGGGTGGGACAGAGGGAGACAGGATACTGCAGTTAGGGTTTCATGGTAAGAGAAAGATACAAGAGGTGATATTTATTTGAAAAATGAGGAAAGAAAGCTAGAAAGCGTGAATACCTGGCCTGCTGACTGCCTTTCAGAGCATTAATGCATTTGCCCAGGCTGAGTAGAGACGTGTTGATGTTTCCTGCCTCTTTTAGGCGTTCTCCTTTATTCTGCGTTTTGCCGCATCTCTCGGATCCTGCCAGATCACACAAGGACAGCCTAAAACAATAAAACAGGAAAGCGCATTAATCCTTGCCTCCCAAACACAAACAAGCAGTTATAAAGACAACAATCGAGCATAGATTATTGGTTAATAAGCAGGTGTTAGGATCGTGAAGAGACGGCAGGTCCTGTGATATCACAAACAAGATTACTGTTATATGACAGAAGTTAGATAAATATATTTGCGGTGGTGAAAAACAAAATATAAACACAATGGATGCACAGTTTTTTGGGATAATATATTTGCTCGCAGCTTGCAGATTATTGTAAGAGTGCACTTTTACAATGTTGAATGCTCCAATACCCTTAAAATGAAAACATTTATATAAAAGATTTTCAGGCAGTCCTTATTTTTGCTCTAATCATATCATACTTGGGGCCCAATCCCATTTCACCCCTCGCCCCTACCTCTTAGCCCTCAGCCCTCCATTTTGCATGTTCACGTCTAGGGGTAGGGTGTCCCAATATTTGTTGAGATAGAGGTGTGGGGTGAAGTGTTGGGGCTACATGACCCTCCAAACGGAGGTTTTTCAGAGACTCCAAAAAGAGAGTTATGAGAAAAAAAAGAAAAACCGGCGAGATGGAGAACAAGAGACCAAAGAAACCCACAAATGTGAGAATTTTCTCTGTTAAAAAATTACGATAACCACTGTATTATCTTAGTTTAATGTTGTTTCAGTGCATTATGGTCCTTTTCTTCATAACAAGCATTTAAATAAATAAATAAATAAATAAAAGAAAAATCGCTTGTTCTCTGCTAACGTCTTGGTAGCTAGCTAGCTAACTTTCCCGTTCCACCTTAAATAGTCCAGCAGTTCTAACGCCTGAAGCGCCAGAATGTAGCTGCTGTACCATTTAAGGTGGAAAGGGAAAATTCGAACAAGAAGCTGGTGAATATCTGACTTCAGCTTCATATCACTGAAGAATTAGGGGTGGGTGATAATAAATAATTGCCCCCCTCTTTGAAGGCATATGATGCCCTAAATGTAACTAAAGCCCAGCAGTGAGGAGCTGAACTTTACCCTCCTCTGCTGTCACTGCAGACTGGCCGGGTTGCCTACAGAGCAGCGCTAGTAGCTGTTAACGAAGTAATGCTCTTTTTATTTGAGGGTCCCATTTCAGAGGGAAGATTTCAACCACTACCTGTTGTGACTCAGTTCTGAGGGGCAAGGAGACACTTGAAAACAGGGGTAGGGGTAAAAATAAGGAATAGGATTGGGCCTTGAACATACGGGCATCGTTAGGCCCTTGTGTACATGCATCTAAGCACAGAACCGAATTATGAATTTTGTGAACTGTTAGACCCCCAGCGCTTAGTGATAATGGGTTAACTCACTCGCTGACAGAGTGCACTCTGGGTATGCCCACATCTTCAATCCGCAGAATCCGCACAGAAAAGATACTGTGGCTAAATAAGAGAGAGAAAGAGACAGAGAAACAGATCCATCATATCAGTTCAACATTATTTAGTCTTAAATAACAAAGCAAAGAGAAGAGACACCACTATACGTACCTCCTGCTGGACAGCTGGTTGAGCTTGGTGGAGGAGATGCTCTGGTTCTTTTTGCCCAGCTTCATCACTTTAAACGCCTCATCAGCACTGTTCACCTGCACCCAGCGCAGATCTGAAACGCACAAAACACACACGCTCCCTTCAACACTCATGAAAATCCAACATTAAGCAGAGATGGAAAATAAGGACAATTTTTTACGATTTCACACTGATGTTTAAGATCTTATTCTTTACTATTTTGTGAGTTTATGGTGCAGGTTTTGCTTATGATTCCTGCAGCTGCACATTTTTTTCCTTCCTTTTTATTTATTTTTTTTTAAATCTCAACAAATCCATGGACCAGCTGTGTTTTTTTATTTTTACTTAATATTTTACCATGGCCCAGCTGGCCACTGTTTATTCAAAATACGCCAAAACTATGACGGCAACAAATAGGCACAATACTTAAACGATTTAAATTATTGTAAATAAAAACATTATTTTATATAAAACAATAGACAGCATTAGCTGCAGATCACTGTTAAACCTCTTTACATATCCCCAGTGTACAGCATGTTTTTTTTAAAACTGCCCATTTGCTTCAACTAGACACCTGATGTCTTTATTTATTTATTTTGGGCACTGTCCCATAGATCAGAGGTCACTAATAGGCGGACCGCAGTCAGAGTCCGGACCCAGACACCGCCCTATGTGGACCTGGACCTATAATCAATAAACTATGGAGAATTATTTAATTTTGACAGGGTGGTCATATTTTAATTCGCGTAGCTTTTCTAGCCTTTACGGTACCGGTTTAGCGGCCCAGGAGACTCACAGACCAATCGCATGCGTTGTAAATATCACACGTGATGCTACTCAGCCAATCAGATCTGTGCATTATGATAAGCACTAAGACTCGAGTGAGTGATGCACACACGGGAGGGACGAGGCGAGAAACAGCAGTCAGAGAAGAAAGTGAGTCAGAGGGAAGTTATTTCACATGGCATGATCTAAAAAGAGAAAACTGACAATAAATGTTGTTGAAATATGACAACTGGACTTTATTTGATTTGACATTCAGTTGTTGACTGTATAAGATGTTGATATACCTACTAGGCTACTTTAGTAAACAGTATATGGCACTGAATCATGATGCAAGTTAGACGTTATGATGTTCCGGATCTTTGCTTGAGGAAATTTTCTTTGACTGGACCTTACAGAATTTTAATTTAAGACCTCTGCCATAGATCACTGCAGTGCATGCTGGGAACTGTAGTGCAGCTCATAGTGAAACAGGCTAATATTAACACAAAAATGTGAATAATTTTCCAGGCCGAATAGGACAGCAACACGGGCCTGACTTGGTTCTGTCTATGAAATGTGCAGCTCTGGGAGCATCATACATACAGAGTTGCCCCAAAAAGTATTTGGACATTTTAATCATTGGTAAGCTTTACTGAAGTTCAACAAAGTTTAACAAAATGATATTTTTAAAGAAAAGCACTTTTAGCGCAGCATCAAACTGATGGTAGAGTCTTTGTGTGAAAAAAGCCTGCAGAAGAATTGCAACTAGATTGCATTAAGGATACTGTAAGGTGGGAACATCAAAGTCTGGGGCCATTTTTCATACAGTGGTGCTGGTGAGCTTGTTCTTCATTGATGGGATGAATTCAAAATGCCTTTGTACACTTCTGAGTGCAAACCTGTTCAAATTACTCAAACGGTAAATGTCAAAAAACAAGTCTATACTTTTAGACAGGCCTGTTTAAAATAAATTCCACTTGGAGATTTTTTTTTTCCATATTGTAAAAAAACATAACATGTATTTAAATACAACTGGCACCAAATGCAGGAGACTAGTTTACCTTTGATGAAGGAGTTTCCTTTGATGTCCTGGCAGAGACGCAGGTTGGTCCTCCGTGTTGCATTGCTGGGCGGCTGCTCGAGTAAATCGTGTATGTTCTCATTGTAGATCTCACAGAAGGACACCCACACGGAGAACTTGGTGTGGAGGTCCATGTCCAAGCTAAGGCTCCTCTCACTCAATGACCCATCCAATTCAGCCAACTCTGAGCCCAAAATATATGCAGTTAGAAGAGGAACCAATACAAACAAAGGAAAACAAATTTATTAACAAACAATATGCCTCTGCACCTTCAAGTGTCTTGGAAGTCAACAGGCTAGTCATACTTTTCTGAGCATCATTCTGAAGAGAGAGGACATTAGAACTACACACAAAATCTCAACAATTAGCTATTGAACTAAATGCAGGTTAAAAAAAAAAGAAATACAGGGTGATTCAAAAAATTCATCTGATTTCAAAATGATTTATTTCACTTGTAAATCATCACAGATCAATGCAGTGAAACTGTAAATGGTTTAAATGAGCTTAAAGTTTATTATGTAATTTTACAAGGTCTCAGTATGAACCTCCTCCAGCTGTACAGACAACATCAACACCATAGTCAAACTCATCCCATACTGGATTGAGCGTGTCGGGTGTCGCTGCACTCACGGCTCTTTCAGTGCGATTTCGGAGATCATCCAGTGTTGTGGAACCAGCGACGAACGCTCTGAGCTGTTGGAGCTTCACTGCCCACGAAAATCACACTGCACAGTTATGACGGATTCACTCTTATTGAAGTGGAGAACGCAGAACGCTTTCTGCTCAGGGGTCTCATCTCCTCTCAGACTGAAGGGAGCCATCTTCCAGTGACGGTCAGAAACTCTACGACTCCCTCTTTTAATTGGATTGTGATTGGTTCCTAGGCGCCGCTTTGAATTCAGATGAATCTTTTTGAATCACCCTGTGCTAAAATACTGTGGTCCTTTAGCACCGCAATTTGAAAACCGTGATTTCCGGCTCACCTCCTTGAGGAGTCTGAAGAGGTTGCGTTTGCTGATGGCCTCCTCGACCTGCTGCTCCTTGGTGAGCTTGAGGACGTCCTGGCACCTCTGAGGCTTCAGGCTCATCTGTGTGAAGATTCGACCCTCCAGATTGCTAAAGATCATGTTCAGGGAGCGTGGCAGGATGCCCATGTCAGTCTCTGGCCCTGGAGAGACATCATTCCCAAGTATAATCTTATTTACAATATGATAATGAACAAATTAAATTAAATAATTAAATACATCACACTGGTTTTCATTCCACTTAAGAGCAGGATCTAACGACTGCATGTGTTTGCAGTAACAACTTTCAAAACCAGAACAAGCAATGTTTCTCCAAAAGACGTTGAGTTCCTCAGTATTATTTATGGGATTGCTATTAAAGAACTGCACTAAGTCAGTTAAGGCTAAAAAGCATGTAAGCGGAAGACCATACAGCACTAATATGCGGACCGCAGTCCGAGTCCGGACCCAGACGTTGTCCTATGCAGATCTGGACCTATAATCGATAAACTATGGAGAATTATTTAATTTCAACGGGGTGGTCCTATTTTCATCGGCGTAACTTTTCTAGCCTTTACGGTGCAGCTTTAGAGGCCCGGGAGACTCACAGACCAAACGCATGCGTTGTAAATATGACACAAGACGCTACTCAGCCAATCAGATCTGTGCATTACAATGAGCACTGAGACTCGAGTGAGTGACGCACACACGAGGCGAGACACAGCAGTCAGAGAAGAAAGTGAGTCAGAGGGAAGTTATTTCACATGGCGTGATCTAAAGAGTGAAAACTGACGATAAATATTGTTGAAATGTTACTGAACTGGACTTTATTTGATTTGACATTCAGTTGTTGACTGTATAAGATGTTGACATACCTACTAGGCTACTTCAGTAAACAGTATATGGCACTGAATCATGATGCAAGTTAGACATTATGATGTTCCGGACCTTCGCTTGAGGACATTTCCTCTTAATGGACTTCACTGAATTTTAATTTAAGACCTCTGGCATATTGAATGCAGCTGCAATGGACTGTCTCTGTTTCACTGTTGATCAGCTGCTGCTCAAACTGTCTGAACGTCTCAGTGCCGACCAGGCTTGTTTGCAGTCACTTACCTTATTGTCAGTATTATTCAAATTATTTGCTAGGTGTTAGACTGACAATTAACGCAGAATTCTTTAACGTTTTGCTTATTTTGGCCAAAATATTCAGCCTTTTTTTCCCTCAAAACTTCCAGTGGCTGAATTTTAGATAAGACCAACTAATATTTCTCAGTAACGAAACCAAGCAAACAAAATAAAATTAAATATAGAAGGAGAAATCATTCAGCAAAGCCACAGAAAACTCCATCAAAAACAAAACGAAATGCTGTAAAATGCACAAACCTAAAAAAGTGAAGGTCTTTCCTGCATTTGTGACTCCATAAGTGAAGACCAATGAATTTCTTCCTTCCAGCACATCTCTAACGAGACTTTTCACCGTGCCATCAAATATGTCTTTCTGTGAGGTATCAGGCCCAAAAACCTAAACATTAAAAGATTACAGGTTAAAACTGGACCACAAAACCATTCCGATGAAAGAAACCACAAAATTACAGCCTAATTAGACCAAACAAAAATGCTGTTTAAACATCCCTAAAAAATTAAAGCATTTTTTCAAACATAGAAAAGGTACGTATCAAAAACAAACTGTTAAACATAAAACCCTTTAAAAATGTGATTTTTCCACTGCACCTCCGTTTACCTGAGAGAACTGAAAGCGCTGTGCGGTTTGGGGGACCGACTTATCGCTCAGCCTGGCAGAGAGAGACGTCCTTGGTGCCTTAAGAAGCACCGTATCGGGAGGCTGGATGGTGACACAGTCCTACAGAAAAGATAAATTAATTAACACAAATGTAAAGGTGTACTTTGCATTACTTAGTTCTCTACAGCAACAACATAATGTGCAGTGCAAAAGTCAAAGACCACCTTTCATTTACCTAATTCAGTCAAAAGTTTTACATTTTTCAGGAGATATTTTAAGATTAGATACAAGATAATCCATTTGCATAATGAAAAGGAAAGTCCCAAGAAAATAAGTGATAAAAAAAACAGGAGTATTAAAAAAATAGAGAAAATGGAACTCCTAACAACCGTGCAAGACCTGGTAGACCACCAAAACTGTTCCCATCAGATCAAGTCAAGTCAAAGTTCATCTATTTAGAGCTTTTTACAACAGGTGTTGTCACAAAGCAGCTTCACAGAGAAATCCGGGTCCAAGCCACCAAGAGCGTCGCCAGTGGTAACAGTGGCAAGGAAAACTCCCTAATAGCAAGAGGAAGAAACCTCGAGAGAAACCAAGACTCAAAAAGAGGAACCCACTCTCCTCTGGTCGATACCGGATAGCAAACAAAATATTATATTAGAATATAATAAAATATTAGAATACAAAACGGGGAAAAAACAGATCTACTTAAAAAATAAATAAGTGAATAATTACTTAAAGCTTTCATTATGAGAGAGAGGAGAAAAATCAAGCTCCACTCTTCGTTCAGATCTGAAAAAAAAAAATCAGATCCTTCCACTGTCAGAAGACAATTCAGCGCTTTGGGTCTGAAAGGATGTGTAGCTGATAAGAAGTCATTACTGAGGAAAACAAGAACAACGGCAGAGCTGAGAAACAGACAATGCAAACTTCTAAGACTAAACTTTGGAAGCTCTTTGGAAGAGGGAAAAAAAATGTCCCTGCAGATTTCTTTAAAAACTGAAAGTGAGTCTCCTGAATACAATGATATAATAAAAAGACATTATGTTTATTATTATGTTTAGTTGTTGAGGCTTCTGGGTAACTGAACGTCAAATATATTTTATATTTTTTTCCTGACGAATAACTCGTACTCAACGGTTGTTTTACTGAAAATTAAATGCATGAAGTGTGGTCTCTGATTTCTGCATGGTGCTAAATAATCACTTAAGTGTGCAGCAACATTCAGTCAAAACAGCTTGTTCCACATCCTTTAATTTACCTGTGATTCTCCATTATCGAGTTCAGCCTGTGAGAACGGTCGTATCCGTAGGTACACCTGCAGAAGCTCTCTCTCTGAGCCGCTAGAGTCCTTCAAAGAAATACCAAAAAAACAATTTATAAGAAAAGAAATACACAATCTTTAAATATGACAAACATTTAGTCAATTTAGTACAAGCTGTACTAATAAGACACAGCCAAATGATGGAGCACAGGTCCAGGTACCTGGGCATCTGCTATTTCTGTCAGATCTGAGTTTAGATCTCTCCTCAGGTCCTCCACAATGATCGATTCAGTCCTGGCCACCTTATCGTTGAAGCACGATTCCATCATGGTGCTAAAATAAAACCAAAAACAAAGAGGAGTCGAAAATCTTTCGGTAAACGTATCGTTACTTCTACAGAGCCCTGCCGGTGACGTCCCATATAAATAAATAGAACGCGTAGCTACGCCTTATTAACGTGTGGGAACAAGATCCTAATGCATGGCCGTGACTTAGTAAGGCATGGGAACGAGATCCTAATGTGTGACCACGACTTAGTAAGGCGTGGGAACAAAATCCCAATGCGCGCCACGACTTACTAAGGCGTGGGAACGAGATCCTAATGCGTGGCTGCGACTTAGTAAGGTGTGGGAACGAGATCCTAATGCGTGGCTGCGACTTAGTAAGGCGTGGGAACGAGATCCTAATGCGTGGCTGCGACTTAGTAAGGTGTGGGAACGAGATCCTAATGCGTGGCTGCGACTTAGTAAGGCGTGGGAACGAGATCCTAATGTGTGGTCGCGACTTAGTAAGGCGTGGGAACGAGATCCTAATGCGTGGCTGCGACTTAGTAAGGCGTGGTAACGAGATCCTAATGTGTGGTCGCGACTTAGTAAGGTGTGGGAACGAGATCCTAATGCGTGGCTGCGACTTAGTAAGGCGTGGGAACGAGATCCTAATGCGTGGCTGCGACTTAGTAAGGTGTGGTAATGAGATCCTAATGCGTGGTCGCGACTTAGTAAGGCGTGGGAACGAGATCCTAATGCATGGCCGCGACTTAGTAAGGCGTGGGAACGAGATCCTAATGCGTATATTTGACATACTGACTCAAGCAAAAGCAGCTCCCAAAAATAAAAATAGTAGGAGAAAATCAAAATATATCAAATCCAACATAAATCAAGTACAGAGTTCCTTACAGACTTTCAGCAGATCTTCTTCAAGTACAAACAGCATCTATCAGCACAGGAGCGGGAAAAAACATTAATATTCACCAGGGTATATTTTGGTTTGTCCATCTGAATTTACGTGACCAAATCGTAAGGCAAATTATTCAGTAACTGCATGAAATAAATGTAAACTTTTATTTTAATTATCTTTTTTGTAAAAGCTCCCCTCAAATTAACAGAACACGTGTTTTATGATACACATATTGCTATATGCTTACAATTTACTGCTGAAACCCAAAAATCTTAGATGCTCTTTGTATTATTTTATAAAAATAATGTTTACAGAGCAGATCACTGAAGAGACGCCATCTGTTTATAGTTTATAGCCCAGATTTGTGGAAAAATGGGTCGATTTTCAGTAGAAAAAAATTGTAAATTCAGCTTCTTTTATTATAAGGGTTTAAAATTACATCACCCATCTATTTGACTGGAAAGAAGACAGTTACAGCTCTCATACGACCCCCACCTTTAGAATGTAGCTTATGAAATATGAAAGTTATGAAGAATATGATGAAGTGTGTTTTGGAACTGGAGTTGAAAAGGTTAAAATTGTACACAAAGGAGCTGTTAGTGACTCAAATGGAGCAAATAAAAGAGGATTTCAAATTGAGCTTATAAAGGAATTTATCAGACAGGACTATAACATTTAAACCTGCAATTAAATATCTAATAATGAAGTTTAATTCAGCTGTCGTGTGTTGACGATACGGACAGAAAGCAGGGTTAACGTTGCAGTAACGTCACACCTGAAATTAAAGCTACACAGCGCTGTTTATGTAACGCTGCAGCTAAAAAAACAAAGAAAACTGTCGGTTAATAAACAATTTATCCGGTTTAACCGTATCAGTATTCAGTCTTACAGCCTGAGTCCTTCGCTTCCACTGTATTTATCAAACATTTAGCGCCTTAGCGAGCCACACTCTGACAGAAGCGGCCAGGTTAGCTCCGTTAGCAGGTCGAGGCTAAGCTCGGCTTCGGCCGCCCCGGTTAAGGTGGAGCGGAGAGCTGGAAGCCAACCTCGGCTTCGTTTTAGTGGGAACATCGGCGGGTTTAACACACCTAAAACAGCGTTAGTCGGCCAGCAAAGCAGCAAGAGGACAACAGCAAAGCACGCGTCACTGATGTACGAGTTACTCAGCTACTTACAGGGCTTTCAGTCATAACACCGACCCGCGCGCTGAAAACTCGGGAAACTCCGAACCGGCTCGGTTTTCTCTCCGCAAACTGTCGCGGTCTTCTATTCAAATTCGGCCAATCAGCGAAAAGAGGCGTATGACCAAGACCAGCGCGCCTGCGCATTCGTCGGCATAGCAACGGCGCAACATTTTGCGCAGACATCTGCATGCAAGAAAGAAATAAAAAAGAAAGAAAGAAAGCAAGAAAGCAAGAAAGAAAGAACAAAGAAAGAAAGCAAAAAAGAAAGAAGTAAAAACGAAAGAAAGCAAGAAAGAAAGAAAGAAAAATGAAAGAAAGCAAGCAAGCAAGAAAGAAAGAAAGCAAGAGAGAAAGAATAAAGAAAGGAAGAAAGAAAAAGAAAGAAAGCAAGAGAGAAAGAATAGAGAAAGAAAAGAAAGAAAGAAAGAAAGAAAGAAAGAAAGAAAGAAAGAAAAATGAAAGAAAGCAAGAAAGAAAGAAAAAAGAAAGAAAGCAAGAAGGAAAGAAGTAAAAACGAAAGAAAGCAAGAAAGAAAAAAGAAAGAAAGCAAGTGAGAAAGAATAAAGAAAGAAAGAAAGCAAGAAAGAAAGAAGGCAAGCAAGAAAGAAAGCAAGAGAGAAAAAAAGAAAGAAAGCAAGAGAGAAAGAATAAAGAAAGAAAGAAAGCAAGAAAGAAAGAATAAAGAAAGAGAAAGAAAGAAAGACGAGAAAGAAAGAAAGAAATGTTCCCTGCAAGCTTTTTTAAGCTACATAAAATAATCCACTCAAAGTCCACTTATAATCAGTTAACAGAACAACAAAACACTTACAAAAGCGTTTGCAGCTTAAACCCCTGTTTTAAACATATTTTACATAAATTCAATAGACTGAGTTCAACTGAGTAAAGTAAACCTTACTTTAATGTCTAATGAACTAATGATAAGTATAGTATTATAGTTGAGCCACTTGTGGTTTTTTATTTATAGCCCTGAATTTGAGACAATCCTACACTTGTTCACAGTAGTGGTGATAGGAACCAGACGTCCAAACCTTACCAGGCCTATGTCTAAGTAAAGTGAATCTAGAGGCCATTAGTGTCACTTCATGCCTGTACAGCCTTAATACAGAACTGAGGGCTTTCTTGCGGCCGTGTCGGAGCTGAGCAGCAGTACGAGCTGTGTACATCAACGTATGAGAGAGTGAAAGTAAAAGAAAAGTCTAGATGTAGAGCGATGCTGAAGTGAGTCGTGATCACAGAGTTGGGGGTTTCCAACAAAAGACAGGTACTTCTTCACCACCGCAAGATGGTTTTCCTCAGAAACGTGGTCTCAGCTGTGTCCAGCGGCAACACAAACAGATGAACCTTCTTTTCCTTGGATTCTCAGGCATGAAAGATGTTAAATGGCAGCACACTTTTAGTAAGGGACATTTTCAGGTTTTCAGGTTATAGATCATTTTAATAATTTAATTATAACTAGTCATATTATGCTGTCTGGCTCTCTCTGCATATGTGCAGCTCTCTTTGTGTGTGTGTGTGTGTGTGTGTGTGTGTGTGTGTGTGTGTGTGTGTGTGTGTGTGTGCAGAGAAATTCTGTTTGGACTGTATAGTATTACAAATGTATCACATACACCGATCAGGCATAACATTATGACCTTGTTTCTACGCTCATTGTCCATTTTATCAGCTCCACTTACTGTATAGGTGCACTTTGTAGTTCTACAGTTTCAGACTGTAGTCCATCTGTTTCTCTGATACTTTGTTAGCCCCCTTTTACCCTGTTCTTCAGAGGTCAGGACCCCCATGGACCCTCACAGAGCAGGTACTATTTGGGTGGTGGATCATTCTCAGCACTGCAGTAACACTGACGTGGTGGTGGTGTGTTAGTGTGTGTTGTGCTGGTCTGAGTGGATCAGACACAGCAGTGCTGCTGGAGTTTTTAAACACTGTGTCCACTCACTGTCCACTCTATTAGACACTCCTACCTTGTCAGTCCACCTTGTAGATGTAAAGTCAGAGACGATAGCTCATCTGCTGCTGCACAGTTTGTGTCGGTCATCCTCTAGTCTTTCATCAGTGGTCACAGGACGCTGTTGGCTGGATATTTTTGGTTGGTGGACTATTCTCAGTCCAGCAGTGACACTGAGGTGTTTAAAAACTCCAGCAGCACTGCTGTGTCTGATCCACTCAGACCAGCACAACACACACTAACACACCACCACATGTTGAAATATTATAATGTGATATTTGCAATGAATATGTAAAATTTTACCCAGAAAGTTCTGGTTGAACTGGATGCACTTCTGCTATAAACAAGTGCGTAGTGTGTAGTATACAATTTTTAACCAAACTTCTTTTCAATTTCTGGCTTTATTTCTAGTCTGAAACTCTCACACACACATGTGCCCAGTCTAAAAATGGGACGCTCAGTCTTGCACCTGGAATGAAGGATCCTGCTGCGTTCATAGCAATCTAACACTTCTGTTCCAGCTAATCAGGCTCACGATTCTCGTTAATCAACTTGAATATCAGCTGCAGGTGTGTTAGATCAGGGTTGGAGCCAGAGCTCAGCAGGTGGGTGACCTTCAGTGTGGAGGGACCCCCACCTAGACAAAGCGCTATGAACCAGAATTTAATAAGACACCTGAACAAGACCAAGACACAAACAAGAAAAGCATCGCCATTTCCAAGCAAACGAGCAAAACATGTTTATTCACATATAAATCAAAGTAAAATCAATAAATTACTGTAACCAAAATGGAATCAAGCAAGTTGTGATAGTTACATCAATGCAATTCAATAGGAAAAGTAAAAACAGACATCTTTGTACATTAAGCAATGTACAGTCAACAAACCATGTGCGCATAAAATTGTTCCAGAAACTTTCCGAAGCAAATCTGACTTCTCTCAAAAGTAGAGATGGCACTCAGTAGATATACGGAAGATGCTGGATCGGATATCAGAAGGAAAAAAAAAAAACAAACCCAATCGGGTTTTGTAACAAACCTAGCCTGAAAGTGTTTATAGCATAAAAAGAAGTAGATAATGCGACAACAACAGAAGCCTAATGTTAAAGGGGAACTCAAAATGTCTTGTAATTAAATGGTTAAGATATGAGGACAGTCATTATATCAAACCAGAGTGGTTTGATGTGAAATGCTCTGTTCTAGAGAAACTTACTGACTCGGAACTGTTTACAGTGGTGATGATAGGAACCAGACGTCAACAAATATGTCTTGACATGCCTGAATGCCAATTTTTTACCATAGTTTTGTGGAAATTTGTCAGTTTGGTCTAAAATATATATATATAAAAAATCATTTATGGTGTAGAAGTGCATGCAGGGCATTGTAAGACAATACAGTCCCCAAGGAAAAACAAAAACTAGTATTTTTGGATTTACCTCTATTTTACTAGTATTAGCATTGCATATAAAAACTCAGGTGTAGGTTCACTGGTGGTTTTGGATGGTAAATAAAATGGCTATATTTGCGTTGTGGACATCAAGACTCCTGGTTCCCATCACCACCACTGTAAAGAATATCTAAGTCAGTAAGTTTCTCTACAATGAAGCACTTCATATTAAAAAACTCTGAATGACGTTGTTTACATCTCAGTGACTGAACTATACAGTCATGAATCAGAGGAATTCCCCCTTAACATAAGAATAATTTATAAAAGAAAACATAATCCATGTTGTTGGCTGTATATTGTTTCCAGTAGGACTGATGTTTTGAGTTAAGTGCTTCGCTAAGGATGAAAATGATTAGATGGGTATCAATATCAGAAGATACTCAAGGTTTCAGTATCAGAAAGGAAACAGTGGTTTAGGGCCATCTCTCCTCAAAAGGCCTACATTCTCTGACCAGTCAACACATTCTGTCCATCACCTGTTTCACTACTGCATATAACTCTTCGCTGCTATTGGAAGAAAACCTCTTATCTGCATTTTGGTCATTTTTCAGTTTTTGACATCATTTGAAAATGCCTGCTGCCCTTTTCATTGTGTGTAAATTTCACGATGAATGGACCAAAGGAAATGACCCAAAATGACTTGGAAAAAACTCTGGTTCCATTGACTTACATTAAAAGTAAAGTAGGTTTTTTCCTTCTCCTGTAAAGTCACCATTTCGGAGATATGAGGTTTTTTTCCGACAACAGCGTCATGCTCTGACGGTGAGTTGGCGCAAAATAAAGTAAAGAAATTACATTCTAAGAAGCTCCAAACTCACTCTTCATCAGCTGCTCTCAGAATTCTGATAATTCTCCATCATTCAAACAATATTTACAAATACATTCTCACTGCTTCAGTTGCCGAATTGCCAGCAATTATCGTCCAGCGTTCAGTCAACATTCAGCGTTTCTCAAACACAAAGCAGTTCACAGATTTAATAAAAAGGCCATTGCCTTCTGCATGCATTCATAATGGTAATGCTGATAGCTCTCTCTCTCTCTCTCTCTCTCTCTCTCTCTCTCTCTCTCTCTCTCTCTCTCTCTCTCTCTCTCTCTCACTCTCTGTCTCTCTCTCTCGCTCTATTGAGTTGGAGAAGCTGCATCCTCCTTAAAGTTACACAGTATGTTTTTAGCTCCATTCTGCCATGCGAGAAGACTCTCCATTGGTGTCTTTCCATCCTGAAAACAGAGAGAAAAAAAAAAATCACCATTTAAATAATACAATAGAAATAATAAAATAATTTTAAAAAATCAATGGAAATTCAATGGAAATCCTAGTCTATGATATTTTTGGTCATTTCATATAAACAAATAGAATAAATAATCTTTGAGCATAATCACTTTGCAAAAGGCCCATTTTCTTAAAACATTTTTGCTGAGATGTAAACAAAGTCATTCAGTGTTTTTATATAAAATGGTTAATTGTGGAGAACATTTTTGCTCAGTCAACATAATAGTGAACTAGAACCAGTGTAAACTACGTGTAAACACTGTAAGCAGAGCACTTCCCTCCACTGTTTAAATAGTAGGATGGTTCTTCAAGGGTTCTTTAGTAAAGGGAAAGGTTCTATTCAGAACCATAAGTTCTGTATAGAACCGTTTCTTGCTAAAATGGTTCTTCAGATCGACGGAGAATGTGTCAGAGAGGCTTTTTTTGAAAATGGTTCTACATAGCACCAAAGAGTTTAGAACAGAACATTTCACATCGACCCACTCTGAATGACTTTCTTTTACATCTTAACTGCTTATTTATGCAGAAATTTTGGGAAATTGATGTAGCTCCCCTTTAAGCTTGCAGGGACAATGGAATCTCAGCTTGGAATTAATAAATTGGCCATTTCAAAAAACAAACAAACAAACAAAAAAGTAAAAACCCTACAATCCGCTTCTGTCACCAAACTTTTGGAGTTCTCATATCAGCACCTGAGCAACCAACAGAGGTCACTATGTGCTCAGTCAACATAATAGTGAACTAGAACCAGTGTAAACTACGTGTAAACACTGTAAGCAGAACACTTTCCTCCACTGTTTAAATAGTAGGATGGTTCTTCAAGGGTTCTTTAGTAAAGGCAAAGGTTCTATTTAGAACCATGAGTTCTGTATAGAACCGTTTCATGCTATTATGGTTCTTCAGATTGATGGAAAATGTGTCACACAGTTTTGAAAATGGTTCTGTGTAGCACCAAAAAGGGTTCTTGTATTGTTATGATGTCGAGCTTATAACAATAGAGGAACCCTTTTTGGTGTTATAACTAGACAATATAGAACCGTTTCATGCTCATGGTGAAATGGTTCCTCAGATTGATGGAGAATGTGTAGTAGAACCTTTCTGAAAATGCTTTTATATGGCACCAAAAAATGGTTTTGCTATTGTTCCAAGCTTGACATAACAATAGTAGAATGCTTCTTGGTGCTATATAGAACCATTTTCAAAAAATGTTCTATATACAACCAAATACAACACATTCTCTATCAGTCTGAAGAACCATTTCACCATGAGCATGAAATGGTTTTAGATAGGTTCTAAATAGAACCAATGCCTTTACTAAAGAACTCTTGGGGAACCGTCTGTTTTAAGTGTGTGGAGATCTGCTAAAAGTAGAGGGCTTTGTTAAATTGACTCACTGACCTCCAAAACCACTACCGGTTATCTTTGACTTCCCTTCACATGAGTTTTTAAACACCTCAGTGTCACTGCTGGACTGAGAATAGTCCACCAAACAAAAATATCCAGCCAACAGTGTCCTGTGGGCAGCGTCCTGTGACCACTGATGAAGGACTAGAGGATGACCAACACAAACTGTGCAGCAGCAGATGAGCTATCGTCTCTGACTTTACATCTACAAGGTGGACTGACAAGGTAGGAGTGTCTAATAGAGTGGACAGTGAGTGGACACAGTGTTTAAAAACTCCAGCAGCACTGCTGTGTCTCATCCACTCGTACCAGCACAACACACACTAACACACCACCACGTCAGTGTTACTGCAGTGCTGAGAATGATGCACCACCCAAATAGTACCTGCTCTGTGAGGGTCCATGGGGGTCCTGACCACTGAAGAACAGGGTAAAAGGGGGCTAACAAAGTGTGAGAGAAACAGATGGACTACAGTCTGTAACTGTAGAACTACAAAGTGCACCTATATAGTAAGTGGAGCTGATAAAATGGGCAGTGAGCGTAGAAACAAGCAGGTGGTCATAAAGTTGTGCCTGATCGGTGGATGGTACATTTTACGGTGCACGTTTGTACATTTACAACCATCTGAACTCACGTTGTTTTTGGTCTTCATGCTGGCCCCGTACATCAGCAGCAGCTGGATCATTTTGAACCTGTTGATCCTCACTGCATCGTGTAAGGGCGTGTCTCCCTCCTGCATAGACACACAACGGTAATACAGCTCAATTGAAATTCAGCAAAATTGGTGAATTGGCGAAAGTGACAGTAATTAGCATGTCACCTGCAGAGGATACACATCAGCACTTTTTAATGCACAGTTAATGTTTGTTTATTGGATTCAACAAATAAAAACCATAACATCAAAAACATATGAAGGTTAGTATTAGGTTTTGGGATGGGGTTTGGGCTAGGGTTAGCATTAGGGCCAGGGTGAGGGTTAGGTTTTGGGTGGAGGTTTGGGCTAGGGTTAGGATTAGGGCCAGGGTGAGGGTTAGGCTTTGGGATGAGGTTAAAGTTAGGGTTAGGATTAGGGCCAGGGTGAGGATTAGGTTTTGGGTTGAGATTTGGGCTAGGGTTAGGATTAGGGCCAGGGTGAGGGTTAGGCTTTGGGATGAGGTTAAAGTTAGGGTTAGGATTAGGGCCAGGGTGAGGGTTAGGCTTTGGGATGAGGTTAAAGTTAGGGTTAGGATTAGGGCCAGGGTGAGGGTTAGGCTTTGGGATGAGGTTAAAGTTAGGGTTAGGATTAGGGCCAGGGTGAGGGTTTTGGGTTGAGGTTAAAGTTAGGGTTAGGATTAAGGCCAGGGTGAGGATTAGGTTTTGGGTAAGGTTGGTAAGGTTAGGTGTTGCGTAATGGAAGTATATTATAAATACATCTACTTAATGTTAGTAATGTATCAACAGAACATCTACAAGACATTTACTTCAGTGTATTCAGATGCTTCACTACTACTGATATGTTGTTGATGTGTTACTGATAATCTGTTAAGAGTTTATTAATCATCTACAAAGGACCACTCCAAATAAAGTGTTATGGATGATTGAAGTGTCCCTGAAATGTTCAGAAATGGCCTTGCATTAGTCATAGGTCCACCATCAGCCTTACTAAAGGAGGCCTAAAGTAATGATGGATCCAGCAGGTCTACGTACTCTTCACTTTATCATGTGTTTGAAGTTTGTTCTGATCTCTTACCCTGTCTTTAGCGCTGATGTCCGCTCCGCAGTGGATGAGATGCTCCGCACACTCGTAATGGCCAGTCCTGACCGCTACATGGAGCGGAGTGCTGTATAGCTGCAATCACACAGAGCCAACACTTCTGCTTAGTCCACCACTGAGTGAGCTCACTGCATTCACTCGGCCTATAGATTTAGCTCTGGTTGGTCAGAAAATAACCGCTACTAGTTTGAATGCATGATTGTTGGGCCGACTTCTATGCTTACAGATAGTCCAATCAAGTATAATTAGCAGTCTATATTATACTTAAAGGTACACAAATGCCTTGAATTGACTTCAAAAATATATTACAACAATACAATTATCACTTGTTTTATGTCTTTCGGTTTCTTTCATTTTGGCTATGACTGTGTCAATGTCAGGGGCATCGCTAGGTCAGTTTTAATGGGGGTTAAAGCCTAAATTTTATGTGTAATATTTCTGCTGTAAAATATCACTATGACCGTGAACATCTGTCACCCAGATTATTAACCCTTTAGACCCCCATTCAGTAAAGGCGTAGCCCCCCTTTCCATAAATCTCTAGTGGTCAGTGTTATATCTCTCATTCATGTATCTATAATGTACACATTATAATCAGGTAAATTCATTGCATTCATTCATGCATTGATTCCTACCACCTGCTTCAACCGTGTTAAGTGAGAGTATATCAATATTTCACCTATGTATGCGACCGTAATGCCTATAGAGTTCAAGCCCCATGTTAATATATACCTTGTCTCTGGAGCTGATTTTGCCTCCCTCGTTCAGCAGCAGTTCCAGTGCAGGCAGACAGCCCCCCCTGCAGGCCCAGTGCACGGCTGTAGCGTCCAGCTGCAAAGACATGCAGTCGAACCAACTCATGAACAGACTTGTGATTATTTAAAATTTCTTAAATTAACTAAAGCAATTCAAGCACTTAAGAAATCAGCACTGTCCCTCGTCTTTGAGAACTGAATATACTATATATCAGTTATGGCTGCACTATATATCGCTTGTTAATCTTTATCATGATGTTGGCCTTTGCAATGCTGGTATCACAGAAGGCTGTAACATGTGAATGAGCTCTCTAACCAATCAATGTACCTTGTCTTTGTTCTCAATTGAAGCTCCGGCCTCCAGAAGCCTCTTCATGACCTCAATGTGACCGTGAAAGCAGGCTTTATGCAGAGCAGAACGCTTGAACTGAAAAAGAGACAGAAAGAGAGAGAGATATATAGAGAAACATAGAGAGAGATCATAATAGACACAACAGCTGTTACTGTTTACACAGCTACAATATACAAAAAACCTCCAAATCTCCAAAATGGTACCTTTACAGCAGGAAAACATGTTCCATTTACCCCAGATGTCAGCCAAGACCTGTTTAGTGCCCAAATTTTACTTTCCTAATTTAGTTTAGTGCTAAAACTATGAAGCTAACATCGCTAACAAACACTAGAAGTCAATAGTCACCCAAATCAGCGCCGTAAAAAAACTCCGCATCCAGCTCTTCGTTAAGGTTGTGTGCACACTTGTCGATGTGGTTTAGGACACAGTATGAATTACTGTGAACTATAAAAATGAACAAAACAAAAACTGATTTGGGTGACTATTGTTTTCTAGTGCTTGTTATCAACACTAGCGTCTTTGCTCCAGCGCTAAACTAAAGAACCCCTTAAAATCCAGGTGTATTTCATACTAAAGCTTATTATTAAGTAAGTACAGGGATTTCAGTGCAAACTAATGGAGCTATTCTTAGGTTATAGAAGTGTGTAATAAAACTTTGGGCTAGGGCTGTTAAGGGGTAATGACATTTACTGTACCGATATCATATTTCAAGTCATTTTGGTCTGTTCATCATGAAATGTTCACACGATGTAAAGGGCAGCTGGCATTTTCAAATGATGTTCGCCCAATTAATCATGCTTTATTGGTACGTATACATGAGGCCATGCGTTACACACCATCAGTCATAATATTGAGAGAATATTTACACTCACATGGTCACAGGCATTGGGGTCTCCACCATCAGACAGGTACTTCTCCACCACAGCTAGCTTATTTTCCTCAGCAGCTTTGAGGAACATGGCCTGGTCCACTGTTTCTGGCTACAACACAAGAGTATTGGGTTACATCTTCCAGTTATATATGACAGTATGCTCTCTCTCTCTCTCTCTCTCTCTCTTCCTCTCTCACCACTATCTCAGGTTCAGGTTCCTTCTTGTGAGCACATATCTTCCTCTCTTTCCTCCTCTTCTTCAGCTCGAGGATGCTGAAGAGATCGTCTACAGTCTCCAGCTTCAGGTGACCTAACCGGTCAATCTAACAGAAATGAAAACGTTTATTATACGGATACAAAGAGTAACTTTGTTAGTCATAATATAGTTGTAATTACTTTACACATAATTTCATATCACCACTTGAGCTGCTTAAGTAGCTTACACTTACTGGCCACTTTATTGGAAACCCCTCCTTTGGTTTACAGTTAAAGATTGTAGCCACAATTTCTGTTAGCCATCCTCTAGCCCTTCATCAGTGGTCAATTTCTGTCCAGAGAAATACACTTTAAGCAGAAGATTTGAGTGTCTATTGAATTCTATGTTTGGTAGCAACATTAGCCTTGCTGCTCCAATTTGAAGCACAATGTAGTAAAATCGTGCTGTGCCAGTGTCACTGCTGTGTTGATGGTGGTCCTATGGTGGTCCCTTCCATCCAACATTTTGACCAACCATGACTGCAGTACACTGTTTCTTCGGGTTCTTTGTTTTTGCCAAGTTAGGGTCAAATTTAGCTAGCCACCCAGCATGGTCATACTGGTTGACCAGCATACGAGCATCATGCTGTGCCGGTGTCACTGCTGTGTTGATGGTGGTCCTATGGTGGTCCCTTTCCACTGATGAACGGGAAGAGGGGCTGATAAACCTATAGGCTACCATCAGTAATTGTAAACCTACAAAGTGCACCTATATGGTAGGTGAACCTCTAGTGGACACATGCTAGTGCTAGCTTAAGCTTTTGCTCTGCGTTTGGTTTTATGTGAAGAGCCACAGGATGTGATTCAGGCTAGTTAGTGCGGTTAAGAAATTTTGGTGATGATTCTATGATGACTGTAGTTCGACCAAGTGGTCTGCACTGTTTTTACCCATACATTGTGGCTCAACACGCACAGCACCCCAACAAGAAGAGCAACCAAAATCAGCACTTGTATGTAGGCCTGTTGGATTCCAGAGATTTGGAAGTCGACTTTGATTCTGGATCCAAGTGATGACCCACCAGTTACAGTGCAGTTCACTTGGCTGTGGAAATGACAATAAAAAGCATGATCACAGATTTGCAACCTTACACCAGGGGTGTGCTGGTATAAATGGATTAGCGCCCTGCTAAGAAAACTGCACAGCTGGTCACCAGCAGCACCAACGTATGTTGTGTCCTGAATGCTGGTCAGCAGCAATTGCAGTTAAAATGCTGATCAGAAGCAAAATCAGCATGTGTTGTGTTTTAGGTGCTGGTATGCTGGTCAACCAGCATGACTGTACTGGCAAAACCAGCACAGAATTCATTCTAGTCTATGCTGTTTTTAGCAGGGCAGGCTAAGCCCTCCGTTTTGAAAAAAGGCATCAAAATAAGATTTAATTTTTGTCATCCACACAATTTTTACAATACTCGCTGTTCCCAAATGACAAGAAGCTTCATAAGGAGCCTGTATTTATCCTATTCCCATCACTGCGATAATGCTATTCTCTATTATTGCTGTTCTGGGATTCACCGCCTTATATTAGACTCCTTCAGTAGTGATTTGAACTTAAATCTTGTCATGTTGTAGTAAAAATGCAATGCTGCTGTGAAATGTAGTGTGATTGCTCGGTGATGGTGGTTGGCGGGGGTCCAGGGACGGGGGGTGGGGGAGTGGGGGGGGCTCCTAAATGTGATGATAATGATAAATGTGATCACCCATGACTGCAGTGCATTGTCAAAAAAAAAGTGTTTCTTCAGGTTCTTTGCCTCTGCCGGCTTAGGTTCTTCGCACAGGCCTAAGCTGGTTCAGCTAGTCATCCAGCATGGTCATGCTGGTGGACCAGCATACCAGCATCCAAAACACAACATGCGCTGGTTTCAGTGGTGATGCTGTTTTTCTGGCAGGGTAGTGAAGGCACTGGTTACCTATAGAACCATGACAACTTGAAGAATCTGTGATTCTTTGCATAGATAATGGATGGTTCCTCACTATGATGGAAAATCTGTTGCGTGTGGTGGTCCTTCTGGGCCCCCTGACAACCTCCATTTTTGCTCTATTTCTGTTGAGAGTTGGGTTGGAGCAGAACTTTGAGAACAACTGCTTTAAAGAAACCTGGTTCTAAAGAGCACCAATAAGGGTCCCCTATTGTGCAAGCAATAGAACCTTTTTTGGTACTATATAGAACTGTCCCGTCTGTGCCGCCCAGTGGGATATTAATAATGTTAGGAATTATTATTATTATTCATTTCAACTGTACGAATCAAACTCAGGCTGCAAACTGAATTTGATTGTGTTGTACAATAACAATTAAAGTATTCTATTCAAATCTATTGCGTTCTTACATTGAGTGTGAGGTTGTCTTCATCCTGGCTGCTGCTGTTCGCTGTGCTCAGATCGGTATGTGTTGAAAAGCCGTCCTGTTTCTCGCGATTGACCACCGCCTCATACTCTCCTGCCGCGTACACTTCTGCACACGCATCCCCTGCCTCCTTCCCCTCACACCTCTTCCCCGTGACCTGCAAATGGACAAAACACCTGTCAGTCTTTCTGCTTCTCGCCTCCAGGCAAATGTGTTTTTTATGGTTAGTTAAGTCAGGCTGGCTGGCCTTGAGATCAGGAATCTCTGAGTTATTCTCATGCAATCATTTGTGCCGTTTAAAATAGGAGGACATTCCCTGGAGCAGTTGGGCTATTCGAGACACATCGGATCAGGCTTAATCACCCACAGAGTCTTAGTAATAGCATATGTTATTCTCTCGTACTGTCTCACTTGCTGTCTGTAAATGGATGCACGGATGTTTATATGCATGCCAAGCGTCAGCATCTGCCCACTGGCTTCTACTCTATGAACTTAAATTAACTGACTTAACCTAAAAAAAGACGCAAACTTGCTGCCTCGAAAAAAATTAAGTTATTTAACTGGTTCAAGCCTAAATAGGATTCTTCAGTAAAAGCAATGGTTCGATATTGAACTAATTCATGCTTAAATGGTCCTTTGCATGGAGAAATGGTTCTTCAGATTGATGGAGAAGGTGCAGTAGAACCTTTCTGATAGTGGTTTTATATAGCACCAAACCAAAAAGCCCTGCTATTGTTCCAAGCTTGAAATTGTAACAATAGCAGAACCGTTTTGGTGCTATATAGAACCATATACAACACATTCTCCATCGGTCTGAAGAACTGTTTCATCATGCAAAGCATGAAATGAACCTATGGTTCTAAATAGAACCACTGCCTTTACTAAAGAACCCTTGAGAACCCATCTTTTTTAAGTGCGTATTGGAGTTATGATACTTTCTAGTTCTCCGTGAGCCACACTTTCTTAGCAAGTAAGGCAAACTCAAACAGCCCAATCATTTTAAATAGTTTGAGTTGAGCTGGCAGTTCTCTACCTTTTTGGGTTCTGTTTACGCTCAATGTAGGTAGGTTAACTTGAATTAGCTTAGTTAGGTAGATCATTTAATTGCACTTTCCTGCAAAACATTTTCTATGTGCAATGTACTGATACTGATATTGGCTATGAAACAACTCCATTATTCCAAATGGAATGTCTCATACAGTAATGAATGAACGGCTGCACATCCATTCACCAGCTAATAGCATGCATGGCTGTAGGTCGAAGTGATAAACCTGAATACAAAACACCACCGTGGTGAGAATAACATGTAAAATGCATCCAGACGTAACATTTTAGCACAAGACTATCATCGCTGTCCAAAGAAAGGAAGAACCTCCAAAATGGCAACTTTTGGAAGAAGGCAAAACATTCTTTACTTTTACTGGACATTAATGTAAAGAGATTTTATTCCAAGCAGTTAAGGGCAGCCGCCGAGCTCAAATGATGGAGAAAAATAAAAATCGCCAAAAATGGAGATACTTGTTTTTCTTTGGACAGTGACGGCATGCTACGGCACAAAAATGGCATTATGAGAAGACAACTCAAGAAAAATTAGAAAAAATAGCTAAAAAGTTAATCACAGAAATCAATAAAACTGCTAAGACACTTCATTCTGTAGGATTTATCCAAATTAATTGATATTAAGTCACTATGACATTTTACAAGATATAGTACATGGTACTAGATTTGCATTTGAATGCAATTGTTATGTTTTACAATGTATTGTAAGTATGTCTTGCTTCTATGTCCAAGGACATGTGTCCAAATTATTGTCTAGGACAATTGACTGCATGCCACAGATGCGGCAGATAGAGATTAGATTCAGATTAGGTTAATTGGAGTATTCCTTTAGGACTTCAATTTGCATACCAACATGTAATGCACTCTTGAAGGCAAAACCCAACTCTGTACATTAACCTACACTTGACATGGATGACGTATACGACTTACCAGGTCTTCAACACGTAGCAGTCCCATTTCTGTTGAGCCCGCTCTCTTTTAATTGCACTATTGTCCTTCTTGACTTAACAGCTGTTTCTTTCTGTCTCTCGCTCTCTCTCTCTCTCTCTCTCTCTCTCTCTCTCTCTCTCTCGCTCTCTCTGTGGTGGTGAAGCAATAGTCCAGTGTCTTGTGTGGAGTCCCAAAGCAATTGGCTCTGCTCTGTAACTCCGTCCTCTAATCTGTCATATATATATATACCCACTCTCGGGGAGGGACCACAACAATGTGTCACAGTGAGATCATCTGTCTTTCTCTCTTTCTCTCTCGCTCTCTCTATGTATGTCACTGTGCTTTGACCTCAGGCCATTCATTACTAGTCATGACCACATCATCTGATGTCATCGCTTCAGCACTCTAAAGAACAAATTCCAGTGGCCTGAGGCACCTTCAAATGACCCCCCCCGCCATCACCACCACCTCATGCCAGTACATCCTATACTTAGGGGGTAGGGGGAAGGGGGGGTGATGTGGGGGTGGGAGTAAGCCTGCAGTCCTGGAAGGCCGCTGTGATGTAACATTTACTCTTTCCCCCAGTATAACACACCTGATTCTACTTGATATTACTTGGAAAAAAGTCTGGTTCCACTGACTTACATTAAAAGTACATTTTTTCCTTCTCCTTTAAAGTTACCATTTTGGAAATATGAGGTTTGGTCCAACAACAGCAATATATATATATATATATATATATACAGTTAACATATACCATTATGTACAAGTTATTCATTTTTCATCGTCAAGGAAAAAAGTAGAAAAATTATATTTCACAGAAAATTACAACAACTAAATGTAATATCACATTTTTCAGTGTTTAATGTGTTCATTCTTTGCCAAAATTACAGCTTCCATTCTTTTCAGCTCCAAAGTTCAGTCTTGGACAGTGGTTGCATTTTCTGCTTTTCACAATCTCAATTACCCATTTAGACTTTAGTCCATAAAACCATTTTCAACACATCAGATGTTCTAGTGCGCATTATTTGCATTTTTGTCTATTTTCTTTCCTCAGTAAGGGCTTCTTCTTGAGCTACACATCCTTTCAGACCCATAGCACTGGGTTGTCTTCTCACAGTGGAAGGACAGAAACACTTGTGGATGTTTTTCAGATCTGGAGCATGATTTAAGGCTTGAAGTACTGATTACCTGAAGGTGACAGTTTAGTCTACCATGTCTTGCATGTATACACTCACCTAATTAGGAACACTGTACTAATACTGGTTAGGGTCTCCTTTTGCTCTCAAAGCATCCTCAATTCTTTGCTCCAAGGTAATTGATTGGTATTAATGGGGCCTAAAGTGTGCCCAGTAAACATTCCCCACACCATTACACCACCTCCACCAGCCTGGACCGGTGGGGGACAGGTTGGGGCCATGGATTCATGCTGCTGGTGCCAAATTCTGACCCTACCATCTGTGTGCCTCAGCAGAAACTGAGATTCATTAGACCAGGCTGTGTTTTTTTTTAGTCTTCAGCTGTCCATTTTTGGTGAGCTTGTGCCCACAGCAGCCTCAGCTTTCTGTTCTTGGCTGACAGAAGTGGAACTCGACATGGTCTTCTGCTGTTGTAGCCCATCCACCTCAATCTGCATAATTTCATGCACTGCACTGCTGCCACCAGATTCGAAATATATGGACAGTATTTGGTGGACCCACCCCACCAAATTTTTTTAAAAAATTAATACAGCCATAACAATTTATGTAAAAATACCAGATGTTTAAACCGGTCCTTTAGGTGCTGTAGCCAGTCAGCAGCCTGTCTGTGTTGTCCAACCTCACACACACACACATATACAAACACATACACATACACACATACACACAAACACAGACACACACACACACCAACAGCAGGCCATGTAGGAGGAGAACAGAGTGAAGGACACAGCACCTCCACACTTTTATTCCCTGCAGCACTGCTGTGTCTGATCCACTCAGACCAGCACAACACACACTAACACACCACCACCACGTCAGTGTTACTGCAGTGCTGAGAATGATCCACCACCCAAATAGTACCTGCTCTGTGAGGGTCCATGGGGGTCCTGACCACTGAAGAACAGGGTAAAAGGGGGCTAACAAAGTATCAGAGAAACAGATGGACTACAGTCTGTAACTGTAGAACTACAAAGTGCACCTATATAGTAAGTGGAGCTGATAAAATGGACAATGAGCGTAGAAACAAGGAGATGGTCATCATGTTATGCCTGATCGGTGTATATACTCATATCCAAAGTACATAGTTCGGCCTCTGAGAGGACATGTTGTTGTTGTGAACTAGTGACTTTCCATAACCCTGTTCATTTATTAAAGTCACGACTTGCAACAGCAAACAGCAAAAAACAACTATTCATATGCAGAGGCCCTAAATTGTGTGTGTAGTCACTGATATTCATGTATTTAACTCTCATTTTCACTGCAATACGCTCCTAACAGTACTCACTGGTTTTCACTGGTAACAGTGACTGATTTTCCTACATCTGTTTCTTATTGTAACTCTGAAAGGCCTGTAACAGTAGTCACTGGTTATTATAGGTTAATCTAAATCAGTGGTCTCCAACCCTGGTCCGGGAGTTTCTTTCCTGCAGAGTTTAGTTTCAACCTGTATTCAATAAGCTGCCCCGCCCCTTACTTAACTCTAATACATCTGATTCAGCCAGATCAGGGACTTAGGAAGAAGTTGATTAGCTGGAGCAGGTGTTGCAAATTGTGGTTGGAACTTGGCTCTGCAGGAAGGCTGCACTCCAGGACCAAGGTTGGAGACTATCGATCTAAATACTTCAGTCCAGTGACTGTTTCTCTATATTCAATACAGTATATTACTTGTAAAATCATATTATCTATTCTTATTGCTCTTGCTGTGTTAATGTTTTGCTCTTAATTGTCAACCAGAGAAGGATGAGTTGCTCATTTGAGTCTTGGTTCCTCTCAAGGTCTCTTCCTCTTGCTCTTAGGGAGTTTTTCTTGCTTGCTGGGGATACAAATTTTTTGTAAAGCTGCTTTGTGACAACACCTGTTGTCTCTACATTTTTGTTGTCTGATTTATTGTATTTACTGTTTTACATTTTGAAAGAATTGTGATACTTAAAACAGCCTTATATTATTTGAAAGTACCCACTGCCTTTTACATTATGTGAACAGTTTATGATAGATGGACCAGTAGAAATGGTCCAAAATTACTTGGAACTAAATTTTCATCAATGTTTCATAAGACAAATCAAAATCAAGGTTTTATAAGACAGATGTAATGAATAATGTGGAATTGAGAAGAGGGGGTTGTGCTGACCAGTGAAATGCCGTGGCCTTCCAGGATCTGAGTTTGACTTACACCAACAAATGTGACTAACGGAGCTTCTGTTACATTTGGCCTGCGTCCTTCATGCTTCTGATATCTGCTGATTGGTCGCAATGGAACGCCAATAGTGTGCGATCATGACCATGAAGTAATTTTTAAATGTTGTCTCACGTCTGTTTCTTCTCCATTTATGTCTACTTTGTCATCAGCAGACATTTTGTCGCCTGAGGTGGTGTGTAGTCACATTCAGTCACATGTAGCCCACATAAGAAAAATGTTAATGGATTTCTACTTGTCTTAGTCTATTTAAATGACAGTACTTTTACTTCTACTCACGTATATCAGTGAGGAAAGTTAGTACTTTTACATTTTACCCACATTGAGAGTTACTAGCTCTCTTTTCCGGCTGCTGCTCTTGGTCCTCTTATTTTGAAGCATTTGCATTAGATTTTTGGCCAAAAACTCCCACAAGGAGACAAATAGAATCAAACAAGCTTCAGATCCTGTGCTTAAAGAGGCCCAAAGAGAATACAGTCAAAAATGAGGGAAAAAACACCTTTATGATAATGTAAATTTCCGCTAGCACCCTGTAGGATTCTAGTAGTATGTTAGTGCTAAGCTAATGCTAGCCACATTCACTCAGTTGTATGTAGCCTACATAAGAGAAATGTTAAGGGATTTCTACTTGTCTTAGTGTATTTATACGACAGTACTTTTACTTCTACTCAAGTATATCAGTGAGGAAAGTTACTACTTTTACTCTGTTACATTTTACCTACTCAAATTGAGAGTTACTAGCTCTGTTTTCAGGTTGCTGCTGCTCGCTCCTCTTACTTTGGAGTATTCGCAGTTTATTTTTGGCCAAAAACTCCGATAAGGAGATGAACAGAATGTAACAAGCTTCAGATCCTGTGCTTAAAGATGCTCAGTAGGAAATCGTGACTATTACTGTCAAAAATGAGGGAAAAAACACTGATACGATAACGCTAATTTCTGCTAGCACCCGTAGGATTCTAGTAGTATGTTAGCGCTAAGCTAATGCTAGTCACATTCACTCAGTTGTATGTAGCTACATAGGAGAAATGTGAATGGATTTCTACTTGTCTTAGTGTTTTGAAATAACAGTACTTTTACCTTTACTTAAGTATATCAGTCAGGAAAGTTGCTAATTTTACTCTGGTAAATTTTAGCCACTCACATTAAGAGTGAATAGCTCTGTTTTCAGGTTGCTGCTGCTCGCTCCTCTTACTTTGGAGTATTCATATTTTATTTTTGGCCAAAATCTGCCATAAGGAGACAAATATAATCTAACAAGCTTCAGATCCTGTGCTTAAAGATGCTCAGCAGGAAACTGTGACTATTACAGTCAAAAATGAGTGAAAAAATACCTCTATGATAACGCTAATTTCTGCTAGCACCCTGTAGGATTTCTACTTGTCTTAGTGTTTTGAAATGACAGTACTTTTACTTCTACTCAAGTACATCAGTGAGGAAAGTAATCTACTTTAACCCTCTGTTACATTTCAGCCACTCACATTAGGAGTTGCTAGCTCTCTTTTCCGGTTGCTGCTGCTCGCTCATCTTATTTTGGAGCTTTAGCAGTTTATTTTTGGCCAAAACTCCCACAAGGAGATGAATAGAGTCTGAAGAACTGCCTATTACAGTAAAAAATTAGGGAAAAATACTTCTACAATAACGCTAATTTCTGCTTACATCCCTGGTAGTATGTTAGCGCTAAGCTAACACTAGTCACATTCACTCAGTCATATGTAGCTACATAAGAAAAATGTTAATGGATTTCTACTTGTCTTAGTGTTTTGAAATGACAGTACTTTTACTTCTACTCAAGTACATCAGTGAGGAAAGTAATCTACTTCAACCTTCTGTTACATTTTAGCCACTCACATTAGGAGTTGCTAAATCTGTTTTCAGGTTGCTGCTGCTCACTCCTCTTACTGTGGAGCTTTAGCAGTTTATTTTTGGCCAAAAACTCCTATAAGGAGACAAATAGAGTCTAACAAGCTTCAGATCCTGTTCTTAAAGATGCTCAGCAGAGAACTGTGCCCATTTATTTCCCTCAGGGATCAATAAAGTTCTATCTATCTATCATTTATCTATCTACAGTCAAAAATTAGGGAAAAATAGCTCTACGATGTTGCTAATTTGCTGCTTACACCCCCATTAGTATCTCAGCGCTAAGCTAATGCTAGCCACATTCACTCAGTCATGTAGCTACATAAGAGAAATGTTAATGGATTTCTACTTGTCTTAGTGTTTTGAAATGACAGTACTTTTACCCTTACTTAAGTATATCAGTTAGGAAAGTTGCTACTTTTACTCTGGTAAATTTTAGCCACTCACATTAAGAGTGAATAGCTCTGTTTTCAGGTTGCTGCTGCTCGCTCCTCTTACTTTGGAGTATTCATATTTTATTTTTGGCCAAAATCTCCCACAAGGAGACAAATAGAATCTAACAAGCTCCAGATCCTGTGCTTAAAGATGCTCAGCAGGGAACTGTGACTATTTCAGTTACAAATGAGTGAAAAAACACCTCTACGATAACGCTAATTTCTGCTAGCACCCTGTAGGATTCTAGTAGTATGTTAGCGCTAAGCTAATGCTAGCCACATTCACTCAGTTGTATGTAGCCTACATAAGAAAAATGTGAAAGGATTTCTACTTGTCTTAGTGTATTTAAATGACAGTACTTTTACTTCTACTCAAATATATCAGTGAAGAAAGTAATCTACTTACACCCACGTTTACATTTCAGCCACTCATATTGAGAGTTGCTAGCTCTCTTTTCCGGTTGCTGCTGCTCGCTCCTCTTATTTTGGAGCTTTAGCAGTTTATTTTTGGCCAAAACTCCCACAAGGAGATGAATAGAGTCTGAAGAACTGCCTATTACAGTCAAAAATTAGGGAAAAATACCTCTACGATGTTGCTAATGTCTGCTTACACCCCTGGTAGTATGTTAGCGCTAAGCTAATGCTAGCCACATTCACTCAGTCATATGTAGCTACATAAGAAAAATGTTAATGGATTTCTACTTGTCTTAGTGTATTTAAATGACAGTACTTTTACCCTTACTTAAGTATATCCGTCAGGAAAGTAATCTACTTAACTCTGTTACATTTTACCTACTCAGATTGAGAGTTACTAGCTCTGTTTTCAGGTTGCTGCTGCTCGCTCCTCTTACTTTGGAGTATTCGCAGTTTATTTTCGGCCAAAATCTCCCATAAGGAGACAAATAGAATCTAACAAAGCTTCAGATCCTGTGCTTAAAGATGCTCAGCAGGAAACCATGACTATTACAGTCAAAAATGAGTGAAAAAATACCTCTACGATAACGCTAATTTCTGCTAGCACCCTGTAGAATTCTAGTAGTATGTTAGTGCTGAGCTAATACTGATTCACATGAACATTTCTGGCTGTTCTAGATTAAACACGGACATTTGAAGCTTGTAAAGGACATTCTACATTTTATTTGAAGCTTGTAACAGACAAACATATAGTTTTACAGTGGCTCCCTCAATGAAGCCTAGCCTAGAGCTACTGCTGCTGTTTTCCATTTCTGTACTCACCATCAGTGATATATCTAGAACTTCTAGAAGGCCTAGAGTGACGTTCTGCTCACAATATTGGTCCCTTTGTAAATCAAAACATGGTTGGTTGATTATTCTGTCAGTTCCTTACTACTTTGGTGGCTAATCTGACACATTAGAATCAGAATCAGTTTATTTCGCCGAGTCATAATAAAAATACAATAAACATAATGAAGAATAAAGAAGAATAAAGAACCAATGTGAAAGAAGCTAAAGAGATGTGTGAATATCTGTACATATGCAGATATGAATATCTATACACATGCAGGTCTGAGTAGCAGTAGACATACTATAATAACTATTATACATAGAATATTACAGAATGATATGAACATTTAACATCTGTGCAGCTGTGAAAACAAGTATTGTTACAGAGGAGTTACTGTAATACAGTAAGGAGTTTGTTTAGTTTACTTTGAACTAAACCAACGTTTAAAGAATGAGGTGTCCACTGTGGTTAATGAGCTTTTGCATGTCTGGTTGTGCTGGTTTTGATGGCCTTGATTCTTCTACCAGAGGGAGGTGGCTAGAAGAGGTGATTTCCAGGATGAGAGGGGTACGCTGTAATTTTGTCAGTGCGTTTTGCAGCAGGTTGAATTTCTTGAGAAAGAAAGAATATTCTCTGCTGTGCTCTCTTCAGGTTCCTGGATATCCTGGATATGGTGGTGCCTATAGGACCTTGAGTGACTCCACAGTGGAAGCCACAGAGCTATTGATGTTAAGGAGGGTAAGGCGGGGTGCGCCTGAAGTCCACAACCATCTCTACAGTCTCAGACCAGCTGCTCAACTTTCGTTGGCTATGAGACCCACCACAGTGGTGTCACCTGCAAAATTCAGAATTGTTTCTTAGGCCCAATCCCATTTCTTCTTTTTACCCCTACCCCTTGTTTTCGAGTGTCACTCTAACCCCTTGGAACTGAGTTGGTTCAAATCTTGCCCTACGAAATGGGAAATTTCAAATTAAACAAAAAAACATTGCCGCATCAACAGCTACCAGCGCTGCTCTGTAGGCGACCCGGCCCTTCTTCAGTGACAGCAGAGGAGGGTAAAGTTCAGCTCCTCACTGCTGGGCTTTAGTTACATTTAGGGCATCATATGCCTTCAAAGAGGGGGACAATTATTTATTATCACCCACCACTAATTCTTCAGTGATATGAAGCTGAAGTCAGATATTCACCAGCTTCTTTTTTGAATTTTCCTGTTCCACCTTAAATGGTGCAGCAGTTACATTCTGGCACTTCAGGCATCAGAACTGCTGGACTATTTAAGGTGGAACGGGAAAGTTAGCTAGCTAGCTACCGAGACATTAGCATACTATTAGCGATTTTTTTATGCTTGTTATGAAGAAAACGACCATAATACACAGAAACGACATTAAACTAAGATAATACAGTGATTATTGTAATTTTGTAACAGAGAAAATTCTCACATTTGTGGGTTTCTTTGGTCTCTTGTTCTCCATCTTGCTGATTTTTCTTTTTTTCTCATAACTCTCTGTTTGGAGCCTCTGAAAAACCTCCGTTTGGAGGGTCATGTAGCCCCAACACTTCATCCTACCCCTCTATCTCAACAAAAATTGGGACACCCTAACCCTAGATGTGAATGTGCTAAACAGAGGGCTAAGGGCTAAGAGGTAGGGGCGAGGGGTGAAATGGGATTGGGCCTTAGAGTCACAGTCATCTATGTAAAGACTGAAATTCAGGAAATGTCAGGAAATCCAGGATCCACTTGTAGCTATGTAGTCACTTGTAGTCATCACTATGGGGATGAATGCCGAGCTGGAGTCCACAAACAGAACTCCCATAGCTTCCATGACTGTCAAGATGCTGTAGCATGTGGCATTAGGACTTCTGTTCAGCTCCTGAAGTCCTAACCACTGGAAGAGCACGCTTGGCTTTATCTACCTTGATACCATAGAGAAAAAAAATTCTGTATGGATAATTTTTCACTTGCCGTTTTAAGATTTTAACCCGTTTATTTCCAACCAAAACTTAACAATGAAATGAGGTTGTACTACAATGCTTGCGGAGTTCAAATACAACAAGCGCAGTGCTTATATTAAGTGAAAAATAACTTCATTACTAAGAAATCATTAGGTCTCCTCTAAAAGCATAGAAGTCATTGAGGGTCACTGCTGCAGATGCTGGAGGTGCTAAGAAGATCCACTACAGGGAGCTCAGTACTTGAGGGGTTTTTGGCCTGGTCATTTTTCTTGTATTTTATCTCACACTGGCTTTCCTGTATTGTGCCTCATTCAAAAAGCAGTCTAGGGTAAAACACTCCTCATAACAACATGAATGGGTGGAGCTAAACTGCTCTCGGCTGAACAGGTGGGTATACGTAAATGTATTGGTTCTTGTGACATCACAAAAGCAGTGAATTCAAAACAGGCTGCAGCTTAGTTTCCGTATATGGACTGGGGTATGCTTTGAAACTTTACCAGTGTTGACTACCACCACAGATACTACATCAAACTCTTTTATTCAAAAAGAGAAGTGAGGGAGATTCATGTGCCGATGATATGGGCCCTTTAAGTTTTGCTAGGCTACTTTTACTTCTGCTTGGGTCGTTATTCCACTAAAGTACCAGCACTATATTTGAAGCTGGTTTTAGGAAACTCGACCCATTTCTGGGCCTGGTTTGTTTTTTCAGTATCAATGTCATCGTTCCCGGCTCTCCTGCCTCCGCGTGCATCTGGTGAAGTCATCAAGTCCCGCAAATGGTCACTATATTTAATACAGGAGGTTATAAATCATGACCTCGTGAGCTCACCCGCAGAAAGGACATGCCAAGCTGTCTCCGCATACTAAATCGGAACGGGTGACCCATGAGGTAAGCCTTCAGGAAGAATCTAGGAAGAATTTAGGAAGAATCTGTCACTGTAAGCACATGACCTGTTCTTTTGTCTTCAATAAACAACAAAGGAACCTGGAGGCCTTAAAGGGCCGACGTTGTACATTTCTGTTATGTTTTATTTTTTCTCCCTGAAGTCCTGAAGTAATGGTTGCGTGGTATTACATATCAAAAACATAATTCATCTTTGTATGAGCACTTTTTAACCTCTCACTGGCTATTTTTCTTACTGTACCTTTAAGATCGATATATGTAAATGACCTCTGTTTTGATAGGCTGACTCTTTTGCCAGCAAAATGAGGCAAACCACATTTAAAAAGCAGCCTGGGCAGAACAAACTGCTGTGGGCTAAATGCACAGTCAAATGTGAATGCATTCATGGTTGTGACATCACCACCATGCTGAACTGAAAAAACAAGCTTAAAGGGGAATTCCACCGATATTTCTACATTTTTAGAAATTTAAATTCACTCAAATGTTTTAACAGAAAAAAAATGCATATTTCCATTCACTGCAGTTACACAGAGACACTTTAGATGACGTAGGCTTTCATGATTAGGGGCTGCATCGAAATGAGCAAGATAGACAGATGGAGAGACAAAAACTGATGAATGAAAAACCCGCTATTGAAATATAAAGTCATTCAGAGTGGTTTGATGTGTGAAGGTTAATTGTAGAGAAACTTACTAACTCAGACTTTCTTTACAGTGGTGCTGATAGGAACCAGGGGTCACAATGCCTGCAACACAAATATAGTCATTTTATTTACTATGCAAAATGACCAGTGCACCTCTTCTGAGTTTTATATGTAATATTAATAATGGTAAAATAGTGGAAATTTTGGGAAAAAAAAAGGTTTGAGTGTACAACCCCAATTCCAAAAAAGTTGGGAAGCTGTGCAAAAAGTAAATAAAAACAAAATGCAATGATGTGCAAATCATTTAAACCCTATACTTAATTGAAAATAGTACAAAAATAAAATATCAAATGTTGAAACTGAGAAATTTTATTGTTTTTGAAAAATATTTCCCCATTTTGGATTTGGTGCCAACAACATGTTCCAGTCGGGACATGGGAAACAAAAGGCTGGTAAAGTTGTGTAATGCTAAAAAACACCTGGTGGTTGATTGGCAACAGGTCAGTAACATGATTAGGTATAAAAGAGCACCTCAGAGAGGCGGAGTCTTTCAGAAGTAAAGATGAGGAGGGGTTCACCACTCTGTGAAAGACTGCACCATCAAATAGTGCAACAATTCAAGAATAATGTTCCTCAACATAAAATACCAAAGAACTTTTTCTTTTCATCATCTACGGTACAGAATAACATTAAAAGATTCAGAGAATCTGGAGAAATCTCTGTATGTAAGGGACAAGACCAAAAACCAGTATTTGCTGGCCGTGATCTTTGGGCCCTCAGGCAGCACTGCATTAAAAACAGACATGATTCGGTAGAGGAAATCACTGCATGGGCTCAGAAACACTTCTGAAAACCACTGTCTGTGAAAACAGTTTGGTGCTGCATCCACAAATGCAAGTTAAAACTCTTAAACCCAAAAAAGAAACCGTAGAATGTGAAAACATTTCACTTTTAAAACTACAGCAGAGTCTCCTCAGTTCCCAAACACTTACAGAGTGTTGTTAAAAGAAGAGCTGATGAAACACAGTGGTAAACAGGCCCCCGTCCCAACTTTTTTGGAACGTGTTGTTGGCATCAAATTCAAAATGAGCATATATTTTTCAAAAAACAATAAAATTCCTCAGTTTCAACATCTGATATGTTGCCTTTGTAGTATTTTCATTTATAAACATGGTTTCCATCATTTGCACATCATAGCATTCTATTTTTATGTACATTCTGAACAGCGTCCCAACTTTTTTGGACATGGGGTTGTAATATTTTGCCTTACAACGCCCTGCACATACCTCTCAACCATGAATGTATTTTAAATGATATGTTTTAGGCCAAAATCTTATCTGAATACTATCACAAAACAAAGTCACAGGCACCTGACAGCATAACCACAATCATTTCATGTAGTAACTTTCTGTGACGTAGCTTTTCGAAGCATTAAGCTCTTCAGACATCTGGTTCCTATCGGCACCACTGTGAACAATTCTGATTTGGGAAGTTTCTCTAGAACAAAGCATTTCATGTCACATTTCACTCTGAATCACTTTGTTTACACCTAAAAAAAAAATTAGGATTTAATTATGAATAACTTTTGAAAATGAGTGGAGTCCCCACTTTGGACTGTATAGAATAGGAACTCAATGGTAAAACTTTAACAATGCTATGGGCTCTTTAAAATTCTACTTGGACTGAAACTCCAATAGTAAATTATATTAGCTGAATACACTGGAGAATCTGTGTTCACTGATCAAAGTATACATAGCATGAAAACCCTTTTATACAACATTTATTCTCTCTAAAAAGCATTCAGAAGTTGAATGAATAGACATGGTCTCATTTTTTTGTTTTCGTGTATTAATACTGCAAGAAATCAGAGTTGAAGCTTCTTTTGCCCATGAGGACAATGTGGACAAATATAAGAAACTCAACACCTCCTCAGTGGGCTCTACAGCAGTGGGGCTCCGGCTGACGGCGCAAAGTCAGACAGGATGTTGCTGAGAGCACAGGCATTATAAATAGTCCAGAGAGACAGTGCTGCTTCTGAAACGTTGTCTGTTTGATCTACGAATAGACGTGAGAATCCCTCGGTGGCGTTAAGCTGTTTCATAAAGTCGAGCCCTTTCACGTTTAGGAGTGATTGATGAGCAAACGGTGCTCAGTTAGCGAGGCAGATATGCTTCTGTTTACAACATGTCAGCTCAACTCAGTGCTTTGTAATTGCTTTGGTGACAGGCTATTTCAGGCACATGGACATGGAGAGATGTAAGCCATGAAAAAAGTATATTTATTGATGGTGCATTTACAACAGTACCTTCTTAACTCTTCTCTGCTAGAAAAACCAGCATGGACCACCAGTTTTGCTGTCCACCAGGAAAACCAGCATATCACTGTTGTCAGAAGAAAACCTCATATCTCCAAAATAGTAACTTTACAGGAGAAGGAAAAAACCTACTTTACTTTTAATGTAAGTTAATGGAACCAGAATTTTTTCCAAGTCATTTTGGGCCGTTTCTTTTGGTCCATTCATCATGAAATTTACAAACAATGTAAAGGGGAACAGGCATTTTCAAAAACTGGAAACTGGAGAAAAACTGGAAACATTATTTCAAAAACTGGAAACTGTCAAAAATGGAGATACAAGGTTTTCTGGTAACACTTTCTATGAATGTCACCTTTGTAAGCATCTATAAACACATTCATAACACGTTATAATGTATTCATAAGGCATTATAAACATGGCTATAAATATTTATAAAAAAGCATTATACATTATAGCCATGCTTATTATGCATTATGAATTGTTAACATAATACATTATAAGTACTGATCATAACAAATTATAAGAGCTCATAAGTGGTATTTGTCCGCTCTAAGTAAAGTGAAGCGTACTGTACTAAAGCCTCCTCCAGTGTTCAGAGTGAGGCTTCAAGTTGAAGTATTTACTGAAGGATTTACTGAAACACTAAAACATTCACAGTAAAGCACATTACAGGCTTCAAATGTCAGAGTTTAAACTAGAGCTGCCATCAGTGTTTTACCCAATGTGGGAAAGGTAATGTACACCACCGTTAGCTTGGTATTTGTCTTTACTTTACGCTCTCCAAGCTGGGACTGACTTCTTTGGCACTGACATTATAACATGTTATGAACACTACTTATAATGCATTATATTAACAATTCATAATGTATAATAAACATGGCTATAAAGTGTAATTCAGTGTAATTCATTTTTATAAATGTTTATAATCATGTTTATAATGCCATATGAAGGCATTATAACATGTTATATATGTGTTTATACATACATACACACATACATCATCTAAACCGCTTATCCTTCTGGGTCACGGTGGGGTGCTGGAGCCTATCCCAGCTGTCATTGGGCGGAAGGCAGGATACACCCTGGACAGGTCGCCAGTCCATAGCAGGGTATGTGTTTATAGATGCTTACAAAGGTGACATTCATAGAAAGTGTTACCGGTTTTCTTTCAACAACAGCGATATGTTATGTTTTGGATGCTGGTATGCTGGTCAACCAGCATGACCATACTGGGTGACCAGCTAAGCCAGCATCAGACCAGCTCTGAACCAGCGTAAACCATTTTAGACCAGCATGGAATTCATCTCAGCATTGGTCTACGCTGTATGTTTCAGTAGGGTTGTTTGCCTGCTTTCTGGTGCTGCTGCTAAAGTGACATGATTGACAGCTGTCTTTCACTATGGGGCGCTTTTCAGGGTGCTAATGGCGCTAATGGCAGGTTTAGATATTTGGGGCATCTGATAAGTCCAAGGAAACTGAAATTATACTACACTGTCGTTACAAAACAATGTATCTCTCAAAAACGTTCATAACTTTAAGTTAAGTGATCTCAAGTCTTCAGTAGAGAATTTTACTTTATTTTATGTTGTGAATTTTATGTTATTAGCTGCAGGATTGCAATGCGCAAAAGTAAACCCAACCAAAAACCTGTCAGGTTCAAAATGGCATCAAATTACACGCTGTAGAAAAACGCTTCTGTCTGAAGGAGAGTAAATGTAGCGCTACACAGTAAATGCAATGTTTATAAGAAAGAGGCAAAATAACCTGAAATGTTAGTCTGTAGTTTATATCACAAGTATGCTAGCTAGCTAGCACAATAGCTAATCCATCTGAAGTTTTAGAGAGTTTTAAAGAAATGTCATCTGTAACTTTAGCTACTGCGCTAGCTAGTACACTTGCTATCCAAACTGCAAGGTGTTTTGCCTCTTTCCCTTTAAAAAGTTGATGAACAGATATCTGGTTTACTACTAAGAGAGAGTTGTTTTTTTTCCTCTTCTGTAATGATGTTCCATGTTTAGCTGGTCGCCACAGCATGGTCATGCTGGTTGACCAGCATGCCAGCATCCAAAGCACAACATATCGCTGCTGTTGGGAGAAAACCTCGTATCTCAAATTTAGTCGTTTTTCAGTTTTTGAAAATGCCTGTTGTCCTTTACATCGTGTGTAAATTTCATGATGAACGGCCCAAAAGAAACGGCCCAAAATGACTTGTGAAGTCTGGTTCCATTGACTTACATTAAAAGTAAAGTATGTTTTTTCCTTTTCCTGTAAAGTTACCGTTTTGGAGATATGAGGTTTTCTTCCGACAACAGCGATATGCTGTGTTTTGGATGCTGGCATCCACAACCAAACTGGGTGACAAGCTAAACCAGCACCAGACCAGCATAAATCAGCATAGGCTAGCTTAGACTAGCAAATAATGTGTGCTGGTCTGTGCTGTTTTTTATCAGCAGGTAGTCTTATTTAGCCTATTTAGCAAGAAATATCCACATTTGCTATCTTTGAATTTTCAGTCACATCCTTTACAATGCAGTGGACTCACATTAAGGCACTCACATTGTTGGCCTGTCATTAATGAATCCTACAAATAAAGGTTCTGTGCAGGTACATTTTTCGTTTATCAAGGTACAAACAGTGTAAATGTTCCCTCAAAGGTACACCAGTGGATTTAAGGCCCAATTGAGAACTTTACATAATTTTTTCCAGGTGAAAAGTTCGTATTTGTACCTTTTCATAACCGAATGTTTTAAAACAGAACAGTAAAATAAAAGCCTGGAGACGAGACGGGGTGTGTGGAGTCAGTACAGCTTAGAATATATCATTTCAGTGGATTATGGTTCAGTTATGTTCCCTGACTAAAGGTACTGAGATGTACTTCTGAGGGTACCACCCCAGTGACATAAGGGGAACTGACCCAGTGACAGTCTAGTACCTTTATTTCTGAGAGTGTAACATTAATATACAAAGAATTCATCCCAAGAAACTTTGGACCATTTCTGTTGGTCTCTTCATCGTCAAGTGTAGCCATGTGGGAGAATATGAGAAAGAACTATGAGAAATTTTGGGTTGATAGCAGGTGGGACTGTAGACTTACTAAGACGGGAACAAACAGAGTGTTAAATTTCTAAATTAAATCAGTGCCTCAAGATAGCAGAGCTCAAAGTAAGGGGCAAAGGTGCTCATGTCAACATTATCGATGTACAACAAGCCTGTCTTTAGTCCACAAATGTAATGTAAGGTAGAATGGTTAGAAGAGGCCATGCTGTGTTGTCTGTTGCACTTCAGATGTTAAAAGAACACAGACTACAGGACTTTTAGATGAGGTGTCCAGGAGATCCAGCACCAAAAGCTTAACAAGTTGTTCCCAGGCATGTATTCTCACTATGAGATCACTTACGGCCCTGCTAGCTACATCTGAAACTGTATCTATCGTTATTTGTTAGGCTATTGTATTGTTATGTAGTGTGGCAATATATTATCGGTTCAACAGAATTCAAGATGATATACACTTGTATGTTCTTTCACTACAATACCCAGCATGCATTACACAAGCACGTCAACCAATAAGAATCCCTGTGGTGCCAACTAATCCTGACTGCTAGTCTGGCCACTAGTCCATAAGCGAACAAGCACAAACAAGCTAGCATCACCACTGTAGTCATGTCGTCATTTTGTAGTTGGCTCCATGCTCTTATGCCCATATTAGGAACTCTGGGTCTGAGCTCCAGTTCTCTATGGCCAGAATGAATACTGGTAAATGTGAGCTAAAACTACTGCGCCCTGAATTCACGTCATTAGACAGGCAGCCTCCTTAATCCGGCTCTGTCTGTGTACATTTCCATGTTCAGACTGAGGGCAGATGAAAAGAAGTCAGAACAAAATCAGCAGGTTTCCCTGCATTTCTCTGTTCTTCATCTGAAGCTCACTGAAACATGATAGATCTTTCCTTTTAGCTTGATTTGAAAAGATCTACAAACGGACCTGAACTCGGGCTGATCCGGTACAGACTCAGCTTCATATCACTGATAAACTGATTTAGGCTCTCAGAATATCCAAATTATTATTTTAGTACTGGTAACATTTTCTCAGGACATTCGCCAGCTTTTTGTTAGACTTTTCCCGTTCCATCTTAAATGGTGCAGCAGTCACATTCTGAACTGCTGCGCCATTTAAGGTGGAACGGGGAAATTCAAACAAGCAGCCGGCGAAAAAGAAGCGGACCTCGGCTTCACGGAGGGTTGAAAGGCCTGATATGAGGAGGTTTCTCTATTTCCGCTTAACAGCCGAGTAACATTAACTTATTTTTGCTGTTTCACAGAAACGACAGGTCAGTATTTCGTCTCGTTTGCTAATGCTTTTGACAGCTAGTCACAGCTGCTGCATCATTTAAGGTGGAACGGGAACATTCAAACAAGAAGCTGAAGAAAAAAGAAGCTAATTTCAGCCTCATAGGAGTTTTAGTCTATCAAAATATCCCACCCAGAGGTTTTATTTACGGGTAAACCTGTAAATAGAACATTTCGTTAAGGTAGCACAGCAACATTAGCTACTTACCTTCTTTCTGGCTAGTGGACAAAATCAACAACAAACATTTCAAACAGCTCTTTCCAAAAAAAATCACATCAGAACAGCTGGAGTGTCTCAAAAGCTCCACCCACCTTCAAGATACATCATCAGAAGAGGGTCCTGCTAGTATTTAAACTGGAAAAGTTGCCCCTAGAGGTTCTTACAGCACTGATGTAAAAGGCTAGTAAGCACTTTTACAACAGATGTAGCCCATTACATTTTTAAATTTTGACTGGAGTGCCTCTTTAAATGGTGAGGCCTCACAGGCCGGCCCAAAGTTTTATTACACACTTCTATAACCTAAGAATAGTTTTGTAGTCCCTGTAGTTACTTAAGCAATAGAACCCGAGAGAGAGTGTGTTATCTCGAAATAACATCACGGCTGTGATTTGGTCGCCGTAGATCATCACAGCCGTGATGTTATTGGCGATAACACACTCCTCGAGTGTTCTAGTGCTTTTATACAACAGTTAAATAAATACAGTAATAAATTAATAAACTGGGCCGTGAACGCGGCGATTAATATGTTTTAATGTTCGCAGTTCCTTCCGCCAAATTATAGTTCCTTAACGAGCAGCTTGTTTCTACGTCAGAGTAACGAGCTCTGCCCACTCGCTGCACAGCCGGCAGTTCGTTCTCCAGCTCCTTACACTAAATTCCCAAACTGTCACCACCACTGAGCAGCTTTTTTGTTTTTTATTGCGGCAGTTTTTGGTCAGACTCTGAAGATCAGACTACACATTTGGCGAATGGTATTGGGTTCATTTCTGGCTGATTCCAGGTTGTTCAGCTGTTCTTCTGTCACAGCTGCCGACTGAAAAGCTGCTCAGTGGTGATGACAGTTTGGGAATTTAGTGTAGTCTCGTCTTCAGAGTCTGACCAAATCGGCTGTCGGTCAAATGTGATCTTAAAAGTGTCCGTTTTCTGTTTGTGCGCAAAGTGAGAAATTTCAAATGGCTTGAGCGTCTCCTACAGCTGTCAAAGTTGTTGCTTAGCAGCAGCGTCTCAGCGCAGTGGTACAACGCTGGTGAAAAACCTGTGATGTTATGGTGAAATAACAGCACGGTTAGAACGCTTCTCCCCAGACAGTAGGACTTTATGGACTCTTCAATTCAGATCATGTGTAGAAAATTCTTACCACAGCATTCCTTCTGAATGAGCGAAGGAAATATTGTCGGCTAATCAAATTAGGCCAGGAAATTAAATGAAAGCATAGCTTTGTCTTTCAGGGCAGATGACATGCATGTCCCACATTATCTAACACACTGTCCCATATTACCTAACACACTGTTCCAGAATATCTGGATCCAATTGTCTCTTAGCGCTCATGACTGGGACTGAGCTTTTCTGGTAATACAGGATGTGGAAAACAGTGTTACCTAACTAGATGCCCTCCTTTGTCATTTGCAGTTGCCCATTACCAGAGGTGGGTGAAACACAGGGGGCTCTAGGACTGTCCCAAATCCTGAGGCCTCCTGAATGTCTCAAATATCTGGGGGGTCCCTGAAAATAAACTTATAATGAAGTTGTGCTGTTCATTAGGGAAAAATAGCCCCTCAAATACAAACTGGGGGTCATTGTTTATATTACTTCACAATTGGTGAGCTCCTGTCTTTAATATTCCTAACTACCCATGCAGCACTGGTCCGCCTCAGGGTGGTGCTGTAGCAAATTTGTTCACCCTGATGATCCTTCATAGCCTAGCAACTGTAACTATGCTCAGAAAACCTCTAAAAACTTTACAATATGCCCCATTTCTGAAACCAAAGATGCTAGAGATGTGTAAGACCTCAGTGAATGTGAGGAAGGCTGCGTTACCAAAGCAGAAAAGAGCCTTTCCAGAGGAGGAACTGTCAAACCAAACATTTTAGTGCAGTTGAAGCTAGCACCAGTGACGCTAACGCGAGCAAGTTGGCAGTTAGACAACGCTGAAGTAGCCAGTCAACAAGGGACCCCCAGATACCAAGGAGTATTTCTGCATACTGCACAAATCCCTTACTTAAGCAAAAGTACAAGTACTCTGGTTTAAAAAATACTTATGTAAAATCTGAAGCATGGTTTTCTTGTGACCACCTCCTTGTTTCTACGCTCATCGTCCATTTTATCAGCTCCACTTACTATATAGGTGCACTTTGTAGTTCTACAGTTACAGACAGTAGTCCATCTGTTTCTCTGCATACTTTGTTAGCCCCCTTTTACCCTGTTGTTCAGTGGTCAGGACCCCCATGGGCCCTCACAGAGCAGGTACTATTTGGGTGGTGGATCATTCTCAGCACTGCAGTAACACTGACGTGGTGGTGGTGTGTTAGTGTGTGTTGTGCTGGTCTGAGTGGATCAGACACAGCAGTGCTGCTGGAGTTTTTAAACACCTCAGTGTCTCTGCTGGACTGAGAATAGTCCACCAACCAAAAATATCCAGCCAACAGCATCCTGTGGGCAGCGTCCTGTGACCACTGATGAAGGACCAGAGGATGACCAACACAAACTGTGCAGCAGCAGATGAGCTATCGTCTCTGACTTTACATCTACAGGGTGGACTGACAAGGTAGGAGTGTGTAATAGAGTGGACAGTGATTAAACACAGTGTTTAAAAACTCCAGCAGTACTGCTGTGTCTGATCCACTCAGACCAGCACAACACACACTAACACACCACCACCACGTCAGTGTTACTGCAGTGCTGAGAATGATCCACCACCCAAAGTGCACCTATATAGTAAGTGGAGCTAATAAAATGGACAATGAGCGTAGAAACAAGGAGTGTATATTGGTGTACTTGAAAATCAAAGGCTTCTTGCAATATATGTAAATCTAAGGTTTATTAAAGTGTTGTTTAGAGGATATGTCACTGGACCACTGAGAGACCACATAGCACTGTTAACCCTCTGACCTTCACCAGTGACTTCCTCAGCATGAGTCTGTATGTGTGTGTGTGTGTGTGTGTGTGTGTGTGTGTGTGTGTATGTGTGTGTGTTTGGGCAGCAGCTGATGATAATATTTATGACTGAGATGATGATTATTATTATGGTGGTCAGAAAGCTGGCACCGGTCAAAAATAACCGTACGACCACAAGGGTTTTGAATAAACACGCGAAAATACCCCTCGACCACTCCCTCACCACACACACACATATTTTCTTAATTGTGAGAGATCAGATGAACATGCTGTAAGACTAGATGTATTTTATTTGCAAAGAGTACAAGAGCAACTTCTGGTCTACATGAGGACCGAGAGTCTGACGCTGCCCAGCCTAATCAATTAAACAAAACTTTTTAATCAAACTCAAACTGACCTAATAAACACCTATAAATGAGCAAATGAAAACCAGTGTATGTTGGGTGAAGAGCGTGAAATGTTTGTTGGCCTTGTCTTGGGTTTAAATGTCACTTTTGGGTTTTTATAGCCTCCCATCTTTAACAGTTCTTTCGTCAGTTCTTAATGATTTTGTTGGCTACAATTAGGTTCCAAAAGAATTGTGTTGGTTACAGTCAGGTTCAGGAAGAATTTTGTCAGCTAGGTTCAAATTCAAGGAGAATTTTGTCAGTTACAGTCGAGTTCAAAAAGAATCCAGTCAGGTTCAAGAAGAATTTTGTCAGTTACAGTCGAGTTCAAAAAGAATCCAGTCAGGTTCAAGAAGAATTTTGTCAGTTACAGTCGAGTTCAAAAAGAATCCAGTCAGGTTCAAGAAGAATTTTGTCAACTACAGTCAGGTTCATTTCCACTACAATCAGGTTTAAAAACAATTTTGCCAGCAACAGTTGGGTTCAAGAAGAATTTTGCTGGCTACAGTCAGGTTCAAAACCATTTTTCAATTACAATCTGGTTCAAAACAAATTTTAGCAACATTTAAGTTCAAAAAAAAATTTTTTTAGCTACAGTCAGGTTCAAAACTAATTTTGTTAGCAACATTTGGGTTCAAAAAGAATTTTCTCAGCTACAGTCAGGTTAAACAAAAAATTCTTAGCTAGAGTCGGGCTCAAAAAGAATTTTCTCAGCTACAGTCGGGTTCAAGAGGAATTTTCTCAGCTACAGTCAGGTTGAAGAAGAATTTTGCTGGCTAGAGTCAGGTTCAGTCAAAAACAGTTTCATCAGCTACAGTCAGGTCCAAAACCAATTTTGTCGTCAACAATCAGGTTCAAGAAGAATTTTCTCAGCTACAATGAGGTTCAAGAATTATTTTTTTGGCTACAGTGAGGTAAAAAAAAATGTCCTTGACAATCAGTTTAAAAAATAATTTCGTCAGCTACAGTCAAGCTCAAAAAGTATCTTATCGACTACAATCAGGTTCAAGAAGAATTTCATTGACTACAGTCAGGTTCAAAAAGAACTTTGTCATCTACAGTCAGGTTAAAAACATGTCAGGCCTGGTACAGTCGAGATCAGATAGAATTTTTTTGGGCTACAGTTGGGATCAGACAGAATTTTGGGATCAGACAGAATTTGTCGGGCTACAGTCAGGATCAGACAGACTTTTGCCAAGCTACAGTCAGACTAGGGCAACATTTTGTAGGGCTACATTTGGGTTCAGACATAAATTTGTTGAGCTACAGTCTAGTTTGGTTCAGCTAGAATGTCTTCAGGCTTTAGTCAGTTTTGATGCCGTGGGTCAGATTTGGGTGGAGAGTTCTGAAGCTCTATTAGAGTTTTGGGCAAAATTTCAGGCGTTTCTTTGCCTAATGCCTTTCATCAACGCCCTTAAAATCCCAGACATATTACATATCAATGCTTATTATTCAGTAACTACAGGGACTTCAGTGCAAACTGGTTGAGCTATTCTTAGGTTATAGAAGTGTGTAATAAAACTTTGGGCCTGCTGACCATTTAAGGGTTTAAACTGATCTGTGTAAATACTGAATTGTGCAATGCCTCTATGCTCTAGGGTCTGGGGGTCACACAGATGGGGTAACATGGGTAGTGGAGGCCCATTGTGTCAGATCCAAATCCTGCACATGAAAGATGGCCTCTTGTTCACAAGGCAGCAAGGCTTTTGGAATGCTGCAGGGATTTGTGAACTCTCCAGGGATTCGGGAATGCCGAGCCACCAGCCCGAGGAATCTGTGTCCCACAGCTGTGTCTATATGTCTTGTGCGTTCTGTTGCTGTGTTAGGACGGCTTATAACTCTGAATAGTATGTGGTCTTCACACCCCAAATAGACACACAAACTGTGTGGGGTCTACTACCTGTTTTAGCCCGACAACACAAACGCTATATTATACCCACGCTTAAATGTAACTACACGTCAGTGCACAGACATCCTGTCATAAAAGCACCTGCGTAGAAGAACAGCATGAGGCTGCATGCCAAACTGATGACTCTCCGCCAGTGAGGAAACCTTACTGTTTCATTTGTAGCAGCTTAAAGGGAAAGTCTGGCCAAAAATCAAATTTACACAGTTATTCCTACCCCAATGGGAAACGATCAGACAAAATATGACTAGTGTTTGAGGCTTCTTTTGCTTTGCACTGGAGGTAATATAGCTAATATTTAATAAAAGGTAATGTATATCATTCAGCATTGTCCAAAAAATGCTTTATTCACCACAATCTTTCCTCAAACCTTTGTTTAGTTGATAAAGAATTCTAAAATAGACTTACTTATGCTGTTTCTGAAACTATATGAGACACTGTTATCTATAAAAATGGATTATTGGATGTTATGTACCTAAAAAAAATCCAGGAAGCTTGAATTTCATCTCTACTTCTGTCCATTTCATTGAAAATATAACTACTTTTTTTTAACTAATTACATTTTATTGTATAATAAGTTTATTTATAGACCAATTTCAAAAATGTAGCAGCTCAAAGTGCTTTGGAAAGAAACAGTATGTTTAAAAATAGAACAGCAGAAACACAGATGGTAAAATTAGTAGTAAAGTAAAATAAAATATAAAAAAAATGTTAAAATTTAAATATAAAATTTAAAGCTAAATAAAAAAGATGTGTTTTTAATGTAAATTTATTTTTTATTAGAATACAGAAAGTAAATATCAATTTTGGACAGTAGTAAAGTATGTATAATTGAAGTATGTACAATTTTAATTTAAAGTGAATTGTAAAAATGTTCTTAAAAGGTAAATTAATATTTTTATTTTATTTCTTATACATTTTTGTGCATATAAAATAAATGTCTAGAATTTAAACGGAAAGCTGAATTACAAAGCCATGTTTTCATGTAAATGTATTCTTTTATTTTGATTTAAAAACTGTACTTCTTTATTTTTGTATTTAAATTTAAATCAATTTAAAATGTAAATATTTAAAATATCTATCTATATATATATATATATATATATATATATATATATATATATATATATATATATTATGCATGTAAAATAAAGGTTTAAACAAAGGCAGAATTTAAACCAAAAGCTTTTTAAATGTAAATTACATTTTATTTATGTAAAATAAAGGTGTAGAATTTAAACTGAAAGCTAAATTAAAAAGATATGTTTTTAAATGTTAATACATTTTGCTGATTATGTAACTCTTTTAAAAGTGTACCACACATACAGTACAGTGTCAGATAGCACTAAGGTGAGCCTTTTGTTGGGATTATTTTGAGATTACCTAAAGACATGCTCAGTGAAGTGTTCTATTTGTGCCTGTACGCTGTGAACAGCCTGTAGGTCTTTTTTAATGGAGGCTTTTTTTCTGAGGCAGAGTCGGTCCTGCTGTGTAATGGCGTTTTAATGAGGCTGATGCTTCCTGAGCTGGAGTCACTTCAGTGGAAGTGGAGGAGAGTTTTAAACGCTATCTGGGCTCAGCGTCCGACTCCCTGCCTGCCGTTTATCCCAGAGACACGTAGCGGGCCTCAAATCACAGGAAATTAATAGTGAGGCTCTGGGCATGTGATAAAGCACGATACGGCAGATCTGACAGAAAAGATTATCTGGGTTTGAGCTGGGCTTCAGAAGGCTCTGCTGGACTTGGCTGCCGTTCAGCATGCACTGTACAAAACAATATCTTGGCGAGTGAGAGGATCTTAAATGTGGGCAATATATCTAATATTTCTCATCATAATTTGTTGAGTTGTTGATTTTTTAACCTGTTTCTAGACACTTCTACCATTTCAAAGGGGAATTCTGTCTATATTTTCTGCGTAATTCAATGGTGAAGATGTAAACAAAGTCATTCAGAGTGGTTTGAAGTGAAGTGGTTCATTGTAGAGAGACTGAACACTTCTGATTTCTTTAAAGTGGTGTTGATGGAAACCAGGGGTCACAATGCCTAGATCGCAAATACAGCCATTTTATTTACTATCCAAGCGTTGCCCACTACAACCCCATTTCCAAAAAAGGTGGGAGCTGTGAAAAATGTAAATAAAAACAAAATGCAATGATATGCAAATCATTTAAACCCTACATTTAATTGAAAATAGTATAAAGACAACATATCAAATGTCAAAACTGAAATTTTTATTGTTTTTAAAAAAATATATGCCCATTTCAAATTTAACGCCCACAACATGTTCCATAAAAGTCGGGACGGGAGCAACAAAAGGCTAGTAAAGTGGTATAATGCTAAAAAAAACACCTGGTGGTTGATTGGCAACAGGTCAGTAACATGATTGGGTATAAAAGAGCATCTCAGAGAGGCGGAGTCTTTCAGAAATAAAGATGAGGACTGCTCAGTGAAAAGACTGCATGATCAAATAGTGCAACAATTCAAGAACAACGTTTCTCAACATAAAATAGCAAAGAACCGTTGCTTTTCATCATCTACGGTACAAAATATCATTAAAAGATTCAGAGAATCTGGAGAAATCTCTGTATGTAAGGGACAAGGCCAAAAACCAGTATTTGCTGGCGGTGATCTTTGGGCCCTCAGGCAGCACTACATTAAAAACAGACATGATTCTGTAGTGATCACTGCATGAGCTCAGAAACACTTCTGAAAAACACTGTCTGTGAAAACAGTTTGGTGCTGCATCCACAAATGCAAGTTAAAACTCTAAAACACAAAAAGGAAACCAGATACAAACAGGATCCAGAAACACCGCCGCCTTCTCTGGGCTCAAGCTCATTTAAAATGGACTGAGGGGAAGTTTGTAATGTGGTGAAATTTTTTTTTTTTTTCAGGACTGTTTTGCCTTATAGTGCCCAAATATGTTTTAAGCCAAAACTTTTTCTAGAAAATATTGTAAAACAATGCCTCAGACTCCAGGAAACATATTCATAACCACTTTATATAATATCTTTCCACACATTAGCTTTTAGAGGCATTAAACTCTTCAGACGTCTGGTTCCTATCACCACCACTGTGAACAATTCTGATTCGGGAAGTTGCTCTAGAACAGAGCATTTCACACCAAACCACTCTGAATGACTTTGTTTACATCTTGACCTTGAATTATACAGATTGTTTTTTAATCAGTGGAATTCCCCTTTAAAGGGACACTTCAGCCAAAATGAAAAATGAAACCAGTGCTGCATTTGCAGCAAACATGCCTACTCACATCCTACCTTGGTACCGTCAACAGCCTTGAAAATGACATTTTCCAGACTAGGAACTCCCCTCCTGACGATGTATCTTGGAGGTGGGAGGATCCCCCAAGCTGGCTAATGAATTAGGAAGCTAATATTACTGCTGGGAAGTTAAACATCATGTCTATATTTATTTGCCACTACATCAGTGAATTTCTTCATTCTCAAAAGTTGCATGACATATCTGCATAGTGCATGCTGGGTATTGTAGTGAGAGAACATTGATGGACGAAGACGCAAAAAGGACACAAAATCGTGAATTGTACCAAACTGATGATGCTCTGAGATGCAATGCTGCACTACAGAATATTACATAACACGACAAATAACACACTAAATGCTAGTTTTAGGCTGGAAGACTCCTTTAAGTAATTTAATGAGGTGAAATGATGTTACTTATTACATATTTTTGCTCATTTTAAGAAATAATGCTTGCACAAAGTAAAACATCCGACAGTAAAATACAGTAAGATCACTTCATGTGATCATTATATATAAAAAGACTTAGATTTTCAGGAAAATAAAATAAACCTCCTTTGCAGTAAAGTAAAGCTCTGCTGATCATTCAACACCGTTTAACAATAAATGGTCTTAAATGCTGGAGTTAATGTAACCTGTAACTGTTAATTTACTGAAGGTTGGTGCATGGACTGCTGGTCACCATAGCAACACAGACAGTCGGCCTAGCTAGTAGCCAACGAAGCGGCAAAGAGAGAGATTTAAGATGGACATCGATAATTTGGAGACTAATGGACTTATTTGCGTTTATAATCACTCCAGCTGGTTTCCTGATACGTTTAATCTGCAACAAGAAACCGTCAAACACAAAGTCATGAAGCTGAAGTCAGCATCTCTTTTGCCAGCTTCTTGTTCGGATTTTCCCGTTCCACCTTAAATGGTGCAGCAGTTACATTCTGGCATCTCAGGTACCATTTAAGGCGGAACAGGAAAAGAGCCGTGAATGAGAAGCGACTTCAACCTCATAAAAAGTCGACCGTCGAGAGACATTTTACAAGAAACTATTCTACTTTTGCGGAAAACTTTCCTGCTGGAGATGCGAGAAAAGCGGCTACAGCTGAGCTAAAGCTTAAAGCAGAGCAAAGTAAGTCTGTGTTTTCATTTATATTATATTTTTTAGTCTATATTAGCAGATCAGCACATACTGAGACATATTTACAGCCAAAATGGTAAAATGGATATAAAATGTTGTGACTCCCAAGGTGGTTTGACTTGTGTTGAATGGACAAAATGGCTCTTTTGCCATTTGGGTTGCGACCCCTGGTCTAGAAACATATTAAATAATGTAATAATATGCTTATTACAATCTCCTGGTGAGAAATATTAGATATGTCATCTACAGTTAAGTTGCTGCCAAAAGATACCACTTTTTTGGAGTGTGGTCTGGCGATAAGAAGCAGAGTGAAGTTGGCTGCTCCTGTTTTGACTCTTAGACACAGAAAAGAAGCACACACACACACACACACACACACACACACACACACACATACACACACACATGCACACACGCTGGTATGAACAGTTGGACTTGAGAGTGCTTCTTATGGGCTTTGTTGCAGGAGCAGCTGAGGTGGTATAAATCACACATGTGCACACAAACACAGTGCAGACAAACAGACAGACACCTGCACGTCAGCCAGACGCCTTTTATTAGACTATCTGGCACACATATATAAATACTTCAGCACATGTTTAAAGGAAAAGTTCAGTGAAAAATCATTTCCCCTCCACAACCCTCCCCCCACCCCCCAAAACAGCACTCAGCACTACTGAACGGCTGGGAGAGCAGGCAGGTCACTTCTGGCCAAGACTTTCAGGTAGGCAGTAACACTGGACCAATTACCTCACAGCCCAGCACAGAATGACACAAACGACACAATTACAGACTGTAGTCCATCTGTTTCTCTGAATACTCTGTTAGCCCCCTTTTACCCTGTTCTTCAATGATCAGGACCCTCACAGAGCAGGTACTATTTGGGTGGTGAATGATTCTCAGCACTGCAGTAACACTGACGTGGTGGTGGTGTGTTAGTGTGTGTTGTGCTGGTCTGAGTGGATCAGACACAGCAGTGCTGCTGGAGTTTTTAAACACCTCAGTGTCACTGCTGGACTGAGAATAGTCCACCAACCAAAAATATCCAGCCAACAGCGTCCTGTGGGCAGCATCCTGTGGCCACTGATGAAGGACCAGAGGATGACCAACACAAACTGTGCAGCAGCAGATGATCTATCGTCTCTGACTTTACATCTACAAGGTGGACTGACAAGGTAGGAGTGTCTAATAGAGTGGACAGTGAGTGGACACAGTGTTTAAAAACTCCAGCAGCACTGCTGTGTCTGATCCACTCGTACCAGCGCAACACACACTAACACACCACCACCACGTCAGTGTTACTGCAGTGCTGAGAATGATTCACCACCCAAATAGTACCTGCTCTGTGGGGGTCCATGTGGGTCCTGACCACTGAAGAACAGGGTAAAAGGGGGCTAACAAAGTATGCAGAGTTCTATAACTGTAGAACTACAAAGTGCACCTATATAGTAAGTGGAGCTGATAAAATGGACAATGAGCGTAGAAACAAGGAGGTGGTCATAATGTTATGCCTGTTCGGTGTATATTCTGTATATTTTGTCCCCACAGTAGCAATATTAACCTAACATGGATTTCGGTTCCCTGGGGCTTTAAGGCAACAGGGTGATTAAGGCCTTCAGTTTACATGAGGCTAAATAGTTTGCATTAGCTTTCCTCACTTAGCTCCATCAGCCTCGTAGCTTCAGTGAAACTAAAGAACCTCAGACACCAGCAAGTCTTGACAGATCAACTACATCTGAGGTAAGAAAGAAAATATGTATATTTGATTTTCTGCCAAACTATCGCTGAAAGTCTATTTTGCCACATATTTCGCTTCAGTATCTCTCCAACTGTTCGTTACCTGAGGCTTTGGAGCATCAGTGAGTGACACGGTGGCTTCACTGCTTCTGCTTGTTCTTCAAAAAAAGCCTGCAGTCTCATCTGAGTCTCTGCAGAGGGATAGAGAGAGAGAGAGAGAGAGAGAGAGAGAGAGAGAGAGATACAGAGAGAGAGATAGAAAGAGAGAGACAGAGAGAGAGAGAGAGACAGAGAGAAAGAGAAAGAGAGAGAGAGAAAGAGAGTGAAAGAGAGAGAGAGAAAGAGAGAGACAGAGAGAGAGAAAGAGTGAAAGAGAGACTTTGACTTTTAACCCCCTTTTATTGAAGCATTAATAATTAAAGAATGTTACATCCTAATAGTTATATTAATAACAATGAGGATCCCCCAAAAAAATCCACCCATCCACAAAGATTCACCAATGAAATGATATCACACCCAGATCACTGACAGATACAATACTTTCACCAGCTCACCACTTTCTCTCAAAACAGGAAATGTTCTGAGTACTTTGGTAAAAAACAAATTCAGCTCTAATGCGCGATTCCATTAGAGCTCGAAACAGTTTCAGAACATCCACCTCCTGCCCTTCAGACATCAACCTGAAGGACTTCCACACTGATAACTCAGCTCGTCCCACTAAAAAATTAGCCAAGGTACCTTTATAACACTGAGCTTTAGAGTATTTACAGCCAAAGATAAACAGAGTCCGGTTGAACAGAAACCCCAGCCCTCTGAGCGCCCTGTCCAGGAGCTCGAACAGAGGAACCAGTCCCTCTGAGCGCCCTGTCCAGGAGCTCGAACAGAGGAAACAGCCCTCTGAGCGCCCTGTCCAGGAGCACAAACAGAGGAATCAGCCCTCTGAGCGCCCTGTCCAGGAGCACAAACAGAGGAATCAGCCCACTGAGCGCCCTGTCCAGGAGCTCGAACAGAGGAATCAGCCCTCTGAGCGCCCTGTCCAGGAGCACGAACAGAGGAACCAGCCCTCTGAGTGCCCTGTCCAGGAGCTCGAACAGAGGAATCAGCCCTCTGAGCGCCCTGTCCAGGAGCACAAACAGAGGAACCATCCCTCTGAGCGCCCTGTCCAGGAGCTCGAACAGAGGAACCATCCCTCTGAGCGCCCTGTCCAGGAGCTCGAACAGAGGAACCAGCCCTCTGAGTGCCCTGTCCAGGAGCTCGAACAGAGGAATCAGTCTTTGACAGTCGGAAAATGCATGAAAAACAGTATCGGGGTTATTACAGAAAATGCAGAGTGGTTGAACAGCCGGGTTAAATTTTGACACAAACCCATTTGTGGGTACAGCACAGTGAAGGATCCTCCACTGGAGGTCTCCTGAACGCTTGGGCAAGGGGCTTTTGTACAAGAGCCTCCCTGAAGGCCGCAGACCCTTAGGGACAGAGAGATGGGCTCTCCATTTGGAGTCACATCTCTCCTTCAGCTCATGAAAGTGCAAGTATTTAACACAGCTCTGGTACAGAGCCTTCCTTCCAGCTGTTGAGAAAGGCAACTTCTGTAACCCACTCAGAGAGAGAAGTTGCCCCTCAGTAATCCCAGGTTCGGAAACAGAGGGGCTGACAAATAACTCTGGAAATAGCATTTCGGCCAATCCACCAGCCAGAGCACCAGCCACAAAAGCCTTCAGAGGCGGAGGCAAGGAAGCTTTAAGAGTATTGATTAGACCCCCAATCACTCTGTCTGATTTAAAACCAACGAGCCGCGTTAAAACCACAGCTGACCGCCACTCTCCCTCCCCCAAATCAATCAGATGTCGAATACATGTTACTCCTGCCTTCGTAAAGGCGGTAGCGATTGTGCTGAACTGGTGAACTTGCTGAAAGAGAGAGGGAGAAAGAGAGAGACAGAGAGAGAGAGAGACAGAGAGAGACAGAGAGAGAGAGAGAAAAAGACAGAGAGAAAGAGTGAAAGAGAGAGAGAAAGAGATAGAGAGAGAGAGAAAGAGAGACAGAGAGAGAAAGGGGGAAAAAGAGAGATATATATAGAGAGAAAGAGAGACAGAGAGAGAGAGACAGTGAGACAGAGAGAGAGAGAGAGACAGAGAGAGAGAGAGAGAGACATAGAGAGAGACAGAGAGAGACACAGAGAGAGAGAGACAGTGAGACAGAGAGAGAGAGAGAGAGAGAGAGAGTGAGATAGAGAGAGACAGAGAGAGAGAGAGAGAGAGAGAGAGAGAGAGAGAGGTTGAAAATGGCAGATTGATAAGCTTTTATATTCGGCCATACAGTGAAACGTTTGTCACCCCGAGATCCCACTTTCTGGCAGAGCCGCCTGCTTTATTTGAAAACAATGAGCGAGATTAAAAAAAGGTTTAATTTAGCTAAAGGTTAAAGTTACTCAGCTGGCATTTAGGCCGAATCCAATAGCTGTAATTGTGCCTCAGCAGAACCATGAATCACGTCGTAATATAAAACACTAATGATGGCTTAACTACTTCACCCTAATTAAAGAAGGCTTGACTGCTCTCTCTGTTCTTTTCATCCTCGAGTCAGAGCGCGAGATTCATTTCGCTATATCATCAACACAAATAACAAGCGCGGCCTCCTTTATGTTCTCCTCTCAAACGCACAAAAGGAAGCTATTCTTAGCTTTATCAGGGAGAGAGCGCGTACTGTACATCAGACGTCCAGTTCATTCAGTCACCTCCTCTCGGGCTGCAGTTCTCTTGTTTTTCTTACACACAGAGTAAATGCTGCACTTTAAACGTGGATCTGATGTGGAGCGAGCGTGATAATTAGGCTCGACCCCTGAGCCTGAGGTGATGACCCATTCATCTGATGAAAGGAATGAAAAACTAAGGAAGAAAAATTATAGAAAAATAAATAAAAATCCTCTAATATTTCTTTTTTTATTCATTTGTTTACTCAGTTAGTTAATTGCTAATTGTCCATTTTATCAGCTCCACTTACTATATAGGTGCACTTTGTAGTTCTACAGTTACAGACTGTAGTCCATCTGTTTCTCTGATACTTTGTTAGCCCCCTTTTACCCTGTTCTTCAGTGGTCAGGACCCCCATGGACCCTCACAGAGCAGGTACTATTTGGGTGGTGGATCATTCTCAGCACTGCAGTAACACTGACGTGGTGGTGGTGTGTTAGTGTGTGTTGTGCTGGTATGAGTGGATCAGACACAGCAGTGCTGCTGGAGTTTTTAAACACTGTGTCCCACTCACTGTCCACTCTATTAGACGCACCTGTGTTGTCAGTCCACCTTGTAGATGTAAAGTCAGAGACGATAGCTCATCTGCTGCTGCACAGTTTGTGTTGGTCATCCTCTAGTCCTTCATCAGTGGTCACAGGACGCTGTTGGCTGGATATTTTTGGTTGGTGGACTATTCTCAGCCCAGCAGCGACACTGAGGCGTTTAAAAACTTAATATAGCTTTAAATATTTACTGGATTTTTTTTTATATGAATATTAATATTTATTTGTATTTCTGTCTCTGAATTGTTTTAAATAAATATTTTTTTAAAATTATTTTAAAGATAATAAATTAAATCTCATTTACTTCGACTTATGTCCTCTTTTCTACAGAATATATATATAGTTTTTTTTCAATAATTTTTTAATCTAATTTCTTCCATGGTAAGAAAGAACATTTATTTGTTTGTTTGTTTGTTTGTTTGTTCTCAATACATTTCAATAAAAATAAATAAGCATTTTTTCCTGATCATTTCTGTTTTTTTGCTTCTGCTTCATCTCATGGAATCTCACTAGAGAGGACAGCTGTGAGAATATTTAAAACCGGGTCATATTTATTATTATTACACGTATTACCGCTTGATAGGCAACATACCTTTCATAGTACAACTGATGAACGACAGAGGGATGCAGCGGTGCGACGATAACGTTTCTCATTTTCTTCTTTGTCTCCTCATTTTTGCTTTGGTCAGCGGCTCTATAAATATCACAGACTGACAGCAGGTGATGTCAGGCTGGACTGAAGGGCGTCCAGCATTCTTGAGGAGAAACTCACCTTTATTTCCCCTTTAAATTATGCACGTGGTCTGTTTCCAGGGACCAAACGTCCCTGAGGGAAACAAGACAGTTCTGACAGTGTGGAGAGATGAGTAGACCCCCATGAGGAAATAGGCCTTTTACAGTAAGTGCAGCTTGTGTTGTAAACAAAAGGAGAAAGATTTCCTTCTGAGCTCTGAAGCTCCACATTAGTGGGAATAATGAGCTGCAGCAATAAAGAGTTCATTGAATCCACAAAGATACAGAGATGTTCACAAGTCCATTCATGCGGGTCCGAGTTTTGAGTCTTGCGCAGAGAATTATATGATATGAAATACAGTAGAACTGATTTCCTATATATCCAACTTAAATTCATCTCATATGGACATGTATGTGACATATATGCCAACTTATCTTGAAATTGGTGATTTTCAAATATAGGGCATATGTTTCAGCCATACATCAGCATGTCACTGTTGTTGGAAGAAAACCTCACAGAGCAGGTACTATTTGGGTGGTGGATCATTCTCAGCACTGCAGTAACACTGGCGTGGTGGTGGTGTGTTAGTGTGTGTTGTGCTGGTCTGAGTGGATCAGACACAGCAGTGCTGCTGGAGTTTTTAAACACTGTGTCCACTCACTGTCCACTCTACTAGACACTCCTACCTTGTCAGTCCACCTTGTAGATGTAAAGTCAGAGACGACAGCTCATCTGCTGCTGCGCAGTTTGTGTTGGTCATCCTCTAGTCCTTCATCAGTGGTCACAGGTCGCTGCCCACAGGACGCTGTTGGCTGGATATTTTTGGTTGGTGCACTATTCTCAGTCCAGCAGCGACACTGAGGTGTTTAAAAACTCCAGCAGCACTGCTGTGTCTGATCCACTCAGACCAGCACAACACACACTAACACACCACCACCACGCCAGTGTTACTGCAGTGCTGAGAACGATCCACCACCCAAATAGTACCTGCTCTGTGAGGGTCCATGGGGGTCCTGACCACTGAACAACAGGGTAACAAAGTATCAGAGAAACAGATGGACTACAGTCTGTAACTGTAGAACTACAAAGTGCACCTATATAGTAAGTGGAGCTGATAAAATGGACAATAAGCGCAGAAACAAGGAGGTGGTCAGAATGTTATGCCTGATCTTTGTATATAAGCCACGTTATAAATGCACAAGCAGTGTTTTATTTAAAGTTGTAAAAGGCCTATCAGTCCTTTGGGATGGAGGATGTATGGGTCAGAGTGTGAGTCCACACATTAATGATCCAGCACAGCGTAACCCAGTGGGAGGCATCTACATTATTCAATACTCAGATTCTACAACTCTGTCTCTGTGTGAGGTGAACTACAGCTCATTAAAGCAAAGAGGGCAAATGTTTCTCTTCATACTTAGAGAAATGATTAGTGGAGCTGGTCCAGCTTCCTTAAACGAGATATACTTTACTTTGTTCCAATTTAATGCAGTTTCCTGCTCTTTGAAAGACAACCGTAAAAACTGTAAGACAGATGAAACATTTATTCTGTATTCGTATGATGTGTTTTACCCTGTCATTTATGTCTATGTAAAGAACAGCTTGAGTCCGAGCCTCGGGTCTCTGAGGTGTGAGTCCGAGTGTCGAGTCAGTGGGATGTGAATCTGAGTTGAGTCTCAAGACTCTAACCTGATGGTCTGAGTCAAGTCTCGTGTCTCTGAGGTGCCAGTCTGAGTTGAATTTTGAGTCTCTGGGATGCGAATCAGAGAGTCTCAAGTCTCTGAGGTATGAATCTGAGTCGACTCTTGAGTCTCCGAGGTATGAATTCGGTTGAGGTGCGAATCTGAGTTGACTCTCGAGTCTCTAAGGTATGAATCCAAGTTGACTCTCGAGTCTCTGAGGTGAGTCTGAGCCAAAGTTTGAATTTAACATGTTCCAAAAAAGGGAGGGGGGCATGTTTACCGCTGTGTTTCATCACCTCTTCTGTTAACAAACTCTATAAGCGTTTGGGAACTGAGGAGACACTGCTGTAGTTTTGAAAGTGAAATGTTTCCCATTCTTGTTTGATACAGGATTTCAGCTGTTCATCAGTTTGGGGTCTCCTTTATCATATTTTTCATTTTATAATGTGCCAAATGTTTTCGAGACAGATCTGGACTGTAGGCAGGTCAGTTTAGGACCCAGACTCTTTTAATACGGAGCAATGCTGTTGTAATATGTGCAGAATTTGGTTTGGCATTGTCTTGCTGAAATAAGCAAATACTTCCCTGAAAAAGACGTTGTCTGGATGGAAGCATATGTTGCCAAAACATGTGTATATCGTTCAGCATTAATGGTGCCTTCACAGATGTGCACGTCACCCAAGCCATGTGCTCTAATGCCCCCTATACCATCATGAATACTGGCTTTTGAATTGTGCATTGATAACAAGCTGAGTGGTCTTCAGCCCGGAGGACATTATTTCCAAAAAGAATTTCAAATGTTGATTCGTCAGACTACAGGACACTTTTCCACTTCCCCTCAGTCCATTTTAAAAGAGTTAGGGCCCAGAGAAGGTGGCTGTGTTTCTAGATCCTGTTTATATCTGGTTTCTTCTTTGTGTTTTAGAATTTCAACTTGCATTTGTGGATGAAGTGTTTCTGAGCTCATGCAGTGATTTCCACTACAGAATCATATCTGTTTTTAATGCAGTGCTGCCTGAGGGCCCAAAGATCACGGCCAGCAAATACTGGTTTTTGGCCTTGACCCTCACATACAGAGATTTCTCCAGATTCTCTGAATCTTTTAATGATATTTTGTACAGTAGATGATGAAAAGCAGAAGTTATTTTATGTTGAGAAATGTTATTCTTGAATTGTTGCTCTGTTTGATAGTGCGGTCTTTCACAGAGTGGTGAACCCCTCCTCATCTTTACTTCTGAAAGACTCCGCCTCTCTGAGATGCTCTTTTAAACCCAATCATGTTACTGACCTGTTGCCAATCAACCACCAGGTGTTTTGCATTGCACAACCTTACCAGCCTTTTGTTGCCCCCATCCCAACTTTTTTGGAACGTGTTGTTTTTCAAAAAACAACAAAATTTCTCAGTTTCAACATTTGATATGTTGTCTTTGTACTATTTTCAATTAAATATAGGGTTTAAATGTTTTGCACATCATTGCATTTTGTTTTTATGTACATTATGCACAGCGTCCCAACTTTTTTGGAAATGGCGTTGTATTTTTCAAAGCGCATTACAATCACAATTACAATATGTAGCAATATAATCACAATACTAGTATTTTGTCCATATTGTCCAGCAGTATTGCTAAGATTTTATCTGTATCATCCCCCTGATCTTTGTCTCAAAGTACTTTTGCAAGACAAATCTTTTCTAGATGCCTCATACAGCTTTACTGGATCTTCATAATCTTCTCCAGCTGTTAAAACACATTTCCAGGAAAAACATCTCATATTCTCAAAAGTCTAGACTAGACGTTTTCTCAGAATGCAGAAATAATGTACCGCTTAGAGCGAAACTGAAACTGAAGCTGTCTGAACGAAATACGCTCACATTGCATTAAATGAAGTGCAGCTAAATTCAAGAACCTGTTCCAATAAAAAAGAGCTGTTAGCATACAGGCACTTTTTTCTCAGCTTAATTTATTTATGCTTATAATGGTAATAATAATACAAACTCATAATAGACAGTTGTTCATGTGAGCCATTGACAAAGAGCAGTAACATATTTACATTCTTGAGTTTGATTTGCTGAATCAGTGCTTTTGTTCAAGAGGTTTTACATCGTTGTGCTAGATGTTGGGAACTGAGTGTTTAAAGAGCTTTAACAGTGAGTGTGTATACATGCACTCAATAATCTGATCATAATCAGATTTCTGCAGTTATTAGATTATTCAAATGATCTTGTAAAAACCATACTCCGCTCTAGAAATCTGATTAAGAAATCCGAATAAAAAGAGCCTTTATCCTCACTCTGGACCCCTAATGGTTAAATTTCCCTCAGCAAAAATGTAACAAGTCTGTTGAATATAGCATCTTAAATGCATTTTACATTTTCCCCTGAGGTCCAGTCATGACATTTGTGTGGCTATTTAAAAAACAAAACAAAACAAAAAAAAAACACAAACTTAAATGTAAAAGCTCTTTTCCAACCTCTGTGTATCTCTTACAACTAACTAGACTGTGTTTGTCACTCTGGCTTTAAGACTGATATATTTAAATGAACAGTGCTTATAACTTCAGATTGAATGGGTGGAGCTAAACTGCTGAAGGCCGAATAGGTGGATATACTTAAATTAATCTTTTTTGTGACATCACAAAAACTGTGATTTGAAAATGGGCTGTTTTTGCCTTCACTGTCTCTGTATGGATGGTATGGGACTGTATGGACTGTGTGGACTGTGGAGTGAATGGAACATTTTAAACTTTAACAGTGTTTACATTCTCAACTTTTATTTTAAAAAAAGTGATGAAATTTCAGTTTTCCATGGTATCTAAATGTTTCCCTTTTTCTGTACTGTTCTCCAGTCTTAGGCACTGTTCACTGTAAATAAATAATCATATAATTATTATGAATACATAAATAATAAAGTTTGATTTGTTGGTATATGGGCTTGCAGATCAGTGCTTTTAATATTGATACTTGCAGCAATACATATAATTTGTGACATGTTGTTTTAATCTTTTAATTTCGTCCAGTGTGTTGTTATGGAACCCCATTCCTGCCATGTAGCTGAAAAATAATCACCCTTTTTTGTTTAGTTGTATTGAAATATTGATGTAATATTTTGAAATAATGACTAATTTTATTGAATTCATTGTAAAAAAAAATGTAATAATAATGATGATTTTGGAATCATAAGCTTTTTGACGAGATAAATCACGGAGATTATGGACATAATAATTCATTTTTTCCACATAAAAGTCAATATTTTGAGAAAATTAGTTATTATTTGGATAAAGGTAATGATTATTTCAAGATATTAAGTCATTATTTTGACATACTAATTAAATTTCCAAGAAATTTAGTCATTAAGTTAATATTTCAAGAAAACAACAAACAAAATGCAGGTGAAGTTGGTAACCAAGAAGAAGAAGAAGATGGGGAGGAAGAATAAGAAGAAGCAGAAAAGAAAAGAAAAGAGCAGAAAAGAAAAGAAAAGAGCAGAAAAGAGCAGAAAAGAAAAGAAAAGAGCAGAAAAGAAAAGAAAAGAAAAGACCGCTGCTGATTGGCTCTGAACCCGCCGCGACGCGTAAACAAGCGCCGACAGCCCCGCCCCCTTGTGCTTGGAGAGCCCCGCCCCCCCTTCCCCTCCTCGCGCTCGCTGTCTCAGCCTGCGCGCGCTGGTTCCGTGTTCTCGCTTAGTAGTGCAGCAGCGGCGGCGCTCAGGCTCCTCGCCCGCGTGCTGCGTTATTTCCCCCCCCGCGAGGGCCACGCGTGACGCGACTTTCCGGCGGCTCGAGCTCTTCGTCCACCGCCGCCGAACGGGCGCGGCGGAGCAGACGGAGACGGCGGTGTGCGTGCGGGTGAGTAGCGCCGCCTCCCCGTCAGCGGCTCGGGGAAGGAGTGAGCGTGTGTGGGCAAAGTTTTGGGGAGGGGGGGGGGATCTATGTCATGTGTGGCTGTGGCGTCAGCCGTTAGCGCAGCCGGCGGGGCTTCTTTTAGGTGGGCACGAGTAACGTTTCGTTAAAAAATAACGCGAGGGAACGCGCGAGACAGTCCGGCGAGTCCAACTTGCCATGTGTTGTGATTTTCGTGGCGATGACGTCACGCGGAGCATGACGCTGGTACTCTCGGTACAGGCGAGGAGCGAGCTAGACGTGGTCGGTGACGCGAATTTCACCCGTTCCACCTTAAATGGTGCAGCAGTTACGTTCTGGAGCCAGGCGCCTGGATGTAACCGCCGCACCATTTAAGGTGGAACGGGGAAATTCGAAGGAGAAGCTGGCGAATAGGAAGGCAACTTCAGCCTCGTCACACACAAGCCTGTTTTCTGTGTTTACCGAGGTGAACAGCTGACCTGCGGTGTGTCTGCTGGACTGCTGTCCTCGCCGAACCACATTTCAGCCCCTTTTATCTTCGCCTCGCGGGCTGCGCGCCTTCAGCCTATTACGTAAAGTAGCATACCTCTCTCTGCTGCTGTCATATTACGTCACAGGGAGCGAGTGAGACGCTTCTTCACTTCTACAGCAGGGCCACAAACTCAGACTGTGCTGATGAACTTGCCAGCCTGAAGCCGAATAGCTGCACTTCTAGACTGAAATTCACAGCCTAAATGAACAGCCTTAAAGGGGAACTCCACCGACTTTTCAAAAAATTCTACTTAATTAAATCGTTGAGATGTAAACAAAGCCATTCGGAGTGGTTTGGAGCGAAATGCTCTGTTCTAGAGAAACTTGCAGAGTCAGAATTGTTTACAGTGGTGGTGATAGGAACCAGACGTCCAGCTCTAAAAGCTCCCTCGCGGAAATTTATTGCTTAACAGCTCCTTGGGACCACCGGTGGTTCCAAAACGCACTCCGTCATATTCTTCATAACTTTCATATTTCATAAGCTACATTCTAAAGGTGGGGGTCGTATGAGGCTGTAACTGTCTTCTTTCCAGTCAAATAGATGGGTGATGTGATTTTAAACCCTTATAATAAAAGAAGCTGAACTCACAATTTTTTTTTTCTACTGAAAGTCGACCCATTTTTCCACCAATCTGGGCTATAAACTATAAACAGATGGCGTCTCTTCAGTGATCTGCTCTGTAGAAATTATTTTTATAAAATAATACAAAGAGCGTCTCAGATTTTTGGCTTTCAGCAGTAAATTGTAAGCATAGAGCAATATGTGTGATCATAAACAAACATGTTCTGTTAATTTGAGGGGAGCTTTTACAAAAAATAAATAAATAAAAATTTACATTAATTTCATGCAGTTACTGAATAATTAGCCTTACGATTTGGTCATGGAAATTTAGATGGAAAAAACAAAATATACCCTGGAGAATAAGAGGTTAAGTGGTTTGATATGTGCTGCCTGGTGTCTGACCCGTTATTTTGTGATAAAGATTTGGCCTAAAATATATTTATTTTAATCCATTCGTTGTGGAGAGATGCATGCAGGGCAGTGTAAGGCAACATAGTCCCAAAAGAAAACTTATTTTTCACAGTTATGTTTATTTTTCCATATCAACGTTACATATAAAGCCTCAGAAGACGCCTGCAGGTTCACTGTTTGTTTGGATAGTGAATAAAATGGCTATATTTGTGTTGCAGACATGGCGACCCCTGGTTCCTATCACCACCACTGTAAAGAAATGAGTCTGTAAGTTTCTCTAAAATGTACCACTTCACATCGAACTACTCTGAATCACTCTGTTTACATCTCAAGGACTGAATTATTCATGATTTTGGAAAAATTGGTGGAGTTTTCCTTTAATGTAGCGACAGCTGCTGCTTCCCAGGTGTTCTGTTTGAGTTGTTCGTCCAGGATTTTTGTTTTTGAGCATGTTTCGGTAGGTATGTGTAGGTATGAGCCTGTTTGTCCTATATGTTCTGGAGCTGGGTACTCGATATTGTTTTGGGTGGGTGGAGACAGTCATAAAACCGTTTTGTGTACAACATCTGGAAGGTACTCACAATAACATCCCTCCAGTGAGAACTTTTGAAGTGACACACCCTCAAGGTTTTCCCCCTTTTTCCCTTGACAGGGACTTTCCGAGCAAGTTCTCATTTATAGGCCGACCGCTATGAAAAAATAAAAAGTTTTTAAAAAGTACCTATTCCTCCGGCACAGCAAGGCAGGATAGTAGTGAGACTTGACAGAACTGACATTTGAGATCCGTGATAATTGTGCGCTTTGTGTTTTATTTGGAAATATAATGTAACTTGGAAATGATGGCCTTGGAGTCTGTTTAATGGTCTAGGCCAGGGGTATTTAATTAAAATTCAGCATGGTCCAGTTAAAGAAAATATCCTCAAGCAAAGGTCCAGAACATCATAATGTCTAACTTGCATTATGATTCAGTGCCATATACTGTTTCCTGGAGTAGCCTAGTAGGTATATCAACATCTAATACAGTCGACAACTGAATGTCAAATCAAATAAAGTACAGTTCAGTCATATTTCAACAATATTTATGGTCAGTTTTCTCTTTTTAGATCACGACATGTGAAATAACTTCCCTCTGACTCACTTTCTTCTCCGACTGCTGTTTCTCGCCTCGTCCCTCCTGTGTGCGTCACTCATTCACGTCTCAGTGCTCATCGTAATGCACAGATCTGATTGGCTGAGTAGCGTCACATGACATTTACAATGCATACGATTGGTCTGTGAGTCTCCCGGGCCGCTAAAGCTACCGTAAAGGCTAGAAAATGTACGCTGATTAAAACAGGACCACCCTGTCGAAATTAAATAATTCTCCATAGTTTATCAGTTAAAGGTCCAGGTCCGCATAGGACAGCGTCTGGGTCCGGACTCGGACTGCGGTCCGCCTATTAGTGACCTCTGGTCAAGGTTTAAAGGGGCATTCCAGCCTAAAACTAGCATTTCGCTGTTGTCGGATGAAAACCTCATATCTCGGTTTTTATTGTTTTTCAGTTTTTGACACAATTTGAAAATGCCTGTCGCCCTTTACGTTGTGTGTAAATGTAATGAAGAATGGACCAAAAAAAACCGGCCCAAAATGACTTGAAAAAAAAGTCTGGTTCCATTGACTTACATTAAAAGTAAAGTAGGTTTTCTCCTTCTCCTGTAAAATTATCATTTTGGAGATACAAGATTTTCTTACGACAACAGTCATGTTATGTAATATTCTGTAGCACAGCACTGCATGCCTCAGCCCCACTGGTTTGAAATAATTCACAATTGTTTACCCTTTTTTATGTTTTCCATCAATGTTCTGTCATTACACTACCCAGCATGCATTCATACAACCATTGGGAATCCCCCATACAGTGATAAAGAAATCCTGACTGTTAATGTGGGTGTCAAGGCTAATCATAGGGACATGATATTTGCCATATCAGTAATGTTAGCTGTCTGGCCAGTTAGTGGGCAAAAAAAACAGGCCGTCCCCAAGATTACAACCTCAATCTTATAGTTTTCCTCCCATCTTCTAGATACATCATTAGAAGGGGATTTTCCCAGTCTTTAAGCTGGAAAGTCTCACTCTAGAGACTATTGTGACACCACTGTAGGAGGCGAAGCAGGCCTGCTTATAACAGATGAAGCAACAGTTACACTGTTCATTTTGGCCAGTATGTCCCCTTAACCTCACTGACGGTGTTGTTTGTTCTTCAGGGGCTTGCAGTCAGAGTGAGAAGAAGAATGTATTTTCATTGGACCATCAGCTGCCTCGGAGCTGAGGCGAGGACAGTATCACTGCGGCAGGCCCATCCTGTAGGGCCCTAGTTTCTGACCCCTGACCTCCGTGACCTTCTAGTGAAGATGGCGACCCAGAGGAGGCACCTGGTCAGAGACTTTAACCGGTACATCACCTGCTCCATGTGCCACGGCTACTTGATCAAACCCACCGCCGTCACCGAATGCCTGCACACATGTAAGGTCCACCTTTTCTCCCTCTGTTAAGCTTAACCTTCACCCCGAACCGAACCCTGAACTGGCCTGGCTTAACTGCAGCCTGTCATTTAGTGATCGACTCTCTCTTCTAGCCAGTGGTGGACAGTAATAAAGTAAATGTAATTCGTTACTGTACTTAAGTAGCTTTTTGTGTATCTGTACTTTACTGAAGGCGGCACGGTGGCGCAGTGGGTAGCGCTGTCACCTCACAGCAAGAAGGGCCTGGGTTGAATTCCCGGCCGGGTGACCAGGGTCATTTCTGTGTGGAGTTTGCCTGTTCTCCCCGTGTCTGTGTGGGTTTCCTCCGGGTACTCCGGTTTCCTCCCACAGTCCAAAAACATGCAGTCAGGCCGATTGGACAGGCTAAATTGCCCCTAGGTGTGTGTGTGAATGTGTATGTCTGTCTGTCTGCCCTGCGATGGACTGGCGACCTGTCCAGGGTGTATCCTGCCTTCCGCCCAATGACAGCTGGGATAGGCTCCAGCACCCCACCGCGACCCAGAAGTATAAGCGGTTTAGATGATGGATGGATGGATGTACTTTACTGAAGTATTTCCATTTTGGGTGACTTTTTACTTTCACTCCACTGCATTTCAAAGTCAAATATCTCACTTTTTACTCCACTACATTATGAGAAATCTGTCGTTCCTTTTGGTTTATGTGTGCATATAAATGTAACATGTCAAAACGAAAGAAGTGCGAAGCAAAAGCACCAATCATCAATGCTTTTGATCATTTTAATAGACATCAGCGTCACTAATTAATGACATTCTATTAAAAGACTGGTTTACCAAGAGAGACACTGGAGTATTTTCACCTAAAATGAGTTAATGAAGCGAGTCTTATTACATCAGAGTCATAATTAATCTTTTAGTACTTTTACTTTCGATACTTAAGTACATTTGAAGGCAAATACTTTTGTACTTTTGCTCAAGTGGAGGTCTAAAGGGAGGCTTGTTAATCCATTTATTTGGGAAACTAACATTGGCCCAGGTTAGCTATGTAACTCACTTGTTAGGCTAACATTAGCCACATATAAATATTACACATGCAATGTTATTGTTTACTCAAAAATGACCTAATGTTACGCTAAAAATATCAGCAAATGCCATTTAAAAGCTACGGCTATCAGTGACCCTTTAGTACCACAGAGGAAACAAACATGCTAACATTAATTTATCCTATCAATTTTACATCTCAGTCAGAAAAAGACAGAATTTTCTATTTTTCACCTATGTTTATAGAAGTTTACTCACTGGTTCCGTAGTCAGGCGTAACATTATGACCACCTCCTTGTTTCTACGCTCATTGTCCATTTGATCAGCTCCACTTACTATATAGGTGCACTTTGTAGGGTTGGTGGATCGTTCTCAGCACTGCAGTAACACTGATGTGGTGGTGGTGTGTTAGTGTGTGTTGTGCTGGTCTGAGTGGATCAGACACAGCAGTGTTGCTGGAGTTTTTCAACACTGTGTCCACTCACTGTCCACTCTAGATGCACCTGCACTGTTGGTCCACCCTGTATGGATGTAAGGCCAGAGACGATAGCTCATCTCTTGCTGTACAGTTTGAGCTAATCATCCTCCAGTCCTTCATTGGTGGTCACAGGACGCTGTTGGCTGGATATTTTTGGTTAATGGACTATTCTTAGTCCAGCAGTGATACTGGGGTGTTTAAATGATCCACAACCCAAATAGTACCTGCTCTGTGAGGGTCCATGGGGGTCCTGACCACTGAAGAACAGGGTAAAAGGGGGCTAACAAAGTATGCAGAGAAACAGATGGACTACAGTCTGTAACTGTAGAACTACAAAGTGCTCCTATATAGTAAGTGGAGCTGATAAAATGGACAATGAGCATAGAAACAAGGAGGTGCTCATAATGTTATGCCTGATCGGTGTATATGAAGTACATCCACTGAAAACGTAGCAAATTTAAATGGAAACTCCACCAATTTTTCAAAATTTCTGTGTGTTTAAATGGTTCAGATGTAAACAGAGTCATTCAGAGTGGTTTGGTGTGAAACGCTCTGTTCTAGAGAAACTGACCTGAGTCAGAATTGTTCACAGTGGTGGTGATAGGAACCAGACGTCTGAAGAGTTTAATGCCTCTAAAAGCTAAACTCACAGAAAGTTACTACATGAAATGGTTCTGAATTCACTGCCTGATGCCCGAGACACTGTTTTATGATAGTTTTGTGATAAAGTTTTTCAGATTTCAGATTTCCTTCAGATTTCCACTGATTTACATCACAAACTTTACATTTACAGTTAGTGGTTTTGCGTAATGGCTATATCTGTGTTGTAGACATTGAAGTTTGTAACTTTCTCTACAGGAAACTGTTTTACATCAAACCACTCTGAATTAATTTGTTTATGCTGCAATGACAGAATTATGCAAAAAATTGTAAAAATCAGTGAAGTTCCCCTTTGAACCATGTAATAATGTGGCTTATTTTGGTTTCCTCTCGTCTGATGCTGACCCGCTCAGCAGATAGCTCATCACAGATATTAAGAGTAAGGCTTTAAGTTGGCACAACAGCACTTTATCTTTTCCGATATCGATATTGAAACCTTGAGTATCGGTCAATACCAGTACTGAGCCAACATACATTTTTAAAGTGATTTCACTTTAAAATGAGAGATTTTTAATTGAAGCACTTCTCTAAAGTTGAGCAACTAAAAGTAGTCTATCGTGCTCAGACTAATTCTGCTACACCACAAGAAAAAATACAACGCTAACAACGTCATGTGTGGCAGTTTAGGGTAGATTTACTGCAGGATTGGATCAGATTTTTTTTTTTTTGCACTCTGATATCTGAACCAGCATTTTCTGCTGATATCAGCTTTGATACCGATACCCCTCAATACTAATAAGCCGTCTAGTCTGTGGTTTTTAGGCTTGAAGATGAAGATGCTACTTCTGTTTTTAGCTATGTAGTGTACTTTTGTCTATTTGCTTGCATAATGCTAAGCTGGTGGTCATAAGCTTCCATGTACTTGTTAGCAAACTTAGGACAACAAATATGTCTTGGCTGTAGGGCAGGCCTGAATAATATGAATACTTGAGTTAGGCCTGGGCGATTAATCAAAAGTAATCGAAATCCGACATTCAGAACTTCTAACCGATGTTGGTTATTTCGATTTTTTTAAAATTCTGTTCATTCTTTTCCCCACTCTGTGTGTTCATGTACTGTCCCCTTAAAAACGTACTACCGCGCGTGTATCACATGACTCTGCCACGTCCGCTCTGCGACATGGAAGCTAAGGCTGTGTTCACACAGCAGGCAAAAGTGGCCCAAATCTGATTTTCTCACCAAATCCAAATTTTTGTTGTTTGTCTGTTCACATTATCTATTAAATGTGATCTGTATGAGACATCAGTCTGAACAGATCAGCTCCTAAACTGACCCACATGCTCAAAAGAACAGAGCGTCACGCTGCTTCACGGCTCATCCAGAGGTAAACAATCTCGGCTGCCAGTGAACGCCAGTCGCTCCCGGAGGATCAGCTTCATCTTCTCCAGCATCACAGGAGCCATCATGAAGCTTCACTGACTGACAGCTGGGCTCATCACCCAGAATGTGTTCGAGCCGTAAAAAGGGCGCGGTCGCTTCTTTGGTTCGCGTCCTCGGATTCTTTAAACTTCACTTTCAGACTTTTAACTGTTCTTTGACGCTGCAGCCTCGTTCTCCTGCGGCCGCGTTCGGACATTTCTTTCGAAATCTCTTCAAACACGGAGGGTTTTGGATGAGTCTCTTCTACTGTTTTTACAGAAACATCAGCCCAAATGTTTCTGAGTCTCAGCAGCGTGAAATAATGATGAATGTCGAGTTGGATTGACATAAAAGCTGCGTGAATTCCAATCTGGCTGTTGAGATGATTTACATTAAGATATGCAGAACATATTTACAGTACAAACCTTCAGTGAACTATGAGGGCAAAAAAAACCAAAACAAAATATTTGTTCATTAATCATAATCGAGGTAAAACATTCAGTTAATCGTGATATTGATTTTAGGTCATATCGTCCAGCGCTAACCTAAGTATTAGTTTGTTATGTTGGTATTTGGTTCTCTGTTTGTTATTCAGCAGCTTCGTTTTTTTCGCACTTGGCCATGCTAATTATTCGTTACCCACAGATGTGTAACTTATAAATGCTGCACAAGTGAAAGAAGTGACTCATAAAATGTTTGAACAAAAGAGCCACAACTGCAGATTCTTTCACAGGAACGTAAAGTGCACAAACAGCTGGGCTTCAGCCTGATTATTATTACATAGCGGCCGCTGAATGGATATATTTTGAACTGCAGTAACGTGTAAGGGCCCAGCCTGGCTCTGAGCCGCCTCAACTCCAAGGTCCAAGATCCTTTCTCATGGGTTTTCCTTGGTTCCGCCTCCCTGCCATCCCGAACTTGCTTAAAGTGCCCATCAGGGGTCCCGTTTATGAGATTTCACTACTATGCCTTATTCCTACCTGCCATTACTATTCAGCAAGCAGCCTGGGTTGAAACACTCCTTATAACTTCAGTGTGAATGGGTGGGGCTAAACTGCTGTAGGCTGAATAGGCCAGATGTATAAAGGAATTTTGCTGGAGAATGAAAGGCTCTCTGCATGTCTGAGTACTGACTCAGATTTGACCCCTTAATCTCCCCTCTTTCTCTCTCTAGTCTGTAAGAGCTGCATTGTCCAGCACTTTGAGGAGAGCAACGAGTGTCCTGAATGTGGCATTCAGGTCCATGAAACCAACCCTTTAGAAATGCTGAGGTATATATGAACATATACGAATTTTGCTCTCCATATATTGGTGCCCCACCCAGGTTCTTCATTTCACGTGCTGCTGTTCTATGTTTAGGTTGGATAAAACGTTGGAAGAAATCATCTTTAAGTTGGTGCCTGGTCTTCGAGAGAGTGAGTTATCATATTATATGCATATTATACACCGATGAGCCAAAACAGTATGTCTAACCAGAGAAGGATGGTTTCCTCTTTTGAGTCTTGACTCTTCTCAAGGTTTCCTCATGCTCTTAGGGTGTTTTTCCTCATCCCTGTTGCCTTTGGCTTGGTCATTTGGGGCTTGGACCTGGATTTTCAGCAAAGCTGCTTTATGACAAAAAGCATGTATATGAAAAAGTCTTAACTTGACTCATTCTGTTATTGGTCATTTACATGACACCAAAACAGGACTCTACAAGATCTCTGAAGGTGCCTGGCACAAAGACAAGAACCGACTGTCTGCTTAATCTAATATATTCCAGGCCTTGACATGCACTGCTGTAGGGCTGGGTGATAAAACGATAATGATAAGTATCGCAATATAACTTTCCTCGATATAAGTATAAGAAATGTTCGATAAATGTTCGATATAATAGAGTATTCTCTCACCTCCACGTTCAAGCGACAGCCCTGGTGGTGTTTTCTACTGCAAGGAAAGTGACACTACTCTGCTGTCGCCACGAGAGGGCACACTTCTGAGTTTTTCGACATGATTAGAGAGGGAGGGGGGGGTCAAGAAGTGAAATGAGTCGCCAAATATTCTTTAGCGACGGCTGAAACGTGGAGTTATATATGCCCTGTCTGAGCGGAGCGACCGGCGATCTGTTCTCCTGTGACCGAGTGTGAGTGACGAGGTCAGTGGTGTAACTGTACTGACCTACAGTGAACTCACCTCTTTCCTAACATCCTAACCAGCTTTAGCAGTGTTAAATCACGTCTGCTCCTCTCAACTACAGCACTGTTACAGCGCTCAGTCATATTTTAGTATTAGTGCATTCACAAGCAGCAAAAGTGAAAGAAAGAAGTGGTTCATGTTCGTTACAGCACTGAATTAAACGAAAGTAAACTGAGGAAGCTGTGAGGCATTGGAGAGTGGGAGAACGCGACTAGCTGTTTAGCAGCTGGCTAACCTGAAGCAGCTCCGTCACTCACACAGCACGGCGAACTGATGTTACTGTAGATCAAACAAGACAAAAAAGCACTGATTTCAGTTTAAACATGCCTAAAAGGAGGACTCTGTTTGTCTGGTGTGAGAGATTCACACTTTTACACAGCGAGCGTCAGATATACTGCGGTTCACCCCTCAAACTGCTATGATAGAATAGAGAATCCAGTCTTCTGCAAGCTGGTGTCTGAATACTGTGATCTGCTCTGACATTGATGTGGTAGGAGTGACGGCAGTAAGACGGTGTGATCCATCCCTGACCTACCGAGCCAGATAATGTTTGCTGTTCGTATTAAGTTGATGTTGTTGAGAAACTAAACAGTTTAGCACTGGCCGAGCACTCGCCACCACACAGCTAAAAATATTCTGTTTTCTTTCTTAAATTATAAATATAACAAAAATTGTGGCCGTGCTTTTCCAGCTGATAAAAACAGCTGACCAGAAACTTTCTCCCACTCTCCCATGACAGATTTGTGAAATGTTGCACTGTTTGGTGAGTGTTTATCATGTTCTGACCATAAAGGATAGTTTAAAGCAGCCACTCAGGAGCAAAAATCAGCCTTCAAATAATGATTTGACATGTATCGTGATATATATTGATATCGAACGATATGATTTTTTTTTATCGTAATAACATTTTTGGCCATATCGCCCAGCTCTACACTGTTGTTATGAGATAACTTCCATTATCCGCTTCATCTGTAAGTGCTCATAATGTATTGGCTCATCGTTCTATAGAGGATGTATAATATGGCATAGAATTTGCTGGTGATAAATTTGGTTTATGTGTTGTTTTTTTTGTTCATCATTGTTCCTGACTAGAGGAGGAACAGCAAGAAATTGATTTCTGGAGGAAGAATAAATCCAGAGCAAATGGGGAAGGTAAGAAGTGCACATGAATGGACACTCTCTCACACGTCCTGTGTACAGTGATTGAAGTGTGTGTTAGGATTTGGTTCACTCACCCACACTTCATTAAAGTCTGTTTATATACGATGCAGAAGGCCCCAGGCCCAAGAAGACTCGGATCAGCGAAGAAGATGATGAGAAAGATGATGGAAGGGGCGGCGATTACCACAGGAGTGACCCACAGATCGCCATATACCTGGACTGCCTGCGAAACAACGGCCAATCAGGAGAAAGCATAGTAAAGGTGTGTGTGCTTATATGTTTGTGTCTTGGTCAGGAATGGGGGAGATGGTTATTCAAAAACCGGCTATTCGAACTCGATCCTAGGGCCTTTTTACACCCGGCATCAACATGTTTTCGGGATAAACATTCCAGTTTCACTTGACAACGTGAAAAGCTTCTCATTTAAACCAAAACAGTCTATTTTGGTCTCATCCGTCCACAAAACATTGAGCGCGTATACATGCACTCAATAATCCGATAACTGCAGAAAATCAGATTTTGTCAGTATTCCGATCAACACGTTTGCATGTGCTTGAGTAATCAGGTAATGGGGAAACTCCAGGTCTACATGAGTCAGACAGTAATCAGATTTCTGCTCAACAACCAGCCAATAAACTCACAGAAGACGACGTGACGTAAACATAATGTAAAACTCAAACTTCATGAGTGAACGTCGCACCACTTTACCTGAAAATATGAACATACGTCATCTAGAAGATGAAGAATATTTAATTCTATATGTAGTTCGTTTCAGCGTCGCTCCAAAAGTGTTTTGCTGCGTCTCGCGGCGATGCTGCTCGATTATTTCCGGGTACCACCGTCTGTTTTCGCACATGCTCAGACTGAGAAATCTGAAAGAAATCAGAGTAAGAGTTTACATGCACTGAAAAATCTGATTACTGAGCTAAAATCCAGCCTCTTTATTGGTTTTATTAATCAAATTTCTAGACCTTACTCCAATCTAAGAAATCAGAGTGTGCTGGTCACCTGACCTTTTAAATAATCGGATAACTGCAGAAATGCAATTATGAACTGATAATTGAGTGCATGTAAACACACTCAGCGTTAATATGCAAGTAGCATTTTTGTTTGTGCATTGCTGAGAAACCCAAACTGTGCACAGATGTTTGCAGTTACAACTTTTCTAAATGGGAAGCGAAATGTTTTATTATTTAAAGATGTAGTGTAATTTAAAGTATGATTTTTTTTAAAAATGTAGTTAATTACTTCTAAAAAGGATTTAGGCTAAAGATGGCAACAGCTTCCAAATACTTCCATTTACTTGCTTTTTTCAGCAGACGAACAGTAAAATAATTGACATTACAGACTGAAAAGAAACGACTTTTGGGTATTATGTATGTCGCAAAACCTGCTGTTTATAAACAGCTGAGTTTGTTGGACTACAACTACCACACACACTGAAACGTAACCTGTTGCTGTTTGCTGGCACTACGCCTTGCATAAGCAGTTGGGAGATGTTCAATATTGCACATGCTGAGAGGTGGGAGTAGTTCACAAATTACGTTATTGATTTCCATCACTTGTGAATATTGTCACACTGTGCAGCCTGAACAGTATGAAATATTTTCCCATTGTGATGCTCAGATACTATTCTTTAAAATTCCTGTACCTTGTCTGTGAACAATGGACTCTTTTTGTATTGTTGCAGGGTCTGATGAAGAAGTTTATCCGATGCTCCACCCGTGTCACTGTAGGCACCATTAAGAAGTTTCTCTGTGTTAAGCTGAAGTTGCCAAGCTCTTATGAGGCAAGAAATTCATTTATTTTATCCTATTTCTTCACCAGTTCATCACAGCTCATATCATTAAATTAGGCCTCAGAAGTCCAGATTTGTCAGAAATACAGTGCAAAGGTCAGAGGCCTCCCTTCATTTATTTGATTTCCATTCAAAACGACCATTAGGTACAAGTTATTCATTTTTCAGGAGATATTTCTGAATAGATTGATCAGACTGATTGATTAAAACTGGACTGCTAACAACCATGCAAGACCTGGTAGACACCAAAACTGCCCCCATCAGATAAACAGCACTTAAAGCTTTCATCTCTGAGAGAGAGGAGAAAATCAAGCTGCTTCAGATCTGAAAACATCCACAGGTGTTTCTGTCCATCCTTCCACTGTGAGAAGACGACTCAGCGCTGTGGGTCTGAAAGGGTGTGTAGCTATCGAGGAAAATAGGCAAAAGACAAATTTTGCAGTAGAACCTCACTGGACATCATGTGGAGTCAGGATTCATGGAGTCTAAATTTGTAATTCCGTGAGCAGAAGCGCGTCTACTGTGAGCTGACTAGCAGGTGAGAGAATAAACAGTGATTAAAGTTCCTCAGAGCAAGAGCCTTGTTCACTTTGGGCCAATGAAAGTGTCCAATCCAAGCTTCTCAACTTGTATCGTAACTAGGGGTGCAACGATTACTCGGCTTAGTCGACTAATTGGCAACTAATTTAGTAGTCGATTAGTTGGTGATGTCATCACGCGTGTTTCTCGTGCTCACTAGCAATGTTTTGATAAAAGCACGATGGCTGCCTCAACAACAACATCCTTAAAAGTGTGGGAGCATTGGGGCTCCCGAGTGGTGGAACCGTCTAAGCGTTGGCCCTGCATCAGGAGCTCGCGAGTTCGATCCCTGGTGATGCTACAGCCATCCGTGGCCCGGAGTCCTAGAGAGCACAGCTGGCCTCGCTCTCTGGGTGGGTGGGATGGCCCCGGCTTCTCCCCCCATCACTCGACGCGATGCTAGTCAGCGCAGGCGTCTGTAAGCTGACGTAGCAGATCTGGTGGTTGGCGCTTTCCTCCGAGCGCGTTCAGCTGTCCAATGACGTTGCGTGAGCGGCAGCTCGAAAAGATGCGTCTTCCGAGACCTGATTTCACAGGTCTCGGAAGAAGCCTGTGTTAGCCTTCGCCCTCCTAGCGTTGGTAGTATCGTGTGATTGGGGGAGTCGTAACTAGAGGGTGGAATTGGAGACGACTAAATTGGGGTAAAAATTACCAAAAAAAAAAAAGTGGGAGCATTTTGCGCCAAACTCAGAAAAAAAGGTTGTCAGTTGTGCTGTTTGTTAAGCCGACCTCAGCTGGCTAGGGGAGCCTCTGAAAAAGAAACACGTCGGGTCACTGCATGAATAAGATTCATCTCGGTAAGATATTTGCGCCGTCTTACTTCATGTTCTGAGCTGAGCTGTAACATCTTCTATTTTGATATGCATGTTCCCTTGAATTGCCAATGGAGTTGGAACAGAGAAGCAAGTAACTGTTAGGCTACGTTTACACAGCAGGTCAAAGTGGCCCAAATCCGATCTTTTTCCGCAAATGCGACACAGATGTGTGTCTGTGCGTCAGTGTGAACAGATAAACACACTGAATCTGACATTTTCAATTCCGATATGAGACGCTTTCATACGTGGTACTGAAATCCGATACGTATCCGATCTGCGGCCCAAATCTGATTTTCTCACCAAATCCGATTTTTTTGTTTGGCTGTTCACATTATCTTTTAAATGTGATCTGTATGCGACATCAGTCTGAACAGATCAGCTCCTAAACCGACCGGCATGCGCAAAAGAACAGTGCTTCACGTGGCTCATCCAGAGGTGAACAGCCATGACGGCCAGTGAACGCAAGTCACTCCGGCAGCTTTCAGTTTCGTCTTCGCCAGCATCACAGGAGCGAGTATGAAGTTCCAGTGGTTGACAGCTGGACTCATCACCCAGAATGAGTTCAAGTTCGCCGTAAAAAGGGCGCGTTATTCGGCCACTTCTTTGGTTCGTGTCCTCGGATTCTTTAAACTGTTCTCTGACGCTGCAGCCTCTGTCTCCTCCAGCCACGTTCGGCCGGTTCGTTCGAAATCTCTTCGAACACGGAGCGGCTGCGATGAGTCTCTTCTAATGTTTTGGTTCAGAAACATCAGACTAAATGTTTGTGAGTCTCAGCAGCGCGAAATTATGACGAATGTCGACTTGGACTGACGTAAAAGTCGCATGAATTCCGATCTGGCTGTTCAGACTGAGTCGCATTGCTGCAGATCGGATACGTATCGGATTTTAGTACCACATATGAAAGCGTCTCAAATCAGAATTGAAAATGTCCGATTCAGTGTCTTTATCTGTTCACACTGACACACATCTGTGTCGCATTTGAGGAAAAAGATCGGATTTGGGCCACTTTTACCTGCTGTGTAAACGTAGCCTTATTCACAGCGACCCTGTTCACTTTCCAGATAACGTTTACACTTTTACACACTGCATCGCCGTCCTAGCATCGAGGCCACCGGTGCGGTCAAATCTAGCGAACATATTAGAGCATTTCCAAACTGTTGCAAACAGTTTTCTGTTTTCCGCGGACGTTTGCCACCACTTGCGAACAGTTTTATGAGGTAGTTCTACGCGCATGCAGGGCAGCTGGATGAAGAGGTGCCGCTGAAATGATATCAAATTTAACTGTTCATAGAGAAGTTTGCCACAATCATTCTCCACTTTCCCTTCCTCTCCATCAGAGCACATCATCTCTACAGTGGGGAGTGGAGAGCGACACTCTCACAGGAGCACGGAGAGATGTGATTCAATAAAAATACCATTCTGCGATTGTAGAATTTAGTTCAGACAGACAGCAGAATGCACAGAGCACAGACTGCAGTTTAAATTATAATTTTAAATTAAATATTTTTTTTATTTGCTTGATTAAAGAAAATTGATTTTGTTTTGTTATATTTTATTGCTGCTGCTTTGCACATCCTTGATTTTAAATTTTGACAAAAAAAAATTGTTTTGTTTATATTTTGTATTAGCAGGAAAACTCATTAAAACATTGCATTTTTGAATATGACATTAATCTTTATTGTCTTTATTGTTAGTAAACACATAAAACAACCTTCAGCTAAATTTAAAAGCTGATAGCTACATAAGTTATTTGGTAATTCAGTGATTCATAATCCGAATAATCGATTATTCGTTTCAATAATTGATAGATTATCCGACTATCAAATTAGTCGTTTGTTTGTTGCCCTAATCGTAACCAGTGGGAAAACTAAAACAGTAAGGCTGAAACAGCATGTGTGTGTTGATGTGCTTTTTATGCAGAAAAAGTTCAGGAGGATCTCTGGGGAGGCACTTCCTTGAAAAGTGTGAATCGGTCCAGCCAAAGTATATCCAGATACGATCCACACATGAAATACGTGTGAGCTTTGGAAGTGTGGAAAAATATCCCTGCAGATTTCTTCAAAAAACTTAAAGCAAGTCTTTCAAAAAGAATGTAAAAATGAGAATATTAAAAATTGTGTTATTATATTTAGTTCATGAGACTTCTCTGTTATTTTGTGTTATTCTCCAGGGTATATTTTGTTTTTTCCATCTGAATTCACATGACCAAATCGTAAGGCAAATTATTCAGTATCTGCATGAAATAAACATAAATTTTTATTTTATTTTTTATTTAATTTTTTTTGTTAAAGTTCCCCTCAAATTAACAGAACATGTGTTTTATGATCACACATATCGCTATATGCTTACAATTTACTGCTGAAAGCCAAAAATCTTAGACGCTCTTTGTATTATTTTATAAAAATAATGTTTACAGAGCAGATCACTGAAGAGACGCCATCTGTTTACAGTTTATAGCCCAGATTTGTGGAAAAATGGGTCGACTTTCAGTAGAAAAAAAACTTGAGTTCAGCTTCTTTTATTAGTTAAAATTACATCACCATCTATTTGACTGGAAAGAAGACAGTTACAGCTCTCATACGACCCCCACCTTTAGAATGTAGCTTATGAAATATGAAAGTTATGAAGAATATGACGAAGTGCGTTTTGGAACCACCGGTGGTCTCAAGGAGTTAAAAATGTAAGAAAGTATATTTCCCCCCCCAGGGCTGAAAAATGAATAACTTTTATAACTTTCATTACTAGTCAGCTGTTATGACTAGAAATGATGTAAATGAAGGGTGGTCTCTGACTTTCTCACAGCACTGTACATCACATTCAAGCCAGTATTGAATATTTCAGTGTTTGTAGCTTCTACATTTTCCTTTCACTAAGTTACTTCTTTAGCTTTTTAAGCATTTATACCGTAGGTAAACGTATTTGCCTGCTAGTAGGTGTGTTTTTCATGTGTATTTGTGCTTCCAGCTTGACGTTCTGTGTAATGGGGAAATCATGGGGAAGGACCACACCCTGGAATTCATCTACCGAACCCGCTGGAGACTGCGGGGAGACAGCGTGAGTGTGTGTTACACCCACTGGTCTGCTTCAGTGGACAATACACTACTTCATAGGCTCGGATCGTTTTTCTTCAGTCGACGTTTGGCACTTACATAGTTACATTGGGTGTGTGTGTTTTTTTATGCGGTTGCTGAAGCAAAAAGGGTGAGAGAGTGTGTGATTACTTGAAATCAGCAGTGTAAAAGTAAGTGCCCACGTTCAGAGTGGGTTCAAAGGAAGCAGAGATGAGTCCGAATTTTCAGACAATCAAGTCATGAATTTTTACAAAATAATGATTTTCTCTTACTTTTTACGTTTTCATAAGAACCTCCAGATGTCTGTACTCTGTACTCCACCACAAGGAAGTGAAGCCTGTGTTACGTATTGGTCTGAATTTCTTATTTTGTCTGTGTCCAGTCCAAAGAAGCAAACACAGACTACTGCAGCCAGCTAAGGGCAACTACACATTGACCTAGAAGCGCCGCACTAGTGTTGTAGTACCTGAGTCCGCTCTCGGTCTTGAAACTCGGTTGTGTCTTGGTCTTGTCATCGTCTGGACTCGGGCTAACCTCAGTCTCGGGGTGAAATGGACTTTTTCTTGAGCCCAGTCGAGTGCGATGCCTCCATCTTACGTAACTGGAAACGGAACTTTTTTCTTTCATTATTGTACATCAGCAAAACTTTCAACTAGAATAAAACTTGTTTAAATCAAATCTGTTCCTCCTCTATCTGAGGATCTGATTGATCCTTCCGTGATGGCTTGACTGCGTATTATTAGTTTGTTGATATTCATTACTTCCAACATTCAAACGCCTCAGGAGAGCAGATCAGAATGTTATTATTACTCTGTTTTTAATTAATAATAAAAATTATACAACAGTTAGTTTCGGCCACGCAAACTAAATGGTTGAGAAGCGTTCTGACCGTGTTGTTATGGGTTTTTCCACAAACACTGTATCACTCCGCTGCTAAGCAACGACTTTGACAGCTGTAGGAGACGCTCAAGCCATTTGAACGTTTTTACTTCTTACTTTGCCACAAACAGAAAATGGACACTTTTAAGATCACATCTGACCGACAGCTGATTTGGTCAGACTCTGAAGATGAGATGACACTAAATTCCCAAACTGTCATCACCACTGAGCAGCTTTTCAGTCGGCAGCTGAGACAGAAGAACAGCTAAACAACCTGGAATCAGCCAGAAATGAACCCAACACCATTCGCCAAACTAAATGGGCTGTAAGATGCTTTACAGACTGGCTGGAACAAAACAACATTAATACTGATCTGGCAAAAACTGACAAAACTGAGCTAAACTTGATATTGCGGCAGCTTTATGGCTCAGTCTGTACTTCAGAAGGCGAGGCTCACAGCCGACTGTGCAGCGAATGGGCGGAGTTTGTTACTCTGACGCAGCAACAAGCTGCTCGTTAAGGAACTATAATTTGGTGAAGGAACTGTGAACATTAAAACATTAAACGCCGCGTTCACGGCCCAGTTTATTAATTTATTACTTTATTAATATTTAACTGTTGTATAAAAGCAAAAGAACATTCGAGCTACCAAATCACAGCTGTGATGTTATTTGCGATAACACACTCCCTCTGTGTTCTACTGCTTAATGGAAAACGTGCTGTTTGGTTTATATTCAGTAGAATTTAGAGGGTGATTCTGAAGTTTTAGAAAAGAGGGGACAGAGAATAACCTCACCATCATTTGCATCCAAAAGTTGCAATGCAAAGGTATATTATATATTATATATATATATTATTTATTATTATCATATTATCCACCCCCTTTCTGTTTTCAAATTCTGAGTAAATCTAAATCTGATCTCAGTCTCTCCGCTCCAGGTCTCACTCTTGACTTGGACTCGACTACCACAAAGTAGCCACGTTTACATGCAGCCTAATAATCCGTTAATAATAGCTCAATCGGAATACAATACGTCCATGTAAACACTTCAGTCGGAATAGTCTAGTCCGACTGAGGCCGTTCGAAATACATTTTCTATCCGACTGATCGAGGTGGGTAATCCTGTAAATAATCTGTTAAATAGAAGAATAATATCTGTGTAAACGCCTGTATCTGATTACATTCCCTATCGGAAAGTTTCAGTCCGTTCTGATCATGTTCGTCGCGTCATAGTGAAAGTTTATACCGTTCAACATGGCGGAGCAGAAACTGTTCTGCAGAGGAGACGAAGTTCATGCCCTGATCTTTAAAAGACGGCGGTGGGACGGACGTCCAGCTTATGTGTCTCAGAACACGACGTCTTCCTCTCGGCCTTCTTTAATAAGGACATGTGAAGGACGTTTTCCTGAGTCTGACATCATTTTAAAGCAGTTAAAAACACAAGCACTGCTCACTGCTGCTCATCTCACTCTGACTGGACTCATGTGATGCTGGTTGTCATGGTAACGTTTACTCTAAATTGTTCTCTACGCATGCGTGTAATTTTGGGTCGGATTACTTGTAGTGAGCATGTAAACGAAGATTTTCTATCAGATTGTTGAATAGAGTAAGAATATAAACACCTCAGTGTTAATCTGTAATCAGAATGTTCAATCGGATTGGCAAAAGCCTTTGCATGTAAACACAGCCAGTGTTGGTCTTCACTTGGACTCATTATGTATACCTCGATTTATACACTGCAATGATATCTGTCGTGGCATGTTTATTGCATAGTTATGTCAAGGTTTTGTCAACCTTCTGTAGCAGAGTTCAAGTACAGTGTTGCCAAATTTAGATTGGCTGCCTTTCTGAGTGTAAATTTCAAGCCACGTCTCCTACTAGTCCGGGTTTCTTAAAGTAATAACTGTAATGAGAGACGTTAGAAAGAGAAGAAATCCATGCCTCTGGTCTTCACCTCCTGAGTCTTAAAATTAATTTTAATTTTTTCTAAATTTGTCCATAATTCAGTCCTTGATGATGGTGTAAACGAGCCAATATGATTGGTTTGATGAGAAATGTAGATTTCTTTTCAGAATTTTTTTACAGTGGTGGTGATCCAAGGGTTCTGTTGTCTACAGTGCAGATGTACCTGTTTACAGCCATTTTATTTACTGTCCAAAACCACTAGTGAACCTCTGAGTTCTGTTGATAATGGTACTTTAGCGTATATGTCAGCCTCAAGAGGCAGTAAACCTCATGTTCAGAGCCTTCGCATTTTGTAAACTCTGTAATGCAACAACTTTTTTTTGTAATGCAACAACTTTTAATGTCTTTTTCTACAATCAGATTGATCAGTGATCTGATTGATAAGTATAAAAAGAATGAAAATGAAAGTTAAATCGTCAGAATTATTGGTCAGTTTTTATGGGCACACTGTATTAGAATATATTTCCTGTATCACAGCCTTGTCCAACCGTATACCTCCAAAATAGCAACAAAACTGTACGGGTAAATTGTTTGAGCTGCGCCTGTGCAATCTAAAAAAGTCGGGGGGCTCTTTTGCCTTGCAGTGTCCTGCGTGTACATCTCTGCCAAGAAAATGTTTTAGGCCAAAACCTTCTCACTGAACTGTCATAAAACAATGAGTGTGTTTTCATGCACTCACTAATCTGATAACTGCAGAAAATCAGATTTTGTCAATCTGATTAACGCGTTTACATGCATTTGAGTAATCAGAAAAAGACGTGACGTAACCGTGATCTAAAACCAAACTTCATGCCGCGCCACCTTACCTGAAAATATTAACAATATTAATTAAAAACATATTCAGATCCTTTATTTTTTTCAAGCGTGTAGTTGGTTTCAGCGTCGCTCCGAAAGTGTTTTGCTGCCATCTTGTGGCAACGCTGCTTGCTTATTTCTGGTACCGCGGTATGTTTTCGCACATGCGCAGACTGAGAAATCTGAAAGAAATCAGAGTAGGAGTTCACATGCACTGAGAAATCTGATTACTGAGCTAAAATCCAGCCTCTTTATCAGATTTCTTAATCAGATTTCTAGACCTTACTCCAATCTAAGAAGTCAGAGTGTGCTGTTTACTTGACCACTTGAATAATCAGATAACTGCAGAAATCCGATTATTATCAGATTGTTGAGTGCATGTACACACACTCAGTGTCTCGGGCATCAGGCGGCATGTTCATGACCATTTCATGTAATAACTTTCTGTGAGGGAACTTTTAGGACGTCTGGTTCCCATCACCACCACTGTGAACCATTCGGACTCTGCTGTTCTAGAATGGAGCATTTCACACCAAACCACTTTAAAACTGTTCACTTTTTAACCTTTTAATTGTGTGTGTGTGTGTGTGTGTGTGTGTGTGTGTGTGTGTGTGTGTAAGAGTCCTGAAGAGTGTGAACAGCTGTCAGTATGGGTGGGAGTGGCAGTAGCAGAAGCTGCTCACAGCTACTGACAGCTCTATGACTCACACATCTCCAGTTACAGACACACATACTTGCTCACATATAGACACACACAACACTACAAGTGCAAGTTGGGACAGGAAAGAATAGCAGAGGATCCAAAAGTACTTGGGCTCCACGACTGGGACAAAATACTAGGGATGTGCATAATTTAGATTTTTGAAAATTAATGATGGGGCTGAAAGAGCTGCAATTTTTATTATGGTCTTTATCATCAGCACTGTTGTCATAAGTTTTAAGTGGGCGAATTTAACTTAAAAACACAGAGCTTGGGAACTGCCTCTGGATTTGTTAGACCAGGGGTCGGCAACCCAAATGTTAAGAATTTTGTCCTTTCAACAAAAATCAAACCAACTTGGAAGCCACATTTGATGTCCATTTTACCATCTTGGCTGTAAATATGTCTCAGTATGTGCTGATGTAGGCTAAAAAATATAATATAAACAAAAATGCAAACTGTAGCCACGTTTCTCGCATCTCTGGCAGGAAACTTTTCCACAAAAGTGGAATAGTTTCCTGTTAAATGTCTCTCAACGTTTTTTAACTTTTAACTTAAAAGTTAAAACGTATTAACTTTTTACGAGGCTGAACGCAGCTTCTTATTCGCACGATTCTTGTTCGAATTTTCCCGTTCCACCTTAAATGGTGCCTGAGGTGGCAGAGGCTGCTGCACCATTTAAGGTGTAATGGGAAAATTAGAACCATTGACTTCACCCTCGTGACTTTTTAGTGTTTGACAGTTTCTTGTTGCAGATTAAACGAATCAGGAAACCAGCTGGAGTGATTATAAATAGAAATAAGCCCATTCGTCTCCAAATAATCAATGTTCATCTTAAATCACTCTCTTTGTAATGTCGTTAGCTATTAGCTAGGCGAGACTGTTATCTGCGTTGCTATGGTGACTAGCAGTCTGTCTTCAGGGTTAAAGGGTGAATTAGCAGTTCTACATTAACTCCAGAGCTTAAGAACATTTATTGTTAAACTGTGTTGAACGATCAGCAGAGCTTTATTTTACTGTAAAGGAGGATTATTTTATTACTACCTACAAATCTAATTCTGCTTGGAGACCACAGGACAGTAAAAGAGCCACAAGTGGCTGTGGAGCCGCATGTTGCCAACCCCTGTGTCCAATCGGAAACAACCAAATACCCAAGAGCTGTGACATCTCATGTACAGTGGTACAGTGTAATATACATTAGGGATGTGACAGATATTCAATAATATTCAATACATTTGATCATTCAAATATTCAAAAAACAGAAAAGCCACTCGAATAACTGATACTTTTAGCACACAAGCTTCAGTGTATTGGTTTTCAACAAAGTTTTGTTTATGAAGCAAAACACCAGCGCAGGGGTATTTAAAATTCAGTAAGGTTCAGTTCCTCAATTCCTCAAGCAAAGGTCCAGAACATCATAATGTCTAACTTGCATCATGATTCAGTGCCATATACTGTTTACTGGAGTAGCCTAGTAGGTATATCAACATCTTATACAGTCAACAACTGAATGTCAAATCAAATAAAGTACAATTCAGTAACATTTCAACAATATTTATTGTCAGTTTTCTATTTTTAGATCACGCCATCTGAAATAACTTCCCTCTGACTCACTTTCTTCTCCGACTGCTGTTTCTCGGCTCGTCCCTCCCCTCTGTGTGCGTCACTCACTCGAGTCTCAGTGCTCAACGTAATGCACAGATCTGATTGGCTGAGTAGCGTCACGTGTGATATTTACAACGCATGCGATTGGTTTTTGAGTCTCCTGGGCTGCTAAAGCTACCGTAAAGGCTAGAGAAGTTACGCTGATTAAAACAGGACCACCCCGTCGAAATTAAATAATTCTCCATAGTTTATCGGTTAAAGGTCCAGGTCTGCATAGGACAGTGTCTGGGTCTGGACTCGGACCACGGTCTGCCTATTGTTACTCGCAGTAGCAGCACGTCTAAATAGAGCGATGTATTTTGCCTGCATGTCTTGAAACAACAGCGATTTATGGTTATGATTTATGTATCAGCTAATGAATAGAAATTATGCTCTAAAATGTTACATATAAATGACATATTTAAGTTTTTATAAACATGTAAATTGACCGCAACCGTTCAAACCTTTGCATACGACCGTTTCTGTAAACTGTTCTTTTCTCTCTCCTCAGCCGTATCCCATGGTTCTGGAGTACCGGCCCCGCATCGACTTCGGCTAAACCCAAAGCGGTTAGGGCACGCTCGTTGGTCTGAGGCTGACCGAACTCATACAGTGGACAGACGACACAAAAAAAACCCTGCTTAAATGAATGGTTGTGCCTCCTCAGAAATACAGCCACCCAGCCTGACTGGCTGCACTTCTGCTCCCACCCAACCTCTTCCTGGTTCGTCCCTCGCTTGTTTTGGAGTGACAGGCTTGGCTCCACCCCTCAGCGACATGTATGGCTACTTCTCTAAGTAAGACTTCTGTTGCTTGCTGTCTCCATGACAACACATCAGCGCGAGATGGCCCTGTTGGGAGTTCGCTGCCGAGGACAAACAGGGTTGTGATGGACGAATAACAAAAAGCACTTAAAAAAAAAATGCACTTCAGCGAAGATAAAAGACAGATGAAAGCAATGTTGTCTTGCAGGGTCCCCCGAATACGTGGAGTCTAAGCAGAAGAACTGGTGAGCTCACTGATTTTCAGCATACCAGTGTACCAGTGTTAGTATTTGTATTGGCGTGATGCATTGAATCAGGAGAATTCAGCAGAGGCTGTTTCTCAGTTTTCTTTCTTTTTTTTTTCTTTTCTCTCGTTCTCTCTCTCTGTTTCTCCCTCCCCTCTTTCTCTTTTCCTTTGCCTCGTTCTTTATCTTTCTCTTGCGCACACACATTCTTGCACACACACTCATCTTTGTTTTTTCTCTCTCTTTCTCTCTCTCTCTCTCTCTCTCCGATTCCTGTAATGGTGTTTTTGGCAGCCGCCTGAGATATTAATGGATCTTATTCAGATGGGTTTGAATGGAAGGCGCCCCGAATTACATCCCAGTCTTATCCAGTGGAAAAGAAGTCCCAGAAAATCACGAAAAGGGCAACGACCTAACTTTTTCAGTCGCATCGAAGGCCAAAGCATGGAGTAGTTTTAGGTTATGGAAGTCAGAGACCACCCCTCATTTATTTAATCTCCAGTCAAAACCGCTGTTAAAGTACAAATGAGTGTTTTTTTAGGAAATGTAAATATAAGATAATCCACTGCAGGAAGGAAATGGACATTATAACACTGAACCTGGACATCTGACCTCTGTGGAGTGAGGTTTTGTGGACCGACAAGTCAAAATGTTTCATCAGGATTATTTCAGATAATCTAACCAACTTCTAAGACTGAACATTTGGAGGTGTGGAAAAATTTCCCTGCAGATTTCTTTGAGGACCTGAAAGCAGGACTACTGAAAATAAGAAAGAAAGCTGTAGAAAAGGCAAAGTGTGGAAACACTAAATACTGAACCATTTGATATTATATTTAGTTGTTGAGCACCTCTATGTAAGTTTGATCAGTTTACCTGCTTTCTTTCATATACAGGAAACGTGAATAACTTGTACTTAATGGCCATTTTGACTGGAAATTAAGTAAATGGAAGTGCACTGCTTTTTGCATAGTATTATACACCGATCAGGCATAACATTCTGACCACCTCCTTGTTTCTACGCTCATTGTCCATTTTATCAGCTCCACTTACTATATAGGTGCACTTTGTAGTTCTACAGTTATAGACTGTAGTCCATCTGTTTCTCTGATACTTTGTTACCCTGTTCTTCAGTGGTCAGGACCGCCATGGACCCTCACAGAGCAGGTACTATTTGGCTGGTGGATCATTCTCAGCACTGCAGTAACACTGATGTGGTGGTGGTGTGTTAGTGTGTGTTGTGCTGGTATAAGTAGATCAGACACAGCAGTGCTGCTGGAGTTTTTAAACACTGTGTCCACTCACTGTCCACTCTATTAGACACTCCTACCTTGTCAGTCCACCTTGTAGATGTAAAGTCAGAGACGATAGCTCATCTGCTGCTGCACAGTTTGTGTTGGTCATCCTGTAGTCCTTCATCAGTGGTCACAGGACGCTGTTGGCTGGATATTTTTGGTTGGTGGACTATTCTCAGTCCAGCAGTGACACTGAGGTGTTTAAAACTCCAGCAGTACTGCTGTGTCTGATCCACTCAGACCAGCGCAACACACACTAACACATAACCACCACGTCAGTGTTACTGCAGTGCTGAGAATGATCCATCACCCAAATAGTACCTGCTCTGTGAGGGTCCATGGGGGTCCTGACCACTGAAGAACAGGGTCAATTACAGTCTGTAACTGTAGAACTGCAAAGTGCACCTATATAGTAAGTGGAGCTGATAAAATGGACAGTGAGCGTAAAAACCAGGAGGTGGTCATAATGTCATGCCTGATTGGTCTGTATCATTGTCAGAACACCTCAAAACTTTTTTTGTCACCATAAATTACATGAAAAGTAAGAAAGCTTTTTCCTCTGTATACTTTCCATTTTGGAGATTTTTGGAGAGGTTTTGTTGTTGTTATGACGATGATGATAGATTAGTGAATTCAGTGACAAAATCATTAACCAGGAAAGTGTGAGGTACGAACTCCAAAGTACCAGCTAATTAATTTGGGTAAACTGATAAGTTCCAAGACAGTTTATGCTAAATAAATTACACTGAAATGCCCAGCTGGTTCTACATATTAACTGAGTAATTGTGGGCAACAGTCTCCAAAGTACTATGTAATTGTTTTATAACCATTTTTAATTACATTGTACTGTGAAGTCTGTGCCACATATTTAATTATTTAATATCGAGAATCTGAGTATTGTTTAGTTAAATTGTCCTGGAGCTTACCATCATATTACCCAAAAATAAATACCTGGTACTTTGAATTTTGTACCTCACACTTACCTGGCTAATTCCTAGAACTTAACAGCTGTCAAAGAAAGCCTTACAGTTTGATTGATAATATGGACAAACTAAATTGCTAAAGTAAGTCCGTTATGCTCGTTTAGCTGAGGGATGATTAGAAAGGTGATCTGTTAATGACGTTTGGGAACATCTTAACGTTACGCAGTTGCGACTGATGTATGTTGCTGTTTGTGCAGATCTATAGGCCGTGTGGTTTTATGAGGCTACATCTGTGGATCTGCATCATGAGCTCTAATTAATTATGTCCCCTCACTGTATTAGATTACATCTTATCGTAAGGCCTGGTTTAGATCACACTGAAAGAACTGCCAAAATCAGTTGGAGGAGCATTCCCAAAAAGTTTGTTAGTGCTCAGTTTCATTACACTGAGTGCTCTGAGTCTTGAATCAATGCCAGTCACTTTTTGTTTTTCCTCTTAAGCAGCCATTAACTGTCTGTATGCCAGGCTGAATTCACTGCTCTAACAGTTTTTGTTATTGTGATAAAGTAAAGATGATGATGATGGTCATTATTATTATTATTATTATTATTATTGTTGTTGTTGTTATTGTTATTGTTATTATTATTAGGGATGCACTGAAATTCCCACCACTGAAAATCTTCACCCCAGTCACATTGAGTCACATTTGAAAGGGAAAAAACGTTTTGAATTCTAATGAAAAGGAGAAATAGTGATTAAAAACACTTTGTTTTCTTGGTAACACTTTCAATGAATGTCACCTTTGTAAGCATCTGTAAACACATTCATAACATGTTATAATGCATTCACACTGATGGCAGCACATGTTATAATGCATTCATAATGCATTATAAACATGGCTATAAATATTTATTAAAATGCATTACACGTTATAGCCATGCTTATTATGCATTATGAATTGTTAACATAGTACATTATAAGTACTGATCATAACAAATTATAAGAGCTCATAAGTGGTATTTGTCCGCTCTAAGTAAAGTGAAGCGTACTGTACTAAAGCCTCCTCCAGTGTTCAGAGTGAGGCTTCAAGTTGAAGTATTTACTGAAGGATTTACTGAAACACTAAAACATTCACAGTAAAGCACATTACAGGCTTCAAATGTCAGAGTTTAAACTAGAGCTGCATCAGTGTTTTACCCAATGTGGGAAAGGTAATGTTCACCACCGTTAGCCTGGTATTTGTCTTTACTTCACGCTCTCCAAGCTGGGACTGACTTCTTTGGCACTGACAGTATAACATGTTATAACAGTGCCAAAGAATTCAGTCCCAGCTTGGAGAGCGTAAAGACAAATACCAAGCTAACGGTGGTGTACATTATGAATGCATTATAACATGTTATGAGTGTGTTTATAGATGCTTATAAAGGTGACATTCATAGAAAGTGTTACCACACGTTCCGCTTCGGCTGCGTTCAGTACGGCGTCATATCTCCATTTTTGTCGTTTTTCAGTTTTTGACATAATTTGAAAATGCCTGTTGCCCTTTACATTGTGTGTAAATTTAATGAAGAATGGACCAAAAGAAACGACCCAAAATTACTTGGGAAAAATTCTGGTTCCATTGACTCACATTAAAAAATAGAGTAGGTTTTGTCCTGGAGATACGAGGTTTTCTTCCGACAGCAGCGATATGCTTTACATATTAATAATGAGATTCGACAGTGGAGGTGCTCTAGAATTTAGCTTTAGATGTAGTGAGTAATATATCTTCTTAATTTTGCAACTTTTAATTTTGTTTAGCATTAAATTAGTCCTTAAATTAGTCCATTTCTTTCAGTTCTCTTTCTCAACATGATGACTATCTTCTTTAAAAGCATCATCAGTAATATTATATTAGTTTGAAAGCAAAAATAAAACAGCAAATTATATATATATATAAAATAACACTTTTGGTTTTCTGCTGAATTTTGGGTTTCAGTTTTGGTCGAGAATTGTCATTTCAGTGCATCACTTATTATTATTATTATTATTATTATTATTATTATCATTATTATGGAGAAAATACTCAATCGCTATTATATTGCAGTACGTCTTCCAGTGTCATAAAACACACAGGTTTATGATTCGGCCATGTGCATTGGTGTGTGAACATCCCAGGTCAAATTATAAGTTTTGATTTCCTAAGTGAAAATAAGTTGCTTTGAACTTAAATATGCAATTTTTTCCCTGCAAATTTTAGTGTTCAATTTCTATTTATTTGTTTAGCATATAAATATGCCATTACATGTGCAGAGGGCACATTTTATGTTTCATTTTAATGCACAATTACTGTTTATTTTGCTAATTTTAACATATTGAGGAAAAAAATGTAGCCCCTGCAAAAGTTACTGTACATTTTACATGTGATTTTTTTAATTTTTTCCAGTAGCTAATATTAGTAAGTAAACAGTAATTATGCATTGAACTGTGTGTTCTCTGTAAAGGATATGTACTTACTTACAGTTAGAAAATCAACAAAACATGTAATTTAGCCTCTTGTTTTGCATACGACTGTATTTATCAAGGGTCTCTGGCTTTAAGTGGTCATTATGAATCAGTTGTTGCCTTTTGTAGTGTAACACATTTGATTTAGTGGACTGTGGGATGTGGTTGTAGGTCATCAGTCTTACTCTCAGATGCTTGAGAGTAGTGGGCCCAGCATGGCTACAGACAGTCCTGGTGGACGTTGCCCTTTTCCACTGATTGGTTTTGATGGTTAACGGTTCTGTTTGGGGAAACGCGTCCTGGATCTGCAGAACAAGGCCTGTATCAGCACTCATACCCCTGCAGTATCTTTAACAGTCTAATGCGGAGGTTTCTCTGTGGGTTTTCAACCCAGGAGCCAACCTGAATGTGTATGAAAGAGTCCCTCACCGTATCATCAATAACCCGGGTCAACTCCGCAGGAGAATTTCTGTTTAATTCCTTTTTTGATTGTATGAATGTTTCTAGTGGCTTTGATGAGTAGTTTGTAGGCCCAGTGGAGAACATGTGCAAATGAACGCTAGAAGTGTCTTTGAGCTCTGATGAAGAAGACGATGTATTTTTGTATCTCAACGAAGCACTTGTGTACATTTGAATCTATAATCAAAAGATTTGATGTTGTTTTTTCATAATCGAGAGATGCTGCTTAGAGTTATTTATTATTCTATTTTTAAATGTAAATGAGCTAGTCTGAGATGCATCCCCCGTAGACAGTAAAACTGTACATGAAAAGCGTTCTAACGCTGTACGTGACATGCTACAATTACTATTTAATTATCATCAATATTAAAAAGTGGAAAATGTTGCACAGCTTGTACTTGTGTTCCTTTTCTTGAAACAAAGTCGCTGTATCTGTTTTGGCTAACACTTTATTCAGATAGTCCACTTTAGATGCGTTGTAGATCCTTAACCCTCTATTGCACAATGTTGCCTCAGGGCAACAAACTCGTTTTCCTCACTTTACAATAACATTATCCATATTTAAAGACAATGAAAGGGTTAATAATAAAAGGAGCAGTTTTAGTATGTCAATAAAAAGCATGTTCTTGGTCATACTGTCTCTTAGCGGCCACTTTAAACCTTTTTTTTCCCATTCAGTTAGGGCTGGGCGATAAAACGATAACGATAAGTATCGCGATATAACTTTTCCTTGATAGAGCAATAAGACAGGTTCGATAAATTTTCGATATAATACACCATTCTCACACTTCCACGTTTTAGCGGAAGCCCTGGTGGCGTTTTCTACTGCAAGGAAAGCGACAATACTCTGCTGTCGCCAGGAGAGGGCGCACTTCCGAGTTTTTCGACTTGATTAGAGAAGGAGGGGGCCACGAGTAAAAAAAGGATCGCCAAATATACCTTAGCAACGGCTGAAACGCAGAGTTATACAGTCCCTGTTTGAGCAGAGCGAATGGTGATCTGTTCTCCTGTGACCGAGTGTGAGTGACGAGGTCAGTGGTGTAACTGTACTGTCCTACAGTGAACTCACCTCTTTACTAACATCCTAACAACTTTAGCAGCGTTAAATCACGTCTGTAGCGCGTGTTACAGAGCAAAACCGTCATTAATTTTAGTAGTCGTGCATTCTCGAGAAACGAAAGTGAAAGAAAGAAGTGAGTTCATGTAAATTACCAGCCATGATTTAAACGAAAGTAAAATGAGGAAGCTGTGAGGCATTGGAGAGCGGGAGTGAGAGCGCTATCTTTCCAGGCTAGCGTTTTTAGCTGCTGGCTAACTTGAAGCAGCGCTTCGGCACAACACGGTGAATTGATGATACTGTAGATCAAACACGACACAAAATCACCGCTTTCAGTTTAAACATACCTGAAAGGAGGACTCTGTGACTGGTGTGAGAGATTCACCACTGCAGATAATGTTTTTACACAGCGGCGTCAGATACTGCGGTTCACCCTTAAACTACTACGATAGCATAGAGAAAAACCAGTCGTCTAGCTGGTGTCTGAATACTGTGATCTGCTCTGACATGGATGTGGTAGGAGTGACAGCAGTGACCTCCCGAACCGAGTTGACGTTGTTGAGAAACTAAAGAGTTTAGCACTGTTGTTGGCCACTTATTTAGCATTTGTAGCGGGGTAGCCGAGCGCTCGACACCAGACAGCTAAAATAATCTGTTTTCCTTCTTAAATCATGACTATTACAAAAATTGCAGCTGTGCAGTTCAGCTGATAAAAACAGTCAGAAAACTTTTCCTACTCTTCCATGACAGATTAGTGAAAGGTTCCACTGTTTCGCCGAGTGTTTTGTCATGATCGGACCATAAGTGATAGTTTAAAACCACAGTTAACCCCCCAGGAGCAAAATCAGCCTTCAAACGTGAAAGAAATCATGATTTGACATTTATCGCAATATGTATCGATATCGAACGATATGAATTTTGTTTATTGTGATAACGTTTTTGGCCATATCGCCCAGCTCTACATTCAGTATATATATATATATATTTTATGAGAATTTGCGGAAATATGTTTGTTGCTTAGAAGCAACATTGTGTGACAGTGGAATGGATTTGACCAGTCACAAGCCAGGTCTCACTACTTCAGGGAACTTGGCTCTATATCATTCCTCAAGGCAACATACCCCAATACCCCATACCCCCTGCACACATTATTTAAAAAAATTTTACAAGAAAAGTGAATCAAATATTTTTTTTTAAATTGATTTCATAACACGTGCAGTAGAGGCTTAATTTACTTAGAAGCTACATTCAACTAAATATCTACTTAATTGACCACAGTTATCTTTAACTCTAAACCTGCTCTAATCCTAACCCTAACCTTAACCTCAACCCAAAACCCAAACCCAACCCTAGTCCTAGCCCTAGCCTTGGGCCAAACCCTGACCCTAAGCCCCACCCCAGTTTAGAATCAACTGAGTTTTAACAGACAGTTTGTTAACAATTTGAACATCTGTAGAAAATCAATAGGGGACAATAGTGGACTATCCAAATAAACTGGGACCCTGTTTTGCTCTTATTGATTTTCTTGCCTAATGTTCATCACTTCTTGATTAGCTGAATTTTTTTTTAATAGGACCAAAGTTTTCTCCATATACTGCCACTGTACACATATACATACACCTTTACATGTAATGAGCCATTTGTTAGTCATATTAGGCCCCACTAGAGTTCTGTTTGACCTGTATTGCATCGTAAACCGTATAAAAACACAATATTCAATGTTTTACTGTATGAAATTGCTTTTTGTAAGTAAATACTCGCTCCAAATTTGGTGCCTGCAACATGTTTAAATTGGGACAGGAGCATGTTTACCCCTGTGTTACATCATCTTTCCTTTTAAGAACACTTAGTAATCATCGGGGGACTGTAGACACAAACTGATCATGTTTTGAAAGCAGCGTTTTTTGCCATTTTTCGATTATACAAGTCTTCAGCTGCGCAGCCGTATGGAGGCCTTCAGTGTTACATTTTGCGCTTCATAATGCGTCGCATACTTTCAGTAGGAGACAGGTAAGTCAGTCTAACACCTGCACTCTCTGATTATGCAGCCATGCTGCTGCAGCCTGTGCAAAATGTTTCTTGCCGTTGTCATTTTAAAATAAACATGGAAGACCCTTAAAAGGACAACGTCTACAAAGCAGCATATGTTACTCCAAAATGTATATGTATCTTTCAGTATTAATTGTGCTTTCACAGATGTGCATCTTACCCACTCACACACCCCATACCATGACCCTGGCTTTTGAACTTTAGAACTACGCTGGTGAAAATCTGGACGGTCCTTTACTTCTCTTGCCCAGAGAACATAACGTTCAGTTATTCCATAAATAATCTGAAAGGCTGACTTGTGAGACCCCTGTGCACAGTTACAGTGAGGATCAGTCCATTTCAGATGAGCTCGAGCCCAGAGAAGTCGGTGGTGTTTCTGGACATTGATGACACATGGCTTTTGCTGTGCATAGTACAGTCTACACTTGCATTTGTGGATGCAGCAGTGAACAGCATTTATTGACGATGGTTTGTCAAAGTATTTCCAATCTCTTGTGGCGATGTCAATCACAGAAGCATGCCAGTACTTAATGTAGTGTCATCTCAGGGATCGAAGGTCGTGGACATTCAGTTGTAGTTTATAGCCTCTTCCTTTATGCACAGAGATTTCTCAAGATTCCCTGAGTGATGATGCGCACTGAGGATGGTGAAATGTCTAAAATCCTCCTTAACACTCAGTGTTCTTAAACTGCTGGACTATTTGCTGACGTAAATCGGCGAGCATCGACCCATGCTTGCTCATAAAGGACCTGGCCTTACGTTGATATTTCCCTTATTACCCAAAGCATAACTGCATTAGCGTAATAATCAGCATAATTGTTTTAGATGTTTTGGACATTTAACAACATTCTTAGTTTTAAATAAGCCCTGTCCCAACTTTTTTTATTAAATGTGTTGCTGGGATCAATTTTAGGATGACTGTCCAAAATAAGGTCCAAAATTAAATATGTATCTAGTATTATTTTCTTTTAAATACAGGTCATAGAATTTACAGATCAGATTCTGTTTTCATTTGCATTTTCCCCACTTTTTTTTTTTGGAAAAGGGATTATATAACAAAAGCAAAACACAAAAGCTTGGATACTAACTAGGTATATAGTTTGGCTGATATTAAGGTTCAACAAAGGATTATTTGATTTCTCAACAAAGTCATAAGAAAACATTATTTTGAACAACTAAAGAAATTTGTATTGATTAAAATCTTCTGCCGTTTAAGACATTTGACAGATGACAATTCATGCTTTTATCAATCAGTACTGTAAATGTTGACCATTTACAATGACATCTGCAGAGATGATTGGTTGTCAGTAGTTCAGCCTCTTAAAATCTGTTTGCTGAAAATGTTTTTTTTTAATATTCACAAACATTTTTTTTTCAGAAAGACCAGCAGCCGCAGGACTGTTGGGCTCTTGAGGAAAAACAGTCCCAAATAGTGACATGAAACTGGCCAGGAAGGAGGTTTTCCTACTGTATTAGAATAACACCCTGAAATCACATATGAACCCACAGAGTGGGAGTGGACTGTGGCATGTGTGCTATGTCTGGGTTAGTCTTTCTGTCTCCACAGCTGTCCAACTTCAGAGCTTATCAGAGAAATATGGAGTGCGAAAACACAAGTGCGACCCTGACCAACAGTATTGAGTGTTACGCTGTACAAAGTAAGTAATTACTGTTTACTGTTATGATCATGCATAAAATGTGGTGAGATCAACTAATGCCTCATCTCTAGGCTATATAGGCCAGCAGTCTCAATAAGGTAACAGGCTAAAGATAATTATATACATTTTATACATCTTTTTTGGAATATGTTCAATATGCATAACTACACTAAAAAAAGACATTTTTCTTGTTTTTCTTATTTTATCACCTCTTATAATGAAATCAGGTTTTACACCGATCAGCCATAACATTATGACCACCTCCTTGTTTCCATGCTCATTGTCCATTTTATCAGCTCCACTTACTATATAGGTGCACTTTGTAGTTCTACAGTTACAGACTGTAGTCCATCTGTTTCTCTGATACTTTGTTAGCCCCCTTTTACCCTGTTCTTCAGTGGTCAGGACCCCCATGGACCCTCACAGAGCAGGTACTATTTGGGTGGTGGATCATTCTCAGCACTGCAGCAACACTGACGTGGTGGTTTTTAAACACTGTGTCCACTCACTGTCCACTCTATTAGACACTCCTACCTTGTCAGTCCACCTTGTAGACGTAAAGTCAGAGACGATAGCTCATCTGCTGCTGCACAGTTTGTGTTGGTCATCCTCTAGTCCTTCATCAGTGGTCACAGGACGCTGTTGGCTGGATATTTTTGGTTGGTGGACGATTCTCAGTCCAGCAGTGACACTGAAGTGTTTAAAAACTCCAGCAGCACTGCTGTGTCTGATCCACTCAGACCAGCGCAACACACACTAACACACCACCACGTCAGTGTTACTGCAGTGCTGAGAATGATCCACCACCCAAATAGTACCTGCTCTGTGAGGGTCCATGGGGGTCCTGACCACTGAAGAACAGGGTAAAAGGGGGCTAACAAAGTATCAGAGAAACAGATGGACTACAGTCTGTAACTGTAGAACTACAAAGTGCACCTATATAGTAAGTGGAGCTGATAAAATGTATATCAGCTGATGTCCAACTGTGCCAAAAACAGAGACCACTCTCATTTGTTAAGTATGAGTTTTACCAGCTTAAAGAAAAAAAAAGCAGAAAACTTATCTAGCAGCAAATTATACAGACAGCATTGACAACTAAATATAAATGTACTTATGTTATGACTGAAGTCTGGGGGGAGGAACATGCCTGAAAGCCCTCCTTCTTCCAATCTAATGCCACACATCCTCACCTTGTGTTGTCATGACGAAGTGTTCACAACATCCCTACATCAGTCCCTCATACAGCTATGAGGGGGTCCAGCCTTCTAGCTACAGGCAGAAGCTGCCTAGAACTCCAGCCCAGGTTCTCAGAGTTCTCCTCCCTCTCTCAATCAGTCTTCCCTCATACTACCACCACCATGTGGTCTGAACAAAATAAAACATCTTCAGTATTTACTGTGTCCACTATTTGCCTTTATTACAGCTTCCATTCTTCTCAGGAGACTTGCTATTTTTACACACATCCAAAGTTCAGTCTTAGAAGTTTGTTCCATCTTTTGCTTCTCTTGATCCAAAGACTCATTAGTCCACATCTCAGATGTCCAGTTTTGGTGTTCTAGTGCACATTTTCTTTTTGTCAGTGTTCTTTACTCAGTAACAACTTCTTGACAGCTACACGTCCTTTCAGACCCACAGTGCTGAGTCGTCTCCTCACAGTGGAAGGATGGACAGAAACACCTGTGGATGTTTTCAGATCTGAAGCAGCTTGATTTTCTCCTCTCTCTCAGAGATGAAAGCTTTAAGTGCTGTTTATCTGATGGGGGACAGTTTTGGTGTCTACCAGGTCTTCCAAAGAGTCCTCCTTAACACTCAGTGTTCTTAAACTGTTGGACTATTTGCTGACGTAAATCGGCGAGCATCGACCCATGCTTGCTCATAAAGGACCTGGCCTTACGTTGATATTTCCCTTATTACCCAAAGCATAACTGCATCAACATAATAATCAGCATAATTGTTTTAGATGTTTTGGACATTTAACAACATTCTTAGTTTTAAATAAGCCCTGTCCCAACTTTTTTATGAAATGTGTTGCTGGGATCAATTTTAGGATGACTGTCCAAAATAAGGTCCAAAATTAAATATGTATCTAGTACTATTTTCTTTTAAATACAGGTCATAGAATTTACAGATCAGATTCTGTTTTCATTTGCGTTTTCCCCACTTTTTTTTTTGGAAAAGTGATTATATAACAAAAGCTTGGATACTAACTAGGTATATAGTTTGGCTGATATTAAGGTTCAACAAAGGATTAATTGTTTTCTCAACAAAGTCATAAGAAAACATTATTTTGAACAACTAAAGAAATTAGTATTGATTAAAATCTGCAGTTTAAGAAATTTGACATGACAATTCATGTTTTTATCAATCAGTACTGTAAATGTTGACCATTTAAAATGACATCTGCAGAATGATTGGTTATCAGTAGTTTTAGCCTCTTAAAATCTGTTTGCTGTCTTGCAAAGTGTCTTAATTTCTCTGTATTTTCTCTTTTCTCTCCATATATCCTTAAAGTTTTGGAAACTATTTTTGTCACTCATTTTTCTTTTGACTGTCCCCTTCATTTTGCAAATGGATTATCTTATATCTAACCTCCACAGACGTATCTCCTGAACCGTATTGGCTGTTTTGACTGGAGGTTTAAAAAGACTTTTGCACAGTACTGTATGTCACTGGCTAGATCTCTTGAACTTTGCTCGAGCTTTTAGGCTTATAAAGACAAGAGATTATTTGGAACTTGGTCTTTATTTTAATTATGTGTAACATTAGGTTTGGTTTCATATCAAACCTATTGAAGAAGCACCTGAAACTGAAGACCCAGTTACAGATCCATCGAATTTTTCTAATGGTCCTTTAAAGAAACATTCACTGAAAGGTTCTTTAGGGAACCTAAAGTGGCTCTTTCACAGCGTTGCTCCTAAGAACGCTTGTTCAACTTGCCTCCTGTATTTTGATCTGTACAGTGAAGAACCCTGCTAGAAAAACCAGCATATGTCAGCATGACTGGTTACCAGCAAAATCAGCATATGTTGTGTTTTGGATGCTGGTATGGCGGTCGAACCAGCATGACCATGCTGGGGTGACCAGCTAAACCAGAACCAGACCAGCACTGGATGACCAAAGACCGGCTTAGACCAGCATGAAATGCTGGTCTGTGCTGTTTCATGTGGAGATACAGGTACAAATGTCACTCACGCCAGTTTCTAGCACTACGTCAACAGCTAAACATCCACCACTGATGTTGCTTGGTATGGCAGCTTACTGCAGAGTGCTCTCTGTGCTATGTGTCGTCCAAATCAGCTGACCGCAGCGTGCTTGGAGAAGCAGGTGGTCAGATGAAGGACACTCGTGGTTAGAGTAGGTGAGAGAGCAGATAGCTGATAGCAGTTTGGGACAGATGTCAAAACTCAGGTAAAAATAAGGACTAAAACACCTCTACATTAATGGTGATCTCTGCTAGAGCCCCTCTGGTAGTACGTTAGCGCTAAGCTAATGTCGAGTCATATTAACTTTTTGCCCTTTTACATTAAATGTGGACATTTGAAGCTTGAAAAAGATGTGAACTTACTTTTTACCTTTGCAGTTTCCAGTGAGTCTTTCAGTGAAGAGTTCTGGCTTAGCGCTTCTGCTGCTTTTCATCTCTGACAACTGACTGAAACCTGGTTAGGCTGCTTCTCATAGTCAGTGGCGTGTCTACGGCTTCCAGAAGACCTGAAGTGACATTCTTTCTCACAGAATTGTTCCCATCGGAAATCAAAATGGAATTTCTTTAATGTTCCTAATTATGTTGGTAGGTAATCTGACACATTAGGCCTCCAGTTCAGCTCTTGAAGCCCTGACCAATGGGAGGGCTGACTTGGATGTATTTGGGTCATTCTACAGCTCGTCATTCTAACAATAAACTAGTTGGCAAAAAGCTAAACACTCACACATGCCGACAGGGGGCGCACTGGGCCGTCATGGTCCGTAGCGCGACTGTAGATGTTTTCTATGACAACCGGCTCCAGTGAACGAACATCTGCTCCCCGCTGAGCACTCACTCTCTCAGATACTGACAGCTTTTGAGAGAGAAAATGAAAACTGTTCCTCTGAAAGCGGCTGCAGCAGCAACTTTACAGCACAAACTGCATGTTAACGTTAGTCAGCAGAGCTGAAATACAGACACAGGGGTTCTTTTACTCCGTATGAAAAAGATTGCTTGTTTGTTAATTGCAAAAACTTATTCAGCAGACAAACCACTGAAACTGAGATAAGTTTGTTTTTTTGTTTTTTGCTCGAAACATACTTTATGCAAGGACATCGCTCGGCCAACACACTGCAAACTCACCCTGTGTTCTTATGTTGCTGTGGAGATTAAAACACTCAGCACTGAAGGGGGCGCTAGAGGACCAATCAGAGAGGCATCTACTGTTATTCCAACAGCCTCAACAGCTAAACGTGGGCAGTAGAGGAGAGTGAGCTGCTTTCCCTCTTCACTTGGATTGGAAATGAGATAATTAATCATATTTTTATGCCGTCTTTGCGTGAGACTCAACTGCTTGTCTGCTATGGCAGTTTAGAAGCACGCTGGTGGTACGAGAACGCTTGGTCAGGCTTGGCTGTTGTTTTAGCGCCCCCTGCTGTAATGCTCAGAATGCAGCTCGCGCTTGCGTCGCGTTATGAAATGCATCGTGATACATTTTTTAATGCAACTAAGCGTGAAACCCCGTCTGCGTAGCTCAAAGTGTCTGCGTTCGCATCCTTGAGTGAAGTATGTTTCGGGCCCTGCAACAACTACTTACAACAGAAAAAAGGCAGGAATGTGAAAAGGGCCTATTAAGCTGCAGATCTAGTCAGAGAAGAAAGCTCTTTGTTTCTTCATTCCCACTGTTCAGTGCATTATAATATCATTTCTCAGTACTGCCACCATCAGGTGAACGGAAAAACTGCAATGTATTGGCTGGCGGGCTACTTATGGCACACTCTAAAACAGAGGCCACGGGCCAATTTAAATCTGTCTGCGGGCCACATTAGACCTTGGGGCCGTACTTTGGACAGCCCTCGTCCTAGCACATGCGACATAGGGGAGCCCTGCATGGCTCTAAGGGTCCCTACTGGCTGACATTAGGTCAGTATGATGAGTAGCAGGCTGGTTTTACTTCCTGTTTGCCAGGAAACTGTAGCTCAGTTTAGAGTACGAATTCCCCGCCAGCATTTGTGACAGTTTGCTTTGGAGCAGTTGTGTTTTGATGGTGCTGAAGGCCAAGTTTCTTCAGCCACCTTTGGCTCTTGTTTTCAGTGGAGTGCTATAGTTAGTTGAATATCTGTGGTGTCTCTTGGGCAGTTAGATCACCCCAAATGAAGTGCTTATGGCCAGGATTAACAGTGGCACAATGGTTGGGCTCAGCACCGTAATCAAAAGGATAATAAACGAGTGGTCTCATCTCTCACTCCCCCGTCAGCCAGTATTGCGCAATCGTTATTGCTCTGTCTTGCATCATTCCTTTTGTAGCCTGTTTATTAGCCAGTTAGCATCTATAGGCTAATTATATCAGTCCTCCCCAAAGGCCTGTTAGCTGACTCACGGCTTCTAGCATTTATAGCTCTGTCACTGGGCTGTTATTGGAGCTAAACGTATTCCGGCAGCGCTGGCACTGATTCTGACAGCAGCGATGATCTATATATGGCTGTATAGGAGGCTGATGTCAATCATCCATTCATCTCTCCCCATAAGGTGAATGCCAGTCATGGGCTCCGGCCAGCCCTGCTGGTCTATGACATCATGTCCCTCGGTACACTGAACCCTTTCTTTCACCGAACTGTCCATATTAAGAGGTGACATCACTACGCACCGAGGTCAGCTTAGGGAATGAGATCTTAACATGCCGTGTCCTGCCTGAGCGATGACATCGCCACTGTGGCAAAGGTCACACCAACTATATAGACTGCGACACCTGGCAGATTGTGTCTGTGGTGAGATGAATGAAGGTTAGCCGTGCCGGTAACAGGTGCCGGGGGCAGTTCTGTGCTGCTGGTGCTGCAAAGATGACAGACCAGCATCTCAGTCATGTGTAACCTCAGTTGAACAGTCATGAGGAAACTATTAAATACAGTGTCTGAGCTGCCCTGTGTGTCTCTGTGTACGTATGCAGGGTATGGAGGGTCGTATGTCAACATGGGCCTGTGGAGAAGAAATATCTTGTAGTGAACAAGTTTGATTTCCTGTTAAAATGTACGTTTTGTAATTAAATATAAAAATGTCTGAGGAGGTTAGACGTAAGACAACCCCCTTCCAAAACCGAAAATTAGACCCCTAACAACCAATCATGCAAGACTTGGTAGACCACCAAAGTGTCACCATCAAATAAACAGTATTTTAAAGAAAATCAGGCTCCGCTCTTCAGCTTCCCAACATTTTGGGCTTTTCTGTCTCATATGCTTATGTAAATATGAAAATAGATATACTTCTATTCCCGCCCTCTTGAACTTTATTCTAATATATGTCTTTTTTTATTTCTGTTTTTATCCCTGCTTAATAAAACACCGCTGTCGGGACAAAACCTCGTATCTCCATTTTTCAGTTTTTGGCATAATTTGAAAATAATTGCCCTTTACATTGTACGTAAATTTCATAAGGAATGGACCAAAAGAAACGGCTCAAAATGGCTTGGAAAAAATTCTCACATTAAAAGTAAAGTAGGTTTTTTGCTTCTCCTGTAAAGTTACCATTTTGGAGATACGAGGTTTTTGTTCTGACAGAAGCATTTCATCGCTTACTTGGAATGAAAATACAGCTCCTCAGGCCACTCCTGTGACAATTTTGACACTGAATGAAATGACACTGTTATGTTTCTTTAGGATTACACACACATTTAACACAGAACATCTGCTGTTGGTTTGTTATTTTGTGAATGCATGAAACATCCATATCCCTCTGAAAGCTGTTGAGACCGACACCTTTGTAAGTACAATGGAAATACAGCCCCCTCTACTGGGAGGATTCAAAAGGTACAGGTAGACTTTCCTACAGATTTGGTGCTGGAGTGATTCAGCTGGTGTAGATTTAAATGGTTAATGATGAATCAAAGTTCCTGATTTTCTTCAAATGTACAAAACTTCTCTTTCATTTACAGCGATTGTGGTCCACTGGAGGTCACTCTTAGGCCCAATCCCATTTCTTCTTTTTACCCCTACCCCTTGTTTTCGAGTGTCACTCTAACCCCTTGGAACTGAGTTACAAGGGGTAGTGGTTGAAATCTTGCCCTGCGAAATGGGACAAAATAAAAAAAATCAACATCACTTCATTAACAGCTACTAGCGCTGCTCTGTAGGCGACCCGGCCCGTCTGCAGTGATAGCAGAGGAGGGTAAAGTTCAGCTCCTCACTGCTGGGCTTTAGTTACATTTAGGGCATCATATGCCTTCAAAGAGGGGGGCAATGATTTATTATCACCCACCCCTAATTCTTCAGTGATATGAAGCTGAAGTCAGATATTCACCAGCTTCTTGTTCGAATTTTCCTGTTCCACCTTAAATCGTGCAGCAGTTACATTTTGGCGCTTCAGCCGTCAGAACTGCTGGACTATTTAAGGTGGAACGGGAAAGTTAGCTAGCTAGCTACCAAGACATTAGCATGCTATTAGAGATTTTTTTATGTTTGTTATGAGGAAAACAACCATAATACACTGAAACGACATTAAACTAAGATAATACAGTGATTATTGTCATTTTTAATGGAGAAAATTCTCACATTTGTGGGTTTCTTTGGTCGTTCGCGCAGCCATCTTGCCAGTTTTTCTTTTTTTTTTCATAACTCTCTGTTTGTTTTTTGGGGGCAGTCGTGGGCTGGAGGTTAGGGAACCAGCCCTGTGACCGGAAGGTCGCTGGCTTGATCCCCTGAGCCAACAGGACATGACTGAAGTGCCCTTGATCAAGACACCTAACCTCCCAACTGCTCCCCAGGCGCTGTGGATAGGGCTGCCCACTGCTCCGGGCAAGTGTGCTCACTGCCCCCTAGTGTGTGTGTGTGTGTTCACAAGTGTGTATGTGGGTGTTTCACTGCATGGATGGGTTAAATGCTTATAATTATTAGTCCCACAATGACCTCATTGTGGGACTAATAAGGGTCACTTAATCTTAATGCTAAATTTAGCCAATATACATATTTAATTCCATAAAGTACAGTTAAAAGTACAGTTTAAAAGCCAACATTTTGGCCAAAAATGGTCAATTGGGACATTATTTGGCCAAAAGGAAAGCAATTTTACAGAATTCTAATACATTTTAGACAACTGTATGTTTCCAACTATAGCAACAGTTTTGTGAAGGTCCTTTTCTGGTCCAGCATGACTGAGCCACAGTGCACAAAGCGAGGTTCATAAAGACATGGCTTGACCAGTTTGGTGTGGAGGAACTCCAGTGGCCTGCACAGAGCCCTGACCTCACAAAAGCTCCTTTGACTGATTGGGCACAAATTCCCCAAATTTCCATCCAAAATCTTGTGAAAAGTCTACCCAGGAGGGTGGAGGGTGTTATAGCTGTAAAAGGAGGGGGCAACTTAATGTCCATGGTTTAGGAATAAGATGTCCAACAAGCCCATGTAGGTGTGATGTTCAGATGTCCACATACTTTTGGCCATAGTGCAAGTTAGACTGGCTAGTATCAGGCATTATTTGTGTACCTGGAGCGCCTCCTGCTGGAGTGGACGTGTGAGCTCTGCTGGTGTGAAAGTGATTTTATTCCGTGTTTAGATGTTTTCCGTTGCTTCTATCACCTCAATTAGTATGAAATGCTAAAATTATGAATTGTGCTGTTAATATGTCCCTATCTAAATCTAGAATATATAAAGCAAAATGATAACCTTACAGGAATGGCCTCATATGATTCCACTATACTTAAGTGAGTTCATCTTCACTTTCTAGAGAGATAGACATGTGAAAAAGCAGCACTTTGAGGTTTAAAGCTTTTGATCTGTTTCATTTCTGAGAAATCTAAGAGCTTTAAAAGCCTTTAACATCTGCACTTTCGATTCACTAATAGACCAGCGCTTTAAGATGGAAAGATATTCAGACAGACAGATGCACAGTCAGAGAGACAGACAGATACAGTGCTGTGTAAAATATTTGTCCCTCACTTGATTTCTATTTTTGCTTATTTGACACATTTAAATATTTCATACAGCTAATTTTAATATAAGATAAAGACAAAATGAGTAAACACAAAATGCAGCTTTTAAATGATCATTTCATTTATTGAAGGTGTGAAAAGTAATTGCCCCCCAAACCTAATAACTGGTTGTGCCACCCTTGGCAGTAACAACTGCAATCAAACATTTGCAATAACTTGCGATGAGTCGTTTACATCACTGTGGAGGAATTTTGGCCCACTTTTCTTTGTAGAATTGTTTTAATTCAGCTACATTGGATGGTTTTTGAGCATGAACTGCCAGTTTAAGGTCTTGCCCCAGCATCTTAATGGGATTCAAGTCAGGACTTTGACTCGGCCACTCCAAAACCTTCATTTTGTTTCTTTTGAGCCATTAAGTGGTTTGATTTGCTTGTGTGCTTTCGGATCATCGTCCTGCTGCATAACCCAACTGCACTTGAGCTTTGGGTCACAAACTGACAGGCGGACATTCTCCCTCAGGATTTTCTGATAGAGAGCAGAATTCATGGTTCCAAGTCATCCAGGTCCTGCAGAAGCAAAGCAGCCCCAGATCATCAGTGTGTATGATGTTCTTATGGTAGAATGCGGTGTTAGCTTTACGCCAGATGTAACAGCCCCCATGTTTTCCAAAAAGTTCCATCTTTGACTCATCAGTCCACAGAATATTATCCCAAAAGTCATGGGGTTCATCTAGATGTTTTCTTTTTTTTTGCAAATGCAAGATGAGCCTTTGTGTTCTTTTTGGTCAGCAGTGGTTTGCGCGTTGCAACTCTCCCATGGATGCCATTTTTGCCCAGTGTGGCAAGTGAGGCCTGCAGTTTTTTAGATCTTTTTCTAGGTTCTTTTGTGACCTCCTGGATGATTCATCAATACGCTGATGAAATTTTGGTAGACCGGCCACTCCTGATAAGGTTCACCAGTGTTTTAAGTTTCCTCCATTTGTGGATTACGGCTCTCACTGTGGTTCCCTGGAGTCCCAGAGCCTCAGCAATGGCTTTGTAACCCTTTCCAGACAGGTAGACATTTTAATTACTTTGTTTCACATCTGTATTTGAATCTCTTTAGACATCATGTGTTGCTTTTTGAGACCTACTAGCTGCTTCACATTGCCAGACAGGTTCTATTTAAATGATGTTTAGATTCAACAGGTCTGGCTCTCATCATGCCTGGGTGTGGCTCGTGAAATTAAACCCAAGAGTCAATTAAATTTGGTTAACTGGTTGATTTAGTAGCTAATGGGGCAATTACTTTTTCACACAGGGCAAGGTAGGGCTGAGGAGCATTTTTCCTTCAATGAAAGAAATCATGATTTAAAAACAGCATTTTATGTTTGCTTGTGTTATCTTTGTCTAAAATTAAATGTAGTTTGATGATCTGAAGCATTCAAGTGTGAAATATGAAAAAATAGAAGAAATTGGGGTGGGGGTACATACTTCTTCACAGCACTGTAGATGGGGGCTTCGGGAGCAAAAAGTATTTGGACGTCTGTGCCATACTTATAGTGCATTACGTCCATTATATTAGGCAACAAAATGTCATACCAAGTGGCATTTATTTTACACCGACTATTTAAACACTGTCATTTTCCAAAAGCCACTCAATGTGTTTGATATTGTTTGATATTGTTTAAGCAGTTTCTTTGCAGACGTCTTCAAGTTTGTATCCAAAATACCCCCTGAGATCAAAATCAATGAACAGAACCTCACAAAGACCATTGTAGGAAAATTCTCTGAATATCTGATGATTCCACCTCTGTTCTTTATGATGACAATTCCAGAATGTAATAGACTCTTTGACCCATCAAACCTTCTGCTAACACTCGACAACCTTTTCTAAGCAGCTGACTGAGGATCTGAAATTGAAGCTAATGGATACCTTCAAAGCACCAAAATGCTTCCAGCTCTGAATATACAGTGTCTGAAACATTGGTAAGAAAATGGCAGTTAAGGGGAACTGTGGAAGTGAAGACGAGATTTAGAAGACCAAGAAGAAGGTCATATTCTATCCAGAAAGGCAAAGCAAAACCCCCATATGACAGCAAAGGATCTGCAGGTTTAACTGACACAGGAGTGCACCATTCTACTCGGCGTTGCTTTCACAAACATGAAATCAGCAAGTTCTACAAGAAAATGTGTCAGTCAAGAAACTGAAACTGAAAAAAGGCCGGTGTCTTAAACAGGACAGTGATCCAAAACACCATGAACTACTGAAGCTGAAGTTTTAGGAATGGATCTCAGCATCCCCTGGAGGAAGTACATACATTTTGTTTATATTATTAAAACAATATCTGTATAGATATACTTTATAAACAGAAACTGATACACAATTAAGCATAGCAAAGACTTCATGTTAAATCAGCTTTTATTTTGTAATATCTGAGATGGAACTTTGATTAACGTCTATATACATACGTTAAAATGCCCATATCCCTAGTAAAATTATAAATAGAAGCATACCTTTTTAATGTGCATTTTTCATACACAATGCTACTGAGAAACTTTGAACTAACACATTATTATATTTTTATATAAATATATTAATATATTTAACTTTAAAAATGCAGGTTTTTGTCCTTTACTCATCGCGTCAAATGTTGTAGACTCAAACCCTTTCCATGAAATGACTCTTCCCAAAGCAAGACCTATAAATTCTATCTAGCATAGCTCTGTGTCTCCAGTGGCTGAGGCATTTCCCTTTTGTGGATTAAAATAAAGTGAAAGAATTTCCTCCATTAGAAGGCCATCCTACGCATCCCGAGCCTAAGAGTTGTGGTCCCTGCCACCAGGGGGAGACAGAGTTCTTTTGCCCTTTTATTTGCTTACGCCACCGTTGCTAGAGTTTACATCAGGCTTCACCGATTGCTGCCTTCCCTCTCTTACAGAAAGACTATTCATTCTCTGTGTGCTGGAGAATGTCTTAATATTTTGTAACTCCAAATATCAGCCGATTTGTGAACAACTGTCTTGCAGTGCTGTTCACTTTTACAGTGCAGAACTGAACACAGGTCAAACCATATAGTCAAATATGCACACAAGCCTAGTCAAAACCATTAGGAGATAATTCCTACGGCAGTGTTTGACCTCACCAAGTAAATTTTATAAGCATTTTATACACAAATGGGGACAAGTCACAAAGTATTCAAATGACTTAATCAGTCCAGAGGCATCTTATACATTGCTGGAGCCCTTTATTTGCTCATTGAAATGTCCAGGACAGTGTTCAACCCTAGTCTTGGAGGCCCGCTGCTACATTTTTGTGCTTTTCTTGCTTTAACACAGTCACTTTAGCTCAATATCGGGCTGCTAATGAGCTGATTAGTTAGAACAGGTGTGTTAAGAGCAGGGAAAACACTAAAAAGAGCAGGACAGTGGGCCTCCTGGACCGGGGTTGAGAAACACTGACCTAGGACACAGCACTATGGCCCCATGTTTCACATGCATGTTGCCTCAGTATGAAAATAAGACTAACTTCTGAGGCAGGATTTGATTTGAAGCAGGATTTTTACTCATGATTTAATACGAACTATGCTAACAACATTGCAAGACTATACCTGAATACTGTGACGTCTGATTTGCTACGTTTAAACTGGGGTTTAGCAAGTCAGTCCGTCTGTTTTACACATCTGCTAATGTACATTTTTACTTTAATCCACTAGTTAGCAAGCTAAGGACTGTACAACCTGCAATAACAAGAAACAAGGGCAGAGTTCCTTGATTAAGTAAAGCGAATTATTATATGTATGAATGCCAGCTCTGACTTTTCCGAAAACTGTTCACATGACAAAATTTGCTTAGCTGGCTAATTAGGCTAAGGCTAGCCTAGCCAAGGGCAAGTCCTTTCTTACTGTGGAATCATGTACATTGACCTTAACTGAGGCAAGTGAGGCCTGCAGATATTTAGATCTTTGTCTAGGTTCTTTCTTTGTCTAGGTTCTTTCGCTCTTGGTGAAATTTTGGTAGACAGGCCACTCCTGATAAGGTTCACCAGTGTTTTAAGTTTCCTCCATTTATGGATAACGGCTCTCACTGTGGTTCCCTGGAGTCCCAGAGCCTCAGCAATGGCTTTGTAGCTCTTTCCAGACGGGTAGACAGTTCTATTGAAAAACTGGTTACATTACAAAGTTTGCTAGTTAGCAAGGTCAGGGCTAGACAATAAGCAACAACAACAAAAGAAGGGCAGTGTGGCATATTTAAACTAGCCGACGCAAACCATTCACAAAGTTTATTTATGCTAGCTTTTCCAAAACACTGTTTACATTACAAAGTTTGCTTAGCTGGCTAAAGAGGCTAAGGCTAGCCTAGCTGACAGCAAGTGCAGTTCCTATTGAAAAATTGTTTGCATTAGAAAAATTGCTAGTTTGCTACTTAGCAAGGTAAGAGCTACAGAGCTAGGGACAACAGAAAAGAAGGCCAGTTATGCCTAAAACACGTGAAGCAAATTACTCAGAGCATACAAAGTTTATGTCTGCTAGTTCTGACATTTCAAAAAAGGGTTTGCATTACAAATGTTCGCTTAGCTAGCTAATAGGCTAAAGCTAGCCTAGCTAAGGGCGAGTTTTCCTATTGGTAAATCGTGAAATCTGCTTTTCAGTGGCCACTTTTATGAACCAGGACCCTAGTCCTGACCTTCGGAAGCCTTTGAAAGGTTATCTTTATTTATTTTACCTTTATTTAACCAGGGTGATCACATTGAGATCAAAAATCTCTTTTACAAGTGAAACCTGGCCAAGAAGGCAGCACACTAAACAATCAACAAAGAAACAACACGACCACAGCCAACAGAATCAAATCAGGGTCAAAACCAAACTAAAAACAAGAACAAACTGAATGATTCAGTTCTTTAACAATCATCTTAAACTCACTCAGGGAGATAAACGGCTCCAATTTCAAATGTTTCTGCAGATCATTCCATGCAGATGGAGCACTGTGCCTAAAGCTGCCTCGCCGTGTTCAGACCGTACTATCCAGCTTAATTAAAACTAGTAGAACATAAATTGTATCGAGACTTATTTGTCGATATGAAAGCAGACAAATATGAAGGAAGCTGACCAATTATTGCTTTATAGACAAAAATGATCAGATGAATTTTTGTCTTCGCACTGAAAGTGGAGGCCATCCAACCATTTCATAAAGTTCACAGTGATGAGTTGAATATCTAGCACTGTTATAAATCGTAATACTGAATGATAAACAGAATCCTGTGAGTGCCGTGCTGTCTTTGAAGTACACCTATAAATATATCACCGTAATCTAGAATAGGTAAAAAAGTAACTTCAACCAGTTTTTGTTCAGTAAAGCAAAAACTGTTCCTAAAATAAAACTTTAACTACTTTATCAATTGTTCCACATGCAATTTAACAGACAGGTTATCGTCTAATATAAAACCCAAATATTTATAACATGACACTAATTCTATTGGTCTGCCCAGCAGTGTATAAAGATGATCTCTGTATCACGTTTTTAAAAAATAACATATATTTTGTTTTTTGATCATTAAGAACAAGAGAGAACTAAGATTGTGCTGAACGTCACAAATGCGTCCTGTAAATTTGAAAGAGCCTCTTATGGTGATGTAACAGAACAATAGATAATAGTATCATCTGCATGAAAAATGCATAGCAGCATTTAAAACATTCTTGCAGAGGTCTTGATGATTTATGTTTCACTCTGATGAGCCGTATCAGGAGCTGAGGGAATATATGATCCTGGGAACATAGGTGTGCTCCAAATACTAGACAGCAGCAAAAAAAATTATAAATTAAATTGTGATTTATAACTTCAATGCCCTTTCTATTGGAGACACAACAGAACTGGTGGCAGGGAATGCTTGTGGATTGAGACGCTGTTGTTTACTGCAACTTTTTGTACAGTCATATGCAAAAGTCTGGGCTCCTTTAGTCAAATGACTGTTGATTCTTCAACTGAGAATACACTTACGCTCGTTCTAACACTTTAATGCACAGTTACTGTTTATTTGCTGAATTTAAGAACGCGGGAATAAAAGTAATATGTGGCCTGTGCAAAAGTTATGGCACTATTTTTCTGAAATATGTCAAAACTCTTCCCTGTAGGGGGTGTGTTAACTTTTGTTCAAACCGAAAATCAACAAAACATGTAATTTGACAAGGGTATTTACCTTTTTGTGTGTGACCGTATAACATGGTCCATTTTTTACGTAATTCTGAACAAAGTTTCATCTGTGCTGTTGATTTAGAGGATCTTTGCCTCTGTATTTGAATTTAAAGGGGCAAAACCTTTCAGTACTGGAGCAGTTTTGCCCTTTGTCCTTGGTTATTTCTGCCACTGGTCAAAAACGATAGCTGATCCAGATCAGATATCATTTGGATCAGGTTATGGTCAGTCACCCAAGTGCACGATTCTGCAGCCACTTCGGCCAAGAGGTGAACTGAGTGCATGAGTGGACGGACACAAGCATTGTGCAACTGTTATGCAGCAAATAGAAGAGTAGGCAGATGCGTGGGGTTAAATTAGGCAAACTATGTGGTGTGTGTGCCACTATAAGTGTGTGATTGGTGGGTTACTGTGCCACAGAAATGCCTGGATTGCCTGCTGCTTGACGAAATGAGATGGACATCATCAACGCCAGACTGCAGGTCACCTCACACACTCACTGGGCCTTTACATTCGGTGCCAATAATGTGACACACATAACTCTTTTGCTTGCCATTAAAAGCTGTTAATGCAGCCTTTGGGCTCATTATCAAAAGCTGCACTACTATGACCATCAGACAGACTTGAACAAGCGTCCTAGGCCCAACAAACATTTCTGCCATGATTTGAGAATGATGTGTTTTCTACAGGAGCAGTAATTTTAGTAGTTTTTTTGATATTTAAACCACTTATCATAGCACAATATCAGAATTCCCTTAATTCCACATGGTCCTAATTAAAAGGGAATTGCACTGTTTTTTTTCAAAATTGCTGTATAATTCATGATGGTTCATGGTGTGAGATATGAGATGGTTCAATGTAGAGAAACTAAGGCCCAATCCCATTTCACCCCTCACCCCTACCACTTAGCCCTTAGCCCTCTGTTTTGCGTGTTCACGTCTAGGGGTAGGGTGTCCTGATTCTTGCTGAGATAGAGGGGTGGGGTGAAGTGTTGGGGCTACATGACCCTCCAAACAGAGGTTTTTCAGAGACTCCAAACAGAGAGTTATGAGAAAAAAAGAAAAATCAGCAAGATGGAGAACAAGAGACCAAAGAAACACACAAATGTGAGAATTTTCTCTGTTAAAAAATTACGATAATCACTGTATTATCTTAGTTTAATGTCGTTTCAGTGTATTATGGTTGTTTTCTTCATAATTCGCTAATAATATGCTAATGTCTCGGTAGCTAGCTAGCTAACTTTCCCGTTCCACATTAAATAGTCCAGCAGTTCTGATGCCTGAAATGCCAGAATGTAGCTGCTGCACCATTTAAGGTGGAACGGGAAAATTCGAACAAGAAGCTGGTGAATATCTGACTTCAGCTTCATATCACTGAAGAATTAGGGGTGGGTGATAATAAATAATTGCCCCTCTCTTTGGAGGCATATGATGCCCTAAATGTAACTAAAGCCCAGCAGTGAGGAGCTGAACTTTACCCTCCTCTGTTGTCACTGAAGACGGGCCGGGTCGCCTACAGAGCAGCGCTAGTAGCTGTTAATGAAGTGATGTTTTTGTTTTTTTTTTTTCATTTGAGGTTTGTCCCATTTTGTAGGGCAAGATTTCAACCACTTGAAATCAAACACTTAGGGTGTCTCTCAAAAACAAGGGGTAGGGGTAAAAAGAAGAAATGGGATTGGGCCTTAATCAGATTTCTTTATAGTGGTGCTTGTAGGACCCAGTGGTTGCAACATCTACATCACAAATATAGTCATTTTATTTACTATTCAAAATGACCAGTGAACCTACATGTGTCCTTGGTACTATTACAACACCCTGTATGCATCTCTCTATGACGAATGGATTTTAGATAAAAACAGTCCAGAGGTGCACAGATCTGCTCCTAGATGGCCGGTGTCCAGCACAGACTGGCGAATTCCCTACTCAAACACACCCACTAAACCTGCCAATTAATGATGAGTTGAATTAAGTGTGTTTCAGCAGGTACAGCACCAAACTGTGCTGGACACTGGCCCTCCAGGACTGAAGTTGTGCACCCCTTGTTCTAATGTTTTAGGCCAAAACCTTATCTCAGAATTATGCACCTCATAAACACAGGTCATTAATTTCACGAGGACCACGTCTTACCAGAACTTTGTCCATTTTGCTAGCTTTCAAAGCAGCTATTGCTGACCTGGCATGGCTCTGTTCTACGACACTACAGAGAACTTGTTAAGTTGGCGTGTACACCGATCAGGCATAACATTATGCCTGATCAGCATATCATATCATATTTTATGATGTATTTTTTCCCTCAATATGTTAGATTCAGCAAATAAACAGTGATCGTACATTAAAATGTGCAAATGAACAATTCCTGAAAAATTTCTTTTGCCCCCTAATGTCCCCTCACCACCCACCCACACCCCCCCCTCAACTTTTTGAGAACCGCTAGTTTAGAGGCATTAAATGCTTCAGACGTCTGGTTCCTATAACCACTACTGTAAATCTGAGTTGCTACAATGCAGCATTTTACATCAAACCACTTTTAAAGATTGATTCAAGCAGAAAAATTGTAAATTTAAAAATTGGTGAAATTCCCCTTGAAGGGCAATGGTGGGAGTGCATAAATCAATTATTTAAAACATGATGTCAACGAACCTGCGGTTTGTCACGTCGTCATCTGTTTATGTTTCACTTACAAAAAGTGGGACAGTGTGCCCGAGTTGCACAATCACTCTTAAAGATCCAGTGCAATGTTTTGTTCAGGCTCAGCCTTAATCTGTCAGCTCTGATGCACTGAAGTGACTTGATTCAAATGTGTTATTTCTGCATTAATAAAATACACCAATCATGCATAACATTATGACCACCTCCTTGTTTCTATGCTCATTGTCCATTTTATCAGCTCCACTTACTATATAGGTGCACTTTGTAGTTCTACAGTTACAGACTGTAGTCCATCTGTTTCTCTGATACTTTGTTAGCCCCCTTTTACCCTGTTCTTCAGTGGTCAGGACCCCCATGGACCCTCACAGAGCAGGTACTATTTGGGTGGTGGATCATTCTCAGCACTGCAGTAACACTGATGTGGTGGTGGTGTGTTAGTGTGTGTTGCGCAGGTCTGAGTGGATCAGACACAGCAGTGCTGCTGGAGTTTTTAAACACCTCAGTGTCACTGCTGGAATGAGAATAGTCCAGCAACCAAAAATATCCAGCCAACAGCGTCCTGTGGGCAGCGTCCCATGACCACTGATGAAGGTCTAGAGGATGACCAACACAAACTATGCTGACACACATGAGCTGCTGTCTTTGACTTTACATCTACAAGGTGGACCAACAAGGTAATAGAGTGGACAGTAAGTGGACACAGTGTTTAAAAACTGAAGAGCACACTTTTAAATATAAGTGGCTGCATAGTGCTCTAGTTTAATTAATCATTGTGCATTTAACTAGTCAGACTACTGCCCGAAAAAAAAAATCTCCAGGTACCTCTGATGGGCAGTCTGAGCCTGGAAATTTACACATATAATGTCTTTTAACTTTGTACTTATAAATATACTACATGGACAAAAGTATTGGGACACCTACACATCACATCTACAGGAGCTTTTATGAAACCCACTCTAAATCCAAAGGCATTAATACGGAGTTGGTCCCCCTTTGCAGCTGTAACAGCTTCCACTCTTCTGGGAAGCTTCCTACAAGATTTTGGAGAGTGTCTGTGGGAGTTCTGCGCCCAGAAGAGCATTTGTGAGGTCAGACACTGATGTTGGGCGAGAGGGCCTGGCTCACAATCTCCGTTCTAGTTCATCCCAAAGGTGTTTGATGGGGTTAAGGTCAGGGCTCTGTGAGGGCCAGTCAAGTTCTTCCACACCAAACTCACCCAACCGTGACTTTATGGACTGTGCTTTGTGCACTGGGGCTCAGTCATGCTGGAACAGGAAAGGTTCTTCCCCAAACTGTTCACACAAAGTTGGTAGTGTACAATTGTCCAAAATGTCTTGTTCTGCTGAAGCATTAAGATTTCTCTTCACTGGAACTAAGGGTTCTAGACCAACCCCTGAAAAACAACCCCATAGCATCATCCCTCCTCCACCAGACTTTACAGCTGGCACAGTGCAGTCAGGCAGGTAACGTTCTCCTGGCATTCACCAAACCCAGACTCGTCCATTAGACTGACAGATAGAGAACCATGATTGGTCACTCCACAGAACACGTTTCCACTGCTCCAGTGGTGGCGCTTTACACCACTCCATGCAATGTTAGACATTGTGCTTGGTGATATAAGGCTTGCATGCAGCTGCTCGACCACAGAAACCCATGCAATGAAGCTCCTGGTGCAGGTTTTGTGCTGATGTTGATGCCAGAGGAGGTTTGAACTCTGCAGTTATTGATCAGCAGAGCGATGGTGACTTTTATGCACTATGCTCCTCAGCACGACCCGCTCAGCGACCTGCTCTGTAACTTTACATGGTCGACGCTTCGTGGCTGAGTTGCTGTGGTTCCTAAACTCTTCCACTTTTCACAAATATCGCTAACAGTTTATCGTGGAATATTTAGGAGGGAAGAAATTTTGGGAACTGTCTTGTTGCAACAGTGGCATCCTAGTACAGCACCGCGCTCGGATTCAGTGAGCTCTTTAGAACGACCCATTCTTTCGCTAATGTTTATAAAGGCAGGCTGCATGGCTAGGTGCTTGATTATATACACCTGTGGCAATGGGACTGAATGACACACCTGAATTCAATGACTAAGAGGTGTGTCCCTATACTCTTCTCCATTTAGTGTAAAAAAGCATGTATACATGAGCATAAACAATGATATGTTTAAAAATGAGGCTTTAGAGGAAAAAGCATTCAGACACCCTGTGTTAATAACATTAGTGCTTTGTTGCAAAGCTGTTGTTGCCAGTTGCAGCTTTGAGACATCTGTGGTAAAAAGTAATTCGCTTTTTGCAGCATTGTAGTTCAACTTTGGCCTGTCAAATCATATTCAACTACCCAAGTTTACAAATTGCAATTTCAATTTCTCCAAAAATTCATGACTCAGTAGGATAATTAAGCCATGCAAGCACCTTCACCTTTTTTTAAAAAAACAGACTTGAGTTATTTAGGCTTTATGATTGGGATTGTTCTCTTGTTGAAACGTACATCATCTCTCTTTTCTTGTTTGATGAGATAAAATTCTCGGTAACACTTTCTATGAATGTCAAGTTTGTAAGCATCTATAAACACATTCATAACATGTTATAATGCCTTCATAAGGCATTATAAACATGGCTTTAAATATTTATAAAAATGCATTACACATTATAGCCATGCTTATTATGCATTATGAATTGTTTACATAATACATTATAAGTACTGTTCATAACAAATTATAAGAGCTCATAAGTCGTATTTGTCCGCTCTGAGTAAAGTGAAGCGTACTGTACTAAAGCCTCCTCCAGTGTTCAGAGTGAGGCTTCAAGTTGAAGTATTTACTGAAGGATTTACTGAAACACTAAAACATTCACATTAAAGCACATTACAGGCTTCAAATGTCAGAGTTTAAACTAGTGCTGCATCAGTGTTTTACCCAATGTGGGAAAGGTAATGTACACCACCGTTAGCTTGGTATTTGTCTTTACTTTACACTCTCCAAGCTGGGACTGACTTCTTTGACACTGTTATAACATGTCATCAACACTACTTATAATGCATTATATTAACAATTCATATTGTATAATAAACATTACTATAAAGTGTAATTCATTTTTATAAATGTTAATAATCATGTTTATAATGCCATATGAAGGCATTATAACATGTTATAAATGTGTTTATAGATGCTTACAAACGTGACATTCATAGAAAGTGTTACCAAGTTCTCCTATAATAACTGTCAGTACATTGCTCCATTTGATGATGTATAATGCCCAATTACTGTTTGCAGAGAATTAGAGCCACATCATGATGCTCCCACCTTCATACATCACTGTAGGCATGGTTTCTTGGGATCATCCTAGTGGATTATGATCCTTTAAGTGTTCCGAGAATCCGGCCATAGGTGTATCACGGCAGGCAAAACCTCACATTGTACACAAGCCCCTCTGTTTGGGAGCAACTACTGTGGAATTGTGCTATATGTGCGTCACCTAACTCAGTCATTGAGTTCAGATGTACTTATTAACCATTACAGTGACCTAAATTTCCATATAGTGTTACCCCCCTTTCCCCCTCACTGCAGTACACTGACTACTGCAGCCTTAATGTGGGGTTATGTACAAAACAACATGCTGCCTAAGCTGTTATGTCCGTGTGTATGCACGTGTGGGGGTGTGTAACAGAGTTAAAGTGTGCAGATCTCGGCATTGTCAGTGAATGTATGTCTGAATTAGTGCAGATAATAAGGTTATCTACAGTCATAGGCTTTTTCTCTGAAAGTCACCCCACTATAGATAACTGAAACGATCAAAGCAGTGGTGTGATGAGTTGTTGGTGATAACAGTGTGGCCTTTTTATGAGGTAAGTCTTTTTTGGTGACATATTGAGAAATACTTTTGTTGGATTACACAGGGGAACCTAATGGAAACAAGGCGCGGCTAACGGAGAGACGAAATTACAAACTAAACACAGGTGACAACAATAACAGGTAGCAAAGCTGCCAGAGCAGAGCCAGGATGGGGTGGAGAGAACTAGATTGCTGATATCACTATATACACCAATCAGGCATAACATTTCTATACTCATTGTCCATTTTATCAGCTCCACTTACTATATAGGTGCACTTTGTAGTTCTACAGTTACAGACTGTAGTCCATCTGTTTCTCTGCATACTTTGTTAGCCCACTTTTACCCTGTTCTTCAGTGGTCAGGACCCCCATGGACCCTCACAGAGCAGGTACTATTTGGGTGGTGGATCATTCTCAGCACTGCAGTAACACTGACGTGGTGGTGGTGTGTTAGTGTGTGTTGCGCTGGTACGAGTGGATCAGACACAGCAGTGCTGCTGGAGTTTTTAAACACTGTGTCCACTCACTGTCCACTCTATTAGACACTCCTACCTTGTCAGTCCACCTTGTAGATGTAAAGTCAGAGACGATAGCTCATCTGCTGCCTCACAGCTTGTGTTGGTCATCCTCTAGTCCTTCATCAGTGGTCACAGGACGCTGCCCACAGGACGCTGTTGGCTGGATATTTTTGTTTGGTGGACTATTCTCAGTCCAGCAGTGACACTGAGGTGTTTAAAAACCCCAGCAGCACTGCTGTGTCTGATCCACTCGTACCAGCACAACACACTCTAACACACCACCACCACATCAGTGTTACTGCAGTGCTGAGAATGATCCACCACTGAAACTGAACGTGTGTTTTATGTAGCAAAACCATCGATTTACATACCATTTTTCAACCTATGCTGTTAAGATTGCACAGTAGCTAAAAGTTTGTCAGTTGTCCCTCCATCTTCTGCTCCAATAACTCTGCCAACGGCTGCAGTAACAAAGTAACAACACTCTTTACCACTTCAGTGTGCACTGACTGCAAGCTGAATAGGTGGTCGTATGTAAATGGGTCATTCTACAGAAACGTCCATTTTTGTGTCCCTAGCGTTTACAGATATATTACACTTCAAAAACATGTTAGGGTTACAATTTATTTATATTTTAAAATAAAACAATAAATTATTTTAACAATTAAACATTTTGAGCCACCAATTCAGCAATATTGTTTTTTAAATCAATTATCTAGAAATCCAAGCACCACAGAAGAGCTCATCCCCACAGTCATGCGTAAAGGCTGAGGCCATATTTTGAAGAAAAAACACATTTTTCTGCAATTTTAACTACAATAATCTATACATAACTATGAAATATATGATTTTAAATGACATAAAGAAAACAAACACCAAATAAATATTATAAAATATATAATGAAAGTTGTTGTGTAACAAACAAAGATAGAAAAGTGGACGTTTCTGTAGAATGACCCAAATGTTTTCATGTTTTGTGACACCACAACCGTGCTGAATTCAAAATGGCTTGGGGTAAATTTACCTAGAAAAGAGGCCTGAATTCTTTGACTTTTCTGGTTCAGAAAGAGTCAACACTACACAGCACTACGTCTACACATAGCCACTAAAGCTGTTAAAGCATGTGCCAAAGAGGGTGGGAGCAGAGGGGAGTATCTGACCTGATTTTGAAGGTGTGACTGCTGGCATGCCACCTAATCTCCTCTGTGTAGGTCATGTGTGATCTCAGGGATGAGCAGTATCCCTCACTGCCAAAAAAGCATTCTCAGATTAGGCTTTGGGAACATTTCTGAAGGGAAGATGAGGACCTAAATAGTCTCAGCGCTTGATTTCAGGGGGCAATGCCCCACCAACCCACTATCTGTAGATATTTCTATAGTGGCAAACAGCAAAAGAATCAAGGTGAAGGGCGATTTACATCGTAGGAACAGCATATCACAGTTCCTTTTATTCATTGGTTAATCCCTTACATGGCCATGAGCCAGCTGGTGGGCCCAAAGTCTTATTACACACTTCTGTAACCTAAGAGTAGCTTAATAAGTGTGCATTAAAGTCCCTGTAATTACTGAATAATAAGCTTTAGTGTGTAATAGGCCTAGGATTTTAAGGTGTTACATGACACCTTGTCATGTATCACTTTGTAGTGTTCGTTTTTTTGCAATTATTTATAAAACCCTCCTTGGTCATTTACCCTCTTACTTATGTAAACTACTGCAACCAGAGTCTGCTATGTATAATACTGTCATTTCTTCATATTCAAGTAAAGGTGCTTAAACCCAACACTGCACCTCATCTTTTGTTATTGTAGTTTGCTGCTTCTAAGGATTGGAATCCACTGCACAAACAGTCCTTGCACAAACATGGTCTGCATGGAAGAGACATCAGAAGGAAACCTTACCTGTGGCCTTATAACAGACATCAACATCTGAAGTATGCAACACAACATTGTGATAAACCAGAAGCATTTTGGAAACAGGTGCTGTGGACTGATTAAAAATGGAAGTCTTTGGCTGCGATCACCAAGTATATGTTTGGAGAAAAAAAGGAGCAGCATTTGATGAAAAGAACACCTTGCCAACTCTTACATATCGCTGCTGTCAGAACAAAACCTTGTATCTCCATTTTTCGGTTTTTGACATAATTTGAAAGTACCCGTTGTGCTATACATTGTTTGCAAATTTCACGATGAATGGACCAAAAGAAATGACCCAAAATTACTCGGAAAAAAAGTCTGGTTCCATTGACTTACATTAAAGGTAAAATTAGTTTTTTCCTTCTCCTGTAAAGTTCTCATTTTGGAGATACAAGCTTTTGTTCAGACAGCAGCAATATGCATGTGGGTCTGTTATGCTTTGGGGTTGTGTGGCAGCCAGTGACACAGAAAATATTGTATGGGTACGTGGAAGACTGGACTGACCAACCAACAGCAAAATCTGGAAGCAAATGTGACACAGTCAGTCAAGAAACTGAAGCTGAAAAGAGACTTTTCTGCAAAAGGATAATGATCCAAAACACACCTCAAAATCCACCATGAACTACTTCAACAAACATAAACGGAAGCTTTTGGAATAGCCTTCATGGTCCCCTGACTTGAACATCTATTTGTGGGTAAATCTTGATCATGCTGTGCATGCAAGAACGTTGCAGAACTAGAACCGCTTGTGCAAAAAGCATTTACGAGTATTTTTAAGTTAATGAAATATGAAGTAACTGTGCTTTAACATTTTCAGTTGCTTTTTTAATAATTTGTGTTTACTTCTTATCACTTCACACCACTGCCATACAGACCTGCAATAGATTTCTAGCTCTGTATGTTAATTAGCTTTTTTTCTGCAGGACATGCCTAATTTATTTAGCAGTTATCTGATAAATTCTATAACTAGTTAGTTTATAAGCTGATGAATGTGTGAAATTCAGTTACATGGTGTGATGTTAATTGACAACAGTTCGTGGTTTATGTGGTTAAATGGCTGCTGGCCTAGCTAGCATAATGCATTGCATTGGTCACTGTAGTTGTTCATCATTTCTATCATTTTTAGGGATCTTGTGGAGTTTTTTATTTATTTTTTTAACTATTATCATTTGCTTAAGGAACTGCTATTATTTTCCAGTTGTCTTATTATTAACTGAGCATTGCTTTTCAATGCACAACACTATTGTTATTCATTATATATTATTCTTAATACTATTATTTTGCTGCTGGATTCTGGTCAACTAACCTGTCCTGCAGTTTTTGAGATATTGACAGGAAACCAACTCTGGAATATTCAGTTTAATCGCAAATGGTAGGCTTTTATACATCTTTTTGATTGGATGTATGATTTCCATGTTGCAACCATTTAAACCATCTACCAACAACTAGAACCACATGGAATAGCATAGCAACTGCTTAGCAACACCCTAGCAATGATCTAGAATAACGACTTAGCAACACCATGGCAACCACTTGGAAAACCATAACAACCACCCTAGCAACCCTCCAGCAACCATTGGAGATACCCTAGTAACCACATATCAGCACCTTAGCAATCCCAGGAGATACCATAGCAATGAAATAACAACACCCTAGTAACCACCCAGGTTACCATAGGAACCACCTAGCAACACCCAAACAGCCACCTGGGAATTGCTGAAGCTGAACTTTTTATTAACAAATGACATCGTGTTCAATTGCTTTTAAGTCAAATGGCTTTTTAGACTATACTAACACTAAAACTTCCCTGATAGCAAGAGGATAGTGGACCACTGTCGGCCCACTGATGGCAAAGCTGGCGGTCCAATGGCATTTTGCCCAGGGTTTTCTGGGTGGTCCACCAGTGGTTAAGCAGAGTAATAAACAAAATTCCACTTCTCATCACTCAGTTTTCCACTCACAGTCCAATTTACTTTTTTCCCTTCCTTCCTTTCTTTAGTTATACTTTGTTAATTAGCTCAGTAATAATTTTAATCCAGCTCAGTGTCAACAACAACATTTACTATAAACTCATTTTATATCAGGCCTAGTCATTATTTCTTTCTCTCAATAGTTTTGCAATGTTTGTTTTCCAAAATAAAAGTCTCTGTGCATTTAAAATCTGTTTGAGGAGATTAAAAACTAGTTAGAGCTTGTATGGAGGACAGTAATCTGGGTGGTCCGAGGGTGGACCAGTGGTGTCGTACAGTTAGCGGGGTGCCGACCTTATCAAGCCAGCGGACCGATATATGCTCGCTATCTGTGTTATGAAGCTAATGAACCTTTTAACCAAGATGCAGTCATGGCTTAGTACTGATCAGGAATACCAGCAATGCCAGCAGGTGTCAAGAAATATCTCCAAACTTTCCATTCGCATCTGAACGGCTTAAATTCAGATGTCACTTTGTCTCTCTCACTGCTCTATTTCTGCAGAGCTGCCAGAGTTTATAAGCAGGCTGCTGCTTTCTACTAGAGTCTCTACGGGAGCTGGAAACCATTAGTCTGATTTTCTTAATTCATACTTTATTACGTTTTACCATCATGTGATTTCAGTTGTGTCATACTCAACGTCATTTGACCTGGAAATTTCTCAAAGTCTTAAGCTAAAGTAATGGATGGTGATGTGTGTGGATTATGATCAAACCATTAGGTCTCTAAGTCCCTTTTATGGTAGTCCAAGACATTGACCCATATGATTTTTTATGAGTGGACAGAGGAAGCTGGTGAAGGTTGTAATTAATGGTCATTGTTAAGTATGAATGTTTACCTCACTCTTACTCACATATTAAGGCAGTGCTTACCCATGCATGGCTGATCACCAGCAAAATCAGCATATGTTTGGATGCTGGTATGGTGGTCAACCAGCATGGCCACATCCAAAGTAATGTGATCTGAACTTATCTAAAACTTCAGTTGGATTAACTGACAACTTCAGCTGAATAAGTTGTTATGCTAGCCAGCACGCTCGCTATCCACACTGTAGCCCTAACCAACAGTGTCAGGTTGTATTGCCCCAGATAGCGAGCAGATATCGGTCCGCTGGCTTGATAAGGTCGGCACCCCGCTAACTGTACGCCACTGCTGGTCCACCCTCGGACCCCCCAGATCACTGCCCTGCATACGAGCCCTAACTAGTTTTTTATCTCCTCAAACAGATTTTAAATACACACAGTTTTCTATTTTAGAGAATAAACATAGACAAATATTACAAACAACTGAGAGAGAAAAAATAATGACTAGGCCTGATATAAAATGATTTTATAGAGAATGTTGCTGTTGACTCTGTGCTGGATTAAAATTACTTTACTAAACTACTAATTTACAAAGTGTAACTAAAGAAAAGAAGGAAGGAAAAAAGTAAACTGGACTGTGAGTGGAAAACTGAATGATGATAAGTGGAATTTTGTCTAATACTCTGCGTAACTGTCGGTGGACCGCCCAGAAAACGCTGGGCAAAATGCTATTGGACTACCAGCTTTGCCATCAGTGGGCCGACAGTGGTCCACTATCCTCTTGCTATCAGGGGCCTCTTTCCTTTAAACACCACATTAACTGTGTGTATCATTTTATTCTGTCCTTCGGACTGAAGAATTTTCTGGCTTGCTATTTGAACCTGATGTCGCTACGAGCTCCTGGAGAATGGCGTTGCGGTAATGACCGCGGATGACCGCAGCAAAACTGACAGGCAAAGTCACACATTTAAGGTTGTAAATAAAAGATTTTATTCATTTCCTGCATGTTGATGGTTCTGATAGTTTGTTTGTTCAGGTTTTTTTCACGAGCTAAAAATTCATGAGACTTAAGTCTTGAGAATTTTAGTTTAGTCTTATTATTATATAACTGCGTTGTACAAAACTAAACCCTTACAAAAAGCCGGTTCGGCTCAACACAGTTTCAAACAATGAGCCTTTCATTATAGACAAAACTTACAGTCAGAAAGACAGAATGATGCACTACATGCCTTTAATGCAGTGTTCAAAGGAAAGAGGCAGCACAGCGAATGGTTAGCCTAGTTTATATAATGAATGTACCAGCTATCCAACATAAAAGCTAATCCAACATTGCTGAGGTTCTGAAGGATTGTGGTGGAAATGACTAAAGGTAATCACACTAGCTAGCATACTTGCTATCCAAACTACATGCTGACCGTTTCAGGTATAGGAGTTTGGTGGTGCTGGGCACGGCAGGCAAAGGTGCACATGAGAGTTTGGAAACAGAAGGTTTTATTCATTTCCCACATTAATGTGACATATCGTGAAATATCGTGAGCTAGAAAAAACATCACAGACCAGCATTGCTGGTTACCAGCAAAACTAGCACATGTTGATGCTGGTATACTGGTCAACCAGTATAAATGTGCTGGGTGACCAGCTAAAACCGAAACCAGACCAGCTTAAACCAGCTTAGACCAGCTTTGACCAGCATAGACCAGCGTGGAATTCATTTTCAGCAGGGAGCTCTTGAGTCCGAGTCAAGTTGCGAGTCAGTTGAAGGTGAGTCCGGAGTGCAACGTGAGTCGGACTCACTCTGTTGCACACATACGGAATATACAGATGTCAAATAGAAATATACTTGCCATAAGTCAGGACTGCTGTAAAAAAAAGCTGGGTCACACTTTATTTGGTTGGTCCCTACAGATCCATAAATCATTAACAATCTTTCTGGTGATAATCAGTTGATTATCAACAACATTATGGTTAGGTTTAGGGTTAGGAGTAGGTGTAGGCTTTTGCTTTGAGGTTAGGGTTAGGGTCAGGTTTAGGGTTTGGGATAGATTTAATAAACTCTTTCACACTGAACTTGAAGTTCAGTTGTATTTACTGGAAATTTAGTTGAATGTTGCTTAAAGACAGACTGAGTATTCACAAGGGGCGGCACGGTGGCGCAGTGGGTAGCGCTGTCGCCTCACAGCAAGAATGGCCTGGGTTCAATTCCCGGCTGGGCAACCAGGGTCATTTCTGTGTGGAGTTTGCCTGTTCTCCCCGTGTCTGCGTGGGTTTCCTCCGGGTACTCCGGTTTCCTCCCACAGTCCAAAAACATGCAGTCAGGCCAATTGGACATGCTGAATTACCCCTGAGTGTGTGTGTGAATGTGTATGTCTGTCTGTCTGCCCTGCGATGGACTGGCGACCTGTCCAGGGTGTATCCTGCCTTCTGCCCAATGACAGCTGGGATAGGCTCCAGCACCCCACCGTGACCCAGAAGGATAAGCGGTTTAGATGATGTATGTATGTATGTATGAGCATTTACAAATCATCTACAGTGGACCATCCAAATAAAGTCTTACCAAAAGCTAAGTAAAGTGTTAACTCTATGGGCCGAGTGTTTTGGACTGTTTCTTTGGGTCCATCCATTATAAAGTGTTTACACAAAGCAGAAGGCAGATTCTGTCCGGAAATCCAAATTATGATATCACAACTTTCTGTGAAATTCCACGTGATATTATCAAAGATTTGGCGATATCTGTGTTTGCATGCCATGCTCGTGTTTATTGGTCTCATTAGCAGGCCATTCAAGCATGTAGCTCATTCATCTCTTGCAGATCCTAATGAATAACATTCTGGTCATGGCTCAGTAAGCGTTCCCTCACTGTCTCTTCACTGCACTAAAAATAATGCCCCCCATTTTTCCCCCTGAATTTAATGGTGTTGCCCAAGCCAAAGGGCTGCCTACTGTGAATGTGAGTGACCCACTTTGTGTTTTGTCTTCTTTAATCATGAAAATAAGGCATTGCTTTGAAAATCGTGTCTTAAACGTGTGACCACAGCACATGGTGGGCGAGTGTATGTGTGTGTATAGCTGCCCTTCGGAGCCAGTGGAAGTGATACGTTGCCATGCACAAATGGAAATGCTGATCTAATTCCACAGGCAGCTGCCAGAGAGGTGTTCAGAGCAGCTAGTTATTACCAAGCAGCATGAAGGACTGTTCTGGAAAACTCTTCCAGAAGGCCCTTGTTTGCCCATATATAGAGTTTATACTGGATAATTGGGGAGGTTTCACACTGTGTTCAAGAACTTGCTAGCTTTCTGAAAGCACAGGCCCAGAAAACACTCTTTGGGTACCAGAACCTTCGTACAAGGGCTTTGGAGCATGCTTTTTCAATGAGACTTGGGAACCGACGTCACGTCATGCTGCATTATTGAATCATTCTGAATCGTTGTTCTGTTTACATGCGAACACGGTCAGACAGTGATTGATATTGCTGTTTTGTTGTGGTATTTCAAACCTCTCATGCTTTAAATTGAATCAAATGAAAAGGAAGTCTCTTTACCAACTCCAGAGGGATGTCAGACAACAAGATAATCATAAAATTAGCCTTATGGATGGGATTTCTACAAACTCCCAAACAGTGTAGTGAGCTGGGTTTGGTAACATCACTACCTCTTTCATTCAGTTTTTTCCAAGCTGTTGTGCTTAAGTGCCTGTTATGTTGAGTAATTTAGGATTTTTAAGTCACTCGAAGCCCAAGTACAGTTTACAACCACAGATTTGCAGATTTAGCCAGAGCAGATTCATCCATCCATCCATCCATCATCTAAACCGCTTATCCTTCTGGGTCGCGGTGGGGTGCTGGATCCTCTCCCAGCTGTCATTGGGCGGAAGGCAGGATACACCCTGGACAGGTGAGCAGATTCATGCGATCTCTTTTTTGGGCATTTTTACCAATTTTCTGCCCAACTTCGTCCGTCCAGTTCCACCCACTGGCTAGATCTCCCTCAATCACACGATACCACCACCGCTAGGAGGGTGAAGGCTAGCACAAGCTTCCTCCGAGTCATGTGAAGCGCCACCACATCTTTTTCGAACTGCCGCTAATGCAGCGTCATTGGGCAACTGAACACGCTTAGAGGAAAACATTAATGGCCAGTCCTATTACGTGAGCTAACAGATGCCTGCACTGGCTAGCACTGTGCTGAGTGATTGGGGAAGAGGGGGCCATCTTACCCACCCAGAGAGAGTGAGGCTAATTGTGCTCTCTTGGACTCCCGGCCACAGACCAGGAGGCTTAGCATCACCAGGGATCGAACTCATGATCTCCTAAATGATATTTAACTTGGTTTTGGCATATTTCATTCATCTGAAATAGGCCACTGTTGGTAGCCTTTAAGCAAACGCTGCTCGCCTTGCTAGTTAGCAAACTAATGACACTATTACTATACTGTACAATTTAAAACCACAAAACCACACAGCCACAAAAATCCACTTTGGATCACGTGTGGCTTAAAGTTTACACCGACGAGGCAATCAATAGAGTCCTTAAGATAAACAGACAAAGGCCAATCAGCTAGTGTTACTACCCTGATAGCAAGAGGATACTGGACCACTATCCTAACTATTACTACTACTACTGCTATTAATATTAGTAGTATAATAATTTTGTAGGTAGTTTGACCAGAGGAGGACGGGTCCCCCTTTGTGAGCCTTGGTTCCTCCCAAAGTTTCTTCCCCAGCTCTGAGGGAGTTTTTCCTTGCCACTGTCGCCCCTGGCTCGCTCACCTGGAGGATTTACCTTTCATGTTGAAACTTTGTCCTTAATGGATTTCTGTGAAGCTGCTTTGTGACAACATCAGTTGTAAAGAGCACTATACAAATAAATTTGACTTGACTTGACTTGACCACTGTCGGCCCGCTGACGGCAAAGCTGGCGATCCACTGGCATTTTGCTCAACGTTTTCCGGGCGGCCCACCGGTGGTTAAGCAGAGTGTTAGACAAAATTCCACTTTTCATCACTCATTTTCCACTCAGAGTCTCCAATTTACTGATTTTTCCTTCCTTCCTTTCTTTAGTTATACTTTGTAAATTAGTTTAGTAAATAATTTTAATCCAGTTCAGTGTCAACAACAACATTCTCTATACATCATTTTATATCAGGCCTAGTCATTTTTTTTTCTAAGTTGTTTGTAATGTATGTCTAAGTTTATTTTCCAAAATAAAAGTCTCTGTGCATTTAAAATCTGTGTGGGGAGTTTAAAAACTAGTTAGAGCTTGTTTGCAGGACAGTAATCTGGGTGGTCCGAGGGTGGACCAGCAGTGGCAAACAGTCAGTGGGGTGATTTAGCTTTACTTCACTTCACTTTGTACATTTTAGCAAAGTTGTGAAGAATTATACCAAACACGATAAACCCACTAAGTGATGTTGAAAGTTTTATTCCATTAAATATTTATGACTAGAATATAAAATGAGCTTGAGCTTGATGTTCATCAGCACACTCACTACAATGATTTACATGTGCGACTTGACTAGGGCTGTGTCCCAATAGTTAAATTAACTTTCCTTGTCTATCAGCTTTCCTTTATTTTGCTCTGGTGTTTGCTCTGGTAGTTCTGTAGATCTCTTTGCTATTCAGATCTGCAAATGTGTTTAGACCTGTTAGTCCATGATTTAGCCTCATTCAAGGAAACTGTAGCAGATTAAACATCACTCTTAAATTTCCATTCTAGGGTTACATGATATGGACAAAATCTTACCATTGTGATTATGTTGCTACATGTTGTGGTTGTGATACACTTTGCAATGCACTGAAATGTATTGGATTTTGGTTACAGATAATAATTCAGGCTAATATTATTTTGGACAAAAAAATTACTTTTGCTGGAAAATCTTTAATCAAAACAGCCACAGAAACACTTACCTGGGACTGCGATTGGTCAGAGTGCGCACAGCACACAACAAACACTGTGATTGGTTAGGAGGCTAATTTGCGTACTGCCTTCTGTGATATCAGCACTGAAAAGGCCAATATCACATTAATAATATATGATATATTGTGTAGCCTTAATCTGTTCCTCAGGATTCAGTATTCTTACTCATTTGACTTTTTATTTCATAGATCATCATTTTAAAAGCAGAACAACTAGTTGCATTTTTTATCAATGAATTATGAAGAGGTGCCCCCTCTGCATGGGTGCCCAATATATACAGTCATAAGCGAAAGTTCAAAAGATGCTTTGTTGATTTTTTAAGTGGAAATAAATGAAGGCACCCTCTTCCCTATACATATATATATATATATATATATATATATAAAAAATGTGCCATAACATTTTTATATTTTTATGTTATTAGTTTTACCAATACGTGAATTTAAGCAAATATTAAATGTGCAGAAGTGTGCTCTCTGTATGGGGCGTGCTAACTAATTTCACTTAGAAAATCAACAAAACAAAACATAATGTGACCCAGAGGCGCCCAAACTTTTGCATATGACTGTATTTCCAATATACGCTCTTTAAAAAGTTGTTTTGTGTTATATATCTCTGTTACGTCACTGCAGATGTTATAAAACATGTTCTTATGTGTTATAACTACTACTGTGAGGCCTAAATACTAAATTCTGCTGTATCAGATGATATATTTCGTAATTTGGAAATGAATATAATTCCATTATTTTTGTTTCTTTAAAACTATTTTTAAAGCAAAACAATTATATATAGTTTCATTTTGGGTTAAATTATGAATACAATACTGAAATATAGTTCATTTAAAGTAAAAACAGCTCCAACTCTGGGGTCCCGATTAGGCTCAAATATAAACATAATAATATTACAACAACAAATATGTTAGATAACAGTTCTCTCATTGTTTAACAATAATATTCAAGACCTCAAAAATATTTTAGGTCTTTTTTATAGGTAGAAACGTTCTAGTTTTAGACTTCAGTTGTGTACTACGACCTAAGCTTTGTTGTTACTGGTGAAACTCCAAGGTAAAGGCTGGGTCCAAGATAAGAGCTGAGCTGTGCGACTTTGCTCTGTTTATGTAAGAGGTTGGACGTGTGGGCTATCGGGTGACAATGTGTCTGGCCTTGCATGCTGGCCAAAATGATTTTTCTCTCTTTCTCCAAAAGAGTGACGTGTTGCTATAGACCAGTGGTTATATATATAAGTGATTAGAAGTACATGTTAGAGACCAAGATAGATGATGACACTCTAATACTGGGCTGTGCAAATGTCCGAGACCACCCGTTTCATTTAACTCCAATCGAAACAGACATTAAGTACAAGTTATTCATTTTTCAGTGTCAAGAAAAAAGCAAGAAACGTACACAAATCAGGCATAACATTATGACCACCTCCTTGTTTCTACGCTCATTGTCCATTTTATCAGCTCCACTTACTATATAGGTGCACTTTGTAGTTCTACAGTTACAGACTGTAGTCCATCTGTTTCTCTGATACTTTGTTAGCCCCCTTTCACCCTGTTCTTCAGTGGTCAGGACCACCATGGACCCTCACAGAGCAGGTACTATTTGGGTGGTGGATCATTCTCAGCACTGCAGTGACACTGACGTGGTGGTGGTGTGTTAGTGTGTGTTGTGCTGGTCTGAGTGGATCAGACACAGCAGTGCTGCTGGAGTTTTTCAAACACCTCCAAAGTTCAGTCTTAGAAGTTGTTTGCATTTTCCGCTTCTCACGATCCAAATAACCCCAAACACATTCAGTGATGTTGAGTTCTGGTCGCTGGGGTGGTCAGTCCATTATTCTGAGAACATCAGCAGCTTCTTTGTTTGATAAGTGCATCTTGATCTTTTTTGGCAGTGTGCTTGGGGTTGTTATCTTACTGTAGAATGAATCTCTTCCCCATCAAACATTTTTTAGAGGGTGAAATTTGTTTGTACTTTAGTCGCAAACAAATGACCAAATCCAGATTTTGTTATACATCCCCAAACTTGCACTGAGGCTCCACTATTGTTGACTGATGGTTGCAGACATGGCTCAAAGAGTTTTTCGTTGCCTCAGTGGCATTTAAACTTCCTTCAGTTACTTCCAAAGATCTCAGATTTCATCAAACCTTATATATTTTACGTCTCAGATGTCCAGTTTTGGTATTTTACACTGCAAAAAATGGAAATGTACTTGTAAAAAGTACATATGATACATTTTCCATAAAGTTAACAGACAATTCCACAATACATATTCTTTGCATATACAGGACAATTCCTTCACATCATTTATTGTGGAGAAAGTTGAGCCCGCTCTTCATTGCAGAGCTGCTTTAGGTTTGTTTAAGCCCCTGCCACAATATCTCCTTTAAATATATATATAGACTTTGGACTTTGACAAAGCCACAACAAACCAGTCATTTTTTCTGTTCAGGCATTTAGATATGGATCCACTTTTCTGTCTTGGATCACTGTTTTGCTTCATAACCTGATTTTGTTTTAGCTTCAGGTCATGAACAGATGGACAGATACTCTCCTTAAGAACAGAATTCATAGTTCCTTAAGTAACACAAGTTGTCCAGATCCTGAGGCTGCAAAACATCCCCACACCTGCCCACTACCACCACCATGTTTCAGTGATGTTCCTATTGCAAATTGCAGAACTTGCTTTTCGGCAAATATGAAATGACTTGTGTGGTCCAAAACGCTACACTTCACACTAGTCTGTCCATTCTACCAAAATGGTTAGGGATGGTCCAGGTGAGATGAGCATTTATGTTTCTTTTGGTTAGAAGTATATAGATGGATGGATGGATGGATGGATAAATAGTTAATATAAGATCTATAAGTCAATAAGATCTATAACCTGAGATGAAAAAGCAGTGCAGTAATGACTGTGCAAGGAGGTGCAGGTAACAGCATATAATGACAATACTGAACAAATATATGCATATATTAGTACTGAATTAAAGTGTCCAGATGTGGAGTGACCAGATGTGCAAGATGTGCTATAAGGTGTGCAAATGTGCCATATGTACAGTAAGGTGTCCGAATGTGCAGGTAGATTAAATAAACCTACGATTTATCATGAGAGATTCAGTCCTCATCTCTCCTCTTCCCTCTTCTCTTCTGGCCCCACTGGGAAGAGCTGAAGAGCCTGATGGCTCGAGGGACAAAGGATCTCCTGAGTCTGTTGGTTGAGCAGCTCTGTGACAGAAACCTGCCACTAAACATGCTCCATGATGATGGTGTGCAGTAGGCGGCCATCATCATCCATAATGAAGAGCAGTTTGTGCAGAGTCCTTCTCTCGGCCACCTTAACCACAGAGTCCAGTTCCACACCGACCGCTGACCCTGCTCACCTGACCAGCTTGTCCAGTCGCATATCGTCTCTCTTTTTCATGCCTTCTCCCCAGCACCCCACAGCATAAAAAAGCCAGCTGGCAACCACGGACTTATAGAACATCTGCAGGACCTTCCTACAGATGTTAAAGGACCTCAGCCTCCTCAGGAAATGGAGCTGGCTTTGCCCCTTCCTGTACCGGATGGCTGTGTTGGCTGACCTGTTTTTTCTGTGTTTTCTGCCTTGCTGCGCTACCATGAATGCCACTTTTTGGGTTGTCACTATTGAGTGTATTAATCAGGGCCAGATTAAGATCCTTTGGTGCCCCTGAGTCTAGAGCTATGGGGCCCCATCCACACAAACCCACTGATAATAACCTTTTGCTGAATAGGTCTTATGGTCTAAACTGAACCAGAGTTTACTCCTCAGCTAAGGCTTTGTCAAGATCGGTTGGCTGTGCCAATTAGAGGGCATCAGCAAAGTTTTCTGAATGTTTATGACTGGAAAAAGATTATTACAGATTATTATAATAATTTAAAACATGCACTTTTTTGGGAGCCACATTTAGTGCCCCTGAGCCGTCACCCAGGTCACCTATATGGTACATCCAGCCACAAAGATGTACAAAGATTTACAAACCTTTACAAAGATTCCTAAACACCTCGCTGAAAAAAGTGATAAACTAGGAATTGTTTAAAAAAGACTGCATTAAAAAAATAAAAAAATCTTCTTCTTCTGAGCCGCTTATCGTGGGATGAGCTGGAGCAAAATGTAAAAATATTATGCCCAAAAATGCATATAAATGACTGTCCATCAGGTTCTGTGTCTTATTGTAGGAGTGATCTGTAGGAGAATTTAAGATATGCATTATCATCATGCAAACTGTGTATAAATGAAGGGTGGTCTCTGGCTTTCGCACAGTACTGTATAAGTTTCTTATGGTTCATATTAAATCAAAAGAGGGTGGTGTGTGCGGGCGAGTGAGTGAGAAAGCGTTTAGCTGCTGCGGTTTGAATGAAAAAGAGTGACCTAGATTGACTTTGGAAGGAGGAGTGGGGTAGTGGTCTGTGTGTGTGTGTGTGTGTGTGTGCGCATGTGTGTGTAAACATGGTGTAATTCATGGTCACAGAAGCCCAGATTACTGAACCTCCGCCAAAGCCGATGTTCCACAGGGAGCAACGTCTAGGGACGTGTGCCTGACAGACAGACAGACAGAGATAGATGAAGGGCATCACACGTTGTTCTGCTAAAGGATATGTTCTCTATGCAGGTGCCTGGTGTACTGGAGAAATAAATAAAAAGCACTGATAGCGCTTCTTTGAAATACATCTTTCCTTGAAATGAACTGACCAGGTCAATCCAGGTGAAATCCAGGTGAAATCTTTAATGTATTTCAGCCCTTGACTGTACGTTCACATTCAGAGGTATCCAGTCGCCCAGACTTTTGCATGCATGTTTGAGCTCTTGTTGTTGCATGTGGGCATGTACGCTGTCCAGCTTCTGACAAGAAAATATAAACAATGTCTGCTATATACAGTACAATACTATATACAGTACTGTGCAAAAGCCAGAGACCATCCTTTATTTACAACCCCATTTCCAAAAAAGTCGGGACGCTGTGCAGAATGTAAATAAAAATAGGATGCAATGATGTGCAAATCATATAAATCATACTTTTAAAAGGAAATACTACAAAGACAACATTTCAAATGTTGAAACTGAGAAATTTTGTTGTTTGAAAAATATTTGCCCATTTTGAATTTGATGCCAACAACATGTTCCAAAAAAGTTGGGACGGGGGCCTGTTTACCACTGTGTTTCATCAGCTCTTCTTTTAATAACACTCTGTAAGAGTTTGGGAACTGAGGAGACTCTGCTGTAGTTTTGAAAGTGAAATGTTTTCCTGTGCTTGTTTGATATAGAATTTCAGCTGCTCAACAGTTCAGCGTCTCCTTTGCTCTATTTTTTATTTCATAATGTGGCAAATGTTTTCAGTGGTGACAGGTCTGGACTGCAGGCAGGTCAGTTTAGCACCAGGACTCTTTTCATACAGAGCCATGCTGCTGTAATATATGCAGAATGTGGTTTTACATTGTCTTGCTGAAATTAACAAGGTCTTCCCTGAAAAAGACGTCGTCTAGAAGGCAGGATATGTTGCCTCATCCTCTAAATATAACATTAATTTTTGCAGTATTTATTGTGTCCACTCTTTGCCTTTATTACAGCTTGTATTCTTTCCAGGAGACTCACTTTCAGTTTTTCAAAGCTGCAGGGATATTTTTTCAACCTCCAAAGTTCAGTCTTACAAGTTGGCTGCATTTTCTGCTTCTCAAGCACTCCCAAACACATTCAGCGAGGTTAATCACCAGCAGCTTATTTGTTTGTTTTGCAAATGTCTTCTTCTTTTTTGTCTATTTCCTTTTTTCTATATCTTTTAGTAATGATTCAGTTTTGCAACGTTTTTCACTCTCTTTCTTTTGGTTTTCCTCTTCTTTGTGCAAATGGATTATTTTATATCTAATCTCCTCAGAAATATGTTCTGAAAAGTTAATGATTTATTTTTATTGGCACGTTTGACTGAAAAAAATGTTAATGCATAAAGATGAATGACGTGGGCTGAAAAACACCCGTGAAATCCAAACCAACACCTCTGACTTTTAAATGGTTATTTCAGACTTTACAGTGCGAATTGCTGCAGTATACACACACACACACACACACACACACACACACACACACACACACATATACCATATTTTAGTGGGTTTGTTTTTCCCTGACTGAACAATGCAACTTACATAATGCAGCTTTAAAACAAAGAAAAAATGCCTACAAATCACTAAAAATGACTTGTTTTAAGTAGATTTATCTGGTCTTCTTCAATGGGCAGATAATTTTACTGTTTTACAAGAAGGGCCTGGGTTCGATTCCCTGGCCGGGTGACCAGAGTCCTTACTGTGTGGAGTTTGCATGTTCTCCCTGTGTCTGTGTGGGTTTAATTCCACAGTCTGAAGCCATGCAGTTATTCCAATTGGACATGCTAAATTGCCCCTTGGTGTGAATGTATCTGTCCAGGTTTCTTGCTTTCTGCCCAATGAGCGCTGGAATAGGCTCCAGCTCCCCCCACGACCCAGAAGGAAGGTTTTATTCTGCAAGGGACGATATAAAAATATTAGCTTAGATATTAGACTAAATTTAACATGATTTCATTTGTCAAAATACCTTTTTTTGCAGTGCTAACACTGGGATTGTGTTCTGGTCTGAGGCACAACTCAATATCTAAGACGTTAATTAGAACCTGATGGGTTCAAACAACCAAACAAAAGGGCTTTGACACTTTGCATGGCTGCTTAAATGAAATAGAAGTTTTTCTCTTGAATTTCTTTTCATAGAAATCAATGCCGTGTGCTGCCAGACTCCGGGTGAGATGACATCGACTATTTCAGAGATAGAGATGAAGTGTAACGAAGTGCACCACACTTTGTTCTGCAGCAGAGCGCATTCCCTCTGCAAGGCCTGCAGGTACCTGCTGTCCCAGACGAATAAATAATAAACGAGGGGCTTAAACAAGCTCTGTGTAGCAGTTGACAAGTTTGCTATAAAGGGACAACCAGCACTGTTGTAAACTTGCTGACTCACATCCTACAGTGGTGCCACAGTAGTTTGTTGAGTGGAATTTTCAGGTTCTACACTACAAAAAAATGAGATCTTAGCAAGTGAAATATATCTAGCATTCAATATATCTAGTATTTCTCTTTATGAGACTTTTGTAAGTATATTATAAGATTATTCCACTATGTTATGTAGTGAAAGTGTCTTATTCCATTGGCAGATTTTTGGCAGATAGTTTTGCTTATTTTAAGAAATAACACTTGAGCCAATGGAGCAAAACACTTTCATTAGATAAAATTGTGTAGAACAACTAAAAAAAAAAGTCTAGAAATAAGTTCAGTAATTTTATAATATTCTTACAGCAATCGCATAATAAGGAATATTAGACATATTGACTAGATTTAAGATGTTTTCACTGGATAAGACGTTGTTTTGCAGTGTAAAGATGTGAAAAAAACCCTTCTGGTGATGTATCCTCTAGTTAGGAGCAACATTTGAAAAACTGCAGCTGCTTTGGGGATTTTTGGTGGGTGTTTTGATTTTGTACGTTAGCTGGCGAATGCAGATAGAAGGCAGACAGCTGGTGTTACTGTGAGGAAGCTAAATATCTTTTTTCAGTGGTATGACTGTAGTAGCTGACTTTAAGTCATTAAAATGGAGAGAACAGATTACTCAAATGACAGAAATGACTCATCAGATGAGGAGGAAGCTAAAAGCTTAAAGTTAGCAAAGTAGCTACTTGGCTATCTAGATATTTTACCTCAGTTTGGCTTCTTTCCTCTGGCTGAAAGTGTTAAAAATGTCCCTGGCATCCATTCTGTGCTGAATAAAGACAGAATGGCTGTTTTCATTATGATTAAGGCCCAATCCCATTTCACCCCTCGCCCCTACCACTCAGCCCTTAGCCCTCTGTTTTGCGTGTTCTCGTCTAGGGGTAGGGTGTCCCAATTCTTGTTGAGATAGAGGGGTAGGGTGAAGTGTTGGGGCTACATGACCCTCCAAACGGAGGTTTTTCAGAGACTCCAAACAGAGAGTTATGAGAAAAAAAGAAAAACCAGCAAGATGGAGAACAAGAGACCAAAGAAACCCACAAATGTTAGAATTTTCTCTGTTAAAAAATTACGATAATCACTGTTTTATCTTAGTTTAATGTAGTTCAGTGTATTTTGGTCGTTTTCTTCATAACAAGCATAAAAAATTGCTAATAGCATGCTAATGTCTCAGTAGCTAGCTAGCTAACTTTCCCGTTCCACCTTAAATAGTCCAGCAGTTCTGAAGCCTGAGGCGCCAGAATGTAGCTGCTGCTCCATTTAAGGCGGAACAGGAAAATTTAAACAAGAAGCTGGTGAATATCTGACCTCAGCCTCATATCACTGAATAATTAGGGGTGGGTGATAATAAATAATTGCCCCCCTCTTTGAAGGCATATGATGCCCTAAATGTAACTAAAGCCCAGCAGTGAGGAGCTGAACTTTACCCTCCTCTGCTGTCACTGAAGACGGGCCGGGTCGCCTACAGAGCAGCGCTAGTAGCTGTTAATGAAGTAATGTTTAATTTGAGGGTCCCATTTCGTGGGGCAAGATTTCAACCACTACCCCTTGTAACTCAGTTCCAAGAGGTTAGGGTGACACTCGAAAACAAGGGGTAGGGGTAAAAAGAAGAAATGGGACTGGGCCTTTGTAACATTTTGGAAACATTAAAACTAGCTTGGCTGAGTTTAGTCTATAAACCTGTGGCTAGGCTAACAGTCAGCATTGGCTGACACCACAGGGATTCCCAATGGTTGTCAGTGCATGTGTTATGCATGTTGGGTAGTGTAGTGAAATAACATTGACGAACAAAATATTGAAAACAGTATAAATTGTGAATTCTGTTGAGCCAATGATCCAGAGGATACAATGCATTGCTACAGAATGCTACATAACAAAAGAAGTAGGCTAACATGCTAAATAATGTGTTAAATGCTAGTTTTGGACCAGAATGCCTTCAGTTTGGATCTCTTGCAGGGCGAAATCTAGGACACTCATGTCTGAGTGCAAAATAACAGAAGAAAAATAACAGTGAATTAAGCTTATTTCTCTGTTTTATATTACCACAGATTAAAGGCCCCATGAGCCTCATACAACTCAGCCGAAAAGGTCACACGGTACAGTATGTGACCCAATAAGGCAGACAGACCAAGCGTCTGTAAACAAGGTAGCTCTTCATAACAAATCTCAAATCTCAAAAAAAACATGTTATCCAAATCTTGGATTGCTCACTCAGGACAGTTTCTGAATATGCGGGGTCTTAAACGACATCCTACTTGGGAGCCCCCCACCCACTCCAGTCATTTTGTTTTCTATGCAAGGATGAAAAAGCATTAATACCTTATTCATTTTAATCAGGAGAGTGTAAATTCTTAGATAAACACAATAAATCCACAGTTAACTACATGCATAAATTAAATTGTCTATTAACAGAAATAAATATATATTCTATAAAATATAATATGTACTCAAATAAAATACATTACCATTTGTTTTTGTTTTAGCATGTGCACCATGCTCATTTAGGTCATAAATGACAGCTTCTATTTGATATTTTTCCAGCTGATACAACCAGTTTGTGTGCAAAAGTTTGGGCACCGCTGGTCAAACTTCATCTTTTGATTTTCTATATGAAAATAAGTTACACATCCTCTACAGAGAAAAACACTGGGGTACATTTTAATGTACAATTACTGTTTCTTTGCTAAATTTAACATATTGGAAAAAAACATAAAACACATATGGCCCGTGCAAAAGTTATGGCACTTTTTATATTTTATATTTTGTTTATGTTTTTTCCCAAATATGTTCAACTCAGCAAATAAGTGGTAATTGGGCACTAAAAGTTGCAATGAAAATATTTAAAATATACAAGTTTGATCCCTGTAGAGGATGTACTTATTTTCACTTAAAAAATCAGCAAAACGTCATTTGACCAGGGGCTTTATATATGTGTATATATATATATATATTCATATATATATATATATATATATATATATAGAATACTTGTTGGGCTGATTGTGGCTTGTGGTTCAAGTGCCCTAAGCAGCAAGCAGCCCTGAGCTTAATAGTCCAGAAGATTTGTTTATGTGAGAGTAGGCGTTGTCAATATACAAACAAATAAACCAAAACACAGCTTTTCTCAGTGGGTTTCTATTGCAGTGGCGACTTTTCCCATCAAACATGCAGTACTGCACAAAAGTCAGGATCCACCCTTCATTTATGTAATCTCCATTTAAAATGGCCATTACACACAAGTTGTTCATTTTTCAGGAGATATTTCTGCAGAGATTTAAGACAGTCCACTCGGATACGAAAAGATGGGACTCCTAACAACCATGCAAGACCTGGTAGACACCAAAACTGCCCCCATCAGATAAACAGCACTTACAGCTTTCATCTCTGAGAGAGAGGAGAAAATCAAGCTGCTTCAGATCTGAAAACATCCACAGGTGTTTCTGTCCATCCTTCCACTGTGAGAAGACGACTCAGCGCTGTGGGTCTGAAAGGATGTGTAGCTGTCAAGAAGAACCTCACTGAGAAAAGAAAATAGAAGAACATTTTCAAATCAGTGAAGCTGCTGGTGCTCTCAGAACAATGGACTGACCACACCAGAGCCCAGACCTCAACATCACTGAATGTGTTTGAGATTACCCAGCTTGCAGGGAATGTTCCCACAACTTCTACAAGTTCTAATAAAGTTATAAGGAAAACGTGTTAATCTAATTTCAAAGAATGTTTTAAGGATGTTTATCATTTCAAATAATGTTCACGTAAGGTTAAATGTTAGCTAAGGCATAATATTTCAACTGCAACATTCAGAGGAGTAAACATATAAATATATAAATTCACATCCTCACCTATCGTTCCAGTGACAAAGCGTTCACAATCCCCACCGCCACCCCGTCTCCTCCCTGTTCCTCGGTCCTATCTCAGTCCTACTACAGCTATGAGGGGATCTGGCCTTCTAGCTACAGACAGAAGCTGCCCAGAACTCCAGCCCAAGTTCTTAGAGTTCTCCCCCCTCCCTCAATCAATCTTCCCTCATATTACCACACCATGTTGAAGGCATGGTCTGAACTCACAAACATAAGAATAGTGTGAGCTCAGCTGTGTATGTTACAGTATTGCGTAAAAGCCAGAGACTATCCTTCATTTATTCCATTTACCATCAAAACAGCCGAACATTAGAGAAGAGATAAAGAAGGGAAATGACAGTAAGCAAAAAATACCAGGATTTTCCAAAACTGGCTCAAACAGTGATTAAATACAGGACTCCTAACAAGCAACTGCAAAAACTGGTAGACCACCAAAACTGTCACCATCAGATAAACAGCACTTAAAGCTTTCATCTTTGAAGAGCTGTTACTGAGAAAAGGAAATAGACAAGTAAAGAAGAAAATTTGCGAGTCTAACAAAGAAGCTGCTGGTGTTCTCAGAACTATGGACTGACCTTCCCAGAGTCCAGGCCTCAACATCACTGATTCAAGGGGTGGCTAGAGGTGGCCAGTGCCACCCTAGAATGAAGCATGGCCACCCCAGTTACTCAAAGTGAGAGTTAGCGGCCATCAATGAAGCATCAACTATGCTTCATGGTGAAAATCAGCCATCGGGGCAGTTAATGATGAGTGTATCTTGCTGTGATGGGCTAATTTGCTTAGCTAACTGGTGCATAAATGTGTGCTGGGTCACTTCAGTAGTGCTACTACAGCTATGAGAGGGTCTGGCCTAGTTAACTCATCTTAACTACCAAAAACTAGTCAGCTGTAATCATTTATCATGCCAAATTATGTGGTATGTGGATATGTGGATGTGTTGTGGGTCAATTTGTCACTTTATACAGTGCTGCCTGGCTAACTTTCTCATCATTATAAACTGTAGCAAGAGAAGTCTAAATTAATAACTTTTATGGTCTTAGTGATGCATCAACACCAAGACCAAAAAAAGCCCATTCCAATACCACCCTGAGGAACCTACGTAGCATTTATCAGTTGATGTAAATGAGTGCCTAAAATAATAATAACGTGCCTTAAAATGTAATTGTTATGATTTAGCCGATTTTAAATTGTACAATAATTACCTTGAATCAAGTGGTGTTGCAGTGGAGAAGAGCTGGTTTTGTTCCATGTCAGAAAAACACTTCTGTACAGCTGTATGTAAAGTATGTTTCATAGTTTTGATCCTCATCTCTTTCAACAACAGTCTCTGTAGCACAACAACAGTAGGAATCACATCCGAAGCTAACGCATTCGAGGAGTTCACTTGTCGAATCCTTTTGAAGTCTTTTGTTTGTCAGGTTGAGCTGTACTTGAAAGTCCTCTAAAGCCAGGCGTGCACTGTGTGATTTTAGAAACGTCGTGTGACTCACACTCTACAATAGTCCATCATGTTCAGACAAAGAATATGATTTATGTTCTCACTCTGTATGAAAATGCCGGGTCTGATATCGGCATCTCTGTCTATGATCAGTTATCTTTAAAGCTGTAATAGTATAGTCTATAGTCTATTTTACAAAGATGATTTTAAAAAATCAGCATATTAATGTTTATACTTTGCAATTCTTTTCATAAAATACAGAGTTAAGTCTGCATTTACAGCAAATTTCAACTTTTTCACCTCCATTTTTTAGCCTGTGTCTCCAGCTGTATTGGGGAAGTGGTTGTAGTCATGTTTAATAATAATAACAATAATAATAATAATAATAATAATAATAATTGTATTAAATTTTAGTTATATAGCACACTTTTCATGAAAATGTCAACTCAAGGTGCTTTACAGAAAAATAAAACAAAATTCATAAAACATGTCTACAAAGAAGAGTCAAAAACAAAACAAAAGATTCTTCTTAAAAGACCCAGAGTTTCTTAGACAAAGCAAAATGAATTCATGAAAACAGGTCTAAAAAGTCTTGAGATTCTTCTTAAGAAAAGAGTCCCAGAATTACTTAAAACAAAACAAAAATAATTTCCTAAATCTTAAAAATTAAAAAAGCCTTTTCTTTTTAAAAATAGTTAAAGATCCAACATTTCCTGAACATAATTGTGGATCCAATACACTAAAACCTGGCCACCCATGGAGCACAACTTTGAACGTGGGACTACCAGCAGATTCGAGGATCCAGACCTCAGTGAAACTGTAGAATGAGTCTGAGGAAGTAAAAGATCCTACAAATAAACTGGAGCTTGGACGTGTAAAACGTTTATAAACTGACAGTAAAATTTTGAAATGAATTCAATGTGTAACCAGTGCAAAGACTCTAAAACTGGAGTGATGTGAGAAAATGTTCTCGTTTTGGTTAAAATAGGTGCCGCACAATTCTGAACATACTGCAATCTCTGTGTACTCTTATTTTGAAGTCCAGCCAAGAGGGCATGACAGTGTTTAAAATCAGGCTAAATCACACTCTGTGCCTGGCAGGAATTTACGAAGGCGGAATATTTAAAGTGGTGACTTTGTGTCCGACTGCTGTGGAGTCAGTAAGGCTTCCCTGTGTGAGCAGATCCTCATTCACTGCCAGCTTGAGTCGTTTGTTCATTACTGTGGCAGTTCACACTCATCGTATGTCCCACAGTGTCAGCTGGAGGATGTTGGTATCAATGCATTTTTATGAATACGAGTTTAAATAAATGAGCAGGGTGTGGGGCCGATACCTGATACCAGTATCGGCCTGATACGATGTCTATTGTGTTAATGTTGTGTGTTAAAAAAGTGATTTAATTCCATTTACTTGATTCAAATACATAATTTCCTCATAAATTCATGAAATATGTTACATCAGTGTACTTTCATCTTTCTCACTTCTAGCCTTCATAACTTCAGAACGATTTAGGATGCAGTCATCATCAGCTTCACCTCTGCTTCACCATCCAGAGTGATTTCGTCTACCTGTGACCATCAATCAGCCAGAGATCCACCCAAATCACCCAAACCCACTCGCTACTGTTATATTACAGCTCTGCTTTTAGCCTTCATATTATAAACAAAGGGCTTTCAGTTTACATTGATTTTGAGTATTAAAAATATCTGATATTAAATATGCAACTCAATTTGTAATTAAAAATAAAGCCAGTCTTGCTGTGTATCAGAGTTTTAGTACTGATTATGAATCCAAGAATATAAAAACATGTCCGCCTTATGTTTATTGTTTGTTACTTATAATAACCAATAGAATGAATCACCATCAAAATTAGTGCACTTTCAGCTCACAGACACTCCAGACTAACAATTTCTGAAAAGATAACTACAACTGCACTTGTTTTCAAGATCTCTATAATTAAAAAAAATTACAAAATTTAGCAGGTGCTGGGTAAATTTTTGATCAGAAATGACCCAAATTCATAAAGATATCAAATTTCTGTCAGCATTTACATGTCAAACAATGGCATATCTGAGCAGCCCAGGGTCTGAAAATAACAACATATGGCCTGTGTGACTGTCACATGTAAACACTTCATAATTGTAATTGTAATTGACCCAAAAATACCAAAACAATTCCCTAAAATTTTAGATTTCTAAGGGTTAAAAAACTCAAAGCGAGTCTCCTGAAAACACTGAGTGTGTTTACATGCACTCAATAATCCAATCATAATCGGATTTGTGCAGTTATCTGATTATTCAAGTGGTCATGTAAACACTATAATCAGATTTCTTAAGACGTTGATCGGATTACTGACAAAATCGGATTTTCTGCACTTATCGGAATATTATGTGCATGTAAATGCTTTAGTGGAAGCTTTAATAAAGGCAGAGGGGACACTTAATACTGAAGATTTAGTTGTTGAGGCTTCTCTGTAATTTTGTTGTTAATTACAAAAATATACGTAACATACTAACATAAATAGGATGTTGTATGATTTTTTCTCCTGCTACCTTGTATGTAATTTTGACTGTAAAATAACTAATTAAGAGTTATATGTTTCTATATATATGTTGTCTTTACATAACAAGAATGTACATAACCATAAATAAGTAACGAATATTGTCCAATTTTTTTCATTTTTATTGCTCCATTTGTCATGAAATGTTCTGGCATTTTCAAATGGTGTAACAAACTAAAAACAGAGAAAGTTTTTTTAGACCAGTGACCCAGAGGGTTTCTCAAACACGTGCCCACCATAAGGAAACACTCTGGCCTCAGTTAACAGGTTGTATGAACACAAGCCTGCGTGCATCTGTACAGTGAGTGCACAATGCAAGTGACGCTGTTAGACTTAATGGCCTGTTCCCACAGCATGTGCTGCTCTTCATTCATATTCTTCACATACTGCTCCTCACTGCTCTCACTCCACCTGCTGCTGCTGCGCCTTATATTTCTCAATGTACTGAATATTTTTTTTTATTATTACCAGGCCAACATTCCTGAATCTATCCATTAAAACGTGACTCTCTTCAAGGGCATTTTCCACAACATATGCTATACTAGATATCGGGCCTCAGAAGGTGGACAAATAGAGAAAACCAGGGCTTAGTTTAACTGAGCAGAGTTAACCAGACAATAGGCAAGACATGCAGAGGATACAGGCCAACTTGATTCTGTCAATACAACCCCATTTCCAAAAAAAGTTGGGACGCTGTGCAGAATGTCATTAAAAATAGAATGCAGCCCAGAATGACTTGGAAAAAAGTCTGGTTCCATTGACTTACATTAAAAGTAAAGTATGTTTTAATCTTCTCCTGTAAAGTTACCATTTTGGGGATACGAGGTTTTGTTCCGACAGCAGCGATTTATGGGAACAACAAATCCAAGCTGCAGCAGCTTCACCTCACAATCAACAGGGCTTAAAGGGTCTGCTGCTAATGACTTGGTGCCAGACACCACAGGACACCACCACAGGACACCTTCAGAGGTCCCGTAGAGTCGGAGCAGTTTTGGCAGCACGCGGAGGATGAACAGCATATCAGGCAGGTGGTCATGATGTTTTAACTCATTTCGACAAGAATTTGTCACTAAAATTATAGTCAAATCTAAAGTTGAAAACTAGTAGAGAGTGAAACTCAATAAGAACGACAACGCAGCTTAGGACTGCATAGAAAACTGTCAAAATAAAAACAGAGACATTAATATGTTAATAAGACTTTAAAAGGGAATTCCACCAATTTTTAAAAATGTCTTTGCATAATTCATTGGTTGGGATTGTAAAACGTCACTCAGTGTGGTTTAATGTGAAATGATGCATTGTATATAAATATACTGACTCTGATTTCTTTACAGTGGTGCTGAGGAACCAGGGGTCGTAAACACAACCATTTTATTTGCCTGAAAATTACCCTAACCCCACCCCCTCACCCAATGAGAGGACAAACATATTGTACTATATAGGTATTATAGTAACAAAATATAGTGCACATTTTTTAATTGAGGTTTGAAACCTACATACCTTCCTTGCTTGTATGTTGTTTTTGTCTTTTTGACCCTCATCCCACCACAAACATTGCACTTTGGACCCCCAAGACAGTCTATGGAGAATGGAAGTCTATGGAGAAATGTTTTTTTAAACCAGACAAGATTTGTACCCTCCCTTTAATGGGGCTAAGTGGGTATAGCTGACCAGTCAAACCATGATGTTGTCCAGTACAGCAATCAACAAAGTTCTGGTGTCAAGTTCTGCAGTGACTTTCTGGATTTGATACAATGTCACTGTGGAAGGTTTGGATGGACATTGTCCTGGCTGCATTTATTTAAGTCAGTGGTCACCAACCCTCCTCCTGGAGACTGGCATCTAACATGCAGCCTTACCCTTTGCTAGCACCAATACATCAGATCCAGCCAATCAAGCGATTCTGAAGAAGGTAATTAGCTGGGGCAGGTGGGGCACATTCAGTGTGTCCCAATTCAGGGGCTGGATCCATTGAAGGGTGCGGTGTCTCTTCAGCCGCCATTCACGTCTCTGTTGATGCCGCCATGTTCTCAAATCCTCGCCGGCATGCAATGAACCTCGGGATGCGTTGGCTGGTGCGGGATCCACCCATTGGGTCCTTTGTTGCCATGGAAAAGAAGCACACATTTCTCGGAGTTGGTGAAACCGTGGCCTAAAAAATCGGGATTTACCATGCCTGATCCAACGTGAAGGTTCTGCTCCCACATAAGCCAAAAGAAAAATCTTTGATCTCACAAGCAGAGACAGTGTTGAAGTCCTTTGTAGTTGGTGTACAGTTTTTGTAATGTTTACATATTTTTTTATTCATGTCAGCCCCAGCTTCTGTTTATAGAGATATGACCGGCGCAGGCATCCTATCCCTGTAAACTTCACAGCCAGACTCTGAACCATGGGGAGCTATTTCTGTATGACACTTGTGAAAGGAGGACATTCACGCTGCAGCACCAGGTGTTATGAATGTCTCACTTTCCAAACCTCAGCACAGTGTAGCAGCAGTGCAGTCCGTATGTATACAGTCATTTCTGCACAGCGCAGTTGCAGATCAAACAAGACACACAGTTCTTATCTTTAAAATAGACCGTTCAGAACATCCTAGCCACATTCACAGTATGTAAAACACTCAGCAGCTATAAATATATTGACATGATGCCCATAGTAACCTCACTCAAAGAGCCTGCAGACCTACAGTAGTGATTCTAAAGTGTCACTGTAACACACAAGATCAAACAAGCACATTGCCCTTCTTAGCACCCTTGATAAGCATTAATATATTTAACTTATTTGGGTGAAGACTGAACATCGGGTTGAAGGAATGGGACAGATTTACTAAGAGAGGCACTAATAACCAACATTTGGTGCTGGCTGTGGTGGCCAGTTTTGCAAGTTATCTGCTAAGAACTTCCATGCAAATAAACAGGCACAACTTTTTTGAGGTTAAAAGTTTGCTGTAGTTTGTAAACGTTGTTAAAATTTTAAAAACGCTCCATTCCCCGCCAGTCCATACAGTGGAATGAAAAATTTGGAACACCCAGTCAAAGGACACTTTGGAGGACACTTGCAGTGAAAACTAGTTAACATGACCTCTACAGGGAACATACTTACATATTGCATTTTTGCTTCATTTTTAGCGCACAACTATTTATTCACTAATTTCACTGTATTGAAAAAATACGTATAAAATGTACTATAAGTTTTGCACAGGACGCATTTTAGGTTTTATTTTCTCCCAATATGTTAAATTCACCAAATAAACTGTAATGGTGCATAGAAATGTGCTGAATGTGGTCTCTGTAGAGGATGTGTTGGCCTGGAATGTTGAGTTTGGGTCCTGTGGTCATGAAAACAAAAACCAAGTTGGATCAAGTGGTCATGAAAGCAAGAGTACAAATACCAGATGAGAAGTTGTGCAAAAAAAATAAAAATAAATAACCAAAAACATCTCCATTGTGAAGCACGGTTGTGGATAAGGGGTTGGGAAATCTGTTTAGCTTGAGGCCTGGGAACCTTGTGAAGACTTACCCCATTATGGACTGTTAAGCTCCATTTTTAAAAGAACACCCAGCTGCCTCTGGATGGAGAATAAAGCTGAATCATTGGTTTGACTTTGACTCAAAGTATTTTTTTAACCCAGATAGCTGTTAAATTGGTACGCTGTATTTGCACCAGGGCTGGGCTGAGAAACCACGGGTATAATAGGCCGAAACAAGATGCAGTGTGTGGGCCAGATCTGGGCCAGAATCATTTTTGCTGTCTGGAAAAATCTTTGTGAAACTTTCAGGCCCATAAATTCTCCAGAACAGATGCTGAAGATGAAAGTCTAAAACTCTGCTGAAAGAAATGGCATAGACTGCATGCTTTTCTAAGCTGCCTTATGCTGGTCTGACCATGCTGGGTGACCAGCATCCAAAACACAACATATGCTGGTTTTCCTGGTTACTAGCTACGCTAATTTATGCAGGTTTTTCTAGCAGGGTGGTGAGGACCCAAAACTCTGCATGGTGATCAATTATTCTGCTTGGTGAAAAGATCATTTTGTGCCTCATTGCACCTCATTAAACATCAGGAGTTGCACCAACAGAGCTTAACTAAGTCATAAACTTAGCCGCTTGTCGTTTAGTAGCTTAGACCAGTGTACCAAGTTGTAAACTGCATTTTCACTGAGACCAGGTGTGACTTTTATGCCTGACTGGTAAACAAGCCAGTTCATTTCCTTACGACCAATTTGCGTGTTGGCCGAACCTCGCTCCTGCAGACAAACTTCCAGCCTCAATCGCACACAGATACAGTGTCTCTCATGCAGTTATGTGACCTCATTTGTAATATTAGACACTTCATAGATATAAAGCGTTTATACACTGTAGTGCAGGGGTATCCAGTCTTATCCACAAAGGCCCAGTGTGGCTGTGGGTTTTCACTCCAAATGAGCAGGGATGGGGGAGTAGCTAAGTAGCGCGCTACTTTTTGTAGTAATTAGATTATTTTGTAGCTAGTAGCTGTAGCACCTACGAATTTTTGTGTAGCTATAGTAAAAATTTTCGCTACAATTTCGCTACAGGCTTCAGACAATCTGCCCAAAATCTGAACCACAGCGCGGCCGTTAACTGGGCTGGTGGTGACTGTGCAATCCTGACTGAGCTGCGGACAGTTCGACAAAACGGTCACGTGCTGATCACCCCTTACTAGTAGGCTTAACTCAAGGGTCAGTAACCGAAATATTAAGAAGAGCCATTTTGTCCTGCCAACAAAAATGAAACCACCTTGGGAGCCACAACATTTTATGTCCGTTTTACTGTCTTGGCTGTAAGTATGTCTCAGTAAGCGCTGATGTAACAGTACAGGCTAAAAATTAAACAAACGAAGACGCAGACTTACTTTGCTCTGCTTTAAGCTTTAGGTCAGCTGTAGTCACTTTTCTCGCATGTCAGGAAACTTCTCCGCGAGTTTCCTGTAAAATATCTCTCAAGGCTGAAGTCGCTTCTCGTTCTCTCAATTATCCCGTTCCACCTTAAATGGTGCCTGAGGCGCCAGATTGTACTGCTGCGCCATTTAAGGTGGAATGGGACATTTCGAATGAGAAGCGACTTCGGCTTCGCGAGTTGTTGCAGATGAAAGGTATCAGTAAACCAGTTGAGTGTTTATAAATGCAAATGCAAATAAGTCAATTCATCTCCAAATGATCGATGTTTGTCTTAAATTTTTCTCTTTGCCTTTTCGTTGTCTGCGCTGCTGTGTGTCCAGCAGTCTGCGCGTCAGTCTTCAGTGTTGAAGGTTGGTGACTTAGCAGTCCTACATAAACTCCAGCGTTTAAGACCATTTATTGTGAAAACTGTGTTAGAACTGTGTGTTATAATGATTCTAAAGTAAAGGAGGATTATGTTATGTTATGTTATGTTATGTTATGTTATGTTATGTTATGATATTTTGCCTAAAAATCTAGTTCTGCTGTGGAGCTGCAGCAGCTCTGCAGCAGTGGAGAGATTATTCAGGCCTGATTCTCACCCCAAACAGAGTCAGGGTCACTGATGAGGATTTTGAGGCTAATCTGTTGATGTGATTGTTTTTCCTCTGGTTTTATATGAAGCTTATTTCATTTAATACTCTATTCAGAGATCTTAACTCTATGTAGTAGTTATTTGTTTACAGTGATGGTTAAAGCTTTGTAGCTGGGTAAGTTATAGCATTCTTTAATCTGTGTAGATAATCATAATAGATCAATGTTAGCACCTTCTTACACGAACACAGGGTAGTTTCTTTTTTGCCAGCTTCTTGTTAGAATTTTCCAGTTCCACCTTAAATGGTGCAGCTTCAGGCACCAGAAACTGGGCCTTTGTTGATGGCACTGGGCCTTTGTCTATAGGCACTTTTGCGTCATTGACAATCTTTCCAGGTCACCTGCTGTTTGCATGTGTATTTTTGTATGACCTAGTATGTATGTATGCATGCTTACATTAGAACTGCATGTGCGAATGAATGTACAGTGTCAGTCAAAAGTTTGGACTCGTTTTTACCTCCGCTTTATTTGAAGGTGGCCTAAACTCTGTGCATTTGGGTGGTCAGGTGTTAGAGCTCCGTTGTACATTGTTGCCTAAACGTTTGGCTCATTAAATATTTCAGCAAAAATTGATTTGAAATATCGGTAACACTTTCTATGAATGTCACGTTTGTAAGCATCTATAAACTCATTGATAACATGTTATAATGCATTCATAAGACATTATAAACATGGCTATAAATATTTATTAAAATGCATTATATGTTATAGCCATGTTTATTATGCCTTATAAATTGTTAACATAATACATTATAAGTACTGATCATAACAAATTATAAGAGCTCATAAGTTGCATTTGTCCAAAGTGAAGTGTACTGTACTAAAGCCTCCTCCAGTGTTCAGAGTGAGGCTTCAAGTTGAAGTATTTACTGAAGGATTTACTGAAACACTAAAACATTCACAGTAAAGCACATTACAGGCTTCAAATGTCAGAGTTTAAACTAGAGCTGCCATCAGTGTTTTACCCAATGTGGGAAAGGTAATGTTCACCACCGTTAGCTTGGTATTTGTCTTTACTTTACGCTCTCCAAGCTGGGACTGACTTCTTTGGCACTGACATCATAACATGCTATTAACACTATTCATAATGCATTATATTAACAATTCATAATGTATAATAAACATGGCTATAAAGTGTAATTCAGTGTATTTCTTTTTTATAAATATTTATAACCACATTTATAATGCCTTATGAATACATTATAACATGTTATAAATGTATTTATAGATGCTTACAAATGCAACATTCATAGAAAGTGTTGCCAAAATCTCTGTTAAACCTAAACATCTGTCCAACACTGGTCATTTTTAAAGCAAATACATGCATATACTGATATGGTTCAAATATCAATGTGCGTTCCTAGTCTCTGAGCTAACTGACTGATTTCTCTAAATTAATTATTTAAATTAATTAATTATTATGTGGTTGGAGGGTGAAACATGACATTATGGGCTAATGTGATTAACCCTGTCCATTGGTGCACAAAGAGGTAACCAAAATCATTTAGAGACAGGCAGAAGTAACTGCATTTTGAAGGAAGATTATTGGAACCATGCATTCAGTTGCGTCCAGTTGATACTGTCTCTGTTTGCATGCTGAGCCCATATAAATCCAATTAGGCTGTTCAGTGAATTGATTCAGAATCTTTCAAGAGATAATCTGCTCACATAGCTTCTACAGTATCAGTCAAAAGTTGGGATACACTCACTGATAAAGGGATTTCCATATGGAAACGGTAAGTGGTGAACGTGTGTGCAGTAAATATATATCGATACCATCAGAATAAAACTTTGTATCTCATGGACCCTCACAGAGCAGGTACTATTTGGGTGGTCCACTCACTGTCCACTCTATTAGACACTCCTACCTTGTCAGTCCACCTTGTAGATGTAAAGTCAGAGATGATAGCTCATCTGCTGCTGCACAGTTTGTGTCGGTCATCCTCCAGTCCTTCATCAGTGGTCACAGGACGCTGTTGGCTGGATATTTTTGGGTGGTGGACTATTCTCAGTCCAGCAGTGACACTGAGGTGTTTAAAAACTCCAGCAGCACTGCTGTGTCTGATCCACTCAGACCAGCACAACACACACTAACACACCGCCACCACGTCAGTGTTACTGCAGTGCTGAGAATGATCCACCACCCAAATAGTACCTGCTCTGTGAGGGTCCATGGGGGTCCTGACCACTGAAGAACAGGGTAAAAGGGGGCTAACAAAGTATCAGAGAAACAGATGGACTACAGTCTGTAACTGTAGAACTACAAAGTGCACCTATTTAGTAAGTGGAGCTGATAAAATGAACAATGAGTGTAGAAACAAGGAGGTGCTCATAATGTTATGCCTTATCAATATGTATATATTCAAGCATTTGAGCAAACTTTTATCTTTTAAATGTTATAAGAAACATACATGCAATCGAGTGCATCGAAACATGAACCGGTGTTGCAGATTGAGCGTGTGGGGATACTTCTGTTTGTAAATGATTGGTTAATTTCCTAGAATGTTTGGAATCCCAGTTTGTTTGAAAAAGCACACGTGAATCGTGACTCCAGGGAATCCTCGTAAGTGCACATCCTGGAACAGAATACCTGCCACTGTGAAGCTCTAAGCATTTATAGTGTATTTCATTACTGTCAGTACAAAACATCTTTAAAACAGTAAGTTTACAGGAGAAGGAAAAACATCCATAACCTATAATGGAAGTCAATGTAAACAGCTTCTTTTCCCAATAATTGTATTGATTTCTTTTGGCCTGTTCATTTTGTCCATTTGCACATAATGAAGGCCCTTTCAAATTATGCTAAAAAAAAAGACACAGAGACAAAAACAGAAACACGGTTTGTTGTGAGTGAAATTATGGGCACTATGTCATAATCTTACTCATTTAACCATGAAAGTATGGAGCTAAAAAGTTGAAAAGTATCAACATTTAAACATACTCAAGCATATAAAGGTAAAAAGTTCATTTTAATTGATAAATTAAAAGTTTTTTATGGGAAATTTCATTTTACCATTTTTTACTGATATGAATTTGGTTGGATGTTTTAATAAAGAAATACATTAAATGTAAGAGAATTCAAATGACGTATTAAAAAAGAGACTTTCTACTTTGAAGGTCTAAATGAAACTGTAAAGAGTAAACATACATACATCAGTGGAAACATAAGTGAGTAAACAACTAATATTCAGTGAAAATAGTACTTGAGTAAAATATTAATCCTCCAAAATAATATTTCAGTGTATCAATGAAGAACAAATACATAGGAATGTTTCAGCCCTTTATATAGGCATGGTAGGCCTACATTTTAAAAGGTTATGCCTTTTAAATACATTATTTTCCAAACAGAAATATTCTATACCACAGTGAAGCAAGATAATAGTGCAAATATCTATACAGTAATGTGCAAAAGTTTGAACACCCCTGGTTTGGTTGATCTTCTAAGTAAAAAAAAAGTCGACACATCATCTGCAGAGAATAAACTTCAACATGACATCTTTCTGCAAATTTAAAATGTGCCAGGATGCTTATAGTAACCTCACTTAAAGAACCTGCACACCTATGATAGTGATTCTAAATCCTGCACGGTAGATAGAACAGGCACATTGCCCTTCTTGGCACCCTTGATAAACATTAATATCATTGACTTTAACTTACTTAATCTAGTGTTGAAATTTTGGGTGAAATTCAGCATTTTCAGTTGAAGTTCTAGTGGCAGATTTACTAAGAGAGGCACAAATTGCTGATACCGCCTGGTGGTCGGGGTGGTTAATTTAAAGAGTTATCTACTCAGAACTTCCATGCAAATGAACACAGGAGCATATCATGTAAAACTAAAATTTATTTACTTTTTTGGAGACAAAAACGTACTTGTGAACATCGTAAAAGGTTCAAAACTTTCTGCTCACTCTCCAGTCCATACAGTCGCATACAGAAGTGTGAACACCCCAGTCAAATGGCATGTTTTGTTGATTTTCTAAGTTCCTCTACAGAGCCACACTTAAATATGTCACATTTGCTACAATTTTAATGCACCATTTCTATTTATTTGCTAATTTTAACACTGGAAAAAAATAAAAATATAAAACATTTGCACAGACCACATTTTATGCTTTATTCTCCCCCCCAATATGTTAAATGCAGTAAAAGAAAAAAGTTATCGTGCAGAGAAGTGTGCCCTCTGTAGAGGATGTGTAATTTATTTTACTTCAAAAATCAACAAAACATGTCATTGGACCAAGTATATTTAAACTTTTGCATACAACTGTATAGAACAGTCCATTAGGAGCTGCTAATGTGCAATTTTAACTAATTCTTACATTTACAGTTCAGTTTACAAATCTCTACAGTGCATCTTCATGGTTTTAGTGCTTGCTCAGCACTTGTTGTGCTCTTAAAATCCATAATTGTAGCTTTTAACAACTAATTTATGACACATTGATCATAACTAGAAGTCAGGAATTGTAGCTTTCCCCTAATTGCATGTTGCTTCAACCACACTGCATCAGCAGAGCCGACACTGGCAGCTCCAGAACCCGTGTTGACAAACTACTTTCAAATAAAGATCACTGCTGCCATAGTACAGCTGTAATCCATATAAAAATAGCCCCCAACACTCTCCCCTCTGCTGAGCCATAGACAATAAATGACCTTCCAAAGTTGGGCTCTAACCAACTTTTCTGCCAGCTGGTTTTGTCCCTGGAAGACATTGTCTGGAATCAGATTTATAACTCAGTTCCAAGACAGACTATGCCAAGTATGGTAGTGAGCTGATGGAGGGGCTTCATTTCTGAACTGCATCCATGTCTGGAAGTTCACCTGAAACCTAAGCGGCTACTGTTTCTGCTCTCTGGGAAGCCTGAGGCATCACGGCGTTCAGGCGTGCAGGCAGCATGGCTCAAAGCATGCTGGGGTCTCGTGAGCGACACTAGACAGCACTGATATATGAGAGGAGGTGCTGTGAGGACTGTTTAGATACACAGTCATCGCTCCAGGAACGGCATGCTCAACATTTCCTCGAGCCTTTGTCGTAGAACGGAAAAACGGATTATATTCATTATAGTACTTGAGTACATTTTTCACTATAACAGTACTATTTCTAGTCATAGTGTTATAATCTTTACTTGAGTTCATTTCAAATAAAATGTTGTTTACTGTGCTACTTTCATTTTTAATAATTGTTACAAAGTGAAAATTTTGAGGAAAGTCCAGTTAAACGTAAAAGATTCAGCTCCGAACAGCTGCAGAACACTTCAGCCCTGATCACGGGAGCTAAATTTAGCCCTGGACTTTTGTCTAGACTAGCCTTCTACAGCCACAGAGACCCCCCCCCTCACCATAATGACCCCCCAAAACTGCAAACAAACCCCCCACCTTCCCACCCATGCCAAGCTTGCCATCAAAGTTACAGTGAGTATTTTCAAATGGTTTATATCTGGCCGCTAGTTAATTAGCCAGTGTGTGACAGTACATTAACATTAAGTTAGCCGTGTGTAGCATTACTGTACAAGTAGGGTGAATGAACTGGCTAATTCACCCCTTCTGCACTTCCTTGCTCTGATATCCACCCCACCATTATGCTTTTTAGAGGTTTTCTCCATCTCGCCCTTGCTGGTCTTTACTTAGCTTTAACTTTCCTAATTGTTATCATTACACTTTGTTCTGGGCAGCATTTCCGTGATTGGCTGATGGCCACACACTGAGAACTAACATGTCTGGATATATGCACTCCAGTATTTGTCCCAGGCAGTCTCCATTCATTTTATATAGGACTACATTAGAAACGGCCATGTATTTCCCTCTTTCTCACTCTCTCAGTGGTCGACACACATATAGCGGCCCACCGGGAACGTCCCGGTCCTCCTGATGGCCAGTCCATCCCTGGCCCTGATAGGTTCAGAAAGGTCAAGTTTAGTGGAGAATGAAAGAGGTGAATGTTACCACTAGATATGAGAAAAATATGTTATCTTGTCATCCTTATTCATTTTCAAATGATCTAAAGAAAATGGCATCATCATCAGTGGATATAGCTAAGCGAGCTCTCCTATTGGTTAGGACTTAAAGAGCCGGCAAGAAGGCCTAATATGTTAGCGGAGATCTCGAGATCTTCAAGTTTCGCAACTCAGTGTCCATTCTGCGCAAGCAGCCGTTAACTAAATGGCTAGATAATCCTAGCTAAACAGATAATGTTCAGAAATTTTCTTCTTGTGTAACATAAACATCATTGCTATTCATTGAACTTAAAAGCTGTTGCATATGTTTTATTGCAAATGTCTGCCTGCTAGCTACTTGACGTAGGGGTCAACCTGTGGCCTATAAAAAATGATTTTGTCACCATATTGGAGCTGTACAGCCGCATAAGGCTGTGATGTGGGAAATACACTGTAACACAGGTTCCCTGTAAACCAGATGGGAACCCTAGGGCCTATTTCTGGGTACATGCTAAGTTCATTCTTATTCAATAGAACCATGCTTGTATTTAAACTCTGCAAGTATTACTGTCCTACTCTTGTTTCACTGTTAGGTTTTGGGTGGAAACAAAAGGGCTAAATTCAGAAATTCATTCAGTCAGAAATGTTTTGTTTCTAGAGACGAAGGGCTAAAAACAGATAAAGCACTGTTGTTGCATGACTTGTATAATTCTGTCTTTTTCACAGATTTTTTATTACAAAGTACCATCAGCAGCCACTATGGACCACTCTTCTCAGTATAGGCCCGAGGACAAATCATAATCCAAAACGTGGTCTTGATAACATGGCAGGAGTCAGAGATCAGTTTAGAGATCTATGACCCTGTTTACATGTGGACTTTTCATATGACTAGTATCTGGATTGTATCCTGATAGGATTTTAGCCACATGCAGTTCGACTTGGTCTCTGGTTAGACTGAAATCAGTTGCTGTGTGGGACTGAATATGCAAGTCCACTTGTTATGTGGCAACCAATTACCAACTGTTTATCCCTTCAGTCTCTTTGTCTGCAGTTGTTTTGTTTGTCCATATTGTTATTAAACATTTCATTTTGTCCGGTCTCCAACCATGCACCCACTCCATGATTACCTTCCTCGTAGACATGGATCACATGCCCAGTGAGGTACTGTATGGGGAGGAGTTTCAGTTGTACTGGGAGGGGTTTTGGTTGTCGAATGTGTCTTGGAGAGACAGCTGCGTTTACACTGCTATAATGTGGCCCATGTGTCTCAGTCGTCCTCTTGAAGTGGTTTGAGTGAACAGATTTGTATCTGGTTTAAATGTGTGTTTACATTTTTATGTGACTTGGCCTCATCCAGATATAATCCTGATACTCAAAACGCATGACGTGACCAGGTGTAAACAGGGTCTATAGGTCAGGTGGAAATAAACTCTTCCAGTCGAGCCTCTGTTACTCTGAGTCAGTAATTTATGCACTTATTATGATGGTTGGGGAAAAACTTCAGTGTTGCCTTTCAAATGAGGCCAAAATCATGACTTTAGCCCAAAGTATTGGGAACAGTGCTGCTTTTACTTTGGATGTGTCATTTCAGGCACAAATTGGGCGACAGGTAAAAGGTTAAGAGTGTTGTCCCTGAGAACGTCACCTGCATCAAGATTGCTATTTATTGCATGAAATTTCTCAACCAATGAAACGTCTTTAAAAATGACACCAGATGCATTTTTAGGTTGGTTTGAAAAAGCCAACTTACTGTCCTTCGTAATCTTATTCTTATTTTTATTATTCTACGCTCAAAAAATAAAATGTTTCTTGTCCAGCGGTTTCCGAGCTAAAACCACTAAACTTTGCATAGGATTATAGGATCTATACCCAATTAGGTTGCTTGTGCTTTCCGATGTACGTTTCTTGTAAAACGATCGCTCAAAGACGATGTTTTTTCCCATAGGAAATGAATTGCGGAATGTTTGGGAGATTCATGGCTAACTGCCAGAAGTGATGTCATAATGCACGTCTCTCACACAGACACTCATACACAGTACACACAGACTCACACACTTACAGCCCAATGCACAGAACATATAATGGATTTAGGGTGGCACTGCATTTAAGGTAGCACTGAATTTAAGCTGGCAGGAAATTTAAGGTGGCAGTCAAATTGAGGTAGCAATGAATTCAAGGTTGCAGTAGGTTTAAGGTAGCAACAAATTCAAGGTGTCAGTAAAGTTAAGGTGGTAGGGCATTTAAGGTATCGGCAAATTTTAAGGCGGCAGTGAATATGAGGAAACAGTGGATTTAAGATTTCAGTGTATTTAATAGCATAGGAACCACCTAGCAACACCTTAGCAACACCTAAGCAACACTTAAGCAATTATTAACAGTCTTCCACCAAATTTCACGTTTTAAAGTAATTAGCTGGCATTTTTAAGCCAACTTAAACTCACGTTCATGAACTTTTCTAGGTTCTAGTTTATTGTTGTATTAGCAGCGTTAATATGAAGAGCTTTTCAAACACAGTTCATCTTTACAATAAAAGGACGTTGTTCCGAAGGGGAGATTCTCCCCCCTTTTGTATTTACTCTGAAGTCTTGTAAGTTTATGTGCAATTCAGTCAGTCGTTGCATCACACAAGCTGAATGAACTGACTGAACTCTCGGGTGACCCTCCAGACTGCAGTGTGTGTTGTGGCGTAGATGTAGACACTCTATATGGGTAGACAGCAATACTCTTGGCCGGTTACATGTGTGGGCGTACCTGGGGTCAGCCCCTTGACCTGTTAGTCAAAGTAACCCGAGCACGCCAGTTCTAAATGTCAGCAGTAAACATGGCCTCATGCCAAAGAGTGCTTTGCTAAGTGCTTTTGCTACTGAACCACTTCCAGTGATGGAACTGGACCCGGTTCAGTTTCCATAGGACCTTTTTTTAGTGGCGATCTCTTTCACGTCAGGTCATAGTGAGACGAAAAAGTCTTCTCTTTTTTGCAGGTTATAATATCATCACACATGGTGGTCATGTGGACCTATTTCATGTTTGTAAATAAAGCTTCTTTGGCTGCCTGGGCATGTTATCTCTGCTGACCTAAGTTCAGTCCAAGTCATCAGACTAAAGCTTCCTACAGGACGATAGGGCAGCAGAATGTAAGGGATACATATGATCACATGAGAAGAGGCAATAACAGTGTTTAAAAAGTGGATTATTTTGATAAGGGATCATCTTTTAAAGCTTTAATGCTGTGCTGAAATGCAAACATGAAGCAGCTTTTGTCATTTGGTGCTCTTAAATGCAGTGTAGATGGATATTTGTATATGCAAAGATTTAAGACAATCCTTTTTAATTATTTGGAAAAAAAATTGTTTTATGTCAAACTTGAAAATATTTAATGCTAAAATGTAATACACACATATATATATGTATATATATATATATATATATATGTATATACAAGGTGGACTGACAAGGTAGGAGTGTCTAATAGAGTGGACAGTGAGTGGACACAGTGTTTAAAAACTCCAGCAGCACTGCTGTGTCTGATCCACTCAGACCAGCACAACACACACCAACACACCACCACCACATCAGTGTTACTGCAGTGCTGAGAATGATCCACCACCCAAATAGTACCTGCTCTGTGAGGGTCCATGGGGGTCCTGACCACTGAAGAACAGGGTAAAAGGGGGCTAACAAAGTATCAGAGAAACAGATGGACTACAGTCTGTAACTGTAGAACTACAAAGTGCACCTATATAGTAAGTGGAGCTGATAAAATGGACAATTAGCGTAGAAACAAGGAGGTGGTCATAATGTTACCTGATATATATATATATATATATATATATATATATATATATATACGCACACATATTACATTTTAGCATTAAATATTTTCAAGTCTGACTTAAAAGTAAAACTTTTTTTTTTTTACAAATAATTAAAAAGGATTGTTACAATAATCATGCATTTTCATGGTTTTCCTCTGGTCGCACCACATGACTTGGTAATCCAAACCAGTCTATCCATGACATTTTTTCCCCTTATTTGTGAAAGGGCTGCTGACCTTGGCATTGCAACATGTACACTTGGGGCCTTCTTTATGGAGCAATACTCTGCCCACTCTTTCTTAAAAGCATGACAGAACGAACGTTCTTTGTTGTCGGTTTTGCTACGTGACATTAGAGGAATTCAGAAATTTCCAGACAAATGTTTTGGAATTATTTAAATACTTTTACGGTTTAAAATGTTTCAAACATAAAATCATTCTGAACTAATTTATTTAGAATTTGAAATGACTAAATTGCCCTTTTATGACTTAATCTGCATATATGGTTGGGCGGTCACACCACCTGACATTTTTACTGAACTGAGAATGTGTTCACGTGACACAGGTAGTGTCAAAATAATGTCATATGGCATTTATTTACTAAATTATTTATTGGGACAGTAAGGCATGCCATGTAATTGACCCATTTGTGGAAAATGGAATATACTTTTTGAAGTAACAGTAGGTTACACTACATTCTGATCCTCCCCTATAGATGATCTACAGATACCTTGTTGGTAATCAACTATCACCAGTCTTTCTGGATTACCAACAACATTACAGTTATGATTAGGACTGAAAGTAAGGTCAGAGACAGACTGAGCATGTATAAAGCATCTACAGCAGACCATCCAAATAAAGTGTTTAAAATGTCTGACATGATTTATCTTAACTTCTGGCTTCACATCAAGCAAAAACCTGCAATTTCAGTGAGGGTGTGTTGACTATTTTAAACATTCTAGTTGTTTAAAGTGCACTCAAACCTTTCTGCCTTAAGATACACCTGCAACCTTTACCCTGACCTTTACCCTGACTTTCACTCTGTCAGAGAAAAGTGCTTTATTTTAAGCTTTTCGAGTTTAAAAAAGGCCCAGACAAAAAAAAAATCACTCAACGTCTTGCAATTTTTAGAGAAAAGGCGTGGCAAGCAAAGTGCTGGTTACAAGAAATATTTCAAGGCTGTTATTCTTGTCAAAGGCTGTGTGGGCAGTAGTTGATGGATGACCATATTTTTTGGTCAAGCTTTTTTTTTTACTAAAAATATATATATATATATATATGTGTGTGTGTGTGTGTGTGTGTGTGTGTGTGTATATAATATACATAATGTGCCATAACTTTTGCACAGGCCACACTTTGTTTTTTTCAGCATGTTAAATTGAGATGTTCCACCTAATTAACAATATTGGAACTGACAAATAGGCTCTACTGATCGTTCTAACACAGTTTTAACAATAAATGGCCTTAAACACTGGAGTTAATGTAGAACTGCTAATTCACCTTTTAACCCCGAAGGTTGGTGTGCAGACTGCTGGTCACCATAGCAACGCAGACTGTCTCCTAGCTAGTAGCTAACAAAACGGCAAAGAGAAATATTTAAGATGAACATCGATAATTTAGAGATGAATGGACTTTATTTGCGTTTATAATCACTCCAGCTGGTTTCCCGATACGTTTAACCTGCATTGAGAAACTGACAAACACTGAAAAGTCATGAAGCTGAAGTCAGCTTCTTGTTTGAAATTTCCCAATCCACCTTAAATGAATGTACCTGCTGCACCATTTAAGGTGGAACGGGAAAATTTGAACAAGAAGCAGATGAATGACAAGCTGACTACAATCCAACATTGAGAGACATTTTACAAGAAACTGTTCCACTTTTGCAGAAAAGTTTCCTGCTGGAGATGTGAGAAAAGCGGCTATAGCTGAGCTAAAGCTTAAAGCAGAGCAAAGTAAGTCTGCATTTTAGTTTACATCCAATTTGTTAGCCTATATTAGCACATTAGCACATACTGAGACATATTTACAGCCAAGATGCTACATCAGACATAAAATATTGTGGCTCCCAAAGGTGGTCCGATTTTGGCTGAAAGGTCAAAATGGCTCTTCTTAACATTTGCCGACCCCTACTGTAACATACCCTAATAATTTGTGTATGTTTTGGCCAGTCTGGTGGTGCGTGTGTGTTTTTCTTTCACTTTTTTCTTTTTCCTCCCTATTTTGTTTCGTTTCATGTCATGTTTGTAAAAGTGTAATACCTGCTGCTGTTGTTTTGAAAAGGAAAATCCAATTACATGTAATTGTTGCCAGAAACTCAATTTTAAAAAGTGCGGAAATGTGTTCTCTGTAGAGGACGTGTTAACTTATCTTCACTCAGAAAATCAATAAAACATGTAATTTGACTAGAGCTGCCCAAACTTGTGTAAACAACTGTATGTTTAGGTCAAAAGTCTCACTACATTGCTGTCTAAAGGATAATATAGGGAAAGACGTGTTCATCAGCAGCAGGAGCCAAAATGCATGTAGACGGTATCTGGATGTATGAAGTAAAAGCTTATGTATCACAGTTTCATGCATTCCACGCAATCATCAACAATTCCACATAGGATCGTTTCATGCAACTGCAGACATTTTATGAATTAATTGCCTAACATTGTTTTAGTGAGTATGTCCAGTAGTTCCTCTTGTGAAAGCGAGCCCTTCGAAACCCAAAGTAGCAGCCAAAATTAAAGCTCCCATTCTGAGCTGTCTTAAGGAGCAGCCACCGCTTTAGAAAGTCAGTGCTAAGCCTTGGGGAGGTTTTCTCACACCCTGACAAGCTATATCTCAGGGGTGAGTCTGGTATGTGAACCCACTCACCCTATCCTAAAGGGCATGTGTTTGTTTTCATACAATTTAAGACGAGGACAGAGGAAGTGGAGGAGTGCTGGGGGGCTGCAGCCGTCCCAACGATAGAGGACTGTTTAACTGCTAAAAATAATTCAAAAAACTAATCTTCAAGTAGTAAAGACCTACAGTACGACTCAAATTACATAGTTCGTTGATTTCTGTCAGTAACATTTCTCTGCAAATTTTAATGAACAGTCATTTTGACGAAATTAAAAAACTGATTTTTTAAAATAATTAAAAGTAAGTGACACCCTTCTTAGTTACTACTTGGTAACACCCCCTCTTTGGCAGATATAACAGCTTGTAAATGATTTTTGTAGTCTTTCTATTCCTCTTTTAGGAATTTCACTTACTCTTAAATTCACAACACTTCTAGTTCTGTGATATTCTGGGCTGTCTTGCATGCACAGCATGCTTAAGATCTACCCACAGATTTCCAATGATGCTTCAATTTGTGTTTTTGTTTCAGTTTTGTGACTGACTGACACATCTTTTTCCAGACTTGACTGATATTTAGAGGAATTCTTCCTACTCCTCATATTCATTCTGCCTGTGTCACAGCTGCTGCACAATCCCAAAGCATAATAGATCTATCCCAAGCTTAACAGTTGGCAAGGTGTTCCTTTCATCAAATACTACTCATTTTTTTCTCCAAACATGTTTTGGTAATTGTGTAAAGAGTTAATTTTTTACCTTAACAGGACTTAGAAAGGCTTTCTGAAAAGCCACTGGCCTGTCAAGATTTTGTTTTGCATTCTTCAGATGTTGACTTTTGTGATGACATTGCAGGTAAGGTTTTTTTCTGATGACTCTTACATGCAGATCATGTTTGTACAAGCAATGCTGCCCAGTAGAACAGTGCATCACCACCAGTGCATCAGCTAAACCCTTCCTGCAGGCCCTTAGCTGTCATATGGGGGTTTTGCTTTGCCTTTCTGGTCAGCATATGAGTGGTTTTCTCTAAGAGTTTTCTTGGTTTTCCAGATCTTGCCTTGATTTTCACAGTTTCACTTAACTTAACGTTCTTCTGAGTCAATTACTATTTTATGTTTTTCCAATGTGTTAAACTCGGTAAATAAATAGAAATTGTGCACTAAAATTTTTAGAAAATTTCCATCTTTAAGTGTGTTCCCTGCAGAGGATGTGTTAATTTATGTTCACTTAGAAAACCAACAAAACATGTCATTTGACCAGATTGACTGACTTTTAACATCGGCGCTGTCTTTGCTATTATGTGAATATTTCATGAGGAGTGGACCAATAGAAATGCTCTAAAATTGCTTAGAATAAAATCTCTTTACATTGACTTACAAGTTATTTTAGAGTTTTTGTTTGGACAGCAATAATATATGTATTACCTATGGGACATATGTATGACCCCACATCCTGACTATGTATGAAAACAAACCTGTGTGTGTGTGTGTGTGTGTGTGTGTGTGTGTGTGTGTGTGTCAGGTTCACCAAGTTCACATTCATGAGCATGATAAATGAACAGTTTGCTGAACTCTTGGCTTGTTGGGCTGGACTATTGTTAAGTCTTCTGGTTTTACTGCAGTTTTCATTGACAGTTGCTTTTCTGCAAACTACACATAATGGGACCTGTTTAATCTTTCCTTAACTGCTCTTGTTATGAGGGTTTGCTAAGCTGTGGGGACATTTTCTCATACCCTGACAAGCTAGACCTCAGGGTTGACACTGGTATGTGAACCCACTCACTTTATCTTATAGATAGAGTTTGTTTTCATACAATGTCAGGAAGGTGGGGGTGCTGGGGGGCTGCAGCATCTCCAAGAATTCTGATATCTTCTGATCTTCATATGTAGACCTACAGCTGTATGCGAAGGTTTGGGAAGTCCTGGTCAAATTACATATTTTGTTGATTTTTAACTTGTGTTAGCCACCTGTTTTGGGGTCCTACTATAAGCTAATATGTTCACTAACCCTCATAGCTCACAGTGTTTCCCCGCAACTGTATTTTACAGATGTGGTGCTCAAAAATGCACGTAATAAATTTCTCCATGTGTCTTTAAAGATGACCATGCCGACTCATAACAAAAGCTTCCATTTGTAACCAGGAGTATGGTCCAGCAGTTCAGCAGTATGGTCCAGCAGTTCAGGAGTATGGTCCAGCGGTTAACTAGCTAGCTATAGGTTACAGATATAACGTTAGTACAGAGCATCCAAATATTGGACACAATATGTCCATGATCTACCGGTCATAAGATAAAAGCCTGAGTTCCCAAATATAAACTGTAACAATGTAATTAAGTCTCTAAAATGACCTTTAGACAACTTGTTCTCAGTTTAGCACTTTTTACTCGCCTTTCAAAGACCGGTCAAGGACAGCGATGTGGTCTATTCTCCTGTTGGGGAGGCTCAAACACATATGGTTGAACCACACCAGAGACTGGTTGTTTACACTGCCTGGGAGATGCTTCTGTTATTCATCTATGTATTAATTTATATAGGTACTGGCCAAAAGTATGTGGACACCTGGCCATCGCACATATATGAGCTTGTTGGACATCCCTTTCCAAAACCATGGGCATTGATATGGAGTTATAACACCCTCCACTCCTCTGAGACAACTTTCCACAAGAAAAACAGCCCCAGCCCATTATCCCTCCTCCACCAACCTTTTGGCACTATGCATTACGGTAGGCGGTGATCTCTTGGCATCTGCCAAATCCAGATTTGTTCATCAATAGTGAAGCATGATTCATCACTCCAGAGAACATGTTTCCACTGGGTGTTGTGCATAGTGATCTTAGGCTTGTGTGACCATAGAAATCCAGTTCATGATGCTCCTGATGCACAGTTCTTGTGCTGGTGTTCCTTCCAGAGGCGGTTTGGCAGTAGAGAGTGATGCAACAGAGGCTTTCAGCAGCCCCACGCTGTGAGTTTGCATGGTCTACCACTTCTGTTGTGCCTAGATGCTTCCATTTCATAAAAAAATAGCACTTACAGGTGTCGGGGGCAGAACTAGCAGGGCAGAAATTTCATGAAGTGACTTGTTGCAAAGGAGCCATCCCATAAAAATGCCATGTTTAAAGTCAGTGAGCTCTTCAGTATTACCTGTTCTATTGCCTGTGTGTATCTATGGAGATTGCATGGCTATGTGTTTGATTTTATATACCTGAAAGCAGTGGGTATGACTGAAGCCCCTGAAATCAATAATTAAGAATGGTGTCCGCATACTTTTGGCCATACAGTATATGCTTTTTCCATGGCATATATTTACTAGTGAAACAAAAATGTAAACATATGAAACCATATGGACAGAGGCCTTTATGGCCGTTTTGACTGAAAACGGTGGTCTCTGATTTTTTGCACTGTCTTGTATTTAAAGCCTAAGCTATGGGTCTGTGTAGAGTGCACCTACCTATCTTACATAGTGTCTTATATTACTTTATATTAACCCTTAGAAATCACACTTATTGCTGGTGATAAGAGCATCGGAGTGTGTCTGTGGGAATTTGTGCCCATTCAGTCAAAAGAGCATTATTTCTGATCCGTAGTTCATGAGAGAAGTCAAAAGTGGTTTCTAAACTTCCAGTTTCTATAATATTTGTATTTCTTTTATAAGGTTCAAGTTTTCCCGAAGAAACTTGAACAGTCTAGCAAAACTAAGGTATTAACTCGTGACTTCTAAAGGTTAAAGAACAAATACTGAGGCCTCAGGCTGTCAGTCATGTATGCAAACATCTCACAACAGAAACAAAAACACTTCAGTACTTGGAGCCCCAGGGCTTTGGGTGTATACGCAGTCACCATTACCTCATATTAGACCCATGAAGAGGTTATTCAGCATGATTTTACCCAGCAAACTGCCCCGGCTCAGACGCCAGCAATGACTGAGCCTATCCAAACAGTTGAGGATTATGGGAGTTTAAAATAACCCAATGATCTACACAAAGGAATGAGATACTACAAAGGTGCTGGGTCATGTATCCCGTTATGTAAATGCCTCTGCACTTATGACAAGCCTCCATCCCCAGAAATAAAACAATTGAAGATGGATAGAAGTTTTCATAGTGCGTGAGAACATCACCATCGCACACATACAAATACAAACAATTACCGCTCGTACACAGTTCAGTGTTGCACTGTGTACTGTCTTGCATTGTTCAGTATTGCACTGTATACTGCCTTACATTGTTCAAAATTGCACTGTATACTGCTTTACATTGTTCAGTGTTGCACTGTGTACTGTCTTGCATTGTTCAGTATTGCACTGTATATTGCCTTACATTGTTCAAAATTGCACTGTATACTGCCTTACATTGTTCAGTCTTGCACTGTATACTGCCTTATATTGTTCAATTTTGCACTGTGTACTGTCTTACATTGTTCAGTCTTGCACTGTATATTGCCTTACATTGTTCAGTGCTGCACTGTATACTGCCTTATATTGCTCAGTGTTGCACTGTATACTGCCTTACATTGTTCAGTCTTGCACTGTATACTGCCTTACATTGTTCAGTGTTGCACTGTTGCACTGTGCACTGCCTTACATTGTTCAGTGTTGCACTGTATACTGCCTTACATTGTTCAGTATTGCACTGCGTACTGCCTTACATTGTTCAGTGTTGCACTGTTGCACTGTGCACTGCCTTACATTGTTCAGTGTTGCACTGTATACTGCCTTACATTGTTCAGTGTTGCACTGTATACTGCCTTACATTGTTCAGTGTTGCACTATATACTGCCTTACATTGTTCAGTGTTGCACTGTTGCACTGTGTACTGCCTTACATTGTTCAGTGTTGCACTGTATACTGCCTTACATTGTTCAGTATTGCACTGTATTCTGTGTTACATTGTTCAGTGTTGCACTATATACTGCCTTACATTGTTCAATATTGCACTGTATTCTGTGTTACATTGTTCAGTGTTGCACTGTATGCTGCTCTATACTGTCCAGTTCTGAACTCTGTGTACTACCTTACATTGTCCTCTATTGCACTGTGTACCTCTTTACTCTGTCCAGCACTGCACTATTTGTATTGCTTTGCTCCGTCCAGTACTGCACTATGTGTACTGCTTTACACTGTTTATTATTGCATTGTTTGTACTGCCTTACTCTGTCCAGTATGGCACTATTTGTACTGTTTCTCACTGTCCAGGATGGCACTATGTGTGCTGGGTGCAGTGTTTGTCTCGGTCCTGCACTTTAATATTTGTCTACACTGCTCCGCCCTGCACTTTCTGTTCTCACTCTGCTTTTTGCAGAAACGAAAACAGCAGACGTTCTGTTACGTTGCTCTTCAATAATGACAGTGCAGTTGAACTGAGTTGAATAGATCTGTGCATAGAGAAATGCACAATCTTACACAGCTCAATCCATAAAACTACAGGAAAACTACAGTTAAATTCATGTACTACAGCCTCTCCTGCTGAGCTGTCCCACTTGTGTGGAATAAAATCTGTGGGCTGGTAAGATCAGCGCTTAGGGACAGAAACAAAGGCCACTCTATGCTCTTTATAGTCCCAGACTCCGTTGTGGTGCTGGAAATCAAAGGCGTGCGAAATGCGCATGGACAGTCCAGCCAATGGCCAGCAGCCCCTGCCCATCCAGAGCCAGCAGAACTCATAACAGAGGGCCTTGTTGTGACAGGCAGTGTGAATGCAGCACTGTTTCACTGCAGCCAAGGCCTCCCTGCAAAAGAATGCTTCTCTATGGGGAAAAAAACATCATTTCTTTGTCATTATTATTATAAATGGAAGTAATAATTACATAATAATAATAATCACCAAGTGCTTGGGCCTCTAATGTCAACAAAAGGAAGAGGTTGCAATAGAAAACAATATTGAACCTAAAACAAAGGTACATAGGTGCTTTTATACCATGTATAGATATAAATACACTATATCGTACAAAAGTATTGGGACGCCTATACATTTCACATACAGGAGCTTTTGTGACATTCCATTCTAAATCCATAGGTAGTAAATGGATGGTAGCTTCCACTCTTCTGGGAAGACTCTACAAGATTTTGGAGAGTGTCTGTGGGAATTTGTGCCCATTCATTAAAAGAAGAGCATTAGTGAGGTCAGACACTGATGTTGGACGAGAGGGCCCTGGCTCACAATCTCCATTCTAGTTCATCCCAAAGGTGTTTGATGGGGTTGAGGTCAGGGCTCTGTGAGGGCCAGTCAAGTTCTTCCACACCAAACTCACCCAGCCATGACTTTATGGACCTTGCTTTGTGTACTGGGGCTCAGTCATGCTGGAACAGAAAAGGTTTCTTCCCCAAACTGTTCACACAAAGTTGAAAGCATAGAACTGTCCAAAATGTCCCTCCCATTATCCCTCCTCCACCAAACTTTACAGCTGGCACAGTGCAGTCAGGCAGGTAACATTCTCCAGATAGAGAAGTGTGATTTGTCACTCCACAGAACACGTTTCCACTACTCCAGAGTCCAGTGGTGGCGCTTTACACCACTCCATGCAATGTTAGACATTGTGCTTGGTGATGTAAGGCTTGCATGCGGCTGCTCAGCCAGAGAAGCTCTTGCAATGAAGGTCCCGGTTCAGTTTTGATGCCAGAGGAGGTTTGAACTCTGCAGTTACCGAGTCAGCAGAGCATTGGTGACTTTTACGTACTGTGTACTTTGGCACTCTGTGATCCCGCTGTCAGAATCTCCAAATAAAAACGATAAAAAAACATCCTTAATTGTTAACCATTAATGGAAGTTGATGTAACCCTATCAAAAAAAAATTGATACATTGCAGAGGGAGACTGGAGTTTTCAAATTATACAAGATTGGGCAATGAAATTAATAGGACTTTTATTAACAACAGTTAAAACAACAACAACAATAATAATAATAATAATAATAAGAAGAAGAAGAAGAAGAAGAACATTAAATCTAGATAATGCAGTCAAACTGTAAAAGACCAAGCTATTTATTTTTCAGGAGATATTTCTGAGGGGATCAGATATAAAATGATCAATTTCCTTAAGAAAAGAGAAAGTCAAAGAAAAATAAGTGAAAAAACAGGAGTTTCCAAAACTGGAGATCAAGAGACACAGAGAAGATACAGAGAAAATGGGACTCCTAACAACCAATCATGCAAGACCCAGTAAACACAAAAACTGCCCTCATCAGATGAACAGTAATTAAAGCTCCTCTCTCTCAAAGATGAAAGCTTTAAGTGCTGTTTATCTGATGGTGACCGTTTTGGTGGTCTACTGGGTCATGAATGATTGCTACACTCTTGCTTCAGATCTGTAAAAATCCACAGTGTGTTTCCGTCCATCCTTCCACTGTGAGAAGACAACTAAGCGCTATGGGTCTGAAAGGATGTGTAGCTGAAAAGAAGCTGTTAGAGAAAAGAAAATAGACAAAGTGGAAGAAAATTTGCTTCAGAACACTGAAACTGAACATCTGAGATGTGGAGTAAGGTTTACAGACTAATGAATCTAAATTTGTAACTTGGATTTCTAGAGGAGAAAAGCAGAAAACGCAACCAAAGACTCAACTTTGGAGGTGTGAAAAAAAAAATCTGTGCATATTTCTTTGAAAAGCAAATCTCCTGATAAGAATGGAAGCTGTAAAAGCAAAGCGAGGGCATATTACTTACTGAAAAGTGAAAATAAGTGATGTGCTGATGTTACATTAAATTTTTTAGGCTTTTGTGTAATTTTCTGTTACATTTCCTGTTTTTTTCCCCCTCATACTTAAAAATGGCTGTTTTGATTGGAAATTAAATAAATCAAGAGTGATCTCTGACTTTTGCACAGTACTATGTGATCCTACCTCTCGACATTGTATATATAACAGTTATTTAAAACATAGTAATAATTATATGATAACTCACACTCACCAGGTGCTTGGACCCCTAACACTGAAACAACAGGAAAACAAGAGGAACTAATAGAATGCAAAAGATAATCCACCTCAATATTGAAGAATCACAATTAACTATAAAACAACAAAGAATAGCACTCTAATAAGTAATTTACACTTACAAATAATAAATAATTACAAAAATAAATAATGATGCTTGAAAGTCAGGATTATCTGTCATTGAGGATCTTTACTTGATACTGTTTAGTGATGTGGTGTCATATTATTGTCAAATAATCGTGTAAAAATGAACATGGTATTAAAATTTGATCATTCACTTTGTTCAGATTTCCTCCCAGAGTTGTGTGTAGCTTTGGTTCGCTTGGCCTGGCATAGCTTCTCCTCCTGTTTGTTGACTCTCTATTTCAGAAACACTTAAAATTGGACCACAAAAAGCTGAAGATGGCAGAAACAGAGCAGGCACAGCCAAAAACCATCCAACCAAAAAAGGTAAATTACAAAAACAGTCTGAAACTTGCACCGGTGTAGCACTGCATGTCAACATTCAGACTTAGAAATCTGATTATTTAGAAATGTAGTGCAATACTGCAAAGACAAAAGAACAAAGCATTATTAGATAAGCAGATTGATTAACCGTGCATGTGGATGACCCTGTTACCTTTCACCAACTGCTTCATGCTGGCAGCGGCCACTGGGCGCATTGAGGAATCACATTACTTCCTTTCTCTTTATTTGGGACCCTGTCGGCTACGTGTCTGTTCTGTTACATAACAGGCCTACTTGTGATTTCTCAGTCTGGGAGAGAAATACGTCCATTTATTTTCCTCTTTGCTCTTGTTTAGAAGCTGCGGTTTGGAAAGTTGCAGTGTTTTAACCATAAGGGTTACCTTTCTATACACGTATATAAGGCCAAAATATGTGGATGCCTGACCTATATGAGTTCAAAATATGTGAACACCTGACCGTCACACCTTTATGACCTTGTTGGACATCCCATTCTAAAACCATGGGCATTAATATAGAGTTGCCCCCCTTTGTGGCTATATCAGTCTCCACTGTTCTGGGAAGGCTTTGCGCAAGAATTTGAAGTGTATCAGTGGGAATTAGTTCCCATTCAGTCAAAAGAGCATTTGTAAGGTCAGGCACTCATGTTGGACGAGAAGGCCTGGCTTTCGATTGATGTTCCAGATCATTCCAAAGGTGTTCAGTGGGGTTAAGTTCAGGGCTCTGTGCAGGCCACTGGAGTTCCTCCGCACCAAAACTCGTCAAACCATGTCTTTATGGACCTCGCATTGTGCACAGGGGCACGGTAATGCTGGAAGGATCTTCCCCAAACTGTTGCCACAAAGTTGGAAGCGTGATCGTCTAAACTGTCATTATATGCTGTAGAATTCCCTTCATTAGCCCAAACCCTGAAAAACAGCCCCTGCCCTTTATCCCTCCTCCACCAAACTTCTGGTATTCTGGTAGATAGTGTTCTCCTGGTATCCGCCAAACCCAGATTCATCTTTCAGACTGCCAGATAGTGAAGCGTGATCCATCACTCCAGAGAACACATTTGCACTGCTCCAGAGTCCAGTAGGGGCTTTTTACACTACTCCAGCCGACACTTGGCATTGCACATAGTGATCTTAGGCTTATGAGCAGGTGCTCTGCTATGGAAACCTATTTAATGAAGCTCTCGATGCAGAGATCTTGTGCTGATGTTGCTTCCAGATGCAGTTTTGAACTTTGTGGTGATGACCCTGCTTTGTGAGTTCGCATGGTCTGCTTTGTGACTGAACTGCTGCGTCTAGACGCTTCCATTTCATAATAACAGCACTTACAGTTGACTGTGGCAGAAGTTTTAAATTAATTTATGGCAAAGGTGGCATCGTATGACAATGTCACAGCGCCCTCAGTACGACTCATTCTACTGCCAATGTTTGTCTATGGAAATGTGCTTGATTTCATACACCTGTTAGCAATGGGCGTGGCTGAAGCTATATATATATAGCGATAAGATTGTTTGAAGAGGCCATATACTTGCCATTAAGCTTTTCCAACTGTCTGTTATATAACTGCATATGTAACACAATGTAATGATTATATGATCTGACCCACATACTGCAAGTTCCCCATTTCCCATAGAGGTCTGTTTGCTTTTACCCTCTGATTCAGCTCCAAGATAACGAGTGTTTGAGTGACCATGGGGCAGTCACAGCTGTGTTTGTTGGTACCAAACTATCATATCAAAGTGCTCAGACTGAAGACCACTAGCTGTCCACTGTTTTTGAGTCATTCCAGGACATCAGTGCCAAGTGGAAATCCAAATTTGACATTTGTTTATGTCAAGAAATCACACTTTTTGTCCCTCCTAGTTGCAACTGCGTATTACTCCTACCAAAAACTGACTGGCACTCTTGGAATGACCATTTCATGGACGCTGCAGAAGTGTACCCTTCACCTTCTGGAAGCAGGCATAGGATAAGTGCCCATTTGGCTCGTAACCAAGTTTGCAGAAGTCCAGTCGAGTTCACTTCAGTTCAGTGTGAGGGTCTTGGGAGATGATTGAGTTGCAGTAATCAGCCACACATCCTTAAAGGGGAACTGCAGCCACAATGAAAAATGTAACCATGGCTATATTTGTTGTAAACATGCCTACTCACCTCTAAAAGCAGTACTGTAGTGGTCTCTAGAGTGAGATTCCCTGGTTTAAAGACTAGGAAAAGCCTGTTCTGATGATGTATGTTGAAGGTGTAAATATGTTTTCAAAGACTATAAGTGCTGGGGTGGGTTGTTTAATTTTGCTAAACTGTAAAAAATGATTGTTTTTATAAGTTTAAAAAGTTAATGCTTGGGCTGCCTTAAAACTCTGAGCTAACTGAATTTTGAATAGTAAATTAGCAGAACAAGAATCTGTGTTTTGTACGCTATCAGCTTATTACTCGAAGCAAAAAGAGGTCAAAGTTTTAAGGCAACCTGGACAGTAACTTTTTAAGTTAGCCGACCATACGCGCACAGCTGAAATGTAAACATGTAGTCAAGTTAGTTAGCCAGACAGCTAACGTTAGCTACCGTTACTGAGGTGAAAAAGGTAAAATAAAACTAAAGCGTGATAAACTGAGAGTTAAGAATATTGTTTCAGAGCTTCGTGCTGTTTATCAGAGCGTCGTCGTCTCCACAGTTTCAGTCTCCATTTCCCAAACGCTTTATGCAAGCGCGCTAACGTTACTCCTCCTAATAAACAGACACACGTGCTGATGTTGCTTCCAGATGCAGTTTTGAACTTTGTAGTGATGACCCTGCTCTGTGAGTTTGCATGGTCTGCCTTGTGACTAAACTGCTGTTGCGTCTAGACGCTTCCATTTCATAATAATAGCACTTACTGTGTCAGAAGTTTTAAATTAATTTATGGCATCCTTTCTTATCTCAAGTTAGGAAATCTTAACTTACTCAATCAAAGTCGACAATCAACTGTCGTGTCTGTTACCTAGCAGCCGACCATACGCGCACATCAACAGTTAGGACATTTAGATCGGTTGAGTTGCTCGGTTCTCAAAGTGGGAACAGTTTGTTTATTGATTTTTTAAATATCATGGAGCTGTTTCATAAGTCTGCAGCGGTTGTGTAGGAGCAGGTTGGCAGGCTGTTTTATTGAGGATATGAGGTGGTATTTAGGGATACCAAAGTTTCCACTGGGAAAGGGGTGGAGTGGCCTTATTTTCTTGTATCTGGGCAGGAAAGTATACACAGTTGTGTGTGTGTGTAGGGGGGGGGGCGTGCATGTGTAAACTGGAGCACACATTCCTTACGTGTCTCACTTAGTCGAGTGCTTCCTGAGCCAATATTACACTGCTTCAAACAGGACCAAACCATCTTCATGTTTACACAAAGAGAACGAGTGATTTGACTGATGGATTGTATATGGCTAATAATTATGTAATTGAGGTGAATTGATTTATATTGCTAATAATCATATAATGGGGGTATAGATTTGTGCAACCCCATTTCCAAAAAAGTTGTGACACTCTGCAAAAAGTAAACAAAAATGAAATTCAATGATGTGCAAATCATTTAAACCCCGTATTTCATTAAAATAGTACAAAGACAACAAATCAAATGTTGAAACTGAGAAATTTTATTGTTTTTTGAAAAAATATATGCCCATTTTGAATTTGATGCCAACAACATGTTCCAAAAAAGTTGGGACGGGGGCCTGTTTACCACTGTGTTTCATCACCTCTTCTTTTAACAACACTCTGTAAGAGTTTGAGAACTGAGGAGACACTGCTGTAGTTTTGAAAGTGAAATGTTTTCCCATTCTTATTTGATATAGAATTTCAGTTGCTCAACAGTTCAGGGTCTCCTTTGTCATATTTTTCATTTCATAATGTGCCAAATGTTTTCAGTGATGACAGGTCTGGACTGCAGGCAGGTCAGTTTAGCACCCAGACTCTTTTAATACGGAGCCATGCTGTTGTAATATGTGCAGAATATGGTTGTACATTGTCTTGCTGAAATAATCAAGGCCTTCCCTGAAAAAGACGTCGTCTGGATGGCAGCATATGTTGCCAAAACATGTATATATCTTTCAGCATTAATGGTGCCTTCACAGATGTGCACGTCACCCATGCCCATGTGCACTAATGCCCCCCTGTACCATCATGAATACTGGCTTTTGAACTGTGCACTGATAACACGCTGAGTGGTCTTTAGCCCGGAGGACAGTGTCCATGATTTTCATAAAGAATTTCAAATGAATTTCAAAAGAATTTTAAATTCTTTTCAGAGAAGGTGGCAGCGTTTCTGGATCCTGTTTATATCTGGTTTCTTCTTTGCCTTTTTGGAGTTTTAACTTGCATTTGTGGATGCAGTGATGAACTGTTTTCACAGACAGTGGTTTTCAGAAGTGTTTCTGAGCCCATGCAGTGATTTCCACTACAGAATCATGTCTGTTTTTAATGCAGTGCAGCCTGAGGGCCCAAAGATCACAGCCAGCAAATACTGTTTTTTGGTCTTGTCCCTTACATACAGAGATTTCTCCAGATTCTCTGAATCTTTTAATGATATTTTGTACTGTAGATGATGAAAAGCAGAAAGTTCTTTGCTGTTTTATGTTGAGAAACGTTATTCTTGAATTGTTGCACTATTTGATGGTGCAGTCTTTCACAGAGTGGTGAACCCCTCCTCATCTTTACTTCTGAAAGCCTCTCTGAGATGCTCTTTTAGACCCAGTCATGTTTCTGACCTGTTGCCAATCAACCACTAGGAGTTTTTCTTAGCATTACACACCTTTACCAGCCTTTTGTTGCCCCGTCCCAACTTTTTTTGAAATGTGTTGTTGGCATCAAATTCAAAATGGGCAAATATTTTTCAAAAAACAATAAAATTTCCAGTTTCAACATTTGATATGTTGTCTTTGATTTATGTATTTGAAGCATTTTCAATGAAATACAGGGTTTAAATGATTTGGACATCAATGCATTTTGTTTTTAATTTACATTTTGTACAGCATCCCAACTATTTGGAAATGGGGTTGTATATGGCTAATAAACATTATTATGGTTGAACAGATCAGGTGGCCTAGGTGGTATAAGGTTCCAGGTTCAAATCCCATGACTGACAAGGTATACCTTGTTGGGCCCTTGGGAAAAGCACTTAACCCCCAGGTGGCGCTACTCTGCTGGTGATGCTGTGCTGCTCCCAGATTGGGCATAGTTAGGCAGCAAAATAATGAATTGCCCTTGTAGGACCAATAGCAAACATAATGTATATGTCTAATCATCATTTAATGGGGTAAATAGATTTGTATATGTCTGATAATCATTTAATGGGGTTAAATAGATTGTATATGTCTGATAATCATTTCATGAGGATAAATAGATTGTACATGTCTGATAATCATTTAATGGGGTTAAACGGATTGTACATGTCTGATAATCATTTAATAGGGTTAAATAGATTGTATAGGTCTGATAATCATTGGATGGGGTTAAATAGATTGTATATGTCTGATAATCATTTCATGAGGATGAATAGATTGTACATGTCTGATAATCATTTAATGGGGTTAAATAGATTGTATATGTCTGATAATCATTTAATAGGGTTAAATAGATTGTATAGGTCTGATAATCATGTAATGGGTATAAACAGATTGTACATGTCTGATAATCATTTCATGAGGATAAATAGATTGTACATGTCTAATAATCATTTAATGGGGTTAAATAGATTGTATATATCTGATAATCATTTAATGGGGATAAATAGATTGTATAGGTCTGATAATCATTTAATGGGGATAAATAGATTGTATAGGTCTGATAATCATTTAATAGGTATAAATAGATTGTATATGTCTGATAATCATTTAATGGGGATAAATAGATTGTATATGTCTGATAATCATTTAATGGGGATAAATAGATTGTATGTGTCTGATAATCATTTAATGGGGATAAATAGATTGTATATGTCTAATAATCATTTAATGGGGATAAATAGATAGTGTATAGCTAATATGTGCCTAATAATTACTTCCGATGGATTGGAAATCACTTAATGGGATTAAATGGATTGTACATGATTAATAATCATTTATCGTGGTTGAATAGATTGTATGTGCTTAATAATCATTTAATGGAGTTGAGTATGGCTATTAATCAGTTAATGCAATCGAGTTGATTGGTAATCACTTAATGTAATTAAATAGATTGTTAAGGACTAATAGTCATTTAATAATGTGCCATGGATCGTAATTGTATATGTGTAATACATGTTTAGTGTGGTTGAATGAATTGTATATGAACAATATTCAGTTAGTGGGGTTGAATAGATTGTATATGGCTACTAATCATTTCTGGGCTTCAATAGATTAAACAGATAACTCCAAAGAATCCTAAAACTCTGAATTTACACAGACTCGTTCTAGAAAAAGCAGAAACACTGTTTACAGACAAAATAATTATCTTTTATTTACACCATATATATATATACACCTTTACACAGGTAGGCATCCACTCCACACACCAACAGTAAGGCACTTCCTATCTATGTATTACATAATACCCTCACAGCTCATTCACAAAAGACATAAAGTAAAACCACTTAGGCTTTGCAGCATCCAGTCCCCGCTGCAAGCACACTCGCTGACCAAAAAGGCACAGTGCGGAGGAGCAACAGCTATAAACAGCTTCGGCTTATACATTCGTCTTTATTTGGTGCAGTTACATGTGACAGGTAAATGCCTACAAAGTGAAATGATGAAGTCCTCATAACATCCTTCATTCGGAGATGCTGAAATAACTGAAGCGTGATCTTCAGTCATGAAACACCTCGTCACCAAGTAGAGTTTAACCCTTCAATATGAAGGAAAATCTTCTCGGTGGCCAGCTCTTCCTCCCCTGCCATGCTTTTAACTTGAAATTTACACGTTTAAAAAAAGTGATCAGCCAATCACTGGCCATTCAAATTGCATAAATTGATGTTTTCTTCAAGTTCAGAGCCCAAAGTTTGTTGCAGCAGTCTGAAAAATGGTTTCAAGGCACTAAAGCGTACAACAGATGCAGGCAAGGTGAGTTATGCGTTGAACTGTAGTATAACAACAGTATTATCAGTGGCTGAACATTTAGAAAAATATCCATTTGTAATTAGCCAAATATGAGTCCAGTTTTATAATAAAACATGCTTGTAGTTGTTCCACATGAATGAAACAGTGTAAAAAAGTCTCAGATTTCAAATTTTCTTCCCTCTTCACCCATAACTAGGCAATAATCAGTGTACTTATAGCTTATCTCTAGCACAACAGCTCAAGCTTCTGAAGGGTTAGAGAAAAAAAACTGATATGATCATTTTCAGCAGAAGGCCTGTACATTGTCCAGTCAGTGACCCATTTTCAGACAAGGTGGCTGATGGCATTTCTTCAAGCTACCAGTAGGGGGTACTGGCCTCAATGCAGCCCCAACTCTGCCAGTCAGGGAAAAGTCCGTTCCAGCCGCGGGGCCTGCTGAACTGACCGAATTCCTTCTCTCCCTTCTTCCCCTGCTTCTTGGGAGCTTGTGTTTTCTTCTGCTGTGTTGCTGAGCTCCTCTCGTCGTCCTGCTTCCAAGCTCTCGCCACCAGTCCATAATTTCTGCCATCGTTATTGTCCCAGTACGTCTGGCCGCCAGTGGCATAACTGATGCAAAACTCCACTTTATTCTGAGGCGGCACGTACGCGGGCAGCTCAGTGGCGAAAGAGAACGTGTCGGTGTCTTGGCAGCCGTAGACGTTGTTCATGTACGTGCACTCCAAGTTTTGGTAGCTCCTCCAAGAGTCAAAGGTGATCCGAACGTGCACAGATTTCTCGAAGGCCAGGTTCCGCACCTTGACCGTGCCCGTCAGTGCCCTCTCCTGCAGCGTACAGCTCTCCAAGCACACGGAATTCTTCATCAGCCGGCTCCGGAAGTCCAGGTAGTCGGCCGCAGGCTGAGGGAAGTCCAGAACCCAGCTCTGGACCGTGCTGATGCGCAGGGCGGCCGTGGCGCTCTCCAGCTCTTCCAGGTCGAACTGCAGCTGGGACGAGGCCCTGCCGTCATTGTTGTCGGACGGGGAGAAGATGTGGACGGCCGTGAGGGACATGCCCTTGGAGTCGGCGAACACCACCTTCTTCTTGGCTTTGCTTTTGGAGGTCTGCCAGCCCAGGCATGGCGGCTCCAGCTGGGCCTTGGTGCTGAGGCAGGGCCGGAGGGGCTTGAAGTGGGTCTTGGCTCGGTTCCTGGCCCTGTAGTCTTCATAGGAGCTGAGGAAGCTGCGAAGGGGCGGGGAGTGGGCGATGTACAGCTGCACCGCCACGTCCACTGGCATGACTGGACCCGGCATTGGGGGCTCGAAGATGTGGAGGACGCTACAAACACAAACACAACACAGCAACGTTAGTGCACATGGCCTCTCTTGAGGTTCTCTTTCCTGTGCTGGTTCTCGGCGAGATTAGATTCCAAATTGCAGCGTTTTGAGCAAATTAGGTCTAGTTAGAAACTGGCCATTTCACATTCATTAAACATTCAGAGAAAGGCTCTAAAACAGCACGTAAGAGCAGATAACCCTTTATAGCACTGCTTGTAGACTACATGTCCCAGTTTACTTCATGCCAGTCACTCAAAATTCATATATTTATGAAAAAAGATATGAAAAAATGTAAAAGTATTTTGTCTGCATTTTCAAATGACTTCTTTTTTTTTGCCATTTTCCACCAAGTTTAGATCAAGTTCAAATAATATTATGCTACAATTTTTTGTTTATTTCACAAGCTTGTCTGACTGACTAACATTAGTCCACAGAACAAAACGTGCCTTGTAGCTTAAGAGCTTTTTCATGAAACCACTTTGTCTCGCGTTCTTACCTTGCAGAACTCATTGAAAGTCTCTAAAACTGTGAAGAAGGGCGCATGGCAGGGCTGGGGCGGCGCACTCTTTGCTCTGTAGCCGGTTTGAGGAGAGCTGTGAGGGGCTCCGTGTCTGTGTCTGCAGTGGTTTCGGTCCACACCCCCTTATTCTGCTCACCGGCGCTGCTGCGCTCTGTCTCTGTGCGCGACGCTATTAAAACCGCCGCTTCTGAGCTTATTTGCATATTCTTTTAAGCGATCCGCCGCCGGCCAATCGCAGCGGCGCAGAATGCGGCTGCGGCCAATCAGGGGAGAGTTTCGTCCGGGCCCGTTCACTGCAGAGGGCTCGGCCGATGAGACAGAGGAGCAGGTTCTGAGAGCGAGCGCGACCCCTGGCGGTGAAATAAATCATAACTCAGACGGTTTGAGGCGCCTCATTAAATGCGTTTCTGTCGGACTCTTTTCTGTTTAATTACTGGATGATCGTCTATTCTCTCACGTGCTTCTTTCTCTTTCTCTCTCTTTCTTTCTTTCTTCCTTTACACTTGCATTTAGTGACTTATTGATAAACCCAGGTTTCCTGGCAAATGTATTTATTTATTTGTTTGTTTGTTTGTTTGTATATATTTGTAATATTTGTATTGTTTTATTGTTATTATATTTTAATACCATTTTATCATTGTATTATATTATTTATATATTTATTAATATTTATTATATCTTATTATGTTGCTTATTTATTTCTTTATTTATTTATAGATGTTTTATAGATTGATTTTTAATATTTATATTTTGATATTCTCTAATCAATATCAAAATATATAATTATAAATATATGTATAATTTATTCAGTTTTTAATATATTTATTTCTATTTTTGTTGTATCTTGTGGCTTAATCATCTATTCCCTCACATATTTCTTTCTTTCTTTATATTTTTAGATACTTAAATTGCATTTAGTGATTATTATTAATCACCATGATAATTTCCTAGCACATATATGTGTTCTTATGCTTCAATTAATTATTTTATTTGTCATTTATTATTGTATACATCCTTTATTTATTTATTCAGTTGACCTTTCCCAAGATTGCTAAAAAGCCCTAAAACATAGCAGCTAATCATGAATGCAGTAAAGTTCACTGCAGCAACACTGAGCTATTTTAATCTTTCTGCGCTGGCTGTATTCAGGCCATGGTCACGGTTAATCATTCTCAGAAGCCTATATTAAACTGGCACTGTCAGTAGGCGACTGCTAACCTGTGTAGAGCTGCGTTTTGTCTCAAGCAGCAGATAAAACACACACGAACCACTTCAAAGGGTCCCTGCATGTTGATGTGTACCCTGGTCGTATGGTCCAAAGTGCAGTTTTCTTGGTTTTAGTTTGACTGAATGTTGATCACGCCTGGAAGGCATGACAGAGCAGTTAAATCTCCAGACCTGGAGCTACAGGTCATCAGTATCCACGCCAGAGACCTGTAGATACATGTGCACAGTGAATCAATCTCTCTCTCTCTCATTATTGATCTCATCAGATGACTAGTTGACACCTCATTCGTTTACTGAGCTGGACCGCAGTTCCTGAACACATCAGTCATCAGGGATCTCTAATAATTAACACCACAATGCTTTTGATAGATTGAAAGATTAATGACAAACACTTTGATGGACAGGCCATCTTACTTTGTTTCTGAAGAGGTTCTGCATATTTGATTAATGGGTCTTGACAATGTAATTTCAGGCTTTTGATGCTGCTGCTGCTGTTATTATAAAGAAATAACATAAATAACAACATGTATGTACAGAGCCTTTTCTGAACATTTGGGGGCCCTAATGACATCTTATTTGGGACCCCCTACCAATCTCAATAATATTATTTATAAGAATATATAAGAATAGAAAATAATGAAAACAAGTTTAATTTTGAGCAGAGATAGAAATTGTAAATAGATGTATAGAATACATTCAATATTCAATAAGGTAAACATAAAACAATATATATATATATATATATATATGCCCTGCGATGGACTGGCGACCTGTCCAGGGTGTATCGTGTATCCTGCCTTCCGCCCAATGACAGCTGGGATAGGCTCCAGCACCCCCACCGCGACCCAGAAGGATAAGCGGTTTAGATGATGTATGTATGTATATATATATACATAGTGAAACACAGGTCACAAAGCCCACTTTTAGTATATTACCCTAGAATTTATTAAGTTAACTGACTAGACAGCATGAGCATTAAATGCTAGCTACAACAATTGTTAGCTATAGCAACATTGTCAAACATCCTGCTACAGATGAGTTTGTATGTGAGTTTTACATCTCAGCAGAGCGACATTCACACCTCACCTGTGCAATCAGGCCTAATAATTTGCACCTACCAGTCAAGTATCATCATCCTCAAGGTGTGAAATACAGAGGTCCTGGGTGGTCTAGGACCCCCTAATTAACCCTTGGACCCAAAAAATGTCTCAAAATCAAAATTCTGGTGCAGCCCTGAAAATGAACATATTTTGACAATCAAACACAAATTCAGGGAAATCTCATTGTTTAGCTCCTTCACCCACAATCAGCAAGCTTCTGCCTTGGTATTCGGCACTGGTTCACCCGGTTGGTTCTCCATATTTTTAAACACCTTAGTGTCGCTGCTGGACTGAGAATAGTCCACCAACCAAAAATATCCAGCCAACAGCGTCCTGTGGGCAGTGTCCTGTGACCACTGATGAAGGACTAGAGGATGACCAACACAAACTGTGCAGCAGCAGATGAGCTATCGTCTCTGACTTTACATCCACAAGGTGGACTGACAAGGTAGGAGTGTCTAATAGAGTGGACAGTGAGTGGACACTGAGGTGTTTAAAAACTCCAGCAGCACTGCTGTGTCTGATCCACTCAGACCAGCACAGACTAACACACCACCACCACGTCAGTGTTACTGCAGCGCTGAGAATTTGCTGGCTGTGATCTTTGGGCCCTCAGGCAGCACTGCATTAAAAACAGACATGATTCTGTAGTGGAGATCAGTGCATGGGCTCAGAAACACTTCTGAGAAAACAGTTCATCACTGCATCCACAAATGCAAGTTAAAACTCTAAAACGCAAAGAAGAAACTGTACATAAACAGGATACAGAAACACTGCCACCTTCTTTGGGCCCAAGCTCATTTAAAATGGACTGAGGGGAAGTGGAAAAGTGTCCTGTAGTCTGACGAATCAACATTTAAAATCCTTTTTGGAAATCATGGACACTGTGTCCTCCGGGCTAAAGACCACTCAGCTTGTTATCAGTACACAGTTCAAAAGCCAGTATTCATGATGGTATAGGGGGCATTAGTGCACATGGCATGGGTGACGTGCTCATCTGTGAAGGCACCATTAATGCTGAATGATATATACATGTTTTGGCAACATTGTGCTTCCATCCAGACAACGTCTTTTTCAGGGAAGGACTTGATTATTTCAGCAAGACAATGTAAAACTACATTCTGCATGTATTACAACAGCATTGCTCCATATTAAAAGAATCCGGGCGCTAAACTGACCTGTCTGCAGTCCAGACCTGTCACCACTGATAACATTTGGTGCAATATGAAATGAAAAATACGACAAATGAGACTCTGAACTGATGAGCAGCTGAAATCCTGTATCAAACAAGAACAAGAAAACATTTCACTTTTAAAACTACAGCAGTGTCTCCTCAGTTCCCAAACTCTTACAGAGTGTTGTTAAAGAAGAGGTGATGAAACACAGTGGTAAACAGGCCCCCGTCCCAACTGTTTTGGAACATGTTGTTGGCATCAAATTCAAAATGGGCATATCATTTTTAAAAAAAACAATAACATTTCTCAGTTTCAATATTTAATATGTTGTCTTTGTAGTATTTTCCTTAAAAATATCATTTACATGATTTGCATTTCATTGCATTGTATTTTTATTTATATTCTGTACAGCGCCCAACTTTTTTGGAAATGGGGTTGTATATGTAAATGGGGGCCATAGTGTATGTATTTATTTTCACTATTTTACAGTAAAACCCACTGAAAGAGTATTGTTTTGGCTCCTTGCTGTTACACTGTAAAAGGCAAGCAGGCAAACCAATGACCAGATAAATAAAGCCATGAGTTACAATTACAAAGGCATTCAAACTACCCTGTCCAACTAACCCTGCATTCTTCCCACTAACTGACCTCAATCTGAAGGCCTAAATTAGGCTAAAGCCCTAATTGTTGACATTCTCCGGCTCCAGTGTTGGACTGACTGGATTTATTTAACGCAGCTCTGTTATTATAACAGATGATTTTCCTAAATAGTGGAATTACAGTTGTTTCTTTGCATTGCTGTGTCCCAAAGTGGGAAGATATCCTATCTCAGAGTGGAAAAGATGACCTCCTCACCTTGCTGTGTTTTTTCCCAAACAGGAAGTCGTATGTCTGTTTTTGTAGCTGTAGTTCAGCTCTGTTGGGGTCCGGTGGTCTGAATGTTCTGCTGCAGTGTTGTGCTACACTGAGGCTGGAGATGCAGATAGAATGTGCTTTACGCGCTCTGGCAGGTCATTGGCCTGCAGATGGCTGTTTACCTACATTAGCCTGGACACGTGTGGTTTATGGTATGGACAGTGTCAGATCAAAGGGATGCTCTGCATACAGGGGTACTCACACACAGACACATATACGTACACCCTCCTATATATGTCTATATGACCAATGGTGTGGACATCAATAACAGCTTGTTGTAGTTGCAGACAGTTCCTAGAGTGTAGGCATCTTCCCTCAAAGCGCCACCCATGTGGGCAGCTATATACGGCCTAAACCCAGCCACAGTACATATCCAAGAGTTGGTAGAAACCTGTAGCATAGCTGTGAGGATTTGATTGCATTCAGTCGCATTTGTGAGGTCAGTTGGGTGGACAGTGTAGAGGAAGGCTGATGACTTGAGTGACACATGGCCTGCATTGTTGCTGTGTGGTTGTTATGGTCTTGGAGGAGATTGCCAAGGTAGTTGCTGTGGTATTTTTAGGTAGTTAATGTGGTATTCCAGGTGGTTGTTAGGGTATTGGTAGGTGATTGCTATGGTATTCCAGGTGGTTGTTAGGGTATTGGTAGGTGATTGCTATGGTATTCCAGGTGGTTGTTAGGGCATTGGTAGGTGATTGCTGTGGTATTCCGGGTGGTTGTTAGGGTATTGGTAGGTGATTGCTATGGTATTCCAGGTGGTTGTCAGGGTATTGGTAGGTGATTGCAATGGTATTCCAGGTGGTTGTTAGGGCATTGGTAGGTGATTGCTGTGGTATTCCAGGTGGTTGTTAGGGCATTGGTAGGTGATGGCTATGGTATTCCAGGTGGTTGTCAGGGTATTGATAGGTGATTGCTATGGTATTCTAGGTGGTGGTTAGGGTATTGGTAGGTGATTGCTGTGGTATTCCAGGGGGTTGTTAGGGCATGGTAGGTGATTGCTGTGGTATTCCAGGTGGTTGTTAGGGTATTGATAGGTGATTGCTATGGTATTCCAGGTGGTTGTTAGGGTATTGGTAGGTGATTGCTCTGGTATTCCAGGTGGTTGTCAGGGTATTTGTAGGTGATTGCAGTGGTATTCCAGGTGGTAGTTAGGGCATTGGTAGGTGATTGCTCTGGTATTCCAGGGGGGTTGTTAGGGTATTGGTAGGTGATTACTGCGGTATTCCAGGGGGTTGTTAGGGTATTGGTAGGTGATTGCTATGGTATTCCAGGTGGTTGTTAGGGTATTGGTAGGTGATTGCTATGGTATTCCAGGTGGTTGTTAGGGTATTGGTAGGTGATTGCTATGGTATTCCAGGTGGTTGTTAGGGTATTGGTAGGTGATTGCTGTGGTATTCCAGGTGGTTGTTAGGGTATTGGTAGGTGATTGCTGTGGTATTCCAGGTGGTTGTTAGGGCATTGGTAGGTGATGGCTATGGTATTCCAGGTGGTTGTCAGGGTATTGATAGGTGATTGCTATGGTATTCTAGGTGGTGGTTAGGGTATTGGTAGGTGATTGCTGTGGTATTCCAGGGGGTTGTTAGGGCATGGTAGGTGATTGCTGTGGTATTCCAGGTGGTTGTTAGGGTATTGGTAGGTGATTGCTCTGGTATTCCAGGTGGTTGTCAGGGTATTTGTAGGTGATTGCAGTGGTATTCCAGGTGGTTGTTAGGGCATTGGTAGGTGATTGCTCTGGTATTCCAGGGGGGTTGTTAGGGTATTGGTAGGTGATTACTGCGGTATTCCAGGGGGTTGTTAGGGTATTGGTAGGTGATTGCTGCGGTATTCCAGGTGGTTGTTAGGGTATTGGTAGGTGATTGCTGTGGTATTCTAGGTGGTTGTTAGGGTATTTGTAGGTGTTTCCTATGGTATTCCAGGTGATTGCTTGAGTGTTGTGTACTTATGTCATGGGAACTTGAGTTTTGTACAAATTACATAGGAACCGTACAAATAGTTACAGTTAGTTACTTCGTTTACATAGGAACCATAACTCCTTTTCAGAAAGTTGAAGATTCTGCTATTAGGGGTGGGCAATATGACAATATTTTATGGCTATTGTGATAAATTATAGCACAAAAAGCTGTTCTAAGTATATCGTGGATATCGTTAGCACTTAAAGAGCACTGACTAACTACAAGCTTCATTATAAAGTGAGCACAGTTGTTTAATTGGTTTTACTGCAGTGAAGATTGTAAAACATTTAATAAAAATCATTGTAGTTGTGGGTTTATTATTATTTGTATTACAGTATTTTATATGTAGCACTGCAGGTTCTATTTTGTCTGTTCCTACTTATTAAACAAGCTAAACATCATGATATGTATCGTGTATCTGTCCTGAAGTATTGCGATTTAATGTTTTTGCCATTTCGCCCACCCCTATCCACCATCCATTCCAATTCCGTCAACTGTCCAGACAAACCCATTAAAAAGAACTGGTAGGAAGATAATATGGTTTCAATAGAGAAATATGATTTGCAGTACCTTAACATTTCTGGAGATTGGCTGGCTTGATGTTTAATTAATTAATTATATTTCAATGATATAATATAATCTAATATAACTATATATAGTTGTTTTCGTAGAACAAGTGCTGTAATTTTAGGAAATGTATGTAAACAGTGGTGAAAAACTGTAATGATTAACCTCCGTATCTTCACTGATATGTTGTCGTGGAGATGGCCTCAAGAACTAGAGCTTATCTCTTCTATCAGCCCACGTTTGCTCTGGGTCTCTGATAGCCTTTTCAAGCACTGGGTTTAATTGCCAGTCACTGTTAATGTCAGGTCACTTCAGGCCTCAGTGGCCCTCTTTCTTTGAAATGAGCCACAGTGAGCTTAAACAGCAAACAACAAGATCATATCTGCTACTGTTGGACATAATAGCTAATCTGAACCCACATAATCACATTTCATGTCTATGGATGAAACCATCTGCAACCAATTTGCCTTTACAGTGGGGGGAGTTTTGGGGGGGACAGTATTCAGACCCCTTTGTTTTTCTTATCTAATATACTTTTAGTGCGTATATCAAGGGGCGTATCCAGAACCTTTTTAATGAGGTGGTCAGGTTAGACCCAGCGTTTTACTGGGGTGGCACAATGCTAGACATTACGAGGGAATAATATTTGGCTGGGTAACAAGCTAACCTACAGCAGCATTCATATAAACTGGATTCACCTCTGATGAAATCTAGCTTGCATCATAAAACATGTACTCAGCTGTAAAAAAGTATTTAGCTGAAGGTGATAAATGAGAGACATTACTATATGATAGTGATTGTTATAAGTTACTCATTTCTGATAGTTACCTCATCTTACTATTGCATAGCCTAAAAATTAAATGTTCATTAAATGTAAATTAAAAATAGAATTCAATGATATGCAAATCATTTACACCCTGTATTTAATTTAAAATGGTACAAAGACAATTATCTAATGGTGAAACTGAGGAATGTTTTATTTTTGAAAAGTAGATCCCATGCCAGCAACACGTTTCAAAAAACAAAAGACGGGTAAATTTGTGTAACAATAAAAAAAAAAACGCCTGGTGGAACATCTCACAACTAATTAGGTTAAAAAAAAGTGATGGTACGGGGGTGCATTAGTACACCATTAATGCATTAATATATACAGGTTTTGGAGCAACATATGCTGCCATCCAGGTGACGTCTTTTTCAGGGGAGGCCTTGATTATTTCAGCAAGACGATGCCAAACCACATTCTGCATGTATTACAACAGTATAGCTCTGTAGTGAAAGCCTGCAGTCCAGACTGTGATGAAACACAGTGGTAAACATGCCCCCATCCCAATGTATTGCTGGCATTAAATTCAAAATGAATGTATATTTTAAAAAAAAAAACAATAAATTTCTACAGGGATATTAAAATTCAATGAGATTAAATGAATTAATACAACAAAACTGCATTCAATTCATTCAAGTCATTTTGGTCAGTTTCAATTGGGCCACTCATGAAATGTTCACACATAGTAAAACGTGGCTGGCGGTTTCAAAAAGTGAAACAAAAATTGTAATAAAATAAATTAATAAATAAAATAAATAAATGCCAAGAAAAAGCAAAAAAAAATAAAGGTTTTGTTATGACAGCAAGGACTTTGCAATTGATATGATGCCCACTAGGCAATGTGTTCAGAGTCAGGAAATTTGAAAATATTAATGCAAGTCATTAAAAAATAAGGCTCAAAACATATTCTAGGTCAATCTCAGCCCAAATAGTTACTCAACTAAACAGTGATTACTTAGTAACTGCTATGAATTATTTGGCAATTACTGCAAAATAAATATGTAAGTTAGAAAATTATACAGTTGTATGCAAAAGTTTCTATTGATTTAAAATAAAACATAAAATGTTTTAAACAAATAGAAACTGTGCACTCAAATTAGCAGAAAAATGTTACATATAAGCATGTTCTCTGTAGAGGACGTGTTGACTTATTATCACTTCGAACATCAGCAGAACATGTATTTTGGCCAGGGGTGTTCAAACTTTTGCACAGGACTGTATAAGCGTTGGTGTGACAGTGAAGCGTAGTTATGTGGGTGAGGAACTGAAGGGCGCCCCCTCACACAGCCTTCACAGTTTAAGGGTTAAATACTTTCCATGACTAAGCAGACAGAATTTACCTGCCAAGTCATGCATGAGTGAAGTTTGTAAAGCCAAGTTTTATTGTGTGTTCAGTCTTTTTTTAGGCTGTTGGTTGACATTATGATGAAAAACAGGGGCTCAGAAGAGGACAGTCCTGCACTTTGATTTGCTGAATCGACTCGTTTTTAGGGAGCACTCTGTTTTATACAGCCTGCCGCTTTCATGCAATCTGTTTGCTCATAGACTGTGTTGAAATCTGGAGTTGTAGTAGGATTGCAGAGGCCCATCCAGTGTAGTAATAGTCCACCATGTCCTATCCTATGTACCTGTGTACCTGTATGTATATATATATATATATATATATATATGTATGTTACTGTTGTCGGAAACAAAACCTTCTATCACCAAAATTTCTGCTAATTTTAGTAATTTTAGTACACAATTTCTATTTATTTGAGTTCATCATAATGGAAATAAATAAAATGCACCACAAAAAATGTACCATAACTTTTGCTTATGTTTTATATATTTTTTTCCCAAAATAATTCAGCCAATGAAACGTAATTTGCATTTAAATGTGCAGACGTGTGTTCTCTTTTGAGGATGCTTTGACTTGTTTTCACTTAGAAAATCAATAAAACGTGTAATTTGACCGGGGTCGTCCAAACTTTTGCATACATCTGTATCTATTTATAGTCAGGCTTGTTGTGGTAAATTTGGACATCAGTATTTCACAGGACTGGCTGTGACAGTGAAAGCCAGCTATCACTCACTATGCGCATGGCTGTCTCGCTCACTCTGCCAGAGTACACAGTGCCAACCTTGAGAGGAATTGACTCACACCTCTCAAGGGGCACAGTTTCAAAAAGCACAGCCATCTGTTGAGCATGAAGGGGTGAGAAAATAAAGCCGTGCCGGCTGTATGGGGCGTTGGGCAATCTCGGAAGGAATGTGGAGATTTGGAGGTCATTATTTTAAGTTGGTGCCATGGAATGTGGCATAATTGGGTCTAAGGTTTGTAATTCGGGCCCAGAATTCAGCCCGTCGGGCCCTATTTTTGATCTGCGTCGGCTCTCAATGCAGCGGAACCAAGCAAAAACTAGTGGAACAGGAACAGAAGCACCATTTACCACATGAGTGGGATGGCAAATACCAACCTGGCCACTAGGGGGACCTCAAGCAGCACGGATCCATGACATGTTGTCCAGTTCACTAGATCTTCAGCCAACCTATGAAGACAGTGGTGATATATATGTTTGTCTGTACCACTTTAGATGGGAGTTAAATTACCAGAGCAGTAAATAGTTTGTTTTTATATAGATTTTATATAGATAGTTTTGAGATAAACTTCTGCCTCAATGCTTACTGTTAGGGCCACTCATGACAGGGCATTGTGAGTAAAACAGTCCCCAAACAAATCAGCAGGGGTATTTTTTCACACCTCCAAAGTTCAGTCTTAGAAGTTGGTCGCATTTTCTGCTTCTTACAATCCACATATTCCCAATGACAAATTTAAATTACCAATTAATAAAACCTTATTTCACATATTAGATGTCCAGTTTTAGGCCCAATTCCATTTCACCCCTCGCCCTACCACTAAGCCCTTAGCCCTCCGTTTGTGCGTTCATTTCTAGGAGTAGGGTGTCCTGATTTTTGTTGAGATAGAGGGGTAGGGTGAAGTGTTAGAGCTACATGACCCTCCAAACGAAGGTTTTTCAGAGACTCACTCCAAACAGTGAAAAAACAGCAAGAAGCCTGAGTAAGTGACCAAAGAAACCCACAAATTAGAGAATTTTCTTTGTTAAAAATGATGATAATCATTAAATTATCTTAGTTTAATGTTGTTTTAATGTATTATAATAGTTTTCTTCCTAAAAAACATAAAAAATTGCTAATGGTATGCTGATGTCTCGGTAGCTAACTAGCTAAATTTCTCATTCCACCTTAAATAGTCCAGCAGTTCTGACGCCTGAAGAGCCTGCCTAAATCACAAATATTTTCCCATTTTATTAGCACCAATAGACATGTAAATCAAATATTATTACTGTTTCTCGGGGTGTTCCACAGGGCTCTGTACTGGGCCCTTTGTTATTTGCTATCTACGTTCTCATTTGTGATGCTATTATTTATCAGCATGATCTGAAATTTCATTTCTATGCTGATGATACCCAAACTTATTTTAGCACTTAAGCAACGGCTCTCCTTACACTTTCTTCATAAATAAAATGCTTACTGGATATAAAGAATAGGATGGCAGTGGACTTTCTTAGGCTAAACTTACTGAACTTGCTGACCAGGTCTAAGGCAGCACTTAGCAAGTTTGGTCATCTTCAGTCGGCAACTGATGACATTATAGTTCTGTACTGCAGCTTCAGTTCGCAATCTAGTCATTATTCTTGACCCCTTACTTTGTCTTCACAAGTTCGTCACCACCATAAACAACAGTTTTATACTACTAGTCTACTTGTATATGTTACTTTATATGGTACTGACTAGTCTCAGTATTACAGGTGGAAAAGTAAATCAGTGCTATCAGCCAGCAGGTAAGGGGTGCACAGTGAGCGTGAGTGTGTTGGTGGAGGAGGGGGCTGTGGAGGTTCGTGTCCAGGGACAGTGTTTCTTAATTCAGAACTATAATGTGTAGTGGCTAGGGGTCATTGAGGACTGAACTGGTCACCTCTGAATGAGCTGAATGAGCTCCTACCTGCATGGCTTAGTTCTCTCTTAAGAACGTTCACGTCACGCTTCTTGACTTAACCTCTATCACTCAATGTTCAATACTATTGAGAAAATGATTCATGTAATTAGCTATGCGGATCTTTGAAGCAGTGTTTGTAAAACGCTTTTCACAGGTGTAGAGGCAAACCGTAAATTCTCCAACTGATGAAAGAAGAGTATGTTCTCTCTGGACACATTCCAAACATAAATTAGTGTTTACATCTACATGACCTGACCAGAATATGGGACTTAGTTAGAATCAAGTGATTCCAAACTTTTGAATCTATCTATCTATCTATCTATCTATCTATCTATCTCTCTCATCATCTACATCATCTAAAACCGCTTATCCGTCTGGGTCGCGGTGGAGTGCTGGAGCCTATCCCAGCTGTCATTGGGCAGAAGGCAGGATACACCCTGGACAGGTCGCCAGTCCATCACAGGGCAGACAGACAGACATACACATTCACACTGTCACTCACACCTAGGGTCAATTTAGCACGTCTAATTAGCTTAACTGCATGTCTTTGGACTGTGGGAGGAAACCGGAGTACCCGGAGGAAACCCACGCAGACATGGGGAGAACATGCAAACTCCACACAGAACTGACCCCGGCCGCCCAGCTGGGAATCGAACCCAGGCCATTCTTGCTGTGAGGCTCTCTCTCTCTATCTCTATCTCTCTCTCTCTCTCTCTCTCTCTTATATATATATATATATATATATATATATAAGATAATCAATCAGTCTTACAATTATGACTTCATATCTCATAATAATGACAGTCTTGATTATGACATGCTAAGTCATAACTATAAGACTGAATCTCATTATTATGAGTTACCAAGTCATTATTATGAGAAAGTAAGTCAATTATGAGATGCTAAGTCACAATTTCCTTTCTTCTTTCTTTCTTTCTTTTTCTTATTTTTTCATTTATTTCTATTTCTACCTTATTGTTCTGTTTATTTTCTTCTTTTTCTTCTTTTCTTCTTCTTTATCTATTTTTCTTTCTTTCTTTCTTTCTTATTACTTAATTCCTTTCTTTTTCTTCTTTCCTTCTATCCCTTCTCTCTTTTCTTCTTTTTCTTCCTTCCTTCATTCCTTCCTTCCTTTGTTTCTTCTTTTTCTTCCATTTTTCATTTCTACCTTTCTTCTGTCCTTCCTGTTTCAGCTCTGGTTTAGGTTAGTAGTGTAGCACTGCAGCCCCTTTACAGAACAGAGCTGAAGGGTCTTCTTCTCGGGGGTCTTCTGCTAACATGCAGTGAGCCATGTTCGTCAGTAGGTGGCACTTCCGACTAGACTTTGCTTGCAGGTGTGACTGTGAGTCTGATGGCTTGTCTGCAGTGTCTCAGTGTAGACTCAGTGAAGTCTCACCACGTCTCTGTCGCCTCTGTACAAACACTTCATCTGCCTTCCCTCAGATATTTTCTTTCATTCATTCTTTCTCCTTCCTCCTGCCTTTTCATTTTCCTTCCTTTCTTTCTTTTTCTTTTATTCCTTCATTTATTTCTTTCTCTTTCTCCCTTAATCTTTCTTGTTCTTCTTTACTTTATTTGTCTTTTTTCCTTGTTTTTCTATTTGTCTTCCTTCCTCTCTTTTTTCCACCTTCCTTCCGTCCTTGTTTTGTTCTTTTTTTCTTATTTCTGTCCTTCATTCCTTTATACTTTCCTTCTGTCCTTCCTCTTTGTTTTCTATTTTTCTACCCTCCTGTCCTTCTTTCTTTTGTCTTTTTCTTTTTTCCTTCCTTCCTTCCATCCTCCCTTCCATTGTTTCTCTTCCTTTCATCCTTTTCTTTCTTTTCCTTTCTCATCCTTTCTTCCCTCTTTTCTTTCTTTCTTTGTTTTGTAAGCACTGGGTTGCAAACCTGCTTTATTTACATATTTAATTATTCATTCATTTGTTTGTTAGCTCGTTTATTTATTTAGTTCAAATGCATATTTGACATCAGGATTTGATGAGTGTCATATGCCACAGATATGATTTTACTTATCAATTAAAAGTGTGACAAGAACAAATGGCAAAAAATGAAAAAGCGAGTGATGCTGAAGGATAAACAGTGCACTCCCCATTCCGGCATGATAGATTACTGCCCACAGAACACACAAATCTAAATAATTCAGTGTATCTGCTGTAACTGTATGACTTACAAACATATTCTACGGTCAATTATGAAGAAAAGAATGAGTGCTATTAAAAGAAATGCAAAAAAAAGTTTTCATACTTTCCTCGAGCCAAATACTGAAGTATTTATAAGACCCAATTCTTCAGTAGGAATCTCATCAAGAGTACAAACATGAAAATAATTGCTGAAAAACAGAACTTGAAGACGACCAATCAGAGGTCAGGAGGGAAATGCAGATGGTCATCAAAACAGTTCCTGTTGCCTGGGTCTAGACGTCTAGGGCACCAATTTCAATCAAAGTCAAGTCTTTACTGTCATTCTTCAATATGACGTCTAAATGCTGGAATCAAGGTGTGAAATACGGGGTCCAGGACCCCCTAATTAACTCCTTGGTCCCCCTGAATGTCTCAAAATTCTGGGGGGTCCCTCCCTGAAAATAAACTTATTATGAAGTCATGCTCCAAATGCAAATCCAGGGAAAGCTCACTGTTTAGCTGCTACACCCACAATCGAGCTTCTGTCTTCGGTGTTCTTAATGAGCTAGAGGTGCAGCACTGCTCTGCCTCAGGGTGGCGCTGTGGTAATTAGGTTCAGCCAGTTGGTCCCTCAGAGCCTAGCTACTGTAATTATGCCCAGAACACCCTGAAAAACTTTACAATGTTCTGCAGCGTATTTGTAAATCTGATAACTTGCCCAAATTCCCAAGAGGCTGGTGGAACTGTCACTCATTTCACAAACCAAAGACAAAAAAGGAAAGAGCGCATTACAGAACTAGAAAAGAGCATTTCCCAAAGAAAAAGTGTTAAATCAAACATTATGCTGTCGTCAAAGCTATCAGCACCACTATGCTTACTGAGTTAGCAGCCAGCCAATGCTGGAGTAGCCAGCCAACATAGGACCCCCCAAATACCAGGGGGTATTTCACACACTGATTGGAACGAAATGCTGTTCAGGCCTCAAGGTGCAATATCCATCAATATCATTGGAGGCAGTCATGGGCTGGAGGTTAAGGAACCAGCCTTGTGGCCAGTTCGATCCCCTGAGCCGACAGTACATGACTGAGGTGCCCCTGAGCGAGGCACCAAACCCCCAACTGCTGCAGATAGGGCTGCCCACCGCTCTGGGCAAGTGTGCTCACTGCCCCCTAGTGTGTGTCTTCGCCAGAGTGTATGTGGTGTTTCACTGCACGGACGGGTTAAATGAGGAGGAATTTCCCCATTGTGGGACTAATAAGGGTCACTTAATCTACTCTTTTCAGAGCACTTTATTAGGAACACCTCCTTGTTTCTACGCTCATTGTCCCATTTTATCAGCTCCACTTACTATATAGGTGCACTTTGTAGTTCTACAGTTACAGACTGTAGTCCATCTGTTTCTCTGATACTTTGTTAGACCGCTTTTACCCTGTTCTTCAGTGGTCAGGACCCCCATGGACCCTCACAGAGCAGGTACTATTTGGGTGGTGGATCATTCTCAGCACTGCAGAAACACTGACGTGGTGGTGGTGTGTTAGTGTGTGTTGTGCCGGTACGAGTGGATCAGACACAGCAGTGCTGCTGGAGTTTTTAAACGCTGTGTCCACTCACTGTCCACTCTATTAGACACTCCTACCTTGTCAGTCCACCTTGTAGATGTAAAGTCAGAGACGATAGCTCATCTGCTGCTGCACAGTTTGTGTTGGTCATCCTCTAGTCCTTCATCAGTGGTCACAGGACGCTGCCCACAGGACGCTGTTGGCTGGATGTTTTTGGTTGGTGGACTATTCTCAGTCCAGCAGCGACAGTGAGGTGTTTAAAAACTCCAGCAGCACTGCTGTGTCTGATCCACTCAGATCAGCGCAACACACACTAACACACCACCACCACATCAGTGTTACTGAATGATCCACCATCCAAATTTTACCTTCTCTGCGGTGGTCCTGTGGGGGTCCTGAGTAATCCCTGTTTAAAACATAATTAACATAATTAACATAAATGCCATTTGCCAGTGCCAACCAGCAGTGCCATGTCTTTGCCAGAAGTGGCCCAATAAGCATGCTGTCTGATAATATATACATGGATTGGCCTCAAAGCAGCACGTGAGTGATGAAGGAACCAGTGCAAGCATTGTCAACTGTTCACAACGACTGAGGTCTTATAGCAGCATTTAAATAGTTAAAGAATTTAAAGTGCAGATGTGCAGTGATGGCAAGGGGTGTGTGATCAGTCTGATGGATGTTGGAAAGGATCTAGATTAGTCCAGGGGGATGTTGGGGGGCATCAATGCATTCAGTAATCTGAGCATCTCGGAGAAGAGGCTTTTGCGGAGTCTGTGTGGTGATAAAAAGGGGATTTTGATCAAGGATTCTCAGCAACAAAACATCATGATCTTCGAGAGAGATGACCTTGAAAGCAGCCCAATTTGGTCAGGAACTCTGAAACCAAGTAATTTCAGAGAGCTTCTGCACCAAAAGCACAATGAATAGGATAAATGTTCTTTACATCAAAGAAAAAAGCCATTTATGACAAACGGAATGTGTTGTACCATTATCTGATCTGACTTATGTCATTTTAAAAGGCGAGAAGGTCTGGAAAGCTGGATGATAATGACCGAAATCAATACAATATCCCCTCACTTATGAAGAGCAGACGCTGACTTCCACACTTTCAGAACAGCCCCTGAGTTTACTGCCAAATTAACAATGTCAGTCAGCGGTCAGTAATAGCGATGAAAGCTAGTTCTTGATATCTGTTGTAATTTATTGTGTTTTTTTTGGAGGGGTGGGGGACAAATTTGGGACAAATTTGGAACAAATTTGTGGTGTACAATTCCACCTGCTCACTAGGCCTGTGTTCCATACTACATACTGACTTGAAAAATATTAAGTCATCAAACAATTAACATTAGTCAGTAATTAATAGTAGAACTCAGCTTAGTGCAGCAAACTTAGTAACAGTGCTAGCTATTTTTAATAACTAGTTCATGCAGTTTTAGGTAAAGTTAGCTAGCTAGTGCTAATTAGGTTTGCTTAGATTTCTAAAGGTTGATAAGTCAGCAAACACCTTACAACTGATAGATAGATAGATAGATAGATAGATAGATAGATAGATAGATAGATAGATAGATAGATAGACAGATGGACGGACAGACAGACAGAAGGACAGATAGATAGACAGACAGACAGACAGACAGACAGACAGATAGATAGATAGATAGATAGATAGATAGATAGATAGATAGATAGATAGATAGATAGATAGACGGATAGATGGACGGATAGACGGATAGATAGATAGATAGATAGATAGATAGATAGATAGATAGATAGACGGATAGATGGACGGATAGACGGATAGATAGATAGATAGATAGACAGATAGATAGATAGATAGATAGACAGACAGACAGACAGACAGACAGATAGATAGATAGATAGATAGATAGATAGATAGATAGATAGATAGATAGATAGATAGATGGACTGACATAGATATACGGACTGACATATAGATAGATAGATAGATAGATAGATAGATAGATAGATAGATAGATAGATAGATGGACTGACATAGATATACGGACTGACATATAGATAGATAGATAGATAGATAGATAGACAGACAGTAATTAACAGTCTAGCTCAGCACAACAAGCACTGAGCATCAGCACAATGGAAATTCCTATTGGGCCATTCTGCTCCCTATTTGCAGCAAGAACAAGAGAGCTAAATCAACAGAAATGTCCTCAAAGAAAAGTTAAGTAACGGTCAGTGGTCATTATGATTGTGTCCTATTAAAGGAGAACTTTTTGCTTCATCCTTTTTCATTTCGGATGCCATTTGATGCTATAATGGCTAATATGCTACTGTCAGAAGTATTTTTGGGCGAAACCTGAAGGAAAATTGTGACGTTGCTTTGCAGAGACAACTTCATGTACCGAAAACGAATGGATGTAGGACGTCGATCTTCGCCGGCCTCTGCTCTATTTTGTGTGCGGGTGAACTGTCTCTGTGTTATGCGGTTCCATGCAGCAACGTTTCCCACTTCTGTTCCGTTAGTAGCGGGTAATCTAGTCCTTTCTGTGCCTCTCCACTCTTTTCTTATGCTCTAATTAGCCTGAACGTGAAGCTATGGGGCTAACGTGATGGGGTTGGGATGAGGGGGTGGGGGTGGCTAATTCAGAAGAGAGGAGGGGGTCCGAGAGTTCACCCCCCCATTTTGTACCATCCTGTTCCAATGTGGGAAGCGGCTTGAGGCTCTTTATGGCGCTGAAGGGTGTCCTGGTGGGGTTTTGAGTGCTGGGGTCAGATGTGTCTTTGCTGCGCCTCGTGGTAGGGTGGGAAAGAGGGCCTTCGGTGGGGTGTCTGGCTAGGTGCCTACTTTAAACACTTGATTCATGTGCTCTGATTACAGGCCAGGGTGTATGTGTGTGAGAGCGAGAGTGAGTGCGGGCGTGGATGCATGCGAGTGTTTGTGTGGTGTGTGTGCTTGTGTCTCTGTGTATTTGCATAATAGATGGAACTACGCCTCATTGATATTCTGTCTTCACTTCTATTGGGTACTTAATAAAATGCTCTAGTTCTATAAAGAGCCTGAAGTCCAAGGAAGCAAACTAGCAGATATTTTAACTCTGCTTGAAAAATTCTTATATACAATAGGGGAGAATCTAGAAAACATGCTAAAAGCTACGCTAAAAGTCAAAGTTGTTTTGTTGAAAATAGCATTACTCAGACAGTAGAGATAAAATTGTTGTTGGAAGAAAACCTCACATCTCCAAAATGGTAACTTTACAGGAGAAGGAAAAAACTACTTCACTTTTAATGTAAGTCAATGGAACCAGACGTTATTCCAAGTCATTTTGGGTCGTTTCTTTTGGTCCGTTCAGCATGAAATTTACACACAATGTAAAGGACAGCAGGCATTTTCAAATTATGTCAAAAACTGAAAAACGAGGTTTTCTTCCGACAACAGCGAAATGCTGAAAAGTTAGGACTTTAGCCAGCAAAACAAAACTACACCTCAGTTCACCATGATGACCAGTTTGGCATCCCAAACTTCCAGAGCTAATTAATTTGGTATGCGAAACTTCATGTTCTGTTCCACATTGATGAAATTTTACATGTATATTCATGTCCACAACAAATAGCCCTGCTGCTTTGTTGGTGCTGACCTCTGAATTGGGCAGGGCTTCATGTAGCAGCACTGACTGAACAAAATGGAGGAAGCACCAATACCGCTAATGTAGTGTCCACAAACCTTTTAAACCTTCTTCCTTTGCTTTGCATACACATATGAAAGAGAGACTGTATGATACCAGTGGTGAACCCTGACCCAGACAGCACACGGTTTTGGCCCGATTCTGGCTTGCGAGTGTCAGTTGACTACAACACAAGCGGGCCAGATGGCGGACATCTTTATACGGTTTTTCCTTGTGTCTACATTTCTGTAGCCACATTCTGGCCAATTCTGGCATATATGGTGTGAACCAACAATGTAGTCGGGCCAGATTTGGGCCACATCCATTAGTTCCATTCACTTTACAGTGTGTGGGCCAGAACAAACCCAAGGATTGAATACTTATTCAAAAATAATGCTAAATAAAAATAAATGCCTTTAGGTAGTTTGTGTAACCGCTGTCTCGTGGATTGTTGTTGGGGGAAGGGGGTCAGAACACACACTATGTTGCAGTGCATCCTGGGGACTGTAGTGCATCTCAGGGTGAACGAGGTTTTTAAGAATAGAAAATTAAAATAATTCCACGGGCCGAATAGGACCGTGTCACAGGCCTGACTTGGCCCACAGGCCTTGTGTTTGACACATGGGACTTAAACAGAGCATCTACTGCAGGTTATATATAATATAATATAAAATATATATAACTAAATATATTGATTAAATATAAAAATGCAAACTTCACTGTAAAACAAGCACATGTGAATCTTTGCTCCTCTCAAATTATTATAAAGTACAGATCTTTTTATTATTAATATTAATTTTAGCAGTTGCAATCTTGAAATCTAGGGGTGCTGCAACCTCCTCGGCACCCCCACTTCCCACAACCCTGATGCCCATGGTTTGGTCACTAACAGAATGTTCTCTACAATGTTAAATCAACACCACAGGGTTCAGTTCAGTCCACAAAACAACCTTGTCACCTTGGATATTTGTGGGGATACAGCACATCGGTGCCCTTATATTGGCACATTATTTTCTTGCTATCTATGTTATGTAAGCAGAATTTTCTTTTTTGACCGTCCCAGTCATTTTACTGAAAATATTTGTGTTATTACTCTTTTGAGACTTCGCTGAAGGACAGTGCTGCAGTGCTGAACGTTAACTCGAGCCAAAGAACAGCACCAACTTTTTGCTATTTCATTGTTCAAATGTTCCAAAGCATAACACTCAATCGAAACCTCCTTAGATTTGACATGCAATGCTTACTGTATGGCCAAATGTGTTGTTCATTACAGTACCATAGAGCCATTCTGTACTGAATGCACCTGAAATGAGCTACAGAAGAAGCTGTGAAGACAGTTATCATCAATAGCTTTCAGCTTTTTTCATAAATCCCTCTCATATCAAAACCTTATAACAAGATTTATTAGGGGTCCAAGCACCGCAGGTTTGTTGTGTATTTTTATTACATTTGAGAACATCAGCTGCCTTTTACATTGTTTGAAAATTTCATGATGAATGGACCAATAGAAATGATCCGAAGTAGATAGATAGATAGATAGATAGATAGATAGATAGATAGACAGACAGACAGATAGATAGACAGATACACACATAGATAGATAGATAGACAGACAGACAGACAGACAGATAGATAGATAGATAGATAGATAGATAGATAGATAGATAGATAGATGGACTGACATAGATATACGGACTGACATATAGATAGATAGATAGATAGATAGATAGATAGATTGACAGACAGACAGTAATTAACAGTCTAGCTCAGCACAACAAGCACTGAGCATTAGCACAATGGAAATTCCTATTGAGCCATTCTGCTCCCTATTTGCAGCAAGAACAAGAGAGCTAAATCAACAGAAATGTCCTCAAAGAAAAGTTAAGTAACGGTCAGTGGTCATTATGATTGTGTCCTATTAAAGGAGAACTTTTTGCTTCATCCTTTTTCATTTCGGATGCCATTTGATGCTATAATGGCTAATATGCTACTGTCAGAAGTATTTTTGGGCGAAACCTGAAGGAAAATTGTAAATTGAAACCTTATAACAAGATTTATTAGGGGTCCAAGCACCGCAAGTTTGTTGTGTATTTTTATTACATTTGAGAACATCAGCTGCCTTTTACATTATTTGAAAATTTCATGATGAACGGACCAATAGAAATGATCCGAAGTTACATGAGATAAAATCTAAACAGAGGATCTGTGCAGTTTCCCCAAAGTACTCCAAATAGTCCAGATCGAAACATCATCGCACAGCTGTATACATCAGCATTATGTGACAGGCGCCACACTTCCGAACCCTAACAACACACTGTGTGGCTAAATGGCAAACATGGCGCCAAAAAAACAAACAACCACAAAAAAAACACAACACTGGACAAGGGAGAAGACTTCACATCAAATGTTGTGGATTTCATTAGTCTTTCTAGAACTTGATGATTAATGAACGAGTCAAATCCAGCTCCATTTTAGCTGTTAGCCTTGAATTCAGGTCACAAAAATAGGAAAAAAATGATTTGCTGTTTTCTATTACCTTGTTTTGTTATTACATTACCATGATGTTGCTTTGAACAGGGCCACTATTACTGAAGGAGTTCCCAGTTCAGCAAATTATAGGAGGTAATTCGCTCTGGGATCATTACTTAGCAGACTTACAGCACCTCCCTGGATGAAACACCCAACTCCATAGAGTTAAAATGTGTAATTGGGATTATTTGGATCATGAGGAGCAGAAAATGCAATCAACTTCCAAGACTGAACTTGAAATGTCAAACAATATTCCTTCAGATTTCTTTGAAAAACTGAAAGCGAGTCTCCTGAAAAGAATGGAAGCTGTAATAAAGAGTAAAACTGAAGAGGAGACAAACTAAACACTGAGAAATGTGATGTTATATTCAGTTGTTCAGGCTGCTCTGTTATTTTCTGTTAAATATATGTTTTCTGCTTTTTTTTCCCAGATGCTGACAAAATGAATAACTTGTATTTAATGACTGTTTTGTTTTTTGGAAATGCATGACTTTGCAAAGTACTATATGTTTAAAAAATAAGAAATAAAAACACAAACTGTCCTCTTGTGTTTGAGAGAATTCAGGGTCTGTAATGTCACTACGTTGGCCTGAAACGCCTGAGTGTGACTGCATGCTCACTGCTTCCTCTCTGCCACACCCGACATTAATGAGTGATGATGAGAAAGAATACAGAACTGACAGTTGGCAGTGAGAAGAGAGATTGTGTGGTGGTCACCATAACTTGAGGTCACTTTAACACAGCATTAAAGCATCAAAATTAGTGCTGGTCATTCCGGCTCTTTTGTCACCCAAACGGCTTTTCATTCAGTAGCCCCAGGTGGTTGCTAAGGTGTTGCTAGGCAATGGTTATGGTGTCCCAGGTGGTTGCTAAGGTGTTGTTTGGAAGTTGCTATGGAATCCCAGGTGGTTGCTAAGGTGTTGGTAGGCCGTGGTTATGGTGTCCTAGGTGGTTGCTGAGGTGTTGTTTGGCAGTTGCTATGGAATCCCAGGTGGTTGCTAAGGTGTTGGTAGGCCGTGGTTATGGTGTCCTAGGTGGTTGCTGAGGTGTTGTTTGGCAGTTGCTATGGAATCCCCAGTGGTTGCTAAGGTGTTGCTAGGCCATGGTTATGGTGTCCCAGGTGGTTGCTAAGGTGTTGTTTGGCAGTTGTTATGGTATTCCCAGGTGGTTGCTAAGGTGTTGTTTGGCAGTTGCTTTGGTATCCCAGGTAGATGTGAAAATCATGTTTGAACAAAAACGGTACACAAACCGTACTTACAATCGTTTCCTATTGTCATATAGGCTCTACGATGCTTCAAAGTTCCGTGGTTCTAGCTTATAGAACTGCAATGCATCAAAATAGTATCAAAAAAATGTAGAATAATAAAACTGATAACTGTTTGTCAAGCGAACATTATAATAAATAATGAAAAAGAGTGTGTTTTTAAATCAGAGCCAGCAGCACAGCAACGTTCATGCTTCTTGAAAATAGAAATGGTAATGTACTGTAAATGGTGCCATTGTCTCACTGTGTGCAATTGAGGGAGAAGAGGACGGAGATGGGGAGGTGGTCACTGAGCCAGCCAGGCCCCCTGTAGAGCAAAAAAAAGGCAGGGGGTGGGGGGGTGGGGGGTGGAATGGGTAGCGCACACACATACATACAAGTAAATTCAACGCCCACAAAATGTAAGACCCCCAGCTCTAAGCCTCTAAGTGAGATCATCCACCAGCTCGGGTAAATGTTCAGTTGTCTTCAGTGCCTCCAGTAAGACAAAAGGGTGATTAGTCTCTTTGATTAGCGATTAGTGCCAGGCAGACAGCAGGCTGTGTTTTGAGAATAGTAAAGTGCTCTACAGGCTCTGGCTCCTCCCTCTCTGTCTGTCCATGCTGTCCAAACAGCGGCGTTGTCCTGCTGCAGGCCAGGATTTCCATTAGATTTCAATTATTCATCATTATGTAGATACCTAGTATACCCGCATTGGGATTTGTGTATACATATTTAAAAATGTTCAGTGATAGGTTGACATGTTTGGCTGTTTGTGACCAAACAAACAAAAGTAACAAATTGAATGGAACTGAATTGCCATGGAAATAAAACTCTTACTCCTCATCCAGCTGGCTAATCAACTGAAAACAAAACCTGAACATGAATGGCCCATCACTTTTACAAGCTAACTAGGATGATTCTAGTCAAGTCAAGTCCAGTCAAGTCAGAGTTTATTTATGTAGCGCTTTTTACAACAGGTGTTGTCATAAAGCAGCTTTACAGAAAAATCCGTGTCCGAGCCCCCATGAGCATCACCAGTGGCGACAGTGGCAAGGAAAAACTCCCTAAGAGCAAGAAGAAGAAACCTTGAGAGGAACCAAGACTCAAAAGGGGAACCCATCCTCCTCTGGTCAACATCGGATAGCAAACAGCATCAGTATAAAATATTAGAATACAAACCGGGGTAAAACAGGCGGAGCAATGGGGATGATTCTACCTAAATAAGAGTGTTGCCATTGCGAGGCTGGTTGCTATGCTGCAAAACAGGTCAACACCTCTTTAGTCTTGATATACCCTCTAATACCAAGTTCTGTGGAGCTATGTTCCCACTCTACGCAAGTTAATGCTAGCAATTTGGACTAGCTTTGGAGGTCATAATTATAGGTTATATAGAAATATTCAATTTTTGAGTCATTACTTCATTAACAGCTACTAGCGCTGCTCTGTAGGCGACCCGGCCCATCTGCAGTGACAGCGGAGGAGGGTAAAGTTCAGCTCCTCACTGCTGGGCTTTAGTTACATTTAGGGCATCATATGCCTTCAAAGAGGGGGGCAATTATTTATTATCACCCACCACTAATTCTTCAGTGATATGAAGCTGAAGTCAGATATTCACCAGCTTTTTGTTTGAATCTGTTAAATTCCACCTTAAATGGAGCAGCAGTTACATTCTGGAGCATCAGGTATCAGAACTGCTGGACTATTTAAGGTGGAACGGGAAATTTATCTAGCTAGTTACCGAAACATTAGCATACTACCTGTGATTTTGTCCTGTTCTTTCAATTCCTTTACTATTGTCACTTCCCAATGCAAGTGCATTTGCTTATAGCTAAACGTCTCAGAAGCATCTCCTGCGAAATGAATAACTTGTACTTAATAGCCATTTTGACTGGTAAGAAAGAATCTCTGACGCTTGCAGAAGACTGTAGGTTGACTATTTATGTCACCAGTGTTTTAGCATGTTGCTATGTGCTAGCTAGGCCAGTCTTGCTACTAGTAATCCGGTTAGCTAGTCCACACCACCCACCTGGATCACACCCCTGATAGACACACTATACTGCCAAAAGTATTCGCTCGTCTGCCTTCACATGCATATGACCTTGAGTGACATCCCATTCTTAATCCACAAGGTTTAATATGATGTCGGCCCACCCTTTGCAGCTGTAACAGCTTCAGCTCTTCTGGGAAGGCTTTCTACAAGGTTTAGGAGTGTTTATGGGAATTTTTGACCATTCTTCCAGAAGCGCATTTGTGAGGTCAGACACTGATGTTGGATGAGAAGCCTGGCTCGCAGTCTCCGCTCTAATTCATCCCAAAGGTGGTCTATCAGGTTGAGGTCAGGACTCTGTGCAGGCCAGTCAAGCCAACTCATCCATGTCTTTATGGACCTTGCTTTGTGCACTGATGTTCAGTCATGCTGGAACAGGAAGGGGCCGTCCCCAAACTGTTCCAACAAAGTTGGGAGCATGAAATTGTCCAGAATCTCTTGGTGCTGAAGCATTAAGAGTTCCTTTCACTGGATCTAAGGGGCTGAGATTGAAGTGATTGAAATGATTGGAACACCTGAATTCAATGATTTGGATGGGTGAGTGAATACTTTTGGCAATATAGTGATAGATAGATAGATAGATATGTAAGTTACACAAACTGCCTTTTTTCTTATTTACTAAAGAAGCTACAATGGCAACAATAAAGAACTGTGCAATTTACATAAAAATATTGTCAGATGCTACTGAATTTTCAGTATTTCCAAGATGTTTCACTAATTTCAAATACATTTTACATACATTTCCTGACCCTGACACCACTCAGTGCATCAAATCAAATGTGAAGTTAAGCCAGTGATACGAGCCTCATGTACACTATATGGCCAAAAGTATGTGGACATCCTCCTAATTAATGCCTATGGTGTTTTGAAAGGGATGTCCAGTAAGCTCATAGAGGTGTAACTGTCATTGTCCACATGCTTTTGGCCATGTAGTGTTTGACAATGTCTCAACAGCAGTAGAAGATAATATCTACTAAACGTTTTTTATCGACAGGTTGGTTATCATGGACTGCAGATACATTAGTCCAAAAAAACAAATCCTGGCCTTCACAAGTTTTCAAGAAGAGTTTACAGAGAGCTGTTGAATTTAAGCCACAGCCTTTCCGTGTTGTTCATAGCTTCAGCGGTGAATGATCAATAAGTCTTGTTTTGTCTTTCACCCAGAGAGAGTATCTTTCACTTGCTCATTTTTTTCTCCTGCGATATTAAACTTGAGGCCTAAATAGCAGAAGGTCTTATAATGAGAATGCACTCTAATTGGCTTGTCCAAGACGTGAAGACTGCTATTGATTTTCTCCACTGCTACATTCACATGTACTTTTTCACCTCAAGGTTTGACTCCTTGAGAAAGTCGCCTGTATGAGCACGGTTTTGATTACACTCTCATCTCCAGATGAAATCTGAACATCACTACAGCCTTGTACAAGGTTTGGTGGTGATGTGAGACAGGAATGTAGCCACAAATACAAGTAAAAGCACTCCATGGTCAGCCAATTTAATACCCATCTTAATAACATTCATAATAAGAATTTGTTAATGACATTACTCATGTTTTTCTAAACGAACAATTTTAATTACAAACCCACTTTCAAAGGAAGTAGAGACAATTTGTGAAATGCAAATAAAATAAGTAAATCCAATTTGACCTGTGTTTGAACAAAACAGTACAAATCCAAGATATGTTTCTGCTGTCGGAAACAAAACCTCGTATCTCCATTTTTGTCGTTTTTCAGTTTTTGACATAATTTGAAAATGCCTGTTGTTCCTTACATTGTGTGTAAATTTCATGATGAACGGACCAAAAGAAATGACCCAAAATGACTTGGAAAAAACTCTGGTTCCATTGACTTGCATTAAAAGTAAAGTATGTTTTTTCCTTCTCCTGTAAAAGTACCATTTTGGAGATACAATGTTTTGTTCTGACAGCAGTGATGTATGTTTTACCTTGTCAACTTCACAGTTTTTTGTAAACATACTTATTATGAAACTGACGCCTGTAACATATTCCAAAACAGCTGTTTAAAGTTTAAAACTAGGAACATTGTCAAATTTTAAGAAACATTTTAAAAGAGGTGATGCAATCGTGCTTTGGTATAAAAGTAAGTTTCAGCACCTTTAAAAGCAAGGATGGGTTGAGGCCACTTTGTCACAAAATGCATCAGCGAATAGTCCACCTGTTTAAGAACAATGTTCCTCAGTGAGCATTCGCAAGCTATTCTACCCTCTACTGTGCAAAATAATATCAAAATATTCTGGGAATCCAGAAAAATCTTGTGTGCGTAAAAAGCAAGGTCAGAAACCACAACTGAATACCCCTGACCGTCAATCCCTCAGATGACCCAGCATTAAAAACTGTTATGCTACTGTGATGGATATCACTACATGAGCTTGGGAATGCTTTGACAAACTGTTATCAATAAATGCTGTTCATCAATGCATTCACAAATTCTGCACACAGCAGAAGCCATATCTCATCAATGTCCAGAAACACCGCCGAGTTCTCTGGGCTCCAGCTCATCAGAAATGGACTAAACCGTTCGAATTGTTTATGGAAATATTGGTCATCATGTTTTCCAGGCCAATGAAGAAGAGAACCATCCAGTCTGTTACCAGTGTAAATTTCGAAAGCCAGTGTCTGCGATGGTGCAGGAAGGTGTTAGTGTGTAACTTACACATCTGTGAAGGCACCATTAATGCTGGAACATATTTACCTGTTTTATTTTTTTTTTGTGATCAACTTTTTTAATTTTTCATCGTTTTACGACAAGTTAAAGTCTTACTTTAACTTGGAGAAATGTGAATTTCAGTTTTCTGAAGTGTGAATTTCAGTTTTCTGAAGTGCATTTTCAATCTATGAAAAATTTATTTCAACAACACAAGGAAACTGCATCCTAGGTGCACCACTATTGACCCTGTCCATGTACACCCGCAGCTGCCACTTTAGTAGACCTCGTACTTGACGTCAACACAAACACCCACACACGCATATGCTCAGTGTTTGTGTAAACCCAATTCTGTACGATTTAGCACAAACTACAAAGTCCTCTTCACCTTCTCCATCCCATAATCACCCTTTATCAGCCATCACTGTGGACTGTCTGCAGCTGACACATTTCACTGAAGGCCAGTAGAGTTTGCCAAAAATCTTTTTCATTTCTTTCTCAATTTTTCTGTAAGGGACCACATCTGAATGTTCTACTCTCTAATGGCTTTGATAACATGTGTAGATTTCACCAATATGAGTGGAATGAATGTAAATGGCAGTGCCGTCCTTAACCAAGGCCTTTTCTCATATTTGGCCTGATTTCTTCGGAAAGTTTGGACGAGTACACAGGTTGTTACCATGGTAGCATGTACTAAAGTCACTGTGTGTGTTTGTGTGTGTGTGTGTTTGTGTTGTTTGGGGTGGTGTGGGGGGATAAAACAGTTTGGCCTGTACAAAAGTAATGGCACATTTTATGTTTTATATTTGATTTTTTTTTTCCCTATTTGTTAAACTCTAATGGCACTAATGGCATATTCCGTATTCATGTAAAGGCCTTTGCACCGAATGTGATGCAAATTAACAGCACAAAAAAGCATTCAGAAATGAATTCAACGAAATGTTGCTGTTTATTGTTGTTTGTTCATCCAAGCTACATGTAGCCGTTACTCATGTTGTGTTATGTCGGGGGTGTTGGTTTTGTGTTGTGGGTTAGTCACTGTCAGGATAAAGCATGAGGTTAAGTGTGACCTTCCCCATTGTTTTGGCATTGCGTATATACTTTTCTTGCTGTGTGTTCAATAAAGAGCACTTCTCACAGCAGAATGATGACCACCCCTATGACTTGCTTTCTGTTGACGTCACAGTACGTACTTTTTTATACAAGCAGCCTCTGCAATAAATAAAATGCAAACTTTCAACCTACTGTTTGTGAAAACAATTCAGCAGATCTTGATAAGATATGTGTCTGAAAATTCACAGACGACGATGTTATGAAAATACAAAAAAGTGAACAGAAGTGTGTCTTGAAACTGTTTCACTACATAAAAGTCTGTGCTACATTTTACCTGGAGTACCTGGTTTTGCCCCAGCTCCCCTGCATGTTAGCAAACTAATCCAGCTCAAATATGGTGTAAGTATGTATCAGGTGTTATTGTAAGCACTGTATCAGACCGTATAATCTCAGTCCCTAACAGAGTGTTAGCCCTGCTTCACTTTCCACTCGTGGTCTTTTTGCAGAGCAGAAAGTGAAGGTTTGTGTAAAGTTCGTAGTCAGCCTAAAGCCACAGTCAGGCATTTATGATCACTGAAAAAATCGAATTTGTAAAAAATTTAGCTATGTTTTTTGCTCTGTGACACAAGTGAACAAACACAAGAGCAAAAAGATTTCCTTTGCTGGTGAAAGCGCACAAAACAAAACACATCATAGCATGAACTTCAGTAATTCAATTAGGCCTTACAGTTCCATTCAGAAAACAGAGTTGTTTACCTCAGCATATCATTCAATTGATGACAGAACAAAGTGGCAACATTTCAGTGCAGTTTATTTGGCTTTCATTCAGATGGAATTTGCTTGATTGAAATGAATAGCGTTCATTCGTTGAAATGTACTTTCATTCATTCTTGTCCATTTTACATGGAAATCAAACATCCTTGTGCGGAGAGTTTCACCCCCTCATTGAGGAGCTGGAACTTCATTAGAGCTTTTGCAAATAGCTCGGACGTCCGTAACCCAGTTTGAGGCCTCTGTGAGCTGCTTTTGGTGATGCTAACACTATCAGCGATTAAGCAGAGGGCGAACATGTTCTTCTGGCATTTCTAGAAAAGTGCTAAATGCTGGGACACGTCCCATCCATCATCTTGGTTATTGCCATGCCAACTATAGAGACAACTGGTCACTGAGTTCATGTCAAAGGTTTGATGTTGCATGTGGTTGTTGTTGGGTTGATCGATCCACACACTATCACACTATTAATTCCTTGTAACTGCAATGCTCACTGTTGGAATTCACATTTTTTAGTAAACGTTTTACAAAGTCATGAAGCTAATCAGGCAAACGAGGTCAACTATAAACAAAGTGGCCAATCAAATGTTCCACATCATCTGTTTTTTTTTTTCTCTCAGTCAGCGAATCACCTTCAGCGCAATGAACCGCAGCAGTTTGCAGGTCAAGATCTGCACTAGCACAGAGGGTTCACCTGATTAGACACACTAGGTATACGCACAACTGTAATAAACATCATTTAATGTAAAGATATGTATTAAAGACTATAAAAACAATTAACTTGAATTTTTATCAGTTCTTTATAACATACACACTTAAGGATGTTTCTTCAAGCGTTCCTTAGTAAAGGCAATGATTCCATTTAGAACCATTTGCATGGTTAAATGGTTCTTTGCATGGTAACATGGTTCTTCAGATTGATGGAGAATGTACTGTATAAGGTGCTATATAACATGTTTTTGAAAAAGGTTCTATATAGCACCAAAAGTGTTCTATTGTTTTATACTGTAAGCTTGACTTTTACAACACATTCTCCATCAATCTGACTCTATACAGACCTGATGGTCTCTCTACTAGAGAACCATATTAGCCACCTCTAGAATTGCCAACATTTTTCCTGTGTTAACAAAAATATTTCAGATATAAATACAAAAGGAATGTAGTTCCTCGCCAGTTATCTGTGAAATAAATGTTTCCGAGGCTCGGCCTACAGCCTGTTTTCACTTTCTGAAAAATCTAATCTAGTGTGAAAGATATCAGCTATACACAAGCTTGATTTAAGTCAGAATATTATACCATAATATACCATGTTTGTGTGTAAGGGCTTTAATTCCTCTGTTAATATGAATAATTTGCTTATCAGTTGAATTTCAATCAACATTTCTTCTCTCATTACCTGTTTCAGTTCACTACTGCTCTCAAAATCCTCTATGCAGGGCTGCCACTTGTCTCAACACTGATATTACAGATTTAGTTATTGACATTTATGTGTAGAAACACACGCACAGGTCTAGTGCAGCACTGATGCTCAGATTATCATTCATGAACATGTCCGATACTGACATTGTTCAGTTTGATGATTCCTCAGAAGAGCTCAGTAACACTGAGATTAATAACTGATCACATTGATTTATCAGTCTACTCAGGCTGTAGCAGAGTTTAGTAACACTGAGATTAATAACTGATCACATTGATTTATCAGTCTACTCAGGCTTTAGCAGAGCTCAGTAGCACTGAGATTAATAACTGATGATCACATTGATTTATCAGTCTACTCAGGCTTTAGCAGAGCTCAGTAACACTGAGATTAATAACTGATTACATTGATTTATCAGTCTACTCAGGCTTTAGCAGAGCTCAGTAACACTGAGATTAATAACTGATCATCATATTGATTTATCAGTCTACTCAGGCTTTAGCAGAGCTCAGTAACACTGAGATTAATAACTGATCATCATATTGATTTATCAGTCTACTCAGGCTTTAGCAGAGCTCAGTAACACTGAGATTAATAACTGATCACACTGATTTATCAGTCTACTCAGGCTTTAGCAGAGCTCAGTAACACTGAGATTAATAACTGATCACACTGATTTATCAGTCTACTCAGGCTTTAGCAGCAACTTTAGTGTTTGTAAAGAAGCTGTTTGTTGAGTTCCTCTTTAAAGCATGTTTGCTACACTTCATGAGTTGATTTGAAGTTGCTAATAAACTAGTATTGATTGCATTTCTGTTAAAGATAATATATATATTTTAATTTAGTGGGTAAGTATTTAAAAATACTCTCCTAAATATGTAAAAAATATCTGTATTCTGAATACTGCTTTTTCAAAACAATGACAGAATACAGACATTTTGTATTCTGCATTCTGAATATGTATTTCCAGGTAAAGACCCCATAAGGCCTCATATGTTTTGCATAACAGAAAAGCAGTAGCTACTGCATTTCTATTATGCAGAATATATGATGACTTATGGTCCTTATCAGGGTATTGGAAATATGTATATGTACAAGTGATAACATATAAGAACCAAACAGAAAGCTGATTTCAGTTTTTGAAAACTTGACAAATCTTCACAGACAGGAACGTTTTGTTTAGTCTGTTTTAGCAATAAATCTGGAGAAAAACAAATCTAGAAGTCATTTTGTTCTTATCCATGAAAGACTCAGACATCTTTTAAATACAAATTGTAAGTTTATTCAAGTCTGTAAAACATTTACAAAGTTTTAGCCAAACCTAGTTACTTAACAAGCACTAAATATACAAAGAAACTACCAACTAATCTCAGAACTACTTCCTAAAGCTGTCATACAGTGTTGTGTCAATAGCCACATTAGGCTAATTAATTGAAAAATGAGTATTAAGAACTTTACATAGCATGAATTAGATTACAGAAGTTGACATCCTTGATAATACTCAACATCATCTCTAATCTGTTTGTGTATTTTTTTCTGGTCCACCCGCCTGCATACTTGACCAGGGATCATTTTAAACTCCGCCACTGTTGTAAGAAAACCTCTCTGGAACGGCAACTTTACGGGACGGTTCTTAACTTGTCGACATTAATGTAACTTAAAAAACTTAAGTTAAACTTAAAAAAAATAAATAAAAACTAAAAAAAAGTTACGAGGTTTTCTTACGACAGCCACGGCTTCTTAACATCTTCAGCCGTCTAGCAGCTTGGTGAAGAAGTGGCAGACGGAATGCCAGCCCTCTCCGCAGTAGCTTTCGGCCGGTTCCGTGTCCGCGGCCCCGTCGCTCACTTCCCCAAACTCATTGACGCTGTCTCCCTGCATTAGCTCCTCCTCCTCCTTCATCTCCCCCTTGACCTGCTTCTCCTTCTCCTTCTCCCCTTCCTTATTCCCCACTTTCTTCTTCCCCCCGTCATTCTGGCCCTCTCCCTTCCTCTCGGCTAGCTTCATGTGGGCGGCGGCCGGCGCCTTCTTGCACAGGCGCGTCTTCAGCACCTTCTCGCCCTCGCAGGCGTTGGTCCGCTTCTTCAGCTTCCCCACCACTTGCTTCCAGTATTGCGCAGGCTTGTCTACGTAGGCCGGGCACTCTAGGGGCTTGCCTGAGAACTGGCAGCTGTAGGAGTGCTTGGACTCCTCGCCCTCCTCCTTCTCAGTGGGGTCAGAGCAGCTGACCTGGAGAAGGATGTTGTTGTTGCGGCCCTCTTGTGCCTCCCAGGTGCAGCGGTGGCCCTCCTTGGTGCTCAACTCCCCGGAGGCCAGCGCGGGACGTCCCTCGTCTTCGCCCTTTGGCTTGGCCTTCTTTTTCGCTGCCTCCGAGCAGGGCAGGAGGAAGAGGAGGAAGATGGGGAGGAGGAAAAGAGGGATGGGTGGACGCCGCATGGCTGCGAGGGTAAGTGCAGGAGAAGGAAAGAAAGAATCCCAGGTTCAGGGCAGGATGAGCATCCGTACAGGGAGCCACAAAGGACAGAGTGGACGAGACTCAGGACCACCTGCTACTTGGACAACCTGCTGAGGGAGTGGAGGGCTTGTTAGTAGGGCATGATGATAAACCACAAAAAGTAAACAACAACAAATGCACTAAATGTAATTCTTTACTACAAGGGGTCCAATCACGTTGCATAAAGGAGGCTTGGCAGCGCCCTTATCCTTCTCAAACTGACCTTACTGGAATAGTCCAGCATTTTTTAGCGTAATGTCCATCTCTGTGTGTATTGTACTGTTGTCTACCATGGAAAATAATTCAGTAATACTATAGAATCCAAAGGGGCAACATTATTAGGTCAGAGTAGATAGGTTCAGGTTCTGGATTATTGCTTTAAAACTGTAGGTACCCTGTAATGTATTGCAGGCAAAATATTTAATTTTTTCTTGTTTTTTTTGTTTATCTCTATACATACTATGCAATAGAAGCCTCCCCACTTGCTTGAATATTTTTTTTTCCTTTTTTGTTTTATTTTTCATACATTACCAGTATAAAGTGCCAATAAATAGACATCCCCCATTGTAAAAAGTGCCAAAATATCAATAAAAAGACAAAAAGTGCAAAATAAAAAAAAATAAACGCAATGTTTTTTTCACTCTGTCAGTAATTAACATGCAAATACTCCACAGAAAATACAAAGAATTCGAAACTTTCACTGAAAAGTGCAAATATTTTATCGTTACGTCGGTGTAAAAGGATTTGTCCTTCTACGCAGGTCAACAGAAGCGCATTCAGCAAAACAAAGTCTCTCCCAGACTTTTTCTACTACATTTTCACCCTTAGGCTGCTTTATTTCATCCACAGAAACCTGAAATAGCATTAAAATTCACCGAAATGCAAAGTTTTGCATAGTTTTGTCGTTTATCTCCGTTTGATTTACTTACCAAGTGGAGATGTCTTCCTTCAGCACCGCGAGAGCAAAAGGGTCTGAAGAGGAGGATAAGGAACCAGGGGGCAAGGCAGAAAGAAAGGATGGGAGCGAGGGATAAAGAAAGAAGGGGGAAGGAGAAGGGGGGAGGTGGGGGGGGGGCTTTGGGGGGCATCAATAGCGCAGCCAAAAAAACCTCCCAGAACTGGGCCCCTCCCTTGTAGTCTGAAAACAAACTGACACCCCTCCCTCCTTCGCTTTCTCTCGCTTTCTCTCCTTTTCTCCCCTCGACCCCCCGCAGGCCTCTGTCTTCTTAGACTCCAGGCAAAATTAGGTTAGATCTACCCCGAGCCAGGCTGCTCACTGAGAAATGTCCACTTGAAAACACTGTTAAAAACACAATATAATTCCGAAGGGATTTGGTCTGTATTTGAAAGAGTTACTAGGTTGTGATGTGTCACTTTACAGCATCTAGATCTGTGGTGTTCAGAGTGGTAAAAAATACTACATAATATTATGCAATAGTATATTATTAGCATTATTTTTAGTTATTTAGATATTTGCACTGTATTATTGAAATTCAATACTTGCACTTTTACTGATCTACATTTCCAAGAGGAAGATTCTTCTCTTTTTGTCTTGCCAGTCAGTCGAGTTGCTGAGCAATTTCTTTTATTATTCTTATTAAAACATCTCATCAAATTCATATGGGAGTAAAATGACAACAATTCTCATAAAAATGGGCCACAAAATACCAGAGAAGAACCGTGTTTCCTTAAAGAAACACGTTTGAAATAGAAATTTGTGAGCGTGAAGAACCTTTGAAAAGTGTGTGTGTGTGTCTCGGGGGTCATGCTGTGTTTTTCTAAAGGCAGAAAAGAGCAAGGCACACCACCTTTTTTTTTCCTTGGAGGTCACACTGCTGTGTAGAAGCCAGTTTCTGCCACTGGAAAAAATATATAGTCATTTTGTAAGTCATAATAATGAGCCAATTTTCTCAGAACTATGCAAAAGTAAGTCAAACATATGAGATACTAAGTCAACATTATGAGATACTAAGTCATAATAATGAGATTGAATATCATTATTGAGATTCTAAGGTTTAATGACATAGTCATAATTATAAGATGCTAAATCATAATTATAAGATGCTAAGTCATACTAATAAGATGCTAAGTTATAATTATGATATGCTAAGTCAAAATTGTGAGATACTAAGTCATAATAATGGGATCAAATTTCAGTATTGAGATTCTAAGTCATAATGAGAAAGTAAGTCATAATTCTGAGGTGCTAAGTCATAATTATGAAATGAAAATGCTTATGAGATATTAGGTCATAATTCTGAGATGCTAAGTCATAAATATTAGATGATAAGGCATACTAATGGGACGTTAAGTCATACTTATGAGATATTAGGTCATAATTATGAGATGCTAAGTCATAGTTATTAGATGATAAGGCATACCAATGGGTTGTTAACTCATACTTATGAGATATTAGGTCATAAATATGATATGCTAAGTCATGCTTATGAGATATTAGGTCATTATTATGAGATGCTAAGTCATAGTTATTAGATGATAAGGCATACCAATGGGTTGTTAACTCATACTTATGAGATATTAGGTCATAAATATGATATGCTAAGTCATGCTTATGAGATATTAGGTCATAATTATGAGATGCTAAGTCATACATGTTAGATGATAAGGCATACTAATGGGACGTTAAGTCATACTTATCAGATATTAGGTCATAATTATGATACGCTAAGTCATACTTATGAGATATTAGGTCATAATTATGAGATGCTAAGTCAAAATTATGAGATGATAAGTCATAAGTATGAGATTCTAAGTCATACTTATGAGATATTAGGTCATAATTATGAGATGCTAAGTCGCAATTATTAAATATTAAGTCTTAGTTAGGAGATAGAATCTCATTATTATGTCATAACTATGAGTTACTAAGTCATGATTATGAAAAACTTTAAGACTGGCTAAATGGCTATATATTTTTCCCAGTGGTGGAAATAGGCTTCCATACTGCTGTGTTTATGAAGGCTGCATTGAGCTGTGTTTCCCCCTGTTGCAACGCACCAGCTCGTTGTAGCTAACTGGCTAACTAAAATTAGCCAGACCTCTTCCTGTTAATTACAGATAACATAAAACACAATGCAGCAGTGCTAGCGAGCTATCGTTGCTATATGTACAGGCAAAAAGTACTACAATTAACTACGAAACGGTGCTGTTAGCAAAAACAAGCTAAACTAAAAACTTATAATAATAGTTTGTCGTGATTTAGATCTATGAAGGACTGCAGCATTAATCCTCCCCCCTTTACAACTGTAAAGAAGCCTTACCTTTGGTCTGACCGGTCAGCACAGAAAAAACACTCATGACGTAGTTTTGACCACTTTGATTAGAAATTTTTTCAACTTTTTTAAAGAAGCTTCACATAATGTAAGGGTTCTATACCAGTTTAAGGGGTTCCTCCTGGAACCTTTACATTGTGTGGCATTATGTGACAAAAATAATGAATTCAAACAGCTCAGTTTAAATTAATTGTTTTTGTAATTTGAACAGACTTACATAAAGTACATCAACCTATTCAGCCTACAACAGTTTAGCCCCGCCCATTCACACTGACGTTATACAGAGTGTTTCAGCTTGGACTGCTTTTTGAATGAGCCAGTCAGAGCAGAGCTCATTTATATCCATCAGTAACATAAATAGTCCAAATCCATGTTTCCATGACCTTTTATTGACCTCTCTTTGTCACTTAAAACTGCTTAAAAGCATTTTTTTAAATTATGTATGCAAATGAGCTCTGCTCTGATTGGCTCATTCAAAAAACAGTCAAGGCTGAAACTCACTGTATAACAGAAAACACTAATAGGCGGAACATGGTCTGAGTCTGCACCCAGGCGCTGTCCTATGCTGACCTGGACCTATAACCGATAAACTATAGAGAATTCTTTAATTTTGACGGTGTGGTCCTTTTTTAATCTGCGTAACTTTTCTAGCTTTTACAGTACTGCTTTAGCGGCCCGGGAGACACACAGACCAATCACATGCGTTGTAAATATGACAAGTGATGCTGCTCAGCCAATCAGATGTGTGCATTACGATGAGCACTGAGACTCGAGTGAGTGACGCACACAGAGGGGAGGGACGAGGCGAGAAACAGCAGCCGGAGGAGAAAGTGAGTCAGAGGGAAGTTATTTCACATGTCGTGATCTAAAAATAGAAAACATAGAAAGTCGATAAATATTGTTGAAATATGACTGAACTGTACTTTATTTGATTTGACATTCAGTTGTTGACTGTATAAGATGTTGATATACCTGCTAGGCTACTTCAGTAAACAGTATATGGCACTGAATCATGATGCAAGTTAGACATTATGATGTTCTGGACCTTTGCTTGAGGAAATTTTCTCTAACTGGACCTTACTGAATTTTAATTAAAGACCCCTGCTGTATAATTTCAGTTTGAATGTGTGAGATTAAACTAGGCTGAATAGGTTTCATATACTTTATGTAAGCCTGTTTGGTTTTGTGGCATCACAAAAACAATGAATTTAAAACTGGGCTGTTTTTGCAGCTCAGTTTCCATGTATGGACTGTATGAACTTGGGAGTAACACGTTTCTAAACTTTAACAACGTTTACATACTACATCAAACTCTTTTTTTAAAAAAAAAGCAAAGACAAGTACGGGCCCTTTAAATAAACAGTGTTTAATTCTTTTGGACTACCTCTCTGCTTCGGACCAGTGGGCGTTCTGTGTCCTGTTGATGGCCTCTCTGTTGGAAGAAGTCACTGTGACAGACTTGGCAGGGGCAAAGAGGTGAAATGACTTTGTGTGTGTGTGTGTGTGTGTGTGTGTGTGTGTGAGAGAGAGAGAGAGAGAGAAAGAGAGAGAGAGAGAGAGAGAGAGAGAGAGAGAGAGAGTGTTGGTTGGAGTTTTGGTGTGTCTATGTGGGTCTGGCCAGTATCAATAGCAACCACTCTTGGACAACCCAGTCTCTGCTTATATATCATTCTTTGTGTCGATGTGGGCCTCTAAAAGAATACTTCAGTGTTTTTCCACCTAATCTCTCTCTGCTGCATCTGTATCATACCATCAATCACCACAGACAGTTTCGCAACAGTTTCGATTATAATTATAATAGAAGCCAATGGGCAAGTTGCTGAATTCCATCAGTAAACATTTGTGGGTCAGAGTTGAAAACACATTTGGTTTTTTAACTGACTTGGACTAAAATCCTTTTGTTTTGAATGGCCTCATACCTTAGTTATGTTTATTTCATTAAAATAAATAAGGGAATGTTCCATTTTGTCACTACGAAAACAATTATAACACCTCCAAAACTTTATTAAATGTTTCAGTAATGACTGAGAGCAATTAAAAAGCCAATACATAACTAGCAAATACAGCTTTAAGCAGTTGTACATGCATAAACCCATTAAAGCGTTGCAGGAGTGCAAATTCCTAATGTTGCAGACTGTTCAGACTTTGGCCTAACCGTGCCCAGATAAATGAAAGCAGTGCATGATTTTAAATCCACCATTCAATAAATGTCAAAAGCTACGTTCACATTATAAGCCTCGTTTCTCAAATCCGATTTTTTGCTCAAATCCGATCTCTCTGACATGACGGTTCACACTCGTTTAGGTAAGTGATTCAAATCTGACATTAATGTGAACGAACCGGCGTCCTGAAATGACCCTCATGACCACATCCTACTCAGTAACGTCACGTGAATGAATCATGAGCATCATCAGCACAAACTAACGAGCAGAACGAGCTTCACTGAGAAGATCATTAACTCTGATCAGCTCTCAGCAGCAAAACAGAGTGTAAAAGAAACCATAACTCTCACGAGTCTGCACCAGCGCAGAAAGGCACAGTAAGCCACTTGGCTCAACAGTGGAAAAGAGGTGATTTCTGGGCAAGTTCGCCCAATCCCTCACCCCTCTGAAGGCTCATCTAACCCTAAAGCCATAGAACAGCCCTCGGGATTCCCCGAGGGGGAAAAGAAGAGTCCATGTGGACGAGGGCTTTTTAAACTCTATCGAAATGGGGGGAGAGTGGTTTGGTAGCGATGTGAAAATGTGGGAAAGCAACATCATGATAAACATCATGATAAATCTAAATCTTCTAACTTTACTTTCAATAGAATAAAAAAATCTTTAAAAGCCTTGAAAAAAACTATTTTAAGTATTTTTACTTAAAATATTTTATTTTATTTAACTACTTGAAAGTTAGGGGTTAGAGTTTCTCAGACACCTCCAACAGAAAGTACCCCATAAATGATGATATACTATCTCAGGGGTCGGCAACTTAAATGTTAAGAAGAGCCATTTTGTCCTTTCAACAAAAATCAAACCACCTTGGGAGCCACAACACTTTATATCCATTTTATTGAAGTAAGATTTTACCATCTTGGCTGTAAATATGCCTCAGCATGTGCTGGTATAGGCTAAAAAATATAAACAAAAACACAGACTTACTTTGCTCTGCTTTAAGCTTTAGCTCAGCTACAGCTGCTTTTCTCGCATCTCTGGCAGTAAATTGTCTCTTAACATTCGTTTTCTTAAGAGGCTGAAGTCATTCGCCAGCTTCTTGCACAAAGTTTCCCATTCCACCTTAAATGGTAAAGCAGGAACCATTTAAGGTGGAACAGGAGAATTCGAACAAGAAGCTGTGTCAGACAGTGTCTTGTTGCAGATTAAACGTATGAGGAAACCAGCTGGAGTGATTATAAACGCAAATACCTCCAAATTATTTTAAATCTTTCTCTTTGCCTTTTTATTAGCTACTAGCCAGGTGAGACTGTTGCATTTCTGACCAGGAGTCTGTGCATGAATCTTCAGGATTAAAGGGTGAATAAGCAGTTATACATTGATTCCAGCATTTAAGACCATTTATTGTTAAAAAGCAGTGCATAATTTTGAAAACCACAATGCAGTAAATGTCAAAGCATCAATCTAACACCAATTTCTAATTGTTAAACAGCGCTGCTAACCAGAAGAGAGTAGCTGCCTTGATAGGAAGAGGACAGTGGACCACTGTCGGCCCACAGATGGCAAAGCTGGCGGTCCACTGGCCTATTGCTCAGCATTTTCTGGGCGGCCCACCAGTGTTTAAGCAGCGTTTTAGACAAAATTCCACTTATCATCACTCATTTTCCACTCACTCCAATTTACTTACTTTTCCTTCCTTCCTTTGTTTATTTATACTTTGTAAATCAGTTTAGTAAGTAATTTTAATATAGCTCAGTGTCAGAAACAACGTTTTCTATAAAATTTTATGCTAGGCCCAGTCACTATTTTCTCTCTCAGGTGTTTGCAACATTTATCTCAGTTTATTTTCTGAAATAATAGGCTATGTGCATTTACAATCTGTTTGAGGAGATTAAAAACTAGGTAGAGCCAGACAATAATCTGGGTGGTGCGAGGGTGGACCCGCAGTGGCAAACAGTCTGTGGGGTGCCGACCTTATCAAGCCAGCGGACCGATATAAGTTTGCTATCTGGGTGGTAAGGATTAGCTCACCTAGCATGTTTCCAGCTCTGCTCAGAACAGATTTGAAAGCTTTACTGAGTGACATTAAACCTGTTCTGTGGTGTTTGAAGCTGTAGCTTCTTAGCTAAGCTAATGCTGGCTGGCTCCTCTCACCTACCTCCTTAATTAATTTAGCTAATGAGATTCAAACACCCCAGTACAGGTTCAATTCGACTAGCTGGTGCTCTGCTATCACAAGTATAGACAATAAAACTGCAAAGCAAAGTGGACTGATTGGTGTTCAAGTGACAGAAAGCCGAAATCAAACCTGTTCTGTAGTGTTTTAAGCTGTAGCCTGTTAGGCTAAGCTAACACAAATGTACAGTGTCTGCCAACACAGTATACACTCAGTTTCAGCAAACCAATGCTTAAAAACACCCATTTAGAGGATAAAGAATCTATATAGAGACAGACATCTGAGAGCGCAAATTCGAGTGACTGTGTTGAAGTGACAGAAAAATAAAAAAGACAACTGTTCTGTGGTGCTTGACCGGTACCCTGCTGGTGAGGCTAATACTAGAGAAGTTGGCTCACTACAGATTCAGCCCACTGCAGTACAGCCTCAATTTCAGTAACTGATGCTCAAGTAACATCCGTTTGGAGGATAAAGACTTGGACAGCATGCCGTGAAACTGGTTCTGCAGGGAAAGACAGAATCGAATGTATTTGTGGTGGGTGCTGTTTATCGCTATTAGCCTGTTAGCAGTTACCCAGATAGCAAGCATATATCAGTCCACTAGCTTGATTAGGTTGGCACCCCACTGACTGTTTGCCACTGCTGGTCCACCCTCGGACCAACCCAGATTACTGCCCTGCATACAAGTTCTAACTAGTTTTTAAACTCCCCAAACAGATTTTAAATGCACAGAGACTTTTATTTTCGAAAATAAACCTAGACAAATATTACAAATAACTGAGAAAAAAGAATGACTAGGCCTGATATAAAATGATTTTAAAGAGAATGTTGTTGTTGACACTGAGCTGGATTAAAATTATTTACTAAACTAATTTACAAAGTATAACTAAAGGAAGGAAGGAAGGAAAAATTGGACTGTGAGTTGAAAATGAGTGATGATAAGTGGAATTTTGTCTATACTCTGCTTAACCACCGGTGGTCCGCCCGGAAAACGCTGAGCAAAACGCCAGTGGACTGCCAGCTTTGCTATCAGTGGGCCAACAGTGGTCCACTATCTTCTTGCTATCAGGGTAGCCACTCATTTGTGTAGTTTTCTTAAGTATTTGCTGGTTCTGATTTCTCTCAATTGAGGTCTTGGGTTTAGGTAGAACATGACATAAAGGTCTGAATACTTCTTTTTTTGTTACTGCGGTACCTCAGTCTGATCTAATTCAGCAGAATGGTCAATATAGTTATGTATTTCAGACGAAATGTCCAATGGCAGAAGAAGTAAGTTTTGAATCAAACTGACTGTCTGTGGTCATTCTACAGAAATGCCCATTTTTGTGTCCCTAGTGTTTACAGGTATATTACAATTGAAAAACATGTTAGGGTTACAATTTATTTATATTTTAAAATAAAACAATAAGTTATTTTAACTATTAAACCTTCTTCAGCCATCAATTTAGCAATATTAATTTTTAAATCAATTATTTAGAATTCCAGGCACCACAGAAGAGCTCGTCCCCACAGTCGTGTGTGAAGGCTGAGGCCATATTTTGAAGAAAAAAACAATTTTTTCTGCAATTTTAACCACAATAATCTATACATGACTATGGAATATATAAATTAAATGACATAAAGAAAACAAATGCCAAATAAATATTATAAAATATATAATGAAAGTTGTTGTCCCCAGGAGTCGTGTCACTGGTGTTACTGCGTAACAAAAAATCTCTTATTTTGAAATAAAAGTCACACTGATGACATCACTCGACTTCCTTTTACCTGTTTTCTGAGGATCTATGAAGAAAAGCTCATGGTGAGTCCACTGTGTCTTTCAGTTATCAGAGATTTTCTCATTTAGCTCATGATTTCATATGAAGCTTTTAGCTGAAGTCACTGGTGTGACCGACGTTATTCTGAGGTAATTGTGAAAAAATAGAACACAAATGGATTAAATTACATATTTTAGTGGAGATTCCATGATTGACTACATGTGGTTTGATGCTCTGTAGCAGTTATTTAGTAAAATGCATTGTTCATTAAAAATGTCTCTGGTGTTCCCTTTATTATGTGTAACACCAATGAGGATCGGTAACACCAGTGACTCCTATGGAGAGATAGAAAAGTGGACGTTTCTGTAGAATGACCCAACCAACTGTATGCTAAAGATAGAAATTAGGTAAAAAAAAACAAAGTCTGGACTATTCCTTTAAGTGATCTTGTAATGCCTGGCCCAGATGACCGCTTCCTTTTGTCATCATGCCAGGCTTTTTTGTGTTGCATCTCTCTTCGCTGCTGGTCTGTAAGCTCGCTCTTGTATCCCTGTCTTCTTATTCAGGACGAAGTGCTGATGCTACATTCCTGTTTTAAAACATGGCAGTCTCCATATCAACCAAGCCTCTCCAGCTGCCACTGCCAGCAAAAGCAGACCTCCAGCCATTGATCAATATGATCATTTCTTCGCCTGTTCCATGGAAAGCCCCTTGATGTCTCCTGCATTGTTCAGTCGGGAGGCACAAGGCTTTGACTGGAACAGTACATGTTGAACAAGAACAAGTAGTGCTTGTTGATTATGGAGCATAATTACATTAACCACACACAGCCTGAAGAAGCTCAGTGCAGCGGTTTATTGCTCACAGTGACTCAGTGCACTGATTATAAAATGAAAAGCGCTGCAGGGAATCAGCTGAATACATTTGCTTTAATGGAGAGGGAGGTAGTATTTAGGGGGTGATTAAAAGTAAGTGGGACGCAAAAAAGTTGTTAGGACACAAAGGAGAAACACTCCCCTCTGGTGGTGGTGACGCGCCTGTGTTTATGTCTAGGCATATTTCCAACGGAGAACTATTAGTCACTATTATGGTCCAGTCACACTAGCAGTCGTGGACAGTAGCTAAGTAAATGTAATTCGTTACTGTACTTAAGTAGTTTTTTCATGTATCTGTACTTTACTGAAGTATTTCCACTTTTTACTTTCACTCCACTAAATTTCAAAGTCAAATATCTCACTTTTTACTACAGTTTGCGAAATCTGTCGTTCCTTCTGGTTTATGTATGTATAAAAACATAACATGTCAAAACGAAAGAAGCGAAAAGCAAGAACACCAATCAGGCTACAGCGCACTTTGTTTCGAGCTTGTTTTGACCAGTTGGACATACCGAACAGTGGAGATGACAGTGGACTTCAGGAGGAGCCCTCCAGCCCTGTCAGCACTCACCATCCTGGACAGAACTGTGATGGCAGTGGAGTCCTGCAAGTTCCTGGGCACAACAATCACCAGGGACCTGAAGTGGGACAGCAACATCAGCTCCCTCATCAAGACAGCCCAGCAGAGGATGTGCTTCCTGCGTCAGCTGAGGAAGTTCAACCTGTCCCAGGAGCTGATGGTGCGATTCTACACAGCCATCATAGAGTCTAGCATCACCACGTCCATCACAGTGTGGGGCAGCTCAGCCACCAAGCATGACATCCACAGACTGCAGCGCATCATCAGGTCTGCAGAGAGGACAATTGGGCTGCCCACAGTGCTGGAACTGCATGCCTCCAGAACCAGGAAGCGTGCAGAGAAGATTTCCACTGACTCATCCCACCCCGGGCACCACCTGTTCCAGCTCCTTCCCTCAGGCCGGCGCTTCAGCCAGATGAGGATCAGGACATCCAGGCTACAAAAGAGCTTCTTCCCACAAGCCATCACTCCCTTAAACAGTTAAAATATTACACTAAAACAATATTCCAGCTTCAAACTGCACTTCATAAATACTGGTATATAGGATCTAATTCAACTCCATCCTCTGAAACTACCGTCTTAGACCGGTGTTTATTCTAGCATCTTACTTACCAGCCTTACTACCCCACTTATCGGACTGTTACCTCACTTACCTGCCTTATTACCCCACTGTTACCTCATTGATCCCTTTCTCTGCCACTATACACCCTTTAACTGCTGCTGCACTCAGCACTTTAACTTAAGACACATACTTTGCACAATATAAAGGTTACAGGTATGACTGTGTGTGTGTGTGTGTGTGTGAGTAAGTGATGGTAGAAATGCATGTTTTATTTTATTTTATTTTGTTATATTTTATATTTATTTTATTTTATTCACTACATGTAAGTGTCTGTCTGATTCTGTGCACTGTGAGCTCCTGTAACCAAAACCAAATTCCTTGTATGCGTAAGCAAACCTGGCCAATACAGCTTGATTCTGATTCTGATAAAAAAAGAAAAATTAGGGAAGCAAAAATGTTCCGTGGTTGAACTCTGTATAAAGTAATGATTCAACACATCAACACACCATGCAGGTTTGGATTGTGGTGCTATAATTGCTGGTGTAATAGTGGTTCTTCATCTGGAAGACTAGAGGCTTTGCTAAATTATCTTTAGCTTCAGCTGCAAGTCTTAGCAAAGACAAACCTCACTGGGGTTAATACTGTTCATAGCAGCTCTACCTGCTTGTAAAAGCTGGAAAACAGGAAAATCATAAGATCCATTACATACTTGAGTACAACTGACACTGCAGCAATAAGAGTTAACCCTATATTGCCTTTGTTTTGTCTGTTATGTTTGTATTTATTGTAAAATGTGCTGTAAATTGAGCTGCTACTATCCACCTGGAAGTATAGCCAACATTATGTTTACAAACATTCTGATTCGGCCGACATCGCTTATTTTTCACATGACCACTGTGTTACGAGATTGGCTGAAATATCCAGTAAGGGAACGGAGTTTTCCTTTAATAACGGTTTTAGCGAAGTGTGCTTACTCTTTCTCTGGGACATTTCTGGGATAACATGCAGTTTTTGGTGACCAATATTTTCATGACCATGACCACTGGCTATTGATCACTTCGGGGCCATGATTGCTTGACACTCTTCAAAGTGGAAAACTCTGTCTTCACTATTTGCGGTTTTTGAAGACACTTCATTAAAGCATTTGGTTTGAGCTTGCTAGTAATTAGATGGAATCAACACCAGGAGCCCTGCCACTTCTTATTGCTCCCATTAGATAAAAAAATTACTAAAAAAATGCAAGATGGTGCCCTTATTGAATGAAGGTAAAATGGGGAAAGTGACAATAAATGTTAATAATCATTTACAAAATTACAGTTTTGCACAAAAAATGAGTTAATTTTGGACTCGCTCGAGAGTGCCCTCTAGTGTCTGACCAACCCAGAAGGCATGGTCAGTTGTCAGTTCTCCTCAATACAAATTCTCTGATGGAACAAGGACAAGTCTTTCATTGTGAAGAGTGTCAAGCGATCATGACCCAGAAGTGACCGTAGATGATTGTGATTCTGATAGCAGTGCAGCAATGTTGCCAAAAGTTTGCACACAGCAAACCGAAACTTGTAGAAGCTGATCTGAATGAGTGGAAAGTACAAAATGTATGCAAAATGCAAATTTGCACATCTGAAAATGGGACTGACGGCAATAAAACCCCAAAATTATTCATTTTTTTATATTTGCACTTTAATACATTTAAATTTATTTTCACACTTCATGACTGGGATACATTTTGGCTTCAATCTAACCCCATAAGTTAATTTCGAGGAACTGTGTAAAATAACCAGACCTGTTCTCCATCTGGAGCACTAGCATGTTATTTGAGGGAGATACATTCATTCCTAATGGAAACAATCTGTATTGTCTTAGTCATGCGCCAGACATCTTCTCTCTATTTCTTGTAATACCGAAGGTTTCGTCTTTCTTATTTTGCATTTGGATTGAGATGATCTCTCTCTCCCTCTCTCTCTCTCTTTCTCTTTCTCTATCTCTCTCTCTCTCTGTCTCTCAGGGTGCTAATCTTCCTCAGTGATGCTGATGGCACTACAGGGAGCCCTTGACGAGGCGGGACGTTTTTCTCTCGAGCGCCGCCAAGTTCTCCGTTTTCATCTCTGGAGATCGTTACCCGCAATCAGCGGCCGTCCAGCACCATCGACGGCTGATTACGCCGAGCGCGAGGCGCGACCTCGCGAGCGCCTAATGATGGGGGAGAATCTCATTGAGAGTCAGATGTAAGCGGAGGCGCGAGAGGGCCCGCGAGCCTGGCCCATGCTCTCTATGTAAATTCCCGCCAAGGAGATCGGCCGGCCCCGACAGTCACCATGACGACTTGAGCCTAATCAACGCTTCCCTTTTTGGCTCGAGACACTTGGTCAGGAGATCTTGAGGTCACCGTCACATCTTGAGCCCTGGGAGGTTATAGCAACATCAGCGTCGGTCAGACAGTTCTGGGTTTTTGATGCCCGTTTATACCCCAGGCCTACAGTTCCAGTCACAAGTTTCGACAGAAAGATTGAACGTTTTTTGAGATATTAAAGGCATTTTGATCTAAGAGAGAACTTGGGCTGGAAGTGCGGCTTCAAGCTAGAAGGCCAAATCCCCTATACTGACATAGAGACAGGACTAAGAGAGGCCTGAGGAACAGGGAGGAGATGGGATGGTGATGGGGTCACAGGAAACTGATGGTAGAAATGAACATTTAAAGGACTTAGATTGGAAGCAGGAGGAACTTCAGACATGGTCCTCATCCCAAAATTTGAATTATTTCATTACCTCACCTATAGCTGCATAAGTCCACTGTGCCTAGATTAGCACTTCTATCCACAAGTTGTGTTGTATGGTCTGGTTCTTGAAGTTCTTGATACCTACAGTAGTGGTGGGCAGGTTCATCAGCCTGTGCAGGGTGATCCACATCTATCTACATATCAACATCCTATGTTGGCAAAGAACAATGGCACCGTCAGGGGTACGACAAGGGGGCCACGGCCACCCCAATACAATCGCTGGCCCACCCAGTAACCCCACTGGCAAGTTGCATATGCATATATGCTGCATAATATGCTTCTGTCTGATATATTACGATGTATTGTTAATTATACAACAGTTAGTTCCGCCCACGCAAGCTGATTGGTTGAGAAGCGTTCTAACTGTGCTGTTATTTCGCCATAACATCACAGGTTTTTCACAAACACTGTATCACTCCGCTGAGACGCTCAACACATTTGAACGTTTTTACTTCTTACTTTGCCACAAACAGAAAATGGACACTTTTAAGATCACATTTGGTCAGACTCTGAAGATGAGATGACACTAAATTCCCAAACTGTCATCACCACTGAGCAGCTTTTCAGTCGGCAGCTGAGACAGAAGAACAGCTAAACAACCTGGAATCAGCCAGAAATGAACCCAACACCATTCGCCAAACTAAATGGGCTGTAAGATGCTTTACAGACTGGCTGGAACAAAACAACATTAATACTGATCTGGCAAAAAATGACAAAACTGAGCTAAACCTGATATTGCAGCAGTTTTATGGCTCAGTCTTTACTTCAGAAGGCGAGGCTTACAGCAGACTGTGCAGCGAGTGAGCAGAGCTCGTTACTCTGACGTAGCAACAAGCTGCTCGTTAAGGAACTATAATTTGGTGAAGGAACTGCTAACATTAAAACATATTAAACGCCGCGTTCACGGCCCAGTTTATTAATTTATTACTTTATTTATTTAACTGTTGTATAAAAGCAACAGAACACTCGAGGAGTGTGTTATCGCCAATAACATCACGGCTGTGATGATCTACGGGGACCAAATCACAGCCGTGATGTTATTTCGCAATAACACACTCCCTCACATGTTCTATTGCTTATTTATGGGAGACAGTTTAACCCAACTTGGCCTCAGAAAGAGAGATTTGCACTTCGAGCAGTTTAAAACACCCCATTTGGGAAACTTCAGAGCAGTACTTAAAGGTCAGTAGATGGCAAAATTGTGGAACTTCAAGATAAAGTTGTATGCAAGCCAGAGAAGCTACCATTCCAGCACTAACAAGCTGAGGACACTACATGAAAAATATGCACCCAAATGCATTCCGATTCAGTTCCTCCTCAATTTCATGCTCCCTCTGATAAAGCAAGGTCACGGTCTCAAGCGTTTACGCAGCACTAAAACAATAGAAAGCCAAAAGAGTGAAAAAGTCTTTTGCTTCAATTTAATAATCTAGCCTGTAGCAAAACGTAGATTTACACCTTTCTTAAACCTTTTTAACTCTCTGTTAAGTGAATGTGGCTCCTGGGGACTTGATTTGTGAAGGGGAATATGGATTTGAGGGGGAACTGAATCGGATGCAACACTCTTGTTGTATTGGTTTGCCCTCTTATATGAGCATAATGCGCAAAAATAGATATTCAAATGGTTTAAACTTACGTGTTTTTTTAGAAGGAATAATTGAACATCATTTTTGGCCAGTTTTGACAGCCCAACTGCACATCAGATAATTAGTAACTTTAACTGTAAAATAAATCAAAGAGTATCAATATGCAATTCCTTAACTTTCATATTGACATAGTTTTAACTAGTCTATATACCACAAGATCATCATCGTCATCATCATCATCATCATCTTAAATCACATCCAAATAGGGTCACGGTAGCAGTTGGGAGAGCATAGAATCCCAGATGACCCTTGTCCCCCACAACTTCCTCCAGCTCGTTCTGGCGGACCCAAAGCTGCTCCCAGGCCAGCTTGGAGACATAATCCCTCCAGCGAGTCCTAGGATGACCTTGGGGCCTAAACCCAACCCTGGCAAACGAGGCTTTCTTCCGACAACAGAGATATACACTCATACAAATGTGTACAGTTACTCAGAAACGTGTAAGATCAGTTAAATTTACCATCATTCTTGAGCGTTTATTCTCAACCTGTTGGCATACAGGCTAATAATGCTAGAAGTACAGCTTCTGAGCTACATGACGTTGGCAATTGATTATTCTAAATATACCAATTGACATGTCAGTATTCTATTCTAGTTTAGGGTCTGGTGCATTTAATGGTCTTGTACTAGTGCTTGAGGACCTCATCCTCACCTGAAAGAGAGAATGATTGCTGAATAACACTGCTTACACTGCAGGGTGAGAATTTCCAAATGACAGACAGAGCCTGAATGTACAGCACTCAGTCTTTTTTTGGTTCTGAAAGACCCAAAGCACATGCCAATGAATGTGTTTTGTCATTTCTTTTATGATTGATATTTTAACCCTACATTGGAGGAAAAAGACTTCACCTTATTTAATTAGGTGTACAGCACTACATGCTTTTTATTTCGGGTGACGCTTGCACAGTCAGTCAGTCAACAAAGCATTTAACCACTCCAGCTAGAGCCTTCTCGAGGAGGGAAGGCAAATATTCACCAAATGAGCAGACATAAATGCTAATCATAGACATCTCAGAAACAGAACTACCCTTATTACCGCCTGTGGTAGATTGAGAAAAGTCCAGGCCAGGTGTTCCCGAAGATGAGGGTCTGCAAGGCATGTTATTATTAGGACATAAAACATGTGACCAGCGGTTCAGTTCAGGTCATACGGAGACTTGGCTAGATGTTCTCCTTTAAGCTAGAAGGCCAAATCCCCCATACTGATGTAGAGACAGAACTAAAAGAGGTCTAAGGAAAAGGGAGGAGACAGGGTGGTGGTGGGGTCACAGGAAACATTGCTTTGTGGAAAAAAAAAAAAGCTTTAAATGAGCAAAGAGACTGATTCCCAAGTGACAACCAGAAAGGCTTTACAATGGAGTTTGCACCTGCTAGTTATGAATCACGGCTACATTGAAACTAAGTTACTTTTAAAAATGTTGTTTTTAAATTCAGGTAGCTGGTAAACTTGAATGCAGTTGAAGTTCAGTGTTGAGCTGGAGCAACTGGCTACAGATTATAGACCAGTGGTCTTAAATGCCTGTCCAGGAGGGCTGGAATCCAGCACTGTTGGGTGATTTCCTTGCTAAAAAACACCAGATTTTGCCAGTTTTAGCAGGTCTGTTAGAGCAGGGAAACCACCAAACTAGGCTGGACTCCGGCCCTCCAGACCTGGACTTTGAGACCCCCCATTATAGACTAACATACATCGATCAGGCATAAGATTATGACCACCTCCTTGTTTCTATCCTCACTGTCCATTTTATCAGCTCCACTTACTCTATAGGTGCACTTTGTAGTTCTACAGTTACAGATTGTAGTCCATCTGTTTCTCTGCATACTTTGTTAGCCCCCTTTTAATGAGGTAGGAGTGTCTAAAAGAGTGGACAGTGAGTGTTTAAAAACTCCAGCAGTACTGCTGTGTCTGATCCACTCAGACCAGCGCAACACACACTTCTTCATCAAAACCTCAAATGAAATTTAACAATGGATGTCAGTTGATGACTCAGTAAGAGACAATAAAGGTGCCAAGAAGGGTTCTTTGGAGCCGTGCCACAGAGGACCCACTTCTGGTTCTCTTAGTCTTTAAATGGATGCTTTTTTAAAATAGCTATTTTTTATACATGATAGATAGAGAGATAGATAGACAGACAGACAGACAGACAGATAGATAGACAGACAGATAAATAGATCAATCGATCGATCACATTATTAATCCCAAAGGGAAAGTCTCCCATCACAGCACCACAACAAGTGCAAAAGTATTGTTGTACGCTATTTGGAGATGCATAAATAGAAGAAGTAAAGATAAATAATAAAACATACTAAAACAATGATAGAAATATAATGTGCAGTACTTAAATAAAATCGCAGAAATACTATGCAGTTGACAATGCAATGGTGCATGTCCGCTCCAGTGAATGAACCGAGTGACTACGCACTGTAAACGATTTAACAGTTGTGCAATGTGTAATATTTATGGATGTATGAACAAGATGGCATGTGGATCTTTTTAAACTTTAAAGAACCTCAAGAACCTCCAGGTTCTATACCATTATTCTTTCCAATAACTGCACATCCAAGCCAAGACATATTTAGCAACCCTTATTTTTGAGAATATACATAAAAAGATGAGACCTAAAGGCATTAGCGAAACCGTTAATCCACCCATGAAACTGCATTTGAGAATAAATTTTAATATGCAAAGTTCACCGTTATCTAATATCTCGTTATATCCTAGCTTTAATGTTCTGGGCAGAATTGAATGTGTGAAGTGCAATTTTGGTACATGGTAAAATTTCATTTGGGATTTTGGTGAGGCTCTACTTTTGCTACATTCAGTTTTATGTAATGAACAAATAACCAGCACAGCAACGCATAGTTGAGGAAAGCTGATGGACGTTCCCATATGACCTGAACTGAACCGCTGGTCACATGTTTTATGTCCTAATAATAACATGCCTTGCAGACCCTCATCTTTGGGAACACATTGCCTGACTCCTTCTCAGTCTTCCACAGGCTGTAATAAGGGTAGTTCTGTTTCTGTGATGTCTATGATTAGCATTAATGTCTGTTCATGTGGCGAACGCTTCCCCTCCCTCCCTGACGAGGCACTAGCTGAAGTGGTTAAATGCATGTTCACGATAGAAGGCTTCATGTTTCGTATGTAGGCTGTGGAGACGTTGTGGGAGAGAGCAAGTGTTCATCTTTCTGTCACATTTTGTGCAGTAAAATCCAAGGACGTGTCATCAAAACCTTTTCTTTTCTCCTATCTCCCAATAACCGTTATGTAATTAATAGTCAACGATGGCAAAACTGTCCAAACGAACCAAACAAAGGCTAAACCACTGTTCTGTGCTTTGGCTGTGGAGATATGACTGCTTAGTCATGTATTAAATAAAGCACATTCTCAGATGACAACTGATCTTTGGCATTCATGGATTCCCGATTTCGACTCTTTGAATTTTCGTACCACACTTTCTGTCTCCACAACCTTGGGTGTTGAAATGAAAAGACCAGCAAATAGTTGAAGAAAAAAAAAAAATGTATTTCTACTAAACAGTCACTAGCTACAAAGATCTGACTTTGCTAGGGGTGGGATCGTATCTGTTCAGGGCCGGATGCTGATCTAGAATCTATTTGGGGTGTTTTCTCCTTCTTTATAATTAAGCAGGTTCTGGACCTTCAGTCCATTTTACCACCTGGTGGTAAAATCAGCTCATGATGGAAAACAGACAATGAACATGTTCATATGTACATTAATAACACAGTTATCATCTGGTTATTTGGCAGAGTTTGACCGGGCCATAAGACAAAGACTTTGCACCATGACAGCAGAGTTTGCCACGACATAAACTAGGAACTTTGTACTGCAACAGCAGAGTTGGACTGGGCCATAAGACGGGGACTTCACACCGTGCCTGCACAGTTTGACTGGGCCATAAAATGGGGTCTTCACACCATGACTGCAGAGCTTGACTGGGCCATAAGATGGGGTCTCACACCGCGCCTGCACAGTTTGGGCCATAAGATGAGGACTTCACACCATGACTGTGGAGTTGAACTGGGCCATAATATGACGGCTTCATACCACGACTGCAGAGTTTGACTGGGCCATAAGACAAGGACATTTCACATCACGACTGCAGAGTCGGACTGGGCCATAAAATGAGGGCTTCACACCACAACTGCAGTGTTTGACTGGGTCATAAGACGGGGACTTCACACCATGACTGCAGAGTTTGACTGGGCTATAAGATGAGGGCTTTGCACCGCAACCCAGACTTTGACTAGGCCGCAAGCTGGAAACTTCACACTGCAACTATAGAGTTTGACCAGGCCATGACCCAGGAATGCCACACCACGTCAATGAAGTTCACTAGGTGGTGAGCAACGGACTGCGACAGCGGAATCTGACTACAGCACGAGCTGGGAACTTTGCACCATAACAGCGGACTTTGACTGGGCTGCAAGCTGGGGACTTCTCATTGCAACAGTGGAGTTTGACAACAGTGCAAGCCAGGGAATTCACACCACCACAGGAAAACCTGACCAGGCAGTGAGAAAGGGGCTCATCATGACAGTGGAGCATGGGCCCCTTTGCACTTTGAACTATGCACTGCAACAGTGGACTTTAACTGCAGTGCAAGTCTGGGACTTCACAACCCAACCGTGGAGTTTGACTTGGTCGCAAGCCGGGGACGTTGCACTGCAACAGCGGAGTTTGACTATAACACAAGTCTGGGACTTTGCAAAGTGACAGTAGAGTTTGACTTGGTCACGATCTGGGGACTTTGCACCACTGCAGCGGAGTTTAAACCAGAAAACGCATCACTGTCATCAGAGTATCTCTTTCTCCCAGCAGGGGAGCCGCCCGTGTGTTGTAAATTGTAAAGCGTCTTATATAAATTAAACTTTATATCGCATAAAATAGTGGTCTGTGGTTCTTGGTCACTTTAAATAAGCAAACAGACTGATTCCCAAATGATAACCAGAAAGGCTTTACAGTGGTCATTGCACCTACTAATGGGTAATTAAAGACTCACGACTACATTAAAACTAAATTACTTGGTGCAACCTCGTAAATTTTAGCTTGTAAACTCGAATGCAGCTCATGTTCAATGTTGAATTGGTTCAACTGGCTACAGATTACGGATCTGGGGTCTTGAACTCCTGTCCTGTTCAGCACTGCTTGGTGATTTCTCTGCTTAAACACAGCCAATTTTGCCAGTTTTAGCAGGTGTGTTAGAGCAGGGAAATCACCAAACTGTACGGCCCTCCAGGACTGAAGTTTAAGACCCCTGTCATAGATTAATTAATGCAGACCTCGAGTTTTCCCATTATCGGATTACTCTAGTACGTGTGAATGCGTCAGATGAATTATTGCCAAAGTGTTTTTTCGGTTATGAGATCATTTGAGATTATTTATGAGATTATTCTCAAAATATTCACAATACAGTGAAAATCACTAATTATATCCAGGAATTGCAGACAATCGCAGTTGGAAAACAGAGGTTATCTCTCTCCCAAAATAAATGCAGGAAAGAAACGCCTCATCTGGCGTTTGTCATCACAGTCCATGGTGGTTTCATCATTGCCACCATTGGCTTCTCTAAGGACAAACTACAGTGCATTGCCAAGTCGGCAGAGTGTCATTGGAAGTAACCTTCTCTCCGCTGAAGCGCTGTTAATTGTAAATTGTGAAGTTCTTGTGCATCTTCTGCTCTGAAATACATTGTTGGCATATAAGACCCCTCTGAAAATGCCATTTACAGCCTTGAGCAAGTTCTAAGATATGAAGTGCAGCAGGTTAATAAGCTTAGTTTGAAATGAGCTTGACAGATGTTACCTGAAAAGGTGAATTCAGGCAGATAAACTCTCAAAGTTTTAGCTGTTCCAATCACTGCTGACAGAATACCTACAATCACGATGGCTGTTATGATTATCAGTCCTATATGCCTGGATTAAAATTCAAGCTTGTAGGTTTTGTCCTGAATTTCAGCGGTTGCTGGCAGCTTCATCTTGCACATCCTGAAGAACCGAAACGCGCATATATGGAATAAATACTGAGGCATACATAGGATATGCAAAAGCAGGCATGCATACAAAGAAAAGAAAGCAATGTTTGAAATGGATGAATGCAAATGAATCCTCTGCATTTGCAGAATTCATTTCAGTGTCTGAAGTTTGCTGTTGGCCAATTGTAATTAAAAATTTTGGGTAGCATCAAATGCACAAAGGCAAAACCTGGCAAATGGTTCACTTTCATTAAGCATACATTCTACTTTCACTATGCAAAACAATTGGATGTATTTAGCGTTTCATGATGAATGACCGGCATCAAGAACAGACATTCTTGTCAGACAAGTTTGGTGCACCATAGGACTGTACAGTATTGTCAAAAGTCAGAAACACACATTTCAAATAAAAACAGCTTTTGTAGCAGAGATGTGGGAGATGCCTGTTTAAAAATGTATTGAAGCATCCAGGCAAAGAAGAACCAGAGGGAAACATTTGCACATGTGGGTAGATGCTCTTTTACTGAACAGGCAGAAGAACTGCCGTCAGCGCTAACCAAGCAGCTGGAATAGCAGGCAGGTCAGTTCTCCTTTATGGTGGACACTAGACCCACATGAACTACCCCACACAGAATAACACATGCAACACGTCAACTAACATCAACAACTTAAACTACAAATGTTAGTTTCTCCTAGCACCTCCGTTGAGCCCCTTCACGTGGCTGCTATGCATGGCCGTGCCTCCCGTGCCCCTATAGCAGTGCAGCAAGTGGTGGGACGCCACAGTATTAATCCTTCTTAAATATTTTTAAAATTATGTAGCAAAAAACAAGCTGGCTTAAGATGTTTAGCTGGGCAGCTTTAAGGTGATTAACTTAAATGACCATCAATCGAAACAAGGTACAACAAGTACATTTGGAGTAAAATTTATATGGGGACACATGGTAGAAAACCAAATCAACTGATGCACCATATATCTTAGTTTCAAGCAGTAACATGCACAGACTTCGGTGGGGGGAGGGGCGGGGCTGAGGATTTTCAAAAGGGCATTTTGTGGGGGCACTTCTGGAGGAGATTTTGGCCCAATCTCATTTCTTCTTTTTACCCCTATCCCTTGTTTTCATGTGCCGCCCTACGAAATGGGACCCTCAAATAAAAAAAAAAAATGTTACTTCATCAACAGCTACTAGCGCTGCTCTGTAGGCGACCCGGCCCGTCTTCAGTGACAGCAGAGGAGGGTAAAGTTCAGCTCCTCACTGCTGGGCTTTAGTTACATTTAGGCCATCATATGCCTTCAAAGAGGGGGGCAATTATTTTATATCGCCCACCCCTAATTCTTCAGTGATACGAAGCTGAAGTCAGATATTCATCAGAATCATGTTCATAAATAAGACGATAGGAAATTGCTGATAGATGAGATTCCTTTGCAAATTCATGCTGCAAGACAGCAGTTTATTCTGAAGGAGCACTGCGGTTGACCTCTTGTGGGTTCATGATCTTTGCAGTAAATACATATTGATTGGCTCTCTAAGGCAGTTGACTTGCTTGAGAGATCCTTTTGTTGTACTCAAGCCTTAAATTAACAAAGCACAAAGCAAAACCAACACCAACCAGTTTGTCTTAGAGTCTCTGTAGTTGCTGAACAATAAGCCCTAGAATGTAATAAGCCTGAGATTTTAAGGGGTTAAGATGTAAACAGTGATGTTCAATACTATGTTCTAGTTCTAGAGTCAGAATTGTTCACAGTGGTCGCCATAGGAACCAGACATCTGATGGGTTTAATGCCTCTAAAAAAGAGGGTCTCAAACCCAAACTCTTAAAAATGTTCTAGGGGTTTTAGCCAGGTGGTCTTCTCCAAGTGGGGCCCAAAAAAAAAAAATCAGGGAAAAAATGGTTACACACACACACACACACACACACACACATATATATATATATATATATATATGAAATATTAACTTTCACTGTCCAAAAAAAGAACACATATCTCCAATTTTTGCTACTTTTATTTTTCTGCATAATTTGAGTTCAGCAGCTGCCCTTTACATGTGAAAATTTCATGATGATTGGACCAATTGATATAGCTCAAAATTGATTATTATTATTATTATTATTATTATTATTATTAACAACAACAACAACAACAACAACAATAATAATAATAATAATAATAATAATAATAATAATGATGATGATGATGATCATTTATTTTTATTAATAATATTGGTGGTAAAAATACATAAAGTGTTTAATAAATATGGTATTATAGTGTTCGGTTAAATCAAATAAACTTATACTTAACACAAGAATGAAATGGGACTCTTATTGTGATAGCAGTGGTGTTCCTGCTAAACCCGAGTGAAGTTACTGCGAGTGAAGTGAACATGGAGCAGCTTATTCTGCATCCTCAATGGATTTGTTTGATAATTTAATTCATTTCTTAATTCTGACATGCTGTATATACCTCTACAGTCATGTACTAAAGTTTGGGCACCCTGGTCAAATAGCATGTCTTCTTGATTTTCTAAGTGTAAATAAGTGAACACATCCTCTACAGTGACACACTACTACACAATTTATGCGCAATTACTGTTTATTTGCTGAATTTGGGGAATTGGGGAATAATAAAACATTAAGTAAGCATGGATTCTGCAAAGGTTTTGGTACATTTTTATTTAATGCCTTAATTTTTTCCAGTATGTCAAACTCAGTGGAAGAATACCATATCGCTGTTGTCGGATCAAAACCTCATATCTCCAAAATGGTAACTTTACAGGAGAAGGTAAAAACATACTCTACCTTTAATGTAAGTCAAAGGAACCAGACTTTTTTTCCAGGTCACTGTGGGTCATTTCTGTTGGTCCATTCATCATGAAATTTACACACAATGTATAGGACCATGGGTACTTTCAAATTATGTCAAAAACTGAAAAACGACAAAAATGGAGATGCAAGGTTTGGTTCCAACAGCAGTGATATTTAAGTGTGTTCCCTTTAGAGGAGGCAACTTATTTTCACTTAGAAGGTCAGCAAAATACATCATTTGACGAGGGCTGTGCGTCTTGAATGAATCCACAAAGGCAGGTTAAGCTAAATATCGGTTGAAATTAGAACAATAGCTTAGTTAGCTATAGCTAAATTACAACTCTGTCAGGTTTTTGTTTTAATGGCCTCTTTTGAATGGTTCCTCCTTTTCCCTTTTTTTGAAATTTTTCCAATTTTCTCCCCAATTTAGTCCACCCACTAGTTAGGCCTCCATCAATCACACGATACCACCAGTGCTAGGAGAGTGAAAGCGCTTGGAGGAGAACACTAACCAACAGTTCTGTTACGTCAGCTAAAAGATGCCTGCATCATCCTACCCACCCAGAGGGAGCAAGGCCAATTGTGCTCTCTTGGACTCGGTCACAGATGGCTGTAGCATCACCGGGGATCGATCTAGGTTCAACGCTTAGACGGTTGCGCCTCATTTTCCCTTTTGATATTGTTAGCATTGGCCTAAGCAGATTTTATATACAGTCATGGCCGAAACTGTTGGCACCCCTGAAATCTTTTCCAGAAAATGAAGTATTTCTCCCAGAAAATGATCGCAATTGCACGTTTTGTTATACACACGTTTATTTCCTTTGTGTGTATTGGAACAACACAAAAAACAGGGGAAAAAAAGCCAAAAATGATATAATTTCACGCAAAACTTCAAAAATGGGCCAGACAAAATTATTGGCACTGTCAACTTAATATTTGGTTGCACACCCTTTGGGAAAAATAACTGAAATCAATTGCTTCCTATAACCATCAACAAGCTTCTTACACCTCTCAACTGGAATTTTGGACCACTCTTCTTTTGCGAACTGCTCCAGGTCTCTCATATTTTAAGGGTGCCTTCTCCCAACAGCAATTTTAAGATCTCTCCACAGGTGTTCAATGGGATTTTGATCCGGACTCATTGCTGGCCACTTCAGAACTCTCCAGTGCTTTGTTTCCATCCATTTCTGGGTGCTTTTTAAAGTATGTTTGGGGTCATTGTCCTGCTGGAAGACCCATGACCTAGGACGCAAACCCAGCTTTCTGACACCGGGCCCTACACTGTGACCCAAAATCCTTTGCTAATCTTCAGATTTTATGATGCCTTGCACACAGTCAAGGCACCCAGTGCCAGAGGCAGCAAAACAACCCCAGAACATTTTTCTTTGAACCTCCACCATATTTGACTGTAGGTAAAGTGTTCTTTTCTTTGTAGGCCTCATTCCGTTTTGGTAAACAGTAGAATGATGTGCTTTACCAAAAAGCTCTATCTTGGTCTCATCTGTCACGTACATTTTGGCAAACTGCAGTCTAGCTTTTTAATGTCTCTGTGTCAGCCGTGGGGTCCTCCTGGGTCTCCTGTCATAGCGTTTCATTTCATTTAAATGTCGACAGATAGTTCGCGCTGACACTGATGCACCCTGAGCCTGCAGGATAGCTTGAATTTCTTTGGAACTTGATTGGGGCTGCTTATCCACCATCTGGACTATCCTGCTTTGCAACCTTTTATCAGTTTTTCTCTTCCGTCCACGTCCAGGGAGATGGGTGCCATGGGTTGTAAACTTCTTGATTATGTTGCGCACAGTGGACAAAGGAACATCAAGATCTCTGGAGATGGACTTGTAACCGTGAGATTGTTGATATTTTTCCACAATTTTGGTTCTCAAGTCCTCAGACAGTTCTCTTCTCCTCTTTCTGTTCTCTATGCTTAGTGTGGCACACACAGACACACAATGCAAAGATTGAGTCAACTTCTCTCCTTTTTATCCGGTTTCAGGTGTGATTTTTATATTGCCCACACCTGTTTCTGGCCACAGGTGAGTTTGAACGAGCATCACATGCTTGAAAGCAAGTTATTTACCCACAATTTTGAAAAGGTGCCAATAATTTTGTTCCGGCCCATTTTTGGAGTTTTGCGTGAAATTATATACGCTATATACGCAGTTATTTTTGTGTTGTTCCAATACACACAAAGGAAATAAACATGTGTACAACAAAACATGTGCAATTGCAATAAATTCTGGAAGAAATACTTCATTTTCTGGAAAAATTTCAGGGGTGCCAACAATTTCGGCCATGACTGTAGCTAATGTTGAATAACTATCCACAGTATCTGGTGGCTGAAGCAAATCTACCTTTTAGAACAACGAAAAAATGATTTGACAGATTTAAGGACACACTGTAAACGTAAGACAAGCCATATGAAGCTCTAAAAGCTCCCTGACAGAAAGTTATTAAATGACACGGTTATGAATACGCTGCCTGACGCCTGAGATGTTGTTTTAAGATAAGTTTTAAGAGAAAGTTTAGCCTAAAATGCATTTTCTTACTCCGTTCATGGTGGTGGGTACATGCAGTGTGTTGTAAGGCAAAATATCCCCTCGGAAAAAAAATGTTCATTCAGCTTTACCACTATTTTACCATCATCACCATTCAGTATAAAACTCAGCAGACAATGTAGGTTCACTGCTGGTTTAGGATAGTAAATAAAATGTCTATATTTGTGTTGTAGACGTGGCGACTCCTGGTTCCTATCACCACCACTTTCTTTGTTTATATCTCCCATTTAGAATTCTCCTCGAAACTCTAATAGCTGTTGAATGCCAGTGGAGGGAAAACCTCCCATGGTTGTTCTCTCTGTAGGAGGCGAACAGTTTGCTGTGTTGTAGGCATGGCTAAGCTGATTGTGCCTCCATTTCCTGGCTGTGATGAGGTCCTGAGTTCGAAATGCTCGGTGTTTTAACATCTCCACTAATTTCCTTCCTTTTAGTCACCACCCCCTTGGGTGTAAATTGGAGCCATTTCAGCCATAGGACGTCGAACGTTCTCTGTTTTTTGTGGCTTTTCTCTCGTGTTTCTTCCTCCTGGAGAAGAATGCTGCAAACCAGGTGACTCACCCCAGAATACAGATCACTCTGAGATTTTTTTTTTCTCAGAAGTGCTGTAAAACTTGACCCTATGGTTACTATGCCTACAGCGAGCCTCAGGATGACAGGCACGTTGTCCTAGACCTCTGAGGAGGTGTTGTGATTGTATAGCTTGCCGTGAGCATTTGAATGAGCCTATGTTTTCTTCTTTGGGACAAATGAATGAAGCTTTTCCACCAACTTTTCTAAATTGATGCGCAATACAATCATTAAGATGCACAGAAAATCATTCATAGAGAGAAACCTACAGCGGTGGTGATAGAAACCAGACGTTTGAAGCTTTTAAAAGCTACCCCACAGAAAGTTATTACACAAAATGGTTAGAAATACATGAGAAATTGTTTCACAAAACAACCAAAAAAAACTTATTTTTGAGATTTATTACTATTTTACCATTAACGTTACATAGAAGCATTACTATTAAGCATTACTAAACTGGTAAGGAATGTACCAATTAATGATTAACTAGTGATAGAAATAAAGACTGATGCTTAGATTTTGTTAAGTAGTTTAAAATCATTACTAAATGCTTAAGTTATGCCTTAAGTAATTTTTAACTAATGATAGTATTCTGGATTAGTTCTCCAGCAGTTATCTTCTGGTTTATTCTGACACGGACTCTTATAGTGAAAGCAGAACTAGCCGTCCTTCGCTGTGTTTTTGCATAGTTCAGGACGAACTTAGTCAGTCTAACACTGGCAGCCAAGGAAGCAAGACATAGCTAGGCCTAGAGCGAATTGTTAGCCTATACTGTATATAACGCTGCTGTCGGAAGAAAACCTTGTATCTCCATTTTTGTTGTTTTTCAGTTTTTGACATAGTTTGAAAATACCTGTTGTCCTTTACATTGTGTGTAAATTTCATGATGAATGGACCAAAAAGAAACGACCCAAAGTTGCTTTACATTAAAAGTAAAATAGGTTTTTTCCTTCTCCTGTGAAGTTACCATTTCAGAGAAACAAGGGTTTCTTCAGACAACAGTGATATATATATATATATATATATATATATATATATATATATATATATATACACACACACATATATATATATATATATATATATATTTATATACACATATATATATATATATATATATACACACATATATATCGTCCATTTTAGTTTACAGATATATTACACTTAAAAAACATGTTAGGGTTACAATTTAGAAAAGTTATTTGAACAGTTACGCCTTCTTCAGCCATCAATTTAGCAATATTGTTTTTTTAAGTCAATTATTTGAAATTCCAAGCACCACAGAAGAGCTCGTCCCCACAGTCGTATGTGAAGGCTGAGGCCATATGTTAAGGAAAAAAACATTTTTCTGCAATTTTAACTACAATAATCTATACATGTCTATGGAATATATAAATTAAATGAAATAAAGAAAACAAATGCCAAATAAATATTATAAAATATATAATGAAAGTTGTTGTCCTGAGGAGTCGTGTCACTGGTGTTACCGCGTAACAAAAAATCTCTTATTTTGAAATAAAAGTCACACTGATGACATCACTCGACCACCTTTTACCTGTTTTCTGAGGATCTATGAAGAAAAGCACACGGTGAGTCCACTGTGTCTTTCAGTTATCAGAGATTTTCTCATTTAGCTCATGATTTCATATGAAGCTTTTAGCTGAAGTCACTGGTGTGACCGACTTTATTCTGAGGAAACTGTGAAAAAATAGAATACAAATGGATTAAATTACATATTTTAGTGGATATTCCATGACTGACAACATGTGGTTTGATGCTCTGTAGCAGTTATTTAGTAAAATGCATTGTTCATTAAAAATGTCTCTGGTGTTCCTTTATTATGTGTAACACCAATGAGGACTGGTAACACCAGTGACTCCTATGGACAGATAGAAAAGTGGACGTTTCTGTAGGACGTGTTTATGTAATATTTATTACAGATATTACAGAGATAATATGTGTTATGTGCTAACAATCTATATGGAGGTTTAATTCTAGCATTTGCCCTAATATTATAATATATATGTATATATGTATATGTATGCATGTATGCATAGAGAGAGAGAAAGAGAGAGAGAGAGAGAGAGAGAGAGAGAGAGAGAGCTCTCTTCACAAATATTGAGAAAAACATTATTTTACTATTTCCTACTTCCATACTGTGCTTTTTTCACCTCATTAATGACCACGTAATTCAGAGGATACAGTGACATTTTGGAAATATGTGCACTGAACAAAAACGCATCACAGGGCCGACAGTGGCAATTTTCGAAAAATCCCATTCATTTCTGTCATAGAGAAACCCAGAGTTCCTGATATGGTCAAGACCCCAACTGCACAATGATGCATGACTTTAGACGTCTATAGACAAAACCAGCTCCTCATTTGTGCAGGTTACTGCCTTTAAAAAGACACACGACCTCAGCGTATATAGAGCTCTATAGTTACAGCCACAATTAGCAGTTAACGAGCTGCTGGTTACTCAGCGCTGCCAAGAAGGAGGGCGACTGAGGTGGTCATGTGACTTCAGTGTTAATGGAATATTTGTCACAGAATTGTATTGTTGTACACACGGTGTGGGAGTCTGGCTTTGTCAGCGGCTTTGTTTTTCCCATGCACACGCCAGGGTTTAGAGATCCTGTATACAGTGTCAGGCCAATCAGTTCTGTTTTAGAGGATGACCCGATTGACTTGTCGATTGAGCTGTCCAGCACCCTACTGCCTTCACTGCAAATAGGGGACCTGCATGTTCTCTCAACCAGCTCAATAACCATGAACTCTGTTCTCCCTTCGGCGTCACAAATGGAACAACTCAGCTCTGACATTTCGACTACAATTATATTCATTAATACAAACACACTCACTGGCCACTTTATTAGGTACACCTACCTTGCATCTACACTTATTTTCTTTTTATTTGCTCTACTTACCATATAGTTGCACTTCATAGTTGTAAATTGTAGTTCATCTGTTCATCAGTGGTGAGGACCCTTACAGGACCACCAAAGTATACTCTGGCTTTCATGCAGCAAAGTGATTCAGTGTGGATATGACTCATATAGACAAAAGTATTGGGACACACTTCCCAGTTTAAAGTCTGTGCTGCTTATTGCAAGTCGAATATTTCTGTAGGCCATTGTGGAGAAGAACTGTAGATTCTGATGTTCAACTATCATCAACATGTCTTGTCATAGCAACTATAAAACTCCATTATAAACCCTTGAGGAGCTCATCAAGTGAGCTTTTCTTCACTCGCAAACCCAGAATGCACCAATGGCGATGTGAAAGCAAAAGGAAAAATTCATGGCATTTATCAAAAGCTGAAAAGAAACAGTTCAGAGGCAAGAAAAACGAGCTGGAATCTGTGGTTCATTTGTGGCCATGAAAGAAAAAAACAGTAATACTGCATTATTGGACACATTCAGTCCACGTAAGCGGAGTCACTAGTTCAACGGCCTCGATTGATCGGACTCTGAAAACCAGCCTGAATAAAAGAATGTGGAATTAAATGTGTGGAGTGTCCACTGATCCTCTGCAGTACCAACTGACCTCAATTTACAGCTGCCATACTACAGTAAGGATATTGATCAATATGTCTACGCATGTTGATTTATAGTGCATTGATACATATTATTACATCATACAGTGCAAGAATTGATAATAGAAAGTGAAATGAGTCAATTGTTCACAGTGGTGGTGATAGGAACCAGACGTCTGAATCTTGTGGAAGGCCTTCTTACAAGAGTAGAGACTGTTATAGCCACTTAAGTTTGGGGGGGGGGCGGACCCCACATAAATGCCCATGGTTTTGGGATGGGATGTCCAACAAGTTCATATAGGTGTGATGGTCAGGTGTCCACATACTTTTGGCCAAATAGTACGGAGCCCTGCTGGTGGCATTCTATAGAAATAAAAATAATGCATGGCCATGACTTAGTAAGGCTTGGGAATTAGATAATTAAGCCTTGGCTACAGCTTAATAAGGCATGAACTCGTTCTCACACCTTACTAAGTGGTGGCCACACATTAGGATCTCGTTCCCATGTGTTAATACGACCACGCATTATTATTATTTATAGAGGATGTCCCCAGCAGAGCTCTATAAAGTAGTGTTTAACAACTTAAAAGATTAATAAAGATGTATAGATTCATGGGTCATTTTGGATGATAAATAAAATGGCTATATTTGCATTGTAGACATGATGACCCCTGGTTCCTATCAGCACCACTGTAAAGAAATCTGTTGCTAAGTTTCTCTGCAATGAACCAGTTTCACACCAAACCACTCTGAATGACTCTGTTCACATCTCAATGACTGAATTACACCAAAACTCTGTGGAATACCCTGATTTCACATTGGCTTCAAATCATATTAACCATACTGCATTATTAGATGTTATGTATTGAAAAATTTGAATTTTGCTATTCATTTATATTAGACTGTGTCTTTAGGATTGTGCCATTGCAGCCATGGTAGCTTTTCTAACACGCCATATTTTCTAATGTTGATCCTGGATTAACCCTCCACAGCACTTCAGCGATTTCCAGCTCTATTTTTCCATTGTAAGACAATGTAAAGAAATGAAAGCACTGTTACGAGTTTAATCAGGTTTGCTAGATTGGTAAAAAGTGAAAAGTGTACATGGAACAAAATACAGGGTGATTCAAAAACATCCATCCGATTTCAAATTTCCAATTTCGCCATATTTTTACAACCATGAGACACCAAGGAACCAATCACAATCCAATTGAAAGAGGGGGTCGTAGAGTTTCTGACTGTCAGTCTGGCAGTGAACCTCCAACAGCTCAGAGCGTTCGTCATTGGTACCAAGAAAAAGGTCACCAGCATCACCAGGTGTGACTTCTGATTATAAGGTTTGTTTATGTGCCACTCCCAACAACACTGGATGATCTCCGAAATCGCACTGAAAGAGCCGTGAGTGCAGCGACACCCGACATGCTCAATCCAGTATGAGATGAGTTTGATTATGGCATTGATGTTGTCTGTACAGCTGGAGGAGGTTCATACTGAGACCTTGTACAATTACATAATAAACTTTATGCTCAATGAAACCATTTACAGTTCACTGCATTGATCTGTAACGATTTACAAGTGAAATAAATCATTTTGAAATCGGATGAATCTTTTTCAATCACCCTGTGTTTCAGCTTTGGAACGTTTTTGTTGTCATTCATTATTTTCCATAGAGAAAAAACATTTAGACCAGGAGCTCCTTGTATGGACATGCCACTGACTACAAAATGACGCAGGCCTCACTGTAAGCTGTGTGCTTCATTTATTTCAAGTACAAAGTCTGTGCTGCTTATTACAAGTCAAGCATTTCAGTAAATCATTGTGAGGAGAACAACTCTACATTCTGATGTTCAACTATCATCAACATAGCTTGCTGTCACTGTAACTGTAAAACTCCATTATAAACCCTTGAGGAGCTCAATTCAGCTTTTCTTCGTCTGCAAATTCAGAATGGGCCACTGGCGATTTGAAAGCAAAGGAAAAAACTCATGGCATTTATCAAGAGCTGAAAAGAAACTGTTTGGAGCTGGAATCTGTGGTTCATTTGTTGTCATGAAAGAATGTATTTATTTTTTTATTGCACGCATTCAGTCCACATAAGTGGAGCCACTAGTTCAGTCACAGAAATGAATGAAGCACTTACATGGTGGGTGGGTGGCCCTCAAGGGCCCCCATATGTTCGGCCCTGATTTTAATTCTAGCATGGGAAATACCCAGTTGTGTGCAAAAGTTTTGGCACCCCTGGCTTCATGTAAAAAAAAAAAATGTAGAAAAACAAAAAAGTAATTGTGGCGTGTGCAAAAGTTTGGACACCCTGTTTGGTTCTGTACTTAGGCCCAATCCCATTTCACCCCTCGCCCTTACCACTCAGCCCTTAGTCCTCTGTTTTGCACGTTCATGTCTAGGGGTAGGGTGTCCTGATTCTTGTTGAGATAGAGGGGTAGGGTGAAGTGTTTGGGCTACATGACCCTCCAAACGGAGGTTTTTCAGAGACTCCAAACAGAGAGTTATGAGAAAAAAAGAAAAACTGGCAAGATGGAGAACAAGAGACCAAAGAAACCCACAAATGTGAGAATTTCTCCTTTAAAAATTACAATAATCACTGTTTTATCTTAGTTTAATGTCATTTCAGTGTATTATGGTCCTTTTCTTCATAACAAGCATAAAAATCGCTAATACCTTGCTAACGTCTGAGTACCTAGCTAGCTAAGTTTCCCGTTCCAACTTAAATAGTCCAGCAGTTCTGATATCTGAAGCGCCAGAATGTTACTGCTGCTCCATTTAAGGTGGAACGGGAAAATTCGAAAGAGAAGCTGGCGGAAAAAAAAAATGACTTCCACTTCGTATCTCCGAAGAGTTAGCGGTGAGTGATAATAAATAATTGCCCCCCTCTTTGAAAGCATATGACTCCCTAAATGTGACTAAAGCCCAGCAGTGTGGAGCTGAACTTTACCCTCCTCTGCCATCACTGAAGACTGGCAGGGTCACCTACAGAGCAGCGCTAGTAGCTGTTAATGAAGTAATGCTCTTTTTTATTTGAGGGTCCCATTTTGCAGGGGAAGATTTCAACCACTAACCACCCTGTGATTCAGTTCCGAGGGGCAGGGAGACACTCGAAAACAAGGGGTAGGGGTAAAAATAAGACACAGGATTGGGCCTTAGTAACACCCCCTTTGGTCAGGGGGCCATTCCTTTGAGTGTATACTGTAAGATGGAACTCTGGGATCTTTGGCGGTGTTGTTTAGACTGATGAATGTAGAGAATAAAGGTCTGGCCTGTAGCTCTGAACTTTATATATTCATGTATGTACATTGGAACACACACATACGTGCCAAATTACTCCACAATTTTAAGCCTTCTGTGTTAAAGAGGCTGCGAACTCAGGGTCAGCTGGGGTTAATTGCAGCTGTTACGGTGAAATTGTTATTGACGTCTTTACTAGGGAGAACAGAAAGAAGGAAAACAGAACAAGGAGCAGCCAGAGAAATTCAGAGAAATTCAGAATAACATTCAAATGTAATAGCCTGAAAGTTTAAAGCCCCTGCACACTAATTGTCATGGATTTCTTCTATTATCAATAGTTTTCATGATGTGTTATTATGACCTGTCAGAGAAAGATTGCTAGTGGGCTTCTCTGTTGAGAGATTTTTGAAATTCCTTTTTTCTTCCGTTCAGCTTGAGTTGGGTGGGACTTAATATGGCACAGGTGACACCAGATCTACCAGCAAGTAGCTCATTTAAGCCTTTCTAATTTTGTTAATGGTGCTTGTTATGGAGGTTTATAACAATGTTGTTTGTATCATAGCTAGACTTTACAGGCCCACCTTAACTGTAAGAATAAAATGATAAGTTAGCAATAAGGCACATGAGAAATTTTTCCATTTACATGCACCTAACAATCTGATCATTCTCAGATTTCAGCAGTTATCTGATTATTCAAGTGGTTATGTAAATGGCATACTCAGATTTTTTTTAGATTAGGGCCCAGAGAGCTGGATTCCAGCTCTGTAATCAGATTATTCAGTGCATGTAGACCTTTACTGTGATTTTTCTCAGTCTGCGCATGTGTGAAAACTGACCGCTGTCCCGGAAACAGCGAGCAGCGTACAACACAGCACCTGCGAGACAAAACACTTTTGGAGCGAAGCTGAAACCACCTGCATGCTTGATGAAATGAAGGATTTACATATTCTTCATCGTCTAGATCAGGGGGCACAACTCCGGTTCTGGAGGGCTGGGATCCAGCTCAGTTCGGTGATTTACACACAAACACACCGCATTTAACTCACTTAACTCAGCTGTGCTGGATACCGGCCCTCCAGGTCCAGAGTCATGCACCCCGATGTAGATGATATATATTCATATTTTCCACTAAAGTGACTTGATGTTTGAGTGTTGTGTTACGTTTATATCACGTCTTCTTCTGTGAGTTTATTGGCCGGTTGCAAAGCAGAAATACGATTACTGCCTGACTCACATAGTGTGCATGTAAACACGGCAAATGAATTACTGACAAAATCCGATTCTCTGCAGTTATTGATTTGTTAAGTACATGTAAATGCAATCACTGTCTGCAAATATGGTTGTGGTGCCTCATAGCGAGAGCTCATGTTCAGCTAGCAAGATATAGGTTACAGTCATAACATTAGTGCTGAGTGGTCAAATATGGTGATATTTCTGTGATCTACTCATCATAAGATGAAAGCCTGAGCTCTTCATCAGCTGTAAACTGTAATTCGATCTCCAAAATAACCATTAGACGGCTTGTTTACCGTTAAGCTCTTATTTTTCTGTCGATTAGTGGTGTTGCAGGTTGTTTACGTTGCCAGGGAGACACCACTGTTAATCATTTTGCATTATGACACACCCACACAGTTATGAGCAGGCCGCATCATGGCATTTTTGGAGCATGTATATACGATTAAATTGAAAATAAGTATGCAAAATAGTATATATCTACATCTATATCTGTCTATTGATCTATCTATTTATCTATATATACACAGGGGGATTAAAAAAAAATATCTGAATTCAAAGTGCCATATTTTCACAACCGTGAGGCACCTAGGAACCAATCACAATCCAATTGAAAGAGGGGGTCATAGAGTTTCTGACCGTCACCGGAAGGTGGCTCCCTTCAGTCTGAGAGGAGATGGAGACCCCTGAGCAGAAAGCGTTCTGCGTTCTCCACTTCAATAAGAGTGAATCAGTCATAACTGTGCAGCGTGATTTTCGTGAACAGTGAACCTCCAACAGCTCAGAGCGTTCGGCGTTGGTTCCACAACACTGGATGATCTCCGAAATCGCACTGAAAGAGCCGTGAGTGCAGCGACACCCGACATGCTCAATCCAGTATGGGATGAATTTGACTATGGTGTTGATGTTGTCTGTACAGCTGGAGGAGGTTCATACTGAGACCTTGTACAATCACATAATAAACTTTATGCTCATTTAAACCATTTTCAGTTTACTGCACTGATCTGTGATGATTTACAGGTGAAATAAATCATTTTGAAATCAGATGAATCTTTTTGAATCACCCTGTTTATACATACACACACACACACACACACACACCACTCCCCCTCGTCCTCCCACCCCATCGTACCCTGCTATTACACACATACACACCCACACCCACACATTCAGATTACAGATTGCATTCCACACACCTGATTTGCACCCCCTCCTCTGGTTGCAATGACAGAGGCCATCAGTGAGGTGATTGCAATGAGTGAGGGACACTTGAGGAGCACAGACGAGGGCGAGGAGAAGAAGAGCTTTTAGACTGACCGGGCATTTTAATAGTGTATCTCAACCACTCAGTGGAACACTCCTGTCTTTGTCAGTGCACTCACAGAACCAGGGCAGTGCAGCATTTCACCGCTGACCAGTGCCTCGGTCAGCTTTATTCTGCTCCAGCTGAGCTTTTCTGCTTTAGGTCTGCATGAGTAAAGCGTGAGGAGGAATTTTATCACTCACAAGTTACCAATATGATATGAAAGACACTATTGTTACTGTTATTGGCACTGAGTCGTATCAGAAGTAGAGGGTCAGTTTGGCAGAAATATTCAACATTAGGAAAACCCAACTAGCAGCACATGAAAGCTGAACAGCTGAAGCCAATGTTACCTCAACGTGGTTGGTTGGCACATGTTGTGGGGAAGGTTGGTTATAAGATTGAGGCAACAAATATATCAAAGGCAAACACATAAACATTCAGTGGCAAATAATCCTTCTGAATCACTAAAACGTTAAGAATGTTTTATTTTTGATCATTAGTTTGTATTGAAGAACAATAATTCTACAAATACCTAACATTAGGGCAGTCGTGGACTGGAGGTTAGGGAGCCAGTCATGTGACCGGAAGGTTGCAGGTTCGATTCCCCTGAGCTGACAGGATGTGACTGAAGTGCCCTTGAGCAAGGCAACTAGCCCCCAGCTGCTTCCCAGGTGCTTTGGATAGGGCTGCCCACCGCTCTGGGCAAGTGTGCTCACTGCCCCCTAGTGTGTGTATGTGTGCACTAGTGTGTATGTGGTGTTTCATTACACGGATGGGTTAAATGTGGAGGTGGAATTTCCCCATTGTGGGGCCAATACGGGTCATTTAACTTATAATAATAAAATATTAGAATAAATAAATAAAAATATGAGAAAAAAGAAAACTGTAGTCCATCTGTTTCTCTGCATGCTTTGTTAGCCCCTTTTACCCTGTTCTTCAGTGGTCAGGACCCCCATGGACCCTCACAGAGCAGGTACTATTTGGGTGGTGGATCATTCTTAGCACTGCAGTAACACTGACGTGGTGGTGGTGTGTTGCGCTGGTACGAGTGGATCAGGCACAGCAGTGCTGCTGGAGTTTTTAAACACTGTGTCCACTCACTGTCCACTCTATTAGGCACTCCTACCTTGTCAGTCCACCTTGTAGATGTAAAGTCAGAGACGATAGCTCATCTGCTGCTGCACAGTTTGTGTTGGTCATCCTCTAGTCCTTCATCAGTGGTCACAGGACACTGCCCACAGAACGCTGTTGGCTGGATATTTTTGGTTGGTGGACTATTCTCAGTCCAGCAGTGACAATGAGGTTTAAAAACTCCAGCAGCACTGCTGTGTCTGATCAACTCAGACCAGCGCAACACACACTAACACACCACCACCACGTCAGTGTTACTGCAGTGCTGAGAATGATCCACCACCCAAATAGTACCTGCTGTGAGGGTCCATGGGGGTCCTGACCACTGAAGAACAGGGTAAAAGGGGGCTAACAAAGTATGCAGAGAAACAGATGGACTACAGTCTGTAACTGTAGAACTACAAAGTGCACCTATTTAGTAAGTGGAGCTGATAAAATGGACAATGAGTGTAGAAACAAGGAGGTGATCATAAAGTTATGCCTGATCGGTGTATATAAATTGTGGTCTGTGCAAAACGTTTACATTGGATTTGTTTCCAACATGTTAAAGTCAGCAAATAAAAAGAGATCATGCTCTAAAATTAGCAGAAAAATGTCATAATATTTGACAAACATTTTCCTCTCACTCTGCTTCTCTGTTAAAGACATTTCTGTTGAGGTTTAAAGCCTTCATTTCTTTTCGTGCTCTTCTTTTTGAAAAGCTTTTGTGCCATCGGCAGTGTTTGATGTGAGTTATGTGGCTAGAAAGACGGTGCTGAAAAACTCTAATGATTTGTGAGATGAAGGATCACTCCAGGTCACCTTCACCCACAAGTTCACTGACTTTGTATGCTGGTAAACAGGAGATATTTCTCAAACTTTTCTTTCATAATTTTCCTGCTTCTTCCCAGGAAATGAGTAAAGAGAATTCCTTTATGCAGTACTGATTAAACAACAGCAACTGACCAGCCACTGTATTACGTACACCTCCTTGTATCTACACTCAATGTACATTTTATCAGCTCCACTTACCACAGAGGACAGACTGTAGTCCATCTGTTTCTCTGCATACTTTGTTAGCCCCCTTTTATCCTGTTCTTCAGCGGTCAGGACTCCCATGGACCCTCACAGAGCAGGTACTATTTGGGTGGTGGGTTATTTTCAGCACTGCAGTGACACTGACGTGGTGGTGGTGTGTTAGTGTGTGTTGTGCTGGTCTGAGTGGATCAGACACAGCAGTGCTGCTGGAGTTTTTAAACACCTTAGTGTCACTGCTGGACTGAGAATAGTTCACCAACCAAAAATATCCAGCCAACAGTGTTCTGTGAGTCCTGTGACCACTGATGAAGGACTAGAGGATGACCAACACAAACTGCGCAGCAGCAGATGAGTTATCGTCTCAGACTTTGCTGTGTCTGATCCACTCAGACCAGTACAACACACATTACCATGCCACAACCACAGCAGAGTCGTTGCAATGGCGAGAATGCATTTCTCACTGCCCACCTGCTCGGATATGTCCTCATCCTCCTTAAGTAGCTTCTTCATTCTTGCCTTCTTGGTGCCACCCTGGTATTTTGCAGTACTTGGCACTGCTGTCCATCTTCACTTGATTCATATACAAAAACTGCTACACTGGTAATGCAAAAAAAGTAATCAACTCTGTACAGCTGCCTGTTGTGTCAGCCAGCAGCAGATTTACACTGTTGCATTGAATTTGATATGCTAATCTCTTCAGGCCGAAGCTTCTTATTCACTTTCTGTTCCACCTTAAACAGCGCAGCACCTGTACAGGCGTCTAATTTAACTAACTGCTAATTTTAGGTGGAAATGAGAATAAGAAGCAAACTTCAGCTCCATCTATTCTCTATCCATTTTATGAGGCTCAGTTATGAACAGCAATCCAGGGCTGCACCACTTGAGGTTGGGAGGAGGTGCTGGTTAACCCCTATAATGGCCAGGGCCCACCAACAGGCCCAAAGTTTTAACAGAAATTCTAGCATCTACAGCCAAATAGTGCATCATTTATCGAGTGTGGATGTGTCCCAAATGACTATTTCCTAGCTATATTTTGCACTGTTGGGCTGCAGAATCCAGTATTTAAATTCCCATGTAGTGCACTATGTAGGGAGCAGGGAGCCGTTTGAGATTCAGCCCTAGTGTGAGAAGCAGCACCGCTGGATTGGTCCTAAATAAGACTCGCAGTGGTAATTTGGTGACCAAAAAGTGCTTATAAAGTGGAACTTTGTGCATTAAACAGTGCTGATATCATATGTTCGTTCTTATATGACAAAAAGTTAAAAATTCACGAAATGACCCCAATAAACAGCGATGGGAACCGAACGTTCTCCTCATTCAGAGGTCCATGGTTGCTTACCAAGGAGAATATACTCTAAAGGAACTACATTTCTTGGTGGAATACTTGTTTATGTCTATTATTATTAATAATGACTCAAATTAATTTCTGAAAAAATGTGTATTTATCATATTTTACGGTTTGCTGCCATTTATAAAAGTAGTAAGCCACTTGAGGCTCTGCATTACTGTGATTTTATCACAGGAAAGGGAGTTTCAGGGAGTCTAAGAACACCTTTCCCGTGATAAAGTCGCAGTAACGCACAGCCTCTCGTGGCTTATTGCTTTTTAAGAGCGCTGCACACAGGAATACACTGTTACCACAATAAGAGTCCTATATTATTCTACTGTTAATTGTAATTTACTTGAATTAATGGAACATTAAATTATTTACTAATCACTGAGTCTTTATACTAATTCTACTACTACTACTACTAATAATAATAATAATACTAATAAGAAGAAGAAAAAGAATTGTTATTATTGCTAGTCGTAGTAATAGTTGTTTGTGATGACAGAAGAATTGCTAAGATACATTGACTTGCATTTAAATGAGTGTATTTTAAGTCATTAAAATTCATACTTCAAAAACAACATGGGCCGATTTATTTCCCTGCATTTTTTCTGCCGCACCCCCTGGAGAAGACCATCTGGCTAGTGCCCCCCAGGCAATTTCAGTTTGAAACCTTGGTTGCATATTAATTATTGCCATTTAAGAACCTTCATTCTTAAGCGTATATTATATTAACTATGCTAATATATAGAGTTTTTCCGTAGTATTGTCATATTTGTCTTGCTCAGTCTAAACCCATATTTCTGCTAAGCTGCTTTGTGATGGTGGCTGTTGTTAAAATGAGAAATAAAGAAATAAAACTGAAATTAAACTTGAAGTATAAGCAGATTTACTCTCCCTTCCTTATTAACGCTGGGTCCCAGCCCTATAAGTTAGATATTTATAATGTATAAAGGGTGATCATCCTCTCTCTTTCACTGACCATTTCCCTCCCCTCAATCCTCAGGAGTCCATGTATGATTCATCTGGCATTTTACATTTCATTACCTACTTGGCTGGCTCTATTTCTTTTTAATGCTCAGATTTAGTGGCAGCTCCTGTAGGACCTTAAAGGTAAGGGCCGAGCAGAAGCTGAGCTAATTAAAGTCCGAAGCGCCGGCATTCTGTCTACGCCTGCATGAAGGGGGCATGAGAGGATAATGTCAATATCAATACTAAAATATCACAGCCATCATTTCATAATTAGCAGCACCGTCGTTTAAAAACTAGTTTTGGTTCCAGGCTGCACTCTTTGAAAGCAGATAAATTTCCAGGCTTACTTAGGCCCAGTCCCATTTCTTCTTTTTAGCCCTACCCCTTTGTTTTCGAGTGTCACCCAAACCCCTTGGAACTGAGTTACAAGGGGTAGTGGTTGAAATCTTCCTCTACGAAATGGGACAAACCCTCAACGATGCTCTGTAGGTGCCCCGCCAGTCTTCAGTGATAGCAGAGGAGGGTAAAGTTCAGCTCCTCACTGCTGGGCTTTAGTTACATTTAGGGCATCATATGCCTTCAAAGAGGGGGGCAATTATTTATTGTCGCCCACCCCTAATTCTTCAGTGATATGAAGCTGAAGTCAGATATTCACCAGCTTCTTGTTCGAATTTTCCCGTTCCACCTTAAATGGTGCAGCAGTTATATTTTGGTGCTTCTGACGTCAGAACTGCTGGTCTATTTAAGGTGGAACGGTAAAGTTAGCTGGCTAGCTACCGATACATTAGCATGCTATTAGTGATTTTTAATGCTTGTTATGAAGAAAACGACCATAATACACTGAAACGACATTAAACTAAGATAATACAGTGATTATTGTAATTTTTTAACAGAGAAAATTCTCACATTTGTGGGTTTCTTTGGTCTCTTGTTCTCCATCTTGCCGGTTTTTCTTTTTTCTCATAACTCTCTGATTGGAGTCTCTGAAAAACCTCAGTTTGGAGGGTAACGTAGCCCCAACACTTCACCCTACCCCTCTATCTCAACAAGAATTGGGACACCCTACCCCTAGACGTGAATGTGCAAACAGAGGGTTAAGGGCTAAGTGGTAGGGGTGAGGGGTGAAATGGGATTGGCCCTTAGTGTTGACCTTAGCACGGCCCCAAGTGGACACATGGATCGCAGCATTTGGGGATGGTCAGGGTGTCAATGAGTGAACTTTCTGTAGAGAATGGGGTCCACAGGATTGACTTTGGGAACGCCTACATTAGCATATCACTCATAGCATATCGTATGAATTCCCACGTACATATTCTTGGCATGAATTTATTATCTTCCCCATTGTGTTGTATGAAAATAGAGACATGTCACACAGTAATGTTGGCGGTTAGGTAGGCACTGGGCAGTGCTGTACTCTATAGTAGCTCAGCATACTAATAGCTGACCCAATTAGCAAGACTAGCCCGGCTAGCATATATCAAGGCTGCACAAATCTTACCTACACTCACTGACCACTTTATTAGAAACATCTGTGCACCTAACCATTCATGTGATTGTCTAATCAGCCAATCATGTGGCAGCGGTGCAGGGCATAAAATCATGCAGATACAGGCCAGCAGCTTCAGATAATGTCATCATCTCCTGGGATTTTCATGCACAACAGTCTCTAGAGATTAATCAGAATGGTGCAATAAAGATAAAAACATTCAGTGAGTGGCAGATCAGCAGACGGAAATGGCTTGTTGACAAGAGAGGTCAGTGGAAAACACGTCAAACCTTAAGGTGGATGGGCTACAACAGCAGACGACCACATCAGGTTCCACTTCTGTCAGCCAAGAACAGAAAGCTGAGGCTGCTGTGGGCACAGGCTCACCAAAACTGGACAGTTGACGAATGGAAAAACATACCCTGGTCTGATGAATCTCGGTTTCTGCCGAGGCACACAGATGGTAGGGTCAGAATTTGGCGCCAACAGCATGAATCCATGGCCCAAATCTGTCCCCCAATAGTCCAGGCTGGTGGAGGTGGTGTAATGGTGTGGGAAATGTTTTCTTGGCACACTTTGGGCCTGTTATTATCGCTTGAATGCCACAGCCTATTTAAGTATTGTTGCTGACCATGTGCTCACTGTCATGGCCACAGTTTACCAACTTCTTGGCTACTTCCAGCATGATAATGCACCATGTCACAAAGCAAGTCGTCTCAAACTGGTTTCATGAACATGACAGCGAGTTTCCAACATCTTGTGGAATCCATGCCACGAACACTTGAGGCTGTTTTGAGAGCAAAGGGAGGCCCTGCACTGTATTATTATAGTGTTCCTAATAAAGTGCTCGGTGAATGTAGGAGTAATGAGTAATCAGATTACTTCTTCTGGGAAGTAATGAGTAAAATGATCCCATTTAAAGTTTTAAAGGAGTAATCAGTCATTTGTAATGGATTAGTTTTTTTTTTCCCACTTCCCAGCACTGCCCGGTATGGGCTTAAAGCCAGATTTACTCATAATGGAATGGAAGAACATTCAGATTGATTGCACTTAAGCAATTGCGAAGTAGTTGCTATGGTGTTGCCAGATGGTTGTTGTGGCAATTTAGGTGGTTGATAGGGTGTTGCCAGGTGGTTGCTATGGTATCCCAGGTGGTTGTTTAAGTGTTACTAGGCCAAGATGTCCAAAGTGGCTGTTAGGCTGTGACTGTGGTATCCAAAGAGGTTGCTAAGGTGATGTTAGGTCATTGCTTTGGTATCCCAGGTAGTTGCTAGGGCGATGCTAGGCCATTGGTATGGTATCCAAAGTGGTTGTTAAGCTGCTGCTAGACAAATGCTAACCAATTTCTACTGCGTTTCTGGTTGTTATTAGTGTGTTGGTAAGTGGTTGCTATGGTGGCCCAGGTGGTTGCTAGGGTGCTGCTAACAACTTGCGATGGTCTCTCTTGTGGTTGCTTGGGTTTTGTTTTTGCTGATTGCTGTGATATCTAAGGTAGTTGCTAAGGAGTTGATAGGTGTTGGCTTTGGTATCCCAGGTAGTTGCTAAGGCATTGCTAGGCAGTTGGTATGGTATCCAAAGTAGTTGTTGAGGTGCTGCTAGACAAATGCTAACCAATTTCTACCATGTATCTGGTTGTTATTAGCATGTTGGTAAGTGGTTGCTATGGTATCCCAGGTAACTGATAGGGTGTTGCTATGGTGGTCCAGGTGGTTGCTAGGGTGCTGTAAACCGTTTGCAATGTTATCTTTTGTGGTTGCAAGGGTGTTGTTAGGTGGTTACAGTGGTGTCCAAGATGGTTTCTAGAGTGCTGCTATGTGTTTGCTGTGGTATCTCAGGTGGTTGCTTGGGTTTTGTTTTTGGTGATTGCTATGATATCTAAGGTAGTTGCTAAGGAGTTGATAGGTGGTTGTTATGGTATCCCAGGTGGTTGCTAGGATGTTGATAGGCAGTTGCTATTGTATCCTACATGAATGAATGGCCGTTGCTCGTGTACTTGTGTTATTGTGATATGAGTGGGGTGCACAAACTTGCTCATACAGCTCCACCATTCATTCCAATGGGGGGAAAAAATGATCATTTAAAGATTATGGTACTAAAATTTTATATTCGATTAAAAGTGTAAACAAGCTGATGTGTGTTAGGGGCTTGTCCCCATCTTTGAAGAATACTTTCCAAATGCTCTCTCTCTCTCTCTCTCTCTCTCTCTCTCCCTTGTTCATACACACACCTGTTGAGGCAGGATCCCAACAGGGTTAAAAGGTCACTCCGGATTCCCGGGGGCTCTCCCAGGTCCAGACAGCAGAAAGGCTCAAAGCCTTTGTTCTGCCCGGATGAAAAGCTCACTACAGCCAGGTGGACTTCTAAACACTGTTTCTAGATCGTTCTTTTTCTTTTCATCAGTTCTTGCCTTGTTTCACTACATTCAAACAGTTGAGAGACGGAAGGGAAGAAAGAAAGCTGCAGTGATTTCAGAAAATAAATATTATTACTCTCACAAAGGCACCGCTTCATTGACCTAATATACCATAGTACCTCAAATTATATACAGCCTTATGCAAAAGTTTGGGCACCCCTGGTCAAATGAGGTTTTATTGATGTCTGTTTATTTGCTCAATTTAACATATTGGAAAAATATACAGAAAATGTGTCCTATGTTATTATTATGGCAGATTTTATATATATTTTGTCCATTCTGTTAAACTGAAATAAACAGAAATTGTGCACTAAAATTTAAATTTAAATCAACAGAATATATAATTTGACTGGTGGGGTTCAAACTTCTGCATACGAAAAATAAATATATAATACAAAGCAAAGCAATTGATTGTATTTCATTTAGAGGCACAGCTTCTGTTATTTAACCATCTTTGCTACTGTAGTTGTTGTTTATTTGTCACTGTCTATGTGTACATAAGAAAACAGGCGAATGCAGCACATCAATACTGACTTTGAGCTATTGACGTTTTTTTATTAAGCTGCTTACAATGTGTCAAACTTCACAGATCACACTGCAATTTAAACCTTTAATACTCTCATTAAAATTAAACACAGTGAGGTGACAACTGCCTACATTGTTACAGTTCACCAATTTACCATATTTAGAGCCTAAAATATTGATTTTGGTGGGTAAATGTTTGAAATTTCTCAATTACAGTAACAATAATCAGTTTACAGCATCAGTCAACCCATCAAACTGTACAATCCAACTCAATTTAAAGGGGAATCCCATCGTTTTTTCAAAGTGCCTGCATAAATAAATGGTCACGGTGTAAACAAAGTCGTTCAGAGTGGTTTGGTGTGAAATGCTCTGTTCTAGAGAAACCTACAGAGTCAGAACTGTTCACAGTGGTGGTGATAGGAACCAGACGTCTAAGGAGTTTAATACCGCTCTCACAGAAAGTTAGTAAATAGAATACACCGTCTGATGTCAGAGACATGATTTTATGACAGTTTTGAGACGGGATTTAAGCCTAAAACACACATTTTCAAACACATTCATGGTGGAGGGGCACATGCAGGGTGTTCTAAGGAAAAACAGTTCGCAAAGTAAACTTAATTTTCTTAAAAATTAATTCTTAATTATATAGAAAAACTTGTGTAGGATTACTGATGGTTTGGATAGTAAATAAAATGCCTATTTCTGTGTTGTAGGCATTGTGACCCCTAGTTGCCATCATGACCGCTGTAAAGAAATCAGAGTCAAACCACTTTGAATGACTTTGTTTACATCTCCACCATTATATTACGTACCTATTTTAGAAACTGAGTGGAATTCTGCTTTAAGTGCCCAAATAACCATGAGTGTGTTCAGTCTTCTGCACAGCCTCTTCTGCAAAGTACTCTAGTGATTAACTAGGCATAATTAACCTTGCTTAATCTGCAGCTTAACAAATGGACTTTCTATACACTGTGTGGCGGGTCTGGTCTTGGAACAGGCTACAATCTGCGCCACAACCAGCAGCAACGTTATACTGCAAGAGAAGATTTTCTCTTATGATCATCAGAGGTGGGTACAGCAGCCTAAACCTGGGGTGCATGATCAGAACTGGAATCGGACAATTTTTACTCCAAACAAGCAACCGGCAAGTGTATTATTTTTATTTTGTTGGCATTTTAAGATGTAAATAACTGGGGCAGGTAAGTGCAGCGCTGTATTTGAATGCTGCTGCTACACCCGTACCAAAATGTCATAGCATAGTTAAGCATGACTCATTGTGCAAAACATTCGGTTACCTCTTACTTTCACTGCAGCACTTTATTTGATTCATGTTATGTAAACAGGCAGCTGATTTTTCAATTATGAATGTAAAATGCCTGTACAGGCCATAATATATAATAATAATTTATAATGCAGGGTTGACTAATAGAAAGCACTGAAATGGGCTACATGAGCTAAAGTGTTAATTTAACCCACATGCTCTATGAGGGAAATAAATAAACAAATAAATAAATAAATAAATACATATATAGATACATACACACACACACATATATATATATATATATATATATATATATATATATATATATATATATATATACATGCAAAATTTATATATAGAAATAAATACAGCGAAAGTACAAAAGTATCAGGTCCTAAAACTCTGCTCTCTATAGGACTTCTTAGTCTTAGGACTCCTTTAGGTAACTGTAGATTCCTTCATCACAAACGTCCTCGAGAACATCCTAAAAAGAGTTTAGTTATTACCTGTTTGTTTATTATTTGTCCTTTATATTGTGTAAAGATGTTATGATGAACGGACCAATAGAAATGCTCCATCTTTTTACATTAACTTACATTAAAAAGTTAAAAATGTTTTTGCCCTCTCCTGAGCAATATAACATTCATATATATTCAACTAATATATATATATATATATAGATATATATATATATGTACACACACACACACACACACACACACACACATATACATATATATATATATATATATTTATATATCGTTGTCGTAAGAAAACCTTGTATCTCCATTTTTGAGTTTTTGACATAATTTGAACATACCTGTTAGTCTTTACATTTTATGTAAATTTCATGTTGAATGGACTAAAAGAAATGACCCAAAATGACTTGGAAAAATTTCTGGTTCCATTGACTTACATTAAAAGTAAAGTATGTTTTTTCCTTCTCCTGTAAAGTCACCATTTTGGAGATACAAAGCTTTCTTCTGATAACAGCGATGTTGGAAGAAACACACACACACATATATATATATATATATATATATATATATATATATATATATATATAGTACTGTGCAAAAGCCTTACGCAATACATTAAAACAAAACATAAATATGATTAAAAATAACCAGGAGTTTGTATTTGCAAAAGTCTGGTTAGCTAATTCGAAGAAGATGTTTGGTCCCAGGTTTAAGGATAAGTCCATCACCAGCACTCCTGATTTAATGTAATGAAGAGCTGATCAAACACGGTGCTGGACGACAACTGCAATTAATACTAAACTAAAAGGAGAGCTTTGGAAATTGTTAAACATAAGCAATATATAAATATCGCCGCTGTCGGAACAAAACCTCATATCTCTGTTTTTGTTGTTTTTCAGTTTTTGGCATAATCTGAAAAATGCCTGTTTTCCTTTACATTGTGTATAAATTTCATGATGAACAGCCCACAAGAAATGACCCAAAATGACTTGGAAAAACGTCTGGTTCCATTGACTTACATTAAAATTAAAGCATGTTTTTCCCTTCTCCTGTAAAGTTACCATGTTGGACATATGAGGTTTTGTTTTGACAGCAGCAATAAATGTATATATAAAATCACTACTTACTGATTTTTTTATTGCAGTTTTTTTCACACAAATAAACACTTACTGCCCAGATAGAGCTTTTAGCCTAAAACCTTTGCACAGTGCTACACACATATATGTATGTAAGTATGTATATACTTATATATATAGGTTCTCTACAGCAGCTTCTGAGATACTTTGGTTAAATAATATGTACTCAATGAATTCTAATTAATCACATAATTGTGAGTAATTTGAGTAATTAACTCAAAGGATCATTTTATTCATTATGTCTACATTTCTTTAAACTTCATGTGCCGGTTTCCCAGACATGGATCAGTGTTGGACTGAATTTCAGTGTCAGTGGAGGATTAACAGTGTTCTCAGTCTTGACAAGAAGGGACACAGGTTCAATATTCAAATATACAGTGCCAATGGGAAAGACCAGGCATCTAAATGGATTTTTAAAACCAGGTAAGCTGTTGGAAGAAAACCACGTATCTCCATTTTTGTCGTTTTTCAGTTTTTGACATAATTTGAAAATGCCTGTTACCCTTTATATTGTGCGTAAATTTCATGATGATTTGACCAAAAGAAATGGCCCAAAATCACTTGGAAAAAATTCTGGTTCCATTGATTTACATTAAAAGTAAAGTAGTTTTTTTCCTTCTCCTGTAAAGTTACCATTTTGGAGATACAAGATTTTCTTCCGACAGCAGCGACATATATATATATATATATATGCACACTTAAAAGTGATGGTTCTTTAAGGCTTCAAGGGTTCTTTACTAAAGAAGAACTTACAGTTCTATAGAACCATGAACATTTAAAAAACCCTTTCCATGATTTAAGGGTTCTTTGCATTGATGGAGAACGTGCTGCATACAGTTCTGTATAAAACCCTTTTCAAAAAGTCTTTGATTGTTATGATGTCAGGCTTGCGACAGTAGTTTGGTTAACATAATGGAACACTGATTATATACACACATATATACACTTAAAAATGTTGGTTCTAGCCCATACCTTTATATAGGTAAAGGTGAAAGGTTCTTCAGATTGACGGAGAATGTGCTGTAGATGGTTCTACAAGGATTCTATATAAAAAAAGGGTTCTATATAGCACCAATAGAGGAACGTTTTTTGCTGCTATGTAGAACCCATTTCAAAAAAGTTCTATATAGAACCATATGCAGCACATTCTCCATCAACCTGAAGAACCATTTCACCATGCAAAGAACCCTTAAACCATGGAAAGGGTTCTTTGAGTGTTCATGGTTCTATATAGATCTATAGGTTCTTCAAGGGTTCTTTACTAAGAACCATTTAAGCATGAAATAGTTCCATAAAGAAGTCCGTTCCCCTCACTAAAGAACCCATCTTTCTTAGGAGTGTACTAAGCAGAACCCCTTTTTGACTTTGGAACACACAGAACTCGGTGGCTGTACCTTCTACCCACCTCTGCTGATCATACAGGTAAGATCCGGGTTTGTGGCCTGTTGCCTCTTATTGGCTAAAACGCTCGAGACTGTTTACTGATTATTGGTTATTGATAATCAGTCGTTGATGATCTGCCCAGGCAGTCCCTCGCACTCCACGAGCCCGGTGGAGGTGAAGGGCGTGATGGTGTCCAGCGAGATCTCGCCGTCGCACTCGTGGGGCAGGAGCGCGTGCGCGCGCCCGTGCCCGTGCCCGAGCCTTCGCGAGGCGCCGGACGAGATGGAGGCCTTGTCGAGGCGCGCGGCCGGTTCGTCGCGCGCCAGATGCGGCTGCTGGTGCTGCTGCTGCTGCTGCAGGTTGGCGGGCGCGTCCTTCTGCAGCGTGGTGTCGTGGTGGTAAGACACCAGCTCGTTGCTGAAGTTCACGGCCTCCACGGCGGCGGCGCTGGAGAAGAGCCTGTGGCAGCCCAGCAGCGAGGAGAAGGCGCGCCGGAAGTCGGCGTTGAAGGCGTAGATGACCGGGTTGAGCGACGAGTTGGCCCAGCCGAACCACACGAAGATGGCGAAGGTGGTGTCGCTGACGCAGCGGCAGAAGGGCACGGCGCAGTTGAGCACGAAGAAGGGCAGCCAGCAGCACACGAACACGCCCATGATGACCGAGAGCGTCTTCAGCACCTTGGTCTCCTTCTTGAAGGTGGTCTTGAGCGCGTGCTCGTCGCCCTGCTGGTGGCTCTGGCTGTGCTGCTGGTGCGGAGGCGCGGGGTGCTGGCCGGCCGCGCGCTCCAGCGACGAGATGCGCCGGATCTGCGTCTGCGCGATGCGGAAGATGCGCGTGTAGGTGGCGATCATGATGAGCACGGGGATGTAGAAGCTGATGAGCGACGACGAGATGGCGTACGTGCGGTTCAGGTTGGCCTTGCAGTCGGCGCGCGCGCTCCCGTTGCCGCCCTCCTCGTGCGCGGCGGCGGCGGCGGCGGCTGCGGCCAGCTCCTGCGGCTCCTCGCCGCCCTGCTCGTGCCAGTTGAGCTGCACGGGGATGAAGGAGATGAGCACGGAGAGCGTCCACGCCACGCCGATCATGGCGAAGGCCACGCGGTGCGTCATGCGGCGCTCGTAGCGGAAGGGGCTCGCGATGGCCCAGTAGCGGTCCACGCTGATCATGCACAGGTTGAGGATGGACGCCGTGGAGCACATGATGTCGAAGGCGATCCACACGGCGCAGAAGCGCCCGAACAGCCACGTGCCCGCCACGGCCGACATGGCCTCCCAGGGCATCACGAGCACGGCCACGAACAGGTCGGACACGGCCAGCGACACCACGAAGAAGTTGGTGACCTTGGAGCGCAGGTGGCGGAACTTGACCACGGCGGCGCACACCAGCGTGTTGCCCAGCAGCGTGGACACGATGAGGAGGAAGAGGACGAAGCCGAGCAGGGCGCGCGCGCTCCCTCCGCCCTCGCCCTCGCCGTCCAGACCGGCTCCGTCCGCGCGCACCACCGTCTCGTTGGTCAGGTTCTCCAAGCTCTCCATCTGAGCGCGCACACTCTCCACGTTTACGCGGCGTCCATCCCGCTCGCGCTACTCACCTGACTGAGCGCGTCATCACTGACTCCCATTTCTGTCCGGCTCGCGCGCTTCTGTCCGGACTCGGCTGTCCTCCACTACGCGCGCAACGACTGAGGCTGAACTGACGCGCCAACTCGCTCTGCTGCTCTAGTCCAGCTTGGTGATTGGTTGCGTTGGCTCGCGCCCTCTTTTCCATTGGTTGCCGCCCTCCACTGCTGGGACTCGTTTGCGTCCTTGAGCGCGTGCCTGCAACCTTTACGCGCGCTGGTTGGTCCGTGTTGGACGGTTAAATGTTGAAACTGCATGATTAAACGGTTCAGATGTAAACAAAGTCATTCAGAGGGGTTTGATTCCAAATGTTCGGTTTTAGAGAAACTCACCTGTTCACAGTGGTGGTGATAGGAACCAGACGTCTGAAGAAGTTAAAGGGGAACTCCATTGATTTTTTGAAAATGTCTATATAATTAAATCGTTGAAATGTACACAACAGCATTCGGAGTGGTTTGATTTCAAACGCTTTATTCTCAAGAAACTTACTGAGTCAGAACTGTTCACTGTGGCGGTGATAGGAACCAGACGTCTGGAGATATTAAAGGGCAAATATAAAACAGTAAATCCACTGATTTTTTAAAATGTCTGTATGATTAAATAATTAGGATGGAGTCGGATGGTAAAAATGGTACTTGTGATCTGACATCATGACCCCTGGTTCTTATCACCACCACTGTAAAGAAGTTTCTCTACAATGAACCGTTTCACATGAAACCACTCCAAATGATTTTGTGCACATCTTAATGTTTGAATTACTGAATTTATTTGGTGGAATTCCCCTTTAATGCTCCTAAAAGCTCCCTCTCGGAAAGATATTACACAAAATAGCTTTTATACTTCATAATAGTTTGGAGATGAAGTTTTGCTTACTGATGTTTGGTAAATAAAACAGCTGGACTCTGCTTCCCATCATCACCACTGTAAACAGATCAGGTAAGTTTCTCTACACTGAACTGTTTCACATCAAAACAGTCTGAATGACTCTGTTGAAAAACTTACTGGACTTCCTCTTTAACGTGATTGGTTGGTGTCCTCTGAGTGCTGGGTGTGGCCACAAGAAAATTAACTTGTGGCCTTTATGTGTTAAGGCCACTAGAAATTTAATTCAGTGGCTCGATATATTTATTTGTGGCCACAAGTTAAGTCAGTGCAGTAGTTTTTGGCCTCAATATGTTAACTTGTGGCCTTTATGTGTTAAGTCAATATAGTAGTTTGTGGCCTCAATATATTAATTTGTGGCCACAAGAAAATTAACTTGTGGCCTTTATGTGTTAAGGCCACTGGAAATTTAATTCAGTGGCTTGATATATTAATTTGTGGCCACAAGTTAAGTCAGTGCAGTAGTTTTGTGGCCTCAATACGTTAACTTGTGGCCTTTATGTGTTAAGGCAACAAGAAATTTAATTCAGCAGCTCAATATATTAATTTGTGGCCATGAGTTAAGTCAATATAGTAGTTTGTGGCCTCAATATATTAATTTGTGGCCACAAGAAAATTAACTTGTGGCCTTTATGTGTTAAGGCCACTGGAAATTTAATTCAGTGGCTCGATATATTAATTTGTGGCCACAAGTTAAGTCAGTACAGTAGTTTGTCGCCTCAATATATTAATTTGTGGCCACAAGAAAATTAACTTGTGGCCTTTATGTGTTAAGGCCACATGAGATTTATTCAGTGGCTCAATATATTAATTTGTGGCCATGATTTAAGTCAATACAGTAGTTTGCGGCCTCAGTATATTAATTTGTGGCCACAAGAAAATTAACTTGTGGCCTTTATATGTTAAGGCTACAAGAAATTTAATTCAATGGCTTGACATATTAATTTGTGGCCACAAGTTAAGTCAATATAGTAGTTTGTGGCCTCAATACATTAAGTTGTGGCCACAAGAAACTTAACCTCTGGCCTTTATATGTTAAGCCCACAAGAAATTGAATTCAGCAGCTCAATATATTATTTTGTGGCCATGAGTTACGTCAATATAGTAGTTTGTGGCCTCAGTATATTAATTTGTGGTCACAAGAAAATTAACTTGTGGCGTTTATATGTTAAGGCCACAAGAAATTTAATTCAGCAGCCCAGTATATTCATTTGTGGCCACGAGTGAAGTCAGTACAGTAGTTTGTGGCCTCAATATATTCATTTGTGGCCACAAGAAACTTAACTTGTGACCTTTACATGTTAAGGCCATGAGAGATTTAATTCAGTGGCACTGTAAGTCTGTGTTCACAGGAAACATCTCTGTGCCCTGTCACTCAATCAGGCCTCTGCATATTCATGCGCTGTCATGTTTAACGTCTAATCTAATTTGAGTGATGAGCAGTTAATGGCTTTCAAGAACAAATACTTAATGTTCTCAGTGTTTTCGTCCCACCTTTTGTGCACAAGATCAACAGTGTAATATATAATTACAGAGCGTGACGTCAACGATTAGCGTTTTTTCATAAATGCGCACCATTCATTACGAGCCAGACACCAGAGGAAATTGTGTTCATTATTATTAATGCAATGGCTAAGAATAATCTAACTTTATTACTGCCAGGACTTTTGTGGAGCGAATTCTTTAAAGGACCCATATTCTGCTTTTTTTTCCTGTATTTTTCCCCTTTGATGTCCAGTTATGTCTGAGTTTATGTATCAAAAACAGTCATAAATTTATCTTTACATGGCAACCTCTCTTTATCCCTTAGAAGTAAACAGGCTGTTTTTGTTACTGCGCCTTTAAAACTGATATACGATATATGTGAATAAGCTGTGTGCTGATTGGCTGTCATGGATTGAGACTGCCTTGGAAAAGCAGACCAGGCTGCAACACTCCTTATGACTTCAGTGTGAGTGGGCGGGGCCAAACTGCCATAGGTCGAATAGGAGGATGTATGTAAATGTGTTGGTTTTTGTGACATCACAAAATGGGGGGATGGGGACTTCCACCACAGTGTTAAGTACAATCTGATAGACTCTATCTATGGAGGTTCTTGGTGAGGTTGTGAAGTTCTGGTTCCTGAAAAGGTCTGAAAGAGGGGGCAGGGGGGGGTCTTTGCACAAGGCACCCATGGAAACACAAATCATATATACTGTACGTCTTGAGGCTGAATAACCTTGTCTAAACTACAAGGGTGATTCAAAAAGATTCATCCGATTTCAAAGCGCCGTATTTTCACAACCGTGAGGCGCCTAGGAACCAATCACAATCCAATTGTAAGAGGGGGTCATAGAGTTTCTGACCGTCACCGGAAGATGGCTCCCTTCAGTCTGAGAGGAGATGGAGACCCCTGAGCAGAAAGCGTTCTGCGTTCTCCACTTCAATAAGAGTGAATCAGTCATAACTGTGCAGTGTGATTTTCATCGGGCAGTGAAGCTCCAACAGCTCAGAGCGTTCGTCGTTGGTTCCACAACACTGGATGATCTCCGAAATCGCACTGAAAGAGCCGTGAGTGCAGCGACACCCGACATGCTCAATCCAGTATGGGATGAGTTTGACTATGGTGTTGATGGTGTCTGTACAGCTGGAGGAGGTTCATACTGAGACCTTGTACAATTACATAATAAACTTTATGCTCAATTAAACCATTTACAGTTTACTGCATTGATCTGTGATGATTTACAAGTGAAATAAATCATTTTGAAAATCAGATGAATCTTTTTGAATCACCCTGTATATGTAAATTTTACCAATAGCTGTTATTTCCCACTTGTCACTTTGGGTTAAGAAACCCCTTCATGATTAATGGAACCACTCCTGGACGTGGTCTCCTTCAGGGACAGGCTGACACAGTTCTTCCTGAAACTGGAAAAGACTGATGTTAATGCGCTCCAAAGCGTGAACATGGAGCAGCACAGATCATTTATCTTCTTCACGGCTTCCTCTCTAATTTCTGATTTTACCAACATTTTCTTTGCACCTTTTTTCAGCTACAATTAAGTCCCAGCTGTAATGAGGCCTTTACTGTAGAAGTGGCTTTAATTGTTGTGTTCTTTGTGTCAGGAGTTCAAATAAAAATGAGATTTTGATCATCATCTTTTGTTCTGGCCATATAAAGGGCTAGAAAATGGCTATTGGGCAGATCCTTCATCTTTTTCCATATTGACTTCAATACAGAAATCAATGGCTGTGGAGCCACACAAGCAGGCTGCATGACTCAGACGCGGTGTTCCTGCGCCCTCTAGTGGTCATGTTGGTGAAGTTTTTGTGTCTAGATACAAAGAGACGATGTACAGAGTACAGTATGCCTGCTAAAAGGACAAAGATCGTAATTGGGTTGCATTTTTATTTTCTTTTCTCCTGAAAAAAAGGGAAAACCGTCATAATTCATTTGTACATGTCCATTTTCTAACCTCTCTTTATCTTCACAATTAAACAGGATGTTACTGTGCCTTTAAGATGAGCTCTGTTCCTATTGGCTGTACAGTCTTTAGTTCTGGAAAAGCAGGTCAGGCTGAAACACTCCTATAACTTCAGTGTGAGTGGGTGGAGCTAAACTAGCACAGGCTGAATAGGCAGATGCATGGGAAAGAGTTGGTTTTTGTGACATCACAAAAACAGCTAATTCAAATTGGGATATTACATATAAAACATATATAAGCACTTATTTTTTTATGTTATATATAAACATATATTTGTAACATAAATAAAATAAATATAGCAAAATGTATTAAATAATAAACAGTAATTTGCTACTCATATTATTTTCCTGACATAAAATAATTTTTACAGCTTCCCTCTAATTTGAATCTTATACAATATTAACGTCATAGTAGAATTATTTTGTACACGTATATGCAGGAAATTTGATTTTGTATTATTGAAAACAGTGATTGTAAACTTTTGAATGATAGTGTATGAAAATTTGTATATAAACAAGCATTATTATTATTATTTTATTATTATTATTATTATTATTATTATTATTATATAGAGAACATTGTTATATCTATTGCACCAGTTTTGGTCGAATTACATTACAAACAGCAGCAAAAATACAATCACAGTCAAAATGTACTTCATTTTCATACATTTTTGGATGCAATATTTTGTAGCTTATTTAGGTACATTTGGTATGTTTGTATTAAAATACATGTATGTGTATCCACCCCTGATTGGAGTTTGGAAACAGCTATAGACCATTGTTTACATATCAAAAGGGGATTCCACCAATTTTCAAAAAAATCTGCATAATTTCTGCAGAGGTTTGAGGTTTGGTGTGAAATGGTACACTGACTCTGATTTCTTTACAGTGGTGCTGATGGGAACCAGGGGTCACAATGTCTACAACTCAAATACAGCCATTTTATTTACTATCCAAAGCCAGGTGAACCTACCTGTGCCATGTGAGTTTAAAATGTAATGTTGATAATGGTAAAATAGTCATAAATCTGAAAAAATAAATTTTCTTTGGGGACTATTTTTCCTTTCCACACCCACATGTACCCTCTCGCCATGAATATGTTTCAAAAATAATACATTTTAGGTCAAAACTTTGCTGGAAAACTACCATAAAGCCATGTCTCAGGCATCAGACAACGAATAAGTTTCTGTGAGGGAGCAAAAGCTCAGACGTCTGGTTCCTATCACCACCACTGCAAACAATTCTGTAAGTTTCTCTAGAACAGAGCATTTTATATTAAACCTCTGAATGACTTTGTTTACATCTCAACCATTGAATTAATGAAGAGTTTAAAGGGGAATTCCACTGACTTTTTAAAATGCCTGTATAATTAAATTAAGATGTAAACACAGACATTCGGAGAGGTTTCGTTTAAAACAATCCTTTATATTGAAACTTGCCAACTCAGAGTTGTTCTCAATAGTAGTGATGGGAACCAGACGTCGGCCTCGAAAAGCTAACAAAAGGCTATTACATGAAATGGTTATGAATACGATTCATGATGCCAGAGACACGTTTTCCAGTAAGGTTTTGACCTAAAATGTATTTTTAAAACCCATTCAGGGTGACCTAAGGCAAAATAATCCCCAAAGAAAATTACAGCTTTTCTACTATTTCGCCATCATCAGTGTTACATAGGACTATAAAAACAGGTTCATTTGTTGCCTTTATGTGTTTTTTTGACATCATAACTCCTGGTTCCTCTCGACACCACTGTAAAGAAGTTTCTCTACAATGAACCCTTTCACATTAAACCACTCTGAATGGTTTCATCGCTTTAATTTTACAGATTTTTTTTGGAAATTCGGTGGAGTTCCCCTTCAGCGAGCTGCAGTTACTCCTTCTAGCCGGACGGTGTCGCTTTAACTCCTGCAAAATCCACTTTTGAGGAAAAGCCTCTGGAAAGACGCGACGTCATTCAGTTCAAAATGGCCTCTGTGTGTTTCTGCGGCGGACCGAGCTGAAAAAAAAATCCAGCTTCGGTTTAACGGCGAGCGATGGCGACTTTGTCCGTCGGTTATTGTCCGTCTTATCGCCGTGTGAAGCGACCGTCCGAGCGCGTGCGTTACCAGACCGCGGCCAGCGGCGCGTGCGTGCGGCGTTCGCTCGTAAGATGAGATCCCGCTCCTCCGCACACAACGGAAGAGTGCAGCGGAGCCTCGGGGTCAGCGGGCTTCGGCCGCGGGCTTTCATTCGCCTTTCCGCCGCCAGGGAGATGGGAGTAGGAGGACAATGGCGAGTCACGCCTCTCCGTCCTCCGTCGACGTCGTCTGCGCGGAGCGAGAGCCTCCGGAGAGCCGCCTGTTGAGCGACGCCGGCCGGTGGGCTTCCTCCGCCGCGGAGACGGAGCAGGGCGGTGTGGCCGGTGAGGCTGGACCGGGGTGCGTTTACGGGGCTGTTAATGGTAAGAACTCTTGTTTGGGCGCTGGTGTGAAGACCAGCTTGGGGGGAGAAGACAGCAGCGGTGGTCAGTGTTTGGGGGGTGAGGAGCGCTGCGGAGAACAGGAGGAGGTGGTAAATGGATTTCCTGAGCCGTCATCATCCTTTGTGGCTGAGCTGGGTGGAGGTCAGGAGCATGGACGTTTGAGCCCAGCCCCAGCTGGGAACATGGATAGAATGGCACCTCCAGAGCAAGACCTTGGAACTTCTGAGGTGGGGGATGGTGATGGTGTGAGGGTCATGGAGCAGGAAACTGACCCCCAGCTGGACTGCGAGCAGCTCCCTCCAGCTTGTTCCTGTAAGAATCACAGAGACTCACCAGCTTCTTCCAAGCTGACCAAGAAAATACCCAATGGAGATGTTTGCATGCAGATGCCCAGAGGCTGCTTGGACCTCGAGAGGGGACGGATAGAAGGATTTTTGCACCGGAATGCTGCTCTAGATAAAGGGGTGAGGCTGGGGAATTGCGGGTTCTTGGTTGTGAACGCTAGGTCGCTTTGGGATGCACCCCCTGGGGGTCCTCCTCATTTAGGTAGCCCGACTGAGAACACCCGCTCCTCACCCGGGTCTTGCGACAGCCCTGACCAGGAGAGCGGTCACGCCAGCCTGGAGGCTTCTGATTCGACCCAGCCACAGCAGGGGGGCAGCTGTGAGCCTGACCCTGGACTGGACACCCTTTCAGAACTCAGCGGAAAGCTGTCGATATCCCCTTCGGCTGAAAACGCCAGCGACTGCGCAGAGGATTTCAGAGACGCCGGCTTCTCGGCCAGGCCGCAGACCCTTAGGACCAACCCCGGGTACACGGTGTCGCTCAGCTGCGATGCCACCCCTCTCAGTCCTGAGGACGACGCTGGCTTCTTTGGGGACGAGGGTGGCGTGGACGGTTGTCTGAACTCTGGGAGTGCAGCTCGGCGGCAGAGCGCTCCTGATAAGCTGCCAGAGGGCATTTGTGTTGATCCTGACCCTTCATCTGACCCTGAAGGGCACCAAGAGGCATGGTATTGCAGAGTTCCTGACTAGGTAGGCCTGAATTCACACCAGAGCATGAGTTCAGGGGTGTCGACTTGTTTGACTTTGCTTATCGTGAATGTCATGTTTGATAATAGTGATAATAATCATAACAATAATTTATCAAATACAAAGGATCTGTTGAAATGACAGGCTTACATGGTGTCCCAATACGCATGGAAAACCAAATGACCACCTTCTTGTTTCTATGCTCATTGTCCATTTTATCAGCTCCACTTACTATATAGGTGCACTTTGTAGTTCTACAGTTACAGACTGTAGTCCATCTGTTTCTCTGCATACTTTGTTAGCCCCCTTTTACCCTGTTGTTCAGTGGTCAGGACCCCCATGGACCCTCACAGAGCAGGTACTATTTGGGTGGTGGATCATTCTCAGCACTGCAGTAACACTGACATGGTGGTGGTGTGTTAGTGTGTGTTGTGCTGGTGCGAGTGGATCAGACACAGCAGTGCTGCTGGAGTTTTTAAACACTGTGTCCACTCACTGTCCACTCTATTAGACACTCCTACCTTGTCAGTCCACCTTGTAGCTGTAAAGTCAGAGACGAAAGCTCATCTGCTGCTGCACAGTTTGTGTTGGTCATCCTCTAGTCCTTCATCAGTGGTCACAGGACGCTGCCCACAGAACGCTGTTGGCTGGATATTTTTGGTTGGTGGACAATTCTCAGTCCAGCAGTGACACTGAGGTGTTTAAAAACTCCAGCAGCACTGCTGTGTCTGATCCACTCAGACCAGCACAACACACACCAACACACCACCACCACATCAGTGTTACTGCAGTGCTGAGAATGATCCACCACCCAAATAGTACCTGCTTTGTGAGGGTCCATGGTGGTCCTGACCACTGAAGAACAGGGTAAAAGGGGGCTAACAAAGAAACAGATGGACTACAGTCTGTAACTGTAGAACTACAAAGTGCACCTATATAGTAAGTGGAGCTGATAAAATGGACAATGAGCATAGAAACAAGAAGGTGGTCACAATGTTATGCCTGATCTGTGTATATGTAGCTATATATGTTCTCATGTAAGTATATATCAAAACATTCACTCTTCAATGTACAGAAGAAAACTAAGCTGTTAAAACAGCTCATGCTGAATTCATTGTTTTTGTGATGTCACAAAATACAGCACTTTTACATGTATCCACCCTATTCAGTCTACAGCAGTGTAGCCCCGCCCATTCATACTAAAATTATGAGAAGCGTCTCAGCCCAGGCTGTTGTTTTTGAATGAGGCGAAATACAATCAGAGACAACCAATCAAAACAGAGCTCATTTACCTATATAAGTCCTCAAAAACAGGCTGTTTAGTTCTGAAGGATAATGAGAAGTTGAAAACGGTCATATAAAATTCAGTTAAGACTATTTAGAAACGTAACTGCCAAAACTTTTGTAAGTGAACCTTAAGCAAAAATAAAATAGAAGAAAAAAGAATTCGGGCACTTTAACTGAACCTTTTGTATCGCAATAAACTCAAATACACAGTGAATGAATGTGAAATTACCTCCACCACTGCTACTTAGCTGATCAGATTACAGCTCATCAGTTCTAATCTGTTATAACATGTGCTGTCCTAGCTCGTGTTTTGCATGGTGGTCTGAAGTCTTATTTACAAGCCTGGTTTTTAAAAAGCATGTAAATGTACAATACCATTCCAAAAACGTTGGGACGCTGTGCAAAATGTAAATTAAAAACAAAATGCAATGATGTGCAAATCATTTAAAGCCTATATTTCATTGAAAACAGTACAAAGACAACATATATAAAATGTTGAAAATGAGAAATTTTGTTGTTTTTTGAAAAATATTTGCCCATTTTGAATTTGATGCCAACAGCACGTTCCAAAAAAGTTGGGACGGGCAACAAAAGGCTGGTAAAGTTGTGTAATGCTAAAAAAACACCTGGTGGTTGATTGGCAGCATTGATTGGTCAGTAACATGATTAGGTATAAAAAGAGCATCTCAGAGAGGCGGAGTCTTTCAGAAGTAAAGATGAGGAGGGGTTCACCACTCTGTGAAAGACTGCACGATCAAATAGTGCAACAATTCAAGAACAACATTTCACAACATAAAATAGCAAAGAACTTTATCTACGGTACCATATTCAGAGAATATGGAGAATCTTTGTATGTAAGGGACGAGGCTGACAACCAGTATTTGCTGGCTGTGATCCTTGGGCCCTCAGGCAGCACTGCATTAAAAACAGACATGATTCTGTAGTGGAAATCACTGCATGAGCTCAGAAACACTTCTGAAAACCACTGTCTGTGAACACAGTTCATCACTGCATCCACAAATCCTAGTTAAAACTCTAAAACACAAAGAAGAAACCAGATATAAACAGAATCCAGAAATGCTGCCACCTTCTCTGGGCCCGAGCTCATTTAAAATGGACTGAGGGGAAGTGGAAAACTGACGTGCATGTCTGACGAATCAACATTAGAAATTCTTTTTTGGAAATCATGGACACTGTGTCCTCTGGGGTAAAGACCACTCATTCATGATGGTATAGGGGGCATTAGTGCACATGGCATGGGTGACGTGCACATCTGTGAAGGCACCATTAATGCTGAAGAATAGATACATATTTTGGCAACATATGCTGCCATCCAGATGACGTCTTTTTCAGGGAAGGCCTTGATTATTTCAGCAAGACAATGTACAACCACATTCTGCATGTATTACAACAGCATTGCTCCGGGTGCTAAACTGGCCTGTCTGCAGTCCAGACCTGTCACCACTGACAGATGAGACCCTGAACTGATGAGCAGCTGAAATTCTGTATTAAACAAGTACAAGAAAACATTTCACTTTCAAAACAACAGCAGTGTCTCCTCAGTTCCCAAACTCTTACAGAGTGTTGTTTAAAGTAGAGCTGATGAGACACAGTGGTAAACAGGCCCCCGTCCCAACTTTTTTGGAACATGTTGTTGGCATCAAATTCATAATGGGCAAATATTTTTCAAAAAACAATAAAATTTAATAAGGAGGAGGTTTTGGCAACCGAAGCTGCTCCCTACAGAGGAGCTAATGCTAAATCTAACACTGGAGCTGTTCAGAGAAACATGACGTTAGATGCTCCGGCCGTCTTTTAGCAGACTTTAAAGAAACACTACAAAGACCAGCGTGCGCACGAGTCCTGTTAAATCTGACCGATTTATTAAGCTGACTCTCAGCAGCTTAGTATAGAAAAGCTTACCAAGTGATCTTATAATTAATCTCCTGGATTATTAATCATTAGAAATCATATTAAAACTATTTTTAGCAAGTACAGTAACCCAGACAAAGTAGCTCACCTTAGAGCCATCTTAAATCTCCAATAACAAGTTTGAAATTAAGCTGTGAGTTTGGTCTAAAACTTTTTCAGCTTCAGGAATGAAATAAAAACAGCTCCACCCTCCAGATGATCAGGGTAGTGTGTGTGAGGGGTTATATGTTCCTCAGTAACAGCTTCCCACCATTTCTTAAGCCCTATTCATATAGGATTAGTTTTACATGAGGTGGTTGGGTCATTTTTACTGGCATTACTCAGTGATTTTAGTCCCGACCGAATGCATCATTTTTACGGACCACACGCTCCCGTTATACCTATTACATGATATAATAGGAACAGCAGAATAAATCCAGGTTATATTAAACCAGTGTGAATCGGCATATTGATAAAAACACTATCCTGTGGAAATGGAGTATGGAGGCACTCGAGGAAGCGTTTACTCGTGTCCTCTGTGGCTAGAGTCAAGCCGGTGTTAAGTATCCTACTTCAGTTGTGCTCAGAATATTAAAACATAAAAATTACAGAAAAATAGTTTTTCATGCACTGATGCTGACTGTTGGCTGTGAATTTCCAAGCTCATGACTCGGGATGGGGATTGATAGATTTTGATACCACTCTATTCTGCTTATCAGTTCAATTTTTCATTGATTCCCTTAATGATTCCTGATCAATTTTATGTGTGGGTGGGGAAAAAAGTAGGCCTACGCAGGTTTTTTAGGGTCAAGGCAGCTGTTTTAGGCTCAATCCCATTTCACCCCCCACCCCTACCACTTAGCCCTTAGCCCTCTGTTTTGTGTGCTCACGTCTAGGGGTAGGGTGTCCCAATTCTTGTTGAGATAGAGGGGTAGGGTGAAGTGTTGGGAGCTACATGACCCTCCAAACGGAGGTTTTTCAGAGACTCCAAACAGAGAGTTATGAGAAAAAAAGAAAAATCAGCAAGATGGAGAACAAGAGACCAAAGAAACCCACAAATGTGAGAATTTTCTCTGTTAAAAATTACAATAATCACTGTATTATCTTAGTTTAATGTCGTTTCAGTGTATTATGGTCATTTTCTTCATAACTAGCACAAAAATTATTAATGGCATGCTAACGTCTCGGTAGCTGGCTACCTAACTTCACCATTTAAGGTGGAACGGGAAAATTCTAACAAGAAGCTGGTGAATATCTGACTTCAGCTTCGTATCACTGAAGAAAGGTGGGTGATATAAATAATTGCCCCCCTGTTTGAAGGCATATGATGTCCTAAATGTAACTAAAGCCCAGCAGTGAGGAGCTGAACTTTACCCTCCTCTGCCATCACTGAAGACGGGCCAGGTCGCCTACAGAGCAGCGCTAGTAGCTGTTAATGAAGGAATTTTGAGGGTTGTGGGGCAAGATTTCAACCACTACCCCTTGTAACTCAGTTCCAAAGGGTTAGGGTGACACTCGAAAACAAGGGGTAGGAGTAAAAAGAAGAAATGGGACAGGGCCTAAGTCTTTAGGGGAGCCAAGCTCAAAAGTTTGTTTTTATCCAACATTGAAAATCTGCCATTTTCTTCATCCTTGATGAGGTCAGGCATAACATTCACCCCGTCACACAAAACACACAGAGAAAACTGCTTTTTTATTATTTTATGTAATTTACTGTTGAAAAACTAACATTAGAACGTCGATAAAAGAGAGCGTGGCAGCCACTTTTGCAAAAGATTTTACCGCCCTGTTACATTTCCCTCTGTCAAAAGTTCAGCATGATGGGTTGTAATGTGTTTTTTGGCACTATATATATACATATATATATATATATATATGTATGTGTGTATGTATTTCCTATGAGGTGGGAAAATCTGTTTTTTGGAAACAGCATTTTGCAGCTGAGACATGAAACAAATTTAAAATAGCACGACCACTTGGCACCGATCTCATGGAAAGCAGTGAGGAGCTGAACTTTACCCTCCTCTGCTGTCACTGCAGACGGGCCGGGTCGCCTACAGAGCAGCGCTGGTAGCTGTTAATGAAGTGATGTTTTCTTTTCTTTTTTTTTTATTTGAGGGTCCCATTTCGTAGGGCAAGATTTCAGCCACTACCCCTTGGAACTGAGTTACACTCTGGTTAGGGTGACACTCGAAAACAAGGAGTAGGGGTAAAAAACCGAAATGGGATTGGACCTTAGTGTCTATTAGTCTGAACACAGTGTAGAGTATGTGCCTAATAATGTTTGATAACGTTAAAATGAAAGGATGTAAGTTTGAAAACAAATATAAAACCGACTGAGAAAGTAGTTGTACAGTGTTCGTTTTCATTTATGTTTTAGTCATAGAAAAATAGTCTCAGCCTGCCTGCATGGTACTAAAGTTATCGTAACGTCGGAAAGACGCGTAACGACATCACCAATCGACTATTAAATTAGTTGCCAACTAATTTGGTCATTTATTTTAGTCGACTAAGTGAAATAATCGTTGCACCCTTATTGGAATGACAGGCCTAACAGAGCTAGCTGATGCTGACCTGTTTAGAGGACGTCTGAGAGCGCAGAGTGGTTGGTGTTAGAGCGAAAGCCGAAATCGAACGTGTTCTGTGGTGTGTATGTCTCTCAGCTGTCGTTGAGCCACTTTCATGCTTAGTTTTTCTGAGGCTTTAATTTTTCCCTTCTTTCTATCAATCCCACTTTATGGTTAAGCTCCCACACCACCAATCAGCGATGCCCTCTAAAATGTAAATGGATTGAATGTCATAATTTTGAAATACCATCATAATTTTTATACCCAACCCTAATCAATAATATCAAATAATTGCTTCAGCTGTATTAGTCATCATGCAAATGGTCAGTATTAAATAAACGTCTCACTCAAGCCTATTCTTTAACGTTACTGCCTCCGAGCCGACTGCTTAAGGCTTGAATAGCCTCTAAAAATTTACCACACGAGCGACGTTGTGCCTCACATGATCTGGTAATGAGTGCCAGGGTCAGAGCTGGTTGAGTGAGTTGCGTCTGGCTGCCCTACAGGCCTCTGTCTGCTTTATTACCTGGAAGGCCTGTGGTTAGAACAGAGATTATGAGTATATTTCAGTGAGAGATGGCCGAGCAGATTTGCTGCTGGAGTCGATCTTGTTTTGTTCCGCAGCTGTGCAGCCCTAGAACTTGTTCTCATCCTGATTTAACGTGCTTGTCAGGCGTTTGAGTCGTGGTCCAGATTAGTTTTTCAGCGTTTTTCCACAGCCGATGCCGTAAACATGTGGTCGTCTTAAGTAAGCAGCAGAACTGATTGTGACGCTCATCACTTCCTGTACAGTTTGAGACAGAAATTCCCGTCGATTTCCTAATTTGTTGAGCGTAGTGGAAGGCGATCTGCTTGCTTCTCACTCAGTGTCTGGATTTAACTTGCCAGTTCTTGAATGGTTGACTGGGAGACTGCTGTGTGAAAAGTCACTGCATTTTTGGCTGAACTGGTTTTCTACCGTTCCCCATCTGTTCATGTAGGTAGTCACTCCTTACAGATTAGATCAGTAGGTGCTAAAGCTGCGTCGACAAGTTATTTCATAATGTAAGCGGTGTGGTATGCTGAACTGAAGATCCAGAATTGTACTCTGTGAAAGTCAGAGGACACCTATAATTGAGTGTGTTTACATGCACTCAGTACTCCGATCATAATCTGATTTCTGCAGCTGTCTGATTATTCAAATGGTCGTGTAAGCAGCACACTCCGGATGTAGTGTAAGGTCTAGAAATCAGAGTAAGGTGTAGAAATCCAATTAACCTCTTCAACTCCTTGAGGCCACCAGTGGTTCCAAAATGCACTTTGTCATATACATTATAACTTTCATATTTCATAAGCTACATTCAGAAGGTGGGGGTCGTATGAGAGCTGTAACTGTCTTCTTTCCAGTCAAATAGACGGGAAATGTAATTTTAAACCCTTATAATAAAAGAAACACACTTTTTTTTTTGTCTACCTAAAGTCGACCCATTTTTCCACAAATCTGGGCTACAAACTATAAACAGATGGCGTCTCTTCAGTGATCTTCTCTGTAAAAATTATTTTTATAAAATGATACAAAGAGCATCTAAGATTTTTGGCTCTCAACAGTAAATTGTAAGCATATTGCAATATGTATATATGATCATAAAACACATTTTCTGTTAATTTGAGGGGAGCTTTTACCAAAAAAATAAAAAATTTACATTTATTTCATGCAGTTACTGAATAATTTGCCTTACGATTTGGTCACGTAAATTCAGATGGACAAACCAAAATATACCCTGGAGAATAAGAAGGTCCAGAAATCCGATAAGGAAGTTAGATTTTAGCTCATTAATCAGATTTCTACCTGTGCCTGTGTACTCTTACTCTGATTTCTTTCGGATTTCTCAGTCTGAGCGTGTGCAAAAACAGACTGCGATGCTGGAAATAAGCGAGCAGCGTTGCCGCGAGACGCAGCAAAATACTTTTGGAACGAAGCTGAAACCAAACACATTCTTGACCATATAAGGGATTTAAATATTCTTCATCTTCTAGATGATGTACGTTCATATTTTCAGGTAAAGTGCCACGATGTAAAGTACTGGGGGAGGTGGTTGTGGTCTTATATGGGCAAATGAGCGCAGTGTCAGGCTGATACCTGATACCAGTATTGGGGTTGATGCAGCCCTAAAAAATACACAACAGCCAAAATTATTAAAACTTATTTAATAAGTCTGTCCTTTGCCTTTATTACAGCTTTTATTCTGTTCAAGAGACTTCAGAGAAACCTGCAGGGATATTTTTCCACACCTCAAAAGTCCTAATTGTGAATTTAGACTAAATATTCAGTAATTCTTTGCTCCACGTCTCAAATGTCCACTTGTGCAAATTTTCTGTTTATATGTCTGTTTCCTGTTCTTAGTCACTGCTTTTTGAGAGCTCCTTTCAGACCCAGACCAGTTGTTTCCTTCACTTCATTTCCTTAGATTTTCCCCTTCATCACACAAGTGAATTGTTTTATATCTAATCTCATTATAATATCTCCTTTAGTCATTTGCAAGTGTCTCTTTGAAGGGTAAAGTAATCAGGATGAACGAGTTAAATGAAAGTGAAGTGCTTAGTTTTTAAGTTAATGTGTGGAAAAAAAGATGATAAGCACAAAATAAGGCACTCAAACTTTCAACTCTGCTTGCTGTTGTTCAGTACATGGTTCTTTGGTGTTCGTCTGGTTAGAGAAGCCAAAGGAATTTTAATGTCAGCTTTTATGAGTTGGGCGTCATGGTGTCCTGCTGTGTCAAGCTTTTTGTGTTGCTCAAGTCCGACTGCGTTTTTCTCTCTTGTTTCAATTTCCTCTTTTCTCCAACCCGGTTCTCCTGTGACTCTTTTGACTCTCTCCCTTCCTTCTGTCACTCAGCGCACTGGGTTTGTTAATTGACCGGAACACACAGCGATGAATTTATTGACTGATTAATTACACGTTCAGAGATGTAATTAAATTAAAAGTGCAACAGATGCTGTTTAGCTTTTGCAGAGTGTTTCTGTCGGTGAACAGATGCCCGTATCGAATGTAACTATTAGCTGTTTTATTCATGAGCAGGAGGCATCTGCCTTGACAACAGGTGGATTAATATCTTGGATGTTGCAAGTCGTTTATCACCGACAGCAAACTAATAGTCTGCTTGATTGTTAATTGTCTGGAGTGAACAGGCAAAAGCTTTTAAGGCTGTGACGTCCCAGTGTGATGGAGCCTGTGTTTTAAGTTCACTGAGAGTCTGATGCAGGCAGGCAGTGATGAAAACGGATTGGAAGCTGTTTCGGGAGTCTCGGTTCCTCATTCTGTTTGTTTTCTCTCTCCCTCTCATTCTGTCTCTCCTTCTCCTTGATCTCTTTAGAAGTCTGTTTTCCTGGAAGACCAAAGAGCCCAAGGCTACAGCTGCTCAGAGTGCTCCAGGCTGGAGATTGTTTGGGAAAACCCCTCCAAGGGACAACCCTCCAAAAGACTCCGGAACCATACAGCAGGTCAGAACCCTCTCATAGACACCAGAACCTTACAGCAGGTCAGAACCCTCTCATAGACGCCAGAACCATACAGCAGGTCAGAACCCTCTCATAGACGCCAGAACCATACAGCAGGTTAGAACCATCTCAAAAACGTCAGAACTAATACAGCAGGTCAGAACCAGCTCAAATACTCCAGAGCCTTACAGCAGGTCAGAACCCTCTCATAGACTCCAGAACCATACAGCAGGTCAGAACCTTCTTAAAGACTCCAGAACCATACAGCATGTCATAACCCTCTCAAAAAATCCAGAACTATACAGCACATCAGAACCCTCTCAAAGACACCAGAACTATACAGCAGGTTAGAACCCTCTCAAAGACACCAGAACTATACAGCAGGTCAGAACCCTCTCAAAGACACCAGAACCATACAGCAGGTCAGAACCCTCTCAAAGACACCAGAACTACACAGCAGGTCAGAACCCTCTCAATGACACAAGAACTATACAGCAGGGCAGAACCCTGTCAAAACCTCCAGAATTATACAGCAGGTCAGAACCTTCTTAAAGACTCCGGAACCATGCAGCACATCAGAACCCACTCAAAGACTTCAGAATTATACAGCAGGGCAGAACCTTCTTAAAGACACCAGAACCATACAGCAGATTACAACCACTCAAAGACGCCAGAACCATACAGCAGGTCAGAATCTTCTCAAAGATGGCAGAATTATACAGCAGGTCAGAATCTTCTCAAAGATGGCAGAATTATACAGCAGGTCAGAACCCTCTCAAAGACACCAGAACTATACAGCAGGTTATAACCCGCCCAAAGAGTCGAGTCTCAAGTCTATGAGGTGCATCTGAGTCGAGTCTCTGCAATGCAGTCTCACACTTGAGAAGTTCCCGAAAACCTTCAGAACCATTTACAACCCTTCTGTAGACCCTTATGTAGCAGTGGAAAAAACACTCTTAAAGACTTTACAACCATAAACCTTGGAGAAAATAAAGGAAAAAAAGAAAAATATTACTCTGATTAACAGGCACTGCTCTACTACAGCGTTTCTAGAGATAACGGCACCACAGTAGTTCAGTGCTGAAGGGGTCTACAGAAGAGAGAAACAGAGGGTTTGAGAACACTGGAAAGAGTGTGTCACTGGATGTGTCAGCTTAGACACACAGCGGTATGGGATCTGTGGGGGCGTTGTGTGTGTGTGTGTGTGTGTGTGTGTGTGTGTGTGCTGCAGCTGCTGTCTAACCAGCTGTCTGCCCATTCCCCCTCCTCTCTGTGTTGACTGAGAGGCTGTTATAGGCAGCTTTCTGCTTCTGCACTCCGCTGCTTGGGATTCACTCCACGCAATCCACAGGTGTCCCTCAGTATTCCTGCAGGCAAGCCTGCACACACACACATAAAGAATTGATTACTGAAAGAAAAAGCTTGGGGTCAGCGGTAGTAGGTATGGGCAGAACTTTATATCACGGTATAATTAAAACTTTCTGATTGTTTTGCTACATATCATGTATCATATGTACACCGATCATTATGCATAACATTACGACCACCTCTTGTTTCTACGCTCATTGTCCATTTTATCAGCTCCACTTACTATATAGGTGCACTTTGTAGTTCTACAGTTACAGACTGTAGTCCATCTGTTTCTCTGATACCTTGTCAGCCCCCTTTTACCCTGTTCTTCAGTGGTCAGGACCCCCATGGACCCTCACAGAGCAGGTACTATTTGGGTGGTGGATCATTCTCAGCACTGCAGTAACACTGACGTGGTGGTGGTGTGTTCGTGTGTGTTGCGTTGGTCTGAGTGGATCAGACAGCAGTGCTGCTGGCGTCTAATAGAGTGGACAGTGTCCATTCACTGTCCACTCTATTAGACACTCTTGCGTTGTTGATCCACCTTGTAGATGTAAAGTCAGAGACGATAGCTCATCTGCTGCTGCACAGTTTGTGTTGGTCATCTTCTAGTCCTTCATCAGTGGTCACAGGACGCTGTTGGCTGGATATTTTTGGTTGGTGGACTATTCTCAGTCCAGCAGCGACATTGAGGTGTTTAAAAACTCCAGCAGCACTGCTGTGTCTGATCCACTCGTACCAACGCAACACACACTAACACACCACCACCACGTCAGTGTTACTGCAGTGCTGAGAATGATCCACCACCCAAATAGTACCTGCTCTGTGAGGGTCCATGTGGGTCCTGACCACTGAAGAACAGGGTAAAAGGGGGCTAACAAAGTATGCAGAGAAACAGATGGACTACAGTCTGTAACTGAAGAACTACAAAGTGCACCTATACTGTTTGGAATTTGCTACATCCTTAGTGCTTTGGTCAACATTATTTTCAAGCCTTTTTGGGAATGAAAGAATAATAGAGAGAAGATTAAGAGTGTACTCCCTGGATTTTCCAGCATCTTTTCCAGCCACAGACTCGGAGAAAAGAATTAGTTTGGCATGCCTGTTAGTTATACAATGTGAAATTAATGCCATCATTAGTGTTTTGAATAAGGTTCTTCATGACTCGGTATGTATGCCAGTGTTTTGTCATCTCCAGTTTCATGTTTCTCTGCGCTGCCAGATTAAATTAGCCGCATCAATTAATTATCAAGTCCTTTGTGAATTGAAGCAGGTTTGACTGGGTGGGGCACACATTGGACTGTGCAGTGCAGGCTGATAAGTCAGGTAGGTTACTCTTTGGAAGGATCAAAGGTTTGGACTCGCTATCTTTTTTGCGTTTTAGTTGGGAAGCAAACCCTAAATGGGCTATACTGTTTTTCCATACATGATCCAAGCTAATTACAGAGCCGTTTCTGAGCTAAAGTGGGAACTCTAAAGCAGGGAAATCCCTAAAACATGCAGGGGGGGATTGTGAAGCACTTGCTGTATCATTAGTTAATTACATTAGTTTCTAAACTAATTAGCGTTCTCTTCATAAGAGCTCATTATCTTTGTTGTGGTGAGCAGCTCAAAAGAAGACGAGTCATTTGAGACTCTCGGGCTGTGAAGGATGACAGGCGTTGAACAGCCCTGCTGTTGTTTACCCTCAGGAATCACTATATATGGAGCCTGCCGTCAACCTGCGGTTGCCATAGCAGCAGGGCTCACCTCAATTCCATCCAGTCTCAGCTCCAGCGCCTGTCCTGCAAAAAACATGATGGAAGTTCTAGGGGGTGGGCGATATGAAGTGAAATTTATATCACAGTATTTGTGTACTCAGAAGTTGGGACAGCATGTGAAACTCTAATGAAAACAAAAAGCAGTGAAGGATATATTCTGTTTGTCCCCTGTTAAATTGAAAACAGTAAAAAAGCACAATATTTGTTGTTTTTACCTTGATAAACTTTTATAGTTTATGCTTAGCAAATATGTGCTCGTTCCAAATTTGATGCCTCTAAATAAAAGTTGGGACAGGAGCATGTTTATCGCTGTGTTACATCACCTTTTAACCACGTTTAATTATCTTTTAGGGAACGCAAGACACCAGTTGATCAAGTTGTGAAAGCATTTTTTGTTGGCATTCTTTCTTCATGCAAGTCCTCAGCTGCACAGCTGTTCTTTGCAGTTCATAATGTGCCACACATTTTAAAACGGAGGACAGACAGGTCAGTCTAGCACCTGCACGCTCTCTGATTACACAGGCATAAGCATGGGCGTCCCTGAAAAAGGCGGCATCTAAAAGGCAACATATGTTTCTCCAAAATGTGTATAAATCGTTCACGTTACTGGTGGCTTTCAGAGAAGTTACCCATGCCATGGACACTAATACATCCCTGCACCATGACCGACCCTGGCCTTTGAATTTTATGCTCGTAGCAGCTTAGATGGTCGTTTTATAGCCCAGAGAACGCAACGTCCATTATTTTTATAAACAATTAAAAATGTTGACTTGTCAGACTACTGTAAACATTCCCACCGTGCATCAGTCCATTTCAGATGAGCTCAAACCCAGAGAAGTCGGCGGCGTTTCTTCACAGTGTTGATATATGGCTTCTTAACCTGAGTTAGTTGATGCAGTGAAAATTCTGTCAGTGTTCCTGAGCCCATGTGGTGATATCCATCCCAGGCACATGTCTGTTTATAATACAGTGCTTATAACAGATTGAAGGTCACAGGCGTTCAGCTGTGGCTTTTGGCCTTGCGCTAACGAGAATGACATTCCTAACAAACGCTGGAGCTCAGTCACCCGAATAGCGTAAATAATTTCTGTAAAAATACATCCCTGAAAGTTCTTTCGGCAAACTTCTGTTGTCAGGAATACTGATTCTACATCAGCACTCCTTTTTTGTTTTGATGTCTTTTTTCCAGCAGCTTTTAGCAGTTTAGCACTGTGTAAACTGCATGTCTGAATAATTTCTTATTTGCTTCAAGCTGTGTTCACAGATTTACTTATGTCTTCAGGACATCAGCAACTACTACTTCAGCTTTTGGACATGTTTTGCCCATTTTTGCAGTTCATAGTAAGTCATGTCATGCTCTTAACCACATCAGCAAGTCTGCGTGACCTTCATGAAGACCTAGATGAAGTTTAATCAGGGTTGAAAGAAGTTTTGAGGATGTATTTTTATAGAAATGATTTGGGCTGTTTGGGTGACTTGAGTTCTAGTGTTTTAGCAAGAGAGCCAGTAAGTTGTGGTTGTAATAATGAAGCTGAGAGCTGATCAGAGTTATTATCTTCTCAGCGAAGCTCGTTCTGCTCGTTAGTTTGTGCTGATGATGATCAGTGATTCATTCACGTGACGTTACTGAGTAGGATGAGCTCATGAGGGTCATTTCAGGACGCCGGTTCGTCACATTAATGTCAGATTTGAGTCACTTACCTAAACGAGTGTGAACCATCGTGTCAGAGAGATCGGATTTGAGGAAAAAATAGGATTTGAGCAGCGTGACTGGTAATGTAAACGTAGCCTAAAGGTACTGAGATGGACCCTTGAGGGTCCCACCCCAGTGACAAGATGGGCACTTCCCCAGTGACAGTTTACTACCTTTATTTCTGAGAGTGTAGCGCTGAGTCGTCTTCTCACAGTGGAAGGATGGACAGAAACACCTGTGGATGTTTTCAGGTCTGAAGCAGCTTGATTTTCTCCTCTCTCTCAGAGATGAAAGCTTTAAATGCTGTTTAACTGACTGGGGCAGTTTTGGTCTACCAGGTGGTTGTTAGGAATCCCATTTTCTCTGTAGCTTTTAATCTTCTTTTTTTAACTTCAGCCTCGGATACTCCCATTTTTTTTTTCCCCACTTATTTTCCTTTGACTCTCTCCTTCGTTACGCAAGTGTCCTCTCTGACTTCTGCACAGCATTGCACATACATGGATATTCACAAAATGAGTACTGTTTGCAGATAAAGAGTGACGGATAAGGAATATTGTGCCGTCTCAAGTGCAGTGGGGAGGCCTTTTCTGAGTGATAATGAATTGCAGTCTGCTCTTTTTCTCTCTCATGTCCTTTTTTTTACATATATATTGTCTCTTCATTCCTTTTCTTCACTTTGACTCTTTCTCGAGGACTGCTGGCTTTGTCAGCTGTCGCCTGCTTGCGAGAGAGGCAGAAGTAGTGTAGTTCTTTTTGTATATGCATGCATAAGCAAGCAGTACAAACCTTTGCCGTGGGCGGAAGTTCACTGGTTTTCTCTTGATTACAGTTATGTACTCAGAACTCGCCACATTGAGCACTTCTTGGCAGTGGTGGACGAAGTACACAAATCATGTACTGGAGTTAAAGTAGAGAGAGCCCAAGGTAAAATATTACTCCAGTAAAAGTAGAAGTTCCTCCCTTTAGACCTCCACTTGAGTAAAAGTACTAGAAGTATTTGCCTTCAAATGTACTTAAGTATCGCAAGTAAAAGTACTAAAAGATTAATTATGACTTTAATGTCCTATTATCATTTTTGTAACAAGACTCGCTTCATTAACTCATTTTAGGTGAAAATACTCCAGTGTCTCTCTTGGTAAACCAGTCTTTTAACCCTCTGTTGCATGAATTATTACTTAAACATGATAATGTTTTAATGTGTTTTTGTTACTTAAAAGTGCTTAAATAATGGAAATATTTGAAAAAAAAAGTAAAGACTTTGGGGTACTCTACTTTGGGGTATTTGGTAAATTGTTGCCATATAGCAACAATGCACAATCATACCGTAGCACCTTAAAATATAATTTTCAACACATTTTCGATTGGTATTTGGAATATATGGTAATAACAACATCATAATAGGAATTCCTGGTCATGTGATGTCATTAATTATTTGTCCTTTCAAAGTAAAAGATCCTTTTTCCACAATTAAATAGGAAAACACAGATTTTACATTACTGCTTTTTAAAATTGACAAGGTAATTGTTGCCAAATGAGTCTGTCACTGATGTCTAATAAAATTATCATAAGCACAAAGCACTGAAGGCGAACAGTTTCCATCAGGTAGAACTGAGTGGCTCTGAAATCACTTTATACAAACAAGCAAAGTTTCAGTTTAAGATTTATTTGCAACTTAGTTACAAGTTCAAGTTTAATAAAAACTTTAAACTCAGATTCACAAATGAGTTTTCCGTTACTAAACTGCATCTGTAGGTCTCTGTTCATAAACATAAACTAGCCAAAACTAATTTACTATAAAATGAAATAGTGTTTGTATAAATTCAGAATAAAAGACACGTCAGTCACAACTGCATATGTGTACATATTTCTATATTGTGGTCTATTTACACAAAGTTAGGTTAGTTCATCATTTATGTTGAATAGACTCTCCCAAAATTTTACGCTGCTGCACTGATGTTGAACCGTGTGCTGCACTGGGTCGGGTCAAAACAAGCTCAAAACTAAGTGACCACTGTGCCCTGATTGGTGTTCTTTCTTTGTGCTTCTTTCGTTTTGACGTTACATTTTTATACACACATAAACCAAAAGGAACGACAGATTTCTCATAATGTAGTAGAGTAAAAAAATAAGACATCTGACTTTGAAATGTAGTGAAGTGAAAGTAAAAAGTCGCCCAAAATGGAAAAAAGTACAGATACACAAAAACTACTTAAGTACAGTAACGAATTACATTTACTCATTACTGTCCGCCACTGCTTCTTGGTCTCTTCACAGCGTTAGGAATGAGGTATGCAGTGCCTCGAAGGAATAGTTTGGTGAAAAAAAACTAATTTGCACTCTTTTTTCTGCTTAAAACAAATGTAGTCAAAGTTTGCTGTGTTTGGTATCTGAAGTTTGCTGTTTAGCACTGGAGCTCCAACGCTAAATGTAGATAACAAGCATTGTTGGCCTGAAACTCACCAGATAGCATTGTGAAAATGATGTCCATCACCCACTTGACTCAAACAGTTATTTTGGAGTGCATATCATCTACTTTTTTGGTAAAACCTTTTGTGTTTCGTGTGGGGATGTGTCCCAAAGGCAGTCATCATTCTTTTTCAATGACCATTTCCTGCCTCTCTCTTTATCCGAGAATTAAACAGGCTGTTTGTTCTTACCGTGCCTCTAAGACTGATGTGTGATCCGATTGGCTGTCTTGTATTGTGGTTCATTCAAAAGGCAGCCTGGACTAAGGCACTCTTTAAAACTTCCAACATAAATGGGCAGCGCTGTAGGCCGAATAGACGGATGCTTGTAAACGTGATGGTTTTTGTGACCTTACAAAAGCATTGAATTCAAAACGGGCTGTTTATGCAGCTTGGTGTCCGTATACGGGCCTTGTAGACTGGGGAGTGAGCAGTACATTTAGAAGCATTAACAATGTTTTCATGTTAAATTAAGCCCTTTAAGGGTCACTCAGGCCTAAAACTAGCATTTAATATGTTGTTTGTTGAGTTATGTGTCACTTTGAAGCGCAGCACACGACCTGGAGTGTTCTGTTGCTTTTATACAACAGTTAAATAAATAAAGTAATAAATTAATAAACTGGGCCGTGAACGCGGCGTTTAATATGTTTTAATGTTCGCAGTTCCTTCACCAAATTATAGTTCCTTAACGAGCAGCTTGTTGCTACGTCAGAGTAACGAACTCCGCCCACTCGCTGCACAGCCGGCAGTTCGTTCTCCAGCTCCTCACACTAAATTCCCAAACTGTCATCACCACTGAGCAGCTTTTCAGTCGGCAGCTGTGACAGAAGAACAGCTGAACAACCTGGAATCAGCCAGAAATGAACCCAACACCATTCGCCAAACTAAATGGGCTGTAAGATGCTTTACAGACTGGCTGGAACAAAACAACATTAATACTGATCTGGCAAAAAATGACAAAACTGAGCTGAACCTGATATTTCGGCAGTTTTATGGCTCAGTCGGTACTTCAAAAGGCGAGGCTCACAGCAGTCTGTGCAGGGGAGTTCATTACTCTGACGTAGCAACAAGCTGCTTGTTAAAGAACTATAATTCGGTGGAAGGCCCTGTGAACATTAAAACATATAAAACGCTGCGTTCACGGCCCAGTTTATTAATTAATTACTTTATTTAACTGTTGTATAAAAGCAATAGAACACTGAAGGTCGTGTGTTATCGCGAATAATGTTATTCAAATGTTATTCGAGTGTTCTGTTGCTTAAATAACTACAATACTGAGCAAGCATTACGCAAAGCGATTAACAATAAAAAAAATGCACTGATGTAGAGGCTGATAAATACAGATATGATATCTGACTTCCTTCTGCAGTGGCTAGTTGTAGCAGATAATAAAACAAAGCAAACAAAAAAAAATTCAAATGGTGTCCAAAGCACATTGTTTTGTCCCTACTACCTTCAAGATACCTCATCAAAGGGGTTTTTTCCTGGTGTTTAAACCCCAAAATCTCTAGAGGCTACTGTGGCACAACTGTAGGAGGCAGCTAGACTTGTTTACAACAAGACTCCCTCTTTAAACTCATTAAACTTGAGGGTAAATATGTGAGGATTTGTTTGCATAATGCTAATTGCTGATTTAAATGCTGCCATTGCTTATATTGTGTAGCTTCAGTGCTAAAAGTCTTAAGAACGACTGCATTTGGGGAAAATGTGGAAAACTGCATGAATGTAACAAATTTAATGTTGTCTATCGATTCAGTGAAATCAATTGTTTAAAACGATGTCATGTGATATGGTCACGATGCATTACCTGCGTTTCGATTGGCTGTTTCATGAAACTTGTTTGACTAAGTTGCGACTGAGTTTCAAATGAGTTGCAGGATGCTTTAAGTTATGCAACTCAAGGGCGATTTAGTTTCATGTAGGTTTCGAGCAGCTAAAATTGCACGGAAGTTTCACCATGTAACACCAGCGTAAGATGCTTTTGGGAAACTGGGCCTAGTATGATGTCATTTGCATCATTTGTGCCTGTTTATATATTTACATGCATACATGATTGAAGAGAGCATTTGAGAAGTGTACTAGAAAAAGTATCTTTCTCTCTCTTTCTCTCACAGATGCTTTCCTTTCCTCGTTTTTCTTGTGAACAGCATGATTTAGTTCCCAAGTTGTGAAAATATGATTGCTGTTAAGGTCTTTATCTTTGATGCTTTTGCCAGTCGCTCGTTTGTTGAAACAGGATGGGCTACAAATCATAAACATCCAGAAAATTGTTCCATTACATTTGAGTTGTTTTGAAAGGGAAGTCGGCCTGTGCTCCATCACCCACACATCGCCTGTATTTAGACAGTAGGATGACGTGCTTCGGTCGGATTTGCATTTATTCCTTTCTTGTTTGCATGTTGGTGTTTAGATGCAGTCTGCCTGTGATCAGGCACGCCAGCAGCTGTTGGGCGGATAAATAAAAAGAGAAAAATAGTTTTTCCAGTTATGTAATTTATTTCCACAACTGAAATTGAATTTAGAAGAAATTTCTCCCAAATGCCCCCCAGAAATAGTTAATCAGAATCCTTTTTTTGTATTTCATTTTCACCCTGTTGTCCACTTATGACGTTCGTATGGTTTCATGTACCCCCTAAAAAATTTTGGAGACCCCCAGTCAAGTTCCATTTTGTTGATTTTCTAGGTGAAAACACATTAGCACATCTTCTACAGGTACAAGGGTGCATTTTTCTACGAATTTTAGTGCACAATATTTCTTTATTTGTTGAATTTCCGCACATAAACAGTAATTATGCATTAAAATGTGCAGATGACCTCAAATGACCTTGAACTTTTAAGACTTTGGAGGTGTGGAAAAATATCCCTGCAGATTTCTTAAAAACTGAGAACAAGTCTCCTGTAAAGAATGGTAACCATAATGAAAGCAAAGGACAGTAAATAATGAAAATGTTGATATTAAACTTGGTTGTTGAGTGTAATTTTCTGTGAATATAGATTTTCAGCTTTTTCCTGATGCTGAAAACAAAATTTTTTTACTTAATGCGAGTTTTGCCTGGAAATTTGCATGCACAGCGTTATATTCTCTAATTAGCTGTCCTTATTGAAGGAGCTGAAACACTCCTTATAACTTCAGTGTGAGTGGGCGGGGCTAAACTGCTGTAACAAACAGAGTGAATTCAAAATGTTTTTTGCAGCTTAGAGTTTATACAGTCGTATGCAAAAGTTTGGACCAGATCATTATACGTTTTTGTTGATTTTCTAAGTACCTATTTTCTACAGGGAACAACTTTCTGCACATTTTAATGCACGATTACTATTTATTTGCTTAATTTAATAATTTGGAGGGGAAAAAAAAACAAAATGTGGCCTGTGCAAAAGTTATGGCACATTTGATATTTTATGTTTTTCCAATATGTTAAACTTCCATGTAAGTTTTTCCTCTAAAAGAATATTTTCACTCAAAAATCTACATAATGTGTAATTTGACTAGGATTTGTTTCATAAATTACTTTTGCATACAGCTGTACATGGACTGGTGACGGAAAGGTACGTTGTTGCGACGAGTTAAGGTGGATCTAATTGACTCTGTTTGACAGAAGTCTGTTATTTTTGATTGTAGCAGTTCCATCGTGTTATTTCACTATTATTCTAAAATGTGGGTAAATAGTAAAGTCTAAGAAAAACCCCTGTATAAATAGGTGCCTCACTTTTTGACCTGTACTGCATATAAAAATCAGATTTGATAGCATCTCCTCACACATGCCATTCGCCAGTCGTGTTGTTTTTTCATTTCTTCATCCTCTTTTTTTTTTTCTCCCTCTCTTTCCTCCTTCCGTCTCAGACGAGCGCTGTGCTGGGCCGTGGCATTTGCAGACGTGGATCTTCTGCAGCCTCAAACCAGCTGTTCCATTGTTTTGGCTTTCTTTTCATTCTTTCTTTTTTTTTTCCTTCTGAATGGTTCCTCCTTTTTCTTTGAAGGAGTACGAGGCAAGGGCGGGACCAGGGACCGGGCCTCACCCCCGACAGCCAATGAGACGGAAGAATCTGGAGTTTGAGCCTTTGTCTACTACTGCGCTCATTCTGGAGGACAGGCCCGCGTAAGTGTTTCCAGGCTGGAACTACATCTCCCATGATTCACTGCTTCCACATAGCAGAGTGACACGACTGCATGCTGCCACATAGCCAAATATTTACTCACTGTGTATTACTGGTAAGGCCTAAAAGGCCTGCCAAACATACTTCAGGGAGTTAAACAATTTCAGATTTTATTCTGTGAGACGGAGCAAAACGTTAGCCGCCTGTCGTTGGTCAGCGTTTGTTGTTTACCAAACCCAGTCCATGTGTTATATAGTTAAAAAGTAACTATAATGCAGTAACAAGTAGCTGCTTTATGGTCCTATTTTCCAGCTGACCTCTTTCCTATCGTGCATCAGGATATGCTGTAATGTAACACCGAAGTATGATTTGTTTATTCACTCTCGTTCACACAGACATGCTGTCTCTCACTCTGAAGAGGCTTTGGCTTCTCTCCACATTAAAGAATGTGCTCCTTGTGTCCACAGAACGGCTGAATCCTCTGTGCTGAAATTATTATTTGTCCAAAGCCTGTTACGTTCACAAGGTTCTCGTATCACAATGCAGCTGTTCGTTGTGTGAATAAGCTGTTCATTTTGTATATAAGAGGGACTGTGGAAGCAGCCTGTTAATTAAGCAGTAGAACACGAGAGGGAGTGTGTTATTCACAATAACGCACAACCTTGAGTGTTTTATTTCTTTTATAGAACAGTTAAATAAATAAAGTAATAAATTAATAAACTGGGCCGTGAACGCGCCGTTTAATATGTTTTAATGTTCGCAGTTCCTTCACCAAATTATAGTTCCTTAACGAGCAGTTTGTTGCTACGTCAGAGTAACGAACTCCGCCCACTCGCTGCACAGCCGGCAGTTCGTTCTCCAGCTCCTTACACTAAATTCCCAAACTGTCATCACCACTGAGCAGCTTTTCAGTTGGCAGCTGTGACAGAAGAACAGCTAAACTACCTGGAATCAGCCAGAAATGAACCCAACACCATTCGCCAAACGAGTAGTCTGATCTTCAGAGTCTGACCAAATCAGACTGAGCCATAAAACTGCCGCAATATCAGGTTTAGCTCAGTCAATTTTTGCCAGATCAGTATTAATGTTGTTTTGTTCCAGCCAGTCTGTAAAGCATCTTACAGCCCATTTAGTTTGGCGAATGGTATTGGGTTCATTTCTGGCTGGTTCCAGGTTGCTTAGCTGTTCTTCTGTCACAGCTGCCGACTGAAAAGCTGCTCAGTGGTGATGACAGTTTGGGAATTTAGTGTCGTCTCATCTTCAGAGTCTGACCAAATCGGCTGTCAGTCAAATGTGATCTTAAAAGTGTCCATTTTCTGTTTGTGGCAGAGTAAGAAGTAAAAACGTTCAAATGGCTTGAGCATCTCCTACAGCTGTGAAAGTCGTTGCTTAGCAACGGCGTCTCAACGGCGTGATAGTGTTCCTGAAAAAATGTGATGTTATGGCAAAATAACAGCACAGTTAGAACGCCTCTCAACCAATCAGCTTGCGTGGGCAGAACTGACTGTTGTATAATATTGAAATATCATGGATGGTCAGAATTCTCTGTGGCTTTTACAGAGACATTTGATGTATTACAGCTGATTGTTTAACATTCCCTGTGTCAGGAATCTGCCAGCTAAGTCTGAGGAGGAAGCTCAGAGACACAGACAGGAGTACAATGAGATGGTGGCGGGAGCCAAAAGGAGGGGTAAGTGTTTCGTCTGCACGTACACCGACAAGCCAAAACATTATGACCGATGAAGATGAAGTCAATAACATTTACTCGTAACAGTGGTGCGTGTCAAGGTCTGAGATATATTTGACGGCAAGCAAACAGTCGGTCCTCGAAATCGATGTTGGGTGTGAGAGAATTAGGCAGGAGTAAAGACCTGAGAGGATCAGCTTTGACGAGGGCCAGATTGTGGCAACGCTTGTTGGGTGCTCCCAGTGACAGGGTGGGGGGGCGCCCAAGACTCATCACTGCGCAAGGTCAAGGACAAGGTGATGGAGGGAACTGGATGCTCTGGTGGGAATCCTGGGTCTGGACATAGGTTGGCGTCCACAGGAATGCCACCTGCCTAAGCTTTTTTGCAGACCAGGTACATCAGGGTGGCAGTGGCCTCTTTCAGCAGGATAATGCGCCCTGCCACACTGTACACATTGTTCAGGAATGGTTTAAAAACATGACAAAGCGTTCAAGATGTTGCCCCGGCCTCCAAATTCCTCAGATCTGAATCTGATTGAGCATCTGTGGGATGTGCTGTAACAAGAAGTCTGATTCGCAGCAGCTCCAACGTACAGGACTTAAAGGATCTGCTGCTAACGTCTTGGTGCCAGATACCCCAGGGCACTTTCAGAGGTCTTGTAGAGTCCATGCTTCAGCAGGTCGGAGCTAATTTGGCAGCAGCTGTTATGTGCATATGCACATATTAGGACCTAACTGGTAGTTCAGCACTGGTCTGTAGAATAGCACCACTTGGTGGAACAGTGCTAGCCAGTGGATCAGTGCTAACTGGTAGTTCTGGCTAACTGGTAGTTCAGCACTGGTCTGTAGAATAGCACCAACTGGTAGAACAGTACTAACCAGTAGATCAGCGCTAACTGGTATTTCAGCACTAGCTGGTAGATCAGCACTTGTATGTAAATTAGCACTAATTGGTCGAACAGTATTCGCCAGTAGATCAGTGCTAGCTGGTAATTCAGCACTGGTCTGTAGAATAGCACCAACTGGTAGAACAGTACTAGCCAACTTGTCAACTGGAAGTTCTACACTAGCTGGCAGAAAAGCCCTAATTGGTCGAACAGTATTCGCCAGTAGATCAGCACTAACTGGTAGTTCAGCATTAGCTGGTAGATCAGCACTTGTATGTAAATTAGCACTAATTGGTCGAACAGTATTCGCCAGTAGATCAGCGCTAACTGGTAGTTCAGCATTAGCTGGTAGATCAGGACTGGTCTTTAGAATAGCACTAATTGGTAGAACAGTACTAACCAGTAGATCAGCGCTAACTGGTAGTTCAGCACTAGCTGGTAGATCAGCACTTGTATGTAAATTAGCACTAATTGGTCGAACAGTATTCGCCAGTAGATCAGCGCTAACTGGTAATTCAGCATTAGCTGGTAGATCAGCACTTGTATGTAAAATAGCACTAATTTGTAGAACAGTATTAGTCAGTAGCTCAGCACGAACTGGTAGTTCAGCACTACCTTGTAGATCAGGACTGGTCTATAGAATAGCACTAATTGGTAGAACAGTACTAGCCAGTAGATCAGCGCTAACTGGTAGTTTAGTTCAGCATTAGCTGGTAGATCAGCACTGGTCTATAGAATAACATTAACTGGTGGCGGATGGTAACGGTCCACTAGTAATGCGAAGTGGGAAAATGCCCCGCTTAAGAACGGCGTCCATTTACTGTAGAGCTAAACTGTATCTGTTCATGGGTTTAACAGTCACAGTCGTGGGCTGGAGGTTAGGGAACCAGCCCTGTGACCGGAAGGTCACCGGTTCAATTCCCTGAGCTGACAGGACACGACTGAGGTGCCTTGAGCAAGACGCCTAACCCCCAGCTGCTCCCTGGGCGCTGTGGATAGGGCTGCCTACGCTGTGGGCAAGTGCGCTCACTGCCCCCTAGTGTGTGTGTTCAGTAGTGTGTATGTGGTGTTTCACTGCACGGATGGGTTAAATGCGGAGGTGAATTTCCCCGTTACGGGATTAATAAAGGGTAACTAACTTGTATCAGTAATCACATTTTCATATTGATCAGGCCTGTGTGTCTATGTGCTGATAAGCATTGATTGTTTGCACATAATAATAAACCATTATTTATTTTTATCCCACCCTCCTGTTTTCTTTCTTTCTTCCCTCCTTTCTTTCACACTCCTCTCCCTCCCTTCCTTCCCCTGTCAGAGATGAAGGAAGCTCAGCGTAAAAAGAAGCAGATGAAGGAGAGGTACCGGCAGGAGGAGAACATCGCCCATGCCATGGTTATCTGGAATACTGAGATTCTGCCCAACTGGGAAAGCATGTGAGTGCTCATCCATGTAATCTGCCCAAGCTGCCGTCCTTTCAGACAGCTGTTTTTTGAAAACATGCCGTTGTCCATCCATCCCTCCATTCTGAATATTTACCCACTTGTTCACTTTATTAGAATCCCTCTGCCTTGTGCTTTCACTCACTAGCCCCACTCATTTTAGAGCTCCATCTACCTCATACAGGTTCAACGATAGTGATCGCCTGAATGCCCGGGGCAAGTAAAACACAATGTCGGGACAGCAGCAGAGAACAGAACAGCCTGACTGAGGCCTCAATTCACTCGAGTATTTAAACCCTCGCCATGCAGAAACGGTCTTATCCATACCTGCGTCCAGGTAAAACAAACCAATGGTTTTATTTGTCAGAGCGAGGCAGGGAAATGTCGGCGAAGCGTGAATACAAAGCAAAACCAGTCCACAGCTTCGTTCCCTCATAGAAAACTCAGTTCTCATGTGTCGATTCTGACCCTCTGTACCTGAGATGTTCTGTAAATTTGTAGGGAAAATCCTAACCAGGCAGATAAAAGTGGTTGTTTTTTTGTCGGAACTACAACTTTTAGAAAACAGTGGCTCGATTGTCACGACAAGTATCTCCGTCACTTAGTGCTAGCACGCCTGGGCCGCTCGACATGTGCAGACGACAGATGAACAGTGAAGCCGATTCCAGGTTGACCAAGTCAGTCACATGAAACAGACCTTCAGATTAAAATGGACTGGAACTTGGTAGCCAGTTTTGTACCGACATAATTTGCAGAAGGTACTATTTGCTAACTTATGCGTGCAAATACTAACGATAAGATTATTGATAACTTTAGTGTGAATTTATTGATAATGCACGTTCATATGCACGTTACTGTGGCAGATTGAATTCAACGGAACCATCAGCGTTATTTATGGCTCAGAGGGGCGCTAATTGCAAGTACGTTCATTACTTTGTTTTAGCTAGCAGAGACGGTACTGCAGGCATAGGGATGTGTAAATGTGGCGAGAACTGGTTGGATAAGCCCAATTTTGCACCGTGGTTAATCCAGTTCAAGGTAATCTGTACGAAGAGTGTTGCACACTGTAAGAAGGTCTTCACAGTGGGAATAAGAGCCGTGGAGTCGCACAGAAGAGCGAGAATCACAAAGCGGTTGCAAAAACTCGCCAGCAAACACCCGACATTTACCAGAACTGTTGTGTGTCTTGCACCTCAGTTCCAAAGAGCTCTGCTCCATTTCAGATACCAGCTTTAGAGACAGCAGCAGCAACAACAGACCTCCGAACGACGTTTGGCTCTACGGCTCCTCTTAGAGCAGAGGTGCTCTGGTGTCTGCACACGGTAACGAAGCTATCAAGAATCATCGACAATCAGAGCTGAAAAAAAGAAGCAAACTCTGCTTCAGGTGTCGATCAGCTCGCAGAAGGAAGCTGAGCGAAAGGCTGGTGCATTAATGGTGCAGCTTATCACCAAATCAAACACACTGCTTAAGCGAACAAAAAAAAATGTGTGAATTGAAAGAAAAAAGGAAGAGTTGGAGACAATGGGTACTGAACTCAGACACATCATGATTCTGAGAGAATTGCAGAAAAATAGCAGAAAAAATAGACTCTATTTTCAGTTTGTAGACAATTTTATTTTTGTTTGTGCAAAACTGTCAATTTATGTTTGAAATGCAAATGTAATACTGATGCCATTCTGTGCTTTTTACTGTTTTGTTTTTGCGGAAGTGGTCTTAAATTTGTCTCTAAGTGGCATTAAGGCCCAATCCCATTTCTAAACAACATTAAACCTCGATAATACAGTGGTTGTCGTAATTTTTAACTGAGAAAATTCTCACATTTGATGGGTTTCTTTGGTCCCTTGTTCAGCCATCTCACCAGTTTCTCTTTTTCTTCTCATAACACTGTTTGGAGTGAGTCTCTGAAAAACCTCTGTTTGGAGAGCCATATAGCCCAAACACTTTGCCCTACCCCTCTATCTCAACAAGAATCGGGACACCCTACTCCTAGACGTGAACACGCAAAACAGAGGGGTAGGGGCTAAGTGGTAGGGGCGAGGGGTGAAATGGGATTGGCCCTAAAAAATTTAACCTCCCCATACCTGCAGATACCCTGACTACAAGGTGTTTCTAATAAAGTGGCCGGTGAGTGTAGTCAAGTCAAGTCAAATTTATTTATATAGCGCCTTTTACAACAGATGTTGTCACAAAGCAGCTTTACAGAGAATCCGGGTCCCCCAGTGAGCAAGCATTGGCGACAGTGGCAAGGAAAAACTCCCTCAACAGGAGGAAGAAACCTCGAGAGGAACCAGACTCAAAAGGGGAACCCATCCTCCTCTGGTCGACACCGGATAACAGCACAGACACAAAACAGTATAAGTGGATAGAGTTTAACACCACTGTGCAGTGCGCCGGCCGCATCAGTCACGTCAGACCCTCGTAGGACACGCAGCCGCTCAGCTCAGGGAAAAAGAGGGGGGGAATAGGGGGGATAAGAGGGACATAGTTAGGAAAACTAATTAACCAAAGGCTCGACTAAACAGGTACGTTTTTAGCCTAGACTTAAAGATGGAGGCTGTGTCTGAGTCCCGAACACAGACTGGTAGGCTATTCCAAAGCTGGGGGGCTTTGTATGAAAAGGCTCCTCCCCCTGACGTAACTTTATTTATTCTGGGTACTAATAATGAGCAGCACCTTGTGATCTAAGTGGGCGTGTCGGTTGATAGTAAGAAATAAGGTCACTGAGGTACTGAGGATCAAGGCCATTCAGAGCTTTATACGTCAGCAGAAGAATTTTGTACTCAATGCGGAATTTAACTGGCAACCAATGTAAGGTACACAAAATTGGGCTAATGTGGTCGAATTTCCTGGTTTTGCTGAGAACTCTGGCTGCAGCGTTCTGGACTAACTGAAGCTTGTTAAGGTTTTGGCTGGAACAACCAGAAAGCAGAGCGTTACAGTAATCTAACCTGGACGTGATGAAGGCGTGAACTAACGTTTCTGCATCCTGTAGCGACAGTGCATTTCTTAATGTGTAGACCGTAGCTTCCCTCTAAGTCAGCCCTCGCAAATTAAAAGGCTGTATGTTTTCTTTGGAAGGTCCAATGGCAAATTTAATAGCATGATTAAAGGACCTCACTGCTGTGCCACTGCAGTGCTTTAATGTGGTGCTTGGATCCCTCTGATTAGTTGATTAATGGGTCAGTGAGTTGATTAAATGCTTGCCTGTGCAGGAGGAACACTCGGCGGGTTCGTGAACTCTGGTGGCAGGGTCTGCCCCCCAGCGTCCGTGGAAAAGTCTGGAGCCTCGCCATCGGCAACGAGCTCAACATCACCCCCGGTAACCATGGCAACATAGGCCTTTTAGGATCACCTCTTGGCCTCTATACAAACACAATTACATTTTCTCATTAACAGCAGATGTTGCTCTGCTGACTAATGACAATAAGAACTGAAGTGTCATTATAGTGACCAGCAGGATTTAAAGTGGACTCTCGTTTGTGTGTGTCTTTCCAGAACTGTATGAGATCTTCCTGTCTAGAGCCAAAGAGAAGTGGCGGAGTTTTAATGAGACGAGCTCGGTCAGTGAGAATGAGGGTATGTATTCATTTCCTTGTTGGGCTTGACCTTTACTTTACTGACCTTTACTGACCTACATTTTTTAGTGCTCTGAATGCTCCATTTGAGGTTAAAAGAGGCATGTGATTCTGTTTGTGTGTATGTATTAGGCAACGATGTGGACAGTGTTTCTCCAGAATATCCTGTCTTCTGTTTGGGTCTTTGGGTTTCTGATTGGCTGGTTCATGATTCCTATGCTTGTATTCACCCATCTTGCTGTTGGTCGTCCTCTTCCTCTTTTACCGTCTCCTCTTCCAAGCATAATGTCTTTTCAGATGAATTGGTTCTTCTCAGGATACGTCCAAAATAGGAGCTTCAGTTTGGGCTTCGAGTTGGAGGTGGGCCTTAATTTTTTTTTTTCTTTGCCAACAAATATACTTTCAGAAGTCTTCGCCAACACCAGAGTTCAAAGGCTTCGGTATATCCATGTTTCGCTTGTTTATTGTCCAGCTTTCACATCCATGAAGAACCACAGAGAAGACCACAGCCTGGACAATCCTGATCTTTGTTTGTAGAGACAAATGCCTGCATTTGAAGATCTTTTCAAGCTGCAGTGCACCATTTCTCCATCACTTGAGGAGTTAGCAGTCTTGTTGTCAGAGCCTTTGTCCTCTTCACATTGAGCTGAAGTCCCACCTTTTCACTCTGTTCTTTAACTTTTCTTAAGGCCTTCAGGTTTCTAGTAGGGCTGGGCAGTTAATCGCAAAAAAGTGATCTAGACCAACATTGACGTAATCTTGCCCAGGTCGGTTATTTGGGTTTTTTTTTGGGGGTTTTTTTTTAATTCTGTTAATCCTCTCCCCACTCTGTGTGTTCATGTACTGCCCCCTTAAAAACTGTGTATCACGTGACTCTGCCACGTCCACTCTGCGACATGGAAGCTAAGGCTTGTTCACACAGCAGGTAAAAGTGGCCCAAATCTGATTTTCTTTGTTTGGCTGTTCACATTATCTTTTAAATGTGATCTGTATTCGACATCAGTCTGAACAGATCAGCTAAACTGACCAACATGCGCAAAAGAACAGAGCGTCACGCTGCTTCACGCGGCTCATCCAGAGGTAACCAATCATGACGGCCAGTGAACGCCAATCACTCCCGGAGGTTCAGCTTCATCTTCACCAGCATCACAGGAGCCATCATGAAGCTTCACTGACTGACAGCTGGGCTCATCACCCAGAATATGTTTGAGCCGTAAAAAGGGCGCGGTCACTTCTTTGGTTCTCGTCTCCTTGGATTCTTTAAACTTTGCTTTCAGACTTTTAACTGTTCTTTGACGCTGCAGCCTCGTTCTCCTGCGGCAGCGTTCGGACATTTCTTTCAGAATCTCTTCAAACACGGAGGGTTTTGGATGAGTCTTTTCTACTGTTTGTACAGAAACATCAGCCCAAATGTTGATGAGTCTCAGCAGCGCGAAATTATGATGAATGTCAAGTTGGATTGACGTGAAAGCTGCGTGAAATCCGATCTGGCTGTTGAGATGATTTACATTAAGATATGCAGAGTAAATTCAGTACAAACCTTCAGTGAACTATGAGGGCAAAAAACGAAACAAAATAATCGTAATCGAGGTAAAACATTCAATTAATCGTGATATTGATTTGAGGTCATATCGCCCAGCACTAATCTCTAGATTTTCAGCTATGAATGTCATCAAAGTATAGAAGGATATTGAGGTTTCCTCCACCAATCCTGAATCCTTTGTGACCTTCCTCCAGTCCTGCGTCTCCTTGTCCTTGTCTGACGACTTTTTCGCTGTGGGTCCAGTCCGTTTGTCTCACAACCAGAGACTTTGCTGTAGTCAGTCAAACACATTTAGGCCCAATCCCATTTCTTCTTTTTAACCCTATCCCTTGTTTTTTTTCGAGTGTCACTCTAACCCCTTGGAACCGAGTTACAAGGGGTAGTGGTTGAAATCTTGCCCCACGAAATGGGACCCTCAGATAAAAAAAAAAAACATTGCTTCATTAACAGCTACTAGCGCTGCTCTGTAGGCGCCCTGGCCCGTCTTCAGTGACAGCAGAGGAGGGTAAAGTTCAGCTCCTCACTGCTGGGCTTGAGAGGGGGGCAATTATTTATTATCACCCAACACTAATTCTTCAGTGATATGAAGCTGAAATCAGATATTCACCAGCTTCTTGTTCGAATTTTCTCGTTCGACTTTAAATGGTGCAGCCGTTACATTCTGGCGCTTCAGGCGTCAGAACTGCTGGACTATTTAAGGTGGAATGGTAAGTTAACTAGCTAGCTACCGATACATTAGCATGCCATTAGCGATTTTTTTATGCTTGTTATGACCATAATACACTGAAACGACATTAAACTAAGATAATACAGTGATTATCGTAATTTTTTAACAGAGAAAATTCTCACATTTGTGGGTTTCTTCGGTCTCTTGTTCTCCATCTCGCCGGTTTTTCTTTTTTTCTCATAACTCTCTGATTGGAGTCTCTGAAAAACCTCCGTTTGGAGGGATCATGTAGCCCCAACACTTCACCACACCTCTCTATCTCAACAAGAATCGGGGCACCCTACCCCTAAACGTGAATGTGCAAAACAGAGGGCTAAGGGCTCAGTGGTAGGGGCGAGGGGTGAAATGGGACTGGGCCTTTGGCTTCCTTTTTGGACTCCTTGGCTCAGTAGTGTGTCAGCAATGGTATCTGTTTTTTTGCTGACCGTAATAGGCAAGTTATTACTCTGTGATGGTTTCTATTTTTACTCTGTTAAACCAAACAGATCCACCCTGAGTGGTGAACTAAACAAGCACGGATGAATCAGCTTGTAAAACCCAGCCATCAGGCGAGGGGTAAATATAACGTGGTAAACTTGACTAAGCAAACGGTCAAAGTGTTTTTTTGGGGTTTTTTTTTAGCAGCTGCGAAGTGCAAAAGGGAATTGAGAATGAGTGGGGAGGTAGACAGAATCAGCTGTTTGAGAGAACGACCTCATAAAAGGGAACTGAGGTAGCAACAAGATTGCATGTTAGAGATTGCACAGTGAAGAAAGCCCAACTTTTCACTTGCACACAGTCAGTTTTTTTTCTTGTTTAAGTTGAAAATGAACCTTTTTATTTTTTTATTTGTTTTGAAGGGCAAACACAGTCGCTGCAATAATAATAATAATAGAAATGATGACAGCAGTAATAGCTGTAGTAGTGGTTATTATTCAAGCAGTTAGCCACGAGAGGCCATGGGTTACTGCGATTTTATCACAGGGAAGGTTGTTCTTTCTACCTAAAACTCCCGTCCCCGTGATAAAATTGCAGTAACACACAGCCTCAAGTGGTTTATTGCTTTTGTAAAACGGCAGCCAACATAAAATATATTAAAATGCGCAATATTTTAGATAATTATTTAAGTTAATATTAATAACAACCGACATAAAAGTATTCCGCCAAGAAATGTAGTTCCTTTAGAGTACGGTATCGTTGTTAAGCACCCATGGACTGCCAAATGAGGCGAAGAACGTTCGGCCGCCCATCACTGTACACTGCAGAAATTTCATGATTTTTAAAACTTTTTGTCGTATAACAGTGAACATATAATAAAACAGCACTGTTTACTGTAAATACTTTGTTTATAAGTACTTTCTGGTCACCAAATTACCACTGTGAGTCTTCTGTCAGTCTGACGACGCCACTTTTCTCACGCTGGGGCTGAATCTCAAATGGCTCCCTGCTCGCTACATAGTGCACTACGTAGGAGTTTAAATACTGACTCCTGCAGCCCAACAGAGCAAAATACCACTAAAAATGGTCATTTGGGACTCGGACACATTCATACTCGATGAGCAGTGCAGTATTAGGCAGCAGAAGCTAAACTTAATGTTCACACAGCTCACTATTTAGCTAGGGAGAACGGAGCCGTTTGGGATTCAGTCTGGGTTTGATGTGACTTCTGACCGAAACACGGGACGTTTGAAGCGTGTAGGGACATTCAGGTGACATTCTTTAGACTTCTATACTGCCGTTTTCCACTGAATCATATCGTGAGTGCTTTAATTCAAGCCTGTAATATTAATGATGGAGCTGTTTAGGCTGTTGGCTCTTTTAGCCGGTTGGCTATCTGACCAGCCTAGTTCTAGTTAAGAAAATAAGCTGTCAGCCCCTCAGTTTAAACAAAAAAACGTGTTCTTAGTTCATCAGTACAGTCGGTGCTCTGATCAGCTTTAGAGTCAAAGATTAATCCATTAACAGCAGAAGGGTTTTTCGTGCCATAGTGCAGTAATGCAGAGTTCAGTTGTTGTGAGGCGTCACAGCCGTGTTACATTGTGGATTTTACAGCGGGTTCGAATGCGACTCAGCCAATCAGATTTTAGGACTGGAACTGTCTGGTTTTTTTTTTTTAATATTTTTGCTTTGTTTTGTTGTTGTTATTATTATTGCTACTGCTATAAATCAATATCAGGGAGTCGTTATCATCTGAAAACTAGAAAATACCATGATATATATTTGAGCTCAAATCGCCCACTCTAGTATGTATACAGTTGTATGCATGCAAAAGTTTGGATAACCCTGGTTAAAGTACATGTTTTATAAATGTTTTTTTTTTTTTCAATGAATTTTTTTTGCTGTACTTTATTTATATTTGGGGAAGAAGATAAAACCTAAAATGTGGCCAGTCCAAAAGTTCTGAAACATTTCTGTTTATTTTAGTTTTTCCAGTTTGTTAAACTCAGCAAATAAATGCCACATTTGAATTTGTTCACTGCTGTTAACTTATTTTCGCTTGGAAAATCAACAAAACGTCCTTTGACCAGGGGTGGTGAAGTTTTGCGTACTGCAGTATGTATGTTTGTTCTCGTTCATCGTCACGGAGTTGGAGTTTTTTAACACTTAAGTTGATTTGTTATTTATTTCTGTTTCTTTTGCTAATTGAGATTGTGGTGCGTCGCTGGCAGACAGGGAGTCCAGTTTAGACCTGATCAAGCTGGACATCTTCAGGACCTTCCCCTCCCTCTACATATTCCAGAAGGTGAGATGGAGACACTTGCTTTGAACATCATTTTGAGATTAGTAGGCTGCAGGGGTCCAATTGTGACCCTGATAATGGAGCTAATCATCACTCCAGCAGTGGAAGTGGTGCATCTAAAGGAGGAATTGGGGGGGATTAAAATGGATTATTTTTGTTATACTGCTGCACGTTGTCGGTATAGTATAAATTGAAAAAAAACATACATCAACACTCAGCATAACGTCTGATGATTTGATTGTGATAATCGAATCAGACACATCAAATGTAGCTTCTGCATTATTTGCTGCTGAGATATCAGCATCGTAAGGACCAATATCATGATAATGATCAACAAATGATATATTGTGCAGCCCCCTTTATAATCGATCCTGTCTTTGAACCTCTCTTTGTGGTGTTTCCTCAATGTTGGGAAATTAAACAGAAGTAATTGCTCTGTTGATGCTCGACTGCTTGTTTTTGGCATGAAGGCAAAGCATGTTAATATTTACAGATGAATAAATGGATACCAGAACATGCCCTGAAGTGATTGTGAACATGGCTTTAGTTACTGTATAACTTTTCTTTCTTTCTCTCCTTCTCTGAAGGGTGGACCCTACCATGACTTGTTGCACAGCGTGTTGGGGGCGTACACGTGTTATAGACCAGATGTAGGCTATGTGAGTATCTCTCATACTGCACCTCCAGGTAGATCTAACTGAAATATTGACAGCTGTATATACACCGATCAGGCATAACATTATCCTTGTTTCTACGCTCATTGTCCATTTTATCAGCTCCACTTACTATATAGGTGCACTTTGTAGTTCTACAGTTACAGACTGTAGTCCATCTGTTTCTCTGATACTTTGTTACCCTGTTGTTCAGTGGTCAGGACCCCCATGGACCCTCACAGAGCAGGTACTATTCGGGTGGTGGATCATTCTCAGCACTGCAGTAACACTGACGTGGTGGTGGTGTGTTAGTGTGTGTTGTGCTGGTCTGAGTGGATCCATGGGTCCATGGGGGTCCTGACCACTGAAGAACAGGGTAAAAGGGGGCTAACAAAGTGTGCAGAGAAACAGATGGACTACAGTCTATAACTGTAGAACTACAAAGTGCACCTATATAGTAAGTGGAGCTGATAAAATGGACAATGAGCGTGGAAACAAGGAGGTGGTCATAATGTTATGCCTGATCCGCGTATAGTTCTCAGAAATGTAGTCATTGCTATTAGTCCGTGTGTCATGCGCCCGTCCCCTGGGCCCCGAGGACAGCGGCAAGAGCCGGCAGGAACAACGGGGAGAGGATGAAATGTGCGAGGGAGTGGGGGATGGCGTACGTGTCCTGAACCCCGCCCCCTGGGCACCGCCTCCAGTCCCACAACGAGGCCACTTTAATTTGCCTAACGTTCAATCCTGGTGGCCAAGCTGGAGAGCAGGGGTGGTGACCGAGGCAGAGTCTGTCGCTGTCCGCTCAGGAGCTCTCGCAGCCGTCCTCAGACCCAGGAGACGGGCACATGCCACAGTCCGATATTGGGATTGGGACCTATGATGACTAAACAGAACACAAGAGGAAGTGTGTGAAAACACATGACCTCCGAATAAGGAGTTTATGTCAGCTTTGTTAAAAACAATAGAATTTATTGCTCTTTTGGATGTTGTTGGGTTCTGTTTACATCCTGTAGCCCACAGACTGTAAATTTTAGAGAGTATTTTTTGGCCAAGAATGTTTATTTCGGAGCATCGTTAATGTAGACTGCTGATATTAGCAGCTCCCATCTGTGGAGTTTTAACACGTCGTCTTACTGCACTTCATACAGCCCTGCAGGTGGTGGTGGTGTCAGATAAGCTGCCCCACTGTCTTTCACCAGTATGGCAAGTTGGAGATGTTATGGTGTGTGTGTCTGTTTTCAGGTGCAGGGAATGTCCTTCATTGCTGCTGTCCTCATTCTGAACCTTGAGGAGGCGGACGCCTTTATTGCCTTTGCCAACCTCCTCAACAAACCCTGCCAAATGGCCTTCTTCAGGGTGGACCACGATCTGGTAAAACACAGCCCCCCTCATAAAACTTTTTAAAGTAAACCACGCCCTGCTGAAACATTCACAAGAAATTACACCATGCTAAGTCATGAGCTGGAGGTTAGGGAACACGCCCTGTGACCAGAAGGTCGCCGGTTCGATCCCCTGAGCTGACAGTACGTGATTGAAGTGCTAAGGCACCTAAACCTCAACTGCTCCCTGGGCGCTGTGGCTAGGGCAGCCCACTGCTCCGGGCAAGTGTGCTCACTGCCCCCTAGTGTGTGTGTTCACTAGTGTGTATGTGGTGTTTCACTGCACGGATGGGTTAAAATGCAAAGGTGAAATTTCCCCGTTGTGGGACTAATAAGGGCCACTTAATCTAATTTGCTGCGCACACAGTTGGATGCGAAGGTTTGGGCTTCCCGGCCAAATTATGTGTTTGGTTGATTTTGCAAGTGCAAGTAAGTTATGTCTGCAGGGAACACACTCCAACATTTTTGTGCAAGTTTTGTGCACAATTTCTATTTATTTGCTTAGCTTATGATATGGGGAAAAAATAGAATAAGATGAAATGTGCCATAACTTTTGCACAGGCCACATTTTGTTTTATTACCTCCCCCCAGAAAAAAAAACAGTACTTGTGCATTCAAATAGGCAGAAGCCTGTTTTCTGTAGAGAATGTTTAAACTAGGGGTGCCCAAACTTTTGCATACAGCAGTATGTGTGTAGTCAGCATTTGTTTTAACCATCTGTGACCCAGTTATGTGAAAGTTGCGCATGAGGAATTTCACTTAACTCTTAGAAGTCTAGAGACAGTACTGTCATTTTTCTGTACGTTTATATTACATAATTATTTTGTACATCATCTGTGTAATAGAGCTGTAACTGTCTTCTTTCCAGTCAAATAGATGGGTAATGTATTTTAAAACTTAGTAGTGAAAGAAGCTGAATTCAGTTGACCCATTTTTCCACAAATCTGAGCTATAAACTGGATCTCAGATGGCGGCTCTTCAGTGATCTGCACCGAAAAAAAAATTTTTATAAAAGAAATACAAAGAGCGTCTAAAATTTTTGGCTTCCAGCAGTAAATTGTAAACACATGGCATAATGTTTATGATCATAAAACACATTCTGTTCATTTGAGGGGATCTTTTACCAAAAAAAACCAAAACTTTACATTTATTTAATGCAGTTACTGAATAATTTGCTTTACGATTTGGGCATAAATTCAGATGGGAAAACGGAAATATACTCATGAGCATAAGAGGTTAATAATTTGCATGGTAACTAAAGCAGTGCAGACAGGTTTGAGTCTGTGCTTCTGAGTTTTTCCATTTGTTTTCGATGTCAGTGACAAAAATGTAAAAGATGCTTTATGTGCAAAACAAGACCATACAACCATAAACATAATAGTAATGTTTCATAAATCATATCTCCTCTTATACTTCTAAACACAGCTGGAGCGAAAATCTAGAATCTGCGCTTTTCAGCAGAATTGCCTGTTTCAATGAGCTAAAATTGAAAAAAAATTCTGTGAAATTGTGTCATGCTTTTGTTATTTCTGACAAAAAGTTTGACGTCTGAGAGTTTACTTTCACTCACGGTTACGTATTTATTTGTACTGCTTTGTTGTCTGTGTTTGTGCCTTTGTGTTTAGATGCTGAAGTACTTTGCAGCGTTTGAGGTTTTCTTTGAGGAGAATCTGCCCAAATTGTTCCAGCACTTCCAGAACAACAGTCTGACTCCAGACTTTTACCTCATAGACTGGTGAGTCCAGACCAGGCGTTTCACATCAGAATGGAAGAGCAGCTGTTCGTCTTAATTACAGCCTTTCTTTTTTGTACGGGAAGCCAGTCACATGAGAAACAACATAGCTCAGCAGTGCCCCCTGGTGGAAAATGGCTCTAACTGTGGAATGTAATTCATTTCCATGTTGAGGGTGGAGCAGTTGGGTAGGTTTTGCTTTTAGGGTGTGTTCAGACTTGGCAGGTTTGGTTCGATCAAAACGAAGCCTGGTGCGATTGCTCTGTTAGTGTGCTTCGTTAGAGCAAACGACAGCACTGCCATTGAACATCTGGTTCGCACCAGATAAGTGGACCGAGACCCCCTGAGTAGGTCGGTCTTAGTTCACTTCCAGACGAATTCTGGTGCAGTTTGTTTGAAGTATGAACACAATACAGATTGAAGATGTCGTCTCCTCTCTGCAGAACTTTTTGGTTCATAGAAAAGGTTCTGATGCTGTTTTGACACTTGCTCGTGTTTTATTATCTCTTCATAAACTCTGAATCAGTAATTATAGAACGGATAGTTTCGGTTTAAACCGAGGCTGAGGCACATTTGAAGTCATTATTAAATACTTGATATACACATTTGACTGCATAAGTTATATATTAACCCTTAGGACATGGAGACTGCAATTTGTGGGCAAAACGGTCACCTCTAGCCTTCATAACTTCAGAACAGTTTAAGATACAAACATGATCCACATATCAGGACATTCAGCCGACCCGCCCCAAACTAGCAAGCATGACGTCGTCGAGCTGTGGCATCAGTATCAGTGAGTAATTTGGCTTGGAAAATCACCTAAAATCCTGATATTATTGCTCTGCTGTTTGGCCTTCATATTCCAACAAAGGGTTAAAACAGCGGCATGATTCACACATCAGATCACTCATCAGACTCTGCTTCACCATCCAGAGTGATTTCATCCACCTGTGACCATCAGTCAGCCAGAGATCCACCCAAATCACCCAAACCCACTCGCTACTGTTATACTACATCTCTGCTTTCAGCCTTCATATTATAAACAAAGGGCTTTCAGTTTACATTGATTTTGAGTATTAAAAATATCTGATATTAAATATGCAGCTCAGTTTGTAATTAAAAATAAAGCCTCTCTTGCTGTGTATCAGAGTTTTAGCACTGATCATGAATCCAAGAGGACAGAAAATCAATAAAAAAACATGCTAATTGTTTATTTTTACTAATAACAACTAATAGAATGAATCACCATCAACATATTTGCACTTTCAGCTCACAGACACTCCAGACTAACAATTTCAGAGAAGATAACTACAACTGCACTTGTTTTCAAGATCTCTGTAATTAAAAAAAACAAATTTAGCAGGCACTGGGTAAATTTTTGATCAGAAATGACCCAAATTCATAAAGATAACAAATTTCTGTGAGCATTCACATGTCAAACAATGGCATATCTGAGCAGCCCAGGGTCTCCTGAAAATAACATATGGTATGTGTGACCGTCACATGTAAATACTTTATAATTGCAATTGTAATTGACCCAAAAAATACCAGAAATTTTAGGTTTCTAAGGGCTGAGGCACTGAGGTTTGTCTGTTTTTGTTACAGCAGTGAGCCACTACATTTCTTGGTTCGAAGTTAAATATGTCACTGTGAACGCGAAGCAAACCACAACTAAAATGCAACAATGTATCATTTTCTGCTTTGATCTGGACCCAGTGGAACCGAACAAGTGTAAACGCACCCTTAGAGCTTTAGATGTGACAAATGTACGTTAAAAAAAAAAACTTTTTCTGTATTCATTTTCTCCCCTTAGTGACTATGGCTACATTCACACAGCAGGTAAAAGTGGCCCAAATCTTTTCTCACCAAATCTGATTTTTTTGTTTAGCTGTTCACATTATCTTTTAAATGTGATCTGTATTTGACATCAGTCTGAACAGATCAGCTCCTAAACTGACCCACATGCGAAAAAGAACAGAGCGTCACGCTGCTTCACGGCTCATCCAGAGGTAAACAGTCATGAATATGAACGAACGCCAGTCGCTCCCGGAGGATCAGCTTCATCTTCGCCAGCATCACAGGAGCCATCATGAAGCTTCACTGACTGACAGCTGGGCTCATCACCCAGAATGTGTTCGAGCCGTAAAAAGGGCGCGGTCCCTTCTTTGGTTCGCGTCCTCGGATTCTTTAAAGTTTGCTTTCAGACTTTTAACTGTTCTTTGACGCTGCAGCCTCGTTCGGCTATTTCTTTAGAAATCTCTTCAAACACGGAGGGTGTGATCAGTCTCTTCTAATTTTTTTGGACAGAAACATCAGCCTAAATGTTTATGAGTCTCAGCAGCACGAAACGATGATGAATGTCGAGCTGGATTGACATGAAAGTCGCATGAATTTTGATCTGGCTGTTCAGACTCAGTCACATTGCCGCAGATCGGATACGTATCGGATTTCAGTACCACATATGAAAGTGTCTCAAATCGCAATTGAAAATGGCAGATTCAGTGTGTTTATCTGTTCACACTGACACACATCTGTGTCACATATGGAGAAAAAGATCGGATTTGGGCCACTTTTACCTGCTGTGTGAACAAAGCCTAAGGTTAGAGTTGGGGCTGCTTTGTATGAGTATCATTGAGTATGTTTACATGAACTCTAGTAAAACAGTTATCATAGAGATGCACTGAAAGTGAAAGTGTCCCTTTCAGTTTTTTGGACAAAAGAGAAAAATTGTGGCCGAAAAAATATGCAAAAGATTAAATAGAACTACAAACAACATGTCAAGATAACGGGTAACCACTGGGTGAAAGTCGTCTGTTTTAGAGTTTCTATAAGGGACATTAGACAAGCGATTTATGCACTACAGGTTTGACTTCTGCACTACAGGTTTGATTCCACTTGAAAACATGGCTTCTTTATTCAGTATTGCACAAACTAAACTACACTAAATCCCTTTAAACAGACCTAATTATGCTCACTGTGTAATGAAGTACAGTCAGTCAGTGTTCATATACTGACAATATCCATGATATGCGCAGAAAAGCGTATTTGTGACATATCACGATAACAAAGTATCATATTGCCAAAAACAGAAAGAGAAGTCTCCTGCAGCACGTCTGTAGCAAACTATTCTTAAAAATAATAGAATTTGTCATCATGACCAACTATGCTATTTTTATTTATTGGCAGCTCCGTTTTGTCCTATTAAAAGCAGATTTGATCAAGAATAAAAATGTTTTCTTTATTACCTTGTAGTTTTTATGTTTCATACATTTATGCTTTTATTCAAAAGTGTAAATAAAATGGCAAATTGAAATTTACATTATTTGCCCAGATGTTACTTGAATTTTGGTTTGTTTCATTAAACACAATAAAGACACCTGGACTTTAGCCTTTTTTTCAGCGCATACCCACTGTTGACCTGAGATCTTTCGTTTGCTTTCATCTGCACACGCAGATGCAACACAGGAAAACCAATCAGAGCAGAGATAATTTACATATATACAGAGTCTTAAAAGCCCACTAACAAAACAGCCTGTTTCAGTGATAACTGTGTTTTATATATGAACCCACACAAAAGTCATATAAACCCTCAGAACAATGTGAGATATAGATCGTACAAGCCTGTGTGTGTGTTTGTGTACACAGGATCTTCACGCTGTACAGCAAGTCGTTGCCGTTGGACGTGGCTTGTCGCGTGTGGGACCTGTTTTGCCGGGATGGGGAGGAGGCGTTATTCCGAACCGGATTAGGGAATTCTTCGCCTCTATCAGGATGTGCTCCTGCAGATGGACTTTATACACAGCGCACAGTTCCTGTCCCGCCTCCCGGAGAACACTCCAGCGCACACACTCTTCACCTGCATAGCCAACACACACATGCTCAGCAACAACCGGAGGTGGAACCAGGTAAAAACAGACTGCACACATGTTTTATCACGAGCAGATTAATTGTGGAATTGTGTTGAAAGTGTGCAGAGATGCAGAGAGTGCAGAGAGTGGTGCAACCGTCTAAGTGTTGGCCCTATCATCAGGAGATCGTGAGTTCGATCCCTGGTGAGGCCACAGCCATCCGTGGCCGGGAGTGTAAGAGGGAACAATTGGCCTCTCTGGGTGGGTAGGACGGCCCCCACTTCTCCCCCCATCACTCAACGCAATGCTGTTGGCTGACGTAACAGATCTGGCGGTTGGCGCTTTCCTACTAGCCCGTTTGGCTGTCCAGTGACGTTGCGTGAGCGGCAGTTCAAAAAGATGCGGTGGCTCTTCACAGGACTCGGAGGAAGCCTGTGTTAGCCTTCACCCTCCTAGCACTGATGGTACTGTGTGATTGGCGGAGTCCTAACTAGTGGGTGGAATTGGAGACGACTAAATTGTGGAGAAAACTAGGTAAAAATCCCCAAAAAAATGGGTGGTGGATCATACAGCACTGCAGTAACACTGATGTGGTGGTGGTGTGTTAGTGTGTGTTGTGCTGGTATGAGCGGATCAGACACAGCAGTGCTGCTGGAGTTTTTAAACACTGTGTCCACTCACTGTCCACTCTATTAGACACTCCTACCTTGTTGGTCCACCTTGTAGATGTAAAGTCAGAGACGATAGATCATCTGCTGCTACACAGTTTGTGTTGGTCATCCTCTAGTCCTTCATCAGTGGTCACAGGACGCTGTTGGCTGGATATTTTTGGTTGGTGGACTATTCTCAGTCCAGCAGCGACACTGAGGTGTTTAAAAACTCCAGCAGCACTGCTGTGTCTGATCCACTCAGACCAGCGCAACACACACACTAACACACCACCACCACCACGTCAGTGTTACTGCAGTGCTGAGAATGATCCACCACCCAAACAGTACCTGCTCTGTGAGGGTCCATGGGGGTCCTGAACACTGAAGAACAGGGTAAAAGGGGGCTAACAAAGTATGCAGAGAAACAGATGGACTACAGTCTGTAACTGTAGAACTACAAAGTGCACCTATATAGTAAGTGGAGCTGATAAAATGGACAATGAGCGTAGAAACAAGAAGGTGGTCATAATGTTATGCCTGATAAATATTTATTTAAAGTCATCCAGGTCATTTTGGTGGTTTGTGTGCCAATCTCTTTCTCTCTCTCCTGCAGGTGTTCTCTGCCCTGAAAGATGGACCTAAAGAGACTGATAAAACAGCCAGTCCTGCGTTGAGAAGCTAACGGCTAATGGCTGACGGCTGCCTCGGGACTGCTTATGAAGTCACTTTGTTTTTATGATGGAGAGAAGGCCATTGTCTGTCTTCATCTTGTCCTCTACAGTATTAAGGAGGCAGACTCCAGTCATTCTATGGCAGTGAAGAGACTTTGTGGATCTGGACTGCTGGCTGAATTCGGCCACACGTCCGTCTTGCGTGGAAAGAACATTCTTGTGTGTCAGGTTTCCATCTCATGTGCCAGCCTTTTCAATGTTACTCTTGATAATACACTCTCACACTCACATACACACACATTCCAACCCAATATCGCACACACACACACACAAGCACATCCATGCTGCCGCAGCTGTAGGGCTGCATGATTACAATAAACTCTCTAATTGAGGTCGTTTTGACTATTGTGATTGTAATTAATTGAGTGCAATACGTGGTCACTCCCACGATGGACCCTCGATTTGCCCTAAACCCAGCAGAACACTCAACGGCATCATCAGAGATTGGTCAATGCCCTCTTGACACACTCCACAGAAGGGACTGGGATTGATTAGAGTGCTTGTGCATTAGTGTTTAGAACCCCAGTTGCTTGATTACAATGCAGCAGCCATTGTACTAAAAGCAATACTTTCATTGTGGCCTTTGGCAATGGGCTACTTGCGAAGGCCACAGTACGGTTAATGGTGCAGCCCTACATTAGTGGAATTCCTGTTCCCGTCTACCAGCCGTCTAATAAGCTGTTATAAACTAGTGCCAAGCCCTGTAGAACTCATGAGTGCACACACACATATATATATATATACAGTACTGTGCAAAGGTCCGAGACCACTCTTCATCTATTTTATTACCATTATAAATATTTAACTGAAAACTGAAAGTTACTGAAAAGTAACTGAATATCTCTCTTTTTCAGTCCTGAATTGGGTTTCATTGAGAGGCCAGCTTCTGTTACGTGTTGGTCAGTCGGTTGAGTGTGTTTAGGGAACTGGAGTCAGAAAATGGACATGAAAAAGGTTCTATATAGAAGCATGAACTCTCAAAGAACCCTTTGCATGATTAAAGGGTTCTTTCTCACAGTGAAATAGATCTTCAGATTGATGGAGAATGTTTCTTTTTAAAAAGGGGTTCTTCTGTTGTTATGATGTCACGCTGAAGAACCCATTTTGGTACTATATAGAACCATTTTCAAAACTCTTCTATGTAGAACTGTATGCAGTACATTCTCCTTCAATCTGAAGAACGATTTCACCATGCAAAGAACCCTTTAATCGCGCAAAGGGTTCTTTGAGTGTTAATGGTTCTATATAGAACCATTTTCTTTACTAAAGAACCATTGAACCATCTTTTTTAAAAGTGTATAACTATTTTTAAAAAGGTTTTAGTAGAATGTATACAACACATTCTCCATCAATGTGAAGAATGATTTCATGCTAACTAAATAGAGAGGAGCTAAATAGAACCATTGCCTTTACTACAGAACCCTTAAAGAACCATCTTTTTTAAGTGTCACACAGGGTAGGAACCACTTAAGCTTAAAATTACTTCACTATGAATTCTGTATAGAACCATTTCGTGCTTGAATGGTTCTTTGCATGGTGAAATGGTTCTTTAGATTGATGGAGAATGTGTTTTATTTGTTTATTGTTCTACACTTTGAAAAGATGGTTCTTCAAGGGTTCTTTAGTAAAGAAAATGGTTCTATATAGGGGCATGAACTCTCAAAGAACCATCTGCATGATTAATGGGTTCTTTGCACAGTGAAATAGATCTTCAGATTGATGGAAAATGTGCTGTAGATGGTTCTATACAGAACCTTGTTTTAAAAAGGATGCTATATAGCACCAAAAAGGGTTCTAATGTTATGATGTCAAGCTGAAGAACCCATTTTGGTACTACATAGAACCATTTTCGAAACTCTTCTATATAGAACTGTATGCAACACATTCTCCTTCAACCATGCAAACTAAACAGAGAGGTGCTAAAAAACCATTGCCTTTACTGCAGAACCCTTAAAAGAACCATCTTTTTTAAGTGTCACAGAGTGTAGGAAGCGCTTAAGATGACTTCACTTGACAAGGTTTATGCCATGAGTTCTATATAGAACCATTTCATGCTTGAATGGTTCTTCACATGGTGAAAAGGTTCTTTAGATTGATGGAGAATATGTTTTATGTGGTTCTGTATAGAACCTTTTTGAAAAGTGTTCTACACTTTTACAGAGATGGCTCTTCAAGGGTTCTTTAGTAAAGAAAATGGTTCTATATAGACGCATGAACACACAAAGAACCCTTTGCCTGGTTAAAGTGTTCTTTGTATGATGAAATAGTTCTTCAGATTAATGGAGAATGTGCTGTAAAGAAACCTTTTTGAAGAGGGTTCTATAAAGCACCAGAAAAGGGTTCTTCTATTGTTATGATGTCAAGCTTGTAACAATAGAAGAATCCATTTTGGTACTATATAGAAACGTATACAACACATTCTCCATCAATTTGAATTACGATTTCACCATGCAAGCTAAATAGAGAGGTGCTAAATAGAACCATTGCCTGTACTACAGAACCCTTTAAAGAACCATCTTTTTTAAGTGTCACACAGTGAAGGAACCGCTTAAACAAGCTTGAAATGACTTCACTTGGCTAGTTTTGAGGCACGTGTGTGGTGATTTAGGCATAAAGTACTTCAGTACTTGTTAGCTAAGACATGGTGTCTGCAGTTCACTTCACTTTAGCGCTTGAGCTACGATGCTAAAGGCTACTGTATTTTTAGCCATACTGAGGTAGTTTTGTTCATTTATTTAGATAAGAGTGTCGAACAGTGTAGAACCCACGTAAACAAGCCTGATTACTTTATGTGACAAGGTTTAAGCCAAGTCTGTGATGATTTAAGCTTAAACGTCCACTCATAGCTACGTTAGCCTCGTAGCTTCAGCGTAAAACTGAAGAAGCAGATTTTTATGCGACTCTAAACCCATGTCTTGACTGATCAAGTACATTTGTGGTGAAGGTAAAATGGTGTAAACTTTGATATTTTTTGCCAAATTATCACTTGAAACTGAACCAGCTGACTTGCAAACACATTTAACCTGCTTCTTAGAAAAAGCCCTCAGGTTCTGAACTGTCCTCCAGCACTTTAGCGCTTGAGCTACGAAGCTAAGGCTACTACTGTGTTTGCTATAGTGAGGTTCATTTTTCTACACACTTAAAAAAGATGGTTCTTCAGGAGTTCTTTAGTAAAGGCAGTGGTTCTATTTAGAACTATGAATTCTGTATAGAACCATTTCATGCTTGAATGCTTCTTCGCATGGTGAAAAGGTTCTTTAGATTGATGGAGAATGTGTTTTGTGTGTTTATTGTTCTACACTTTTAAAAAGATGGTTCTTCAAGGGTTCTTTAGTAAAGAAAATGGTTCTATATAGAGGCATGAACTCTCAAAGAACCATCTGCATGATTAATGGGTTCTTTGCACAGTGAAATAGATCTTCAGATTGATGGAAAACGTGCTGTAGATGGTTCTATACAGAACCTTGTTTTAAAAAGGGTGCTATATAGCACCAAAAAGGGTTATTCTATTGTTATGAAGTCAAGCTGAAGAACCCATTTTGGTACTATATAGAACCATTTTCGAAACTCTTCTATATAGAACTGTATGCAGCACATTCTCCTTCAATCTGAAGAACGATTTCACCATGCAAACTAAACAGAGAGGTGCTAAATAAAACCATTGCCTTTACTGCAGAACCCTTAAAGAACCATCTTTTTTAAGTGTCACACAGTGTAGGAACCGTTTAAAAAAGCTTGAAATGACTTCACTTGACAAGGTTTATGCCATGAGTTCTATATAGAACCATTTCATGCTTGAATGGTTCTTCGCATGGTGAAAAGGTTCTTTAGATTGATGGAAAATGTGTTTTATGTGGTTCTGTATAGAACCTTTTTGAGAATTGTTCTACACTTTTAAAAAGATGGTTCTTCAAGGGTTCTTTAGTAAAGAAAATGGTTCTATGTAGAAGCATGAACACTCAAAGAACCATTTGCCTGGTTAAAGGGTTCTTTGCACGGTGAAATAGATCTTCAGATTGATGGAGAATGTGCTGTAGATGGTTCTATACAGAACCTTTTTAAAAAGGGTTCTATATAGCACCAAAAAGGGTTATTCTGTTGTTATGAAGTCAAGCTGAAGAACCCATTTTGGTACTATACAGAACCATTTTCAAAACTCTTCTATATAGAACTGTACGCAACACATTCTCCTCCTTCTGAAGAACGATTTCACCATGCAAACTAAATAGAGAGGTGCTGAATAAAACCATTGCCTTTACTACAGAACCCTTAAAGAACCATCTTTTTTTAAGTGTCACACAGTGAAGGAACCGCTTAAACATGCTTGAAATGACTTCACTTGACAAGGTTTAAGACAAGTCTTATGATTTAAGCATAAACGTCCACTCATAGCTACATAAAACTGAAGAAGCAGACTTTTATGCGACTCTAAACATGTCTTGACTGATCAAGTACATTTGTGGTGAAGGTCAAATGGTGTAAACTTTGATTTTCTTTTGCCAAATTATCACTTGAAAGTGAACCAGCTGACTTGCTAACACTTTAACCTGCTTCTTAGAAAAAGCCCTCAGGTTCTGGACTGTCCTCCAGCACATCAGTCAGGCCACACTGAGTGAAAACATCAGCTCAACACTCTACGAAGTACACAGTGACCCACACGGCATTTCTGTTTGCACCTTGACTCTCCGCTTCAGGCCATGATCTCCCATAGTTTTAGACAACGAAGTGACACGTCTGATACTTATTTAAAGTTGTACAATGTAATGTTTTTTATTTAAATAAGAAATCAGTTAGTGTGCTTTCCTTTTTTTAACTCAGACTCACTATTGTACAGTTTTCTTACATATAGTCAGTGATGTATATAAATTGTGAATTGATTTCCTCTCTGGTTTGGGGGCGGTAGCCTGTAGATGTGTAAATATAGCTGAATAATGAGACTCGTGCCATGTTGTTTTGTCTTTTTTTATTAGTTAAAGGCATTTTTTAATAAGAAGAGACAGTTTTTTTATGGAATTACACCTGATTTGAACCCTTAAACATGGAGGCCATTCAGTCGCTATACAGATCAGTTGGGTGCAAGACTTACTGCAGTGTTTTTAACTTTAGTAAGGCTGTCATTCTTTTAAACTAAAAAAAAAAAATAGGCAGTAACTGTAACACACTTAAATTCTACTTAAAGCCTTTTATCATCATCATCATTAGTCCAGATAGGGTCGCGGTAGCAGTTAGGAGAGCAGAGAATCCCAGAAGACCCTGTCCCCCGCAACTTCCTCCAGATCATTCCTGGGGACCCCAAGCCACTCCCTGGCCAACTTGGAGATATAATCTCTCCAGCGGGTCCTAGGACGACCCCGGGGTCTTGTCCCAGTAGGCCGTGCCTGGTATACCCCCACTGGGAGGCGTCCAGAGCGCATCCGGATCAGATGCCCGAACCACCTCAACTGGCTCCTCTCAATGCGGAGGAGTAGCGGCTCTACTCCTAGCTCCTCCTGGACGACTCATCACCCTATCAAGTAGAGTGTAGCCCACCACCCTGCAAAGAAAGCTCATTTCCGCCATTTATACTCGAAAAATCCAAAAAATCCAAAAATCCTCCATGACAAAGGGAACCTTGTACCCTGCCCGGGAAAGGGTTACCGGCACCAACCCCTGGAGCCAGGCCTGGGGGTAGTGTTTCTCAGCAAGCGCCTTTTGGCTGGGCAGCCCACGTAACCCGGCCGGGCTCAGCCCGAAAAGGCAACGTGGGGGGACCATGTGGGCCCACCAACCACAGGGTCCAGCATGGGGGACCGGTGCAGTGCCGTATAGGTAATATTTAGGATGGAGAGATATTTACTGCTGCTTTTAGCCTTTTTTCAGCTTTATATCCTCATACAAATCTCCACTTTATCATTTACCTGAGAACCATCACTATGATAATGCAAATTTCTGTTGGGGACCTCTATGGGAGTTGCAATGTTATATTAAGGCAAAACTAGCGGTAATGTACACTTCCCACACAGGGTTTAACACTAACAGTACCAGCTCTACTTAAACACTGACATTTGAAACGTTTGAAGCTTGTAACAAACATTCAAGTGACATTCTTAACCTTGTATGTTTTACAGAGAAACCTTTGGTAAAGTCTTAGTGAATATTATTGGAGGAGCCTGTTAGACCAAGTTAAACAAAACCTTTTACTTCATAGACATGCATTTTATCACTGGAACCTTTTTACTCTACGTTCATGGATTTTTAGCACCCTTATAAAGGCTTTATGAATGGTTTAAAAGCAGTTTATTAACAGTTTTAATTAGGTCATAAACATTACAAATCATCAATAAGCAGTTGTAAATAAAAAGGGTGGCAATCAGCTGTCATATCTGATGAATATGAATGTTTGATGAAGCTGACCGGTTTAATTCAAATGATGGAGAAAACAAAGCAAGTAACCAACACGATCTGAGTTTTAAGAGTATAGATGAATGTGGGTTCTCTATTTGGCAAGCAACAAGGTACTGATGCCCTTTTTATTTGTGTTATACTGTTAAGTGTTCATGACCTAATTAACAACCATTAGCTAATTTTAAACCATTCAGAATCCCTTTTACTGTAAAGTTGTACTGGAATTTAACTGCAAACACATGGATTTGCAAGATCCTGCTGGTGTGGGTCTCCTCTCTTTCAGTAATGCAGACAGAAGTGATCCGAATGCTATCTGCTGAACATTGCTTTATACTGACCTGTGAACGCAACCGATTACTTCTTTATGGATTTTAATTAACCATGACAGCCCTAACTGTAATTTCAATAATCAACACGTTTACATGCTCTTGAGTAATCAGATAATGGGAAACTCTGGGTCTACATGACTCAGGCAGTAATCAGATTACTGCTTTTCAACCAGCCAATAGACTCGCAGAAGACGACGTGACGGAAACGTAATGTAAAACTCAAACTTTTTTTTAAACAACGCCCCACTTTACCTGAAAATATAAACATACATCATCTACAAGATGAAGAATATTCAAATCCTTTATTTCGTGTTTGGTTTCAGCGCCGCTCCAAGTGTTTTGCTGCGTCTCGCGACATCCAACGTCTGATCTCGCGCAAGCGCAGGCTGAGAAATCCGAAAGAAATCAGAGTGAGAGTTTACATGCACTGAGAAATCTGATTACTGAGCTAAAATCCAGCTCTCTTCATTGGATTTCCTAATCGGATTTCTAGATCAGAGTATGCTGTTTACATGCCCATTTGAATAATCGGCTAACTGCAGAAATCCGATTACGATCAGATTAATGAGTGCATGTATACGCACTCAAAGTTTGGACAGCAGAACCACAAGGAAAACACGAAATGTAGTATGAAATGTCTTTCTAAAAGTCAGATTCAGTTCTGCTGAATTTCAGCCGTACTGATATGATTACAACCACACAGCACTGTATTAACCTCCATCATTTATGTTGCCAAGGAAAAGAAAGGCCCTTTAAGAACTGAACCAAAAGAGACTCCAATGTAGGACGTAAAACACAGCAAGGTGGAAAGTATCAGGGATTTACATAGAAACTTTGACAAAATACTGACCAATTTATTTATAACATCAGCAACCATTCACTCAGGTCCATGATGGATATTTCTGCTTTCCATTCCACCTTCATCATGTTTGAACAAAACAGTGAACTGGCAGCTTGTAAATAACTGTTTGAGCAAAGGATGAAACTGTCTGAACTTGTAACATGAAAAAAACTACATCTGATCATTGTAAACAGCATTAGGCAAATGCAGAGGTCCAATTACAAATGTACATTCTTTATCAAAAAACGCGAGCGTTCCCATCCAAGCCGAGCGGCAGTTCGATTACTCGGCGGCATCCTTCTCTGCCTTCTCTTTTTTCTTTTTCTTCTCCTTCTTTTTTTCCTTTTTCTTCATTTTCTTCTCTTTCTTCTTTTTCTTCTTCTCGCTCTTGGGCGACCCATTGTCCTCATTTTTGTCCTTGCTCTCCTGTTTGCACTCCTTCTTCTCAGACTCCGCTTTGGTCTTGTCGTGATCTGTCCCGTGAGATGAAGAGGAGTGGGGACTCTTTTCCTCCTTCGCTCGCTTCCTCTCCGGACTGCGCTCGCGGAAGTCTTGGTAGATGCGTGACGCCGCTGACCGTTTGTCCTGGATGGGCGGTCTCTCTCTGTCTCTGCAGTCAGACGAGTGTGGTCTTTGTTGGTGCTCTCTTGGTGTCTCTTGCTGTCCGTGCCTCTTGGTGTCCTTATGCCTGTCGTGATGATCCACCGGCGCCTTCTGCGGAGAATGGACAGAATTCTGGTTGGTAAATCGAATTTACACACTTTTTCTCTTACCACAAACGTAGTCGATCAGTTGATTAGACACATTTGCTTTCTTGAACCAAGTGTGCACTATAAGACTAAGAAGTTTCAAAAAGTGCTCATACTACACAAATTATTTTATAAAATATTAAAATACTTGATTGCATCACCTTCATTTATCCATTCCTAGACCTGTCCTGATCCTGAACATTTAACTGATGATTAACTAACAGAAATAATTGTTGACTAAATGCAACTATTATAGTGTTATTAAGTGAGCTGTCTTGTTTCCCAGCTCAAACTCAAACATTACTCACCACTGCCACCTAAAGGTGTTAAAGCACCAGTAAAAACTAACTTTTGTTGTTTCTGTAAACCTCGCAACGTGTCAATAAATTTCAGTCTTCTTTTATTTTCATGAATTTGCATCCATCCAACTGATGAAACCACATGCAAGTTTTGTTTGCTGTGACCTAAACGTGATTGTGAAAGCCAACAATGGAAGAAAATAACTGTGATCAGCTCAATTAATTGTGATCAGGCTTTGTTCTAAACTATGTCTAGTTGACAAAAATGTATACAGTGAAAACAATGCAGTTTATTATAGGCTTTACAAACAGAATATTAAGTAATTAAGTACACATGTGCATACTTAGGCCATTTTAATAGGTTGAACTAAAATGAAAACGCTTGTCCAGAAGACGGGTGCCAACGCACCAGTTTTTCAATATTTTGGTTACATGCCATCTGTGCAGAATGGCTATTATTATAAATGAGTAAGTAACATTTTATTAAGTGATTTTTTTTGACTGAACTGTGTCGCTCTGTATATGAAAGCTGCTGGTGTTATACCAATACCAAAATATCTAAGCATAAATATGTACTACTCAAAGTGCTTGATAGCTATTTGCCAGGCTTACTTTGAACATAGCTGATCAAAATTGACTAATTTGGCTATTAAAAAAATCAGAATTGGCCATAAAAATTCATAACTGGTGCACCTTTAGAAATTATATTACCATCGTGGAAAATGCAAGCTATAGGGTAAGGGTCTATAAAGGTACTCATCATGAAATTGGAAAGAGCTGGAAAATATGACCATACATAGTTATCGTGTTAAATTATAAATGTGTATTTTACTAGTCTGTCAAGCTGACATGAACTTGTAAAAGGAGTGGTTATTATAAAGGCACTGACTTCACAGAGGCAGTTACCAGTATTCAACAAGCAGCTCCTCCATGTCTTTGCCTGTTTTTTCCTCTTTTCTAGCTCTTTCATTTGCTACTGCCTGAACCACTCGTTCAGTTATGTTGCTGACCATCTCATGCTACAGGACTCAGACGTAAACAGTCAAATGTCAGACATCGGGAGGCCTCTGTGCACTCCGGAGCCGCCAGTTGCTCCTGGAAGTTCGGTTTGTTGTCAAATCTTTGTTGAATTTGTGTCAAATTCGAGGCAAATCAGGTTTAAAATCGACCTAAAAGTGCACTGGCTTTAGTTTTAGTTTACCTGACGCTGTTTGAGGCAAGAGTGTGATGATGTAGCTGTGCTACTTGCCCACTGCTATTTTTTGTACATACACTTCCATCACTTGTTAGCTACATTAGCATCATTGCTCCAATGTAAAACTAAAGAAGTAGACTTGACACCAAACCTGTCTTGGCTGGCCAGCTACATTTAAACCTATAAAGAAATCAAACATGCATTTTCATACCGTAACCAAGAAGAAGTGACTATATGTATATATATCTGTATTGCTGTGAATTGTTACCTTCTGTGTGTTGTTCTGTTTGTGGCAGGCACTGTGGCCCTCCGCGCTATTCAGATCCCCAAAGAACTCCTCACATCGCTGGCAAAAGAAACCTATTACTGGGATCAAATCACCTGAACCTGCAAACAGAAGAGAGAGTGCAGATACATGCACCTTAGAGCTACTCACAAATGACATATGAAGATCATTTTGATAATACATCAATAAGTTGAATATGAGGACATCTGAGTATGAGTATGATTAATCAGCACATTTTTCATTTAATACGATCAATGCATTATGGCCTTTTTTGTTACTGATCCAGCATATCAGGGATTTGGGAAGAGGTTGATTAGAGACTGATTATGCAAGCAGGTAGCTCTCCTGGAGGAGGGCTGGAAACCACTGATCTACAGCCTATAATACAACGGTAATTTAAAAAATAAAACTACATTTAAAAAACACTATATTGTTCAGTTGAACAGAGTAAAGTCAGTACATACAGACTTTGGTAGTAAATGTAGACTTTTTCACCTCCGTTTTGCTGGCCCACACGTCTCCATCCGTATTGGGGAAGTGATTATGTGTGTTTAAAAACGGGCTAAAGTGACCAACGGCTGTGTCCGACTGCCAGGACATCAGCAACACCTCGTTGTGCAAGCAGACCCTTGTCCACTGCTAGCTTGAGTCATGTGCCCATTAGCACAATAGGGTACACTAAGGCTATGTTCACACAGCACAAAATCCAATTTTTTTGTCTTTATCTTTTTTATTTGTTTGTTTTATCTTTTAAATGTGATCTGTATGTGACATCAGTCTGAACAGGTCAGCTCCTAAACTGAAAAGGTCAGCTCCTAAACTGAAAGAACAATGCTTCACGCGGCTCATCCAGAGGTCAACAATCATGACTATTAATGAACACCTGTCACTCCCAGAGGTTCAGCTTCATCTTCGCCAGCATCACAGGAGCCATCATGAAGCTTCACTGACTGACTGCTTGGCTTATCACCCAGAATGTGTTCGAGCTCGCCGTAAAAAAGGCACGTTATTCGGCCACGGTCCCTTCTTTGGTTCACGTCCTCGGATTCTTTAAACTTTGCTTTCAGACTTTTAACTGTTCTTTGACGCTGCAGAATCGCTCTCCTACGACCACGCTCGGCCATTTCTTTCAAAACCTCTTTGAACACGGAGGGTTTTGATGAGTCTCTTCTAATTTTTTAGTACAGAAACATCAGCCTAAATGTTTATGAGGTCTCAGCAGCACGAAATGATGACGAATGTCGAGTTGGACTGACGTAAAAGTCGCATGATTTCCGATCTGGCTGTTCAGAGTGAGTCGCATTGCTGCAGATCAGATATGTATCAGATTTCAGCACCACATATGAAAGCGTCTCAAATTGGGATTGAAAATGTCAGATTCAGTGTGTTTATCTGTTCACACAGATACACATCTGTGTCACATATGGAGAAAAAGATCAGATTTGGGCCACTTTTACCTGCTGTGTGAACAAAGCCTAAGCTTACGTCTCGTGGTATCAGCTGGTATCGGACCAGACCAAGTAAATATTTGAGAGACTCTTCCAAAGCCTCCATTATTTAACGACTCGGGAAGTGGATGAACACTAGGAGAACACCAAGTAGCACCTGTAAAAAAGGAAAGTATCCCAAGACCCCATGTAAACTTGGCTGAATCAGGCTTATGTTGGTTGATGCTCATCCATATCTCTGCTTTTAAAGTGCAGATTCAGATGTAGGAAAGTCCCATATTCTCACTGTCTCAAATCTGTCTCAGTACTACCTCCCTCACCCTCATATTGCTTCTCTTAATTTAGCAAAGTAATGTCACTTGCTGGAAAGAGGTTTTAAGAGCCTTTGTGTTGAGAATGAACAAGATAACTTGACGTGAGAACACACCCTCCTGCTTCAGCAGCCCCTCCAGTTCCTTCACCAGATACTCCTTCCTCTTCATCTGGATCTGTTTCTCCCTCCTCTCCTTTTCGTCACTCCGCTACAGTTGCACAAGAATTAGCATCAGCACACAGTCAGCAAAACATTACCAATATACACCGATCAGGCATAACATTCTGACCACCTCCTTGTTTCTGCGCTCACTGTCCATTTTATCAGCTCCACTTACTATATAGGTGCACTTTGTAGTTCTACAGTTACAGACTGTAGTCCATCTGTTTCTCTGCATACTTGTTAATCTGTTCTTCAGTGGTCAGGACCCCCATGGACCCTCACAGAGCAGGTACTATTTGGGTGGTGGATCATTCTCAGCACTGCAGTAACACTGACGTGGTGGTGGTGTGTTAGTGTGTGTTGTGCTGGTGCGAGTGGATCAGACACAGCAGTGCTGCTGGAGTTTTTAAACACCTCAGTGTCACTGCTGGACTGAGAATAGTCCACCAACCAAAACTATCCAGCCAACAGCGTCCTGTGGGCAGCGTCCTGTGACCACTGATGAAGGACTAGAGGATGACCAACACAAACTGTGCAGCAGCAGATGAGCTATCGTCTCTGACTTTACATCTACAAGGTGGACTGACAAGGTAGGAGTGTCTAGTAGAGTGGACAGTGAGTGGACACAGTGTTTTAAAAACCCATATACATATGTAGAATGTCCCTCTCTATGTAGTTGTGGACGGACTGTCCTGGCTGACAGTCTGATCACGTCCTGCATTAACATTCTCAGTCACCCAGCTACTCCTTACATATCGTACTAATGCACAAGCATCACAGTCACTGAATGTGTGCTTTCAAACATAATGTCCAGCCCCGTTTACCGATGTCTTTCCCATAGATCTAAATGTAGATGTACAAATGTAAACGTAGACACTTTAGTAACTGCTCCTATTGAAACACTAGTCAGTTGAGCAGTCTTTGTTACTGAAGCTCCTGCAACTTGTACCCCATAATGAACAGTTTTTCAAGGTAATTTTGATTTTTTTCCTCTTGCCATCCTCATCCATAACCAAGGTCAACTGGGCCTGCACAGTATTTACTCACACAGCATGACAGGATGTTAATTTCACATACACCATTCTGGAAGCGTATGTATTTATTAAGTTTATCCACTCATTTATTCAGCTTTTCCCTTTGTCCCCCATTTGCATCAGGTGTTGCTAGCAGTACATCCAGGTGGCGGAAAGACGTGTTATAAACAGCTCTCATTACCTTTTCTCTGTGATCGGATTCCCTGTGAGAATGGCTGCTTCCAGAACGATTGCTCCTACTGTCATCAGACTTGGGTGCTGAAAACAGAAAATTCGGTCCATATGAGGTAAAGGAACTCTGAACAAATCTACTTTCATTTAGAGTAATTAAACCATTACCACTGCATTCAAAGGTTTGGGGACACCCTGCCTTTTTTTCCCCACTTTACTTTTCAGTTCTTATGAAAACAGGGAAACACAAGTTGCGAATCTGATCAGAAAGTGAGCGAACGCAAGTTTCGCTGAGAGTCTGGTAGAAGTGTGTACATTTGAGCAAGATAGTAACAGCCTAAAAAAGATTTTCCGAAAACTAAACAAAAGTATCAATATGATCTGAAATACCAAACATTAGAACAAAAATAGAAAACGTACTTATTTTACATGCACATTGGTATAAACAAATGCTGCAACTGTTCTATTTTCATTTAAAGATACATTACACTGTGCTATTGTTTTATACTGCTAAACAAACCACAACCCAGATAATAAACATATTGGAAAGTAAAAAATGATTCTCTTAATCATTCAATCAACTTAGGAGCTATGAACACAGCCATTCGCTCATGCGCTTCATATTAAGAACATGAAAGTGAGGTACTAGTAAGCTGGCACTTGATATCTCGCACTGAAACCGATTCATCAGTTGCGCTCAAATGTCCGCTTGTTTCCATATTGCACCGAAGTTTCATGAATCAGATGCAAAGTAGTTTGTGTGACATTAAACGTAGTTAAATCTGAGCTCATGTTTAGGCAACTTCAATGAATAAGGGGCACTAAAACTATCAATTATTCTTACAAGCACCAAAAGCTACCCCTTGAGGAGAACCTTTAGCCTGCTAAATGTGAGTGAGTGAGTGAGTGAGTGAGTGAGAGTGAGTGAGTGAGTGAGTGGTCTACAAGGTGCTTCACATTTAAAACAAACACCAGCAAAAGTTTTAACATTACTTCTATTTACTAATTCTTGCAGGTTTTCCCTAAATAATAATTTGACAGTTTTCTTTTCCAAACTATTGTTAAATCTCATATTTCAAAATCTTTTGTCCTAAAGGTGGTTTAAACATCTGAGTGCTTACATCACATCTATGAGACAAAATGTGTGCGCTTTGATATTATTTACAAGGTAAGGCTTTTAGCAGTTGTTCCTTCAGTTTGGCAGTTTTTGCATTGAAAAATGGCAAAATCTAAACAGCTTGGTACGGATATAATATACAGAGTAACTCAAAAAGATTCATCCGATTTCAAAGCACCATATTTTACAATCACATACCAATTGTAAGAGGGGGTCATAGAGTTTCTGACTGTCAGTGGAAGATGGCTCCCTTCAGTCTGAGAGGAGATGCAACCCCTGAGCAGAAAGCGTTCTGCGTTCTCCACTTCAATAAGAGTGAATCCGTCATAACTGTGCAGCGTGATTTTCATCGGCAGTGAACCTCCAACAGCTCAGAACGTTCGTTGTTGGTTCCACAACACTGGATGATCTCCGAAACTGAAAGTATGGGTATGGGATGAGTTTGACTATGGTGTTGATGTCTGTACAGCTGGAGGAGGTTCATACTGAGACCTTGTACAATTACATAGTAAACTTTATGCTCATTTAAACCATTTAGGCTTTGTTCACACAGCAGGTAAAAGTGGCCCAAATCCGATCTTTTTCCTCATATGTGACACAGATGTGTCTGTGTGTCAGTGTGAGCAGCAAAAAACACATTGAATCTGACATTTTCAATTCCGATTTGAGACGATTTCATATGTGGTACTGAAATCCGATACGTATCCGATCTGCGGCAATGCAACTCAGAACAGCCAGATCGGAATTCATGCGAGTTTTATGTCAATCCAACTCGACATTCATCATAATTTCGCACTGCTGAGACTCAAAAACATTTAGGCTGATGTTTCTGTACCAAAACATTAAAAGAGACTCATCGCAGCCGTGTTCAAAGAGGTTTCGAACGGAACGGCCGAACGTGGCCGGAGGAGACAGAGGCTGCAGCGTTAAAGAACATTTTAAAGAATCCGAGGACACGAACCAAAGAAGTGGCCGAATAACGAGCCCTTTTCACGACAAACTCGAACACATTGTGGGTGATGAGCCCAGCTGTCAACCACTGGAACTTCATAATCACTTCTGTGATGCTGGCGAAGACGAAACTGAAGCACCGGGATCGACTGGCGTTCGCTGGCCGTCATGACTGTTTACCTTTGAATGAGCCGCCACGTAAAGCATTGCTCTTTTGCGCATGTGGGTCAGTTTAGGAGCTGATCTGTTCAGAATGATGTCGCATACAGATCACATTTAAAAGATAATGTGAACAGCCAAACAAAAAAAAATGGATTTGGTGAGAAAATCAGATTTGGGCCGCTTTTACCTGCTGTGTGAACACAGCCTTAGTTTACTGCATTGTTCTGTAATGATTTACAAGTGAAATAAATCATTTTGAAATCGGATTAATCTCTTTGAATCACCCCGCATATTAAGCTATCACAATCAAAGAAAACATGCAAAAACACATTGAAACACTAGGTGTCCCCAAACTTGTGACAGGCAACGTAACCCGAACACCTGTGGAGATGCACACTGTTAAATTACTGTTTCATTAATCATAATCAGATCCAGCACTGAATGGTACCTTTAGACAAAGCCTGCAGAGCTTCCAGGGCTGGTTTGAGCAATGCAAGCCCTGAAGCTGGAGAAGTCCCTCTCTGCTCCACCTGTTTCTGCTTCAGCCTGGCTGCCATCTTACTGATATCAGTCATGCTGAGGTTCAAACCGATAGTCTTTAGCAGGTTTTTCACCTTCTCACAGTCCTCAGGGGTGACCTTAGCTGTGTCTGTCGACAAGGGCTGTTTGCTGGGCACGGCTTGAGCTTTGGGCTCCTGAAGAGTGGAGGTCTGGTAGAGGAGCGTCTTGGTGAGATATGGAGACTCTGCTGAAGAAATCATCGTCTCCACTGGGGATTGTACTGGTCTGGTCTGGGCCAGAGGGACGGTGACAGCCTGAGGTTTGGTCCTCCCTTCCTCCTCTCCGTAAAGGAACTCCTCTTCATCCTCGATGCTTGAGAACATGGGCTTGACTTCAGGCTGCAGGCTGGGGTCGTCCCAGGATAAGATCCGGGGGAAGGAACTGGCACCCTCTCCGACCCGCTCATGAGGAAGCAGACCGCTCTGGTTAAAGCCAGCGAGGAGTTCAGGTTCATACAGCTTTTGTGGAAGTTCTGAATACTTCTGGAAGGTTTCCATTACAGGCTGGCTTTCTTGTATTTGTCTCACTTCATCTGGGAACTGTTAAAAAAAGTGTTATAAATAAAATTTATGAATAAAGAGTGGTGCTATAACGTGGGGCAGGGCGATATGGCCAAAAATGTTATCACTAAAAAAAAAATCATTCATATTACATATCGCGATAAATGTCAAATCATTATTTCTTGCAGGTTTGAAGGCCGATTCCTGTTCCTGAGAGGTTAATTGTTGTTTTAAACTATCCTTTATGGTCAGAACATGACAAACACTCGCCAAACAGTGGAACACGCCACAAATCTGTCTTGGGACAGTAGGAGAAAGTTTCTTTTAGCTGTTTTTACCAGCTGGAAAAGCACGGCTGCAGTTTTTGTAATATTCATAATTTAAGAAAGAAAACAGATTATTTTAGCTGTGTGGTGACGAGTGTTAGACTATCTGGTTACAAGTGCTAAACTGTTTAGTTTCTCAAAACATCAGCTTCGTATGAACAGCAAACACTAGCTGGCTCTGTACGTCAGTGCAGATGGATCACACCGCCTTACTGCCGTCACTCCTACCACATCAATGTCAGAGCAGATCACAGTATTCAGACACCAGCTAGCGACGTCTGGATTTCTCTATTCTATCATAGCAGTTTGAGGGGTGAACCGCAGTATATCTGACGCTCGCTGTGTAAAAGTGTGAATCTCTCACACCAGACAAACAGAGTCCTCCTTTTAGGTACGTTTAAACTGAAATCAGCGCTTTTTTGTCTTGTTTGATCAGTTTCCTGTCGTTTAAATTTCACTTTTGCTGCTTGTGAATGCACTAATACTAAAATATGACTGAGTGCTGTAACAGTGCTGTAGTTGAGAGGAGCAGACGTGATTTAACACTGCTAAAGCTTGTTAGGATATTAGGAAAGAGGTGAGTTCACTGTAGGTCAGTACAGTTACACCACTGACCTCGTCACTCACACTCGGTCACAGGAGAACAGATCGCCGGTCGCTCCACTCAAACAGGGACTGTATAACTCCGCGTTTCAGATGTTACTAAAGTATAATTTAGTCTAATCATGCTGAAAAACTCGGAAGTGCGCCCTCTCGTGGTGACAGCAGAGTAGTGTCGCTTTCCTTGCAGTGGAAAACACCACCAGGGCTGTCGCCTGAACGTGGAAGTGAGAGAATACTCTATTATATTAAACATTTATCGAAGGTTTCTTATATTTCTATTGAGGAAATCTATATCACAATAATTATCATTATATCAGCCCTAAAGATATACACACACCTTATAAAATGCAGAGAAAATTTTAAGGAGTGGCTGGTGAAAAGCTAAGTCAACTGAATGGGAAAGAATGTGAGAACGCATACAATGAAGTCGTTTCAGGTTCGTTTAAACGCTGTGAATTCATTAATCTCTGAAGAATCAGCACATGCGATTGGTCTGTGAGTTTCCCGGGCCTCTAAACTGCTACCATAAAGGCTAGAAATGTTATGCCGATTAAAATAGGACCACCCCATCAAAATTAAAGAATTCTCCATAGTTTATCAAATATCGGTCCAGGTTCGCATAGGACAGCGTCTGGGTCCAGACTCAGACCGTGCTCCACCTATTAGTGACCTCTTGCATAGAGCAGCTAAGTTAACTCTAACCTGAGAGAAAGTTCCTCTGTTCCTCATCTACAGCCGGTGTTTTCAGAAAAAGTTCATTAATAATATTAAATTATTTATCATTGGGGGCAATATTGTCGATAATCTAAATTTTTAACTAGGAAATATCATGATAATTATTTGTAGATATTGCCCAGGCCTATTTGGAAATTAAAACCACGGTTCAGGAGGTATGCTACAGTAAATGTGGTACCTGGTTCCTCATGAGGGCGCCTTTAACCACAGACAGGTGCTTCTCCAGCTCCTTGCTCTGCAGAACCTGCTTCAGGCCCTGGAATAGGTCTGGCATTGCGATGTCAGGCGGACTCACTCTGTTGCTGCTGGTACCACTATGCTCTTTCACACTCCACTGAGAGTCTTTACTGGACTCTAGCCGAGGCTGGCTCTTACTCCTCATTGCGCTTTTGTCGCGGCTGTGGCTCCGGCTCCGGCTGCGGGCGCGACTCTTCGCTCTGGTTCGACTTTTTCCACGGCTCCGGCTGCGGCTCCGGCTTCGGCTCCTAGCCCGACTCTTCGCCCGGCTCTTTGCTCGGCTCCTTCCTCGACTGCGGCTCCGGGCACGGCTCTTCCCCCTGCTGCGACTGCGGCTTCGGCTGCGGTGCCTGCTCTTACTGCGGGCGCGGCTCCTGGCTCGGCTCTTGCTCCGCGTGCTGGAGTGTTTCTCTGAGCTAAGGCTTCCGGTCTCATCGTCCTGGCTCTGCCTTCTGGTGCCCTTTTCTCCAGACTGACCGGACAGCTCCAGCCTGTCTTTGGCTTCCAGGATTCGGAGGAACTCTTCAGCTTTTTTCCTGCAAGGAGGGGGTTTTGTTAGTTGACATTACCTCAATTCCTGTATATTGAATACAAATGCTGGATAAAAAGATCCAAAAGATGCTCTCAGAGTCACTAACAGCAGGCCTGTGCACAGGTATTTTGGGGTGCAGGAGCTTAATGGCAAAAAAGGGCAACCTGAACATGAATTACACTTCACAGACTGGTGTTTCTCCTCGCTTTGTAAAACTGAATCTACAGCATATTGCAAATATGCTTACCAAATGAAACCCAACATAGGGTTACGGGTAACCCTAAGCAGGGATCTGAACCCCAATCTCCAGCATACAAGGTTATAAATGTTCCCCACAATGCTATCTAACTGCTATCAGTTGGTGGGTTATACCTTTGTTTAGGAGCCACCAAGCCTGGCATAAAAAAAATTGTGTTTTTTGTTTGTTTATGTTTGTTTTTAGTTCAAAATAAGTATATAACACAATGGGATGCTTTCTTTGAGAGATTGTCAGTGCTATGTTGGCAGGATCCTCAGTGTTCTCTGTAATGGTGAACCAGGATCCAGTGGTATTCGTGAGAAAAATGTACACAGAACAAAACGTATCAGGTTCTGAACATGTTTATTTAACATAGAGGCGATTTTTTGAAAACCCTATTCATTCTGGCCATAGAGAAATGGAGCTTAGACCCGGAGTTCCTAATATGGGCATAAGAGCATGGAGCTGACTACAAAATGACGACACGACTACAGTGGTCTATTTCCAGGGTGAGCCTGAGCCGAGCCAGGCTCGATCGCGTCTATAAAAGTGGCCATATTAATGATAATTATTATACATGCCAACCAAGAGGGCACTTGTACAGTCTAAAAGCAAAAGAGCAGAGGCTCAAACCCCACACTGGGGTCTTACCTGTCCACACGGCTGGCTACTAATGAACAAAATCACACAGCCACCAAAAATAATTATGCAAATTACACTGTGCTAACGGTGACTACTGGATTCCATTCAATTTTAACCAGGTTAGCATGTTTGCTTGAGCTATTCCTTGTGTGTTCTTGTTTAATGGATAAAAAAAAAATATTCACCTTCTCCACTTTCCAGACCACAGAGCTGGTCGCCCTGTGGTGATTTAGGTTTTGTTTAAAAACCTTTTCCTTCCTTCCTTTTCCTAGTTTAAAGCTGTTAAGTCAACAAGAAGAGGAAGGGAAGAGAAGGAAAAGGGAAGGAAAATTACAGGCCTACTGTTTTTCACCAACCTCAGGGGCCGTCTGATAATTTTAACCTCCGTCCAGACGCACATCTCTGTGATTTTTCAGGAAGATGTCGCCTCACGTTAGGAAAAAAAAATATCGCTGTTTTTTCTATTGGCTATATTTAGTCGCTTAGCATGCATATCCATATTAAACACTTCCCGAATTAGGAATCAATGGATGCTTCACCCACACTCTCTACACTGGAGATGTTTTAAAAAAAAAAATTATATACACATACATACATACATACATACATACATACATATAATTATACACACACACACACACTGCAGACTGATTAAATGAATTATAATAATGGCAGCTACACATATAAAGCATTATTCTATATTCACATATGCACAATGGATGCAATAAAAGATGATATCTTTTAAGTCTATAAAAATAAACTTTTAGTTTTCTAGACGTAACAACTACGATCATACGACCAGAAACATTTGCAGAAAATACAGCCCACTAGAAACTTGTGTGGAATTTCATTTCCATCCGGATATGGGAGTTTTATCACTGAAGAGACGTGTAAATCTTCTACTACAGAGGTTCCCCTGATAAAGGTACTGAATCTGAATAGGGAGAGCAACAGATTTACAGTGAGCAGCGCAACAAGTGAAGTCTGAATCTCAGGCTGTATAAAAGATGGACTTAATGTTTAGCTCTACTTACCTCACTTCCAGGCTCTGCAGGTCCGTCTGTTGGACTGTCCATCCCTGGGGTGGCTGGCTGTGTTGAAACTGCTTTGGAGGCGCTGCCTGTCAAAACAACATAACACATAACAGACACAATGTGGTCAGTAGTCAATGCTGATATTATACCTGATTGTGATTTTATGTCTCTCTACCCTGTAGTTTTTGTTATATTATATCCAAGGCGGCCTCAGCCGGTGTGTGTATGTATATGTGTGACCACCTCCTTGTTTCTACACTCATTGTCCATTTTATCAGCTCCACTTACTATATAGGTGCACTTTGTAGTTCTACAGTTACAGACTGTAGTCCATCTGTTTCTCTGTATACTTTGTTACCCTGTTCTTCAGTGGTCAGGACCCCCATGGACCCTCACAGAGCAGGTACTGTTTGGGTGGTGGATCATTCTCAGCACTGCAGTAACACTGATGTGGTGGTGGTGTGTTAGTGTGTGTTGTGCTGGTGCGAGTGGATCAGGCACAGCAGTGCTGCTGGAGTTTTTAAACACTGTGTCCACTCACTGTCCACTCTATTAAACACTCCTACCTTGTCAGTCCACCTTGTAGACGTAAAGTCAGAGACGATAGCTCATCTGCTGCTGCACAGTTTGTGTTGGTCATCCTCTAGTCCTTCATCAGTGGTCACAGGACGCTGCCCACAGGACGCTGTTGGCTGGATAGTTTTGGTTGGTGGACTATTCTCAGTCCAGCAGCGACACTGAGGTGTTTAAAAACTCCAGCAGCACTGCTGTGTCTGATCCACTCAGACCAGCGCAACACACATTAACACACCACCACCACATCAGTGTTACTGCAGTGCTGAGAATGATCCACCACCCAAATAGTACCTGCTCTGTGAGGGTCCATGGGGGTCCTGACCACTGAAGAACAGGGTAACAAAGTATACAGAGAAACAGATGGACTACAGTCTGTAACTGTAGAACTACAAAGTGCACCTATATAGTAAGTGGAGCTGATAAAATGGACAATGTAGAAACAAGGAGGGGGTTTTAAAGTTATGGCTGACCGGTTTATTTTGGCAACAAACCAAAACAAAGTTAGAATAAGTCAGCAGATCTGTCGGTAATAAGGACCGAGACTGTAACTGAGAGGGAGAAGACAGAGCTCAGTTGTTTGGACGTTACTTGCCTCGTAGAACGGCTCTCTGCTCACTGCTCCGCTGAAGCTTTCAGCGGCGGGGCCTCGGTACGGAGGATGCCCCGGTGGAGGCTCGGCGACCGGGCTTGGGTATGAAATCGGGCCAAGAGCTCCGCGGTACGGCGGGGGGAAAGGTGGCCTGTCAAACGGGTCCGAAAAGGGAGGTCCAGCATTGTTGGGCGGATGTCCATACCGGGATTGGTGTAAAGGAGCCCGGCGGTAGTCTGGGTTTGACGGTCCTCGGTACATTTCGGCTGCCTTAGCTTAGCCGCCTCACCTTTCTTTCTCAGCTAGGTTAGCTTGATAGCAAGCAACTGTTAAGCATCAACCACAAAAGCATTGCTTACTAATAAACACGGGAGGTTATGAGTCCCGCATCATGTCTTAGGTCAATTTAACCTTCTTACATTCAAAGTATAAGCAGCTCCAAAACCACAACAAAACTGTTTCTGCTGGGAGCGTGTGTTCGCAGACATGTATAAACCGTACGAAGGCCGCATCCCAAATAGCTTCATGCGCACTTTGTAGTTAGCACACTACGAAGGGCATAAAATAAGCCAGAAGCCCTCGAGTAGTGATGCCAGAGGGCGCTCCCGAGGGCGTGCAAAATGAATGCTTTAATGCTTTAAATGTAAAATAATACAATCATTTACTGAACCCAGAACAGCATAAAACATTTTAACACCGCTGTTACATTTTTAAGAGCTTTTAAACTCGAGTTATAGGAGTTTAAAACGGCGCCTCATGTACGTTCATGACGTCAGTGAGCGCAAACAGCCAATGAGCTGCTCCGCTCGCCAGTCAATCATCACGCTCTAGCAGTAATGCCCGCCTCCTGCTGCCCAAAACCCGTTTGCTGTAGAAAAAAAAGAAACATACAGGTGAGTTTTCTTTGTTGTTTTAGTGAAATACATCCTTCTCAGTGATTAGTGATTAGAAACTATTTTAACTTTTCGTTTTTAGCCGTTGAGCGCCGTTCACTCCCATTCATTGAGGACTCGCTCGCGGGCGCTCTCTGCTGTTTAGCAGTCCTGTTTTTGATATAACGGGGGGAATAGGAAGAGGCCAGACTCCTAATAAACCGGCTCTGGTCAGACGCCCTTAAATAGTGCACTACAAGTTGAGTAGGGTAAGGACATAGATATACACGCCTAGGTGCCGCGTTGGCTGTTGTTCTCTATCTGAGGCGCGTCTGCGCGCCCGCCATGTTGGAGCGGTCAAGATCTGCTCGTGAACAAATTCACTTGTATTGAGAGATGAAGAGTCTCAGGATTAAATCAGCCACAACTTCCTTATTACTCAACTGATTTTCACCAAATTTGTTTTGTTATAATCCTCAGACACAGATTAATCTAGGCTGCTTGGACTGCTCTCGGTAGCTTTTATTACTTTAATAACTGATTGTGCTAATTAGCTGCCCGCACCAGCATAAAAGTATTCAGTCCGCACCTGATGTTAAAAACTGAGTTTAGTGCTCCGGTAGAAACGTAATCTCACACCAGCAAATCCATCAATGTGTCGATCACTTATAATCTTAATACGCATAAAAATATAATGAACCCCCCAAAACACAGTAAGAAGGACGAAGCTAAAGTTGGCTTCCTATTCTCCAGCTTCTTGTTCGAGTTTTCCCGTTTCACCTTAAATAGTGCAGCAGTCAAAATTCGAACAAGAAGCTGGCAATTAAGAAGCTGACTTCAGCTTCATGTAAGAAGGTGCTAAATTTAATCTATGATGAATATAAGTTAAGCTCATTCTAATTCGCTACTGTTTATATTTGCACTATTTATACCCACGGACCTTAATCTGTATGTGCCTTATGTCACTTTGGTGTTAATTTCAGGACTTTCTATATTTATATATTTTTTATTATTCTATTTTTCTACAATTAATGTTTATTTTTACGATTAGTGTTTAGTGTTTTTTAATGTCTATTTAAATTCACACTTTTCCTGTTACTTTCTATTTAATGTTATTGCTACACCATGGGGTCTGAGAGTAACACAATTTCAATACTCTGTATGTCCTGTACATATTGTAGTATTGACAATAAAGCTGACTTGACTTGACTTGAATATCTACACGGTTTTAAGGAATGCTATAACTTACCCAGCTACAGTGCATTAACCATCACTGTAAATAAATAACTACTACATAGAGTTAAGATCCCCTGATTAGACTATTAAATGAAATAAACTTCATATAAAACCAGAGGAAAAACAATCACATCAACAGGTTCTCTGTGCCTCACCAACCACACAGCCATATCTACACATAAACATCACACAAACAATACACATCACATAAACAGAGAGTGTGGATCACTGAGTTCCCTCTGTTATATAATCCTGTCCCGCTTTCTGAGAGCAATATTGTTGAAATAGTGTAATTCTGGACAGTATCTTTCTTAAACTGCCGCTCTGTAATGGTACTGAATGCAGTCCAGCAGCGACGTTGACCGCCCCAAAATGGCGGCGCCGTTGACGTGCCTGTCCGGACCCAACGCGGCATCCAGGTATGTATATCTATAGTCTGGACGGGAGCCCTCAAATGGTGCCCTACAAGTTTACTAGGGTAGGTAGCAGTTTGGGATTTGACCACTTTCTATCGCCCCCTGCAGTCCGGGAGTGGAAAGCGCTAGCCTGGCCCTTGAGCAGTGAAGCTGCCTGTCAAGTCAGATTTACCTCGTTCGCTTCGGCATCGTGCATAAACCTCTTCGTAAAGAGTTCTGAGAGTGAAAACTGGGAACGTCAGTAGCGCATCAGCCATATTAGAACATAACTCTTTATGCTGGGTTTCATTTTCGTCGGGCAGATAAAACCGGCATCTTGACGGTCAGCATCTGACTAGGGCCGTCAGGACCTGGCCGTGCCAACCCAGCAGCAGAAAGCAGCTCCATTTCTGTCGAGCTCGGCGCGAGCGCTGATTTCTGCTGTTTGACATCAGCTCGGCCGTTTCGTCTGAATGGAAATCGATATTCTTGATTCTCTGGAGGACCTCGGGTGAGTGAGAAGCATCGTTTCTCGACGTGTCGCCCACTTCAACCGAGTTTTCCTCCGTGAGTTGGCTGTCACAGCCTGCACGTCACAGATTGAGCCCAACGGCCCGCCTGCTAACTTCTCTAACTCCGTTTTCCGCGCTAAAAAACAATCAATAAGCTGGATATCGTGTAGTAAACTGCCGTAGGACAGTTTCTTTGGTGTTTAGTAACGTTAAAATGCTCGTATTTTCCCAAACGCTGCAGAATTTGTAGACTGAAGTTGGCGAATTCGCCGGTCCACCTTAAATAGCGCAGTGGTAACGTTGTGCTGCCTGCTGGCGCCAGTATGTAACAACGGCGCGTTTAAGGTGGAACGGTAAATTCCAATAAAAGCCTGACGCATGTTAAAAATCATCGAGATGGTTTCTAAATTTGCATTGCCGACTTTTGGTTAGTTAGAACACTTTTATTATTATTATTATTATTTATTGTTTATTATTGTAATTATTATTATTTTTCATCACTACTCTCATTATTGTTTGGAGGTAACGTTATATTCCATCGAGTAGTTTGAATAGCGAGGTCAGAGAAGCTCCGAGGATCTGACAGCACGCATATAAATACCTTACCATAACTGTGCTGTGGTGTCTGATGGCTAGGCTAGCCTTGCTGGCTGGTGAGGAGATTCTGTAACAGATAAATATGCTGACCACAGTTGGTCCAGCCTTAATGAACCGTTTCTCTGCTCATGCATAATGCAGTATTTCACAACTTATAGGCATGCAGTGGCTCAAACATACAGCCATATGTCCGCAAGCCTCTTCTCTGAAGGTTCCAGCAGATGTTTCTAGAAACCAGCGAGGCTCTGGGTGACTGAAACTGGCAGCTTAGCTTATTCTACCAGATGGTGAAACGAATCGTGGGCATTCAGGGATATCATCTGTATGGAAAATGGATCTGTAATAACTAAGGATGCGCAATGATATCGGATGATGCGTGCTTAAAAATATCAACGACGGGCAGATGTTTAGGTTTAATATTTCAAACTGATCGTGTTTATTTTACTCTGTATTATAGTACTGAATTGTGTAGAGCAGAGTGCTTAGAGACCATGTGTCAAACACAAGGACACAATCCTGTCCGGCCCGCAAAAGTATTTTAAGATTAAGATTAAGTGACCCTTATTAGTCCCACGAGAGGGAAATTTCACCTCCGCGTTTAACCCGTCCGTGCAGTGAAACAACGCATACACAGTAGTGAGCACACACACACTAGGGGGCAGGGAGCACACTTGCCCGGAGCGGTGGGCAGCCCTATCCGCAGCACCCGGGGAGCAGTTGGGGGTTAGGTGTCTTGCTCAAGCGCACTTCAGTCACATACTGTCGGCTCAGGGGATCGAACCAGCAACCTTCTGGTCACAGGGCTGGTTCCCTAACTTCCAGCCCACGACTGAAGAAAATTCATAGAAAATTTTAAACCATCTGTTTATAGTTTATAGCCCAGATTTGTGGAAAAATGGGTCGACTTTCAGTGGAAAAAAAAATTGTGAGTTCGGCTTCTTTTATTATAAGGGTTTAAACTTACATCACCCATCTATTTGACTGGAAAGAAGACAGTTACAGCTCTCATACGACCCCCACCTTTAGAATGTAGCTTATGAAATATGAAAGTTATGAAGAAAATGGCAAAGTGTGTTTTGGAGCCACCGGTGGTCTCAAGGAGTTGAAAAGGTTTACAAACCTTTGAGAAAAAAGGAGTTAGACAGAAAAAAGATTAAATCGTCCTATAACGAAGTGTCAATGTCTGAGACTTTACAAATAGTTTTATCAGTAACAAGAATGAGAAATAGGCTCCCGAAAGGTGCAGCTGTCTTAAGTGTTGGACGATTGCGAGTTCAGTACCCACTGATGTGACAGCTGTCCGTGTCCAGGGCTCTTAGGCTTTGTTCACACAGCAGGTAAAAGTGACCCAAATCCAATTTTTGTCCTCATATGTGACACAGATGTGTGTCTGTGTGTCAGTGTGAACAGCAAAAAACACACTGAATCGATTTTTTTTTATCCCGATTTGAGACGCTTTCATAAGTGGAACTGAAATCAGCAATGCGACTCAGTCTGAACAGCCAGATCAGAATTCATACGGTTTTACGTCAGTCCAACTCAACATTCATCATTGTTTTGCTCTGCTGACACTCATAAACTTTTGGGGTGACACTTCTGTACAAAAATTAGAAGAGACTCATCCAAAACCCTCCGTGTTTGAAGAGATTCTGAAAGAAATGTCCGAGCGCGGCCGCAGGAGAACGAGGCTGCAGCGTCAAAGAACAGTTAAAAGTCTGAAAGCAAAGTTTAAAGAATCCGAGGACGCGAACCAAAGAAGTGACCGCGCCCTTTTTACAGCGAGCTCGAACACATTCTGGGTGATGAGCCCAGCTGTCAGTCAGTGAAGCTTCATGATGGCTCCTGTGATGCTGGTGAAGATGAAGCTGATCCTCCGGGCGCGACTGCCGTTCGTTGGCTGTCGTGATTGTTTACCTCTGGATGAGCCGCATGAAGCAGCGTGACGCTCTGTTCTTTTGCACATGTGGGTCAGTTTAGGAGCTGATCTGTTCAGACTGATGTCGCATACAGATCACATTTAAAAGATATTGAGAACAGCCAAACAAAAAAATCGGATTTGGTGAGAAAATCAGATTTGGGCCACTTTTACCTGCTGTGTAAATGTAGCCTAAGAGAGCATAATTGGCCTTGCCAATCTCTGGGTGGGTAGGATGGCCCTTCCTCTCCTCCCATCGCTCAGCAAGATGCCCCTCCCTCTTCCCTTCGCTCAGTATGATGCCAGCCAACGCAGGTGTCTGTTAGCCGATATAGCAGATTTAGTTAGCATTCTCCTCCAAGCGTGTTGATCTGTTCAGTGATGCTGTAGTTTGAAAAGATGCAGTGGTGCTTCATGTGTCTCAGAAGAAGCTTGTGCCAGCCCTCACCCTCTCAGCTTGGAAACATTCTGTGAGGGGGGAGAGCTAGTTAGCCGGTGGAACTGGACAACTCCAGTTGGACAACTCTGAAAACATTCGCTTCACTTTCAGGACAGAACGTTGAAACAGTTTGAAATCAGTTGCGAAAGCATCAGCCGCATGGAACTGTTTCACGGTTCCACACTCTATCTTCGGTTTATGGTTTTCAGATTTGGCAAGAGTTGTCAATTTAGTGCGTCACTAATGTGTGTTGTAGAGACGTCTTAAAGTATCATGATGCTGTTTTTTGCCTGCTGTGCCCACTTCTGACACCAGTACAGTCCAAGTGTGTGAAGTTCTTAACATCCGTATATTGTTAGTCTTTGGGTAGGGTGTGTTATTACTTCAGACAGATGTGTGTTTGTTGCTTTCCATTACTGACCTTGAATCAAACGTTTGTACTCCAGCCCCATTTATGCTCTCAGGTCAGAACTGCAAAAACATGGAAGTTATGCAAATGTGAAAAAGGATATCAGAGACCATGTCTGACTTTTTTTATTTGGTCGCAGGTATCAGGGTCCTCTGTTGGAGGATGGAGCTCTACAGGTGGCACTCAGCGGTGGAGCCAAGTCACCAGAGTTTACCAAGCTGTGTGCCTGGCTCGTCTCAGAGCTCAAACTCTACTGCAAGCTGGAGGAGAACGTGCATGCCACCAACTGTGAGTTAACAGCAACACAACCATGACGATAAAAAGTCTTGAAAGTGACAAAGTCTCAAAAGATTAAAAGGGTTTGAGTGAAAGTGTGCATTTCTTTTAGTTGTTACTTTTGCATTTTAAGTGATGAGCAGTATTGGAGACGTAAATGATTAACTGATTAGCCAATATCTGACAAATAAACAGTTGTTTAGTTAAAAAAAATGTTAATTTCATTATGTTCCCAGAAAACACCCATTACTATTTAAACAGGCAGGTTTGTCTTTAACGTTAAGTAACATTTTGAATTGTACCCAAGAGTGAGTAATAGGCAGTTGTAAATGAAGCACACAGCTAAAAAAGTGCTGGATGACAGCACATATACAACAATGTACCATATTGATAGCAAACTTCCACAAGTTGTAAGACAGAGAACTATTTTGTTCCTGTTCTCTGAGAAAAAGTGTGATGCACAGCACTATAGAGAAGGACAGTGATGGGCGGGGACGGCTTTTGAGAGCTACTGGAGTATAGAAAGCCTGTTAGCCCCAGTTATGGTATTTATGTTCATTTTAACGAGTAACGAGTGATAACAAGTGAAAAATATAACTTTCATACTTTAGAATATTGAACACTTTAGCAGTCTTCCTTTTAGTTTGCATCTCAAATTGTTTATTTATGTGAACTGTCACAACCGCTGCGAGAGAGACTGTCTATCACATTACAAGTGGCAATCATTGGGGTCCAAGCACTAAAAGCCTTATAGAGCCGCACGCACAGTTTCTAAACTGCTTATCCATTTGGGTCGTGGGGGGGGGTGCTGAAGCCTGTCCCAGCGGTCAATGGGCTAAAGGCAGGATACACCCTGGATAGGTTGCCAGTCCATCACAGGGCCTTGTAGAGCCAGTAAAACACAGTAATGCGCAAAGTTTTTGAGTGGAGTCTCGAAAGATGATGTTTCTAACATATTGGCTGCTTTACTTGGTATGGTAAGCAACTGAGTTTTATCAAATCATTCAAAATACCTAGAAAACACTGCGATATTAGGTCACGACTTGTATTTGTGTAGATGTTTGGGTAGAGTTCAGTGACGTGCATAACAGCGTTACCCTTGTATTTTGGTGTCAGAGTGCACCAGAATTTTCATAGTAAAATCACTGAGGAACAATCCCACTGGGCCCCCATACAGGAAATTGGTTTCTAAACTTGTCACCCGTTCTTCGCTGCTATTGAGTCTTTATATCTGCTGGTGTTTGGTCATTATGGTATGCGCCTGTCCCCCAGGCCCTGACGAAGGCTGTGAGAGCCGGCAGGAAGGTGCCCAAACACCGAGCGGTGACGAACCCTGGCAAGGACGGCGGGGAGAGAACCACGAGAGAGCGGGGGACGAAGCGCAGAGCCCGAGCTGCTGAAGGACGCAAGTGACAGCGGGAAAAGAAAGTCAGCTGCGCGAGAGTGGATGATGACGGCGACAGCAGCCACGAGATGCACGAAAGCGGGAAGTGAGTCCCAAACTCTGCCGTCCAGGCCCCGCCCCTTGTTACACAGCGAGTCCGCTCCACCTCACGTTCGATCCAGGTGGATGAGCTGCAGCGCGGGGGCGGTGATTCGCGCAGCTGACTTCCTTTTCCCGCTGTCACTTGCGTCCTTCAGCAGCTCGGGCTTTACACTCTGTCCCCCACTCTCTCGCAGTTCTCTCCCTGCCGTTCTCGCCGGGGTTCGTCACCGTTCGGTGTTCGGGCCCCGCCTTCCTGCTGGCTCTCGCGGCCGTCTCGGGGGCCCGGGAGACAGGCGTGTGCTGTAGTCATATAATCATGCACATGTAACAATTGTCAGTTTAAAATAATAACTGAGTTCTTACATCGACTGTTTAATATGTTTTCAGGCTTATAGGAGGACTGATTTACATATTTCAGCCTTTCAGTCTCACCATTGGCCAGTATTGTGATAACAATTAACAGACAGCATCTTGTGCAGTCCTGGTGAAATGGATGTGTGATTCACTGCTTTGCGGTCAAAAATGTCTTCAGTCTTTATTTATGAAGTTCTGTATTTGTAGGATGGTGATTTTCCTCAGTCTTAACTGACTGAAGCTTGTCTGTCTTTCTCCTCCTGGTCTTGTTTAGGCCCAAGCGAAGCAGAGGGTTTCCAGCTGGAGATGAGTGGTCTACTGACCGAACTGGCCTGTCCATATTCCTCTCTCACCTCCGGAGACGTCACTCGCCGCCTGCTCAATGCCAACAACTGCCAGCTGCTGCTCAGTGCGTAGCGTACACCAGACCACATCATTCAGATGCGCCTTGTTCTGTCTGTAGTTTTTTGGGATGAATTCTTTTTATGTCTGAGATTCTCTTCAGTGCAGCTTTTCTAAATTTTGTTCTTAGAGCAGTGTTTGAGCAAAAACCTTCAATTTACAGATTTTTTTTCATCTTACTCTTAATGTAGTTGATCAGCCAAGACATATTTGTTGTCTGAAGTCCACTTTTATTATTTTTGCACTGGAGCTGCAAGGCCAGTGTAGCTAACAAGTAGTGGTATCTACAGCTGCCTGGCTAGCACTGTGCAAACTGCGCACCTAAATCGTGACACACTTGCATCCAACAGCAGTGAGTTCTTAAGTATCTGTAAAATGACCACATGAGTCTGTTACTATAATTGAGTGTTTAGGGATGCAGTTTGCCTGATGCCAGCTGTAAGCTTCCAATGCAAAACAGAAGAGGCATTAGTGCTGCACCAACATGAAAATTTGTGGCCAAAACCGAAATTCACGACACACCTGGCCAAAAAAAAACAGAACTGAAAAGTTTTTTTTTGTTTATTTGTTTGTTTGTGTTTTTCATTTCTCTTTTATTTGTTGCTATATGTATGCTTGGACAACTCGTTTTCATGTTTGATAAAATCTGCTTTAAATAGGACAAAACATAATTTATTTTTAGCAGATATGATTTAACTAGTAGTATTGCACTGTACACCGATCCTTGTTTCTACGCTCATTGTCCGTTTTATCAGCTCCACTTACTATATAGGTGCGCTTTGTAGTTCTACAGTTACAGACTGTAGTCCATCTGTTTCTCTGCATACTTTGTTAGCCCCCTTTTACCCTGTTCTTCAGTGGTCAGGACCCCCATGGACCCTCACAGAGCAGGTACTATTTGGGTGGTGGATCATTCTCAGCACTGCAGTAACACTGACGTGGTGGTGGTGTGTTAATGTGTGTTGTGCTGGTGCGAGTGGATCAGACACAGCAGTGCTGCTGGAGTTTTTAAACACCTCATTGTCACTGCTGGACTGAGAATAGTCCAAAAATATCCAGCCAACAGCGTCCTGTGGGCAGCGTCTATATGCACCTATATAGTAAGTGGAGCTGATAAAATGGACAATGAGCGTAGAAACATAATGTTATGCCTGATCGGTGTATGTTATGTGTTTATGAATGTTTGAATGCCTTTTTTTCTGTTTCGGTGGAAAAGAGAAAGATAGACGGCGCAGACATATTCAAACAGTTTGAGCGGCAGCAGATAAACAATGTGGAAAAAAAATTAACCAAAGAAGAACTTCTGCATTACAGGTTTTATATCCCACCACTCTGCAACGCTCTGAATTAGTGATTATATGCACCTTCTGCTTTTTTTTCTCTTTCGAAAGTGCCACTTTCGACCATTTTTGACTGAAGAGTTTCAGTGGCTGAAATTTCGGTGCATCCCTACCAAACGTCTTGTTTGATTGGCTACATTTGAGTTTAGATCTTTATTCGATTTTTGGTTGAAGCGTCACTTTAACAAGGCATGTTGGTAAATGTAGGTAAAGAATGTGTAAAAGAATCTGAGATTGATTTTCTTCTCGCTGTAGCATTTCTGATCTCTGAGCTGGAGGCTTCCAGGATGGTGCTGGTGAACCACCCCCAGAAGAAAGCACAAGACACTGGTGGCAGTACAGGGGCCAGTGATCTCTTCATGGAGCTCAAGGGGATTTGTGTGGCTCTGGGCATGTCTAAACCTCCCGCAAACATCACCATGTTCCAGTTCTTCAGCGGCATTGAGAAGAAGGCACGTATATACAAACATCAGTGTTGTTGAGACAGTCTTAATATTTCTGGTTAACATTTGTGGTTTTATGCTTTCTCTATTCAGCTGAAGGAGGCTTTATCCAAAGTCCCTCCTTCTCATGTTGGGGGGCCCCTTCTGAAGAAGGCCCTTGGTCCACTGCACTGGGTGAGTTATAAAAGCATATAAAAATGAAATTAACTTGCCCTTATTATATTTTATTTTAAATACAGTTTGTTTATTTTCTCTTTATTATCGTCCTGAGCATAAAATGTTGTTTTATAATGAATGCATTGTTTGTGCTTTTATTATGTTCACTGAACATCCTGTTCTGTCCAACTTCTAGGAGAAAATTGAAGCAATCAACCAAGCACTTGTGAACGAGTATGAAGTCAGGAGAAAAATGTTGTTGAAACGTCTGGATGTGACGGTTCAGTCCTTTGGCTGGTCAGACAGAGCAAAGGTTTGTATCACTTTACATAGGTTCAATTTCCATTATTTCCATTATTCAGTTAAAAATAGAAATAATTTCTCTTTTTAACTGAATAATTTATACTGACTGAAGCAACGATGATGTTTTAAGTTGATATGAAATGAAGTAGTGATTCCCTGTAATGAAAAATCTTGACCAAAACTGAAATTCCAATTCACACTGGGTCAAAACCGGACAAACAGCTTACATAAAATAAATAAAATAATTTAAATAGTGCTGCTGGAGTTTTTAAACACCTCATTGTCACTGCTGGACTGAGAATAGTCCAAAAATATCCAACAGCGTCCTGTGGGCAGCGTCTATATGCACCTATACAGTAAGTGGAGCTGATAAAATGGACAATGAGCATAGAAACAAGGAGGTGGTCATAATGTTATGCCTGATTGGTGTATGTTATGTTTTTATGAATGTTTGAATGCCTTTTTTTTGTTTCGGTGGAAAAGAGAAAGATAGAAGGCACAGACACATTCAAACAGTTTGAGCGGCAGCAGATAAACAATGGGGAAAAAAAGTTAACCAAAGAAGAACTTCTGCATTACAGGTTTCATATTCCCACCACTCTGCAACAATTCACACTGGGTCAAAAACGGACAAACAGCTTGCATTAAATAAATTAAAATAATTTAATATAAGCTACAGTATGTGTTTACGAAATCCAGTATCCTCGACAACAGAGTACAGTTCGTTATTCAATGACTTCCATCATTTTCCAGTTAGACATGGTGCTTCAGCACTGTCATTGTGAATTTTCACTATTGATCTGTTGCCACTCAGATTGTTTGAACGTGTCTGCGCTGACAGTAGGACTAAACAATTTTGGGAAAATTATTTACCTAATTTTTTGGTCCAATATTATTACTTTAACCCAACCGCAGACAGGCATTCATCTAAAAACACTAGCAGACAGGTGCTGGAAAGTGAAAGAAACAAAGATGGTTTAATCACAGCTTCATTAGTGCCAAAATTATTTATAAAGTGTTTATTCATTGGATTTTTTCTTTTGCCTAAATGTCTGGCTGAAAAACAAAAATAACATTTTATACTGGATTCTGCCAAAATATTTTGGTAGCCAAATTTCTTTGCATCCAGAGAGCAAGCCGTTTCAACACTGTTGCATTAACCTCTTCAACTCCTTGAGACCACCGGTGGTTCCAAAACGCACTTCATCATATTCTTCATAACTTTTATATTTCATAAGCTACATTCAAAAGGTGGGGGTCGTATGAGAGCTGTAACTGTCTTCTTTCCAGTCAAATAGACGGGTGATGTGATTTTAAACCCTTATAATAAAAGAAGCTGAACTCAATACAAAGAGCGTCTTTTGGCTTTCAGCAGTAAATTGTAAACATATAGCAATATGTGTATGGAAAAACCAAAATATACCCTGGAGAATAAGAGTATTGCAAACATTGTGCATAAAAGAGTTTATTTGAGAAATATTGCCTTGAAAGCAAAATGCCTGCCAAGGGATTGGGCGCTTGACTTGAAATGAATTAAAAAAATAAATGCAATGAAATAAAAAACAAGATTAAACTTCTATGTATGTAACTTGTAGCTCAGTGGCTTAGTGTTTCCCAGCTCTGCTGCTTTGCACGTTTTATTGCTTGTGCTGCTCCAAACACACCTGATCCAACTATTTAGCTCATTGACGAGCCCTTATCGAGTGTGTTAAAGCAGGGAAAGCACTAAAAAGTGCAGTTTCACAGTGGGTCTCCAGGACCAAGATTGGGAAACACTGATGTAGACCATATGATAAACTTGTTTAAAATTCCATCAGCGTTAGTCTCTGTACTTTTCGCCTGTTTACACTTTCATTTACACGACTTTCCGTTTCTTCAGCTAGATTTTAACAGAACTGTTCCCCCTTTTTGACAGACTCAAGCTGAAAAGCTGGCAAAAGTGTACCAGCCCCTCCGCTCGGCGCTTGGCTTTAAGAGTAAAGTGTCCGTGGCCCACCTGCTGGCTGCCAGAGAAGACTTATCAAAGATCCTGCGCACGAGTAGCGGCCACATCAGAGAAAAGACCGCCTGTGCCATTAACAAGGTAAACTATTGCAGTGAATGTGGCAGCAGGTTACATTATTCACCTTATTTCACAAGTATTTCTTCTTTGCCTTGTCAGGGAGTTCAATGTTCAGTTGAGGGCTGCCAAAATGAAGTGTGATAAATTGTAGACTAGGGATGAGTGCAGTTATTTGAAGATCAGTAATCAGAAGTCATTTTAGTGTCCCTTCATTTAACCTTTTTAACTGTTCCAAAACACACTTCATCATATTCTTCATAACTTTCATATTTCATAAGCTACATTCTAAAGGTGGGGGTCGTATGAGAGCTGTAACTGTCTTCTTTCCAGTCAAATAGATGGGTGCTGTGATTTTAAACCCTTATAATAAAAGAAGCTGAACTCGCAATTTTTTTTTCTACTGAAAGTCGACCCATTTTTCCACAAATCTGGGCTATAAACTATAAACAGATGGCGTCTCTTCAGTGATCTGCTCTGTAAAAATGATTTTTATAAAATAATACAAAGAGTATCTAAGATTTTTGGCTTTCAGTAGTAAATTGTAAGAATATAGCAATATGTGTGATCATAAAACACATGTTCTGTTAATTTGAGGGGAGCTTTTACAAAAACTAAATAAATAAAATAATGTACATTTATTTCATGCAGTTACTGAATAATTTGCCGTACGATTTGGTCATGGAAATTCAGATGGAAAAACCAAAATATACCAAGAAGAATAATAGGTTAACCTATAGGTCAGTCTTGTGTAATGCATGTTGGGTATTATAGCGAGAGAACACTGATGGACAAAAACTTCATACATGAAAACTATAAATTCTGTTTAAACTGAGTTTTAAATTGTAGGAAATTATAGGTTTAGGCCAGAATGCACCGTTAAAGCTGTGGATATTTGAATAACAGCAGTGGTTAAAATGCCTGTCCTCGACACATATTTGTCAAAATAAGCCACATTATGCCGTTGTTTCATATCCTACAATGATTTCCTAACATAATTGAATTTCCTGCAGGTTTTGATGGGTCGTGTTCCTGACCGAGGGGGTCGACCCAAACGAGATCGAGCCCCCACCTCCAGAAATGCCTACTTGGCAGAAACGGCAAGATGGACCACAAGGGGGCGGTGGAGGACAACATTACGGTGGTGGAGGAAGAGGAGGAGGAGGAGGTGGTGGCGGTGGCAGAGGCGGCTATGAGCAGCACCAGGGGGGCAGGGGAGGGGGTGGCAGAGGAGACAGGGGGGGTAAGGTACAGGGAGGGTGGTCAGATAGCTCTGGTGGTGGTGGTGGTGGTGGTGGATACCGTGGTCATTACCAAGATGGAGGAGGATATCAGGGAGGTGGTGGAGGAAGAGGAGGAGGAGGAGGATATGGAGGAGGTGGCTACCAACAGGGCCCGGGATACTACCAGGGAGGCCAGCAAGGCTACCAAGGAGGAGGCTATCAGGGTGGTCAGCAAGGGCCAGGCTACCCAGGAGGAGGCTACCACGGTGGAGGTGGACATCAGGGCAGAGGTGGGGGCTACCAGCACGACGGCCACTATCAAGACGGAGGTCAGCAGCAAGATAGAGGAGGCAGGGGTGGTCGCGGAGGGAGGGGAAGGGGAGGTAGAGGGGGAGGGGGTCAAGGCGGAGGCTGGGGAGGAAGAGGAGGGCAGAATTTTAACCAAGGAGGGCAGTTTGAGCAGTACTTCCAGCAGGGTGGACACCAGTACAGCCAGGCAGGCTTCGGGCAGGGCAGACATTATACCAGCTGAGGGAGAGCCTTTATCAGTCCAGGCTGCAGTGGTCAGAGAGGATCATCAGGAGAGAGAGAAGCCTAGAGAAGTGCAGGTCAGCGCAAAGACAGACTGTTCCAATGATATAGTTCCATATGTCTGTCTTCTTGGGAACGACCTGATTGAGATTTTGAACGAACACTGTATGCTTTCTTGCATGCGTGTGGTTGCCAACCAACAAGCTCGTGTTCTTACTAGACCTTTCCTAACAGTTAAGCTCATTCTCAAAGAGGGTGTGGCCGAGTTGCCAACAGTGTCCATCGGCCAATTGGGGCCGCGTGAGACGTCTCGACGCCACATGAGATTTTAACATCACCCCAGTTAGATCACCTGCCTGAGCTGTGTTGCCCTGGTGTTGTTTCTGAAAAAATAAGCCTTATAACTTTGGGGAAAATTCCGTTGTTACACTAGTTTTATTTATTGACATAAACCTTAAGCTCATTTCACCATCCTCGAATACTTTCAGCCAATCTTATAGTGTTATTGAAATCAATCAATACTTGAAAATGAAGCTTTGTTTCGGTTGGTTTTTTTTTCCCTTTTTACTTTGTGTTGGTTTACAATTACTCCTCACAAGAAGCGGAACGTAAAGTGAGGTAGAAAGGTGTTCTGGTCATCTGGTGTGTGAGTGTTACTGTTTCATGTGAGTGGGAGAAACAAATTGCCTCATTTAATTTGAAGAACCCAATGCTGCTTGTTGGAGGACTGCGTTCCTTTTTGGGAAAAGGTTTGAATGCGTATGAATGCCGTGAGCAATAAAGCAGAGTGTGTTAAAACTGTCTCTTGTTGGTTTTATAACAGTTTGGCTCTTACTTTTTGAGATAATACGATATAGTTAAAGGTTATAATCAGGCATAACATTATAACCACCTCCTTGTTTCTACGCTCATCGTCCATTTTATCAGCTCCACTTACTATATAGGTGCACTTTGTAGTTCTACAGTTACAGACTGTAGTCCATCTGTTTCTCTGATACTTTGTTAGCCTGTTCTTCAGTGGACAGGACCCCCATGGACCCTCACAGAGCAGGTACTATTTGGGTGGTGGATCATTCTCAGCACTGCAGTAACACTGACGTGGTGGTGGTGTGTCAGTGTGCGTTGTGCTGGTCTGAGTGGGTCAGACGCAGCAGTGCTGCTGGAGTTTTTAAACACTGTCCACTCACTGTCCACTCTATTAGACACTCCTACCTTGTCAGTCCACCTTGTAGATGTAAAGTCAGAGAAAACAGCTCATCTGCTGCTGCACAGTTTGTGTTGGTCATCCTCTAGTCCTTCATCAGTGGTCACAGGACGCTGTTGGCTGGATATTTTTGTTTGGTGGACTATTCTCAGTCCAGCAGTGACACTGAGGTGCTTAAAAACTCCAGCAGCACTGCTATGTCTGATCCACTCGTACCACATCACACCACCACCACATCAGTGTTACTGCAGTGCTGAGAATGATCCACCACCCAAATAGTACCTGCTCTGTGAGGGTCCTTGGGGCTCCTGACCACTGAAGAACAGGCTAACAAAGTATCAGAGAAACAGATGGACTACAGTCTGTAACTGTAGAACTACAAAGTGCACCTATATAGTAAGTGGAGCTGATAAAATGGACAATGAGCGTAGAAACAAGGAGGTGGTCAGAATGTTATGCCTGATCGCTGTAAATCCTTTAGTGTTACAATTTGGCTCTACCTGGACATCACGAGAACAGATTTGACGTTTTGTGACTTTCTCGTGAAAATGTTCTGATTTTTTTTGCTTGCTTTGAGTTTGTTTTTTTTATATGCCGTACTTTTAAACACGTTAATTAATAGCTTATGCATATAATGGCTTCTTTCACGTTGCCCACCAGGAGGCGACAAAACACTACACAATGGATTTTGAAAAGTTGACTTTGTAATTTGTTAGTTCATAAAAAAGGGTTACTGTACAGGTATCGTTGCTGTGCACCAAGCTATGAACAATGTACCCTCAATGGTACAAGGTCCTTAAGATCCAGTTGTGTACCTTAAATGAGTTTTAATGGTGCATTACACTGCCCCTCTTTTTCTGGGAAAGTATGATTCATGACTCTTTTTTTTTAAGTCTGTAGTCGAGACGAGGTGTATGAAAATAAAAAATATATAGTTGCAATACAATATGGTAGGTCTATTTTCGTAGTTGATTAGTTGGTCCGTTATGACTTCAATTAATCGCTTTGTTCGAAAACGAAAAGCTGCAGACATTAATCTGGAATTGATGTTCTATTCCATAAATTTCAAAAAATATATTTAGTCTTTGTAAAGTACACAATGTTTCTACACTCTTTGTCCATTTTATCAGCACCACTTAATATGTAGGAGTAACTATACCTCTACAGTTACAGACTGTAGTCCATCTGTTTCTCTGCATACTTTGTTAGCCCCCTTTTACCCTGTTCTTCAGTGGTCAGGACCCCCATGGACCCTCACAGAGCAGGTACTATTTGGGTGGTGGATCATTCTCAGCACTGCAGTGACACTAGTGATGTGTTAGTGATACAACTGACAAGGTAGGAGTGTCTAATAGAGTGGACAGTGAGTGGACACTGTTAAAAAACTCCAGCAGCGCTGCTGTGTCTGATCCACTCAGACCAGCACAACACACACTAACACACCACCACCATGTCAGTGTTACTGCAGTGCTGAGAATGATCCACCACCCAATTAAGGCTGGTCCTGAGGGGGTCCTGACCATTGAAGAACAGGGTAAACGAGAAATGGATGGACTACAGTCTGTAACTGTAGAATTAGTGCTCCTATATGATATAAAGAGGTTTACTTCATGAAGTAGCCTGTTGTTTTATTATTGACATTATCGTTAATGTTGATTAGTTGTTGCAATCCTAGTATATGGTATGATAATTTTCCATAACTAAAGATTTTAAAGATATTACACTTCAACAACATGTTAGGGTCACAATTTATTTATATTTTAAAATAAAACAATGTTACTTTAACAGTTACACCTTCCTGAGCCGTCAATTCACCAATATTGGTTTTTAAATCAATTATATAGAATTCCAAGCACCACAGAAGAGCTCGTCCCCACAGTCGTGTGTGAAGGCTGAGGCCATATTTTGAAGAAAAAAAAACACATTGTTCTGCAATTTTAACTACAGTAATCTATACATGAAGAAAACAAATGGCAAATAAATATTATAAAATATATAATGAAAGTTGTTGTCCCCAGGAGTCGTGTCACTGGTGTTACTGCGTAACAAAAAACCTCTTATTCTGAAATAAAAATCACTGATGACATCACTCGACTTCCTTTTACCTGTTTTCTGAGGATCTATGAAGAAAAGCACATGGTGAGTCCACTGTGTCTTTCAGTTATCAGAGATTTTCTCATTTAGCTCATGATTTCATATGAAGCTTTTAGCTGAAGTCACTGGTGTGACCGACTTTATTCTGAAGTAATTGTGAAAAAATAGAATAAAAATGGTTTAAATGACATATTTTAGTGGATATTTCATGATTGACAACATGTGGTTTGATGCTCTGTAGCAGCCGTTTTGTAAAATGCATGTTTCATTAAAAATGTCTCTGGTGTTCCTTTATTATGTGTAACACCAATGAGGATCAGTAACACCAGTGACTCCTATGGAGAGAGAGAAAAGTGGACCGTTATTGTAGAATGACACTGTGATTTCTAGTGCACATTGACTTTAAAGTGACTCCAAAATGTAAATATGTAATTTCATTTTAATGTAATAAAAGCTACAACAGTTCTAAATCATAATCAGCGTTTAACCTCTTATTCTCCAGGGTATGTTTTGGGTTTTCCATCTGAATTTACATGCCCAAATCGTACGGCAAATTATTCAGTAACTGCATGAAATGAATGTAAAGGGTTTTTTTTTGTAAAAAATCCCCTCAAATTAACAAAAAATGTGTTTTATGATCATAAACATAATGCCATATGCTTACAGTTTACTGCTGAAAGCCGAAAATCTTAGACGCTCTTTGTATTTGTTTATAAAAATAATTTTTACAGAGCAGATCACTGAAGAGACGCCATCTGAGATCCAGTTCATAGCTCAGATTTGTGGAAAATGGGTCGACTTTCAGTTTGTAAGTTCAGCTTCTTTTATTATAAGGGTTTAAAATTACATCACCCATCTATTTGACTGGAAAGAAGACAGTTACAGCTCTCATACGACCCCCACCTTTAGAATGTAGCTTATAAAATATGAAAGTTATGAAATAAAGAATAAGATAAAGTGTGTTTTGGAACCACCGGTGGTTCCACAGAGTTAAAATGGTTAAAGTTTGCCACAATAAGAACCAAAAGACTCATCCAAACAGACACCACTCATAAACAGAGTTCTTTATTTCAGAAATTACAGTGTGAGATTCAGAACGGTAATGACGTTACTGAGTGACAGTTTCTGAAAAGCAGTGGGTTCTATTCCAACTACTAGACTAGCCTGCAGTATTTATCAATGTAGTGTATGTTCCTCAGTGAAGATTTAAGTTTCTAGCCAAAAAAAAAAAAAACAGCTTGGACACTATGGTGACCACTACTACCACAGTGGAACACCAAGCTTAACAAAAGAATCAAGTTTTTCCTACAGGATCAGTGACAAATACAGAAACGGTAATAAAATCGCAAAGTATACTTGTCGGAGAAGGATACACAATGAAAAAAAAAAACTAAAAGCTTTCTTTTTCTATAAAAATACACTATAATTTAAATAACATGACTTTAAATTAATCCTTGAAAATAACACTTCATTTTATTTGTCAGAATAGTTAATAGAGAATTTTTTTTCCCACCTAAATTATAAACATCTAAATATCATTTCCACCAAAAGGATCAAAGTAGAGAGTGAAACAAGTCCCTTGCTGTTATAAGTTCAATGCAGTGGGTCAAGCTTGCATCACAGATAAAGGCCCTGAGTCATTGATATCAGTCTAAAAGTGGGCAGACAACCCTACCTCGACAAATTTACTCAAAATATGGCAAGATATACATAAAAAAGATTTCGAAAAGCCAATTTTCAGAGTCATTTCTCAGCCAGTTTGGCGCTGAGACTTTAGAGAAAACCGTTTAACTGAAAAAACAAAAATATCTGAAGGTAAAAATCCACAGTGGACTTAAAATAAAACACCTAATCCAGAGACTAAACAGATTTAGTTCGAGACAAAACAGACTTCGTTTGTACCCTGGCTGAAATCTGTTGTGTGGTAAATGCTACTGAAGACTCCATACTGATACGAAACATTGTGTCATTCTTTGAGTGAATTCAGTTAAATTAAATTCAGTTTACTTAAGTAGACCAGTACATGATGATAGCCATAACAACTATGACAGTCGCATTAATACTTTCAGCTATATACAAGAATAATTTAATGTAAAATACAACAAAACCAGTGACAAAGGAATGTGTCCCAGGCTACAACTTCTCTTTTCAGTGATAAACCTCCTTTTTAACATTCTGAAACACTTTTAGCACATCAGGCCCTCAATGTCCTCGTTAATGAAGTAGATAATAATGCTAGGCCTCACTAGACTAAACTGCCCAGACCAGCATGAAGCCAGTGCTACACTACCCAAAAATAGAAGCATTTCTTTTAAAAATGACCATTTTTCTACACATGGATCCCTGTTTAAAGGGGAATTTCTGCATAATTCAGTAGTTGAGATTGTAAAACAATCAGTAAAACAGTCATTCATTCATTCTAGGAAACTTTCTGGTTTTGATTTCTTTACAGTGGCGGTGATAGGAACCCAGAATTGCAATGTTTACAGAACAAATACAGGGTAATTCAAAAAGATTAATCTGATTTCAAAGCGCCATACTTTTTCAACCGTGAGGCTCCTAGGAACCAATCACATACCAATTGTAAGAGGGGGTCATAGAGTTTCTGACTGTCAGTGGAAGATGGCTTCCCTTCAGTCTGAGAGGAGATGAGACCCCTGAGCAGAAAGCGGTCTGCGTTCTCCACTTCAATAAGAGTGAATCCGTCATAACTGTGCAGTGTGATTTTCGTGGGCAGTGAAGCTCCAACAGCTCAGAGCGTTCGTCGTTGGTTCCACAACACTGGATGATCTCCGAAATCGCACTGAAAGAGCCGTGAGTGCAGCGACACCCGACATGCTCAATCGAGTATGGGATGAATTTGACTATGGTGTTGATGTTGTCTGTACAGCTGGAGGAGATTCATACTGAGACCTTGTACAATTACATAATAAACCTTATGCTCAATTAAACCATTTACAGTTTACTGCACTGTTCTGTAATGATGAAATAAAGTGAAATAAATCATTTTAAAATCAGATGAATCTTTTTGAATCACCCTATATGGTCATTTAATTAACTAAAAAATGCTTTACTTGCCAATTTATTTGTCTAAAATGGCCAGTGAACCTACAAATGACTTGCTTTTTATATATCTAGTGAATCATTGTAAATTAGTGATAACAGTGGTTGGTATAGTGTAGTGGGTAACACTGCTGCCCTGTAGACTGGGGTTCAATCCCTGCCTGGGTAAGCACCCTACACTATACCAGTAAGAGTCATTGGGCAAGACTCCTAACACTACCTACTTGTGTAAAAAATGATCAAAGCATCTGCCAAATGCCGTAAACGTAAATAATAAAAATGTTTTTTTTGTGGACTGCTTTGCTTTACAACACCCCCCATCACGAATGGATTAAAGAAAGCAAAAAAAGACGTTTGATGCCAAAGCCTCGTCTCAAAACTATAAAACAGTGTCGGAGGCATGGTACGACATATTCATCACCATATTATGTAATAACTTTTGGTGAAGGAGCTGGTAAAGACATTAAACTCTTTAGACGTCTGGTTCCTATCACCACCACTGTGAACAATTCTGACTTTGTAGGACTTTGACTTTGTTTACATATTATTTAATTAAGCAGAAATGTTTAAACATTGGTGGAATGTGGAATTCCTCTATAGCCTTGGGTACACTGGCACGGCTTTAAATACATTAATAAAAGTCAAGGCCAAAAAAAAAAGGATAATAATCTTGAAACCTTGAGATTAGCCAGCATGATCTCATTATTATTATTATACTAACTGCGGTTCTGTTAGCACAGTCTCACTGGTATTGTGTTAACTGTCAATCAGCTTCCATTTATTGTTAGCACTGATGTTTGGGTCAGGTATTCTTTTAATACTTGGGTGCATATTGGTAGAGACACATGTGGCCCAAGTTTATAAAGCTACGTTCACATTACAAGCCTCGTTGCTCAAATCTGATTTTTTGCTCAAATCCGATCTCTCTGACACGATGGTTCACACTCGTTTAGGTAAGTGATTCAAATCTGTCATTAATGTGAACCGGCGTCCTGAAATGACCCTCATGAACACATCCTACTCAGTAACGTCACGTGAATGAATCACATTCATCATCAGCGCAAACTAACGAGCAGAACGAGCTTCGCTGAGAAGATGTGTTCGGCGCTGCTGCCATGGTAACGCTGAATCATGGCGCACGTGCAGTGGAAAAAAAGCACATGAATTCCGATCTGAGCGACTCATTAGAGTCGCATGGCCATGAATCGGATACGTATCTGATCTAGGACCACATATGAAAGTGGCTCAGGTCGGATTTGAAAAGATCAGATTTGTGTCCACACAGCTCTGAAAACATCAGATCTGAGTCACTTTAGGGCAAAAAATCGGATTTGTGCCACTTCAGCCTGGTAATGTGAACGTAGCACATGCTGTACTAAAACAAAAGCAGGGTTCCTTGATGATTTTGACAGCTTTTAAAACTGGTGGCAACAAAAAAGACACTCCACTACTTTTGGTCACCAACAAACTTATTTCTAATGTCAGTCTCTATACCCCAGCGCTCCTAGCCTCCCTTAGCTTAGCATGTCAGGGTCACCACTGACCATGGCTGCCACAGTTACTGACCTCCATATTCAGGACCTTCAGTTGTAATCACTGAAGCCTTATTCGATCTACTTAGTTCTGTCTGTTGATCTCTTAAGTTCTGTGATCTCACAAATGTGATGTGATTGTTCAGCACATAAACAGTGACGCATGAGTGTGTGGAGTATAAGGCCCAATTTACACCTGGCATTAACATACATCTTAGGGGTTCAGATAAGTGGACAGCACGGTGGTCTAATAATCCAGTGACAGTTCACTCGTGCATAAGGAAGAGGAAAGTCAAAGGAAAATAACTAAAAACGTTTCCAAAACTGGAGATCAGAAAATCACTAAAAGCTACAAAGAAAACGGGACACTTAACAACCACCTGCAACACCTGCTAGACGACAAATCTCAAATAAACAGTACTTATAGCTTTCGTCTTTGAGGGGGAGGAGAAAATTGAGCTTCCTTCTTTCTCACATCTGAAAAAATACAGGTGTTTCTGTCCATCCTTCCACCGTGAGAAGACGACTCAGCGCTATGGGTCTGAACGGATGTATAGCTGTCAAGAAGTTGTTACTCGGGAAAGAAAATCCACAAAAAGGACGAAAAATCTAACCATTTTTCTAAGAATTTAACAGAGTTGACATCACTGAATTGTTGCTGTCATTGTTTGGGATTCCTTGGACACAAATACAACCAACTTCTAAGAGCGAACTTTAGAGGTGTGCAAAATGTCCCAGCAGATTTCTTAGAAAAACTGAAAGGAAGTGACATTAAAAAATGAATAACTTAATGGTTATTTTTGACAAGCAGTTAAATCAATGTCAACATTTGTAGTGTGAATATTTGAGCGCTAAAGCACCCTGATGCGTCCTCGACAGCAACAACGGTCTGGCTAAAAAGCTGCGTAGCTTCTTTCTTCATCTCCCTTCCCATTGGTTTATAACCCTAATTTATTAGAATCCATGTGATTTAAACATTTGTATCAGCTTGTACATGAACCAGGGCTCATGGGACATTTTCGTTTGACAGCAAATGCAGCAGGAGACGTAGTGAATGTGCATGTTACCCCCCCTCCAGTCATGAATATGACCACCCATGGTAGCTGGAGGTACATATGAATTCCAGGTGTAAACGGCTCTACGTCTCACTGTCCGCTTAATGACCAGATCACTCAAGACAGATGTTAATGCCAAGTGTGAACAGGGCTTGGAACGGGCAGCGTATTTCAAACGAAATTCACTTTGCAAAGCAAAACGATGTCCTATTGGCCAAAGCAATGGTTTGAATTTTTATGGTGGCGCATTATTCATTCTGAGACCTCCCCTTGGCTGTGATTGGTCCTAATCACTGCATTATTCATTCTGAGGCCTCTTCCTGACTGTGATTGGTCCCAATCACCGCGTTATTCATTCTGAGACCTCCCCCTGACTGTGATTGGTCCCAATCACCGCATTATTCATTCTGAGACCTCCCCTTGACTGGGATTGGTCCCAATCACCGCATTATTCATTCTGAGACCTCCCCCTGACTGGGATTGGTCCCAATCACCGCGTTATTCATTCTGAGACCTCCCCCTGACTGGGATTGGTCCCAATCACCGCGTTATTCATTCTGAGACCTGCCCCCTGACTGGGATTGGTCCCAATCACCGCATTATTCATTCTGAGGCCTCCCCCCCTGACTGGGATTGGTCCCAATCACCGCATTATTCATTCTGAGGCCTCCCCCCCTGACTGGGATTGGTCCCAATCACCACGTTATTCATTCTGAGACCTCCCCCTGACTGTGATTTGTCCTAATCACCGCCGTCAGCCACTCTAAGACCTCCCCCACTTGGCTCTAATCACATCATTGTTTGGAGACCTCCCCTGGACTGTAATTGGTCCCAATCACTGCATTATTCATTCTGAGACCTCCCCCTGACTGTGATTGGTCCTACTCACCGCATTATTCATTCTGAGACCTCCCCCTGACTGTGATTGGTCCTACTCACTGCATTATTCATTCTGAGGCCTCTTCCTGACTGTGATTGTTCCTAATCACTGCATTACTCATTCTGAGACCTCCTCTTGACTGTGACTCCCCCTGACTGCTCGGCCCTAATCACCATGTCATTGTTTGGAGACCTCCCCTGGACTGTAATTGGTTCTAATCACAGAGTCATTCATTCTCGGACCTCCCTCTGGCTGTGCTCAGCCCTAATCACTGCATCAATTGTTCTGAGACCTCCCCCTGGCTGCGATTGGCCCACTGTGCGAAGCAAGTTCTTTTTAAGTAGAGTTCTTTTTAAGTCTATGTATGACAGCATGTTCAGCAATAGTCTGGTTTTGTTTTACGTCTTTCATAATTTGAAGTACACTGCAAGTTTAAGCTGCCATGTCAGGGCTTTCTGTACATCTGCCTGTACCCTGAGTTCATCTGAACATGTAACCGATCTCAGGGCAGATGGATGTAGCATTTGACTCTCAGTTTCTCAGTCCATCGCCTAGTGCCTGGCAACAGTAGCCGGACAAACATCTGGCCAGCAACGGCAGATGTGATGAAGAAAGATGAGAGCAGACTCTTAGTCTCTCGCTCGCTCTCTCTCTCTACCTCTCACACACTTATACCACCTAGCGTTCAGGCACGGTTGCTTGGTAACGCTGATCTTACGGTTGATTTGTTAGGATGGAGGTCACCTCTGGGAAGCTCTAGCCAGTCGAGTGCCTTGTTGAGCCTTTTAGCACAAGAATAAACCGATTTCACAGCTTTTGTTGCAGATCTACATACATTTATCAGTGATCTTGTGTTCTTCCTTCTGTTATTAGATGAACTCTAATCTACTGCACCTTTTCTTTTATACCAGAACGACTTTATATCTGTTCTTCATCGCCATTTGATCAGTAGTATCTAGATTATTTAAGCTCTCTGTGGATCTTTTATTACCTGACCTACATGCGTACCTTCTCCTTGAGTTCATAATGAGATACTGGTCGAACATGACTAGTGTTATCGATTTTTCCCTCAACGACATCATAAATGCACTAATATCTTCATAGAAACTCCATCTGCCACATCTGTCTATCTGTCTGTGCACACTAAATCAGCTAATTTACATTAGTACTACAGTAATCTAATAGAATTGTGGCCTTGTGAAGCCGTTTTACCCGTTCGTCTCCATTCGACCTCCCATAAGAAGACATGCAAACCTTCTAAAACCATCCAGACTTTTAAACCAAAAGCAAACCTTCGTTAAACATTCAGGCAACCACATTTCCAAATAACCCCTATGTAGTGTCTTTTAAACATACAGAACTCCAACCAAACAATGTGAATATAGCTCACTGAGTCTTACTCCACTGAAATTAATATTCAGGCACACTCCATTCATAAATGTTTACAAGCAAAAGAAAAAAAAAACAGGATTTCTCTCAAACGGTCCCTCACACACACAACGTACTACACTAAACGTCAATGTGACTTAGTTCAAGGTTTCCAAGAAACCTTGCTTTCAGGCAAAACATGTTGCTTTTGGTAGTGACGGTAAAGGAGGAGCTGCGTAACTTTTGAACTGTAAGTTATTATAACCACTAATTAAGCATGTGAATCACTACACTCGAAAAGAAACACGTTATCCTAAAAACACTCTCCCCGAAACACCAGCTCTTTGCGGTGATAGCTCAATGGGGTCCTCTCCGAAAACATCTCCTCGTGACCCCGTGAATAAACAGTGGCGTCCACTGCATCAGCACAGTTCAGGTTCCTGCAGGGATGCACTAACCACCCCACCCACGTGTTCCCGTTTCTTTCGTTCAGTCTGGGAGTTTGGCATCCTGTTGTGGAGTCTTCGGGTGGAGTAGAGACCCTATTCCTGGCCATATGGGGGCCTGAGGCACCCCAGCACGTCCCCCAGTGAAGAGAGCTTTCTGGATCGCAGCACCGACGGCTTCCGGGGGGTCCTGCTCGGGCCCTCGGAGCTGGCAAGTCAGCTGATCTGAAATGCACATGAGTGAGAGTTTTACATTCTGGTTGTATTGGTTAAACTACACGTCTTTTCCCAGTCAAAGTGGTCTAAATTTTTTTTGTTTTTACGTGAGTTTAACAGTTTACAGAATTGGCCCATTATGGAGCTTTAAAGTAATAGTTTATGAATAAATTTGAAAATTGTGTTATTTCATTTGCATTCTGAAAATCTGAAACCAAAAACACATTTATTCACGTTGCTAATGGATATTTCAGAAGTTAAACTAAACATGACTGAAAAAGAAACCAAATCAGACACTACGTCAGTAGGTTGTGTGTACATTTCCACATACTGTCACTATAGCAGTAAATCTACACTGATCAGGCATAACAGTCTGACCACCTCCTTGTTTCTACGCTCATTGTCCATTTTATCAGCTCCACTTACTATATAGGTGCACTTTGTAGTTCTACAGTTACAGACTGTAGTCCATCTGTTTCTCTGATACTTTGTTAGCCCCCTTTTACCCTGTTCTTCAGTGGTCAGGACCCCCATGGACCCTCACAGAGCAGGTACTATTTGGGTGGTGGATCATTCTCAGCACTGCAGTAACACTGACGTGGTGGTGGTGTGTTAGTGTGTGTTGTGCTGGTACGAGTGGATCAGACACAGCAGTGCTGCTGGAGTTTTTAAACACCTCAGTGTCACTGCTGGACTGAGAATAGTCCACCAACCAAAAATATCCAGCCAACAGTGTTCTGTGACCACTGATGAAGGACTAGAGGATGACCAACACAAACTGTGCAGCAGCAGATGAGCTATCGTCTCTGACTTTACATCTACAAGGTGGACTGACAAGGTAGGAGTGTCTAATAGAGTGGACAGTGAGTGGACATAGTGTTTAAAAACTCCAGCAGCACTGCTGTGTCTGATCCACTCATACCAGCACAACACACACTAACACACTAACACACCACCAGTCTGTAACTGTAGAACTACAAAGTGCACCTATATAGTAAGTGGAGCTGATAAAATGGACAATCAGTGTAGAAACAAGGAGGTGGTCATAATGTTATGCCTGATCGGTGTATTCCACTATAATGACTATTCAGACTTGCAAGCTAAGACAGAATTTTCTCAAACACTCTTTTATACCCACAACCACACTGTGAATGGGTACTGTTCTGGGACATTTGGTTTCAGGAATACAGAAATACTCAGATATGATATATAGTAGTTCACTGGCTAGTGTTATCTTGATGGACCTTTAATGCTACTGCTTGAACCCAAAACAAGGGCATCTGTCTGGTCCTAAAATAGCCCACCTAAGCTGCAAAAACAGTGGCAGCAGGCAGGAGGTGTTCCATATTAACCAGCAACAGTCTGAGTGTCCTTCCCTCTGGGCCTTGATGGAGATAATCTCCCCGTCAATGACGGAGAGAAGGTGGCCCATGGAACCCTGGCGTTTCCAAGGCGATGTAATAGGCGGGGCATTAATAACAAGATGTTCTGGGACCTTGAGAGTAGCAGCGGAAAAGGGAGAGTCATCGAACACCGGCGAGATCGAAGTGGACTGTGGGCGGCCCACCTTTCACCTGAACCCTTTGAAGTCCTCTTTTAACCTTTGTCACGCTAAAAGAGGTTTACTGAGAGAGATTTTCCACATTTAGTGCCCAATGTCAGGCTGATGAACTAATTCTGCCGATCAGTTTGTAGCCAATCAGTATCTCTATCTAACATCAACAGAAAAAATAATCTCGTCAAGTACATCTCGTATCTACACTCTGTTCCATTTGATCAGCTCCACTGACCATATAGATGCACTTTGTAGTTCTACTATTACAGACTGTAGTCCATCTGTTTCTCTGCATACTTTGCTACCCTGTTCTTCAGTGGTCAGGATCTTGTCAGTCCACCTTGTAGATGTAAAGTCAGAGACGACAGCGCATCTGCTGCTGCACAGTTTGTGTTGGTCATCCTCTAGTTTTTTGTCAGTGGTCACAGGACGCTGCCCACAGGACGCTGTTGGCTGGATATTTTTGGTTGGTGGACTATTCCCAGTCCAGCAGTGACACTGAGGCATTTAAAAACTCCAGCAGCACTGCTGTGTCTGATCCACTCAGACCAGCGCAACACACACTAACACACCACCACCACGTCAGTGTTACTGCAGTGCTGAGAATGATCCACCACCCAAATAGTACCTGCTCTGTGAGGGTCCGTGGGGGTCCTGACCACTGAAGAACAGGGTAAAAGGGGGCTAACAAAGTATCAGAGAAACAGATGGACTACAGTCTGTAACTGTAGAACTACAAAGTGCACCTATATAGTAAGTGGACATAATAAAGTAGCTGATCATTGTATTTAGCTTAAGAAAAGTATATCTGTCAAATTCATCATAATTCAGCTACTGACATGCAAATCGATTAACTTTATGATTGAGTTCTCACTGAATAAAAAAACAATAGTACAAGCTTGTTTAATTTATGTATTTATGTATTTATTTATTCATGTGTTTATTCACAGCACTAGTGTAATGACAGAAACAGTGAGGGTCTTCGTATGTGGCAAATTAGGCTACTGTTAAAAATTATTTTAAATTCTGTTTATGGGTCATTCTACAGAAACGTCCACTTTTCTGTCTCTCCATAGGAGTCACTGGTGTTTCTGGTCCTCATTGGTGTTACACATAATAAAGGAACACCAGAGACATTTTTAATGAAAAATGCATTTTACAAAACGGCTGCTACAGAGCATCAAACCACATGTTGTCAATCATGGAATATCCACTAAAATATGTCATTTAAACCATTTTTATTCTATTTTTTCACAACTACCTCAGAATAAAGTCGGTCACACCGGTGACTTCAGCTAAAAGCTTCATATGAAATCATGAGCTAAATGAGAAAATCTCTGATAACTGAAAGACACAGTGGACTCACCATGAGCTTTTCTTCATAGATCCTCAGAAAACAGGTAAAAGGAAGTCTAGTGATGTCATCAGTGTGATTTTTGTTTCAAAACAAGAGATTTTTGTTATGCGGTAACACCAGTGACACGACTCCTGGGGACCACAACTTTCATTATATATTTTATAATATTTATTTGGTGTTTGTTTTCTTTATGTCATTTAAATCATATATTTCATAGTCATGTATAGATTATTGCAGTTAAAATTGCAGAAAAACATGTTTTTTCTTCAAAATATGGCCTCAGCCTTTACACACGACTGTGAGGACGAGCTCTTCTGTGGTGCTTGGAATTCTAGATAACTGATCTAAAAACTAATATTGCTAAATTGAGGCTCAAGAAGGTGTAACTGTTAAAATAACTTATTGTTTTATTTTAAAAATATATATCAATTCTGACCCTAACATGTTTTTCAAGTGTAATATATGTGTAAACGTTAGGGACACAAAAATGGACATTTCGGCAGAATGACCCATATGCTAAATTGTTGCTACTCACCAGCAGCAAGCAGTTTCCTGCTCTGCACACTGTGTGAGCAACAAGCCTTTTGGTGCAAGATACAATCGTTGGGTTTGGGTTGAAAAAACGTTGGTGAAGTTCACAGAATCATGCCTTTGTAAGTTTTAGGAGATTTGGTTTGAAGCTACTGAGCCACTCTTACCCACGCAAAAAACAAGAGTCTGCTCGTTCTGCTCTGCTGCTTGGCATTCTCAGTGTGGAGGTGTTCACCCTGGGGTCTTTTTCAAATTAATTAAACGGATTAGCAATGAACAAAGCAAAATGTCTGCTAATTAGTCTGCTTATAAAGATGTGAATAAAGGAAAGTTGAAGTTAAGGTTTCCCATCCCTCAAACGTTTGGGGGGAGGTTTCTACAGCGGACTTTGCACCTACTAATGAGTAGTTATAACTGAGGGCTACATTGAAACTAAGTTATTGCAGTGGTTTAAATTTCAGTAGCTTGTGAAGTGAAACACAACACAACCATGTTTGCTTTTTTTTCGGAATTGTTTGTCCTATTTGCCCAATCTGGTCCTGTCCAATTCCACCCACTAGTTACGTCTCCCATACCACTAGTGCTAGGAGTGTGAAGGCTAGAACAAGCTTCTGCTGGGTTATGTGAAGCCAGTCACCACACCTTTTCAACCTGCCGCTAACGCAACGTTATTACACGCTTGGAAGAGAACACTAACCACCAGTTACTGCGCTGGCTAGCATTGCGCTGGGTGATAGGGGAAGTTGGACTATCCTCTCTGGCCACCCAGAGAGAGCGAGGCCAATTGTGGCCTTCTGGACGCCCCACTACGGATGGCTGTGGCATCACCAGGGATCGAACTTGTGATCTCCTGATGACAGGGCCTAGGCGTAGACAGTTGTGCCCCTTGGAAGTAGGGCTGGGCGATAAAACGATAACGATAATTATCGCGATATAACTTTCCTCGAAACTATAAGAAATGTTCAATAAATGTTCAATATGATAGACCATTCTCACACTTCTGCATTCTGGCGACAACCCTGGTGCCATTTCCAACTGCAAGGAAAGCGACACTGCTCTGCTGTCGCCAGGAGAGGGCGCTCTTCCGAGTTTTCCAACATGATTAGAGAGGGAGGGGGTGACGAGTAAAATGAGTCGCCAAATATACTTTAGCCATGTCTGAAACGTGGAGTTATATATTCCCTGTTTGAGTGGAGCGACCGGCGATCTGTCCTCCTGTGACCGAGTGTGAGTGACGAGGTCAGTGGTGTAACTGTACTGTCCTACAGTGAACTCACCTCTTTCCTAACATCCTAACAAGCTTTAGCAGCATTAAATCACGTCTGCTCCTCTCAACTACAGCACTGTTACAGCGCTCAGTCATATTTTAGTATTAGTGCATTCACAAGCAGCAAAAGAGAGAGAAAGAAGTGGGTTCATGTTCGTTACAGCACTGATTTAAAGTTTAAGTAAACTGAGGATTCTCTATGTGAGGCACTGGAGAGCGGGAGAACGCTAGCTTCCCAGGCCAGCTGTTTTTAGCAGCTGGCTAACTTGAAGCAGCACTCTGTCACTCACACAGCACAGAGTATTGATGTTAAATGTACCTAAAAGGAGGACTCTGTTTGTCTGGTGTGAGAGATTCACACTTTTACACAGCGAGCGTCAGATATATTGCGGTTCACCCCTCAAACTGCTATGATAGAATAGAGAAACTCAGTCTTCGGCTAGCTGGTGTTTGAATACTGTGATCTGCTCTGACATTGATGTGGTAGGAGTGACGGCAGTAAGGCGGTGTGAACATCACTGGCCTACCGAGCCAGATAATGTTTGCTGCTCCTATTAAGCTGATGTTGTTGAGAAACTAAACAGTTTAGCACTTGTAACCGGATAGCCGAGCGCTCATCACCACACAGCTAAAATAATCTGTTTTCTTTAATGTTTTGGTAAAAGCAGCTAATCAGAAACTTTCTCCCACTCTCCCATGACAAATTTGTGTTCCACTGGCGAGTGTTTTGTCATGTTCTGACCATAAAGGATAGTTTAAAACAGCAACTGACCACTCAGGAACAAAAATCAGCCTTCAAACTTGAAAGAAATAACAATTTAACATTTATCACGATATGTATCGATACCGACTAATACGAATCCTTTTATTGTGGTAACATTTTTGGCCATATCGACCAGCTCTACTTAGAAGAAAACCATTTTCTGTACTGTAGAACCAAAAATAGTGCCAAATTTGAAAGTATGTACATCATTATATCCATAATGTAAATAGTGGAAACATATTAACATATTAACATGTTAATACAAGCATATTAACACAAGACACATAATCACACACTCCTTATTTTTGCTGTGTCAAAGAATATATCATGACATCACTGTGAATTCTGTGTATCAATACAGCCCTGCTTTGGGTAGAAGTACAAGAAAAATGTTTCTGATAAAGTGGACGGCCAGTGCATGTTGCACCATCCGAGTGTGCCTCCTTACTGAAACAGGTTCAGTTGAAGTACAAATAAATTAAACTTTACCTCAGAAGCCTCTGTGTTATGCTGATGCTGTGGTATGACCCCATTACTCTCCGTCTCTTCTGTCTGCTCCTGTGAATCCCTCCGTCCGTGTCCAGTCCCTGCCATCGCTGCTGTTCCCTGCGTTTCGTTCTCCCAGCGAGCGAAGCCTTTGTTTTTGGAGACTTTGCGGTGCGGCCTGCACCTCATCTTGGGGAAGGTGTGCGAGCCGGCGTCAGCGGCCGGACCCCAGCCGTGTTCCGGCCACAGCGGCTCCGTCTGAGTGGCCTGGCTGGTGGTGGCTCTCTGGAGCCGGACCGAGATCCGCTGGGCAGAGCCGGTCATCAGCGTGATGGACTTGCCTTCTAAATCTGAGCCCGAAGAGGAGCTCACGGCAGGAAACTCAAACACCTCGTCTTCATCTGGAGAGAGGGGTTGAACAGCAAGAAGAAGAGCTTCTCAGATCAGTTTGTGAAGAATGCAGCATACAGGGAGATTCACTCAAAAGAGGCCCCGAATATTCTGTAATAACTCTCTCTAGGACGAAGCAATCTGAATGAAACAACGTGCAATGAGCTCCTCAGTATATGGAGCTTCCAACAAGCTGGGATGCCCCTGCGTCGGAGTGATGAGGTAGGCGCCGGACAGCCATCACAGTGTTTAACCTCCGTTTGCAACATCCGGGTGCATACCCCTGTACCCCTTCATGTGTCTGGCAGAAAACAGAGATCACTTCCAGCATCGCATGTAATGCAATCGATTACACATATGTCAAGGTATGTAGTGTATTTTTTTGGTTCAGATTGGTTCATCCTAATGGGAGTTACCACAGAATATTCGGGGCCTCTTTTGAGTGAATCTCCCTGTATTTCATCATTGAATCAAAAAGATGACCAGTCTCTCCTTGGTTTTGTTTCAGTTTTGCAACACTGAATGGCCAAAGATTTTCAGTACATGCTTTTAACAATAGTTTGTAAAAGAAAAATGTTTTAATCATGATGAGCTAAAAATACTCAGTGTTATTAAATAGCTTTGTTGTTTTATGTTAAAGCATTAAAATTCGTTAAGATCGTTCAGAGTGGTTTAATATGACATATGCCATTCTAGAGAAACCTGCAGAGTCTGTATGGTTCACAGTGGTGGTGAAAGGAACCAGACGTCCAATGTGTTGTGATGTCTAAATGCTAACAGTTACGAAATCTCTGCCTGGTGTTTGAGACTGATAGTTTTGAGAAGGTTTTGGCCTAAAACACATCTTTAAAATACATCAATGGCAGAGAGGTACATGCAGGGCGTTGTAAGACAAAATAGTCCCCAAAGAAAACATACTTTTTCAGATTGACCACTTTTATCAACATTGCATATAAAAAGTCACAATGCATGTGTAGGTTCACTGGTCATTTTGCACTCTTAGAAATAAAGGTACGGTGCAGTTCGTTCATTAAGGTAAAACCAATGTAAATATCCCTTAAAAGTACAACAGTGGTTTTAAGGTCTGATTGTGAACCTTAAATAAGTTTTTCCAGGTGAAAAGTTCGTATTTGTACCTTTTCATAACCTAAAGTTTTAAAACAGAACAGCAAAAATAAAAGCCTGGAGTCGAGACGGGGTGTGTGGAGTCAGTACAGCTTAGAACATATCATTTCAGTGGATTATGGTACAGTTATGTTCCCTGACTAAAGGTACTGAGATGGACCCTTGAGGGTCCCACCCCAGTGACGAGAGGGGCACTCGTACCTTTGTTTGCTAAGAGTGTGGATGGCAGATAAAATGCTTGTGTTGTGGAGATCGTGGTTCCTACTAACACCACTGTAAAGCATTCCCTTTAATTGAAAACCTATAGCAAAAACATTACATTTTTAAAAAGGCCTAGTTGATGAAACTGTTGCCATGCAGCCTGTTTTCCTTGTTCATTTGTATGTGTATCTTGATCTGGCCTCAGGTTAACACTGCTTATGACTATTCAGCACCGGTACATTTATGCAGTTCGTTGTACCTTTACAGGCGGGCAGTGCAGGGCTGCTGGGCAGAGAGCTGTGCGTGAGGGCTCCTGGGGAGACGCTGCCCAGAGAGGTGGAGCGAGGAAGCCTGCGGCACGCCAACACCAGCAGCTCACGACACTGCTTATGGCAGTTGACCCCACAGTCTGGGAAGAGCAGAAGGAGCACACATATAAATATTACAAAGCCCGCAAATCGCAATCACAATATGCAGCAATATCACAATATGTTATTTTGTGCCACCCCTATTAAGGAAGTCCAGTGATGTTATTGTGAGTTTCATGATCAGCGACTGAGAGAAAGGGAGTGTACCTTTGCACTTGTAGCCCTGTTTGATAATTCCCCAGAGCTGGACAGCAGGAAAGAGGGGGCGAAAATAGAGAAGGAGAGAGAGAGAGAGAGAAAAAAAAAAACATGAGTAGAAACAGTGGTGATACATCAATGCAGCGAGCGCTTTGAGGCACGCCAATGTGCAATAAACAGGATACATCCACACACGTAACACCCTTCCTGTACAATAGTGTGTGTGTGCGCGCAGGCATGTGTGTTTCATCTCAGCACTGCAGCCTTCTGATTCCTGTCTAACCATCTGTGTAAATACAACATAATTAGTTCAGCAACGAGCCGCACTGTAATTACTCTGTTTCATGCTCGGCTTAATAATCCACAAGCTCGGCCTTTATCTGCTCTGCTCTACAAAAACTCTCCATCTCTGTAAACAGAGTTGATGTCGCTGTTTAATTGCACAAATAACTGCCAACCATGTACGAGATACTCTAATACCAGAGCCGATCAAGCTGAATGTGAATGAGAGTACAATCCTGCAGATACACTGATCAGGCATAACATTATGACCACCTCCTTGTTTATACACTCGTTGTCCATTTCATCAGCTCCACTTACTATATAGGTGCACTTTGTAGTTCTACAGTTACAGACTGTAGTCCATCTGTTTCTCTGCATACTTTGTTAGCCCACTTTTACCCTCTTCTTCAGTGGTCAGGATCCCCATGGACCCTCACAGAGCAGGTACTATTTGGGTGATTGGTCATTCTCAGCTCACTGTCCACTCTATTAGACACTCCTACCTTGTCAGTCCACTTTGTAGATGTAAAGTCAGAGACGACAGCTCATCTGCTGCTGCACAGTTTGTGTTGGTCATCCTCTAGTCCTTCATGAGTGGTCACAGGACACTGCCCACAGGACGCTGTTGGCTGGATATTTTTGGTTGGTGGACTATTCTCAGTCCAGCAGCGACACTGAGGTGTTTAAAAACACTAAAAAACCTACAGTCTGTAACTGTAGAACTACAAAGTGCACCTATATAGTAAGTGGAGCTGACAAAATGGACAATAAGCGTAGAAACAAGGAGGTGGTCATAATGTTATGCCTGATCGGTGTACATAAAGAATCACAATATGGCCAAAAGTATATGCTCACCATCACACTTATATGATCTTGTTGAACATCCCATTCCAAAAACATATGTATTAATATGGATTTGCCCCTCCTACTTTTCTTGGAAGGCTTTCTACAAAATTCTGTGGGAATTTGTGCCCATTTGGAGCCTTTGAGAGGTAAGGCACTAACGCTGGATGAGAAGGCCTGGCTCACAATTGACGCTCCAATTCGTCCCAAAAGTGTTCAGTGGGGTTGAGGTCAGGGCTCTGTGCAGGCCATGGAGCTCCTCCACACCAAACTCATCAAACCCTGTCTTTATGGACCTCACTTTGTGCACAGTCATGCTGGAGCAAGAAAGGGTCTTCTCTAAACTGTTGCAACAAAGTTGGAGAAATATATTTGTCTCAAATTTCTTTCTAAACTGTAGCATCACCCTTCCCTGAAAATGAGGAGCAACACCTGAAAAACAGCCCGGACCATTATCCCTCCTCCACCAAACTTTACTGTTGGCACTGTGCATTCCAGTAGGTAGTGTTGTCCTGGCGTCCACAAAACCCACTGCCAGATAGTGAAGCATAATTCATCCTTCCAGAGAACTTTTCCACTTTTCCAGAGTCCAGTGGTGGCACTTTACACCACTCCAGCTGACGCTTGGCATTGCACATAGTCATCTTAGGCTTGTGTGCAGGTGCTCAGCCATGGAGACCCGTTTAATGAAGCTCCAGACACACAGTTCTTGTGTGGATGCTGCCTCCAGAGTCTGTTTGGATCTCTGTAGTGAGTGATGCAACAGAGGATAGGCGATTGTTCTGACTGTTGATCGTTTCTAGACACTTCCAACACTTCCAGTTGCCTGGGGCAGATCTAGCAAGGCAGGAATTTCACAAACTGACTTGTGGCAAAGGCACTTTTAAAGTCACTGAGCTCTTCAGTACAGTCCATTCTACTGCCTTTTGAGATTGCATGGCTATGTGCTTGATTTTTGTCACAAATGTCACCAACGAGGCTATGGACTCGATCTCCCAGAATCCTCTGGGAGATCACATGACCTCCTCACTGCCTGCAGACTCCATTCCACACACGGACTACATCTCCCAGCTGACTGCTGATCTCCACACTCGCTCCTATCAGCGTTCACGGTCGCCTGGGTTTTAATGTGTGATACCTGTATGTTTTGTCACATGACTACTTCAGAGTAGCTTATAAGCCCGAGCTTTAGCAATAGTTAGTTGCGAGGTATTGCTTCATTCGTGAACTACTGAGCGTTATTTCTATTGTGTTTTTCGTGTATGACTTGTATTCTCGTTTCCCCGACTCTGATTTTTGGTTTACCCCTCTGGATTGTTTGCATTGGTTCTCTGTTTTTGTGCCTTGACATTTTTGCCAGCCGTTTGACCACGAGTTTGGATTCCGATTTCAACATTAAAGCCTGGTTGTACTCCTTTATCCGCGAGCATCTACCTTCTGTGATATTCGTTACAATTTTACACAACTGTTAGCAATGGGTGTGGCTGAAACAACTGAACTTAGCAATTAGAGTATCCACATACTTTTGCCCATATAGTGTAAATTATGAAAAATAAATAGGGCTGGCATTTTTTTTTGAATGAGGCCCCCAGTTTTTACTTTACAGTACTTTGCAGAAATGAGTGGAATAAAAATATAAAAATAAAAATAAGATACTTCATAAAAGTATCTAAGGACAGTGATGAACTACACATACTTCTTTACAGTCCAGCATTGGATAGAATCCACGATTATAGCCCTGTTGTTAAAATACAGCATTTTATGTTATACCTTCAGTAGGACACGCTGGACAGTGTCCACGGAAGAACCATGGATAAATCAACAAGCAGAAAACTAACAAAAGCAGCAGCAAAGTGGAAAGCTACAGTTCTCCTGGAGAGCCTTCACTATGACAAGCTGTATGAAGACGAGCAAGAGGGTCAAATTTGAACAAATAAGACAGATGCGATTCATTGCATTTAACTATATAAAACGATGCCATTTATAACGATTTTATTTAACTGTTTAATTAATTTTAAGTACTTCACAGCCCTAGAAAACACAAATATTCTCTTAGTTTAGTCCATAGCTACACATAAACCATTCTATTGAGAGGCCCTTATGACATTTAACCTTTGCTTTCCCTTATTGTCTGTAGAATTGGATGTAGTTCTGTTAAAATCTTTGCTCCATGGCATGCTAGCCTACAGCAATGCCCCTTCAAAGACTGTATGTGCTGTCCTTTAGCCGCAGTGACCAAGATCTGCTTCAGAAGGTCATTTGGACCCTCAGGCTGTGACAGTGGTCACAGATCTAACATCTGCTGCAGTAGATGATGACGTGAGAGTGTTACAGCAGCGTATTAGGTGAAAATGGGCCTGTATAAACTATACTATACAGTGGGCGGCAGTGTAACCTACTGTACAGTGATCAGCTGCCACTAAGCACGTCATAATGATCCAGATACAGCAAGACAATTTTATATGATAATTCAGCACTGGATATAGGAGATATTTTGCTGATATAACTGTATCTGTCCACTGAGCAATGAGTTGCTCAAGCACAATGTATACAACAGGCCAAAAGTATATGGGTCATTCTACAGAAATGTCCACTTTTCTATCTCTCCATAGGAGTCACTGGTGTTACCGATCCTCATTGGTGTTACACATAAGAAAGGAAACACCAGAGACATTTTTAATGAACAATGCATTTTACAAAATGGCTGCTACAGAGCATCAAACCACATGTTGTCAATCATGGAATGTCCACTAAAATATGGAATTTAATCCATTTGTATTCCATTTTTTACAATTACATCAGAATAAAGTCGGTCACACCAGTGACTTCAGCTAAAAGGTTCATATGAAATCATGAGCTAAATGAGAAAATCTCTGATAACTGAAAGACACAGTGGACTCACCATGTGCTTTTCTTCATAGATCCTCAGAAAACAGGTAAAAGGAGGTCGAGTGATGTCATCAGTGTGACTTTTATTTCAAAATAAGAGATTTTTTGTTACACAGTAACACCAGTGACACGATTCCTGGGGACAACAACTTTCATTATATATTTTATAATATTTATTTGGCGTTTGTTTTCCTTATGTCATTTAATTTATATATTCCATAGTCATGTACAGATTATTGTAGTTAAAATTGCAGAAAGACGTGTTTTTTCTTCAAAATATGGCCTCAGCCTTTACACACGACTGTGGGGACGAGCTCTTTTGTGGTGCCTGGAATTCTAGATAATTGATTTAAAAACAAATATTTCTAAATTGAGGCTCAAGAAGGTGTAATAGTTAAAATAACTTATTGTTTTATTTTAAAATATAAATAAATTGTAACCCTAACATGTTTTTGAAATGTAATATATCTGTACATGCTAGGGACACAAAAACGGATGTTTCTGTAGAATGACCCATAAAAGTAAGCTGTTTGAAAACTACAATTAAGCCAATTTGTCAGTCACCAACAACACAACACTAAATCTACTTTAACCAATTTTTCCCTAAATATTACACTGGATTGCAGTGATGTAATATTCTATATGGTAGGGAGGGTCTGAACTTTCAAATATTCGAATAGTCATGAAAGTTCAAAAAATCAACAAGTAAACTAGAATGTTTGATATGCAAAATAGCTTCTCGCTAATGTTACACATTATGTTCTCATATAGACCACTGTAGTCGTGCGTCCTTCTGTAGTCCTCGTTATGCCCATATTAGGAACTCCAGGTCTGAGCTCCATTTCTCTCTGGCCAGAATGAATAGGGTTTTTGAAAAATCGCCTCTATCGCCCCCTGTATTAAATAAACATGTTCAGAACCTGATACGTTTTGTCCTGTGAACATTCTTTTCTCGAATACCACTGAATCTTTGGATTATGAGGTCGTTAAAGAGCCTTAATGCTAATATTTCTACATGCAAGCTAAAGCTACTGCGCATCAATTTGATGTCACCAAGCTACACAAAACTAAGGCTAGCTATGGCGGTGTTTTGGCGTGTTGTACTACCATATCGAAATGTTTTATTATATACCTGTAAATAAAACCTCTAGGCAGGACATTTCGATAGCCTACAACTCCTTATCAAAAAATACTACTAGCATTAAAACTACGAGGCTGAATTTAGTATTTTTTCTGCCGGCTGCTTGTTCGAATTTTCCCGTTCAACGTTAATGGTGCAGCAGTTCAGAATGTAACTGCTGCACCATTTAAGGTGGAACTGGAAAAGTCAAATAAGAAGCTGGTGAATGTTCTGAGAAAATGTTCTCAGAAAATGTTACCGGCATTAAAATAATAGTTAGAATATTCTGATAGCCTAAATCAGCTGATCAGGGGGTCAGCAGTAATATTAAGCTGAGTCTGTACTGGATTAGCCTGAGAGCAGGTAAGTTTGTAGAGCTTTTTAAATCTGTCGTGTTTCAAAGTTTCTTATCTGTTTAGTCCATAAAAGGGACAAGGAAATGCAGCACCATAGTGTCTCCAGGTAGCAGATACACAAAGCATGGCTATATCACATAGGAAGAGTCACAGAAAAGCACCCAGAAACAAGAAGCTCAACTTAACTTTATGTTCTACGTTTACAGAATAAAACTTTCAGCATCATCTAGTGGATCTGTCTGGTTTGGAATCAGCTAACAATTCACAAACTCACTGTTTTCCGAGTAATAAGGTGGACTATGATGCGACGGGGCTAGTGATGTTACCTGTGGTGAAAACAGATGATTGGCATTTGCTGGTTTATCTTAATGACTTAGAGTTTAGTCTTACATTTGAATATCACATTTGACTTACATGCCAATCACTACCATATAGGAAAAGCCTTGGTGGCCTTTTAAATAACAGAACAAACTGCATCCAGTTACAGGGGTTCTTTTCACACTGTATTAGCTATGAACTGGCGAGAGAACAGTGATTTCAATAAATCACAATCACAAAACTTGAACTTTGCACTCTAGGCCAGCCTCAGTGAGCTAATTAGCTAGAAAAGTAAACTTAGCAGCCTGTTTTTAGAAGCTCAAATGTAACAGTCATGGGTCAAATAGTTGCTTTGTCTGGATTAAAGCCCAAAGGAACCTAAATCTGTGTTTAGTCTTGCTCTTCTGCACACCAAACATACATATCGCTGTGGTTGGAAGAAAACCTCATATATTCAAAATGGTAACTTTACAGGAGAAGGAAAAAACTACTTTACTTTTAATGTAAGTAAATGGAACCAGACTTCTTTCCAAGTCATTTTGGACCATTTCTTTTGGTCCATTCATCATGAAATTTACAGACAAAATAAAGGACACCAGGATTTTTCAAATTATGTCAAAAACAGAAAAACGACAAAAATAGAGATACGAGGTTTCCTTCCGACAGCAACGATATGCATGATGTCCTGTGGACAACTTTCCATTGACCACTCAATGGCTGATGTATTTTGCCAAAATTCTCTTTTGTAGTAAACCGGGCAATCTTGGTCATTTCCGGTTACATGTACATAAGCAGTATCCACACCAATCACGAGGCTGATGTGGTTTGTCCCGTCCACACAGATTAAACAAAACTGTCATCCACTACAGTTGAGTCTTAACCAATGAAAGCTAACAACCAAGCGAAAGCTAACCTAGCAATCTAGCTCATCTGTCTGCCTCTCATCCATGCATTCATATAAATGACCACAATCAACAATACATCCTGCATATATAGAGCCCCTTATACTCCTGTGCTGTTGTGTTTAGTTCTGTATTAGCAGCGTAGCAGACAGTGTGATGGACTGATGGCTGTCAGAATATTAAGCCACGCCCAGACAGTGCTCAGATATGTCTGATCATTGTTTTTTAAGCTGTTTTATTGTATTTCTATCTTGTTTTTTCATGTTTAATGTAACACTTTAGTGTAACACTCAATCACAGTATTTTACAGTGCATCGTCCCTCTTTTTTGTTCTTGCTTGCTGTGTTGCCCAGTTGCCCAACAGCTTTGTCCACCTGTTTGAAAAGGGAATTGCATTATATGGCCACAAGTAGATTCTGCTGCAGAAGTCTACAGTTACAGGGACTTGACCCCTCACCCTGCTGAGTGGTCAACTAGCAAACTTCATTCAAGCAAATATGGTAAAGGAACAGCCTTTGAGATTCCCCTTAGGAGAAATGCTGAGGGCAAGTCCACAAGGGCACACGCTGACCTAAATTCTGCACAGAATAATTGGCCCTGATTGCTAATAATCATGCTTTTCCATATTTAGCAGCATTAGTAAGGCTGAAAGGGAGCGTGTCCTTACAAATCCGGCGCAGTGTTCACAGAAGGTGGGCTTCAGGTAGGTCATCTCCTGGAAGTTGTGGATGAACCCCGGCCCCATTTTACACTGCAGCACAGGGTTAGCGCGAAGAAAATACGCCATCATCTCATCCTTACTGATCAAGCCATCCCTACAGAGGAAGAAAGAGATGGGGGGGGGTTAAAAAAGAACAAACCAAATAAAAAGGAATAAAAATATTAGAGCAATAGCCGTGGTAGGCAATGCATTTGAGTCATTCCACAGAAACCATAGCGTTTTACAGATATATTACACTTCAACAACATGTTAAGGTTACAATTTATTGATATTTTATAATAAAACAATAAGTTATTTTAACAATTACACCTTCTTGAGCCTCAATTTAGCAATATTGGTTTTAAATCAATTATATAGAATTCCAGGCACCACAGAAGAGCTCGTCCCCACAGTCACGTGTAAAGGCTGAGGCCATATTTTGATGTTTTTTCTTGAGATAACAAGATAACTAATTTGTTATTTCAAGATAACAACAATGTTATCTTGAGATAAGTCAATTAACTTGTTATCTCAACATAGCAACTTTGTTATCTTGCGGTTGCAATCTTGTTATCTCGAGATAAGATAACTAATCTTGTTATTTCAAGATAACAACGTTGTTATCTTAAGATAATGAACTTGTTATTTCAAGATAGCAACTTTGTTATCTAGCGGTCACAAGAAAATGAACTTGTTATCTCGGGATAACAAGATAACTAATTTTGTTATTTCAAGATAACAACGTTATCTTAAGATAATTAACTTGTTATCTCAAGATAGCAACTTTGTTATCTAGTGGCCACAAGGAAATAAACTTGTTATATCAAGATAACAAGTTTTATTATCTCAAGATAACAAGAAAACTAACTTGTTATATCAAGATAACAACTTTGTTATCTCGCCACTCTACAGTTTCAGTTTCATTTCCCAAACACCTTAGCCGAGCATGCAAACATAAGATAAGATTTCAGGCTTAAGAAGTTTCTGTAATATGGCCCCTGGTTACGGACGCCTGTGGCGTCATCAGGATCCAGCTCCCAATCTCCACACAGTAGAGCTGATGCTTAATTTTGATGCAGTTTGAGATTCCATGATGCACTGGAGTGTTTACAGTGTTGGTTTGGAGATTTACACCTCTAGCATTAGAGCAGCTGGAACTGATGTTATAACTGTGTTTAAACGTGACGTTGTGATTGAATGAGAGAGAAACAGGGTCTGACTCTGTCCTGAACTCTCCAGCACTGCATTCAGAGCAGGGCAGTCACTGATTCGATGGTAATATGATTTGAACGCTGTGGTGAACAGATGAACCTCTCAGCAGACCAGCTGACTAGTGTGTGTCTGTGTGTGTGTGTGCGCCATGTGCCATGTGCCGTGTGTCCTTCATAGCCTGCCATAACCTTCAGACCTCCTGAAGACAGAGTGAGAAAAACACACTGCACTAGCAAAAGCCGTGACCGCGGCCCGAGATGACTCGGATGCGTCTGTTTACCGAGCAGGGCGCCTTCTGTAGCCCAGTCATTTATGAAAGCACTTTCTGCTACAACAAATCCAGAAATGACTCTAGCTTCACACATTTCAAATGTTTGTACCAACTATATGGCCTGTGCCATAGACACAAACCACCTTTCATTTATATCACTTCCATTGAAAATGGCCAGGACCCCCACAGGACCACCACAGAACAGGTATTACTCAGTTATCCACTGTGATCCACTCGCACCAGCTTGTCAGTGTTATTGCAGCGCTGAGAATGATCCACCACCCAAATAATACCTGCTTTGTGGGGGCCAAAGATAGCAACTTTGTTATCTAGTGGTCACAAGAAAATAAACTTGTTATCTCAAGATAACAAGTTTTATTATCTCAAGATAACAAGATAACTAACTTGTTATTTCAAGACAACAACAACTTTGTTGTCTTGAGAAATGATAATTAACTTGTTATCTCAAGATAGCAACTTTGTTATCTAGCCGTCACAAGAAAATGAACTTGTTATCTCAAGATAACAAGTTTTATTATCTCGAGATAACAAGACAACTAACTTGTTATTTTAAGATAACAACATTGCTATCTCAAGATAACAACTTTGTTATCTAGTGGTCACAAGAAAATTAACTAAGTTTTATTAGCTTGAAATAACAAGATAACTAACTTGTTATTTCAAGATAGCAACTTTGATATCTAGCAGTCAAAAGAAAATTATCTTGTTATCTTAATATAAAAAGTTTTGTTATCTCGATGCTCCACAGTTTCAGTTTCATGTCCCAAATGCTTTAGCCAGCGCGCTAACATAAGATTTCAGACTTAAGATGTTTCTGTAATATGGCCCCTAGTTTATGTTACTTCCATTCAAAATGGCCAGGACCCCCACAGGACCACCACAGAACAGGTATTACTTGGTTGTCTACTGTGTCTGATCCACCCGTACCAGCTTGTCAGTGTCACTGCAGTGCTGAGAATGATCCACCACCCAAATATTACCTGCTCTGTGAGGGTCCATGGGGGTCCTGACCACTGAAGAACAGGATAAAAGGGGGCTAACAAAGTATGCAGAGAAACAGATGGACTACAGTCTGTAACTGTAGAACTACAAAGCACACCTATATGGTCAGTGGAGCTGATCAAATGGACAAAGAGTGTAGATACAAGGCGTGATTTAATGAAGTGGCTGGTTGGTGTAGGCATCAATAAACTTCTTGTGTTGTTTGTTGACAAACTGACTGGTGAACTCCACCAAAGTTTCTGCATAATTCCAGTAAAAGGAAGAAGGATTCAGTCACATAAATAAACAAAGAAGGACATTTGCTCTAGAACAGAAAACTGGACATCTAAGATATGTAGTAGGGCTTTATGAACTCATGAGTCTACCTTTGTAATTCTGGACCAAGATTATTGGATCGCAATTATTATTCACCACAGTCACCTTCTTCTTTCAGCTGTACGGCTGAGTGAGTTGCTGCTGCCCTCCTGTTCTGAAATCAGAGCCTGTGCTTTTGCGATGACATGCACATTTATGGTGTAGGCATTGTAATATGCAGCAACCGTGCATCTGCACATGCATCTCCCAACACTGCTTACTCAGCCATAAGGGAGAGGGTGCATAGAAACCACATCTCTTCAGATCAACGTCACACCTCCAAACTTGACTGTGGTTACAGCAAAGGTAGACAGTATACTGTGAATCAGTCAAAATGCATGCACCGATAACTATTTATGGGCAAATGTTCTCAGCTTGATGTATAATATAGACTTTCTAGGCCATAACTTTAGGAGTTCTGAGTTATTTAATGATAATGGAAAAGTCATGTATTTAAATGCAGTAAAGTGGCTAAATGTCTACAGCGGTACTGTATAGTGAATGTCATGCAGAGTTTTATTCCATCTTTAATAATATTCACCTGATTCTACAACCCCATTTTCAAAGAAGTTGGCACGCTGTGCAAAATGTAAATAAAAACTAAATGCAATAATGTGCAAATCATTTAAACCCTCTATTTCATTTAAAATAGTACAAAGACAGCACATCAGATGTTGAAACTGAGAAATGTCATTCTTTTTTGAAAAATATTTGCCCATTTTGAATTTGATGCCAGCAACATGTTCCAAAAAAAGTGGAACAGGGGCAACAAAAAGCTGGTAATGTTGTGTAATGCAAAAAAAAAACAAAAAAAAACACCTGGTGGTTGATTGGCAACAGGCCAGAAACATGACTGGGTATAAAAGAGCATCTCAGAGAGGCGGAGTCTTTCAGAAGTAAAGATGAGGAGGGGTTCACCACTCCATGCAGTGAAAGACTGCATGAGCAAATAGTGCAACAATTGAAGTATAACATTCCTCAACATAAAACAGCAAAGAACTTTTGCTTTTCATCATCTACAGTACATAATAACATTAAAGGATTCAGAGAATCTGGAGAAATCTCTGTATGTAAGGGACAAGGCCAAGTAACAGTACTTGCTGGCTGTGATCTTTGGGCCCTCAGGTGGCACTGCATTTAAAACAGACATGATTCTGTAGTGAAAATCACTGCATGGACACTTCTGAAAACCACTGTCTGTGAACACAGTTCGTCAATGCATCCACAAATGCAAGTTAAAACTCTAAAACGCAAAGAAGAAACCAAATATAAACAGGATCCAGAAACGCTGCCACCTTCTCTGGGCCTGGGCTCATTTAAAATGGACTGAGGGGAGTGGAAAAGTGTCCTGTGGTCTGACAAAGCAACATTTAAAATTCTTTTTGGAAATAATGGACACTGTGTCCTCCGGGCTAAAGACCACTCAGCTTGTTATCAGTGCACAGTTCAAAAGCCAGTATCCATGATGGTATAGGGGTGCATTAGTGCATATGGCATCTGTGAAGGCACCATTAATGCTGAACGATATAGATACATGTTTTGGCAACATATGCTGCCATCCAGATGACGTCTTTTTCAGGGAAGGCCTTGATTATTTCAGCAAGACAATGTAAAACCACATTCTGCATGTATTACAACCATTGCTCCATAATAAAAGACTCTGTGTGCTAAACTCACCTGCCTGCAGTCCAGACCTGTCACCATTGAAAACATTTGAAACCTCTTACAGAGTGTTGTTAAAAGAAGAGGTGATGAAACACAGTGGTAAACATGACCTGTTCCAACTTTTTTGGAACGTGTTGTTGGCATCAAATTCAAAATGGGCATATCTTTTTAAAAAAAAACAATAAAATTTCTCAGTTTCAACATATGTTGTCTTTGTAGTGATATCAATGGCCAATGTAATGGACTGTTATCAACAAAGACTGTAAATTATTTTCCCATATAATATGCTATGAGTCACACTACATCAGTATAAAACATGGAGTATTTTGGGAAAACGGCCTTGGTGAAAGGAAACAACTAACACCTACAAGCAAAGGTTACATAAACATAGGTCACATTATAGACATTAATGCTACAAAAAATAAAAAACATAATTGTTCTCATGCAAATTGCAACTAGTTTGTACATCATAAAAGATGCACTGGTTATAATTTAAAAGATTGGTTGGGAACATTTCAGGAAACAAGCAGCAACTATGATGAAGGTGAAGGAGCTTCCTAAAGTTCTCAGAGACAACATTCTTAAGCGACACTCAAATGGAAAAAGCTGCAGAGCCCTAGCAATGACCTCAAGCATCCCTGTCAGTAGAACCCCTTTGATAATATGTAGTGGAAAGTTCATGGAACCACAATTAACGCTTCCCAGACAGGTGCTCAGGAGATTAATAATAAAGAAGGTGAGAGAGGAGCCAGCGGTCACTTGAAAAGAGCTGCAGGACGGCCTGAAAGCAGCAGGAACAGCACTTATACTGAAAACAATATGACCTGCACCGCAGTCATCTCTGTTCCTATACCCCACGCAAAACTTCTCCTCTAAAAAAGCATGTCTAAAATTTGGCAATAATTCAGCTCATCATATTTGGAGAAAGAAGAGTTGTGCATATAATCCCAAGAACACCCACAGTGAAGCATGATGGTGGTAGCGTCAAGATATGGAGCTGCTTCTCAGTAAACAGTAGTGGAGCATTGCACACCATCGAATGAAACATGGAAGGGGCGATGTATATTACATAGCAAAAACAAAAATACTTCTTTTCCCTCAATGTAAATTATTAAAATGTAAATAAAGTTATTGAGGTTGGTTTGGTGTGAAGTCATCTGTTATAGAGAAACTTATCAAGTGAGAACACAGTGGTGGTGAAGAGTTAAATGCCTCTAAACATTCCCTCACAGAAAAATGGTTAAGAATACACTGCCGTATGCCTGAGACATAGTTTTGAAATAAGCTTTAGGCCTAAAATGTATTTTGAAAGTCAAAAATAACATATGCTTTCAGATTTAGTCAGGGCAGTCGTGGGCTGGAGGTTCGGGAACCAGCCCTGTGACTGGAAGGTCGCCGATTCGATCCCCTGAGCCGACAGTACATGACTAAAGTGCCCTTGAGCAAGACACCTAACCCCCAACTGTTCCCCAGGCGCTGTGGATAGGGCTGCCCACCGCTCCAGGCAAGTGTGCTCACTGACCCCTAGTGTGTGTGTGTTCACTAGTGTGTATGCGTTGTTTAACTGCACGGATGGGTTAAAATGCGGAGATGGAACTGTGGGACTAATATGGGTCACTTAATAATAACAACAATTTAGTTAACTGTTACTATTAGCATTACTACTATACTATTACCACTACTGTTGTCAACATTACAAATAAAAACTAAAGAAAATAGCTATAATTGTGTTGTAGACATTGTGACCCCCGGTTCCTATCATGACCACTATAAAGAAAAGAGTCTGTATGTTTCTCTACAAAGAACTATTTCACATCAAACCGCTCTGAATGACTTTGTTTACATCTCAACTGTTGAATTACATCAACATCTAAAAATCCGTGGAATTCTCCTTTTTGAAATTGTTGATTCCACACTTTTGGTCCACAGTGTGTGTGTGTGTGTGTGTGTGTGTGTGTGTGTATTTCGAGTCTGCACACAACAGAGACGGAGAAAAACAAAAAGGGGTAGAAAGAGGAAGAGAGAGAGAGAGAGAAAGGGTGAGGTGTTGTGGAATGACGTAATGACAGTGCGCTTGATGTGGTCAGTGCGGAGACTCACTGGTCTTTATCTAGAACACAGAAGGAATCCAGGAAAGGGAAGTTAGCCGCTATGCTCTCAAAGTCCTCCTGGGAGATGTAGCCGTCATGGTCGTGATCGTAGTTACGGAACACAGACTTCACATGAGAAAAGAGGAAAGACAGAAATTCCACTTAATCAAACAGAGACTCTCCTAAACCGAAGGGAACTGGGCTCACATTCATTCATGAGAAAGGATTTCTGATGTTTTAGGAGGTATTCTGCTTCATGTAAGGTCATTATACGCAAAAGTTCACTGTAATATAATGATGAATCATTTCGGGGAAAAAATTGCCCTGTGCTGTGGTTTTCGCTTATCAGCCAATCAAATGTCAACTGATCACCTTTACTTGGCCTCTTAAGGAAGCTGTTGAAACTTAGATGTGAGTTTGATTACATTCATAGGAACTTACAGTGACGCTTCGGCCAAAACAAGAAATGAGATCATCGCTACATGTGTTGGACGTGCTCGCCGGCCTCTTACAGTTGCGCCACAACAGTGTGAGATTTTCAGGTTTAAAGACTAGAAAAAAACATATCTGCTGATGTATCTCGAAGGTGTGAAGTTGTTTGACCTCTTATTGACCAGGGTATATTTTGGTTTGTCCATCTGAATTTAGATGACCAAATTGTAAGGCAAATTATTCAGTAACTGCATGAAATAAATGTAAACTTTTCTTTTATTTATTTAGTTTTTGTAAAAGCTCCCCTCAAATGAACAGAACATGTGTTTTATGATCACACATATTGCTATATGCTTACAATTTACTGCTGAAAGCCAAAAATCTTAGACGCTCTTTGTATTATTTTATAAAAATAATTTCTACAGAGCAGATCACTGAAGAGACGTCATCTGTTTATAGTTTATAGCCCAGATTGGTGGATAAATGGGTCGACTTTCAGTAGAAAAAAAAATTGTGAGTTCAGCTTCTTTTATTATAAGGGTTTAAAATTACATCACCATCTATTTGACTGGAAAGAAGACAGTTACAGCTCTCATACGACCCCCACCTTTTGAATGTAGCTTATGAAATATGAAAGTTATAAAGAATATGACGAAGTGTGTTTTGGGACCACCGGTGGTCCCAAGGAGTTGAAAAGGTTAAAAGGTGTTGTTTCCAGCTAGCTGGCTAATGCAGAGAGATGTCAGACAGCTAATGTTACTGCTAGGAAGCCAAATACCTCATTCATATTATCCACTACATCAGACTTTCTTTATCATCCTCATAGGGAGGATCTGATGACTGTATGGCATATTTGCCTAATGCATTCTGGGCATTGTAGTGACAACTCTATCAAAGTAATGAGTCTGAGGGATGCAGTGAGCTAAAACCACAGAACATAAATAACATTAAATGCTAGTTTTAGGCTGGAATGCTCATTTAATCTAAAAATATGCTAATATGGCTAAAGATGAATGAAAGCTGATTTGGACTGTTTTGAAAGAGTTCATTTACATAATTCTATTTAGCACTTGTTAGCCTTCATTAGCACTTTGGCTAACCTTTTGCTCTAATGCTAAAGCGCTGTATCCACATATTATAAATCAAAGATAATTGAACTGTCAAAATAAAACTTTTCTTACATCTACCACTTTCCTGATGTGTTTGTTGACGACAGAAGGGTCCGGCTTGGTGGTCACTCCTGAGGCCCAGTCAAGAGGAGCCTGTGCTTTGTTGGGGGTTGTAGGAGACGTGGGCTGTGAGAGACAATAAGATTAGCCTAAAATCAACAAAAAATAGCTCTACTTCAGACTGTGCAGTTCTGTAGACACATGTTCGTCTGTTTGTTTGTTTGTTTATGGTATTTTCTATGTTTGGTACAGTAATTATATTGATTATATATGATTATGATTATACATTATAGCAGTTTTTGCTTTTTGTTAATCAGCATGCAAACATATCAGTTTGTTAAACGCCACCAGAGCCAGTTTATAAGGATCCTGGTCTCTTCCTATTTCCTCCGTTATATATAAAATAGGGCTGCAAAACAGCAGAGGGCGCCCGCGAGTGAGTACCCAATGAACGGGAGTAAATGGAGCTAAACGGCTAAAAAGGAAAAGTTAAAATAGTTTCTAATCACTGAACCAGAACGTTTCTTTAATTTTAGAAAGTAGAAGGATGGATTTCACTAAAAAAACAAAGAAAACTCTGTATGTTTCCGTTTTTCTACAGCAAACGGGTTTTGGGCAGCAGGACACTAACATTACTGCTACTGAGTGCTGATCGTTTGGTGAGCGGAGCAGCTCATTGGCTGTTCGCGCTCACAGACGTCATGGACAAACATGAGGCACTGTTTTAAACTCCTATATTTCGAGTTTAAAAGCTCTCAAAATATAACAGCAGTGTTAAAATGTTTTATGCTGCTCTGTGTTCAGGAAATGATTGTATTATTTTAGATTAAAAATGTTTAAGCATTGATAAACTATGATTTTGCTCAAATTCTCCATATCAACCCATTCATTTTGGACTCGCTCAGGAGCGCCCTCTAGCATTTAATAAACCCAGAAGACATTACAGAGTGGAATTCTCCTCTCTACAAGTTCTCTGATGCCACTATGTAGGTTCTGGAGATGTGGACCTGGTGGAAATCTGTAATTGCATGCAATATATGGAAAAACATTTTGCAAAATGGGTTGTGCTGACAGTCCCTCCCCCAAGCGGATGAATCGCCATGATTGTGAGTGCATTGAAAAAGAATTCAAAGAGAATCTTGGTGAGGGATGTGTCTTCTGAGGATGTGTGTGAATGATCTACTAGTGTCATCATGTGTTCATTGTATAATGTTGATTTTGCAATGGAGACATTGACCTAAAACATTTAAAACAAAATGTCACAATTCTCATATATTATTAATTATTAATGGAAATTGCATTGTTGTGTACTCGATTTTATACACCTGTTAGCAATAGGTGTGGCTGGAATAGCTGAATTCAATAATTAGGAGGGGCTGTCCACATACTTTTGGCCACATAGTGGCCTTTTATTAACTGAAAACCATAGTGGAATTATCACTACCAAATAACCTGGGCAAAATCCAGTTGTTACATCAGTGTTATTCCATAATTCAATGTGGGCTGGGTTTCCAAAATGCCTCAGCACATCTAACTCAGTACTGATGGTGCCTACAAAGTGTGAACTGGATATTAAGTTGTCCCATCAACGACTCTGTTATCCACAGTGATACAGTTTAGTGTCCACTGTGAAGACACTTTAGACTCACCAGAGACTTGGGGTTGCGTGGCTCTCGTAGCAAAGACAGCTCATAAATCTCATCTTCTGTGTAGTAGAGATCCAGAGAAAGCTACAGACAGGGATAAAGGCAGTTAAAGACGCCCCCCATAGTCATATAAAACATCAGGCCCACGTCATACAGCTAAAACTTCCAACAGTAAGTATAGTAGATGTTCCCAAAGTTCTCACTGACATTATCTTCCCCTTCAAAGACACTAACATTCCCACAAGCAACTACCCAAACTCACCTCAGCTGCCTTCACATTTCTTTCTCATGTGCATCTAAAATGGCTAAAGGCAGTGGTGGACGAAGTACACAAACCATGTACTTGAGTTAAAGCAGAGAGACCCAAGGTAAAATATTACTCCAGTAAAAGTAGAAGTTCCTCCCTTTAGACCTCCACTTGAGTAAAAGTACAGAAGTATTCACTTCAAATGTACTTAAGTATAAAAAGTAAAAGTACTAAAAGACTAATTATGGCTCTGATGTCCTATTATCATTTTTGTAATAAGACTCGCTTCATTAACTCATTTTAGGTGAAAATACTCCAGTGTCTCTCTTGGTAAACCAGTCTTTTAATAGAATGTCATTAATTAGTGACACTGATGTCTATTAAAATTATCATAAGCACAAAACACTGAAGGCAAACAGTTTCCATCAGGTAGAACTGAGTGGCTCTGAAATCACTTTTTACAAACAAGCAAAGTTTCAGTTTAAGATTTATTTGAGCTTAGTTACAGTTTAAGTTTAATAAAAACTGTTTTAAACTCAGATTCACAAATGAGTTTCCTTTACTAAACTGCATCTGTAGGTCTCTGATCATAAACATAAACCAGCCAAAACAAATTTACTATAAAATGAAAGTGTTTGTATAAATTCAGAATAAAGACACGTCAGTCACAACTGCATATGTGTACATATTTCTATATTGTGGTCTGTTTACACAAAGTTAGGTTAGTTCATCATTTATGTTGAATAGACTCTCCCAAAATTTTACGCTGCTGCACTGATGTTGAACCGTGTGCTGCACTGGGTCGGTATGACCAACAGGTCAAAACAAGGTCAAAACAAAGTGACCGCTGTGCCCTGATTGGTGTTCTTACTTTGCGCTTCTTTCGTTTTGACATGTTACGTTTTATGTCACACATAAGAAAAGGAACGACAGATTTCTCATAATGTAGTGGAGTAAAAAGTAAAAAGTCACCCAAAATGGAAAAACGTCAATAAACACACAAAAAACTACTTAAATACAGTAATGAATTACATTTACTTCGTTACTGTCCACCACTGACTAAACTAAATATTTCAGAGGAGATTAGATGTAAGATAATCCACTTGCATAAGGAAGGAATAAATAAAAGGAAAATAAGCAAAGAAGCAGACTGGATCTAGAGAAAAAGGGACTCCTGAGAACTGTGGAAGGCCTGCTAGACCTCCAAAACTCTCAAGCTTTCATCTTTGAAAGAGAGGAGAAAATCAAGCTCCAGTCTTGCTTCAAATCTGGAAAAATCCACTGGTGTTTCTGTCCAGCATTCATAAAGCTAGGCATCACCGTGATCAGGGAGCTTTACTAGCCTGTCCCACTTCAACATCAAACATTTTGAAAGTAAAGCAGGCGTGTAGAGGACATACTGACCGTGAGCAGGTAGATGAGGTCCATGTTGGGCTCCACCTGCGCTGCCATGCTCTGCAGTGCCACCAGCTCGCTGAAGGTGAGGTAGAGCTGCTGCATCTTCACAATGTTCACCTTACTGTCCTCCACCCAGTCAGGGAAGACCACATGCACGGCGATCAGGTCCTTCAGGTGCACGCCCAGGATGGGGATTTTAAAGCCTTCACACTCGCTGTAGGCCTTGCGGTAGGCACAGTAGTTGCCATTCGACGAGACCAGCTCTGTCATCTCACTCCAAATCTGTTCGAGAGGAGAAGAGAGGGGTCAGAGAATACAGGATAAAATAGCAAACTAAGAACAGACACCAAAAAATACTACAGTACAGTCATATACAAAAAGTTTGAACACCCCTGGTTAAAATACATGTTGATTTGAAGTGAAAATGAATTAACACATCTTCATTTTTCTGCACATTTTAGTGCTAATAATTTCTATTTATTTGCTGAGATTAAAGCTGCACTATGTAAGACTTTTGTTAAAACTGAGAGTCAGGAGTACATTCACCCTGTAAAGCCTGAAATAATTTTTTTTCGGACCACGTCACACGTCTTTAAGTATTAAGATCATATGCACAGCCTTGAAAAGAAGATCCAGCAGGATGTTTAGGTCTCAAATTCAAAATCAACATTTTACTGATGAAGATATCCTCGGAAAGCATTGTTCGCCAAGTTGTGACTGAGTTCCCTTGGAATGCTCTTTCAACTCGATTGCAATTCATCCACTCGGGGAAGGGGCAATGCGTAATTGTGTGCAGTCACACATTTCCACCAGAGAGGTGGATCTTACATAGTGTAGCTTTAACATTTTGGAAAAAAAAACCCACAAAATATAAAATGTGCCGTAACTTTCGCACTGTCAACATTTTATGCTGTATTTCGTTTTATTGTTTTATCACTATGTGAATTAACTTGTTTTCACTTACAAAAAAAGCAACGAAACATGTCATTTGAATGAATGGACCAACAGAAATTGTGCAATGTTCAGACAATGTTAAAAGCAGCTGACATTTTCAAATAATGTAAAAAAGAAAAAAAAACAGTGAAGAAATTTGCACTGAGGTCTTAAAATGACAGTGATAATTTGTCTCTGTCTTTTATCAACAACAAAAAAGCACTGGACACTGACTGGTTACTTTATTAACCCTCTATTGCACAATGTTGCCTCAGGGCAACAAATTCATTTTTCTCACTTTACAGTAACGTTATACATTAAAAGATGACGATAGGGTTAACAATAAATGGAGATGTTTGAGTAAGTCAATAAAAAGCATGTACTTGGTCATAGTATGTCTTATTGGGCACATTTAAACCTCTTTTTTAATGTACAGTATCAATATTTTTTGTTATGAGAATTTGCAGAAATACGTTTGTTGCCTAAAAGCAACACTGTATGACAGTGGAATAGATTTAGCCAGTCATAAGCCAGGGCGCACCACTTCAGGGAACACGGCTCTATATCATTTCCTCCCATTGTTGCACAATGTTGCCTCAAGGCAACATACTCCAAAAAGACCCCTGCGTACATTATTATTATTTTTTTATGTTATGTTTTTTTATGTTAAAAAATAAATCAAGGATAATTGTATGCAAGTAAAGTGAAATGAACATATCTTTTAATTGCTCTCATAATGCATGCAGTAGAGGGTTAAGAACCACCATCTTGTACTTCCACACACTTTTAACTTCATGAGCTTTTTCTGTCTTAAAGGTTCAGTATATACTAGTGGAGTCCAAACACACATTAGGTCAAATTATTATTATTTTTGTTATTATTATTATTCATTTTTAATAATCTGTTTTGCTATTTTATTTTGTAATTAACATAAGGCTGGTAACTGCACTCAAGCTGTATCCAAACTGCTGCTACACCTGTGCTAGCATAATTACACAAGACTCAGTTCCTTCTTAGTTTTAGTGCAGCACTTCATATGATTTATGTTTTTTGAATACGCAACTGATTTTTCAAATTTAAAATGCCTAATATCACATTCATATCAGTAGATCAGTAGCCACCTTTACATGCAGCCTGATAATCCGTTAATAAACCGACTAATAGCTCATATGGAATACGTCCATGTTTACACCTTAGTCGGAATACATTAGAGGCCATTCCGAATACAGTTTATATCTGATTAATGAGGTGGGTAATCCTGTAAATAATCAGCTGAATAGAAGAATGGTAGTTATGTGAACGCCAGCATCTGATTCCGTTCCTAATCGGAAAGTTTTAAGTATGTTCTGTGCTCGGACAGCCCTGCGATGGACTGGCGACCTGTCCAGGGTGTATCCTGCCTTCTGCCCAATGACAGCTGGGATAGGCTCCAGCACCCCACCGCGACCCAGAAGGATAAGCGGTTTAGATGATGTATGTATGTATGTATGTGCTCGGGCTTTTGCAAGTTTATAATGTTCACCACGGTAGGAGCCACAAGCTGCTCTGGCATGTGAGCAAATGACCGACAGTGGATTTACATGAACAATGGAGCTAATTAAAAACACAAGTGCGGCAACTGAAAACTCAGGTGACGTACTGCCGCTCGTGTCACTCTGAGTGGACCACCAGGGGTCAGCAACCCAAATGTTAAGAGTCATTTTGTCCTTTCCACAAAAATCAACCCCCCCTTGGGGAGCAACATTGTATGTCCATTTTACCATCTTGGCTGTAAATATGTCTCAGTATGTCCGAATGTACTAGTGTAGGATAAAAAATATAATATAAATGAAAACACAGACTTGCTTTGCTCTGGTTTAAGCTTTAGCTCAACTGTAGCTTTTCTCGCATCTCTGGCAGGAAACTTTTCCTTAGTGTTTGACTTTTAGAGGCTGAAGACGCTTCTCATTCGCCAGCTTCTTGTTTGAATTTTCCCATTCCACCTTAAATGTTGCTTGACACCATTTAAGCTGGAATGGGAAAATGCGAAAGAGAAGCTGGCGAATGAAAAGCTGACATCAGCTTTGTGACTTTTTAGTGTTCGATAGTTTCTCACTGCAGGTTATAAATCCAAATAAGTCTGTTCATCTCCAAATTATTGATGTTGGTCTTATATTTTTTGCTAGCTAGGCAAGACTTTTATCTGCATTGCTGTGTGACCAGCAGTCTGCACACAAATCTTCAGGGTTAAAGGGTGAATTAGCAGTTATACATTAACTCTACATTAATTTTGAAAACTGTGTAAGAACTGTGTGTTATAACCATCAGCAGAACTTTGTTTTACCAGAAAATATGATTATGTTATTTTTACTTAAAAATCTAGTTCAGATATGGAGCTGAGGCAGGGCAGGGCCACATGTTGCTCACCCCTGGTCTAGACCAGAGACACTTTTCCACTGCATGGTAGCTACCTGCTTGACTCGACTCACTTTTGGTATCAGCTACTTCATTTTTTCACTGCAGATATAGCGCCCCCTCAATGTAGCTGGTCATTATAGCGACGCCAAATGAAACTGCTGACACGTGAAGGAGACAAATTTAGTCCAGAAGAGGCTGATGGCGGCAGAACAAAAGACTGCTGACAATAAAGAAGAGTTTGGGAAATCCTACATCAGAGTTCAGACGACAAGATGATTCTGGTTGCTCAAAAAAAGCAATGCAAGAGGGTAGCGAACGTTAGCATATGTGTTTAGTGATTCTCTCTCAGACCAATCAGTAGTCTGTAGTTTTTACGGCACCTTTTCATTTCGGCTTAGCTTGCTTGGAATCTCGACGGTGATGGTACCAACTTGAATTAAAACCAAAAAAGGCAAGTGGAGTCGAGTCGAGTCGAGTCGAGTCGAGCCGGTACCATGCAGTGGAAAAGCGCCTTATAAGTGGTACTCTACACATGCGCATAATTGGTGAAATCTTTCCATGTAAACACAGCCAGGGGAATTCTTGATCATCATAGGGAAGATTCCCAGTGGTCGTGTGACATATTTGTGTAATGCATGCTGAGTATTGTAGTGCCCATTCTGTCTGAGCACTGTGATAATATCACACAGCATGACAAAAAAAAGTTCTAGGCTGAAATGTCCATTTAATCCAAAGAATGCTAACATGGCTAATGATGAACGAAAGCTAGTGTGAACTGTTTTATTAAAATATCTCCATAATTAAGTTAATATGCTCCGTTCTGGAGAGTAAGAATTGTTCAGAGTCAGGCTGATAGGAACCAGAAGAGTTTAATACCCCTAAAAGTTGCCTTGTGTATATATATATATATATATACACTTCGTATCTCCAAAATGGTAACTTTACAGGAGAAGAAAAAACAGGCTTTACTTTTAATGGAAGTCAATGGAACCAGACTTTTTTCCAAGCAATTTTGGGCCGTTTCTTTTGGTCCATTCATTATGAAATTTACACACCATATGTAGGGCAACAGGCATTTTCAAATTACGTAAAAAGCTGAAAAATAACAAAAATGGAGATACAAGGTTTTCTTCAGCGATATGGTGAAGAGGTATATGCAGGGTGTTATAGGGAAAAATAGTCCCATAAACTTATCTTTTACTACTATTAACATTGCATATAAAAACTCAGGTTTACTTGTAGGTTCACTGGTGGTTTTGGATAGTAAATAAAATGTCTATATTTGTGTTGTGGACGTTGCAACCTCTGGTTCCTATCACCACCACTGTAAGGAAATCAAAGTCTGTATGTTTCTTTAGAGTGAACCACTTCACATCACACTCTGATTGAGTGTGCTTATATCCCAACCATTCAATTATGCATAATTTTTTTTACAAAAATGGCAGAATTCCCTTTTTATAACAGTGCTATTTATGTTACAACTTTGGCTAACAGAAAGTACTGGAAATGTGTTAGTCTGTTCTGTGTATTCATTTAGTCCACAGTGTGAGCGTGGGTTTGAATACTAATAGAAAAAGAATTTAGTCCAAAAAAGTGTCAGAAGGGTCAGAAACTGACCGTTGATGATGGAAGGATTAAGGATGGCTAACACAAATTGTGCATCAGTAGATGAGCTAAAACCAGCAAGGCAGAGCTAGGCAGGGGTTCCTAAAAAAGTGTCAGGAATGGTGTGTGTTGGTGTGTTTATAAATGGTAAACAGTGTAATCTACAGGGTTTCAGCATTGTGGGGCAGTCGTGGGCTGGAGGTTAGGGAACCCCTGAGCCTTGAGCAAGGCACCTAACCCCCAGCTGCTCCCTGGGCGCCGTGGATAGGGCTGCACACTGCTCCGGGCAAGTGTGCTCACCGCCCCCTAGTGAGTGTCTTCACTAGTGTGTATGTGGTGTTTCACTGCACGGATGGGTTAGATTGCAGAGGTGAAATTTCCCCATTGTGGGACTAATAAGGGTCACTTAATCTAATCTAAATTAGCAGCATTAGCAGTAATGGAATGAAGGCAGTGGGTGAGGAATGACTTCGCTGGCAGGACCGAGCTGTGCAGTTATCTCCAGTGTGGAAATGGCTGATAACTGGCTGATAAAGCAGTTATCAATGTACCAAATTTAGAGGAGTTATCAGTGCTGGAGCTGCTGCACGTTCAGCAGGTGGTTCAGTTTAGTTAATGTTTGAGGGCCGGTCAGCTGTTACCTTGGTGACGTCAGGGCTGAGGTGGGAGTGAGTTTCCTTCAGTCGAGAGATGGAGCTGTGGCTCAAACCCCCGACCACCGCCATCAGAGTGTTGAAGTTCTGCAGGTGGAGCAGTTTCTGTGCGAGAGAGAGAGAGAGAGAGAGAGAGAGAGAGAGAGAGAGAGAGAGAGAGAGATTAATGAACAATGGAAAGAGAGGGGAATACACAGATAAAAATATGGGCAATATGGGAGAGAGGGAGAGGTAATAACAGAACGGGGTTCAGAGAGAGAGAGAATGAAGAGAGAGAGAAAGAAGAGAGGGGGAAGAGGTAAAGACAGAAAGGGTAGGGAGAGTGATGGGGAAAGAGAGAGAGAGAGAGGGAGAGGTAAAGACAATGGGGTAGAGAGAGAGAATGAAGAGAGAGAAGGAAGAGAGGGGGAAGAGTTAAAGACAGAAGGGGTAGGGAGAGTGATGAAGAAAGAGAGAGAGGGAGAGGGAGAGGTAAAGACAGAATTTGGGTAGAGAGAGAGAGATGGAGAATGAACAGAGAGAGAAAGAGCAGATACAGAGAGAAAGAGAGAGAGAATAATGAACAATGGAAAAAGAGGAACAGGCAGATAGAATAGAGAAATATGAGCAAGGGAAAAAGAGAAATGAAAAGAGAAAGACGGGAGGAGTAGAAAGAGAGAAATGAGAAAGATGGACAATGAGAGAGAGACATGAGAGGTCAAGACAGAAGGGGTAGAGAGAGATGGTGAATGAGGTGAGAAAGAGAGAGGGAGGAGTAAAGACAGAAGGGGTAGAGAGAGAGGGGGGAGAGAGAGAGAGAGGTAAAGACAGAGGGGGTAGAGTGAGAGAGAAAGAGAGAGAGAGAGGTAAAGACAGAAGGGGTAGAGAGAGAGGTAAAGACAGAAAGGGGAGAGAGAGACAGAGAGACACAGAGAGAGAGGTAAAGACAGAGGGGTAGAGAGAGGTAAAGACAGAAGGGGTAGAGAGAGAGAGTGAGAGAGAGGGAGAGAGAGAGAGGTAAAGACAAGGGGTAGAGAGAGAGAGAGGTAAAGACAGAAAGGGTAGAGAGAGAGAGAGAGAGAGAGAGAGTAAGAGAGAGAGACAGAGAGAGACAGAGAGAGAGAGGTAAAGACAGAGGGGTAGAGAGAGGTAAAGACAGAAGGGGTAGAGAGAGAGAGAGAGAGAGAGAAAGAGAGAGAGGTAAAGACAGAGGGGTAGAGAGAGGTAAAGACAGAAGGGGTAGAGAGAGAGAGAGAGAGGTAAAGACAGAAGGGGTAGAGAGAGAGAGAGAGAGAGAGAGAGAGGTAAAGACGGGGTAGAGAGAGAGAGAGAGAGAGAGAGAGACAGAGAGAGAGAGGCAGAATGTAGAGAGAGAAGTAAATGCAGTAAGACAGGCACACAGACAGGAAGAGTTTGAGAGAGAGAGAGAGAGAGAGAGAGAGCGAGAGAGAAACAAAGCCACATGAAACGACTCCCACAATGCACCTCCACAAATGTTTTGCTGCACTGAAAAAGAAACAGAAATCTCTCGCCGCGCTGCTGCTTTACATCCGAGCCATTAGCTCTGCACTGATTCTGCTGCATTCAGCGGGTGCATTAACTGCGCTGAGTGCTGTCTGGGATCACAACACAGCAGCCCTGCTTTGTTACAGCGGCTCAGAGACTCAATAGCTCCTCACTTAATGCCTATTAGGGGCTGCATTAGGCTCAGGGAGGAGGAAGGAGGGGCTGCCTCGCATGTACAGTACCGCACAGAGGCCCCTTAATTAGGCAAGGGGGCAAAAGAAATTGTCTTACCCAGTGATCAGCTGGCTGTATAGACCTATCTGCTTTTATACCCCATCATTACACAACAGCTGTGCTTCTTACATAGATAGATAGATAGACTCTTTACAGTGGTGGTGATAGGAACCAGGGGTCACAATATTTAGTTTTAGGCTGAAATGCCCATTTAATATGTTGTATGATGCCTGAGATACTGTTGTATGATAGTCTTGAGATAAACAGAATGTCTATATTTGTGTTGTGGACGTTGCGACCCCTGGTTCCTATCAGCACCACTGTAAGGAAATCGAAAGTCTGTATGTTTCTCTAGAGTGAACCCACTTCACATCACACCACTCTGGATGATTTAAACACATTTATTTTAGGCTAAATTCTTTCCACAAAGCTATCATAAAACTTTTTGTGGTGCGTGAGATGGTTTTAGACATCCGGCAGTGTATTCATAACCATTTCATATAATAATTCTCAGTGATCTGGCTTTTAAAGGAACTATATGCTTTAGATGTCTGGTTTCTAAAGAAGCTCTAAAGGGCCGTGGGATTCGCTACTCTGTGATAACCTGTTATTTTCATTTGTCTCCTCGAGACATCATGGCGTTTATCATTATCACAGCAAAAAAATCTCAAGATCTCGAGTTATCTTATTAACACAACATAACAGACATAAATAACTCAAGATCTCAAGAAAACACCAGGTTTGCTGTGATTATGACACAAATATCACAAGTAGCACCAAGGAAACCTAAAACTCCCTCCCCCGTGATAAAATCACAGGAACACCCAGCCTCTCGGGGCTTATTGCATTAATAAAACGGCGGCCAACGTAAAATATATTAAAATGCACAATATTTTAGATAATTATTTAAGTTATTATTAATAATAATCGACATAAACAAGTATTCCGCCAAGAAATGTAGTTCCTTTAGAGTACGGTATCGTTGCTAAGCAAGAGAAGAATGTTCGGTTGCCGATCACTGTAAACTGCAGACATTTCATGATTTTTAAAACTTTTGTCGTATAACAGTGAAAATATGATAACACAGCACTGTTTAATGCAAAACCTTCAGTTTATAAGTACTCTTTGGTCACCAAATCACCACCGTGAGTCTTCTGCCAGTCTGACGACGCCACTTTTCTCACGCTGGGGCTGAATCTCAAACGGCTCTCATAGTGCACTACGTAGGAGTTTAAATACTGACTCCTGCAGCCCAACAATGCAAAATACCACTAAAAATGGTCATTCGGGATTCATCCACATTCATACTCGACAGGCAGTCACTATTCGACAGCAGAAGCTAGAATTTCTAAACTTAATGTCACACAGCTCACTATTTAGCTAGGGAGTACGGAGCCGTTTGGGATTCAGTCTGGGTTTGACATGACTTCTGACCGAAACACGGACATTTGAAGCGTGTAGGACATTCAGGTGACATTCTTTAGAGTTTTATGTCGCTGTTTTTCAGTGAATCATATCGTGAGTACTTTAATTCAAACCTTGAGTTGTTTAGCTATCTTTTAGCCAGTTGGCTAGCTGACCAGCCCAGTTGTATCGAAGAAAATAAGTTGTCAGCCCTTCAGTTTAAACAAAAACAGGTTCTTACTTCATCAATATACTCAGTGCTCCGATCAGCATTAGAGTCAAAGATTATTCCATTAACAGCAGAAGGGTTTTTCGTGCCACGGCACAGTAATACAGAGTTCACAGCCATGGTATATCCTGGATTTTATAACGGCTTCAAATGCGGATCAGCCAATCAGATTTAGGGCCAGAACTATCCATTTCATAATGTGTCTTATACTTGATTTTGTGATTGTTAAAACAATATCATTTGAACATTTAACTCATTTGTACTTGTCACTTGTACGAGTCATCTTATCTAGAGAAATTATACACTGAAATAAAGGCAGCTGCCAATAGAAGACCACCCCTCAAGATGAAACAATTAAGCATCGGGAAACATTATAGAACTATTAGAATAATCTTATGTTCTTCTCACCGTCTCATAATAGCTAGATCCAAAAGGTGTTCACTTACCAAGATATTTTTAGCAGGTAAATTTAACTGAATGACTTTGTTTACATCTCAACAACTGAATTATACAGAAACTTTGAAAACTCTTTAAAAAAATTCACCTTTTTGTAAATTACCTGCATCATAGCTGAATAAACAAATGTTAAAGTTACTTTAAAATAAAAATTTTGAAATGAACTTTTTTAGCCAACTGTGTCTGAGCACATCGGAATTAGTCCTCTGCATTTAACCCATCCATGCAGTGAAACACCACACACACTAGGGGGCAGTGAGCACACTTGCCCGGAGTGGTGGGCAGCCCTATCCATGGCCCCCAGTGAGCAGTTGGGGGTTAGGTGCCTTGCTCAAGGGCACTTCAGTCACATACTGTCAGCTGAGGGGATCAAACCAGCAACCTTCCGGTCACAAGGCTGGTTCCCTAACCTCCAGCCCATGACTGCCCTACTTGACCCCTGCTACATAATGTTGCCATAAACATGTCATGGAAGATTTCATATTGAAACTCTGCCACAACACTTGCAAGTATCTCAACTTCATGGAACAAGTCTAATGACACAGCCTACCAGAACGGCATTCTGTTTCATAAAACATGTTTCACGAAATTGCAACTGTTGCAGGGTGAGTTTCGAGTGAGTTGCAGGATGCTTTACATTATGCAACTCAAGCGCAATTTAGTTTCATGTAGATTTCAAGCAACTAAAGTTGAATGAAACTTTCACTGTGTAAAGCCAGCCCAAGGTAATGATGTTATCACTGAAGTGCTGTTTTTATGGTCTTAGCCAGACCCTTTCAGCATCAAGCTGGGGCGGACAAGCTTTTGATACAAAGACCAACAGAAAATGGAACACATTTGATGCTTTATTGACTGCGCAATCTGAACATCTCATTCTGCTGTGAGATCCACATCGTTCCAGTGTGTACAGTTTGAACGGTGGGCTACTCAGCAGGAGAAATGCAAAGCTGAGGGGTGAGTGGCACCGGTTCTCCATCAGTGCAGAGCACACCTACGTCCACATCTCCCTCTCCCACGGCTGCCTTTTGGATATCGCTCTTGTCTGGTACATTGTCTTTGTGTGCGTGTACAAAATTAGCATATCAAAGAGGCTGTAAATGTCATCATTCTTCATCTGAGTGCTGGAGCTCTCGGCAAGCTTTCGGAGCGCTGAGGGCCTGCGGGTGCTGCGTTTAGAGGCTAGTGGGCTACAGTTGCATAATCAAGGGGACAGCTTAAAACACAGGCTGTGTTTGCCTTTCTCGGTGTTTCAGTGTCAGCGTCCCAAGTTTTTGCATGTGTTTGTATGTTAAATATGACTAACTGCAGTTTGTAAAATAGTTATAATTTTAATTTTAGTTCATTTTTCCTTTACCCCAAAATCTAGTCAATCAGGCAAAAAGGACAAAAGCAAAAGAACATTACATAGCAGAAACAGTAGTAGTGGTAGTGGCTTCCATTGTTTATTAGCTATAATAGCCTCTTGGCTCCAACACAAACCTAGCAAACTTTAGACACCAAACTATCAGCTGATCAACTGCATTTGCGTTAAGGAGATAACTGAGTATATTTGACTGGTATTGCTTTAACACAGCATGCTTAACTACTCAATGATGACCACAAAATGACCAAACCGAGTGCACCATGCTTTCACACCAACTGTGGATGTACAAACCCAACTCCCAAAAAGTTGGAACAGTAAGTCAAACACAGATGAAAACAGAAAGCAGTGATTTGTAAATCCACTTTTACCTGTATTTAAACAAAAGCAGTACAAATACAAGATATTTAATGTTTCATCTTATCAGCTTTATTGGTTTTTGTAAATATACACTCGTATGCAATTTAGTTTCATGTAGGTTTCAAGCAACTAAAGTTGCATGAAAGTTTCACCATGTAAAGCCAGCCTAAGGCAATGATGTATGAGCTTTTTAGACAGAGGGTGAATAATGAATAGTATAGTATGAGAAAAATAATGAGTTTTTGGAAGCTGTGAATCTTTTCTAGTAGACTTCAAAAATAAAATTGTGAACATTAAAAATGCATAATAGGTCCCCTTAAAGGAAAGGTGATGTCACACAGTGGTAAACATGCTCCTGTCCCAATACTTTTAGGAACATGTTGCAGGCGTCGCATTTGGAATAAGTGTATATTTACAAAAAACAATCCAGTTCATAAGGTAAAACATCAAATATTGTTGATATATTGTTGATATTTTTCATTACAGGTCAAACAGAATTTACTAATCACTGCTTTCTGTTTTATTAGCATTTCACATACTGTCCCAAATTTTTTGGAACTGGGTTTGTATGAACATCACCACCAATGAACACAATGACTGATGAGAGTGGGATCGTACCTGGGCGACATGGATGAACTTGCTGATGACGTGGGCTCTGTGCTGGGGGGTGAGTTTGCTGAGCACCATCAGCTGCACCCACTGGGACACCCCGTTAAACAGGGCGATGGAGCGCTCCAGCGTGGGGTTATCAACCAAACAGCCATGGACCACATAGCTCTGATAGTCTGTGAACTGAAAACACACAAACGCATGAAACACGAGCCCAAAACTGGGCGTACATGTACCAGTCAAAAGTTTGGATACATAATCACAGAAGGATTTTCCTTATTCTCTCTACACCTTTGATATAATATGAAAGGCATCAAAGCTAGGAAATGACACGTGCAGTCTTATGCAAAAGTGTGTACACCTCCAATCAAATGACATGTTTAGCTGATTTTCTAAGTGAAAATAAGTCAACACATCCTCTACAGACAACACACTGAAATATTTCACAATTTCTATTTATTTGCTTAATAAAAAAAACATAAAATATAAAATTTTTGCACATTTTATTTTTCCTCAATTTGTTAATTCAGCCATTAAACAGTAAGTGTGCATTAACATGTGTGAAGTGTGTTCTCTGTAGAGGATGTGTTCACTTTTTTCACTAAAAAAAAATCAACAAAACATGTAATTTGATCAAAACGTGTTCAAACTTTTGCATATAACTGTACAGAACCAAAAAAGCTAAATAAATCAAAACCATTTTATATTATTTTGGTAAAATAGATGTGCATTAACGACACATGACAATTTTCATGTACGTTTAGCAATCGCCTTGTGTCCAATTCATTCTGCCTCTGACTCCGTCATGTAACCAACCATGTTTTTCTCCCTAATTAAACAGATTTGAAACTTGACAGCACAAACAGCAGATCTGTTTATTTCAACAAGTTTTACCGCTGTGTCAGAGAAGAGTCTCCTGAAAACACTGGGCCTCATTCACGAACCATTCTTAAGACGAAATGTCTTCTTAAAACCCACTTATGCAGTTTACATGAAGATTCTGACCTTCACCAGTGTTTTCTTATCTGGGATTTGTTCTTGGGTAAGAACAGAATCAACGCTCACTCAAGAGCACAAAGGTGAGAACAGTTCTGCGCTTTAAGAACAACAACAACATCACATTTTAAGGCCCTGTCTATTATGATAGGCTGCACTGTATTGTGCTTCATTCAGAAAGCAGTCCAGGCTGAAACCCTCCTTTTAACTTCAGTGTGAGTGGGTGGGGCCACTCTGCTGTAGGCCAAATAGGTGTATATATATATATATATATATATATATATATATATATATATATATATGTATGTATCTGTTCTGTCGGATGACAAAAAAACAACAAAAAATATCTGAAATATTATTGCTTTAGTGTGATTTTCACAATGAGTACTAAGATTCTTTGGATATGTCAACGAGTATTCAAATCCTGCTGTTTATCACAGCCTTAATTTAAAACAAAATTCTAAAAACATTAATTCAAGTCAGGAGGGTCCAAATTTTTGACTGTCCACAAGTAAATGCACACAAACACAGAAATAGCCGTGGAAAGTCTTCGTTAGACATGATAAAGAATATTTGAGGTCAGCTTGGCTGAATTACTGGAAAGTAAAGTTCATAAAGTAAAGTAAAATTCCTTTACAGTAAAGTAAAGTAAAATTCCCTAACATGGAAGAACATTCTAAGCATATGTGGCTTTGCTATGCCTTATGCTTTCATGTCTTAACAATGGCTAAGCATATGTCTGATAAAGCTGATGTGATTCATCTCTCCAATGTTTCTGCAGTCTAGTGACCATTTATCCGTCTGGAAAAAGGAATGTCTGTATTATTTTCTCACTGTTCGGCTCAGCAGCACGAAAGCTGTATGTACGGAAGGCCAACATGTTCAAGCTGTAGCGCTCACGCTGCCGTGTCACTCACGGGTGCCGACACGCTTCAGGCTGACGCAATGTCAGAAACACAGTCCCCCCCAATGTATTTCAGTTAGGACACTGCATTGGCTCTGTCGGATAAACCATTTCAAGTTTTACTGCCAAAAAATTCCGACGTGGAGGAACGTCAACCAATAGAAACGTGGATGGGCGGGCACAGGCGACAACAGATGAAAGTCCAAGATGGAGGACAGACTAATCAGTAGTGACACTCAGTGTGTCCCAATTCAGGGGCTGGATCCTTTGGAGGACATGGCGTGGAGGGAAGGCGTGTCCTTCGAAGGCTGCTTAGACCCGCGAAGGCTGAACTATAATGAGACGGTCTGCCCTACGGCGGATTTTCTGTTTGCGTCGCAGCACCGCTGTTCCCACCCTTACTGCTGCGTCACAAAACACCGCTCTTGTCAAGTTATTTTAAAGTTATTTAAAGATGGAGCCAGAAACTTTGATTTTAGTTGTTTACTTTTTCATTTATTAGAGCTGGAGATGCTTCCCTGCCGGCTACTGATGAGACTGGTTTGTTTTTTGTTTTTCTTTTTTAAAAAGTTAGCCATTCGCCTCAGTTTAAGCCCAAAACTTTTTTTATTTATTTATTATTTAAAAGTGTCTCTTCAGCCGCCGTTCGTTTCTCTGTTGAATCCTCGCCGGAACGCAATGAACCTCGGGATATGTTGGCTGGCGAAGGATCCACCCGTTGGATCCTTCGTTGCCATGGAAAAGAAGGACACATTCGTCGGCCACATATGAAGGAGCCTTCGAAATGGGACAATCTAGTCGCACCACTGTGACACAATCGGCCTTCGAATGCAGCCTCCGAAGGATGCAGCCCCTGAAATGGGACACACTGAACGTGTGCTCTTCGCCTGATCTCTATGACTCTGTATATGGCCATCGCCATGGCCATTTCTTTCAATGGTCCATATTTCTTTTTTTTTTGGTTCTGCTTTTGCTCCCCGCTGGAGTTCGAACTATAGAAACTCCGCCCCTGCTCCAGCCATATCCACGCCTTCTAGACAGACATGATCTGCAACACTCCATCCTTGCGTTGCTTAGTGTGTAGGCACCCTTACCCTGGAGCCTTGTGGTCTAGGGCCCCAATCAGGACCCCTCTAGCATTCAGAGGCTCCTGGGTACCGGCCCCACTGGCTTTCTGAGTACCCCATTCCTGGTTGCAAAGGCCAATCACGATCAACAAACACTATGTTGTGCAGCTGATGTGAGGTTCAGTGAGTCTATGAATGCAAGTACACAGACACGTATCACTCTCTATCTCGGTGTGTTCCAGATGAAAGCCATGCACAGGTGCACCCTTTCCCAGGGGAGCGTGCACGGCTTTCATCTGCAAAGTACCGAGATAGAGAGTGATATGTGTCTGTGTACTTGACATTTTTAGATTCGCTGGAGCTTTTGTTTTTCCACCTGCAGGCTGTGGACTCACTGATATCCTCCTGATGGACTTGTACTCTAGGAAGGTGAGGTGTTCAGCCAACTCGATGGGCTCCAGGTGGTCGAACAGCAGAGAGGCTTTGCCCTTCTTTACTTGCTTCTTGCGCTGCGTTAGCTTCCTCATCCAGTCGTAGGAAGGGCTGTGGAGGTGTCAGAGTTCAAAGTTTAACCATGGGGTGTTGCATAATAATCAGTAGAAACATCTCAAAGTCATTGTCCATTTTATCAGCTCCACTTACTATATAGGTGCACTTTGTAGTTGTACAGTTACAGACTGTAGTCCATCTGTTTCTCTGCATACTTTGTTAGCCTGTTCTTCAGTGGTCAGGACCCCCATGGACCCTCACAGAGCAGGTACTATTTGGGTGGCACTGCAGTAACACTGACATGGTGGTGGTGTGTTAGTGTGTGTTGCGCTGGTCTGAGTAAATCAGACACAGCAGTGCTGCTGGAGTTTTTAAACACCTCAGTGTCACTGCTGGACTAAGAATAGTCCACCAACCAAAAATCGTCCTGTGACCACTGATGAAGGACTACAGGATGACCAACACAAACTGTGCAGCAGCAGATGAGCTATCGTCTCTGACTTTACATCTACAAGGTGGACCGACAAGGTAGGAGTGTCTAATAGAGTGGACAGTGAGTGGACACAGTGTTTAAAAACTCCAGCAGCACTGCTGTGTCTGATCCACTCGCACCAGCGCAACACACACTAACATGCCACCACCACATCAGTGTTACTGCAGTGCTGAGAATGATCCACCACCCAAATAGTACCTGCTCTGTGAGGGTCCATGGGGGGTCCAGACCACTGAAGAACAGGGTAAAAGGGGGCTAACAAAGTATGCAGAGAAACAGATGGACTACAGTCTGTAACTGTAGAACTACAAAGTGCACCTATATAGTAAGTGGAGCTGATAAAATGGACAATGAGCGTAGAAACGAGGTGGTCAGAATTTTATGCTTGATCGATGTATAGTGGATATTATACTGGACAGCATAGTGGACATTTGGACTTACGCGAATAAAATGTTTGAACAAGAATGAACATATTTTTTTCACTTCTTCTGTGTTTACTGATTGTCCAGCTGCATTAAAAAATTTCTGAGCTCTTGGAACTGCCTGGACCTCTGCATACTAAAATATAACATATTTTTCTTCATAATTTTTATATGACAATATTAAACAAAGAGCTTTTGAACACAAAGCATATTCACTGAATTCCCAACTATATCTAAAATGAACAAAGGGTTGAAACCATTGAGGTTATTGATGAAAAAAGTCAGAAAACATTACAAAGGGCATCACATACATATGTAATATTACACAATACATGTATTTGATATGCTAGCACAGTGTTGTAGACAGGAATAACGTTACTGAAACACAGGAAATATTCAATTTTTTGTTTGGGTCTGCTATCCTGATGATAATAAATATATTCATTTTTCAAAATCTTGCAGATTTCCTGTGCCTAATTCCAATGTCTGGTATATTATAAGGTGAAAAACATTGAACAGTTTTAATCCCAAATTCATAGAATAGGATCTACAGTCACTCTTAACCCCTTAACAGGTCAGCGTCTTCCAGCGGGCCCAAAATCTTATTACATACTTCTACGATCTAACAATAGTTAGACCAATTTGCATTGAAATTCCTGTAGTTACTCAATAATAAGCCTTAGTATGTAATAAGCCTGGGGCTTTAAGGGGTTAAATAAACATGAGATTCTACTTTTATTAAAATAAATACAAATCCTGAATGATTGTGTTTTGTAATGCATGACTAAATGCATAATTTACTACAATGACTCCAAATGTCCTACTGGACAATATGATTTATCTTAAAATTTGCATATATATAGAATTAAATATCTACTATTCCCTTTATCAACCTTTACATGAGGGACCTTCTAGAAGGACAAACATACAAAAACATTGCTGAAATAAATACAGGATAGTTTAGAAACACAGAGGCAGTGAGGGTCTATCTCGCCAGCTGCCACAGTGTTTTAGTTTATGACAAGATTAAAACAAGACAATATTCTAATAAATGACCAATAAATACAAAGACTGAGTTCTATAGAAACACTTAAAAGCAAGTGTGGGGCCATACCTGCTTCCAATAACTAGGGGAAAATGTCCAGTATAGTGGATGTTCGCAATGAGGAGGTTATGACTAGGATGTAAAGCTTACAGAGCTGTTTCTGAACGAAAATAGCGCCTGGTCTATTTAGGTGAGGAGCGCCTTCTTCTTCAGCACGAGGATCTTTATCTGTCACTATCAGCTTCAAATTTGTTGCTTGCACAGATTGTTCACTGACTTTACAGCACTTCCCACGATCTGCACTGCTCACATTCACAGTTGCAGGTAGTGCATGCATGTGCAAGTTATGTACAAGAACAGGCACAGATAATCTACATAGAGGAAACGTATGATTTAAATGTTTTGCACATAGTCTTTCTCTTTTAGATACACACAGGGGAAACATGTATTTCAACTCTTTTGTTTTTGTTACTAAATAAACTTCCAGTGCAAATATGCATTCATAAGTATGCATTCTTAAGCACAAACAAAGATTTGAGTTTTATTACACACTTCTATAACCTAAGAATAGCTAAGCCAGTTTGCACTGAGTTTCAGAAAAGGTTCTATATAGAACCATCTACAGCACATTCTCCATCAGTCAGAAGAACCCTTTCATGATGCAAAGAAGCCTTTAATCAATCAAAGGGTTCTTTGAGTGTTCATGGTTCCATATAGAACCATTTTCTTTGCTAAAGAATCCTTGAAGCACCATCTTTCTTAAGTGTGTACCGCTACCATGTGTCAGTGCAGTGCTAAGAATGGTCCACCACCCAAGTAATATCTGGTCAACTAGTCCAAAACTGACCAATAATGAACAAGTTAGAGGGCGGCTGACAACATATGGGCTACAGTCTGTAATTGTAGACTGATACAGTGGACGTTTAAGGGAGGTGGGCTTCAAAAAGTGGCCAGTGAGTGAAAGTACACAAGGGGGTCTTACACTCAACTAATGAGGCTATGAACACTATGGTCCCACTATATAGTGTCTCTAATAACTGTGTAGTTACATGTGAACAACATATGTGGCAACACTGTAACCACTAATGATTTAGTCACTGTTACAGATGGATTACACCTTATGTAATAACACAAGTGTATCTTAATAGTTGTAACAGCCTATTCTCTCTCATGTAATTACACAATGGTAATAACATAAATGCAATTACATTTGTAATCACTGGAACACTGGACAGTTTTTTTCAAGCAGTAAAAGGAAGTATGTAATAACTTACATTAAGACATTACTTACACTGTATCTGCCAGCTTTCCTAACATTAGCTAGCATTTATGTTGCTGGTGCTGTGACACCACTTTCAGCTTTAAACCATTCTGTATATGTGACAGTCCAGCAGAGTCCACTTATATTAACATGTAACTTTTATGACATTAATTAAATGTGTTGCATTACACCCCAAGTAATGTCTATATTACCTCTCCATTATTACACAGTACCTACATAACAACTACACTGTAATCCCGCATTTTGTTTTAACTCAAATAAATTAAGTCTGTTGTACATAAAACTCAGTATATCCCACATATTACTCATCAATTTTAAGTTAAGGAACATTTTTGATGATTTTGTACAGTCAAATGGCATTTCTGAGTTGAACTAACTTATTGCTATTTAGTTTAGTCTGTTGCTATGGCAACTTTGAAACCCTACATTCAAAAAATGATGACATTTCTGTTGGTTTTAATTGTTTCTTTCTCACTAAAGTTGCTGAACAAATGTGTGAAACTGAGTGAAGCTAAGTAAGCTGTAAAATACAGTTACAGTTATATATTTCTTTCCCATTGGCTGCTGGCTCCATCTATTTGCATATTGAGTGTTTCTTTCTATTTGTTTTACTCGCCGTCAGTGTGCTTTCATTCCACCCAGGCTGCCTTTCCTCAGGCATATGTGTTTTATATATGCTTTATGCTGCCTGATGTTGTGTTGTTGGCTAAGAGCGAAAGTTATCGTTCTCTTTGCTGATGAGTGGGCGTTTGTGTCGGTCAGTGACCATGTTCACTGTAAAGGTTAACTCTTCGGTCTTTGTCAAAGCGGTTATTATCACTTAATTAGAAAAAAAATTCTCAATTGCCTAATGAAACCTGGAATTAAATTGCAATTTCAAAATGTTAAATTAAAATAATTAGAATTTATGACTTGCACAAACATGTGTTTATGTTAGCCTAATACAAAAATTATAGTTATTCTAACTTAAGTTTCATTACGCATTATTTAATTTTTTTAAGTAAATTCAACTTATCCGGGCTTACACTGCACTACAGGAACGTTCCTCTGTAGAAGATGCACTTGTGTAATTACATGAGGCAAAACTGAAAGTTCATACACGTGTAATTACATAGGCTGTACTGCTGTAATCCATCTGTAACACCGACTAAATCATCAGTAGTTACAGTGTTGTTGCATATGTTGTTCATGTGTAACTACACAGTTATTAGAGACACTTGATATAAAATGGGACCAACACTATCATACTGAGCTTATTGGAAATGCTGGCTGTCATACATTGTCAGCCGTATTAGCATTCTCTGGATCCTTTTATTGACAATGACATACGCACTAAGCCAGATGGCATGAGGTGATGTTTATTTACTGCTGACTGTTTTTTGTCGTTTGTCATCATTTGTCATTTCGATTGCTCATCAGCAGAGTCATAATTAAACTGTACTTGAGCTCTTAGCTATAATGTGTTGACTTTATGAACCAGACTGATTAGAAATGTGGCCCCCAGGTGCCGGAATGCTCTGAAAATGATCTCATGTAATAGAGTTCAATTAGCAGTCTCTAATGAAGCCCTGTGCTTCTCAGTACAATCGCAATCTACTGTCAGCGGCATCGTTAGCAGTCACTCACAATTAGCCACTAAAAGGGCAGGATCTGCATTCATAATGCATCAACGTCAGTCAGTCGGCGTTATAAACAGCGTTTATTCTAATCAACATAACAGTGATCGTTTCAACTTTATAGGTCAACGATGACTAATTTATTACTTGGTAATCTAATGGTGTGATCATTATGCTAATGCATACAGAGAGAGAGGGAGAGAGAATGGAGAGAGAGAAATGTGCAGAAACTGGACTCACATGGTGGATATGTCGAGCAGTTTGAGGTGTTGGTCACAGCCCAGCTGTGCTGCTACATCTCTGAACTCTTCCGTCAGTCGGATCAGACCCAGATCCAGATCAAACTCAGCAGGGAACTCGACGATCCAGTACCTAAATGCACACAGAGGACCAAAAATCAGTTTCTGTCTTCATAGATTTATAGATTTAAGCCCACACTTTTACTCTCATATTCTCAATGTGCAAAAATCAGAAACTATTGTTGATTTATTTAACGTCCAGCAAAAATGGCCATTTAGTACAATATTCAGGTTTCAGTGTCAGAAAAAATGAAATAAACAAATTGTCGCTGTTGGAACGAAGCAAAGCATAACTAGGGTACGGAGCCCTGCTGGTGAGCCTGTATTAGTAAAAATAATGTGTGGCCATGCCGTATTAACGAGTGGGAATGAGATCCTAATATGTGGCCACAAATTAGTAAGTTGTGGAAACAGGATAATAAGCTTGTGGCCTCGACTTAGTGAGGCATGGGAACAAGTTCATGCCTTATTAAGCTGTGGCCAAGGATTAATTATCTTATTGCCACACATTAGGATCTCATTCCCACGCCTTACTAAGTTGTAGCCATGACTTGACTAAGTCATGGCCATGCATTAGGATCTCATTCCCACGCCTTACTAAGTTGTAGCCACAACTTAATTTTCTTGTTCTCATGCTTTACTAATGGCCAAACATTAGGATCTCGTTCCCATGTCTTACTAAGTTGTAGCCACGACTTGACTATCTCATTCCCCTGCTTTACTTAGTCAAGGCCACACATTGGGATCTCGTTCCCATGCCTTACTAAGTTGTAGCCATGACTTTATTACCTTGTTCCCATGCTTTACTAAGTCATGGCCAAGTATTATCATAATTTATATGGTATTTCACCAGCAGGGCTCTATACTGGTGTTTTCAAATTATGTTAAAAGTGAAAACGATAACAAAAGATATACAAGGTTTTTGCATGACAGCCACAATATATTCAAAACAAAATCACAGAAAACTACCAACAACTACATTCACTGTGTCCACTCTTCGCCGTCATTACAGCTTCCATTCTTTTCAGAAGACTTTGCAGTTTTTCAAGGAAATCTGCAGAGATGATTTTCCCCACCTCCAAAGTTCAGTCTTAGAAGTTGGTTGCACTTCCTGCTTCTCACCATTCAAAGTTTGGGGCTTTGCATTAGTCCTGCGAGACACAAGCAGCTTCTTTGTTTATTGGCAAACTTCTCTCAGTGAGGCTTCTTGCCAGCTATAGATCCTTTTAGACCCGTAGCATTACATTGTCTTCTCACAGTGGAAGGATGGACAGAAACACCTGTGGATGTTTTCAGATCTGAAGCAGCTTGATTTTCCCCTCTGTCTCAAAGAGGAAAGTGCTATGTATGTGATGGGGACAGTTCTGGTGGTCTACAAGGTCTTGCACAGTTGTTAGGCATCCCAATTTCTTGTAATCATTATTTGAACTTTTGGAACCCCCTGTTTTTTTCACAGGGGGCTGCTTTCACTCAGGTATGTCAAACTGGGGACCTTCCAGGCCAAAGTGCTGTGGAGATTAGCATTTACCCTCATCTAAAGCTCTGAATTCAGTCCATGAAGGCCTTGCTAATTAGCTGATGAGCTGAATCAGATGTGTTTAATGAGGCAGTGTGCTGAAGTCTGCAGTATTTTGGCCTGCCCGGGACCTGAGCTTGACACATGTGCCTTGACTTTTCCCTTTTTTATGCAAGTGGATTATTTTATATCTGATCTTGTCAGAAACGTCTCCTGAAAAAATGAATAACTTGTACTTCTTTGCTGATTTGACTGGAAATGAAATGACCAAGGGGTGGTCTCTTACTCCTACTTGCTCTCTTACTGCAATCACATAACTTATATATTACTTTCACAATAGTTACCACATAATTTAGAGTAGTTAGGGGAGAGGGGGCACAACATAATGTGTGGTAAAATGTATAAAAGCCTTGTTATATAATTTTTGCCCCATTTTGTCGCCTCCTCCACCTGTTCCTTTTTCCTCACAAGATCACTTGAGTCCTTGAACGGTCCAGAGGACTCCCACTCCCATGAATCAGTGAAATACCACGAGACTCTTATCCCATCGCCATCAACCAATGAACAATCATTTCAGCGTTCCTCCTCACCAGAATTCCAAGCTGTCACACCTGTTTTCCATTACACTCCATTAGTCAGTTAGTATATAAAGCCCAGCCTTCAGCTTAGTAATTTGTGAAGTATTGCCAACACCTTCGTTGTGTCCTGAGTGGTCTTTGTGTAAGTTCTTTTGTGTATGACCTGTTTTCTGTATTTCTGACCTGCCCTTTTTGGTTCGTTTGCTGGATACTGTCTGAGATTTTGGTTTTCGAACTTGGACTGGTTTTTGGCTACTCTCTGGATGTCTCATTTGTTTTGGTTCTCTTGCTCTCTGGTTCTGACCCTAGCCTGTTCTGACTACGCCCTCTGTACCTCTCTTCACCAAAACCTCAAGTAAACTTCAGCCTTGTCCTTTTATCTGCGAGCGTCTGATTTGTTTTGACATCGTAACAGTCTAATCTAATTCATTGCTCCATCTTAGAGAAACTTACCAATCTAATTTCTTTACAGTGGTGGTGATGGGAACCAGGGGTCACAATGTCTACAACTCAAGAATAGCCATTTCCTTTACTGTATAAAACCATTAGTGAACCTATGTGTCTTCTGAGCCTTTATATTCAATGTAGTTCATGGTAAAACATTGGTAAATACAATTTTTAAAACAAAACTACAATCCTGCCTTATAACCTAATATCAGAATAAGTGCATTGCATTTATACAGCCCATCTTCAAAATATTACAAAAACAGTGAAGTGAGCATTCACTCTTGGAAAGAGAGGGAGAAACATAGGAAAAACAAGACTTTCCTCTGTGTTTTTGGAGTGGACACTGCCTCCTGGTGCACAGGTTCACGTTATGTACAAGTACGTTGGGAGACACCTATGCGAACGTCCCACATGTTCACAGATGCAGAAATATATTTAGGCCTTTGCACGCGGCAATGTTAGCACACATCACCTAGACAGACTGTGCTTTTTAGATAGAGCACAATAACAACCTCAGGGTGGGACTGTGGATGTGTGTGTTTGCTTGCATGCAGGCACGGCCACACTGAATGGGTGTTCTGAGGACAAAAGGTCATTTAGGGTCAACTACAGCTTCTGTTCTGAAAAAGAGTGGTCTGAATTGAATGTATAGGCCCTTCAAAGTTGCCTTCAATATTTAGTGAAATAACGATAGCCATTTAGGTTTACCCTCAACAACCACTTTACAAGAAACCCATAGACTGTAGCTCCTGGCTGGTGTGCAGCAAGACTAGTTCATCTGTTGATGCACAATCTGTGCTAGAAATCCTATAGTCCTTCATCAGTGGTCAGTTTCTGATCGCAAAGCTGTTATTGAGTAGATATTTTTGGGTAGTGGACCATGCTCAACCTGCACTACCATGTCAATAGCATGACAGTGTCAATGATGCATTGAGAATAGTCCCTCCACCCAAATTATGAGGCATGGGAATCTGGTCAGCAGCTGTCCTGTGGTTAGAAACTGGCCTAATAATAAACAAGGTGGAGGGTAGGTGACAAATTGTGCAATATATTAATGGATCCGGTTCAAAGTCTTAGTTCAAGGCGCACTTCAGACTTTTAACCAACTTTAACTTTCACTTCAGAGGGGCTGGCTACGGATAGAGGGGGACAGCATGCAAGCTAGGAAGAGAGCCATTGCTACAGTGAGGCTGATAACCACCAACTAACCCACTTTAGCTACTATAACCAAATCAAATATGTATATATACATATATATATATATGACATAAAATTGCTGACCTTGCAATGGCTATACTGTAATATCTGACATAATACTGCGATGGGTATTCACTAATAACCACAGTTTCATTGCCATCGGCAGACTTTCCTTTTCTTATCAGAAATAAGGGCTTCCAACTGAGATAGCCTAGGCCCCCCCCAGCCACCCCTATAGCTATGCCACTGCTATAAGGTACATACAGCTAATAAAGTGGGCAGTGAATGGAAATAGTGGTCTTTTCTAATAAACTGAACAAAACTTGTAGGGTCAAACTACACAATTTGGCCAATAGTATATGGACACCTGACCATCACACCTATAGGTGCTTGTTGGGCATCTCATTCCAAAATCGTGGATATTAATATGGAGTTTCTTCCTCGCTTTGCGGTTATAATTGGTTTTGTGGAAGGCTTTCCACAAGATTTTGGAGTGTGTCTCTGGGAATTTGTGCCCATTCAAAGAGCATGTGTGAAGTCAAGTACTGCTATTGGACGAGAACGTCTGGCTTGCATTATGTGTTCCAGTTCAATCTAAAGGTGTTCAGTGGTGTTGAGGTCAGGCCACTGGAGTTCCTCCACACCAAACTTGTCAAAACAATGTCTTTAAGGCCACAGTCATGCTAGAACAGGAAAAGGCCTGCTCTTAACTGTTTCCACAAAGCATAGAATTGTCTAAAATATCTCTGTATGCTGTAGCATTAAAATGACCATTCTCTGTTACTAAGGGGCCCAAACCATGGAAAGCAGTCCCAGCCCATTATCCCTCCTCCACCAAACTGCTGGTGGCACTGTGCATTCTGGTAGATGGTGCTCTCCTGGCGTCCACCAAACCCATATTTGTCCATCAGACTGCCAGAGAGTGAAGCACGATTCATCACTCCAGAGAACAAGTTAACACTCTGTAGTGAGTGAAGCAACAGAGGATTTCTATGGCTACATGCTTCAGCTTTGTGCCTGAACTGTTGTTGCTCCGAGATGCTTCTATTTCACAAGAATATCACTTACTGTTGACAGGGGCAGATCTAGCATGGCAGAAATTCAAAAAGCTGACTTGTGGCAAAGATAGCATCCTAAAGTCACAGAGCTCTTCAGTACGACCCGTTCTACTGTCAGTGTTTGTCTATGAAGACTCCATGGCTATTTGCCTGATTTTATACACCTGTTACCAAAGGGTGTGGCTGAACCACCTGAACTCTATAATTAAGAGGGGTGTCCACATACTTTTGGCCATAAAGTGTAAGTGTGAGTAAAGGACGAATGCTGTTATAACACCACTGACCGTGGACAGAACTTTGAAACTGCTCATATGAAAAAACACAGCTGACTTTTAAAACCAGAGAGAGAAGCAGGGAAAGAACGGTAAAGCGAGCCCGAGGCTCTCTCTAGTATGAATAACAGATTGCTGAGTCACTGGTTTCTGTTCCTTTCACATGAAAAAAACTCTGCTTGTCTCCTGAGGACTCCTGTCAGTCCTCATGACATCACAGCTCCAAGCACAAGCTCCAGTCACGCAGCCTCCAGCAAGGAAGAACGTGAAGTGGGGAAGTGGGGGGGTGGCGGTCAATGCAGGCCGTAACGGCCTTCTCACGACGCTCTCCGCCGCAGGTGGTTGCCTAGCGATGCAAAAACATCTTGAGGATGTAGATAGGGGCCTGAAAAGGAGCTGAGAAAAAAATAGATTGTTTACCTCATTAAATAGCAAATCTTCAGCCTCGTCCGCTGACCGTCGTCCCCCGTACAGTCACGATATGTGAGCGCTTGTCAAGGAGAGTAGGTCAGTGAAAAGGTTCGGTCACACACATACATTCAGGCAAAGACATCGTTCTGTGAAAATGTTGGAACTAATTCGTATAATAATAATAGCACTTTATTAAGTTTCTTTCACGTCACCCAAGAACAACAAGATGCAACGACACATCAAAACAAACTGAACATACAGTGATCAAGCATAACATTATGACCACCTTGTTTCTACCCTCATTGTCCATTTTATCAGCTCCACTTACTATATAGGTGCACTTTGTAGTTCTACAGTTACAGACTGTAGTCCATCTGTTTATCTGCATACTTTGTTAGCCCTCTTTTACCCTGTTCTTCAGTGGTCAGGACCCACATGGACCCTCACAGAGCAGGTACTATTCGGGTGGTGGATCATTCTCAGCACAGCAGTAACACTGACGTGGTGGTGGTGTGTTAGTGTGTGCTGCGCTGGTCTGAGTGGATCAGACACAGCAGTGCTGCTGGAGTTTTTAAACACCTCAGTGTCACTGCTGGACTGAGAATAGTCCACCAACCAAAAATATCCAGCCAACAGCGTCCTGTGGGCAACGTCCTGTGACCACTGATGAAGGACTAGAGGATGACCAACACAAACTGTGCAGCAGCAGATGAGCTATCGTCTCTGACTTTACATCTACAAGGTGGACTGACAAGGCAGGAGTGTCTAATAGAGTGGACAGTGAGTGGACACAGTGTTTAAAAACTCCAGCAGCACTGCTGTGTCTGATCCACTCGTACCAAAAAACTGGACTACTTACAACATGTTTTAAGTTTTGGAATTGAGAACTGAGATGGTATGGAATCGACTCTCCGGTCACTTGGAATCAGGAAAGGTGTCAACTTTCTGGAATCGAACAGTCTAATTAGCTAGCTAATTAGTGTCTATGTCAACTCCTGCATTTGTAAGTTTTAAAACAGCTGGCTTCAGCTAACTTCTGCCAAAGTTGCTAAGTAGGCCATATTGGCACTTTTACATTTTCCTAATTCCTAATGGGAAATAGCCAGATGTCCCTCATATTTTGATGGTTTCCTTCATACTGGGGACATTTGGTTTCCACAAGGAGCTAATTACTAGTCCACCCACACAAACACTTTATGTATTACTGGCGAGAGACGAGCGGTCAGTTTCTAATCAGCCGGTGTTGAGGTCAGAAACTGAGAATGACAGTGACTTACATATCAGCTGTTTAGAGTATTCTCATGTACTAGATGCACATTCACCAATCTACACGCATTCATTACAGATACAAGAGCATTCAGGGAAAACTCTTGAGGTATCAGAGCATGGAACTCAAAGTTCAACAGAGGTTCGATTCTGATTGTCTACCGACCTGAGGGGTATTCCAGACAGTGAAACTGGATCATTTAAACCTACAAATGAGGAGTCTCTACATAATATCCTTACTCGTCCTGTTTCAGGCTTGACCTTTGGCTTAAATATCTGTAGTTAATTATTATTAACTGAGACAATCCCCTGAGAAATTCTATGCCCTGTCTAGAAGTCTAGAAATGACAGCTGCCTCCTAACTGATGTTAGGATTTGACTGTACAGTCTGATGTGTGAGTGATGTGGTGTAAGGTAGGGGGTGTTTTTGTACACTAGGGGGAAGATGCAGATCTGTCCCATTTTGCTTTTCACGTGTGACAGACGCACCTCCTGGAATCAGCAGTTTCCATGTTTATGCAGTCAATTACACTTACAGGTTGGTTTTCACACAGTGTCAGGACGTGACATTATACCTATGCCCCACTTATTTTATACATATATAAGTATCTATATGCAAAAATAATGTATCCCATAAGGATTTATACATACAGCACTGTGCAAAAGTCAGAGACCGCCATCATCTGTTTCATTTCTATGAAATAAACAGCCATTAAGTACAAGTTATTCACTTTTCAGTGTCATGGAAAAAGCAGAAAACATAAATTACACAGAAGCCTCAACAATAAAATATAATATCAAATTTCTCAGTATTTAGAGTTTCCACTCTTTGCCTTTATTACAGCTTCCATCCTTTTCAGAGTCTTGTTTTCAGTTTTTTAAGAAATCTACAGGGATTTGTTTTAGGGCAAGAATATTCGACTATTTGGATATTCGTCCATTGGGCAGGTATTCGATTTTTAATTTTGGGGTGTTAAATGTGGGCTGTCAATAAAGGCGAACTGCAAACTACTGTAACGTTCGGGGTACTCGGAAAACTCAAGGTTATGATTCATAATGCAGCTTTATTGTTAATTTGCTGAAAACAGAGCCAAACACGGCAGGAAGAAGCACAGCCTCTCCAGCGCTAGCAGCTAAAAACACGGCCCTCTGCTCTACTCCGGAACAACCCACCTCTCCACCTGTATTCAGGCTCTTCAACATAAAAGTCCTTGTATGAATAAACCTAAAACAGTCCAACATAAACATTTCTTCTCCTTAAAAAAACTGGACTACTTACAACATAGTGTGGTAATGACACAATACATTTTGTCAGCTCATTCATTATGTACTATATTTATATTTTTTAATTGCACTGTTAAAATGTGGGAACATATACCATCCCAGCCCGGGCGCCTATGAACATCACGCCAACTGACAGGAGCGGTACTGGACCCGTACAAGGGCAGCAATGTATGCCCTTCATACCTTGAGTTAAACCCCTTTCGTGAAGTGCTGGTTAACCTGTGCTATTACCCCTAAGCCCACAGCTAAGAGAGGCTAGTGCGCCTGGTAGACTGAGCGAAGCCAAGCTGTGAGCACCACAGCAGAAGAAGTCACGGAGGTGCTTTCAACAGGCATCGGATACAGATTTTATAAGCGACTTTCTATCATGGTTGTCTCTTGTAATTTCTTTTTGACTTGTTTGACATGTAAGTGAATTATCTTATATTTGATCTCCTCAGAAAATTAATAATTTGTGCCTAATGGCTGATTTCACTGGAAATTAACCCCTTAAATGGCCAGTGCCCACCGGCAGGCCCAAAGTTTTATTACACACTTCTATAACCTAAGAAGAGCTCAACCAATTTGCATTTAAGTCCCTGTAGTTACTGAATAATAAGTCTTAGGCTCAATCCCATTTCACCCCTCGCCCCTACCACTTAGCCCTTACCCCTCTGCTTTGTGTGTTTACGCCCAAGGGTAGGGTGTCCAGATTTTAATTGAAATAGAGGGGTAGGGTGAAGTGTTAGTACTATATGGCCCTCCGTAGTGTTATGAGAAAAAAGGAAAAACCAGCAAGATGGCTGAACAAGAGACCAAAGAAACCCATAAATTTGAATATTTTCTCTGTTAAAAATTATGATAATCACTGTATTAATTTAGTTTAATATTGTTTCAATGTATTATGGTCCTTTTCTTCATAACAAGCATTAAAAAATCGCTAGTAGTATGCTGGTGTCCCGGTAGCTAGCTAAATTTTCCATTCCACCTTAAATGGTGCAGCAGTTACATTCTGATGCCTCAGGCTTCAGAACTGCTGCACCATTTAAGGTGGAATGGGAAAATTCGAACAAGAAGCTGGTGAATATCTGACTTCAGCTTCATATCACTGAAGAATTAGCAGTGGGCGATAATAAATAATTGCCCCCCCTCTTTGAAAGCATATGATGTCTTAAATGTAACTAAAGCCCAGCAGTGAGGAGCTGAACTTTACCCTCCTCTGCTGTCAATGAAGACGGGCCGGATCGCCTATGGAGCAGCGCTAGTAGCTGTTAATGAAGTAACATTCCAACCACTATCCCTTGTAACTCAGTTCCAAGGGGCAAGGTGACACTCAAAAGCAAGGGGTAGGGGTAAAAAGAAAAAATGGGATCAGGCCTTAGTCTGTAATAAGACTTTAAGGCGCTAAATAAATGAAGGGTGGTCTCTGACTTTTGCACTGTATTAGTTCTGTATATATAAGTACCTATACGTAATAATGAGCTGCTAAAAGTAAGGATGATTTTGCTGGTTTTGACAGCTTGTTCTTTGTCTTGTTTTTCTCAGGGCACAAACAAACACACAAGCACACACTCACAGAGCATGTAAAGGATATATCATGAGGAGTTTTCCTGCCAGCTCTGTCGAGGAGACGTACCAGCGGTGCATGAGCAGGAGAGTCCGGGGCAGCTGGTTCCCAAGCAGCTCTCCTTCATCATCTACACAACACAACACAAACTCATCAAACACTCACCAAATATAGCCTCGGGCATCTTTTACACAGGTATAGAAAACACAGTAGCACACAGAAAGCTCTGGTTCTACGTGCTGAACTTTATAAAGCGGTTACTGTTGCAAACAGGGATGCGCACATGGCGTACCAGGCTCATTAGGCTTGTGGAGTTCAAGGAGATTCACTTGGTCTTAAAGCACGCTTGAAATGTAGTCTTTAGTCTCAAGGGAGTCTTTAACGATAGCAAGAAATCATGTTTGCTCAATGTTTGGGGACAAAAAAGGACAAAATTCAGGTTTCATGGCAGTTTCATCGCTGCTACTCTTTTAAGCTTTGCAACATACATTGGGACATTTTTATAGATAACTTATATTTAACTTTAACTTTTATTTAACTTAAATAAAAGACGCAAACTCCAGACACCAAATGCCTAGGCTGACTACATTCAACTCGTTTAGAGAAAGGGGAACATTTGCTTAGAATCAGTAACAACACCTGATGATCTTGACAGTTATTCTCTTTCTCTTATATATGCATCATACGTTTCACGATGAGTGAATTCAGATCAGTTCAACTGTTTAGTATTAGGGCTGTCAAACGATTACAATAATCACAATTAATCACATTATTCCATGTAGCTAATCGTGGCATTTTTTCTCTTTCTCCTGTATATTGCATCACAGGTTTCATGATGAATGAATTCAGTCGACTTCTACTGTTTAACATTAAATGAAAAATATTCATCATTAATTATTGAAAACAATCACGATTAATCTCGTTATTTCATGTAGGTAATCACGATTAATCCCACTATTCTGTGTAGCTAATTGCCATTAATCGTATGATTTTCATGTATCGGATCGTTCACTTGTCTTGTTTTCCCAAATTTGATCATCAAGTTACAAACAGTGTAAGTGTTCCCTCAAGGGTACAACAGAGGTTTTAAGGTCTGATTGTGAACCTTAAATAAGTTTTTCCAGGTGAAAAGTTCGTATTTGTACCTTTTTATAACCGAACAATGAATAAAAGTCCTGGAGACGAGACGGGGTGTGTGGAGTCAGTACAGCTTAGAACATATCATTTCAGTGGATTATGGTTCAGTTATGTTCCCTGACTAAAGGTACTGAGATGTACCCTTGAGGGTTCCACCCCAGTGACAGTTTTGTACCTTTTTTATTGAGAGTACCGAGTTGAATACAAAAGTTTGAAATCCTCAGTCAAATTACATCTTTTGTAGATTTATTAGGTGATAATAAGTTAACACATCCTCTGTAGGAAATATTTATATATTCATAATTAAATATTGCATTTGACCGCAAATCTATAATGTGCCATAACTTTTGCACAGGCCACTTTCTATGTTTTTTTTCCCATTATGTTAAATTCAGCAAATAAACAGTAATTGTGCATTAAAATGTGTGTTCTTTATAGAGGATGCATGTATGTCGTGAAGTAAAAATAGAGAACTCACCGAAAGCATGGATACATGCATCCAAGAGCAGCTTCAGTGGCGCCGCTTTCCCCAGCGTAAACGACCCCATGACCTCAAGGCCAGCCAGGATCCTACTGGGGCGTCCAACTCAATGCCATCAGATGGCCTCTTCTCCTCTCCTCCCTTCCTCTTCTCTTTCCTCTCCTCCTCTGCTGATGTAAGAGGTTGTCAGAGACTTTCGGGGTGTCCAGCTGACCTGATGCAGCACTGTGGAAGAAATATTAAAGCAATAGTTAACAGTCAGATTTACAGGGCTAACAGTAGCTAACACTAACTCAAGGCTCCACTGCAAAGATAAGCTACTTTAGTTGCTTGAAACCTACATGAAACCTAATTGCACTCAAGTTGCATCATAAACAGTGTCCTGCAACTCACTTGAAACTCAGACGCAACAGTTGCAAGCACAGTTGCACGCATCTCAGCAGTCGGTCATGTGATCACCTTAAACAACACACTTTCAGACCATTTTCACCAGATAGTGGACAAGACAATAAAACAGAGGATGGTTTCTGGGCAGTTGCAAAGGGGATCCTCCTGACTGACTTTGTGAACAGTTGGTAGTTTCGCATTTCGTCAATTTTCATGACAAGAAATGTAAGTTTCTCAGAGCTTATGTTTCTATAACCAGCTGGCGCTAACAGCTGTTTCTTTGTTAGTCTGAAGTTATGGTGATTTATGTAGCTAGATTCAACTTGATGCTCTCTAATTTTAAACAGAGTTTGGATTCATTTGGGATCCAAAGGATGAAAATTATTACAGAAAAGGAGACCAAGATGCGATCTTCGATTAATATTTGTACTTCTAAAAGTAAAAATTGATTAAGTTGAGAAAAATGCTATAAATACATAAACAGCACCAACATGAGTTCATAGCAAGAAAGATACAGTGTTTAAAATATATAAGCTGCAAATTTGGCTAACTAGTAACTGACTGAGTTGCAAGCAACTTTGTTTTGGAATTGCTTCATGTAACTACCAAGTTGGGCAGACATTATGTTGGGGGCAACTCACAACATACAACTAGAGTTTCATGGTGTAAAACCAACCTAAAGAAGCAAAATCTGACCATCAAACATGTCTTGGCTAGGTTTTCTTTAAAACTACTAAGCTTTAAAATGATCTATTTTTAACTACAGTACTTCATTTAAGATGAGCGTCTAAAAGTAGGCTATAATGTTCAAATTGCTCAAACACTCTACAACCCCAAAGGAAGAGCTACATAGCTGACAACATCACATCACGCAAAATGAGTGAGTGCTATTTCAGGCAGGATCTGTAACAGGACTTAATCAGATTCATTCTTCCCTCTAATAACCAATCCAGCATTTTCTGCTGCTTTCAGCCCAACAGCATGTACAAATTGCTTATCCTCTCTTGCATCACTCACTACAGAGTTGCAAACACAACATCAGCGCAACAATTGTGCATCAGGAGCTGGATGAAATGTGTCTCCATGGCAGGCAGCTACACTTAAGCCTAAGATCACTATGTGCAATGCCAAGCGTCAGCTGGAGTGGTGTAAAGCATGCCGGGACTGGACTCTGGAGCAGTCAAAACGTGTTCTCCAGAGTGATGAGTCATGATTCACTATCTGATAGGTGAGGCTGGGTTTTGGCGGATGACCCAGTACCAACAGTAAAGTTTGGTGGAGGAGGGATAATGATCTGGGGTTTTGAGCCCCTTAGATCCAGTAATGTTAATGCTACAGCATACAAAGACATTTTAGGCAATTACATGCTCCCGACCTTGTGGATAAAGTTTGGAAAGACCCTTTGCTGTTCAAGCATGCCTGTCCACATACTTTTGGCCATATAGTATATCACATAATATGGTTTTGGAGAGTGTTATACCAGTGACAGACAGACGTTATGGCAGTCTGAAGCGCAAAATAACAGATCAATTTGTAGAAAATGGGGAGAATGTGTCAAATTCCTGTTGAAAGCTTGCAAATGGGACTTCTTCACTAACATTTCTTTCATGCTATTTGGTGTCCAACTCTGCAAATATGAAATCTCTGTGACTCAAACCCAAGGAATGTGATGAATCCATGTAATGGTTCTTTTTTCCAGCTTTCTTCCCTTCCCTCCCATTCACCTCCTCCATCGACAGCAGTCAAATCATTTGCTTGTTTAATTTTTGTTCCCAGAACTCCCCCATGGCTACCATCAATATTTGATCGCTGTCTCTGGTGTGCCGCCTGCGTGATGCGGCCGAAGCAGCTCACGATTCCACGCAGATGGCGTGCTATCATTCTGGCCCATTGAACTGAACGAGGAGCCGATCAGCGATTACGTAATGCTTCACATGGACACGCAAATTGCTCACTTTCTCATGAGCAATTTGTCATGGGCAGAGTCTAAATGAATGCTTTCAAAAGACTAGCTCCCAAAAGATAAACACTGTAAGTCACAAAAACGCCTTGTGACCTAAACAGCTGATGGTTTGGGGAACAGTATGGAAAATATATCATACGCCTGCCGTCACAGTGATTTCATCAGTATAGCTTTTGTTGACTGCTTACTTATTACTCAGTACTTTGGAGCACTTTACATACTGTGTACACAGTGTATCACTGCTTTCAGAACCATACATGCACAAAATGCACAAACCATGTTTCTTAGGCCCGAAACATACTTCACACAAGGACAGCACTCGGTCAACACACTGCAAACGTTCGGTCCTTCTGTTCAAACTCAACCGCACGTTCTTACGTTGCTGTGGAGGTTAAAACACTCAGTACTGAAGGGGACGATAGAGGACAAATCAGAGAGGGATCTATTGTTATTCCAACAGCCTCAACAGCTAAACGTGGGCAGTAGAGGAGAGTGAGCTGCTTTACCTCTTCACTTGGATTGGAAATTAGATAATTAATTATATTTTTATGCCGTGAGACTCAACTGCTCGTCTGCTATGGCAGTTGAGAAGCACGCTGGTGGTACGAGAATGCTTGGTCAGGCTTGGCTGTCATTATAGCGCCCCCTGCTGTAACGCTCAGAATGCAGCTCGCGCTTGCATCACATTATGAAATGCGTCGTGACACATTTTTGAGTGCAACTACGCGTGAAACCCCGTCTGCATAGCTCAAAGCGTCTGCGTTTGCGTCCTTGCGTGAAGTATGTTTCAGGCCTTAATGTCATCGTTACAGTTTTAGCATTCGAGCTAAATTAGAAATTGCATATGAGGGCTTCAAGTGGCAAAACCATCTATGCATTGGCTCTAACACTGGGAGATTGCCCTCGCTCTCCCCCCATCGCTCAGCACGATGCTAGCCAGCATGGGTGCCTGTTAGTTGACATGGCAGTTAGTGTTCTCCTCTAAGCATGTTGAGCTCTTCAAAGATGTTACATTAGGAGCAGTTTGAAAAGTTGTGGTGGTAATTAATGAATCTCTGAGGGAGTATGTGCTAACATTCACCCTCCCAGCTTTTTAACATTGTGTTATCGGGGGAGACCTATTTAGCGTGTGAAATTGGCAGTGACCCAAAAAGAAACCACAGCGGGGGTTCATACTGCATTTTTCTGAGGATGGACAAAAGCAAGGCGTATGTATATTTTTCTTGGGGGTTTCCACTGCTGCACCTTTTAAATGCCACGTTGGGCTGTGCAACAGCTAGTTCTAGCTAACTGGCTGGCTAAAATTAGCCAAACATCTTGCTTGTTAATTATAGATAACATAACGAAACCAGAGTCAGTATAAGGAGACCTGCCACTTCGTATTTCTCCCATTATATCAAAAACATGACTGCAAAATGCTGGAGGGCGTCTGCCTTCAATGAACGAGGGTGAATAGAGCTAAACGGCTAAAAACAAAAAAATTTAACTTCTAATCATTTGTGCAGGAACTTCCTTCAATTTTGGAAAGTATAAGCCCTGATAGCGAGCATATATCAGTCCTACTGGCTTGATAAGGTCGGCACCCCACTGATTGTTTGCCACTGCTGGTCCACCCTCGGTCACACATACAAGTTTTAACTAGTTTTTAAACTCCCCAAACAGATTTTAAATGCACAGAGACTTTTATTTTGGAAAATAAACTTAGACAAATATAACAAACAAATGAGAAAAAAAAATCATGACTAGGCCTGATATAAAATGATTTTATAGAGAATGTTGTTGCAGACACTGAGCTAGATTAAAATTATTTACTAAACTAATTTACAAAGAAAGGAAGGAAGGAAAAATCAGTAAATTAGACTGTGGGAAATGAGCGATGGTAAGTGGAATTTTGTCTAATACTCTGCTTACACACCAGTGGACCGCCCAGAAAACGCTGAGCAAAACGCCAGTGGACCACCAGATTTGCCATCAGTGGGCCGACAGTGGTCCGCTATCCTCTCGCTATCAGGGAAGATGTATTTTATATTTAAAAAATCTAAGAAAACATACCAGCATCTTTTCGTTTTTCTACAGCAAAGAGGTTTTGTGCAGTAGGATGCTAGCATTATTGCTACTGAGTGCTTACTAGTTGGCTGAGTTGCTCACTGATACTATGAACATACATGAAGTCAGATTTTATACCTGAACTTTAAAAGTGCTCAAACATATTACAGCAGTGCTGAGTACTGTATACTGTACTGTGTTCAGAAAATGAGTGCATTTTCTGTATTAAATGAATAAGACTTTACAAACTATGATCCATAGAAGCTCATTTATTTTAGACTCAAGGAGATCCTTCTAGCATTCAGCCATTATGCAGTGGCAGTCCTCCTCACTACATATCCTCTGACGAAACAATGAAAAACAAAAAATCTCTTATTTTGAAATAAAAGTCACACTGATGACATCACTTGACTTCCTTTTACCTGTTTTCTGAGGATCTATGAAGAAAGGCTCATGGTGAGTCCACTGTGTCTTTCAGTTATCAGAGATTTTCTCATTTAGCTCATGATTTCATACGAAGCTTTTAGCTGAAGTCACTGGTGTGACCGAATTTATTCTGAGGTAGTTGTGAAAAAACAGAATACAAATGGATTAAATTCCATATTTTAGTGGATATTCCATGATTGACAACATGTGGTTTGATGCTCTGTAGCAGCCATTTTGTAAAATGCATTGTTCATTAAAAATGTCTCTGGTGTTTCCTTTATTATGTGTAACACCAATGAGGATCGGTAACAACGGTGACACCTGTGGAGAGATAGAAAAGTGGACGTTTTTTGTAGAATGACCCAGCATATGTGGTGCTGTTAGCAAAAGGAAGGTAAATTGAAAAAACAGCTCTTTGTTTGTCATGATTTAGATACAGGAAGGACCTCAGCAATTAATGCTCCTCTATTACAACTGACAATGACTGACAAACAATGAAAAAAGGCACCTCAGCCGCAAAAACCAGTGTGAACTCCCCAATAACAGTCGTCTCAATGCCTCAGTGTCTCATTGCTCGAAGAAGTGCTATTGCTGAGATAACAGTAGTTGCTTTTCTTTTCCAAACGGAGCAAAATTCTTTGAGAAAGATAAAATATGATGTCTGGAACTTCTGGATCCAGGACCAAACTGGTGCTTTACGGTGAAAATTGATACCAGATTGCAGTATTGTGTAAATTATCTTCTATTTCGGGACTTTTGGGGTTTTTTGATTGGGGTGGATTGTCAAACAAATCCACAGAGAAATTACTAGTTGGAAAACAGCTCTAGTCTTTTGGGTTTTGCGCTGGTCTATATGGTGTAGACACTAACAGATATCCTCTTATAAATCCTCTGAAGTCAGCTCTTCCTATTTCATTACGCTGTTTGAAGACCATCCACGTCTTCGTGTCACCGGTGTAGATGTAGATGGAGAAAGGCTCAATGAGTGATTATTGATGTGCTCTCTCGTTGCTATCTTTGTGCACTGAGGTGTTTGGCAAGGAGCATTTAGGCAGCTTGCAATAAGAGACACGACTTGCAATAGTGGTCAAGGGAGAAGACCACATGCGCTGTAGTCACTAAAAATAGCACTTGTACACTTTCAGAAACAGCGTGTGAGCAATCAGAAGCAAACTGCAACACGGCCAGTACTTTGGAGCAATAGAGGCCAAACATTTTGAGCCAGAGCACTCAAGTTTAAACAAGTGCTTTAGCCCAAAATGCTAAGCTAGCAAAAAATAATCCTGGTGACCTGTAATAAATTCAATTTCATTAATACCTTGTTCCTACTAGCTTTTATCTATATCTATTCATGTTAGCACTCCTTCAGTTATACAACAACAGCAAGAAAGGCCATCAGTGATAATGGTGTTGGTTCCTACTAGCTTTTAGCCATTATTAGCAGTGTTAGCGCTCCTTGAGGTATAAAATAATAGCAAGAAAGGCCATCAGTGATAATGGTGTTGGTTCCTACTAGCTTTTAGCCATTATTAGCAGTGTTAGCACTTCTTGAGGTATAAAATAATAGCAACAAAGGCCATCAATCAGTATAGCGATGGTTCCTACTAGCTTTTAGCCATTATTAGCAGTGTTAGCGCTTCTTGAGGTATAAAATAACAGCAACAAAGGCCATCAATCAGTATAGCGATGGTTCCTACTAGCTTTTAGCCATTATTAGCAGTGTTAGCGCTTCTTGAGGTATAAAATAACAGCAACAAAGGCCATCAGTCAGTCTAGTGATGGTTCCTACTAGCTTTTAGCCATTATTAGCAGTGTTAGCGCTTCTTGAGGTATAAAATAATAGCAACAAAGGCCATCCATCAGTATAGCGATGGTTCCTACTAGCTTTTAGCCATTATTAGCAGTGTTAGCGCTCCTTGAGGTATAAAATAACAGCAAGAAAGGCCATCAGTCAGTCTAGCGATGGTTCCTACTAGCTTTTGGCCATTACTAGCAGTGTTAGCGCTCCTTGAGGTATAAAATAACAGCAAGAAAGGCCATCAGTCAGTATAGTGATGGTTCCTACTAGCTTTTAGCCATTATTAGCAGTGTTAGTGCTCCTTGAGGTATAAAATAACAGCAAGAAAGGCTATCAGTCAGTATAGTGATGATTCCTAATAGCTTTTATCCATAATTAGCTGTGTTAGTTATAAAGTAATAGCAAAATAGGCCATAGATTGTGAAAAAAAGGTGACATTACTATCATATAAAAACCATCGTCATTATTGCTATTAGTATAGTATGCATACATTATTATGCAGTATAGACACAGCCCTTGTGTCCCTCAAGAACAACTGACATGATATTACATGAAGTTAATATGTCAAAATCCCTTCACATTCAAACCATAAATGATAATAGTGACGGTTCCTACTTGCTTTTAGCAAACAATCAGCTGTGTTAGCATTCACTGAGTCGTAAAATATCAGCAAAAAAGGCCACAGTTTGTGAAAACTTGCAAAAAAAAGTGTCATTACTGTCAAATTAATACCGTCAAGTCATACTGCTTAGGCCAGGAGAGTTTGTGTCCACTTTCTGGACAGCCTGTCTGAAAAATCAACAAAAAATATAGCAAATAAACAGTCTAATCACATTAAATTCCCTGTGATGTTTAAGAATAAGTATGTGCTAATAGAAGAGCTCTCTATGTAAGAGCTAAAGCCCTCTGTGGCTGATGGATGACAGACAGAGCCAAACAGCCTTCAGCCAAAACGTAAGCACAGGTAATCAAATTCAGTGATGACATCACATATTGCGTCACCTTGGAGCTTTGTTCCATTGCCGTAGAGCATCAGTGGAACAGTCAACTCTTATTACGGTCAGCGTGCTCCTAGGCTTCCCTTGTTACAAAGAAGCATACCTTAGTACATCAACAATATACTTAAAGTACTTAGAGGATACTAAAAGTACCTTTTTAATTCCATGCTTTCATGCATTTTCTTTATTTATGAAGTATAATTTTAAAGTAACACATTTTAAATCATACTTTAGTACGCTACAAGGACGTACACTTAAATAAATGTATTTCTTAATGCACTGAAGCATACTTAAAAGGATGGTCATCAACTTAAGTGTTCTATATAGAAGTATGCTTTAAACATACAATGCATTTTAAAGCATGCTTTGGTGCATTTTAGTTGCAGTCTAACTCAAAATAACTCACAATCAAATATGTCAGTACACCCAGTTTTTTTTATATATATTTCAAGTGTGGTACAACTTGTATCTTAACAAATGCTTAAGTTATCTTCATTGCAACATAAGTTGTTCCAATTTAGATACAGAAAAGCACCTATAGGCATAGAAGATGTATTTCAATATTATTTATATATATATCAATTATTAAAGAGCATACTTATGAATGTATTTAAGTGTATTTAGTGATATTGAAATCTAATTTAAAATACATTTAAAGTCCATTTTAGTAGCAATAAAACTTAATGAGTAGCACTGAAGTGTATCAGTACATCCAGTTGTATACTGTATTTATAATATATTCCAAGTGTAGTAACAGTTATGTCTGCAAATTACATACTCAAATCTACTTAAGTGCAAAGTTGTTAAAAAAAACACTCAAAAGCACAACTAAATGCATTTTGTGAGCTCAGACCATGCCTTCAACATGGTGGTGGTAGTATGAGGGAAGACCAATTGAAGTGGGGGGGGGGACTCTGAGGACTTGGGCTGGAGTTCTGGGCAGCTTCTGCCTGTAGCTAGAAGGCCAGATCCCCCCTCGTAGTGGTAGCAGGACTGATGCAGGACTGAGGAACAGAGAGAAGACGGGGTGGCGGTGGGGATTACGAACACTTCGTCACAGGAACGGGAGGCGAGGATGTGAATTTATAGGGCGTTAGATTGGAAGAAGGAGGGGTTTCTGCCATGCTCCTCCCCCCAAACTTCAGTTATAACATTACTACATTTCATATACTTAGAACCTTTGCCTTTACTAAAGAACTGCTGAAGAATCATCAGTGTGTACTTTCTACCTAGGAAAGCATGAGCGCTAGAAAGTTCCCGTTCAAGTGATTAGCATAACAACACAAACAATGAACATTTTAATACTGACCAATTGTTTTGTATCAAATGGATTTTCAGTCAAATCACACCAACCCGGTCATCTTTAACCAAAGGCTTATTTCCTTGTCTTTCTTTATTCGTAGCTATGCAGTATTATAAAACAGTTAGTTCCGGTCATGCAAGCTGATTGGTTGAGAACTGTTCTAACTGTGCTGTTATTTCGCCATAACATCACGTTTTTTTCACACACTGCATCACTCCGGTGAGATGCCATTGCTAAGCAATGATTTGACGGCTGTAGGAGACGCTTAAGCCATTTGAACGTTTTTACTTATTACTTTGCCACAAACAGAAAATGGACACTTTTAAGATCACATTTGACCGACAGCCGATTTGGTCAGACTATGAAGATGAGGCTACACTAAATTCCTAAACTGTCATCACCACTGAGCAGCTTTTCAGTCGGCAGCTGTGACAGAAGAACAGCTAAACAACCTGGAATCAGCCAGAAATGAACCCAACACCAACACAAAACTGAGCTAAACCTGATATTGCGGCAGTTTTATGGCTCAGTCTGATTTGGTCAGACTCTGAAGATCAGACTACACGTTTGGCGCATAGTATTGGGTTTATTTCTGGCTGATTCCAGGTTGTTTAGCTGTTCTTCTGTCACAGCTGCCGACTGAAAAGCTGCTCAGTGGTGATGACAGTTGGGGAATTTAGTGTAAGGAGCTGGAGAACGAAACTGCCGGCTGTGCAGCGAGTGGGCAGAGTTCGTTACTCTGACGTAGCAACAAGCTGCTTGTTAAGGAACTATAATTTGGTGAAGGAACTGCGAACATTAAAACATATTAAACGCCGCGTTCACAGCCCAGTTTATTAATTTATTACTTTATTTATTAACTGTTGTATAAAAGCAATAGAACACTCGAGGAGTGTGTTATCGCCAATAACATCACGGCTGTGATGATCTACGGCGACCAAATCACAGCCGTGATGTTATTTCACGATAACACACTCCCTCTCAGGTTCTATTGCTTAAGTAACTCAAATATAGAGGTCCAGGTGAACTGATCTGAATCTTATTCTTCCTTTGACTGGAATGAGACACGTTTAATAACCCTGTGCAACACAAACCGTGTTTTATCCTGACATTAATGACTTTGGGCATAATTACGGTTGTCATGGAGATGCCTTCCTGTGATTGATTGAACGGTACTTGTGTCAATAGTCCAATACAGTCAAGACATAGTGGAAGCCTTTATTATTAATGTGAATGAATCATGACCTTTTCACCTCTCTTAATGGCAGGGACCTTTGTGGAGCATGAGCTGTTAATAAACTCCAGGAGGGAACCCTCGGGGCCTTCTAGGTACCGGAGAAGGCCTAATGATTACTGGGAACCACAAATAAATATCGGTACCTGTTTTTTTTTTGTTTATTTAATATGATTATCTTGCCTCTTGTATTTCAACTCTGCACATACTGTCGTAAATTGTTGGAAATAAGAAGGATAAAATAGTAAAATGCTAAAAGGTAAATTGTCCAGTCGGGATTTTTTCTCTGTGGTCTCTAGATTGATACAGCCAAGCAAGCTTTCCCATTGGTTAGGCCTTCATGAGGTGAACTACACACCTAAAACAGATGGTTCTACAAGGGTTCTTTAGTAAAGGAAATGGTTCTATTTAGAAGCATGAGTTCTTTGCATGTGGAATGGTTTTTCAGAGTGGTGGAAAATGTGTTGTACGTGGTTCTACGTGGAACCTTTTTGAGAATGATTAGCACCAAAAAGGTACTGTATAGCTTGTAACAGTAAAAGAAACCCTTTTAATGCTACATAGAACCAATATCAAAAAAGTTCTATATAGAACAATATAGACCATTTCACCATGCAAAGCACCATTTCAGCTGATGGTTCCACAGACTTAAAAAAGATGGTTCTTCAAGGGTTCTTTCATAAAGGAAATGGTTCTATATAGAACCATGAACACTTAAAGAACCCTTTGCATGATTAAAGGGTTCTTATCATAGTGAAATGATTCAGATTGATACCTTTTTGAAAAGGGTTCTATATAGCCCCCCAAAAAGGTTCTACCATTGTTACGATGTCAAGTTTGTTACAATCGCAGAATCCTTTTTGGTGCTATATAGAACCAACACATTCTCCATCTCTACTTCGCCATGCAGACAACCCTTTAATCATGCAAAGGGTTAACTGAAATATAGAACCTATATAGAACATATATAGAATCTATATGGAACCATTCCCTTTACTAAAGAACCATTGAAGAACCATCTTTTTTTAAGAGTGCATGGTGAAGTGGTTCTTCAGATTAATTGAGAATGTGTTTTATATGGTTCTTTATAGTTTCAAATAGGGTTCTTCTATTGTTCCAAGCTTGACATTATAACAATAGAAGAACCCTTTTTTGGCGCTATATGGAACAGTTTCCAAAAAGGTGCTGTATAGAACCATCTACAGCACAATCTCCATCAATCTGAAGAACCATTTCATTGTGCAAAAAACCCTTTAATCTTGCAAAGCACTCTTTACGTGTCCATGGTTCTATATAGAACCATCCTTTTCAAACGTGCACCATTCCAATATAATGTTGTATTTTTTATTTTTCCAGATCTTTTTCCCTATATTTGGATTTTTGTAATTGGGAATTGGGAAAATGATTGTGTGGTATTCCACTCCAGGAGCTGCTCTATCGATTCCCATCACTTATAATCAGATTTGGAATCGACTCCTACATTTCTAAAATCAAACAGCCCTCGATAAAGTATTCTTGCCATGAACTGATGTGAACTGCCAGCAAATCCTAGTCCAGATGAATCCAGTCCCTCAGCAGCCGTGTTTCCTGCCAGAGACGGATCCTCTCCTCACAGCGCAGCGAGCGGAATAATGAAAGTATAAATATATCTGTCTAATTTTCACCGTATTCCTCTGTGAATCTGTGCATTCATGGCTACAGATGATGCCGGGGGCCACTGTGCAGCACAAAGGAGACCTGCCCTGACTTGCCCCGTCCATATAACACAAACATGCACATGTGTGCGTTCACACAAACACAAATACTGTCTGCTCGGCTATACTTTAAATGCAAACACACAAGAGACACACTGTAAACCACTCCAGGCCTTGTACTAACGAGTCACTCACAGATAATACAGTCAAATAGACATATTTCATTATTATTGCATTTAACAATCAGTTTATTCTGTTTATGTGAGGTTAAACACTAAAGTCAGCCTCATGCTGGGTCCAGTTTCCCAAAAGGTGAATATTAATAATTTTAATTATTGTCCAAAAAAACATGTAAGGCCATTTTTGTCGATTACTACTTTTCTACATCATTTAAACACAACAGCTGTCCTTTATATTGTGTGAAAATTTCATGATGAATGGATCAATAGAAATGCTACAAAACGTATAAATCGTTAAGAACATATTTGCCTTCTTTTGTGAAGATATCATTTTGAATATCACTGTTGTTGGGACAAAACCTTGTATCTCCATTTTTGTCGTTTTTCAGTTTTTGACCAAACTGAAAGACAATTTCCTCAAGCAAAGGTCCGGAACATCAAAATGCCTAACTTGCATCATGATTCAGTGTCATATACTGTTTACTGGAGTAGCCTAGTAGGTATATCAACATCTTATACAGTCAACAACTGAATATCAAATCAAATAAAGTACAGTTCAGTCATATTTCAACAACATTTATCATCAGTTTTCTCTTTTTAGATCACGCCATGTGAAATAACTTCCCTCTGACTCACTTTCTTCTCCGACTGCTGTGTCTCGCCTCGTCCCTCCTGTGTGCGTCACTCACTCGAGTCTCAGTACTCATCGTAATGCACAGATCTGATTGGCTGAGTAGCGTCATGTGTCATATTTACCTTCTTCAAGGCGTCACCACATAAATGCTGGGTATGTTTTGTGTCAAGAACATAACAGAGTCTACAACACCATCTACATTTGTAAAGCCCAATCCACTTATTTCTCCTCACTCCTGCTATTGTGTTTAGTCCTACATCAGCGGCGTATCAGGCTGGGAGTGTTGGACATTAGGATATTAGGACCACAGACAGTTCTCAGAAAGGTCTGACCAGTGGTGTTTTATTACATTTCTATCTTGTCTTTATGCTGCAAAATGAATACTATCCACTATACAGTAGCCATGAATTGCTATCTCAAGCTTCTTTGGAGGTTCCTTGTTTGAACCATGCAATGTTTTCTTCTATAACATTTATGGAATATGTATTAATGCAGATATGAGCAATTTACAAAACCAGAAACTGGATTTTCATCTTCGTAGGTGAGCAAGCAAGTCTAAACAGTTGTTTAGCATGTGCTCAAATGCTGTTTTGTATTGTGGCTGTTGTACAAGACTGTTTGATGTGAAGAAAGCTGCAGTTGTGCTGTTGGTTTTATCTTAGCATGGCTGTCTTTGTGGAGAGGTGTGAATTGTTTTCGCAGCAGGGGGACCTTACCCCCCCCCCCTTTCACACCTCATTTTTCACTAGCAGCTCAACGTTTCACACACAAAGTTCATCTGATAACAGAGTTATGAAGAAAACATTGGGTCAACTTCCATTCTGACAGTCAAATGGCCACTAAGGGGCTTGCAAAAAGAGGTTTACTAGGTCAAAGCTAAACAGTGACTTAGCCGTTTAACTGTAAGTTTTGTACCTATCAAATGCAACCAAGTGAAAGACTTGTTATGGTGCAGAAACTTCAGAGTATTTGAAATACTGAGGCAATACTAAGTTATTCTAAGAAATACTGTCCACCTTAAAATAACATGGCATACCCCACCACACCCCACCAAATCCCACACCACTCAGGCCTGATTGAGTGGAGTCTCGCTCCAGCAGAAATATAGATGTTGGCATCATACACCGATCAGGCGTAACATTAGGACCACCTGCTTGTTTCTACGCTCATTGTCCATTTTATCAGCTCCACTTACTATATAGGTGCACTTTGTAGTTCTACAGTTACAGACTGTAGTCCATCTGTTTCTCTGCATACTTTGTTAGCCCCCTTTTACCCTGTTCTTCAGTGGTCAAGACCTCCATGGACCCTCACAGAGCAGGTGCTATTTGGGTGGTGGATAATTCTCAGCACTGCAGTAACACTGACGTGGTGGTAGTGTGTTAGTGTGTGTTGTGCTGGTCTGAGTGGATCAGACACAGCAGTGCTACTGGAGTTTTTAAACACTGTGTCCACTCACTGTCCACTCTATTAGACACTCCTACCTCGTCAGTCCACCTTGTAGATGTAAAGTCAGAGACGATAGCTCATCTGCTGCTGCACAGTTTGTGTTGGTCATCCTCTAGTCCTACATCAGTGGTCACAGGACGCTGCCCACAGGACGCTGTTGGCTGGATATTTTTGGTTGCTGGACTATTCTCAGTCTGGCAGTGACACTGAGGTGTTTAAAAACTCCAGCAGCACTGCTGTGTCTGATCCACTCAGACCAGCACAACACACACTAACACACCACCACCACGTCAGTGTTACTGCAGTGCTGAGAATGATCCAGCACCCAAATAGTGCATTGGGAAGTCAAACCTCTCAGGACTGATGGATTCTTGACAGGGCATTTGCTCAAAACCACAAAACTCTCCTTGGAAATAACCACTGAATTGGATCAGCACCCATTCACAACAAAACTTGCACATCGCAGGCCTTGCAAACCCAGAATTTATGACAGAAGTATCCAAACCTAATCGAGCTAAAAACTGGTGCCTTCAGCAATAAATAATGCGGTCTGATGATGCTGATATGGTCTTTCGAGCTTTCCCGTACATCTGGATGCATTTACATTTGGAGGAAGCCAAAGGCTGCCTTCAAACCACATCGTCAACACAGTTGAACATTGTATCTTGTGGGTGTCAGTAGGTCCAGTGATTGGTCCACAAGCCCAAATAACAGCCAAGGTTGAGGTTGTTTTAAAGGACCAATCGATGTTTCCTCAGGCTGTTTCCATATTCCAAGATCCCATGGCCTCATATGGCCCCTTACACACTGCTAAGCAAATGCATAAATGGTTTCATTAAAATGCTAAATACAAACGCTTCTCATGGCCAACCCCAATGGCCATACCTTCCATTAGGGAACCTTCACTAAGAGTTCTGGAGCTCGTCATGCAGAAATGAGATTTCTTCAAGAATAGTTCCACATCCCACAGAGTTTAAAACTTGTACGAGTTCCACAGCTCTTCTTAAGGCAAAGGGTGTCTATTTCTTATTATGTACTTGATGTTTTCATTACTGTGTCCACCAGCAGTATTTAGATTAACATCTGCTCTTTGTGCCACAATGCCTTTGACAAAATTCTAGCTTCTTCTTTTTATACAGAGCACCTATCATTGCCTATCTAGTATATAAGGAACTAAAACCATTGCATTCTCACTTCTTACCCCCAGCTCAATGATAACACTGTGTCTAAATTAATATATTTAATTTGCCTTGTATAATGACAGTGTATTGCATCAGTACATCAACTCTAAATACTATTGAATCACTATAATATACATAAGATTCCCTCGTATTTAGTAGGTGGTCGCTATAGTGTTTCAGGTGGTTGCTAATGTATTGCAGGTGGATGCTAGAGTGTTGTTAAATAATTACTACATGGCTGCTATAGTATTTCTGGTGGTAGCTAGCTGGTTGATATGGTGTTCCAGTTGGTTTGCAAGGGTTCACCACATAATCACTAATTAATTTGTTAATTTGTTAATGAAATGGCTTATGGAAACCATTTTCTCGACCCATTGTAACGTTATTTATTTAGGTTTGTGCCTCATATTAGTTCAAGTAATTATATGAGATAAGAACAACTCTACTCAGCCAAATGTAATAAATTATATATTATTCTAAATCTCAAAATAGGGGAAAATCAAGCTCCACAAGTGTTTAAGTCCATGCTTCCACTGTGAAAAGACAACTCAATGCTATGGGTCTGAAAGGATGTGCATCTGTTAAAAAGCCCTTACTGAGAAAAGGAAATAGAAGAAAAAGAAGAAAATTTGCTAATCAAACAAAGAAACTGCTGGTGTTCTCAGAACAATGGACTGACCGGACCAGAGTCCAGACCTCAACATCACTGTATGTGTTTGGGATTATTTGGATCGTGAGAAGCAGGAAATGCAACCAACTTCTAAGGCTGAACTTTGAAGATGTAGAAAAGTACTGGAGCCATGACCATGTTTATGAACATTTTGTGTCCCTAAGTGAACTGGGGGTTATTGTTGCATGTTATTTTGTATAGAAGAATGAAAGAAAGTAGGAAAAATGTGATAAGCAAGACTTTTTGACAAAGGACACCAAAACAACTAAGAACTAAGCACAGAAAGCACAATTAAACTACAGACTCAGGCTTCTCTGGGGGGCTCGGAGGCCCTAAGCGACTGGTTACACTGCTAATATCAAGAAACAGGCCTGAAGTGCAGAATAAAAAAAAACACTTTTGAAAAAAAAAAGTTCTTTGGTGAAGAACATAGGGCAATAGTCACGAGCATTTCCTTCTTCTGAGTCAGCTGCACGACAAAAAGCACCATTTGAGGATGGAAATGGAAATTTTGTGCACAGCGTCAAGCAACTGCTGAAGTTGTTGCAGAAAGCCGCTCAGACGTTGCATGAGGTCTGCGCTATACATTGTTGGCTCATTATTATCTCAATATCGCCTGATATCGCAGAAAGCTGCAATATGCAAACGAGCCCTTTGATACATGACAAACAATTTCATTGTGTGCTGTCGGCCTGCTGAACAATGTCATACATTCCAGATGAATTCCTGTAGGCGTTTTGATGAGTCAAAGGATGATTTAACAATGGTAAATAAGTTTGGCAAAAATAGTGCCTCGCACTCAGGTGTTTGTAATGTATTACAAAGCATGCAACCACCAAATATTGCAATATAATCGCTAAATGGCATTTTGTCCATATTGCGCAGGCCTAAATTGCACAGATGGAAACTTTTCAACCTAAACAATGGGGAAAGTAAAACACATATGTCCATATGTGAGAAAGATCAAAGTAAAATGCGACTTGATGCAGCTGCGATATGCGCTCGCAATGGATTGCAAATTACATTCAGTTTACTAAAGTTGCAGCTAACCAAACAGACTGCACACAGGACTGCCCACTCACTGTGCATGCTTTAGGCCTTCATGCAAGTACACATAGCATTCAGTGCATTCTAAAATGTGACACAATTCATAATGCAACGCAAGCACGAACTGCATTCTGAGCGCTGCAGCAAGAGGCGCTATAGCGACAGCTAAGTCTGGGCAAGCTGTCTTGTCCTGCCAGCATGCTTTTGCCTGTTCAATGGTTATAGCAGACCAGTTTCTTGCAGAACCGGCTCGCTAATATAAACATATATACAGTCGTGTGAAAAAGTTTGTGCACCCAAACTTTGATGTCAAATGATGTTTTGTTTTGTTTTTTTTTTTAATTCCATATAATTCAACGGTTATGATGTAAACAAAGTCGTTCAGAGGGGTTTGATGTGAAATTGTTTCATTGTAGAGACAATTACAGTGTCAGAATTGTTCACAGTGGTGGTGATAGGAACCAGACGTTCGATTGCTTCTAAAAACTCCCTCACAGAAAGTTATTACATGTAATGGTAATGGATGCACTGTTTGAGACCTGAGACATAGTTTTGCGATAATTCTGGGATAATATTTTGCTCCAAAACGTATTTTTAAAAATCCATGCATGGCAGGAGGGGTGCATGTTGTAAGGCTAACTCCAAAGAAAACGTTTTTATTTCAGATTTCCACTCTTTTACCATCATCAACATTACATATAAAAACTCACATGTAGGTTCACGTTTTGTTTTGGGAAGTAAATAAAGTGGCTATATTTATGTTGGCATAAGAACCCCTGGTTCCTATCACCACCACTGTAAACTAATCACAGTCTGTAAGTTTCGCCACAATGAACCCCTTCACTTCAAACCACTCTGAATGAATTTGTTTACATCTCAGTGAATGAAGTATGCAGAATATTTTTAAATTACAAGTGATGTTTGCTGAATTTAATAGCAGCACATTGGTTGGATAGCTTCCTGTATCTTGCCTTAAACTAAATATGTATTACATTTCCTTTTCATTTTCTCTAACCCTGAATCTGGCCCTAATCCCAACACTAAACCTAACCTTCACTGAAGACCTGAGCCTAATCCTCACCATAATCCTAAACCTAAACCTAATCCTGATACATTTGAGAATCAAATCAATTCACCAGATAGTTTGTTATTAATTTGAACATCTATAGATGATCTACTGGGGGCTATCCAAATAAAATGGGACCAGTTTATCAAATTGGGGAATAAAACATAAAATGTGGCCTGTGCAAAAGTTATGGCACATTTTTTATGTTTTATTTTCTTCCAATATGTAAATAAATAAAAAGATGCACTAAAGTTTGCAGAAAATGCCATGTTTACACTTCCCTGTATGCAATGTATTATCTTTTTAACTTCTGTAAACAAAGCATAATCTGACCAGGATGTATTCAAACTTTTGCATATGATTGCATGATACATCATCACCACTTCATTCCAATAGTAAGGCAGCTGTTGTTGTTGCTGTTGGAATAACAGCAGACACCCAGATAGCAAGAGGATAGTGGGTCACTGTTGGCCCACTGATGGCAAAGCTGACGGCCCACTGGCTTTTTGCTCAGCATTTTCCAGGCTGCCTACTGGTGGTTAAGCAGAGTCTTAGGCAAAATACCACTTTTTTACATTTTTGCACTCAAAGTCCGATTTATGTATTTTTCCTTCATTCTTTCCTTATTCTTAGTAAATTAGTTCAGTAAGCCATTTTACAGGGTAATTCAAAAAGATTTTAAAGCACCATATTTTCACAACCAAGAGGCGCCTAGGAACCAATCACATACTAATTGTAAGACGGGGTCATAGAGTTTCTGACTGTCAGTGGAAGATGGCTCCCTTCAGTCTGAGAGGAGATGTGACCCCTGAGCAGAAAGCGTTCTGCGTTCTCCACTTCAATAAGAGTGAATATGTCATAACTGTGCAGCGTGATTTTCGTGGGCAGTGAACCTCGAACAGCTCAGCGCGTTCGTCATTGGTTCCACAACACTGGATGATCTCCGAAATCGCACTGAAAGAGCCGCGAGTGCAGCGACACCCGACATGCTCAATCCAGTATGGGATGAGTTTGACTATGGTGTTGATGTTGTCCGTACAGCTGGAGAAGGTTCAGACTGAGACCTTGTAAAACTACATAATTTACATAGTTTACTGCATTGTTCTTTGATTTACAAGTGAAATAAATCATTTTGAAATCGGATGAATCTCCCTGTAATAGTAATATCCTAAATAAGCTGGTTATACAGCTGTAGCCAATCCAGCTCAGTGTCAGCAACATTTTCAACAAAATCATTTTATTTGGAGGCCTATTTGCTTGAATTTATGTCTGCTATCTGGGTACTAATTTGCCTTGTCACCCCCTTCACTACTGAATGTTTAAACAACCACAGTCACTTAGGAACACACCTTATTTCAACACCAGTAATCAAATCAGTGCTATGTCACAGCAGTATTTTGTGCTTATCCTGAGAATGATCTAACCAAGACAGTGGAAAAAACAAAAAGCCTTTTAAACTTCATCTTCCCAGTGATCAGGAACTCGCACCAGCCACACATTTCACTGGAGGGTTTCATAAAGAAGCATTCACTTTATAAAGGTGCTTTCCCACTGCCCGTTGAAAAACAAGAACTGACCCAACCTAGTTCATTTCCCATCTGCCTTTCCACCTGAACCATTTGAGTAACCACAATTAACAATTCAATGGTTTTTATGTCACTCTAAAGCATCTAATTTGGCTAATTCGCTACCTCACATGCTAGTGAGCTTACCTTATTAGTTGATATGCAACAATACACTGTCCTGTTCTGCACACACACTCGCACAAAAGCCTACATCTACACAGAATCATGTGTAGAATCAAACAAAGCTTGTCTCTGACAAGTGTGAAAACTAGTGCAAAAACATTTGTTCTGTGGATGCTAACAACATCAGCTTCTTCACTAGCTTATGGGACCTTATGGTGAACTCTTTACAAAGCACAAATTGCTAAAAACAGCAATCAATGCATTCTGGTGCACTTCAAGCTGTAGCGCTTGGCAGCTTCATCTTCTTCTAGAAGAGTAAAGAATTTGCTAAATTGTCGTTAGCTTTAGCTGCAACTGTTAGCAATAGCAGAGGATCCCTCTTATTAGCTTATAGCAGCTCTACCTGCTTTTAAAAGCTGGAAAACAGGAAAAATGTAAAAAACATACATTATAAATTTGCGTACATTCGACAGTAAAGGCTTAAACACAGCAAGACTTTGCCATTATTGCCAATGTTTAGTCTGTTATGTTTGTATTTATTGTATATTGTGTTAAACGGAGCTGCTTCCATGCTGACTGGATGCAAGTTATCCACCCAAAAGTGTAGCCAAACATTATGTTTACAAACATTCTGATTTGGTCTATTACTGATCCTTTTTTTCGTCAGCATCTTTTTATATTACAACCCCAAAGTGGGTGTGGCTTCAACCAGAAATTAGTTTGAGGTGTAGTAAATGGCAATGCTGCTCTCCACATGGCTGACTGGGGTTCGATTCCCCTCTCAGGCATGCACACCAGACTAAACCAATAAGCATCCTTGTGCAAGACTCCAAACTTTCTGTTCGCCTGCCGCCGTAACGTGATTATTCTGTTCTCTGGATAAGAGTGTGTTTTCACTTGTAGCTCACGGGAACAAGTGAAGAAATTCTGTGTGATTTTCATTTTCACTCCATACCACATTGTGTATGTAAAAGAAAACATTTTGCATTATGATTCCAATTTGATGAAAAGTATCTGTGCTGTGTAGTCTTTTACACTTTGGCCGTGCTTCTGTCATATTTTGTCATTGAAAAGAAGACAAAATTCAGAGGTGCCAACACAAATGTTGCTAATATTATTCCAGCTAACTATGATTCATTACCTAACTATGTAATACTACTGTAAATACAAAATATTGTGTAATTATATAGTACTTACAATGTAGTAAAGCTAGATAGTTACGTAATGAATTACAGTGAGCTAAAATGAATGTAATTTACAGTAAGCTAAATTCATTTTAGCTCACTGGAATTCATGACTTGACTAGATAAATATGTAATTACTATTGTAAATACTATGTAATGTGTAATTATATAGTACTTACAATGTAGTAAAGCTACATAGTTACATAATAAATTACAGTGAGCTAAAATGAATGCAATTTACAGTAAGCTACATTCATTTTAGCTCAAAGTAATTTGTTACTTGACTAGATAACTATGTAATTACTATTGTAAATACTACTTTATGTGTTATGTTACATAGTACTTACAATGTAGTATATAGTAACATAGTTACATAATGAATGTGTACATAATTACAAAATAAATGTAATTTACAGTGAGCTACATTCATTTTAGCTCACTGCAATTCATTACGTAATTACATAACTATGTAATTACTATTGTAAATACTATTGAAAATACTATGTTATGTGTAATTACATAGTACTTACAAAGTAGTACGTAGTCACATAATGAATTACAGTGAGCTAAAATGAATGTATCTTACTGTAATTACTAAGTATTACTTTGCAAATACTATGTAATTACGCAATTAGTTTACATTGCTACATTTAAATAGTACAGCAAAACAACAGTAATAACCCTACATTTGTACAGGTTAAAAAGTTCACATGTACTCACCAATAAACCACAAGCTCTTGCTTCTCTTGCAGAATGCAGAGGTCTAAATATTGCACTACATGACTCCCCAGTTGACATAAAAGCGCAAGCAATGCAAGCAGCTAACTGCTTCTCTCACTTTCAGAACCCACTCAAAGGGACTAAAAAACACATCAAATGCCAGAGAGAGAGAGAAAGAGTGAGAGAGAGAGAGAGAGCTTTGCACTTAAAGACTTGCAAGGACTACAACTGCAACACTAAAACAACTAGAAACTACAAGCAGATTTGTACAGCTGGAAGTTACTTAGCAAATGAGATCGTTTCACCGACATGTCAGTCTTTTTTTCGCAAAATCTGATTCACTCACCACTAAAGCGTCCAGTCCAGCCATAGTGCGTGTGACTGAGGTTTGAGGAGAATAGCGTGTAGTTGCTCAGGCTTCAATCAGCTGACTGCTACTAACCCAACTGTCCACCGAGCCTGCTTATAAACACCAACCCACAGAGCAGACATGTGGCCCATATGACGCCACACGGCAGCCAATGAAGAACAGCAAGAGACAGGAGAAGTGAGAGAGATCGAACGGGGGGTGAGAGCGACGGAGCGGAGAGTGAGCGAGCTAGAGAGAGAGAGAGAGAGAGAGAGAGAGAGAGAGAGAGAGAGAGAGACGGATGGAGGACAGATAGAGGATGACACTGGGTGCTGTTTGAAAGCCTTGGTTCACACATGAGGAGGGCATGTGTGACCTCTGTTCTGGAGGGAGGTGAAAAGACAGAGAGAGAGAGAGAGAGAGAGAGAGAGAGAGAGAGAGAGAGAGAGAGAGAGAGAGAGAGAGAGAAAAGAAACAGTAGTGACATCATGGAATACAGTAAAGTAACATTTAAATGAAAAAGAATGATAGAGGAAGAGACAGAAAGAGACAGAAATAGTAAAAGAGATAGACAAAGGAAAGTGAGAGTGAAAGAGTGAGAGAGAGATAGGGAGAAAGACAGGCAGAGAGAGATAGAGAATGAATGAGCGACCATAAGAGACAGAGCAAGAAAGAGAGAGAGGCAGAAATGGTGAAAGAGACAAAGGAGAAAGAGAAAAAGAGAGAAAGTGAAAAAGTGAGGGATAAATGGAAACAAAGAAAGAGAGAAAAAGAGTGAGAGAAAGAGAGAGGAAGAGAGAAAGACAGAAAAGAGAGATAGAGACAGAAAAAGCGAGTGAGAGAGAGAGAGAGAAGAGAGAGGAGAGAGAGAGAGAGGCAAAGACAGAGAGGAGAGATGAGAAAGAGAGAGCGACAGAGAGAGAGAGAGAGAGAGAGGGAGAGAGAGAGACAGAGAGGAGAGATGAGAAACAGTGAGGACATGAAGAAATACAGTGAAAACAATTTAAAAGAAAAAGAAAGAGAGAGAGAGACAGAAACAGTGAAAGAGATAGACAAGAGAGAGGAGAGTGAAACAGAAAGAGAGAAAGTGAAAGAGTGAGTGAGAAAGAAAGTGAGAGAAAGAAAGAGGGAGAGAGACAGGCAGAGAGAGGTAGAGAGACAGAAAGAGAGAGAAAAGAGACACAAAGAGCAAGAGAGAGAAGAGAGAGAAAATGTGAGAGAGGAGAAGAGAGACAGAGAGAGAGAGAGACAAAGAGAGAAAGAGAGAAAGGGAGTAGAGAGAGAAAGATACACAAGTATGCACAGTGAGGACGTATGGAAACGGTGGAATAGAGTCACAAAGGCATTTCAAAAAAAGGGCCAGAATGAAAGAGGCAGAAAGGATGAACAGATGCAGCAGATGTGATGTCTCTGCTACTCACTCTGGCAGGGCTGGAGCAGCAGCTGTCCGGTACAGCTGCGCGTGTTTCAGCTCTGCAGGTCTGCAACCCTTCACAATCTCAGTTCCTCCTACCGCCTCCTCCAAAAAGTCACAAAGTTCAAGTGTGAAAGCGTTAAAAAACAGCTAACCGTCACCGCAGCATTGATCACGTCGTCAATGCTTACCTCTCAGTGTGTGGACAAAGTCTACTAAAGCGATAGTTTGATTAAAACGTGCTCAATTTATTTCTTACCCCAAGTGTAACTGATCAGTCAACAAAGGTTTGGTGTCTGAAGTTTGCTTCTTTAGTTTTGCATGGAGCTATGAAGCTAATGTAGCTAAGTAGAGGGAGAGAGAGAAGAGAGAGGAAAGAGAGAGAGAGAGACAAAGACAGAGGGAAGAGAGAGAGAGAGAGAGAGAGAGAGAGAGACAGAGTGAGGGAAGAGAGAGAGACTGATTACCTCAAATATTTTAAGTTCAATAATTCATTTATACTTAAGTAAATTCGGCACTAATTCCATTTGTTTTGTTGATATTAAAATGATTGAGTATTGGGAACTCATGTTTAAGCTGTTCTAACCCAAAATAATTAAGTAATTGTAAATTAAATTAACCACTGGGCCATCATTTTGACAAATTCATATTGTATTGTATTGCAGAGATATGATCATAGGTATTTGTAACAAGGTCTTGCCCACCTTAATGTCACTATAGACCACCTCTCCAAACACTGACAGTACAGTCCAGAGTCCAGATGTAGCCTCTGTAGCATTAAGCCACAGCAGATCTGCTGTCAGCAAAGAGGAACTCAGTATCTCAGCTCTCCCAACACTGATTTTTGATCAGTACTGATCGGCATGAGTCACAAAAGTTTATAAATCTAGTTGACACAAGTGAAGGTAGGCTGATTACAACAATGCAATACACAGATGGTGAAGAGACATGCCCAATATGTAAATAAATGGTACTAAGAACCAACAGCAAAGTGTTTTACTCAAGAAGGTTGCATTGACCAAACATTTATCAAGTAAAGCTGAGAGTCTAAACTACATTGCAAGAAGTTTGTTTAACTTAAAGATTCCATTTAATGGGAAATTCTCAAAATAAAGTTATGGAAAAAGCACGAAAGTCCAAATCATTTAAATATAAACATTTACGCCGCCTATCACGTTAAGACACACTAAATTTTCAACAGTCTTTAAAAACAACCCATTATTGGCCTGTTTGTATTTGCATTTAAAGTCAAGTTAAATAAAAAATAGTGAATATAATACATTTAAATAAAGTTCCCTCAACTCAAAATATGCTGAAAAAAACAATCTTACTCAAAATGACTGAGTTACTATCTCAACAATTAATTTTTGAGTTAATTTGATTTTTTCAGATTAAGTTACTCCAAATTTCTGTAGAATTTAAGTTCTGTTAATTTATTTTTTTCATTACGATGTGCAGAGTTTTACAGTGTAGTATCTCATACAGTGTCCAAAAACCACATAATAAAATCTATTTGAGATTACTTAAGTGTGTAATGACATAGGCATGCAGTTTACAGTATGCTGTCTATTAGCTATGAGCTTCCATGACTTGTAAACTATATAGCCTCTGAGTCATAGTGCAACAGTAAAGCAGCAAATGTCAGAGCCAAAAGATTTTTAATTATAAAGCACTTTCATGCCGGTGGCAGCTCAAAGTGCTTTACAGGCAAGTGATAAAGCTTAACAGTAATACAAGAAATTATAAGTATTAATTTAGAATCATAGAAAAAAATGACACAGATCAAATTAAAAGATAAAAACCACGAGACGTAGAGTTTTAATTAAATGCTTACAAGTTAAAGAGATTCGTTTTTAGATGCTTCTTAAAAGTGAGCTCTGAGCTCAACTGTCTAATAAAAGGTGAAGCAAGCTTCACAGTTTAGAAGCAGAATAACTGAAAGAGTCTCCACATTTTCTGTATTTTATAGAAGGTCAGTATCTGCAGATCTTAGATCTCGTGTTGGAACATAAACAGACAGACACTCTGTGATGTAAGTGGTGCTTTAAGGTCATTTAGAGCTTTAAAAACTAGTAGCAGAACTTTAAATCTATCCTGAGTGATACAGGCAGCCAGTGCTGCTGTTTTAAAACAGGAGTGATCTGATCTCTCTGTATTGTTTTTGTTAGGATGCTGATGCATTTTGTACGAGTTGTAAAGGATGTATTGTTTTCTTACGAAATCCAGTAAGAAGGTCATTACAGTGATCAACTCTGCTGTAACAAATGCATGAACAAGTTTAAATAAAAGATAAAACATAGCTCAGAGTCTAAGACCACACCCAGGTTGCACACTTCAGGTTTGGTATATGAAGCTAAAAAATCAAATTTCTTGTAAATTTATTTAAAAATAAAATTAACCAATAATATTACGTTTCACCTCTTCTTATCATCAAGAGGAGACGCCCAGCTTGCTCAGATACTCTCCCTAAAACCATATTTCATTCAGATACATGTCAGAGCACGGAAAGGAAATGAGTTATGATCTCTGATTCACACCAATGTTAATTCTGTTCCATAAAAGGCATTTGTGCTGCATCTTCACTGACAGACTATCACAAACCGATCTGAGCATCTGAGTTTTGCTGCTCAATCAAAACCCTGTAAATCAAAGGGGGTCAATCAGAACCCTGTAAACCCAGTGGAGACCAATCAGATTCCAGTAAACCCAGTGTTGACCACTTAGAATCAAAGAATCATGTCAACTCAGTGGGGACCAATCAGAACCCTATAAATCGGGGCAGGAGGCAATTAGAACCCTGTAAAACCAGGGGGATCATTTAGAATCCCATGAAGCCAGGAGGACCAATCAGAAGCCTGTAAACCCAAGGGGGGATAATCATCACCCAGGAAACCCAGGGGTACCAATCGGAATTCGGTAAACTTAGGGGGACTAATCAGAACCCTGTTAACCCAAGGTTACCAACCAGAATTCTGTAAATCCAGGGGGAGCAATCAGAACCCTGTGAACCCAGCAGTACATCAGAATCATGTAAACCCAGGGGTACCAATCAGAACCCTGTTAACCCAGCAGTACATCGGAATCCTGTAATCCAAGGGTACCAATTAGAACCCTACTAACCCAGCAGTACATTGGAAACCTGTAAATTCAAGGGAGACCAATCAGAATCGTGTAAACTCAGGGGGACCAATCAGAACCTTCTAAACCAAAGGGGACCAATAAGAACCTTGTAAACCAAAGGGGACCAATAAGAACCTTGTAAACCCAAAGGGAATATTTGACATTTTATAATCTGGAGAGAATCTTATAAACCCAGAAGATGAAGAACTGAAAACTCGTACATTAAAACATTAAAGTACCTTTCAACTCTCCTTTATTAGGATGTCAGTTGCCAGGTTAATGAATGGACCCATTTCAAAAGAAGCTCATCGGCAGTGCTAGAATCCATTCTCAGTGCATAAGACATCCATTTTCTATTCATCAAAGCTCTGATCTGACCTAGTTTAGATCTCCTCCAAAACAAAAGAGAAGAAACCTTTCTCTCGTGCTTTTCTCTCGCTCCCACAATTCAGTTCACTTCTATTCATTTCAATTCAGCTTTAAAATTCAACAAAAAGGCTTTTCTTTAAGCTCTGTGCTGCTGTAACTCCATCTTTATTCCTAACAATCACTGACACGCTGTTTCACAGACACCAACCAGCCGCAGAACCCCAGAGAGCTCAATCAATGAATGAATTACCTCTTCATTATCTTCCTGTCAGACAGTAATCTACAGCTCCAAGCATGACAAACCCTGATCCACACTGATCGACTCACAGACGCTCGAAAATAAATAGCTCATAAACAAGAATATTTCAGACTCTTCTGTATGAAGAGTGCATTATTCATGCTGATAAAGGTTTTGGTTTCATGTATGATTTCAGTCCAGATCATCGACCACAATATTCAAGTAATGGTTCTGTTCTGAATACCACAACACTTTCAAAACAGACTCAGTGTTTACCATCTTATTGTCAGTTCATTAATACATAGATATATTGGAACATATTGCAGTAGGTGGTTAGCTGTTGATTAACTGACAAGTGATTACAATCTGGGGTTAGCTTAGATGTTAGCTACATGTATTTCTATTTCTACTTCTAAATAAGAAACTCTGGTGTTTTTTTCTCTTCACCGGTTTGGATGTAAGCCTGTAGTGCTGGTCGATAAATCATCTATACTGGTATACCGTGATAACAACGTAGCATGACATTTCGTTTCAGTTTTAGCAATAATTTTAGCAATATATTTGACAGATAGTGACCACTGTATCCCTGATAAAATGTCAATAATATAGCAGTGCCCAATGAGAACCCTGTAAACCCAAGGAAGACCAATGAGAATCCTGTAAACCCAGGGGGGACAACTGGAATCCTGTAAACCCAGGTGGACCAACCAGAACCCTGTTTTTTCAGGGGGAAAGATCAGAATCCTGTAAACCCAATGGGACTGATCGGAATCCTGTAAACCTAGGGGATCCAATCAGAACCCTGTAAACCTAGGGAACCAATCAGACTCTTGTTAACCTGAGGGAGAACAATGCAAATCCTGAATACCCAGATGGACCAATCTGAATTCTGTAAACCCAAGGAGGACCAACCAGAATGCTGTAAGCTTAATGAGAACCAATGAGAACCCTGTAAACCCAAAGAAGTCTAATCAGAATCCTGTCAACCCAAGGGAGAATGATTAGAATCCTGTAAATCCAGCAGGACAAATCAGATTCCTGTAAACCCAATGGGAACAATTGGAATCCTGTAAACCTAGAGGGTCCAATCAGTATCCTGTAAACCTAGGGAACCAATCAGAATCCCGTTAACCCAAGGGAGAACAATGAGAATCCTGTAAACCCAAGGAGGATCGATCAGAATCCTGTAAACCCAAGGAGGATCGATCAGAATCCTGTAAACCCAAGGAGGATCAATCAGAATCCTTTAAACAATGGCTGATACCACCCGTAATCATTGCTGTGTTCCTAATGCACCAATAATTCAACCAAACAGCCTCAAGTTCCCACTCAATCAAGTTAAAAAATGTTCAACTTCGGCTGAAAAGCTTCGCTCATCATGTGTCACTTTTAAAGAGGTAACCAATCAAAAAAGAGAGAAAAACTAAAGAGTGAATATGGGCTGTACAGTAGGAGAGATTTACCCACATTTGTGATTAAAAATGCTCCAAGAAAAATATTTATTCGCTGTAATGTGGAAATACAATGCTGTCTCTGTGCTGGTTGTGCTGTTCAGGGCACTTGCTAATGTTTGCACGACCTGCTTAAGCCACGTCAAACTAGCCTTTCCATGTCGGAGGAACTACCAGACATGCCAACTGCTCTACCTATGAGGATTTTCAGGGGAGGCTAAAAAACCGGTGACTCTCCATTGCAGCTCTGTTAAACAGGGGCAGACGGAAGTTTGATAACGCCATTATTTGCAGCCGGATGTGACGATGCAGTGACTGTGAAAAAGGTCTATAGCTTCGGTCCTAAGTTCAGTCCTAAGTGAAGTTGTCATGGTGACTAAGCAGATAAGATTTCAGACTTATGCAATACATTCCCTGGTCATATATGACTAGAAATAACTGCCCAAAGGCTTTAGCAAGATTGCAAATGGACAAACCTCCCTACAAGGACTTTGCTAGCAATATTAGGCTAACATGACCTATGAAATTCTCTTTTAAACACAACTTTGCTGCAAACTTTAACGCCAAAAGAGGTGAAACTGTGTAGACTCTGCACAGCATGGTGTACTGCATGTATAATTGCTAAGCTAGAAAAGTTCAAACAAAGCAATTACCTAGAGAGGAAACAAATCATGCTTAATTCATAATGACAAAGCTTAAATCTTGTTCCTCATTGGGAAGCTGCATCCTCCTTTGTCCCCCTCTGCTCAGATGAATATTTAAAGAGCAGTTGCTGATGAACGTTTGCAGGCACGAGCAGTTAAGGGTGGCTAAGGTAGTTTAGATGGAAAACAGGAACAGTGAACTGAAATAATTTAAAGGCTGTAGAACTGTTAATCCCTGTAACATAAATGCACATCTAGGACAGAGACACACCTGAGACTAGGCTGTGCACAATCGTCAAGAACGTCTAATGTCTTTCAACTGAAAAATGAGGACAGCTAACCCTACTGTTATACAGAAATGGTCTTCCAATGAAAAATCAAGTTTCTAAAAGATTTGTTTCCTAAGAAAGTAAGTAACCTTCCCTAAAAGTTTGAGTTAAACTTCTAGTTATGAGTTAATCAGTGAGTTACTAAGGATGTACTGGAGGGTAAACACTGTTTATGTACATTTTTAAATTTGATAAGAGTTTGCTTACTTATTTAACTTGATTAACTCACTTATTAATTGGTATTTCTTTAAAATTTCAATAGTGACGAATCTCATTTTCACTGAACACAGCTAAAGATACCTCTGATTTTTTTCAGATCTTCTCCTGGATACACTTACTTCCCTCTGCTCAACCTCCCAGTTTCATTTATCAAATGTGAAAAGAGCCAAAAAGGTCATAGCCTACTACTTAGGCTAGGGGCTTAAGCAATAAATTTTACAATTAAACTAATTTTACAAATTTTCTCAAAGAAACTTGCTAGTAGTTGCAGCCATGAGTGCCAACTGCAAAGAGACATTGAGTTACACCCCAAAACTAAAGAAGGGGGCGTAACGCCCCTCCAATCCTAGTGCAAAGCCATGGTAGTGAAACTGCATAGAACACTGCGATACAGCTGCGATAGTGAAACTGCATTTAATAGTTGTAAACCAGTATAGATTTCAAGTAAGCCTGGTCGCTACGGCAACCAGAAACCTGTGGCGCCTTCGCATGTCTCACTTGCTGATTCTTCCCCATTCAGGGTTGTCAAAAGCACTTACTCCAAATTCCCAAAAAGAATCAGTGGGAGATATTAGGGACATACAGAAATTTTAGCCACTGAAAATGGCATTTTTGATTTTTGGCCAACAGAGAAAAACAGGCAGAAAATCAGAAAAATCAAGATTAAATAGACCTACAGTGAAGTATCAAAATCTGAGATTTTATTTATAATTTGAATGCTAATGTCAATGAAACAAATGACTAAAAACACTGTTACTTTCTCTCTCCTGCACTGATTACCGCAGATGTGTTCAAGCAGTGGATCAACGGTGAAAATTCAGCCGCTTGGATCCATTTCTGAGTTTCTGCAAGTGAAAATATACAAGTGAGTTGTAATCACTCTTCATGAAGGGGGTAAAACATCCAAGAGCTTCTACATTACAGGTTCGATACCACTTGAAAACATGACATCCCACTCGACAAGCAGAACTCTGCAAAACAACAGATGCAGAAAGGAAAGTCCCCGCTAGCAGTTAATGTCGTCTGTAACCACAGTTGTCAGGGCGACTGGATTTCATAGAATTTTGATATGTTTATTTTATGCTAAATGTTTTTATAATTGTTTAATGTCAGCTCTTTTTTTTTGGTTTTCGGTTTTGGTTTTCGACCAAGTGTGTCCTGCATTTCGGTTTCGGTTTTAGCCAGAAACTTTCATTTTGGTGCATCACTAGAAGATACCCAATCATATTCAGGATTAGCAATCTTTTTAGCTACCACTGTGAGGGCAACACAGAAGGTTACAGTGAACTTAGCAGCGTTTTGGAATTTATTTAAATGGCTGAGGAAAAGCTTTTATAGGAGAAATCAGTCCTGAAAAAACATTTGTATTCTTATAAGATATTGTTTTAGCATAGAGAACTAGTACTCCCCTGCTAGAAAACATGGCATAGACAGACAAGGACTTTCACCAGCAAAATCAGCATATGTTGCGTTTTGATGCTGGCATGCTGGTCAACCAGTATGACCATGCTGGGGTGACCAGCTAAACAAGAACCAGGCCAGTACTAGACCAGCATAAACCAGCATAGACCAGCAAAGACCAGCATGAAAGGCTGTTTTTTTTCAACAGGGTCAGTATACTTGGGTTCATTAACTTTATTAATGTGAACCTTAATGTCACCTGTGATAATGTGACACCATGATGTATTGAGAAACTATCATGATATTGAATTTTATCAATACTGTCCAGCACTACGTGGTAGTTAGTAGAGTAGTGCATATATTCAACGCATGCAGCTCAGTTCACAGATGTCAAATGAATCAAAGCGTGACTGTTTTCCTGTAGCCAGCAGTGTTTCATTTCCTTTAAAGGTAGAGGGGAAAAAGTTTTCAAACTGAGCTCATAACTTCACTCATTGTAATTTCATAGCATGTTTTATTCATTTGGAAAGGAAAAACTGCTTTAGAAACGGCAGTAAATCTAAAAAGCTACTGGTCAGCAACTAATAAACTTTGTAACTTACACTGAAACCATTTAGATACAAGGTAAGATGTAAAATGTTTTAAAATTTTAATATAACTTAAGGCATACTTTGTAATAACCCCAGTTTTACAGGTTAACATTTATTAAATCATTTACTAAACTGAGCAATGAACATAAAGTAACATGAAAGAACCTAAATATAACATTCAGATTATATAATATGGATAGTCACTAGTTAAATTTACTCAGTTCCTAATACCTAAGTAACATTTTGTTAATAAGGAATCTACTCAGTTCCATTTTAGTACTTCACACTTAGTTCCTAATTCCTTTTTTGGGACTTATTTTTTCTTTGTGTTGAGTCAGTTCTTGAACTGCTTTGCTATATATATATATATATATTCTGGAGAGGTATGGTCGCCAGGAGTTGGAAATGTCTTGATGGCACTTAATATATGTAATATATACTTTCTCCTTCTTCCCGTAATGAAATGTAATGTGTACCTGAATTGTGAGCTATGCTGGCACCTTGAACAGTTAACTGAGTACTTGAATACCTGTACAGATCCCTACTCAGCATAGAGTTTTTTGAACCTGATACTTTTTACTCAAGTTTTTTACTTGCTTACTTTTTTCTCAGTGAAGTAACAAGATGCTCTTAGGCTACTGTACTCTGATCATGTGAAGAAGAAAAGGCCTATTTAAAGGTAAACCATATGTTCTGCTCTGGTAGTGAAGAGTCATGATCTAAATTATCTGTGGTTAACACCTATTGTGGCTAAAAATGACAGACAATGGATGATAATGGCAAGATAAAGCTATAAAACATGTGGAATGCTAAAACGTAGTCTCATCATCAGCCTATGATGATTAGCTGGATCTGAATGAATGATTCTGTGAGGCCACAATGAATTAATGCCTCTGAACAAGGTGGTTATACTGAAGATTATAACCGCCTTGACTGAAGATTGTTTTAAAATCATCTCCTTCCATTGTGAAGCTTCCAGTGTTTCTTTTATCTTCACCATAATGAACTATATGGTGGTATGAATACCACTGGCGAAATTTACAAAACCCTCAGTGCTAACATGATTATGGGACACAGAATCCTTTACATACAATAAAGCAATAGTTTTGCAAAAAAAAACAAAAAAAACAAAATTACAGTATTAGTTTTACATTAAATGTAGTTAATCTGCCCAGATTTGCTTCTTTAGCTTTGCATGAGGCTAATGTAGCTAAAAAGTAATGAAAACTTTTAACTCACCAATTAGCATAGCTAAATCATCACACGTGCCCAAAAACTACTAAAAATGCCTTAAGAGTGTCCCTAAACCTTAACTCTCATTGAGAATGTGAAGATGTATATTCACAATTATGCAAATTGAAATGCTCCCTTGCCTCCTGCTTTCCAAACCCTGCCTCTTTTCCCCACTACCCTGTATGGCAAACAGCGCAAATACGCATGAGGCAATGTTGGGAAATGTGTTTGAACAGATTGAGAGCTCCCACTGTAACATTATTAACCTTAAAATAAACAAGCGAGATTTTCAGGTTATCAGCCAACAAATGTTCAACCCGAAATGGAACAAGAATTGCTAAATGGTGAACTAATGAGTGCTCATAAGAGAGAAGAGTGGAGCTGGTTTTGCCAGCATGCTAAGCTACCACCAAAAAGTTTCTAGTAAGGAGAACTGCAACTCAATAAGTTCTTCTGGGTTTGTGAAATGCTAGAGGGCACTAGCAAGTCCAAAACGAATGGGTTCCCATGGAGCATTTGTGTAAAAATCATAGTTTGTAAGTCCTCCATCATTTTTACACATAGTACTAACACTAAATTCCAGTTATAGGACTTTTTGCCAGTTCATACATGTTCATAACATCAGTGAACAGAAATGCTAATGAGGTGATCAGCCTGCCTACTGATCACCTCATTAGCTTGCTTCCAACTGCCTTTTTGCTGTGGGGAAATTGAAAAGTTCTAGTACGTTTTCTTTGAGTTTTTTAAATGGAATACTTTCTTCTACTTTCCAGAATTAAAGGAAGGTCCCACTCAAATGGCAAGAAGCATGTTTTACTTTCTATTTTTAGCCATTTACCTCCATTCACCCACATTCACTGAGGACTCATACATGGAGAAGGCCCTCTAGTTTAATCATAAGTCTAATCATCTCAATTTTACGCCCCTTGGTTTCTGATTTTCCATTGGTTTCATGATATTTTCAGTGTTATTGGGTGAATCATACCTGTCAGAGCCATCACTTCTTAAAATACAGCACAGACCAATAAGCATTTCTTGCTGGTTTATGCTGGTTCAGCTGTTCACCAGCATACCAGCATCAAAACACACCATGTCGCTGCTGTAGGAACAAAACTTCGTATCTCCATTTTTGTTGTTTTTCACTTTTTGACATAAATTGAAAATGCTTGTTTCTCTTAACATAGCGTGTAAATTTCATGATGAATGGACCAAAAGAAAAAATTCTGGTTCCATTGACTTACATTAAAAGTAAAGTATGTTTTTTCCTCCCCCTAACAATTTTATTTGGAGATACAAGCTTTTGTTCCAACAGCAGTGATATGCTGCTTTTGGTCGTAATCAGCAAATCTACTTCCA